>NC_089204.1:5566990-6789490 GCF_963930695.1 Labrus bergylta
GTCTGTCGTTGTAAAGGTCTGCTTCTGCATATTAAACAGTGTGCAGCGCTGCAGCTAACGCATGCAGGAACTCCTTCGGTCTGTGTTCCCTCCATAAATGAATAACACACAAAAAACGCCGCTACCAGGTCTGCAAGAACTTAAAGCACACAAAGTGTTGCTGCAGATAAGATTGGGGAGGGGTTAAGGGTGGGTCATGGGGGGGGGGGGGGGGCTGAAGCCTGTCACTGTGATGAAGACAGATCATGAGGCTGCACTGCTGTAAACGAGTGAGTCAGCCCTCCCTTCAAGACAGACACCGGCCTGCAGGAGGCAGAGGACGAGAGGAGGGGAAGGAGGCAGGACAAGAGGAGGGGGGGGGTTACATGGGAACTGTCCCCGGTGCTGAAATCTGGAACAGCTTCAAGCTCTGCTCAGTGCAGGGATAAAAAGAGGCGCGCTGTCGTTCAGCACCTGACACACATGGAAAACTCTATGACTTGGTTGACTAGACTAACAGGTCAAACTCTGACCTGCTTTCTGACAAGAGACAAACAAAGTGATGCATTCATTGCACCAGACATTCTTCAAAGTCCACACACATCAAATAAATAGACAGAAAAGCCTTGAAGGCTGCTCTTGTTTAGGGTTTTTTTTTTCCACACACATCCTGTCCCAAGTCAGTTATTTGGCATTCTGATCACAAAGCACGGAGGAAGGAAGGGGGGGGGGGGGGGGGGGGGCAGAAGCATGTAATTCTCTCTGAGCCAAGTCAAAAAGATTCTCATTAAAGTACTTTTTATATCCCAAACCTCCGTCCCCAGGGGCAATTGTATTGGGTTGTCATGCTATTTGTAGACTAATCATCTCCCGCTCACACACGCACATACACAAAAAAAGACACACACAGTAAAGCCAAATAAGAAGTGAAAGAGTGTGGATCAACAGGAATTGCATATTGCATTGTGCCTTTCAGGCATCGTTTTCCCACCTCCCCCTAGTTTCTTTGAAAATGATTTTGTTGCATTATTCATCCTTCAGAGCTGTCATGCTTTGTGGTTAACCCTCTGTCAGTCTGCTCAGCATCACACATGCAGCATGAGGTGGATGTTTCCCCCTGTACGCCGCAGACAGCTGATCTAATGAGCAATCCGGCTGCATCATGTAGAAAGAAGGTGATACAGCAATGTGCTCGACACTCATGTATCTGCCTCTGAGAAAACATACTTCACTGTCAGTGAATGCAAACACTACTGTTGCACCACTGTCACAGTAGACTTTTTTTTTTTCTAGACTTTGCAACTTGTTCCACTGATTTTCCCTCAGAACACCAAAGCTTTGATGTTATTTCAGTCTCTCTGCAGGAGTTTAAATGAGAGCTTCACTGGCAAGGCTCCTCACTTCTAAATGCTGTCAATTAAACATGGTCAACTCGCAGGAAGCCAGTAAAAGGCGATTCCTCTCACATGAAAAGATTATGCAACAGGTCTGCAACTTGCAGAAGACGCCCTGAGCTACACGGGTCATTGTTGCATTATAGAGTATTTTATACGAGGCCATGAGGAGAATGATGTCACGAGTCCGTAAATAAGGGTCCTTTTCTCGGGCACTGCAGAGACCAGGCGGGTGTGGTGACTGCATTAACAGACGCGCAAACCTCGGCGCAAACACTCGCCACAGTGTGGACATTCATGTGTCCGCTCTCCACCTTTACTCTGAATACCTTCTGCCTGTCGGACGTGTATTGAAGTTCAGATTAATCTGGTACCAGGAAATGTGACAAAAAAAAAGCAGATTTCGTTTCATTCCGACAACCAGAAGGTGCCCATTGACGGTGCGCCTCCCCAAGCCCGTGTTTGATAGAAAATACATGCACAATGACAATCTGACATCTGCTCCCCATCCTCCACAGACACCCCACTCTCCACCTCAGAGCCCCACATGCCGTTTTAGTGAGCCTCTTCCTCCCTGTACCCCACTCTTTCTCATTCCTATGCGGCTTTTTTTTCGTGCCAGCTTTTCTCCACACACGAACAACAGAACAGCGGCTTCATAAAATATGCAGGTAAAAAGGCAACTCGGAAAGCACCGACATCTCAAGCAACACTTTTCATGCTCTGCGGAGAACTGACCTCCCAGTCTAACGAATCCCACTCTTCGGTAAACATCCGGAGGATTTCTTTTCATCCAAAAAAAGCGGACCAGGCGCAGCGGCTCTACGGAGCGACTGGGCGATACGATGCCATTGCGCTTTTGGTATTATCCTCATGAAATCAATGTGAACAAGGGGACGTCGTCGGGAGAAGGCATCTCAGCGGAATCGACACCAACTTCAGCGACACAGATGAACGATGCTACGCTTTGCTGTCCAACATTTTCGCTCGGCGACGGTTGAAACCAATTAGCACAGCACTCGCGCTCGAAGGCGAATGGCTCCTGACAAGGCGCTCCTTCTCCTGAGCATCTCTTCTATCGCAGCTGCTGCTGCTGCTGCTGCTGCTGTGCTGCTTTTTGGAAAAAGGTGGCAGGCTATAGCCTACAACGCGCGCAACTTCTCATCTCCAGAATATAGGGGGAATTTAGTGTAGCGCATACTCCAAAGCCAATAAATCCCCGCAGCGCATTTGACAAATCCTTTCCCTCTGCTGAAGAGCTACAATAAAAGGAAGCTTTCAAAGGTCCCTGCATGGAGCGCTTCTTACAACACGTGACTCCATCTATTCCAGGGTGAAAAAAGATGCATTTGATCCATAATAGGCCCTAAGCATTAAAAAATGTAGGGGTGGGTGGATGGAGGAGGGGGCATGGTTGTGCTACAATGAATGACGCTGGAACCACACAGTATACTACTCACCATTAGCACAGCAAAGTTATTGTGATGGGTGCAATGAATGGTGGTCGTGTTGCCCCCGGAGCCTGTTATGTGACAGCCCTCTGCCCTCCAGCCACCGTGTCCATCCAGCAGGTCAAAATCCCAGTAGGCTGCGGTGGGGTCTACACCCAGAGCGAAGTGCCTCAGAGCGATAGTAACGGAGTGCACGGCGCTCCCGAGGCTGCACCCATCTGCAAGAAAAAAGCACCACATTTAATTAAAGAAACCAAGTGGAAAGTGTGTAAGTGTTGTGGCACAGGGAGCGTGGACATTGGCACGCGCTATTTACATGCAAACAAACCACACGCGCGCGCATTATGCAGATAGTGTTGTAGATCAACTTTAATCTCATATGGATACCTAAAGTAGTGAACATTCATGCGGTGGTTTCATTCACTGGATTTCAAAACAGACACAGAGTCACTTGGATTTATTGCGGCATCATGCACGCCAGGTTGTGAAGCTTGTGTGTCAACATGTTGCGCAGAACAAACTGAGAAGCTGCTTGTGTGTGTGAGTGTGTAAGCATGTAGTCGGCAGCACAGCACGGCGTTGACATCACAGGCATGATGATAAAAATGGATTTCCTCTTACCTAATTTGGTGAAAGCAACTGGTGTTGAAACGCTCCTACGCTTCCCATCGTCTGCGAGATTTGACGAATTCCCCGTGCAAGGAAAGAGTTTCCCATTGCGAAACACAATAAACTGCAGCCTGCAAGTGGAGTTATCAACAGATTGCAGCGCAGAGGAGGAGATAGGCGTACCAGCCAGCGGTAAATGGATTGAGGCGACTGCCACTGAGTTCTGCGGATGGAACAAAAAAAAAGAGAAAATAAAAATTAAATAATGTCTCCGAGATGCGCAGGGGGGGAAAAAAACTCACAGGAAAAGACTGACAAATAGCTTCCCTCTCCAGGAGTGGAGGCGACCATAGACCACAAGTGACCAAGGGAATGAGAATCACGTTTGAAGCGCTCTAGTGCGCCTATTTGGTCAGGCTCCCTGCCGCAGAGGTGGAAATGGTTCTTACCATTTCAGCTTGAGGGCACATCAACACTGCAGCTTGATTTAAAGAGACAACCGGTCTGACTTTATCTTCTTTTCACCGACTATAAACACCGGAGAACCCCCGGGAGAAAAAAAAAACATCCCTGGAACATTTTGGGAAAAAAGGGGTATGTGGGAGAAAAGCTTGTGATTGTCAAGGTGTAGTCACTCGACGTCTCTGAGCACAAGTGACTCCAAACTGATGTTGTGAACTTGTTTTTTTTATTGCTGTACCTGCAAGAAAGAATAACCCCACTTAACAATCCACAGTGCAGCCAGAAGAAAAAACCCCTCAGAGTTGCATTCAAGATCATCAGTCCCTCTGATCTGTTATGACCTCTATATAATAGATTACAATTCTGCTGATCAAATAACCTACAGTCCTCTTTTCTCGTCCCATCCTGAGACAGTCTGTGCTGAAATCAGGACCCAGCCTTTTTGAAGCTGCATGAGACCAGCTGCAGAACTTTGCCACCGTCAGGGTTTAGCGAATTGATGCCCCTGGTGGACCGCTCACTGACTGCACTTTGGACAGGACAGGCAGCACTTAACCCTGCCTCAGGATCAACTTTAATCAGAAAAAAAGCTCCCAGAGTGACACTGTCAGCAAAAAGACCCATTCCATGCATTAGTTCAGCTGATATGGCTGCACAGGCTCTCATGTGCTCAATATTTCATATGAAAAACAGAGAGGAGGAGCTATAGTGTGCTTATGAAGTCAATTTTTATACCAAAGTTGTTCAAAGGAGAAGCTTTTACGCACATCATTTATAAAAAAAAAAAAAAAAAAAGAAATGCAATGTTTACAGCAGGTGCCCCTCACCTGGCGATGATTCACTTTAATGCACAAAGCCAACAAGTGCAAAAAAAGACAGCACAACACATCTCTCTTAGGACATACATGTAACAACTTCAGACTAGTTTCAAATTCAAAAGAAACACACAAAAATCCAACAACAACAACATACATTCAATGAAAAGAACGGGCTGCAGAAAGCTGAAATAACCACAACTACAGTAAACATGAAAACACCATAAGTCAAAAACACACGAACCCCCCCCCCCCCCCCAAAAAAAAAAAAATGCAATACAAAAACTCTCCATCAACCAGTCTTCCCAGCAGAAGTGATCCAGGCCTGAGGCAGTTTGACTTTTGACCCAAAAGAGACCAAAGCCAAGTCCTGAATTTGATGATTTGTCAGAGAAAAGCAGACAAGTATGAGGTTGGATGTGCAAAAACACAACTTTATAATTATTTTATGTTTATTTTTTTCCGTTATGTTTCTAATTGATTTTGCCAAGGTAACCGCTACGGCCAACTGTAGCTGCTAGCTAGGGAGTTAAGTTAGCTGTACTGTAACTGGCAGTTTTCACAGCATCCTTGTGCCACGGCATTCTGTCCGCACTGCACACTCTGGAGCTGATCATGCACTCTCTATAATGCTTGTGTTTCCACGGCATGAGACATGGTCCGAGGCCGCATCAAGATGAACAGAGCAGACAGGAAGTCACACGAGGGAACCCGGTGAGTATCCTATCAATTTCAAAATAAATGCTAATAGTCCCATTTATCAATATTAAGTCAAAACAGGCACCAAAAGAACAACACATCGAGCCTGAAAACACTGACTAACATGTTGTTTGCACGTTATTCCCCTGTGATCTAGTTCACCCTTGATCTTGTGAACCCGCAAGTCTAGCGGCACATTGCTGCGATCCGCTGCACTAACGCTTCATATTTCGGGGGGGCGCCATCAGGCAGAGCAAAAGACGGAGACTGAATGCTGCAAACCCACGGATCCTGTGGAAACCACCAGTTAGCCAGTTATCTGACCATCAGAACACAGGAGATTTGGACCTCTTGGATGTCTAGGTTATCAAATCCAACCTCCCAGCATCCTTTGCACTCAGTGGGGCATGCTGGTGGAGATTGAAACAGAGAACAATGTTGAGGTTACAGTAGCTGGGAGATATACAGCCGGTCTGAAGACACTTTGAGGATAGGGTGTAAGTGAGAGGAAGGTCTGGCATCAGTCAGCACCCATCCCCTGACCCCTGAGCAGGGGCATTCCTGGGTCAGATAAACAGCTAAGCTTGGCGAGACAACCTTCTCTGTACCTCATTCCCTGAAGGACACTGGGTGGTGGCCCTACCAAAAAACATGACAATCCACTTCCTCTTAGTGCACTCCTTGAGGCCTTGAGACTTCAGATGTGGTGTCTGGATGCAGATTTAACAGTTGAATCTGTTTTCTAGGTTTTTGTGTTTTTTGGACTTTGCATTGTTTCTGTAATTGCAGCACGTTTGCTGTTAATGTTATTGTTTTGGCCACCTTAAAAACAGAGCGATTGCTCCTTTATATAATTAAGTAATTACACAGAATTCCTTCCTTCAAATTGAAAAAGAAAAGTCCTCTGTTATTTTGGTTTATGTACAGTTAACATATTAGTAGATGGAGCAACAGCACTGATGATCCTTGCGTATGTAGTGGAGAGTTAATCAAATAAAGAGGACGATATGATCTCAAATAAAGATCTCAGGGGGCTCATTCTTCAAGTGTAGACTGTTGTTGCTCGGCTTTGAATCACATCACCCTGCACTGTGAGACCATCAGCATTTTTGGCATCACGGGGAGGGAAGCTTCTTGTGTGAGATGGATGTGGATGCCCATAAAGTGCCCTTTCAGTTAATGTGGAGCTGCTTAGTCAGATGTTTAGCCAAATCAATGTTGATGAGAACGATACCCACGTTTCCTAATCAACTTAAACAAGAGCTCCTTTGTGCATTCTGATGTTCCTGGTGTTGGCAACAGTGTTCTGGTGTCTGTTTCCCTCCCTGATACAAGAGTCAAGGGTTGTTTTCATCCACCCAGCACTTCCATTATCAAGGAATATAATTCTATATGTGACAAAGATCCACAGCGTGCTAAAACACAATTTCTTTACATTACAACCACCCTGTGTGAGGAGCTGCTGGTGATTTTACAGCGCTGGGTTTGTTAGCTATTAGTTTCTGCATTGACTCACTGTTGAAGGCTATTGATTTTCATCCTGCAGTGTGTGTGTGTGAAGGGGGGGGAGAGAGAGAAAGACAGAGCATCCTTGCCTTGAAATTTATGTTGCATCATTTCCTTTCTCCAAACAGCTTAAGCTTTGCAGTCTGTTTCAAAGACGTCAGAGGATACAGACATCAGGGATAGAGGCGGAGAGGATTTGAGCCTCTGTGACAATCGAAAGTTAAAGGCGAGGCCAGCACGCTATCTTACAGTGAGCTCAGATTCCAGGTGACCTTCATCCCCCAGGGGGGAATGTTTTCAAGGCGTTCGTCTCACAAAAGACATCTTATCTCGTAAACTTGTCTTCTGATCTCTTTTTTACATCTTTTATCCTCCTTTATGTGATGCACCAAAGGGATTTACAGCACAGAGGGCGTGCTACGAGCGCACAGTGTGCACAAGGTCCCGTTCTGAGCGACAATCCATGTTCCTCCTGAGCAGCCAAAGCAGCTACATTTCCTGAACCCCAACACCACCGGGACCTCGCACTTCAGAGTTGATTTAACTGGTTGTACCTCAGTCGTCTGACCTTCCTCCAAGCCCGCCCTCCTTCCTTCTCAGGCAGCATGCTGTAGCCTTAGTAACCGCAATCACACACTCCCTCTCCAGCCTCAGGATCATTCTGCTTTTCCTTTTTTTCTTCTCCCCTACTTATTCCTTCCCTTACAGAGGGCATCCAGGTGAATGTCAACAGTCACGTCCTATTTCAGGCTGTTACCTCACGTCCACCTCCCTCCCTCCGTCCTCCTCCACCTGCTCCATGATGCACGGCCCCCGCTTCACAGAAGCACAAAGCTGCAAAACAGCCTGCAGGGCAAAACACAACAGCAGTGTTTGACCCGGGGCGGCTACCAAATCATGGCATAAATATCAAGCTTAAACACGGCCCCTTGACTTCATAGTGGGATTATTCCATTCATTATTTAGACGAAGAGGTGGAAATTAAAACTGCAGTAGGTGGTTTTTTTTTATTGTATAATCCAACACAAGACAAGCTACAGCTCTGTGCCTTTGTTGATTTATCTCTAGGAGAGATGAATTTATTTATTTGCACAGACTGCAACTTGTAAATTAACTCTAAATGAAATGAATCGAGCTCAGAGGGCATCTTGCTGAGCTCGGCCCCTGCAAGAAGAAGAACTGCTGACGAGCCCCGTGGGAGATTTGCATAATTTTTCTTTTGTAATCACTGCCAGTGCTGTCAGCGCAGACGTGGTCAAAGACAAAGTGACCATGACAAATAGGTAGACATCAGGAAACTTCAGGGGATCATTTCCACCCTTCACGTTTTTAGAGACTGGAAATAAATCACAGTTTGCTCAGGAGCAACATTTAGAAAGCGGTGGTCTCACACACGTCTGCTTTCCAGGTTTGAACACGTTTGTAAAAAATGTAAATGTAACAAAAGCGATTTCTGTGGCTGCAGCGTGAAAAGGTAGTACCCTCTTGAACATGGGATGGCGTAGCCCTGTTAGCATGACTTATCAAGACAAATTAAACACGGCCCCACAAGGTTGCCATGCCAACAGGAGTCTGTTTCCTCCAGACGGGTTGTATTGGTTGGTTGGTTGGTTGAGGGGGGCATTTGAGCAGATTTGAAGCAGGAAATTAGGCTCTTTGGAGAGGCAGAGCCGTGCTTCAGCTGTCAGAAACACTCGCCTCAGTCAGCTCCGACTCAGACTGTCACATCACAGGGTTGTGTCCTCAATAAAAAAACATGCAACAGATGGACGACAGTGTTTGATTAAAAAGCCATTGTGGATCTCACAGTAATGAATTTATTGTGTGTAAAAGCAGAACTAATATATACGCTGCAGGGTGATTGATAATGAGCCAGAAGGAGCAGAGTCTCTGAGACAGAACAGATCTTAGAGGGGAAATTCACAGACCTTCTAATTAATGCAAAAATATGACTCTCTCTCTCTCTCTCTCTCTCCTCTCACCTTGTTTGTGCGTAATGGAAGAGTTTGTGTCATCAGTATCCTGGTGCCATGTCAGAGTACACTGCATGCCCATTCTAAGTGAAGGCAAACAAGGCTGTGACTCACAGCAGAATGTTTGCAGCGCTGAAATTATAAGAAACAATTTGTGCACACAAAGAAAAAGCCTCCCTCTGACTCATCTCCCGTTTATTCTGAAAGGGTCACAAAATAACATTTCCTAACTTACCTACGGCCATGGAGATGGTTTCTGTTTAATGTGCAGAGTTTTTAAGACATTCACCTACAACACTTTGTTCTTTCATAGAAACAACAACAATGAAACCTTCCTGAGGTGAAAGCAACACGGGATCCTTTTAGCTCAAGATGATATTGATATTGAGTGGGTTCTCACTCTTAAGACACTTCACCAGCTTCTTCTCACATCTCTCTCATTCAGACACACAAAGCACCTTTTAGCATCTTCACAAGACGCACCGTGCAGGCTTGTAGTAAATGTTGATGTACATTCATGGTGATATTAGAAGCTCAGAGAGACTGCACTGTTGAAGAGACAGAAATAAAGTCTGCTCGGGGTTGATGATGGTCAAACAATGCAGGACTATCGCCCAGGACATCAGGGGGTAGAGCTCCTCTTAGACAAAAAGTTAACACAGGTTATTATTTTAACCCACAGCATGATGATCTTGTGCTGGGCGGTCACTCTTACACTCTATAGCATTTTAATAAAGATATTTCATTTGACTGACCAAACAGTTGCAGGGAATGTGGACTCAATCTGTTTCTTAAAACTCTGTACGAGAAACCTCAGATCTGCAGTCGTTCCTCCAGTACTAAGGAGCAGTCTGGGTAAAGGTTTGGATGTGTCATGAATAACATTCACATTCTTTTCCATTGGAGCTGAGGGAAGAGCGAATGACAGACCTCGAGCCTTTTATTCATTCATGTATTCATTCTCTCTCTAAACCGTCCATTTCCTGTTAAATCACCATCATGCTCCCTCTGAACACTGCTGAACGAGCTATAATTGGACTGGTTGCAAATGAGATTGAACGGAGTGACTGGAATCTTTAGAAAAGGGCCGACATCCGGTCCATAACAATACACCTTTGTATCCTCTTTTTTTTCCTTCTTTCCATCTTTTTTTCCTTTCACGAACACACACACATAACATGCAGTGGTGTGGTCATTTGGAGTCAATCCAGGTCACACCTAACCATCACCACAATCTCTCTCCCGCACTCACACATCTCAAGTTTGATTCAGCTGCAGGGCAGAGAGAAAGGATTAATGGGCAGTCATTTGGAGCAGCAATAACAGTTGGCTATCACACAAAGTGGGTGTGCAAGCAGCACCCGGGAGCTGAAACACAGTCGTAACTTTGGATCAGACCGCAGGGACCGGTCTCTTCTATCTGCACTGCTAGATGGATAAACGTAGAAGAATCACTACATCTTTTTTTCAATTTCTCCAAAGTGAAACAAATTACGTAAGACAATGATGAAATCAAGGTAAAGCTCATAGAGAGGTTTCTCACGTCACCTGACTGATGGTGATACTTCAGACCTAGAAACAA
Organism: Labrus bergylta; assembly: GCF_963930695.1. Classification (NCBI taxonomy): domain Eukaryota; kingdom Metazoa; phylum Chordata; class Actinopteri; order Labriformes; family Labridae; genus Labrus; species Labrus bergylta. The sequence goes on from NC_089204.1 coordinate 5,577,461, forward strand.
ATGCATTGTGCTGGTATCAAATCTGTCCACCTGTCAGTCTCAGGCACTGTTCCCCATCCCTCGGCGTTGGCAACATCTCCAGCAAAACTTCCACAATTACAACTCCATTTCCTAAAAGGTTGGGACGTTATGCTTGAAAGACTAAGATCAAAAGATGAAACGAATCTGAATGAATCTCTGTTTGCAAGGGACAAGACAGAAAACCAATGATTGGATGGCTGTGATCTTCAGGTCCTCAGATGCACCGGAAAATAGACACAATTCAGATGTGGCGTTCACTGCATGGGCTCAAGAACACTTACAGAGGCCATTGTCTGTGAGTGCAGTTCATCACAAATGCAAGCTGAAACTTCACCAAGCAAAAAAGAGCCTGTATATAAACCAGTTAAAGAAATGTTGCAGCCTTCTCTGAGCACAAGATCATTTAAAATGGACTGAGCTGAAGTGGAAAACTGTCCTGAAGTCTGACGAGTTAAATTTGACCTGTTTAGAAATAATGTACTCCGTATCCTCTGGACTAAAGAGGGGAGGGACCATCCGGCTTACTATCAGCAATCAATTGAAAAGCCAGTATCTGTGACTATATGGGGGTGCATTAGTGCACAAAGCATGGGTGAAGGCTCAATTATTTCTGAACTATATATTCACATTTTTGAGCAACATATGCTGCAAAGAAGACAACTCATTTTTCAGGGAAGGTCTTGCTTGTTTCAGCAAGATGGTGCCAAAACACATTTTGCACTAATATCAACAGCGTGGCGTATAGTAAAAGAGTCCGGGTGATAAACTGGCCTGACTGCAGTCCTAACATTTCACCCATTGAAAATATATGGCACGTTATGAAACATAAAATATGATAATGGTGACCCCCAAAATGAAAAATAAAATAAAAACCTTCCACTTATCCAAAATAACAGAAACTAGTCCTCTCAGCTCTCAAACGCTTAAAAAGTGTTGTCAGGATGCTACAGATGCTAAAATCAGCCCCGACGACTGCAAACTTCACAGTTGTGTTAGAGAACTATAGGGAATACAGGAGGGGGCTGAGGACACAGCCCTGTGGGACTTCTGAGCTGAGGGTCAGTGGTGACGAAGTGCCGCTCTTACCACCCTAACAAAAGTGTTCTTCCCCTCCAGGTGGGAGAGGGCAGTGATGTTAAATACTGTGAAATGGTTGCATTTACGCAGTAACTACTACAGAGTGGTAAACATGACCCTGTTTGAACGTTTTTTTAACATGTTAATGGTATTCAGTTTGAAATGAGTTGTTTCAACACCTGATATGTTGTATTTGGGCTATTTTTTATTAAATATATGGTGTTAATGTTTTTAATATCAGAACATTCTGTTTATTTTAATGGGTTTGTATATTGCACAACTCAAAATCTGTCTGTGATAGTGAAATCTTGAGACCAGTGTGTGGAGTAAGGCTGGTATGACTGGGATGGATCTGTTACATTGACACACATACTGTATATGTGCGCGCTCTGGAGATTTGAGCAGTGGATCGAACCTCCTCGCCAAGAGGAATGGTGTGTGTTAGCAGATAGTGATTACCAGTGAGATATGCTGGCCCATGGTGCCTCCTCCCAATTATGATTCAGTGCAACAAGGTAAAGCTGGGCTGTTTAAGTGTCTCCATGGTAACCTGCTTATGAACATGAGTGACTTAACAATTCCCCCTCATGGTGGTGGAGTAGAGCGCTTGGAGTGTAAAGTGCCTTCAAATCAACATGCGTAGGCATGAATATGCATGAGTGTGGGGAGCTGGGGGTCATTCATCAGCAGAACCAGAGTACAACATGCTGCAGCACAACGGCTGGCAGCAGACCTCCACTCAGGGACACGGTTAAACTCCCTCTCCATCCCCTCCTCCACGTTCTTACCAGTGATCCAACTCTTCATATTTCAAAGATTTTTGATGTGATTTAATTCTTATATGTGATCTGATCAATCTCCAGGAAAGTATAAATATAACATTTTCTAGTCAGCATGATTACGAAAGTTTTTCAGTGGTCTGAAAGCTGTACATGCCAACACTACCCAACCCTTATTTCTCACCGGAATTTCCCATGATTTTAACATGCTGCAATCTTATTATTAATAATCCAAATACACGGAGCCATATGTTTTGTATGTTTGTTTGAAGATACCAAAGTTGCCAGTCATCAATGAATCAGACCATGTACACAATCTACATTTACATCAAATGTCATTACTCTACAAAAATGCCAAATATTCCAGCACATTTAAGCACATGATAGACTGAAACATTTCAGTTTAGAATCACAAGACTCCACAACTGAAGCCATGGGTTCTGCAAAGTGTACAGCGGCGATTCTAATACAGGGCACAGTGGCAAAAATGTACATGACCCTATATATCAGCTCCCAACAACAAAAGCACTGCATCAAGGTGCACAAGAGCACATTAACACAAGCTATAGCACACCTTCACCTCACCCCTCTCGTAGTTTGTAACCTAAATATTCAAAGTAAAGCTGTAGACACACTCATTAACTAATTTAAAACAGGCAGCAGCTCAATATAATTTATACTACATGGTAGTGTTGACCTGCATGGTGGTGTATTTCAAATATCACAAAAAATAACAAGTTAAAACCTGTCAAATATAGCAGCTTAGTTTGTTGATTTAAGCTTCAAAAGACTACGCAAGTATCCAGCTAGCTTCAATTTGGCCAGTGCAGGAGTAACAAACAAGTAACATACAATTCAGCAGCTAGCAATAATAATAATGTCCATTTGCATCAACCGCCCATGGTTCGGACCGCTTGTGATTTGAAAATCGACCGAAAATAATTAATCTATGTGTAAAATAAAATCTTCTGCTGCTAAATCCCTGTTCACATTCTCAGTCAGTCACACTGCATGGACTGCAGTAGCAGCCTGTGCAAAGACACACACACACATCCGCTAGAGGAACTGTGTGTATTTGTTACATGTTTGACATTGTGAAAGCTCATACGAAACAAACAAAACATGTTTTTGTAGATGATTTTTCTTTTTTGTAATCTGATGTAATTTGTAATCTGACCCAATTCTGATCTGATCAGAATTGGGTGGGTTTGGGATCCATTGTACCCCTGATAAATAAGTGTCATAGTTAAAGGAGATCAGCCAAGACGACTGCTGTTGTACGAAAACTTTACAGTGGTGTTAGAAAACTTTTTTGCCATGCAGTCTGGGGTGAATAGGGAATACAGGAGGGGGCTATGGACACAGCCCTGTGGTACTACTGAGCTGAGGGTCAGTGTTGACAAAGTGCGGTTCTTACCACCCTAGTAAAAAGTGTTCCAGGTGGGAGAGGGCAGTGATGTTAAATGCAGTGAAATGGTTGCATTTACGCAGTAACTACTCAGTTTTTCGGAACAAAACCAGATTAAGGCTGTTCATACCATAGCAAGTCAAAAAAAATGACACTGGAAGAATAACTGCAGTGTCATATTTTGAAGCATTTGGCCACCGACCAAGCTGCCATATTTGAACACTTGGGAGAACAAACAGTCTGCATACACACACCTGCTGTGGCGTGAAAGAATGAGGCACTCGAGGGGGTTGGAGGGGTCATCTCTTTCCTCTTAGCAAAAACAAATCACGCTTCAGAGAGAAAACAAAGCTTTGTAGATGGATCACTTATAGGCGCACATGCCGAACGGCACAAACGGCTCTACGGTCCCATAACCGTGGTAGATGATGCAACAAGCTGACTGCCTCCAGCTGAACCCTGCAGCGAGGAGGCAGTGAACCAGTCAGAATGCACAGAAACACACACACACATCCTGTCAGCCAGGACAAAAACAACAACATAAAATCCATCACGCAACACTGAAGCTACACTGAGAACATTACAAGGAAAATCAGCCAAAAAACCTTCACACTGTAAATAACAATGAAGAGGGCTACATGGCTTTCAAGGTGCAAATTGTCAACTTTGTAAACCAACAAATCAATTTCCAATATGAGAGCATGGAAATCTAAAAGGAGGTAATGTTTTAAGCTGTCATTAGCATTGTGTAGAAATGTGATTGTCTCCAGTGGCCGCTTCGCTCCTCTTGCATTTCAACTATTGCCCTGAAGATGCCCCTGGGCTCTGCCAGGGCAAATCTAACAAATCTGGGAGAAAATCGAAGCCCAGAAAAGTAGAGACGGGGAGTAATGCATATTTATGTCATCCTTTTAACCATATTAATCCCTTCCCACTAATCCTTCAGCTGCACCAAATACAACTCTAATAGCTTTGGTGTTCATCTTTATTCCATTGGGCTTATGATGAACTTGCTGGCCCAAACAGAAAAGTTTATTCCACTTTTATTATTTGTCTCATATACTGGAATGTGGGGTGTGCCTGTCAGGTAAAACATCGCCAAGTAACACATAACAAGTCAGGATGATGAGGCTGTTCTCTGCTGCTCTTTCTCAGTTGAAAACGAGCTTGTATTGACCAGTTTACGGACATGGCAGTGAGTAACTGTGAGATGATGCACAGCAGGATGGACAAAAAGAAAACGTGTATTCAACACACCCACCCGGGGTACAGCCTCCACCCACAGAGCTTAGTCACATAACATTGGCTTTATTAAAATTTTAGCCTCCACACTTTGAAAAGTCAATAAAGGCTTCATTTCTAGCTGGAAACATATTATTGACTCATCAGCAGCTTTAAGAAAACTGCTCTGAAAAGAGAAACTCTGAAATATCTATTTCTTCTTTGTAGAGGATAATAAGAGGATAATAACTGGAACCAGCGTGGGTCCTAATCTTAAAATAATGACCAAAAGTGCAAACATGGTGGATATATCTATTAGGCTGGTATGAGCCTATAGCTGATACCTGAATCAGTGTGTATGTGATCAACGCTCAGGTTGATTAAAGCCCCAGTGAGGAGATTTTGGCTGGTTATGAAACAGGCATTTGTTCCTTTTATTTTACAGTATAGTAGGAAACCAGGGAGACAGCAGGGGACTGACATGTAGGAAAAAAGCCACAGGCCGGTCTTGAATCTGCTTGGAGGACTGTAGCCTCTGTAAATGGGGCGGGACATAACCACTAGGCTATCTGTGCCCCCTTTACGTTTTTTTTTTTTTTTAAATAAAGAAAAAGCTGCCATTTAGTAGGTGTCAGATGAGGCGATCTACAGCACCCTGCCAAAACAGCCTTTTATGCATTTTCCACTGCCCAGAGTGTCTGTACCGACCTACAGGACAAGATCAGCAAAGAGATAAGGGGTACCATTTATGTCCACAGGGGGGGCGCCAAAATCAACTCAAAGCAACCAGGAACTTTACGAAACTGTTTAATAATATTTTTCTAGCTGCAGAGGGCGCTCTCATTCCATATTTTATAATAATTTCTGCACTGTCAGCTGCACATTTAACAAAGCATTACAGCAGAGCAGACTGTGTCTACAATAAGATTGGTTAACAATGTACAATAATATAAAATATGCAGTGAGTTGTTTGAAATTACAGCATTTGCATGGTGACATCAGTACAAAAGTAGTGCAAGTCTAATAAAAGAGAAGTCTCTTTCCATACCAGCTCAAAAACTAACAATACTCACAATCATATCATATCATATTTTTAACAATTTTGCAACTGTCTCAAAAAAATGCACTACTCAAGTTGAAAGCTTTTATGCAGTTAAAAGCTTAAAAGCATGCAAGGATAAAAAAATATTTCTGAAACTCCTAATGTAAAGATAAACTCAACCTGACAGTCTGATGGGGTTTCGAACTCCTCAAATTTTCAGGGTGAGCTGCATGTTTGAATGCCAACAGCTGAGTTTTTCACTGCGTCTTTACCCAAAATGTTTCCTGCCAGCTCTCTTGTAAATTATTTGCGAGAAGTCGAGGTGAGCCTTTGTGGGAACACAACAGGAGGAGGAAAATTCCCTAAAAGCAAGTGTAAGGGGTGGTGACGTTTATGATGCCACTCGCACATAGACTGTTTTTGCAGGTGCAATACGATCTCCGTTCACGTAATGAATCTGCTTCATTAAAACTTTTCTTTAGCCATTATGTTCTCCTCTGCTCTGATGTTGATATAGTGGATATGTCAAACTACACGTAGCACTTCTATACTTGAATATAAAGGCAAAAATGGTCACATAGTGTCGGACTCTGTTCTCTTAATCTTCTGTACTGCCTCCTCAGAACTCCCACCTGCCTCATCTGACAGAGATAGCCTCGCGCTGACAGGTGCATGTTTGAACAAGTGACTCAGGAAAATGTTTTAGGGCAGCCTGTCTGAAATATTGTTCTCTCGTTTCCAAGAGTGCATAAAACGTCTTGAGAAAATAGTTTATCAGCTTTCTTTACGACAGTTAGATTCTGGTGATGCCACTCCTAAATGAAGTCCAACAATACCTACAGTTGACTTTCAGTGAGGTTGATTTTAAGTCCTTTCCAGTGAATCAGGATGTTCAAGCTCAGTACTCTGCTAAATGAAGCAAGCTGTCTTCTTGCCGAAGCTTTATATTAAACAGACAGATCAGGGACAGATATGGAACAAAGATGCTGCTGTTTGGTATTCTGTACAGGTCTGCCAGTCATGGTCATGTTGGACACTTCACAGCGAGGCAAGGCAAGGATGGGGGATTTATTGGAGCTTTCTTATGCCTCAAACGCACACCTTTAATCGATCTGTTGAAGCATTACCATAATCAGCTCACTCTGGCTCTTCAGCTTCTCCCCATCCCCCTTCCATGTTTTGATCAATGAAGGTCCATCCATAGTCAGCCCCCCCCCCTCCAGCTACAGTGGGACCAATTGACTGATATGTAGTGAAAAGCGGAGAGGGAGGTATTTCTCAATCAGGACTATCGTTCCAATGAGAACCATGAGGCAGGCAGCAATTCCTCCAGAGCCATGATGGTTATCGCAGTTCTCTTAATAAGATGAAGAAAAGATGATGATCTGAGCTTATTTGAGTAAATGAATTCCCCTGGGATGTGCACTCGATTTGTCAGCCATTTAATCTGTTAAACGCGGGTAATAAGTTGGTGTCAGTCTATTGCCTGTTTAGCACAATCGTATGGAGAATGTTTCCCTGCTTCATGTGCTAATAGAGGTGCTCTGAACTAGTGACATGCTCGTGTGAATTAATTTAAATACTGGGCTTGATTCCAGATGCACTGTGTAGGAAGGGGCTCCAGGGTTAACCACATATGAAGTCATGATAAAGACATGCTTACACATTCAAACCCATCCTTTAGTACTGATTATTCATTTTAATGACTTTTCAAAAGGTACAATTTTATCACAATTTTGTACGGTTCAAAAATGCCAAATATCCCGTTTCCTGATGTTTCCTAATAAACATTCTACTTCATGCTAATGAGGTACTACAATTACTTGTGAAACATGAAGGTTACACTTTAAATTAAGGTCACAATATTCATCATTAACTAGTTACTTATTAGCATGCTAATTGGTAGCATACCGACGGCTAATTAGTCATTATAAAGCGCTTATTGGTACCTTGTTCTACATTACCATCGTCTATAGCTAAGAGGCCATTAACTAAATGATTGACCTCAATACCCTCCTAATTACTGCTTATTGATAGTAAGTTAGGAAGCTGTTGAACATGAGCTATGATTTTAATACTTTATGTTTTGTTTAGTTTGGTCCTTACAAGGTAGAAGTAAGCAAAAGTGTATTAAAGGTCACATATTTTGCAAAATGCACTTCACCATGTTTATCTAGTACAAATATGTGTCCCTACTCCGCCTACAAACCCCACAATGATCAGAAAAGTCCATCCTCTTCGTCTTTTGCCTGCTCCACTTTTCAGAAAATGTGTGCTCAAACAGGCCGTTTGGCGATTTTCCCTTCATGACATCACAAAGAGCAGTAACCCCTCCCCCAGGTGGGTGACACTCCCACAGCTAGGTGTTTGTTCTGCCCTCTGAGTCTGCCTACTCACCGTAAGCAATAGGACATGGAGCGAGAAAGCCCAAGCCACAAGAGCCCTTCCTGAGAGGGGACAGCACATTTACATTTAAAGCTACAGACACAGAAACAGCCTGTTCTGAGAAGGGCTGAAATAGAGGGGTTTATAGACATGATCAAATACAGGATCAGAGTGGATTTAGAACAAGAAACTTCACAGACATGTGTTGGGAGGTGAGACTTATTTAAACTGGTTGAAAAGAAGGATAACATATGACCTTTAAGATCAGAATTCACATTTAACAGCTTCCTAACTTACTTTCAATAATGATTATTAGGAGGGCATTTAGTGCAAACACTTAATGTTTATGACAGTTAATGGCCTATTAGCTATAGATCATGGTCTTGTACAAAAAAGTACTAATAAATGCTTAATAATGACCACTAAGCAGCCAGTGTGCTACTAGCATGCTAATAAGCTAATAATAGTTGAAGGTGAATATTGTGACCTTAATTTAAAGTGTCTCTAAAATGTATAGTTTCCTTTATAAAAAGTGACACTTATAATACCTTACAAAAAGTCCTATCTAAACTTTTGTTTAAATAAAGGTGGATTTTCAAATACATCCCAAATCAGAAAAATACACAGATAGCATAAATATAGAAAGGCTCTTTAAATACACAGAGTTCCACCATGTGTTGCTGGCATTTGAGGGACGGAAAGCTTTCAGAGAACTTACCTAATATACCTTTTAATTCACTTTCTTTTAATAATTTGGTCATCACAACTGGCTCTAACCTGTGAACCAGCTTACAGCTTGCCTTTTGGTTTGACACTGTCTCTCTTTCCACATTACCAAAAGAAATAGACAGATCATTTGGATTGTGCAGCCCGAACTCGAGCCAGTCTTCCCACACTCCTCCATCTTTAGAGCCCGCACTTGGCGCAGATTAGCATCAGACGAGAGGGCGCACTGAAGATGCTGTCTGAAAAAGTGATTAGCTTAGAGCAGCCATGTCACCCAACAGGGACTTATTAGTTATCTTACTTAGTGTATACATAGACCAGGGGGGAGACGGGGAGGAGGACGAGTCATTCATCAGGGATTTGTTTTCACCCTGATTAGGAAACAAGCAAAGTAATGGTGTTAACAACCTGCTGACCTTTGTCTCATCGCCTGCTTTAACAAATGCTTCAGAATGCCACAATCATCCCAGATTCGGGCTTTAGAGCATGCAAAGAGATTCAACAAAGAGATGGTGATTGATTTTCTGGGCTTGATCCAAGTTGCAGCATGCAATCAATGATTTCAAACTCCTGCTTTGTTTCAAAGCATACTGTGATTTTCACTGTGAATTACCTTATTGTATATCAGACTTTAATATGGCTTTAGTTAGCTGTCTGCAGGAACACTGTTTAACTGGTTAATGGTCAAACTGATCATTAATGTGTTTAACCCTTTATGAAAATCTGTGTCTGACTGAACTTTTCTGCAAACAAATGAAGCTTCTTCAAACACGATGACATTTATTTTTGGTTGTTCCTATTCATAAATTGCTTTTCCTGTAACGCGTATAACAAATGTGTCAAGCGTCACATTATACTGTTGGTCGTGATAGAATTTAAGTTTTAAAAATAGTTGTGCTTCCGATCACAGCTCAAACATTACATTAAGTATTAATGACACATCAGCTAAAATCAGACTGTATGAAACATGGACGTTGTCTCAGTGTTATCATTCTGAAGCTGAGTTTTGAAGCAACTTGTTGGCAGTTGTCATATTGGGCATGCTGTCTCACACTAACTTCTGGTTAACCTAGAAACGTGGAGTTGAGCTTTGAGCAATGACACACCTGCAGAGTTACAGACTGTAGGGATGCTAAGAAATTTAGCATTTCTCAACTTAAGAAACAATTTATTTGACTTTGACATTGTAAAGTAGAAGAACCCCCTCACTGAATAATTCACCAGCTGCCTCTAGGTTCAATAATTAGATTGCACGTGCTAGTTACGCCGCAACTCACAATATCTTGTTAAATCATTGCCAAATCCTCAATGTTGAACAATACTTATATAAGTTAAGGTTTAAGTTGGTGTGATCTCTCAAAACCTTTATTTAAAAAGTTCAGTCTGATGCCTCTCTTAATTTAATATTTGTTTTAAGTGACAATTTTTTGGGCCTTTTTAAGATACAACAGCTCAATAGAGATGTAGGGGTGACGTGCAGCAAAGTGCTGAGGTCAGATTTGAACCAACAACCGCTGCGATGAGGACTGCGGCCTCTGTACCTGGGGCGTGCAACATAACCGCTCGGCTACTGACGCCCCAGATGATAGTTATTAATTTACAATAACTTGAAACCAATCATTGCATATTTTAATTGAATATTTGAGCACCAAGCCCTGCACATGCAAAACAGACATAAGGGGTACACCAGAGGTTATGTATTTGTAAGCATAAGGCCACTCTGTTGGACAGATACCGTGCTGTGAAAAGGAATTTCCCCATGGGGACAATAAAGTCTAAAGTGTAATGTCTATCCAACCTGCTTTTTATGAGGTGGGAGTGAGAATGTGTTTAACGGATATGCATGTTTTAGAATGACTCTGTTGTTGTGTGTTGCTGTCATTCTGTGTGTTATTGACTCCCGTTTTTGTGACCCGGGTTTGTTTCTTGGGAGTTGCACAGCAGCAGTTGCTCAAACTGCAGGGACCTGCCTTAATTGGTAGAATTAAAAGTACGTGTATATATTTTAGGTGAAGACACATTAGTAATGTATTCATTATGCAGAGAGACCCTTCAACTCACCAAGTCTGACTTTTTAATAAACACAATAATGTATGCACAGACATACTGCCTGCATGAAGTAGCGCGACACATCCTCCACCTTGACTCTCCTCTCCAATGTCAGTCTGAAGTGGGATTCAGCTGTGGTAATGGTAAGGGGAACGGGTGGGGGTGGGGGTTTGGGGGGGGGGGGATGATTTACACCAGCAGGCCCATTGCTGCTGTCCCCTCTGTCCTCGGAGAGACACTATCTAGCTGTTTGTCTGTGCCCCTTTGACCCCAGGCTACCACACCGGCCATCTCCGGCTCCATCAGACTAAAGAGCTGCCACATGCCCGCAGCCAGCAGCGCAAAGTCACAGCGTCGGAGCTACACAGATCTCAGGGGTGGGAGCTAATTGGTCACTTTATGGCAGTGAGACTGTCTCGGCCACTCTCTTCAGAGGAGGTTAGGGCTGTCATCAAGGCATCATTACAGCCAGAGAATGGACCGAAGCAGCAGTGTGGAAGACACAAAGATATGCTCCATGCTTTGACCTCACATTTCAATTCAAAAGTCAATCTGCCTTCTTAATGCTCCTCCTATCAAGCTACATTACATCAAGTTATCATGCCCTTAAAGAGGTTGTACACATCACATTTTAACAAAGAAACTGCTGACAGCACTATGCTAAGTTCCTCGTTGTCACTCATTCAGATATGGAAGCTTGGTCTGTGGCCTAAGGCTTCAGAAAACAGTTTGAGTATCTCTAGTGCAAAAAAGAGATCTCTCTTTACAATCATAACTACATATCATTGGCTAAGGCTTTGAAAATAAATAGTCAATAGCTGAAGCGGGACTTAAACCTACTGGCAAACAAAGCCTCCACCTGTCAGTCAACTCAGTCACACCCCTAATTATGCAAATGTATGAATAACTCTTTGGCTTAATACAATCAAAACTGATGGGTTATAAATACATTCACCCCCTGCATGATGTGAACTCAATAATGCCTCATGTGGACACTGGCGGAACTGCAGTTTTATTGCACTTCTGTGCCGACATCATTTTTGAACACCCAAGATTGCTGCTTGTTTTTTTTATCCATTTATCCCCCAACACTCACTTGAACAGGACTTCCAGGAGGACTTCTTCACACTACATGAGCAGACTTTTAACATCTCAACAAAATAAACAGCATAGATGACAGGACCGAGATATGACCCCAGAGTTCTTCCAACAGCTCTATTATTTCAAAGTGTCCCATCAATCTCCACGCTGGCTGTTTGGACGATTTTGGAGAGATATTGGACTGAGATGTTTACAGAGCAGCAGGGAATTGTACCGTTTGGTGAAGAGTGTCACATTTCTAAAAGAACATGGATCCGTTGTTTGTGTGAACAAATATTGTTTGCTGCAGCTTCTAAGGATAGCTAGCAACAGCAAACACAACATGTTTGCAAACTACAGAGCAACACAGCACTACGGTAAACTAAAATGGATCCATGGAGCTCAGCTGTCTTTCATTCACCTTCAGACATCTGATCATTTCCTTATGTGGTCTAGCATCTCGCAGCTCCATAATTTTTTTCTTCAATTCCACATTTTAATGATTAGATCAAAAATGACCAAATAAATGTGGGTGCACAACACGGAAACCTCAGCTTTAACACCATGACAAAGTACAGTAGAATATCCCACTACAGCAGGAGAGAAGGTGATCTGAACAAACACAATCACATCAGTCGAGCGAAAGAGACCACAGTGGTGATTGGGATATGTCTCCTTCAAACAAGCTGCTCACAGGTGAGCTGCGGACCTGCAGCCTCAAGAGACACTCCTGTGTGACAGGACGCCTGACAGTGCCGAGCACCAGGCAGACTTTAGTTCCACTCCAGGGATGGACCTTGAATTCAATGTCAGTGTAAATGTAATTTCCACTCAGCTGAAGCACCTCAGGAACCAGCTCGCCTCACATCCTGGATTAAGGCGTGAGATTCAGAGAGAGGGAGAGAGAGAGAGAGAGAGAGAGAGAGAGAGAGAGAGAGAGTGACAGCCTGCAGCACAGAGAGCGAGCGAGAAATCAAATCAGTGTGAGACAATCGCTGGATACGCTTCCATGCATATGTGCAGGCATGCATGTGTGCATTCTGTATAGGAAGTCTTTCACCTGTAATTTGTCCCACTTGACCATAATGTAAATATATTCCACTGCATCCTTCCACACAATGCGTTCACTATTGAGGGATAAATGTAATTTCACACAGCTAATATTGTGACCTTTTCTCGGGGCTGGAAGGTTTGCTGGTAACAGCTAGATGCAGCTGAAGCCCAAAGCGTTGTTCCTCGGTGGAAGAAAAGTAGGTAGAATATGTTCAGGTTTAACAGCTGAATCCAACCTGGAAGTTTATTCTTATTTTACTTCTCTAATTTAAAATATGGTCCAATCATAAAACCTTGATGTTGTGAAATATTAATTGCTTCACTAAATCTAATAAATTTGATTTGCTATTTGTTGATGACACATAATGAAGTTAGGCTGTCGCAATTTTTGGTGAGATTAAAATATTTGATTTAATTATTTTACCTGATACAGGCAGATTTTACTCAATTATGGGTCTAGCCCATTGATTAATTATCACAGTTATCACAGAGGATACCCTTTAGATTAAGGAAATCAATACGTTAAAACAAAACAACATTTAGAGCTATGTCCATAGCAGCGGGTTACTATAGTAGCCTTCCTGCCCGAGCACAATTGCTCCCCCGCTGGTCTGTGTTCACGTTAGTTACATCGTTCCGTACCACTTGCTTATGTACACAGACCGATACAGAAGGTGGCAGCATGAGCACATTATTGGTTTGCAAATCTGTAAAAGAAGCAGAAGGAAGAAGGAGCAACCATTGTTGCCTGAGTCAATCCTGCTAACTGTGGATGTTTTTGATATTTCTGAGACGCCAACAACGACCCTTTTCCTACTTACACATCTACCGTGCAGCTCAGAGGACAAATCGGGCCCGTGCTGTCCAGGTTTTTGAAGCAACAGGAGACATTGAGAATTACATCAAAAAGTGTCCCACTTCCTTTATTGAGCTCGGTTCACTTTCACATCTCGTGGACTGGACTTGAGTTCACATTAATATAGCAGACCATTGCTATGTGTATTAGCCAATCAGAATTAAGTACACAACCCTGTAATAAAGATTGTTCACATGCCTAAATGTCTGTTGACATGTACCTCCCTTGTAGGTAGCGCATACATTCTGATTTTTTTAATGATTTTTGGTTTGTTATAAAAGGAACAGAAAGAGAGCATCATTGGAAAGAGACCTTTTTTATTCCCCACAGCAACGTTGAAGCTATGAGAACTTACATTTTTATATTCATTTTCTGTACTCTAACTCCGACAAAGGGATTCTTTGACACAAGTACTGCATCATACTTACATTTTTCTACACTGATACAGCATGATAAAAGAGCATTAGAAATGACAGCACATTTAACAAGGGATGCCTGGATAGTATTCAGGGAGATTTAACAGATAAAACGTACATGTTTTCAGGGGAAAAAAACAAGTTTAAAGTGAAACACTTGATTCACCAGGGGAGCAATTGGCGGGAGGAGTCCCCGCCTCCGCTCCTCAGCAAGCAGCAGATATTTAAAGACCTTCCGATCGACGCAGCAGTAATTGCAGCAGTTCCCTATCTCCACGGCAGAACAACATTGCACCTTATCTCCATGACCTTCCATAGACAGCCCTCAGTCCCCGGTCCCAGGGCAGGGGAGGGAGGAAGAGCTGTGCTGGAGAACACACAACTAACTCCTCAAACACCATCGACCTTTGTTGTCCCCCCGTGGGAACTCCAGCCTAGGTCTATATCTACAAGACTTAACCTAACACACTCTGCGATCCATCTCTTTCCTCACAGCCACACTGTAGCACATCCGCCTCCTCATTTACAACTACAGCTTCCTCCAAAGCTGCCAAAGGACCCTCCAGGGGCTTCAGGACCTGCATATATGCCCTAAACAGTCCTGTGTGTGTAAACAGGTGCTGTCAATCAATGCTCCTGGGGGGGACAGCATTCTTATGATAAGATATTTCATCCATGTACTGTCACTTTGCTGTGGCCTGCTAACAAGCCAAAGGCACCTGAGTGAGCTCAGACTGTAACCGGAAGAAGGATTTCATATATTTTACTGTAAGGCTTAAATGTGTGAGCTGACTAATAATATTAAATATCAAGAATAAACACAAAATATACACAGAATAAGCAAAGACTAATATGTACTAGACTTAATAAGATAATAGTGCAGTGGTGAATAATGCAAAATATGCTGAAGTAACATGTTAATAAAGCATTATATTATGTGACAGACGGGTTAATTTACATGAGGTAGAGTTGTACAGTATTTACATTAAAGGTGTGCATAGATTGATCATTTAGATAAAATTATATGCATACATATATATATGTTTATGTACATTCACATTGACTCTTAACACTTAACTGTGGGAAGAGTTTCATCGACTGTGGGAACAGATTAGTAAACTGTAGGAAACAAAGAAACTCTGGGAACAGATTTGGAAGCTGTGGGAACAGCTTTATAAATTGTGTTTAGAAAGTGCAGTTAAAAGATAAAATGAGTCTGCATTAATATAAGTTGTGGTGCTTACAAGATGTAAACTAAAACCTATAAACCCATGCTGTGAGTATTTAACCCTGATTAACGGGCTAATGCCTTAATTGACCCAAATAAGTGAAAACATCAGCGATGCTGCACCACCGGGTGCTGATGATAAGCAAAGTCCTGCACTTGCAGAGGGAGGAGAGCAGCCTTGAGAATCCCATTCAAAGAAGTCCTGAATACGGAAATCTAAGAGGAGGCCTGCACTGAATAAGAATGAGGGCATTAGGATAAATATAGAACAAAGATACTTTTTGGAGGACAGATTTTCAAAGCAGGGTAAACTCACAGTGTGCACCAACAAAGAGCAAAAATAAAGTGTTTTTTTTTCCTTTCATACTGTATCCTGATGTTTGGTTTCACCTGAATGTAACACGGCTCATTTTCAGAGCTTAGTCACAATCAGTGCCTCCCTGCACAGCGAGGGCACACCTTCGTCTGTGTGCTTTGCATGGACGTGTGTGTGTTCTGTTATTATGTTAATTGTCCGTTTACTGCCACGGTGAGACAACAGAATGTAGTATTTTTCTCTGCTACATAATTCATGGGCTTGAGGAGAGGCTCCAATGTTTTTGCACTGGCTGCTTCTGTTTTTGCGTCCCCTGCTACACGGACTCTATCCAACCCCACTCCTTAAATTATAAATTCTTAATCGATGCCCGCACTCGCACGCAAGACCAAAATCTTACTGGCTCTTCTGCTGTGCTGCTGGTGTAAAGAACTGCAAACAAGTTCAGGTGGATCTCTTCTTTGTCCTCACGCTCTGTTTACAGGAACACACACCGCTGATTAGTGGAGATAATCAGATAACAACTTTTAATGAATAAATTATGAGTGGCTGGATCGAGAGGCACTGGAATTTCCCCAGGAGGGAAGAATGGTTTCAGTGGATGCTTCAAATCCAGACTTTGCTTCATATTTGGAAGCTGTCGTTGGAATAAATACACAAAAATATGGTAATATGCAAGGTGTTGGATTTGCTCTTGTATTCGTCATGGACAAAAACTTCTAGATCAGCGGTTCTCAGCTGGTGGGTCGTGGAGTCGTTTTCAGTGCGTCGTGAAAGTGTGCCTGGAAAAAAAGAGAGCCAAAAAGTCAAAAAATCACATGTTTGTTTTGTTTCCTACCTTTGTTCTGTTCTCACCTGAGGGATTTTTGTCATTTATCGGTAAATGCAAGTGTGTTAAGTTAGAAAAAGAGGCGTGATATATACCACAGATCTTCTAGCCAATCCCTACTGTGCAGATTCTGGCTGAAATTTTGCAATATGTCAGCTCCTACCACCCGGATATTTTGGCTTCATCCTGTTCAACAGGAGGAGGCTGAGGCATGCTGTCCATTTGTATATACAGGCTTCAAATAGCCTCTTTAGAAACCAATAGGTGATGTCACTGGGAGAATACGTTTATGTTTAACAAAGTCATGTCTATGATGGAGTCTGAGTTTATTGTCCTACCCTCGTGTTTGTGTCTTTAAATGCGGCTCATATTCACTGACATAAATCAAATCACTACAGACACAGATTGAAACATTTTCATCAAGGTCACAATAACTCAATCACACGGCGCTAGAAACAAATCATTCACTACAACAATATTGATTTAGATTCCATCATTGGGTAAAAACATAGGAATTTGATATGGAACTACACGACCAATGGAATTTCACACTGAACCATTGGAAGAACTAAGCTTTGAAAAAACAATCAATGCTCCCACAAGTTAAAGGCACCTCAACTGGAGCAGACTGTCCTAATTGAAAAGCTATCTCAAGTGTTGAAAGCAACACGGTTATAAAAAAAAGCCTGACTCGACATCAGGAGTGTTATTGGAGTGCTCTTGGACAGATATGAGGAGCTGGAGGGAGTGGAGGAGGAGAGGTGTTGGCTGGTAGGGCGGCTGGGCAGGAGGGCAGTGGTGGGAAAAACTGATTTTTATTGAACCATTAAATCCCCAGTGCCAAATGTAATTTGAGGGTTTTGTTGCTTTGCCACCATTAGCTGCTAACAACCCGTCGCTCCAGGGCCTGTCCTGATAAAAATAGAGTGGAGAGACAAGGGCGAATCAGAACAACACCGTATTCAATCTAAGCAATTATAGTGCCGTTAACATTCGCCCATCTGACTCCTTAATGTCAAGCAAACAGACGCATCACTCTGGGGGCTCCCAAATCTCATCAGAGAGGAGGCACAGGTGGGAACAACACCGCTGAATATTGTGATGAAGCGACAAGTGAGAGACGGAGTAATAGACAGCGAGGAAGCGATGGGGATAGATAGAGTGTTGATGAGACCCGGCAGCTGTGTGTTTGTTTGGGGATTGTGCGTTTTGTGCATGTGCAAAGCTCAGAGGATAAGTGCACATTGAACGACAAGGGAGAGGCCACATCACCATAAAATGTAATCTATTAAAGCTTATCCCAGACAAGATCGCTACATCTAAATTCATCTCAGTCTGTCAGGCCGCGCTCCATTCCCCGTGTTGCTGCGGCGTAATGGGATGTGACAGTACATGTCCTAAGGATCGGGGAAATAAGTGATCTCCATGTCACAAAGCCGAGTCATTTTCATAAAGCCGCTTGCCCAATAAAGACACAGAGCAGCTGGGCAAACACACCAAACACTCTGCAGAAAGTAAAAACTGGTACTTATAAAACTACGTAAAGCAGAATTTCTTTGTGTAATTATTGAACCGACCAAGTTAATAACTTAGTCGGACAGACTGTGAACAAAACCCCAGGTTAGCTAGAATAATTTACAAGAACACAAAGGAAACGCTTACATTATTACCCAAACTGTCTCAGCTCACATGCTTCTGCAAGTCACTCATAGTTGGGGGTGCTGAGAGAAGTCGTTCTTTATGATGACATCATACTTTCTGCTGCAAAGGTTTATATTTTATTAATTAATTTTTACGTTCAGGATTATTAGTAGGCCTACTAAGAGTGCTAACAGAATATCCTACCAGTTTAAGATTAATTTACACATCAACCAACAAAAAATTTCACACCCAAAGATCACTTAGATGTGACTTATATGACCAGTTTATGGTTTCTAATGAACGGAGCAGCGAGGGGGATGAGCAGATGCACAGACATATACACGCTCAATGCACGTTGGAGTTGTGCATCAGTTTATTAACAGAGACGGCTGTCTGCACAGTTGTTCACACACTCCACAAGTAAAGTGAGTTACAGGACAGATGATCAGATTAATTTTGTTCCTTGGCTTTCACTTCTGTTGGTAATGGCACACTCCATTACCACTCCCTCATGTATGAGCGCCCTCTCTCTCTGGGAAGTTGTTTTAAAGTTATTAAAATAATATTCTGCTAAAAGTCCAGATTCAAGGGAAGCGTCTGGATATGCTGCTCTGTCTGGCAGGATGATCAGATGTCTCGATTACGTTGAAGAACTTCTCAGAAACACCTCAATGTGTGCGCCACGATGGAAAAAGCTCCGACCTGCATGCTGCGAGTTGTATCACTCTGCAGGATGTGAGTGAAACAAGTCAGACTACTGAGGGAAACAGAGAAAATGATGAGTTCAGACAGACACTGAGGAGGGAATCATATACAGCATGTACAAAAATGAAGTATTTTCAAACACAGGTGGAGCTGGATTCAACCCCATGAGAGCAAAACTGAACAGAATTCAAGTCTACAACTCATCATCCAGTGCCATGACTTCTCTCCTAATTCTTCCTCCAGCCAAGTATGAATCAAGTATGTCAGCATCAAACAGCAACTTCCAGTGTTGAAAAATGAAACCTATGGGGAAGTGCAAAACTGCAGTTCCCCGAATGTCCACTTGAGGCTGGCTGCAAAAGCCAAAGAATCCCCATTAAGGTCCATATAAAATGTTATTGGTACACACTGTACAAGGGGATGATTTTGATTTATAACTCATCAGCCCAACCTCCCACCTCAACAGCACCTCTGAGCCTGCGTCTAGGCTGATCTAACGTTAGGTTGAGATAACATTTCCAATATGGCGACCACCATTGTTGGCCTCACCAGGAACCAATGGGTGACGTCACTGATATTCCATGCTACTCCATGTTTGCTAGAGTTGAAAAAAAAGGTTGTGGACATTCAGACCTCATTTAATCCTCTTTTAGCCAAAAAATCTAACTCGTGCTCACCGGGAACCTTTTCGCTCCTTTATTTCGATGTTTCCTCTCCTGGTTCCTTTTCGCTATTTCCTCAGCTTTAATCTTTTTCATCACAAACTGTTTCACAATGTCAAAGCGCCCTTCATTCACAAATTGTTTCATCAGCATATCTGACCAAAGATCTTTCTGCCTGCATTCCTGGAGCAAATTGGTCTTTGGATGCTGTTTTTTGAATATCACTGTGACCGGTCATTCTGTCTTTCATAACTCAACCCATCACCAAAACTACCATCAAGATGCTCTGAGTGATTCCACCCTCCGCCTGCATGCTTTACTGCAGCGCTACTAACCTCTACACTCTGTGATGCTCTGTCCTATCTCCTGTCTTTTTAAACCATCATTTATGTATTTGAATCCTTGGAAAACAGATTGGGAAGAAGCCTCATTTTAAATGGTGCAAAGGTGGAGACACCAGTGGAGTAGTTGTAGATAGAATTATCAAACAAATGGGGGGTGAGCACAAAGGAAGAGATCATGGCTAAAACATTTCAGAACATTAGTGGTAAAATTAATAGCCTTTGTCTGGTAAGTGAAAGTAAAAAAAAATACAAGTTCCCCTTGGTCAAATAAGTCATTAGTAATAGTTATTTTAGCCTTGTTTGCAAAATGTTCACTTCATTACCTTGGTGGAAAAAAAGATTCCTCTGTCCCTGACTGACCTTGTTAATAATTCTAGCTGCCTTATTTTTAGAATGAGAATTTTCAAGGAGTCTTTGAAACATTTATGAGGATGGCTTGGCTAAATATTGTGCATAAAGAGAGAGAGAGAGAGAGAGAGAGAGAGGTGAACAGCTACATATTTCTGGATAAGGTAGCATCTTCTGAAATGTTCAGGCTGAGCTCCAGTGTAAAAGCAAACAGCTGAACTTTTCACTCACCCAGACTTTTTTTCCTGCCAGATCTGTAGTAAATTTTACACATGAAGACAGGGTGAGCTGATGTGAGAACACAGCAGAGAGAAATCTTCAATAATATCCACTTTGAGTGAGAGCGATCAGTGCAAACTCTATGCATGCATGATCCTGCTTCTTCATGTCTTACATTCCCCAGTACTTTTAGAGATATTGTGAATGTGCTGAGCTACACATAGCATTCATAGAAAGGCAAACATTATCTTTATAGGTTCAGAATCTGTTGCCATGTTGACACTGTACTTCCTACTTCACGTCTTGCCTCCTGAGAAAAAGCTCATAAAGTGAAGCAAACAGCAGCCATGCTTTTCTGTCTTCCATCCCTCACTGCTCACCTTCTCCACTCGTCTACCGCCGTCTTCCAATGCATCCCAATCTGTCTGTCTGCCAGGCAGCGAGAGCCCTGAAACAATGCACCAATCACGGACAAGGAGCATGGCTCGTGCCTCGTCTCTCTTCCTGTAGTCCGGCGGGATTGGCTGCTGTTCTGTGCTCCAGGCTTTCCAGACAGCAGCCAGATCCTCGGACCACTGTGCTGCTGCCAGGAGCAGAGAGCTCTAATGATCGCCCACTGCCACTGAGGCAGAGCCAGGGACACACAGGCACAGAAAGACCTGCACAACCCAAAGTCCTCACCGGCACGAAAGAGAAGAAATAGTTTTTCAGAATACTGTTGAAGGCTATCAATATCTATCTGACATTGACAATAATAAGCCCATTTAAATGCAACAGGAGTAGATCTGTAGGCTGGCTATGCCCTCTACAATCCTTCAGTGAAAAATAAACTCTGTGTTGAGATATTTCTGCTCCAGGTTTATGCATGTCACTGTGCAGGATGACTCAGTGCTGCCCTTTTTTGCAACATACTCTCTTGTGGCACAAACAGCATCACGGGAAATGTGTTGGAAACAACAACCTGAGCTTTCTCAAGGGAGAAAATATTTCAAATTCACTCTCTCCTTCCTGCATTCATGCTTTATTTATGTATCTATCTCTCACCCTGCCTCCTCCTCCCAGTCCTCCACATTTATAATTACCCTCACCTTTTCACCGTGTCTTCGCTCTATACGCCTTAATTTCTCTGCCTAATGGGCCCTTCTTCCTCTCCACCATCTGGATCCTTTTGCCTGTACCTCTCTGTCACCATCCTTTTGTCTAAGTAAGGGAGGCCTTTTAGTTCCTTATCAAACTCTCATGAATTATGAACATCCACTGTCCAGCAGCCTGGACAGAAACACATCTCACTGTCTGCCCGCTCTCTGTAAAGCAGCTCAGGAAGATGAGGTACTGCAATCCAGTCAGAACAACCTTGTTCTGGGAACCTTCAGGATGAATTATTTAAACTCTACTGACCCCTAACTGCCCCAAACGTGTGTGTGACGCACACAAATCAACAATCTGCCTGCCAGAGCTCCGTCCTGTCTCACCACAGGAGCTGTCACGAGAGACACCTTGTCAACACTTGTGAATGCAGACTGCAGACTGACTCCAGGTCAGGTTTTACACCTGACAAGGATTCACCTGGGATCAAAACATTGTCCATTTAAATACATTTGTGATTTGGGGGGGTCCACACCTCACTCTTTGGTTGTATAATTATGCTCTTTATTCACAAGTGAAACACTCAGCTCACGCTCAGCTACTTGTGAATTTAGTAAATGCCCATCTGTACTGGCTGCATTAGTCTCTCCATGGTGCTTTAACGCTGCCAAAAAACTCTTATAGCTTATATTCTGGTAGAGCTGCATGTGTGAATGCATTAGGCAAGGTTTTTCATTCAGACTTTATATATTTTCCTGACATTTCCTTCCTGTAAAGTTGGAGTGAGCTGATGTGAAAACACGGCAGAAAATATTCACCTGTAATGACTTTTATAACCTGTGTCCGGTGCGCGATCCAACACTGTAGGAGCACGCCATGGTGCAATCTCAATGCACGTAATTAAACGGCCTCATTACGTTTTCTGTTTGCCACTGTGTTCCTCTCTGCTCTATTGTTGATGTTGTGAATTTGTCAAACTGCACATCGTGTTGATATAAAGGCAAATATTCTCATTATAGCGCCTGGTTGTCTGATATTCCATGTCTGCCAGTCCACATTGTACTTTTTACGTCATGTCTTACCTCCTGAGATCCACCCATCCCTTCCGACAGTGAAAGTCTCCCATTCAGGCAAGCAACTTATACAGATTTCATGAAGTTTTCCAGAAAATGTCAGAAGTGCATAGGTGAAAACAGCTTACTAAAGATTAACACATTTTAAGCCTACAACGCTAAAAGCATCCAACAATTTTTCTCCAACACACAGACTCAACTCGTTTGTCTTAGCCAAAATATTCAACCTGGCTGTGACCTCAAGTCAGGAGCTCATAAAAACACAAGTCAAAGAGCTCCTGGCAATGTTTGTCAGTTAGTCCATCACTTTGGTTCAGACAAATGATGGATGAATGAATAAAGTGAAATGCCACAACAGGTATTGAGTGGATTTACTGTTACAGACAAAAAAAATATGCCCTGTGCATTGCTTTTACGCAGTGCCTGTCCACCCCATACACTGCATTAAACATGGTTGCAGTCTCAGTGATGTCATCCATCGGTTTATTAAGTGGAGTTTTGAAGCCAAACGATGGAGGTTGCCACAAATACAAAAGCTGTCTGTAGGCTACATAACTTTTGATCATTCTAGACCAGGGCTTGGCAACCTTTTCTATCTAAAGAGACATTTTTGCCGGGAGCTCTCCCCAAAAAAATCCGTCTGGAGCTGCAAAAAACATTTGAACATTTCAATGAAGTTTATGCAGCCTGTCTAAGCCCAATCACATTACTAATAGATTTAAATGAGCATTCATTTGTATATTTGACCACATTTCATTCAACAACTCTCCAGCGGGAATGAGTTGAGTCGACTTACAGGTGGGTGTGTGTTGTACCTGTTTGGCTTAAGGCACGCCTCAGCTTGTTGGGTTGTGCTGAATGTTAAATGCCGGGGCAGATATCATGGAGAAGGAGATGGGAGATGAGGAGGTTGGAGCTGGGACGTTTAAATACCCCATGCAAGGAGCCAATCGCAGGAACTGCCGCCAAAACTACAATAAGCAGCTTCCTACTCAGCCAGAAGGTCAGATTTTCCACCAAAGGAGGGAGGAGTCCTACGGACAGCACCACTGGCAGAATCTAAGAGCTGAAAAAGACGCCCTGCTGGAAAAGATTAAGGTCATGCAAAAAGATGACCAAGCAGACCATCGCCTTAAAGTACAAGCTGGAGGAAGTAACACAAAGCAGGCAACACCTTGCATCCAAACTCGAAGCACAGGAGGAGGCCAATCTTGTGAGCCAGAAAGAAAGGGATCGCCAAATGTCAAGGGCTGACAGCCAACAAAGACATGACACTTGTTCAGGGTTTGATTGCAGATAAAGAGTCCCTAATGGAAGAGGCCATCACAACAGACAGGATCAACCGAGAGCAGCTTGATAGTTTAAAGAAGCAGATCGAAGAAATGGCCAGCAGCAGACTGCAGCTGGCCTCCCAACTCAAAGTTCAGGAGGAGGCCAACCTGGGGCTGCAGAAGGAGTTGAGAGACTCAAAAAAGAAAAGGCAGCACTATAAAATGATGGCTGACAACCCCCAGAGAGAAATGGAGTTAGTCAGGTATCAGCATCTGGAGTCAGCCAACAAGGACCGGATGCTGGTAGAGAGACTGACAGTGGACAAAGAGTCCCTGCTGGAGCAGGATGTGAAGGTCTTCATAGAAGAAGTATCCAGCATGAACATGAGTTATGCAGAGCAGCTGGATAGCATGCAAAGACAGCTCCAAGGACAGACCAGCAGCAGCCTCGAGCTCGTATCCAAACTGCAAAGACAGGAGGAGATCAATGATGCTCTGCAGAATGAGGTGGAGGAGCTCCATAAGGACAAAGTGCACCAAACACTGAGGTTTGCCCGCCTTCAGAAAGAGCTGGAGGAAGTCAGTCAACTCTGTGCTACCAGTGAGGAGATCACTTCCTGGAGGAAGGCTGAGAAGAGCTACACTTCAGAGAGCCACCAGAGGCGGCAGCTCGTCTCCAAACTAGAAAGACAGGAGAAGATAATTTATGCTCTGCAGAAGAAGGTGGGGGAGCTCCAAAAAGACAAAGCGCACCAAACGTTGAGGGCTGACCGCCTTCAGGAAGAGCTGGAGGAAGTCAGTCAACTGTGTGCTACCAGTGAGCAGATCACTATGTTGAGGAAGGCTGAGAAGACGTGTGCCTCAGAAAGCCGCCGCCAATACAAGCGGCAGAGAAGGCAGAACCTGGACCCAAAGTGACGGCCCCAGCCCCTCCTCCCCCGCCACCTTCCCACCTCCAAACTCCTCCCAACACACACAGGCTGTAACAGGCCTTGGCAGCACAGGGGAACACATAAAGTCCTGACAGACAGGAATCCACTGGTACCCGTCTGTCAGTAGCGCTTCATGTTCCCATTGTGTCTGTGTGGGTTTTTTTCTCTGGGCGCTCCGGTTCATCCCACACAAAAAGTTTGGAAACAGAATTAATTAAAACATTTGGAAAAAAAATCAATAAAAAGCTTGGTTCAAAATCTAATAAATTCTCTATAAATTAATCTTTTTTTCTGTATAGTTAAACAAATATATAATATACAGATATTTACGAAAGGTGGGATGTGTTTCACTTGTTTTTTAACTATTAATCTTACATTCATTTTCCCCCTGTACTGCAGTGCTGCTGACAACAGACCGACATGTTTGGATTTTGGATCATGTAATGTGATTAAACATGTAACACACCTATGTTATTTTATTTTGTTGAGAACTTAAATCAACTCAAATATTTCCACCAGTTATCAAAGCCAGAGATATATGTAATCTGTAACTAACGGGACATGTCTTGTCGAGGAGGCTGCCATGACAGACAGAATGTATATCGTTGCCGTGGAAACACTGGATGTTGCGTCAAAGTTTGCTACATAAGGAAGCGGGAGCTGCTACTGAAAGCTGTCGTACTGTTGCTGTATTTGCTACTGTGATAAAAACTACATGTCGATTATACTTGGATACATTAGCTAGTCGGTAAACATATTCTCCTTTTCAGGTCGGTTTCACCCGTTCACTACGTCACTGCAGAGTTCGTTTTCCCGATAGTGGGATTAGCAGAGAGAACTCCCATGATTCCCTGCCAGCCTCAACGTCATCTTTTGTTATTGCAGTATTGATTGAGAGCCCCCTGGTGGCAGAATCAACATGTTATATCTTTAAACCTGTCGTGCTTTTTTGATTTAATATCATCTATCAACCACAAAGTCAGAAATCAAGCTTACTAAATTAGCATTTTTCCTTTTTTTTTAATTAACTTAATTTTGTCAAATTTAAATAGAAAACGTGCTGAACTGCATTGTGACTGCACCTCTTAGTGTGAGGTCTGTTCTGAGCACATTGCGGTGTTTTGTGAGCAGCTGCCAGCGTTCTTAGACTGAATATATCTAAATTTGACTTATACTGGGACAATAAAAAAGTAAAGAATTCAGCATTTCTCGAGCACAATTTGAATCCTGGCAGTGTGAGGAAGTCTGTCAGCCACCTTATGTCATCACACAGCAGCAGAACAATATGGCTGGAAGCAGCGTGAATGCAAAGTAAGTCAGCTAACGAGATGAGCCGGCCTGCTGGCAAATACATGCAGATGATCTCTCGTCTTAGGATTGGAGTCGGATGCTGTGCATAGAAAGAGTTGAGAGCTCCAGTGTGGATTAGCGCGGCTGGGAGTTGCTTATGCTCTTCAGGAGAACACAGAGCGGCGCCACACTGGATTACACAGCCAGGGAAAAGGTTACACACTTCAATGTGTGTGAGAGAGAGAGGGATGAACAGAAAGAACAAGCTCCCGCAGCAGCAAAGATAATTACAGAAGTCCACTTTTTCTCCTTCTGACAGTAGAGTACAGTCAGGTGTTACTGCGTAGACTGGAGGGGGAATATTATTTGAACTTTTTCTCTGCTCCTGGCTCTTTCTTATATTCTATATGTGCGGTGTTTCTCCACTGTCTACAAGGCACATGCCTGTGTGCTGTTTGTAATCAGCGTTCTTCAGATTCTGGATTTAATTACCAGGGAGAATGAAGTTAATAACAGAAGCCGGCTGCTTGACACTGAATGTGATCGGAATCTTTAGCAGATATCATCGTACAGAACGGAAAGCAATTAAACATTTAATAAACATGAACAATGTAGTAATATCTTAACTGATATACCAGATATAGCCAATAGACAAGATCACCTATTTGTAAAAGGTCATGTAGTTGAACATACATTTAAAATCCTTTTAAGCATTTACTTGGGGCATGGTTGCATTGGTAGCAGGCTAAGCTAGTAGGCTAACCTTTTCCCTGCACCATCTTCAGAGTGAGCTCATGAGGTTTGAAGGTGTTGCCTGGCCAGGTTAGATAAATCCTCCTGCTTGTTCATGTGGTGTCTTCTACTAGTTGGACATTCTTAGAAAACCCTAAAAAAAGACAGGGCCCAGGCGATATCCTACTCGGATGCCAAAATGGCCTTTTGATGTAAAGGAGTCGGAGATGTCTGAGATCCCCTCCCTTATCTTTAAGACCCAGCTGCCCGGCTGAGGACACTAAAACTTCTTGTGAGATGGTGATGATCTCACAATCTTATTCTGTTATTCTAATTAAAAATCATGACCACTGATCCAAGATTTACCTTCCAGCTCAGCTCCCTCGTAATCACACACCCGCATTATCACTGATGCTTCACAAATCCATCTGACGATCTCTCGATACATTTTACCATCGCACCTGAGATACTTAAAGTCCTCTGCTTGGGGCAGCAAACCACACCGCAACTTCCTCCCAACCAGAAAGGGACAAATCAGACATTTCACAGCAGAGAACAATCGGCCTCAGACCGGAACATGCTCACATTCATTCAGTATTTCAATGAAATAAAACATGTCTGGCTTGTACTTCCCACACACATTTTGATAATTCACATTACCATCATTCACATCTACTCTAGTGGTGATAGAAGGATTGAGATTTGACATGGTTTCAGACTGTGTGTGTGTGTGTGTGTGTGTGTGTGTGTGTGTGTGTGTGTATCCCGATTCGTCGACGATCTGGTAACTTTAGTACCTTCAGACAAACATGGACAATATACCTACCCTTGTACATTGATTATTAATAAAAGGTTTGTAGGGCTGTGAAAGTCACAGCAGTTTCCTTTTAGAAATAACAAAACAGGAAGAGGCCTGGAAACAACAGGAGGGTTTGCAGATATCCATTTCACACCAATGAAGCCTGATGAAGGTCCCATTTAATGGTAAAGGATCATGCTGGTAATATTTTTCCTGAGTCTCAAAGTACCAAACCAAACCCAAAAACATTCAAAGTTGTGTTAGTACCTGAAGCTTGAATTTTTCTTTCTCTCTCCCCCCACCATGACAACTGAAATCCCATTACTGAACCACACAGTGACATTAGTTATGCAAAAAACTCACATTTCGTAAACATACAGAGTATATCGGCTATCGGACATGTGTATTTGCCAGGATCTTTATAAATCATATTGATTCAGACTTACCCTACAGTCTTACAGAATTAACCCCTTGTACTACTGAATTATAGTATTTTTTTGAGCACGCTGAAAAGTATCATTTGGCCTTTGTTTTCTTCTGCAATATCACTCTGAAGTATTTTTATGCAAGGACTCCCAACTCTCATCAAAGCTCATTTGCATCGAGACAAAGGAAATCATCTCTCTCTCATCACGGGATTTTTTTCCTTTGAGAAAACACATTTAATAATTCATGAAACAACAATCACACATTAATGCAGCTCTGAAAAAGTGAACTCCGGCATCATCTTTAGGAATTTGAATGACTCTTAAAGAAGCTATAAAATGATGACCAGAGTACAGTGAACTCCTCATCCTGCAATAGCTGCAGTCCTACACACCAGGTCTGGTCTGATAAGACATTAACATTCCAGGCCTGTGGAGCAGGATCAGCCTCCTGTATTGTAATTACTGCAGTCCACTCCTGCTCCATATCTACAGCAGGTAGCTAATAGACTGAGCAGAGTCAACATGCAATCCATTTCAATGCAGGTATCACAAGCATCAGAGGGAATCTCCATCAGAATGCATAACGATCCAACAAAGTGCAGGAGATGCATGCACGGCTTCAAACACAGAGATAAGGACAATGAACAGCTGTTTAAAGACACGTTACAGGACTGTGGGCGCAACTCTGATAGGGAATGTTTAGATGACATAATTATGCAAATCTTAATGTACTAACACAATATATTAGACTCCTTCCTATAGCTACAGTCATGTTTTAAAACCCGATGCAGCCCCTAGGCATATTGACCGCTGGATTTTTGTGGAAACTGGAGAATAACTGTAAGAGAGGAGAGCTAATGTGCATTCTGAGTGCGACTCCAAACTGATAGCAGGGTGGTTGTGAAGGAGTGTGTGGGAGACCAAGACTGCAGAAGGAGTGGGTGTGCAGACGCAGCGATGAACCCAAGAGGTGAGTATGAATGAGGGCTGAGGGTTCCATATTTCTGCAGAGAATAAAACATGAATTGTGAATTCTGTGGATGCAGCATCACCCCTCTGTGTAAAAAAAAAAAAAAAAAGATCCTATAGGGCTGAACAGTGTCCTGAGAGGAAAACAAGGGGAGGATTTGTTATACACCTGTAAACCATTTCACCACAGCTGTCTGTTGCTGGAGGAAAGCTACATGTACAACCCCAAATTCAAAACAAGTTGGCATGTTTTGTAAAATGTTAATAAAAACATATGTGATATTTGATATTTGTAAAACACTGAAAGCCCATGTTTAATCCACAATAGCGAAGACAATATGTCCAGTGTTGAAATGGAGAAGTTTAATTATTTCAAGATCAGTAAGTAGTTGTTTTGAGAAGTGAAGAGACCAGTTTTGGTAATTTAGAAAGTTTAAAGTCCCTATATGTGTCCTTAGTCTGTCTACAAACCCCCCAATGATGAGAAAAGTCCATCCTCTCCATCTTCTGCCTGCTCCACTTTTCAGAAAATGTGAGCTCAAACAGACCGTTTGGAGATTTTCCCTTCTTGACATCACAAAGGGCAGTAACCCCTCCCCCAGGTGGGTGACACTCCCACAGCTAGGTGTTTGTTCTGCCCTCTGAGTCTGCCTTCTCACCGTAAACAATAGGACATGGAGCGAGAAAGACCGAGACACCCAAGCCCTTCCAGAGAGGGGGTGTGGTCAGACACAACTAATTTACATTTAAAGCTACAGACACAGAAACATTTTGTAAATAAATGATTTACGTGTTTTTTGTGTGTTGTTATTATTATTTTTTTAAATGGTAAATGATAAATGGACTTGAGCTTGTATATTTCTTTTCTAGTCTTCCGACAACTCAAAGCGCTTTTACACCGCAGGTCACACCTACACATTCACACACTGATGGTAGATGCTGCCATATAGTGAGACCATCAGAAATAACTAATCCCATTCATACACATTCATACGCTGCTAACAAAGCAGGTGTCTCGCCCAGGAACACATCGGACATGTTGAACCCTTGACCTTCTGGTTGAGAGACAACGACTCTGCCAGAGCCGAAAAAGCAGGCTTGTTTTTGTATTGTAATAATTATTGTTCCAGTTTTTGAAAGCTCTTTCACCCTCAAAGAAATGACAAGAAAAATATGAATACATGCACTTGTGTATCACTTCCATTGCAGGGTTCAGAGAGAGTGTGAAGTATTTAGACGTTTTTAGGAGGCGTGATGTTCAGTTGAATTTAGAAGCACAGGCTCGCTCTGTATTCATCCAAACATTAAACAGTACCTACATGTTTGTTGCTTTGCCCTGAAGCACCAAACTTTTTGTTGTGTTTAGTTCATTCAGGATCACAATTAGACTCACAGCATGGTGTGTAAACAAAAAGTCCACAGGCTTTAAAGAAGCTCATTAAGTGGACAGAGTGTGGCTGAGCCGCCATCCCAACAGATAAAGGATCAAAAACAAACCGGATTCTAGCCGCTTTAATATTAGCATGATGGAGCCCAAGCACTCGACCCCTAAAGTCCAGTTCGTTTGACTCGTGTGAGCGCTCAGATCCTTGTACACAATGCACTTCCTTTGTCCCCGGCACTGATGGACGATGTATGCTTCGGCATGTTACAGTTACTTATGCACGGGCACAAGCACGGGTACACAAAGTGAACATGCAATATAATTGATCCTAGCCTTCCATTGTAGAGAAATCATGGAGTGTTCTGGCTGTATCTGACTAACATGACTGAAAATAAGTCACACAGTCAGTAAAGTAGCGGTCATGTTCTCTCTGTTGTCTCTGCTGTTTGGACGCGGACTCGACCGCACAATGATTACGTATTATGTGTTGTATCACAACGTTATGTAAAAGAGGTAAGCGTGCTCAGGCCCGATTAGATCTGGAGCAGTGTGAGTGCACCCTTATATGGCGTAGTTGACCGTAGCCCTGCACAATAGAAATGCACATGTGACACAGTTGTACTTTATAAATCCATGATGGGATGTAATCTTTTTGGTGATCTGAAAATCTTACAGTCTGTTGCTAAAATATCTTAAAGGTCACATATTATCCTCCTTTTTAACCAGTTTAAATAAGTCTCAGAGCTCCCCTAAAAAAAAATTTCTGTGAAGTTTCAGAACAGGCTGTTTCTGTGTCTGTAGCTTTAAATGTAAATGAGCGGTGTCTGACCACACCCCTCTCTGGAAGGGCTCAGGCTTTCTCTCTCCATGTCCTATTGTTTACGGTGAGTAGGCAGACTCAGAGGGCAGAACAAACACCTAGCTGTGGGAGTGTCACACACCTGGGGGAGGGGCTACTGCCCTTTGTGATGTCATGAAGGGAAAACCTCCAAACAGCCTGTTTGAGGACACATTTTCTGAAAAGTGGAGCAGGCAGAAGACGGAGAGGATGGACTTTTCTCATCATTGGGGGGTTTGTAGACAGACTAGAGACACATATTAGTGTTAGAAAATCCTAGTAAAGTGCATTTTGCAAAATATGCAATATAAGAAATGAGAGGTTGACAGACTTTATAGTCTTTTAAAAGGCTTGTAGTGGACAGTGTATTTGTGTTTCTTCTTCATGCTACAAACAATTCCAGAAAATAACTTCAGCTCCAACAAAACTCCACTGCTCTAAATAAAATCTTTCAAATACATCCTTTTTTTATGTCACAGTGCAAATGTTTTGGTGATTTTTAAAGGACCCATGGCAACCAGCAAAACCTTCCACAACATGTTACAGGCTGTGTCTGTGTCTGTGTGTTCATGTGTTTGTTTCACCCGGAATAAGGCACACATGAATAATTTCATGAAAAATAAGCAGCTTAGATTGTTTGAGTAAATCCTAAATCATGGACACTCCGTGGGAGGACTCGTAACTGCTTTGCCAAATATACAGCTTTGCACAGTGCAGTAACAGATACAGTGGGGGGTTGAAAACTAACATTTCCACATGAGGAATGACAATAATTAGAGAGAAATATACACAGAGAGGGATAGATATCCCACTGCTGAGAGGGGAGCACAGCGTTACTGTAATTACAACTCATGAAAGACGCTGCTCTGGCGGCTCGGAGCAAACACTGGCTCTGCAGTAAAACTCCAATCTCCTGGATCTGAGGATTCTAATTGAAGGAAGCTCCACAGATGGTGCAACATACAAACACACTGCAGAGCAATTAGGAAAAAGCCATTTCCCCCTCTCATTTATGTGGGTATTAGAGGAGACTGTGTCTGCAACACATGGTGTGGATGGATCTGATCAAAGAGGAAAAGGGAGAAGTGAAAAGAAGAGGCAGAACTATGAGAAGGAAATGAGTGTGAATGAGTGAAAAGACATGTTTTGTTAAACGTGTGTGTAAATGCTTTAAGAAATATTTGGCAAATGGAGAATTTTGTTGATAACTCTCATCATTCATGTAGGTGCATAATCAAATCATCACTAACACCAGCAGAAATATGACACTACAAACAGGTTTTCACACTGTTTGAGTTTGTTTGGCTAAATGTACAGCTACAGGCTTCATCATAAGCTGTAACCATCGGTGGATCACCGCATGGGCAAGGTGGGCAAAGACCCAGGGCCCGGGTGAATGGGAGTCTTGGCCTTAACATTTGTATTAGACTTTGAAAATGTAGAATGATTATGAAATCATTTGCATGCTTGAATCACGTAATGTCAAATGATGACTGACTTTGACATATTCAGGGATGTAACATTTGTGGGAGGGTGAAAATCTTCAGCTTTCCAAATTGTAATAGGCTAACTTCCCTCAAATGTAGCATGAATATATGTATAAAAAAATATGTATGGTCATTGTTTGCCTATTTCCTTAAACACCTGTCCATAAGTTTGAGTTAGAGCATTAGAAAATGTCCTGGGTTTGGGTGTGGCAGGTCAAATTGTGTCAAAGCAGCATTTTAAATCACTTACAGAGACATTGCATGCAATAGGCTGCTAAGCATGAATAAACCTCAGCAGAAATAATAAAACAACCACAGAAGCAGCCTGGACCTGATGTCCATGAGAATATGAGAATACAGTTTATAAATCAGTGCAGGAAGCAGCTATGAAGGACTTCTCAACTTGCATTCATCTGCAGGATTCAAATTGGTTTCTCATGCTGTCATATGAACAGCTGTTCACCGTCAGGCTGCAGAGACACTTTTGTTTACCAGAAAGTCTGTGTGCAGACAATGTGGTGTGGCTAACATATCAAGTGAACACAGATAAGTGGGAATAATCTTGTTTTTCCGCAGGCCTGCAACACAATAACTCTGACCTTGGGTGACCTCCTCTTACAGCGTCCAAATGTTCTATTAATTCACCTCTAATTACCCCACGCAGAGCCCAATGAGAGGATGACAGCAGCTCGCAGCACACAGAGCAACACAATGAAAGAGGAAGGTTGTGTGTTCATGTTTGTGCAGAGGCAGGGACCAGAGGAGACGGATTGCAGAAGGACTCCCTGCTGCTACTGCTGCTGCTCCTACATTTGGGAGGAGACGGCTACTGTCGGACATGAAAGAGGGCAGAGGGAGAGAAAGGAGGATGGAGACATGAGTCAATTGAGCTGTGATTTGTAGACCCGAAGCAAAGGTGGAAGATAAAGCTGGACATGCAAGATTAACTAGCGCATGGGAGAAAAACTCAGCCAGTTGGCTCAGTGTTTGCAGCTTTTAGCCATATGAGAGGGGGAGGAGGAGGAAGAGAGAGCGGGGAGTGAGAGGAATAGTTAAAATGTGTGTGTGTGTGTGTGTGTGTGTGTTTGGATCTGTGTGCTTTACACGATTGTGATGGCAGCTCATAAAGAAGTAAACAGTATATTAAAGGCTGAATAGTCTGTGCAGGCAGAATACCATTAATTCTGCAAGGACTGAGTCAAATATACGAGAGGTTTAACACTTTTATTCTTGTTCTTTAACCTCTTCAAACATTTGGAACTCATGTAAAACCAAAATGTAACCACCATCCAGCCTTTGAAGTATTAATTTGTGTGTGTGTTTGAGAGATAATGAGACTGAGGAAAGGGCAAAGATCAGGCAACTGTGTGAATGTGGAATGTGGGAGAGATAGCATGTCTAGATTGGAAAATGTCAAAGCTAAAACGTGTTTCTTTATTACTGTGAGGGGTCGAATAAGTGCTGATGATGAGAGGACGCGGGATGATGAATGACTCAAGTAAGGGAGGAAGTCAAGCTCATGACTGGGCCGTGTTGACCCGGTGTCATGTCCAACTGAAGGCACAGTTAACCGGCTGCTCAGATCACACGTCACAAAAGTTGACTAAGTTATCCTAACTGTTAGAGATGTAATATTCACACTTTTAATATTTTTCTGGATTAAGTTTGCTGAGCACACTTGGGACTCCGCAATCTTGCTTCAGATTTGAATGGGCACATAAACAGCTGGCAGCCGCCCAGCACAGCAGACTCACAATGCTGGCTCGTCTTCTATCGCTGGCTTCATTTGTTGTTTGGGGAGAAAAGATGTTGCTCATTCACTTTCAGAGAAACACTGGGACATGAACCATATTGCTTCAGTTGGCAGGAAATAAACTTTTTATTAACAATGTTGACTTTCCAGGAAAACAGCTTGTTTACTGCAGAACAAATATTCAAATTTCAATCTGCAAAGCACATTTAGTAATGACCGTGTAATCCTGCAGGCTGGTCTCATACATGGTTTGTACTCTCCCTTCCATACAAAAATATGAACTTCAAATCATGTACACCACATGTAACTATGAACCACTTCTGACACATCAACAGTGACGTTATAGGGTCTCAGAGCAGCTGCTCCAATGATGCAGCAGAGTAGAAAGTCAGATGATGTTGTAAAGGGTGCACTGCGTGTGGCTTGTTTTATTTGTTTGGCTTCAGATGATAAAAATTGTAGTATTTCTCCCATTAGGTCTTTTTGTGTTGTGTTTTTTTTATGTGGCTGAAGCACACACCAACGCAGGGCTCTCCTTACACCATCACGTCAGCCTCCTTCTCCCTCTGTGTGAGTAAACAGACCGGAGACAGAGACACTAGAGGGGACCATGAAACAGGCACTCTGAGTTTTTAGCCTCAGTCTGTAGTTGTAGGTCTACTTCAATAGAGAAGGATGGTAATAAACAGTGATGCTGAATATGTGCATTCATTCTTACAGACTGCATCTTCTGTCTTTTCTCTGGGAACTGACCGACTTTGGACAACAAAGCGGCTCCGACTAAAACTAGGAAACAGCTTCCACACTTAAAAAGTTTGTTCCCAATGCCCCAAGGCTAACTTCTTTCTTCATTAATTTGTCATTTTTTAAACGCTGAAATAACATCTATAGTTTCTCATTCTTAAACTGTCGGACTGACTCACCTCTTACAGTTCACAACATTTATAAAGTTGAATATTCCCAGTTCATATCACTTGACATCCCTTATAAAATGAGGTGACGCTGTTATGAATGATGCAGGTGTGTGGCTGCAGGCAGAGACATGTTTAACTATTCTCTCTTTGGCATGATTACAGAAGACATTCGTAACATGCAGATACAATAAATAATTGAAAATGACCCATTTTTAAAGGATTATTTTCCTGAAGCTGCCGGCAGGACTATGATTTCATTTTTTACAGTAGCTGTCTGAGAATACGGAAAAAGTCAGTGTGATAAGAGGGTTGCACACCACCAAGAAAATGAGATCTTGGCTGAATGTATGAACAAAAAAAAGGAGAAGGAAAAGAAGAGAATAAGCCTTCATTCATCTCCTCAGTGGTGCAGAGTGAGGAGAAGTGTTGTGCAGCAGTAAAAGGCTGCATTGGATCACACAGCCGACAGAGAGGGTTGGTAAGCACTGCGTTAAACATCACAGCAGAGAGTTCAGCATGGATCAGCTTTGTGGAAGAAAAAGGGTGGAGAGAAGGTGTGGGTGCTCGGTGGGATCTGAAGAAAGAGTCAGACGTGAACCCCGGTGCAGATTTAAAAAATACGGGATGGTACAAATGATTCAGTTGGGGACAACTTATCCAGCAAAGAGTCTACACAGGAAGTAAAGGATCAACTCCTCTGCCTCTCCACAAGGGGAAATAAATCTCTGTCTGTGTTTTAGTGGAAATGGACAGAATTCCCAGAGGCCTGCTGATCTCCAGCCACAGATAGGACCATTTTTCATTCTCATTCTTCAGCTGTTAGTATCTCCATTCCCTGTTCCCTGCTAAGTCCTCCATCTCACTATTTCCTGGATATGTCCACCTTTCTCTAGTCCTTCATTTGTCTCTTTTTCTTTCTGTACCACATCCTTTTTTTCCCTCTTTTTCAACACCACTTCTCTTTTTGTCTCCCGCCCTCCTCCTCCTCTCTGCTGCCTTCCTCTCTTATAATGTGTTTAGCATTCAAGGCCTCTCACTGCTGCATCACAGGCCTGTTTGTTTCAGCGAGCTGCAAAGATAGGAAAAAGATGTGATTCCTCAGAGACAGGGTAAACATTCTTCATGCCTTCTCAATATGGAGCAGGATGTGGAGCATGGATATGCAGCCCCATATATCTGAGCTAAAATGCTTCACATTAGGGTAACTACTGAGAAATGTCACCATTATCAACTCGTGCTTTCAGTGAATTTACCCTCCGGAGGGGTTCTGTGGGGGATTTCTCCCAGGAGAAACGTTTAGAGACTGTTAAGATCATGGACTTTAAATGAAGAATACTTATTGTAATTCTCAGGGTTGTCCCTGAAATACCTTTTTATACTGATTTTATACTTATCCTTTCTAAGTTTCCTTGATGCCTCCTCTGCTGCGATCTTTTTTCTCGTTACAAGAAAGCGAACAAGCCATAAGGAGCAGCTTTGATTATTGCAACAATCTGGCACATAAAAGCGGATAATGGAACCAGCTACTAGTGGTTATTTGTCTAGCCCAACCTCTTGTTTGGTTTCCAAATACAAGCTGAATGTCAGCTGTCTTTATAAAATGTTTTCCTACAAAATCAGGTCAATCACCCAAAGCCAGAATATTGAGGGTCTTGGCTAGATGATCGTTCAGCTGAGGCTGTCAATTACAAGCAGAAACCTGTGGTGTTGAAAAATGAAGAAAAGTGCAAAAAACTGCAGTTCCTTTAGTGTCCACTTGAGGCAGGCTGCAAAAGCATCAAAACAAACACGTGCTGAAATGCCCAGTTTGACAGCAGAAATCAAGATGTTTACAGACTGGTACAACAAATGATTTTAGTCTCAATACTTAATTAACACTGTACCAGGGTTTATCTGTTTTATAACTCACCTGTTTTTATTTTATGAACAATATGAGCTATGCATAATTACATGTTTGCCAGAAGGCTTAAGGAAAACCTTAGTTTCACCTCTTTGCCTGTTACTAGTTTGACCAAAAGTTAGGTTGAGAGAGCCGTTTCAAAAATGGTGACTGCCATCGTTGGGCCTTAAAATTCCCCTTCAGTAATCAATGGGTGATGTCACTAAGACTGCGTCCATGTTTTATACAGCCAATCGTCAATTCCAACAAGAGAAGGCTTAAAGATCGCTTTGGCTTGCAATGATACCACATCTCTGCAATATGATCTTAAGATGGACATTAGAGTAGATTGTAAGAGTAAGAGAAGAGTAATTGACATAATCGATTAGTCACATTAAGGCGTTGTAGAGGAGCTACCAACATGTTCTCAGCCGCAGTTTCCACAGGATCCATGTGCTTGTGTTAGTTCCCGACATCACTCTTCTTCCTGATGCTTACCCTTCTGCTGATCAGGCTGGATCCAGATGTTTAACAGAGAAGGTTTTGTTTTTTCAGTGGCTGCACAGATGGATAATTTTGCTGGATGTATCCGTTCAGATATCCTTTTTATTTTTCAAAACTGTCAATGTAGAAAAGGTTCCATTTACTGTGACCACACTGAAAACAAGAGCAACTACTTGTATATTGTTCCATGTAAGGGTTTTCTATCAAAGACCCAAACAAGCAGCTGTAGCTTCTCTTATATGAATAAATGTGTTCACATATAAAGACACACAAACATGTGTATGCTTTCAGATTATACTCTTCGACCCACGCACATTCACTTCAAACCCTCTTTTAATTATGAGGCTTGACATCAACTAATAAAACCTTAAAGCCCGTCAATGTTAATGCACACTGCCATTTGACTCCGACACTTGACTGCAGTTCAACCCCCATACAATTAACCTCTGGTCATTTGCATGACAAATATGGAGGGACGACTTCCTCAGTTCGTGGCCCTGCACACATAGGAGGGGCAAAGCAGCAGGTCAACGAGCTAATGAAGAGTCCTTGCTCTGTTCATGTAGGAGTTAAGTACTCCAAATCCTCCATTGCTTATTAGAGCACTGTACACAACGCATCTCTAACGTATTCCAATTAGAGGAGAATTATCACAGCATTAAGTATTCACATTCATAAAGCAGCATGTTTACTGGCTCGGGACAAACTGGGTCAGATTTAGTTGTCTTAGATGTCTTCGCTGACACAGAGGATTTGTTTGTGCTGCAGCCGCCAGCTCTTTTCTGCAGCTACACTGTCCCCTGATGGAGTCCTAAACCTGCAGGGAGGGCCGACGCATACACACATCCAAACGCACCAAAAAAAAGCTCAAACAGGTCCACATACACTCCTGAAATAAAAAACAGAAATAAACACAAACCCATGTAGAGCTGTTTGGTTGTGATTAAAAAGCAGTGGGGCTCTGTGGAGCACAAGGGAGGCTATCTGAGGAGAGACGGAGTGGGGAGTACTCCACCAGTTCAGCCTACAGGCCTCCACTAATTACCTGTCAGTGACGAGGAGGAGGAGGGAGGTCTTAAGTGGTAAATATTGTCCCAAACTGTCATCCTCACTGAACCATACAATTCTGCAATTCAGTTCAAGGATAATGCCTGCTGACTTGGGAGATAGAATAAGACGCCATATGTTGGAGTAATTTAGGGATAATTAGTTCAGACTTTGCTCCAAACACAGTCACTCTGTGGTATTAAACAGCGTGATACCAAATAAAGGTCAGCCGCCTATGAGAAGCTGAAAAAAGTTGTGATCTAAAACTCAATCCAGCTTTGGAAAAAGTATGATGCCCAACATCTTTTCAGCATACCACTTTTTTATTTCAAATTAAAAGCAGACAAGAAATAGATTGCAGGCTGCACAGTGTGGTGCAGTGGTTAGCGCTGTTGCGTCACAGCGAGAAAGTTCCTGGTTTGAATCCCTGTCTGACAGGAGCCTCTCTGTGTGGAGTCTGCATGTTCTCCCTGTGCATGTGTCAGTTCTCTCCAGGTACTCCGGCTTCCTCCCACAGTCCAAACACATGCTCGTTAGGTTTAACTGCTGACTTTAGATTGCTGATAGGTGTGAATGTGAGTGTGGTTGTTTGTCTGTCTCTATGTGTCAGCCCTGTGATTGACTGGCGATCTGTCCAGGGTGTAACCCCACCTCTTGTTCTCTCACATCTGGGATCAGCTCCCGCCCTCCGCAACAGGCAGTGTTTCAGAT
This sequence comes from Labrus bergylta, assembly GCF_963930695.1. NCBI lineage: Eukaryota > Metazoa > Chordata > Actinopteri > Labriformes > Labridae > Labrus > Labrus bergylta. The sequence goes on from NC_089204.1 coordinate 5,616,963, forward strand.
AATTGATGGATGAAATAGAATGTGTTATTGCATAGATAAAATCATGTATTTGGTGACTATTTATTTACTATTATTGTTTGTTGGCTGTGTCTCTTTTACTGCTGGCTGTACACCAAATTGCCCCTCTGGGATAATAAAGATACCTTGAACCTATTTAGTCGAGAGAAAAAAACAGTTTGATATATTTTGGATTCAGGAAGAACTTGTTGCAAACACATGCATTATGTAAATCATGAAGAACAGCAGATAGACATGGAAACTATGCTTTATAGCTAATGTGCACTTTCTTTGTGTTTGTTTATTTATTGCATTTCATATCGTCACAGGATTTAACAATATTATTGCACATCCCCACAGTGTGCAGGACTTTGACTTATGTATGATGGAAGCCACTTCAGCAACCTTTTTCCTAGCCGACGAAGCCCAATTTCAATTGGAAATGGACTAAATGATTGTATTCTGACTACTCGAACCGCTTTTTCATCGCAGGTCACACACTGATCGCACAGGCTGCTTTGTAGAGTATCTTAATCAAGGCCACTTCGACATGTGGCTTCAGGAGCTGGGGGTCAAACCCTTGATCTTCCAGTTGAGAGATGAACCAACTCTACCAACTGATCCACAGCGGCACTGTGTCTTCCCTTCCTTCCTGCCCTAATCTAATTTGGAAAATGAGATTCATCATAAAACGAACAATACCCAACAAGTAATATTTGTGTTAATCTCATTTTCTTTTTTTGTTACACAAATCCCGGTGCTTCAAGCGTTTTAATTAAGCCTCAGGTGTTCAGTAACGCTGCCCAGTTAATCTCCCTATCAGCTGTCAGAATCAGAGAGTCTCAGTATCCATGGTATAATGAACGATTCCTCTTCAGGCCTCGTTTGAATATTCATAAAGAATGACTTCTTTGGATCAACTGGTGACAACCCAAGCGTACATGCAACCTATACACAATTTAAGCTTTTTATCCAGCTGAAAATGTTGTGAACATGTGTTAAGCTTAATACATTTTGAATGAAATCCCGTAGAAACAATTGTACCATTATAATCCAAAAAGGAACCGTCAATCACATAAATACACACCAAAACTCACCAAACCCGTCTTTTCTTTTAAGTTCAAAGAGACGAAGCTTTTAAAGTTTGACAATTTTCATCTACTCCAAAGATATGCTACCAGATTCTTGCAGAAAATGTTCACATATTTAATATCTGAAGCGAGAGTGTCAAAGCGAACTCTGCTGTGTGTAGAGATGACGGGTAGAAGACAGAGCAGAAGAACGCTTTCTGACACTGACTTTTTCAGAATAACCGAAATGTAATGTCAGATTTATCTCTGCCAATTAGGTCTTCAGTAGACCTGTGAAACAGTGTGCGACAAGAGGAAAATGTGATCATTTACACACTACACCCGAGCAGTGTTGTAATATTGATATGTGGGTGAGATACTCAACACACAAGGAGATGTAAAAATACAATTCTACTGGGGATCTGAAAGAAAGAATATGGCTTATTTTAGGAGATTTTCAAACATCTAAATGTCAAGAAGGAAGCTGACATGGCTACAAATAGTTCACTAAACCCAGCGAAAAGGAAAATCAGGTCAGTGTTTGATTTCTCTGTTCAGATATGGTTTAAGCATGTTTTATTTTTAATATTTATTTTAGGCAAAAGAATGATGATTGAACAGGAAACTGTTTTCTGATTTCCCAGTCGAGCTGTGCAAAGGAAAAGTTTCCCACTTGGGCAGCAACCCTCAGTAAAATAATCTACAGGTTCAACAGACAAACCCACCTTTACAATCAATGCATGCCCTTCAAACAAACAGACATAAATTCATGTTTTCAACTCTTAAAATTATTGTTTTTTGAACTTGATTTTGTTAGGGTTAGTGCCATTTCTGATGCAACCTAAGGACGTTGGGACGATAAGCCTTAAACTCAACCTCTAAAAGACCGAGCTCCTTGTCATTCCAGATCAGCCACAGATTATCATGATTGATGACCAGCAAAGGTTCAAGTGGCCTCAATTGCCCAGTCATGTCGATTTGCCCTGTACAACATCAGGAAGATCAGACCTTACCTATCAGAACATGCTACACAGCTCCTACATGCACTATCAAACCCCTGCAGACGTTACAAAACACTGCAGCACGACTGGTCTTCAACCTTCCTAAAAGAGCACATCACTCCGCTGTTCATCTCCTTACACTGGCTCCCAGTTACTGCTCCCATTAAACTTAAAACTCTGTAGCTCGCTTAAAAAACAGGGACGAAAGCGGCTCCTCCTTACCTAAACTCTATAATCCAGGTCTACACTCCCTCCCGTCCACTACGCTCTGCCAATGAAAGGCGTCTGATCCAACCTTCACAACAGGGTCCTAAGATGCTAACTAGACTCTTCTCCTCTGTCGCCCCCCCGGTGAAGGAACGAATTACCAAACTCCATTCAACCTTTAAGAAAAAAGCTAAAGGCCCAGCTCCTTATGAACACCTGCCTTTATGATATTGGTGATGACGATATTGATGATGGTTTTGATGATGATTAGGACTCTCAAGAAAAGCTGACGATGTTGTTGTTGATGACGATATATTGATGACTTGACAGAAAAAGTGATCTACCTGTGGTTACTTCCTGTCAGCACCTGTGTGTCCAATCCGTCTTAAAGCTGTTTGTTTGCACTTACTGACATTGTTTTCCTTCTCTATAGTTGATTTGATTTGGATAAAAGTGTCTCCTAAATGAATAGTAGAATTGTAGAAGCTTTCACAAAGTTCTTGGTCATACCATCACATCTAATCCTGACAGCACCACTGATGCTACAGTAAATATTGGAAGAACTCAGTCTCCTAAAGAGGAAAAAGGAAGGGTTCTTTTAAAACTTATTTGGTCTTTTATCATTAATAGCGTATCAGTGAAATTACAGAAGACCCATCAGAGGACATATTTGGAGGACTGTGTTTTATTACACCATGTTTTGGCAGGGTGTTTGCACAGCGGGGCCATATGCTCTCTGTCTTAGTCCAGTTGGACCCAAAACGTCTCTAAACGGTGTTGAGCTTCTGCCAGAGCGAGACAGAGATCAGATCACTCAGACAGTCAGGAACACGACGAGGGGGCAACAGCCTAGAAGAAACACCTCCTTAAAGCCATTCTTTAAAAAAAAAAAACTCCTGAAAAACATCCTACCATTTTTCTGGGTGAGCTGAATGTGTGAATGCTATAAGCCAAAATTGTCACTACATTTTTACCCAGAAATTTTCACAACAGCCCCCTAGTTAATTTTCCACTTGTAGTCAGGTTAAGCCGATGTGAGACAACAGCAGGATATATTCAGGAAAATTTAGCACAAGCAAGTGGAAAGGAGTGGTGAGGTTCAAGGAGCGTTGAGGTTAAAATGTGGGGACTGGATGCACCAAGCCGGGGCAATCTTCTGTTTGTATGGCTGTTAATGGTTTGTCAGAAAGTCTGCTGCTTGTCGCCTCAGCCAGAACACTGAAAAAAAAATAGGTTTTTAATCTGAAGTAGTTTCATCCTGCCAAATGTGAACAGGATTTGAGGAGTATTAAAAATATGAGATGACCCTCCTTCCAACTAGTCCATCAGTTCTGCCTGTTTTTGTATTAGTCATATTGCTTTTGCTTTCTAACAAACAGAGGTAATGTGTGTTAGACAGACGAGACAGATGAGTCATAATGGAGTGTGAGTGTGTGTGAGAGAGTTTGAATGATGTACATTTATGTCCATGTTCCTGATACTACACACATGTTTATCCAACACTAAGTTCACACTGTAAACACACCCGTTGCCTTCCTGGTGTGAGAAAAGATGGCTACTTTCACACAGCAGACCTTCATGTCTCCATTCAGAGATACTGCTCATATAATGTTTGTCTGTTTACCACACACGACATGCACATCCGATGTGTTCTACTCGATCTGTACTGCTGCGCTTCATCAGACGGATCTTTGTGAAAATCACTCTGTGTACAAGTTCCTGCAGAGATGATCCTGAGACCCTGATTTGTGTGTCAGCTGAAAGATGTGAGACTTACTCCCATGGCAACACAAACACTCAACGCTTTTAGCATTCATGTATCAGATAATACAAGGCCTCAACCTTTATGTGGTCCATTTTTACAAATAATATGAATCTGTCTACAAAATTATAAAGCAGCATAACAGACTCACCAGGATTGCGAAGGTGCACCAGAGTAATCAGACAAAGCTGCACTTTTTCAATGGAGAAAGATCTTCTGAGATGTTCAGGCCTGGCTCACTTCACTCCTGCTTTTAAGCAGAGCTGCAGGAAATCCGGACTTAAATTATGTGGAGCTCGACGGCCTGAGTTCAATAAAGCATTAAAGGCTGATTAAAGGGATCTAATCCTTCCTAAGTCAAAAACAAGGTGATAATTAAACAATCAACATTTAACAAATGCAATTAAAATCCAATATGGATTATTCCCTAAAACAAAGCACTTGTTGTCGGGTTAATCTGAGCATCGTTTATCACCTCAGCTGTAAAACAGAGAAGACTCCAAGTGTCTCCTGATTCCCTTTTTAATAATCTCAGTCGCTCTTTGTCACATTGATCTTATCTGATTATTACAGCCATTTGACATTTGAAGTCCTATTGACGTGTATGTTTATGTGAAAAGAGTAATTTCCTCATGTGGACATTCAAGGAACTACCGTTTTAAACTTGTCTGCATTGGATTCATATTTGACTCTTGGAGGCTGCTTGGTTTGCCCTTACCAAGAGCCTGCTCCATGGGGCATTAAGAGACTGGGCACAAAAAATCCACTTGACAAGGGGGGCTTCAGCCTCTGTTTTGTTCCCTGTGACAAGAAGCAGCCATGACTGCTTATTTTGTGTTTGATAGAATCATTTAAAGAGAACTCTGTGTCACGTCTGCCTCATGTTGTTGACAGAGGGACGATAGAGAGGATAGTTATCCCAAGGCAAAGTTTTAGGATAAAGTTTTAGTTTTTACAAAATTGCAGCGGTAGTGGTGGCCTTAAAAATATATCTCCATTATCTTGTCATGTATAAAGAGACCTAGGATGAATATTCTGATGCACTAGTTTATAAATACCAACACAATACCTTATTAGCCATCCATTTTCCACTCCTGTCTCGTTTTTTTCAAGTCTGTATGAGGTCTGAGCTCCGATGCGTTGCGTTCAAGGCTATCCACTTGTTTTATGATCACACAGGATTGATATGAATGAAATGAGCCTCTTAGGACATCATATGAAAGTGGCCCAAATCTGATTAGAAAATAACTCCTTGTGAGTTACATAATATCCCTTAGTTACAGAACTAACATTCTATGTAAGAACTTGTCTCCACAAACCTACGATCAGTTTACTCGTGTTGAACCATTCACATGTTTATCAGGATGAAGCATCAGCTTGTTAACAGGTGCAGAAAATATTGAAGTCACAAACTGAGAGTAAAGCAGGAGGATGACCAAATCTCTCACTCAGTGACTCAAAGCTACAAAACCAAGCAGCTGGCCAGAAGGGGGGTTTTGCACGAGGACTTTATACAACATGTGAAACGATTTAATGGAAACTTCCAAATCCAAAAGATACACTGCTCTTTGCAAAACTCTTTCACAGGCTTAGGAATATCCAAATTCAATTATGCAAAAATAAATTCAGTCTTGAAATAATAAGTATCTCATCTTGTGAAGTTGCCAGAGCTTGTGCAAAAAAAATTCAGCCTACATGGCTCAGCAGCAGATTTCAGTAATTGGTGAAGTTTCTCCCACATGCCCAGTGAAAGGTAGAGAGAAGAGGGGGGGAGGGAGCGAAAGGACAATATTGTTGCAGGGTGATGATAGCTTGAATGGACTGAAGCCCTTTTATGGGCTGCTGAAGTCACTTTCCTGTCCTCTAACAATCACCATTAAAGTGCTGTGGAGCAGCAGCAAGCCGCTCCTCACCCCTCAGCTGTTCCAAAAAGGAGCCGGAGCTGAGGATACCGTGCGGCTCAGGAGGTGTGAGACTGTGAGGCGCTCAAGGAGGACGAGCTGTGGTCATTGTGCTCGCTAAATGAGGTGGAAAACGTATTACACTCCTTCATCTCATGCACAAAAACTGACCTTTCTACAACTTTTTTTTTCCTGTAATATATCAAGTCTTAAAACAGCAAGAGTTCCCGCACAAAAAAAAAAAAATGTTCTTACTGAGATATACCCAAGAATACTGAGTGATAGCTTCACTTCTGCTACAGTCATTAGCCCTCCTGGTTGGTACTAATTCAATCCAAAGGCATGATATTGCTGCCTGTTGTGCAAAGATGACTGTTGTCCTCTAAGGCTAACTTGTTTATCGTCTTAGTCATTCTCAGACTATTTTCAAGTGAAGCACCTCTTTGAGTGCGATTTAAATCGAATGTGACACCCTCTCTCCACCTCCCAAACTCCTGCTGAAAATTGGCTGCTTCACTTATGTGATGCTCTTAGTCAACGTGCCTTGTTAAATCAAGATTAACTTAATGGAGATACGCTATGGCTTTGGCCTTTAATGTTCAGCAGCCCTGCTTCTTATCACTATGTTTTCTCCATAGCAGCTAGCCAATGGTTCAGTAATAATCTCCATCAGAGCCCTGAGTCATGTAGTGTGTGTATAATAGCTCTGCTCTACACTGGTGATGCTGGTGATACAGCAGAGACAGAAGATGTCACAAGACATCATGTCACAATGTGACCAGTTATTGAACGTATTCACATTACAAACAAAACGGGAGGGAAAGAACATCAAGGTGAGTTTCCTATGTGCACCAAGATCTTACCAGCTCAGCTTTAAAAGACATCGCTTGTGGTGACTTTTTCTGCCTTTTACCTGCTGTGACTTCACATAGAGATTTTTATAAGCTGGCAGGAAAAAAGTCTGGGTACCTTCTGGGTAAAAAAAAATGTGGCTGTTTGCATTCACACATGCAGCTCTGGCATGTGTGAAAACATGATTACAGTTTCTGGGGGCTCAGCTTGTTTAAAGTCAAGACCTGTTCTGTGTTCATCGTGCATTCTCTCCAAAATAAACTGACCCAATGATTAATTTTTAAAAAAAGATAGTAATTTCAGTAATTTTGAAAATCAGTGTTTCTCTGACACTCTTGGCTGGACTGAGGAAAAATACTTATTTCAAGCAGATTTGCAATTAAACCCCAGATCCATGTTTTATGTGATCTTTGAGATCTGACTAATTTACTAAAAGTTAAGTGGCATCAATATCCTGCATTCATTTATTCATGTTCACAGAGTGTTTAAGCTGAGCTAGAACATGCATTCAGTTCTGGACTCTGCAGACTTCAGTACTCATTGTTTAACTATTTGTTCAATAAATATCCTTGCAACAAAGAAGGCCGTCTCCTCGAAGTCATGGAAGATACAAGAGCAGTGACAGGAATCATTCTATAGCCATAGAGAGTCCGTAGCAGCCATTATTTGAGGCTCATGCATCGGTATCAGATCAGTGAAGTCGCTAAAGGAACACTCAGATATAAAGAGTTTCATAATTCATAAATCTGGGTTATTGTAAAGTCAGGTATCACATTCCTGCAACACACTTAATGATTCAATTTAACATCTCTGAAGATTTTCTTAGAAAAAGCTTAAAAAAGCTTTTTTTTCAAGACCACAAAGGGAAGTGCTTATATTTGAAATAAGGTGATGCTCAGAAGCTTAGGAGTGCAGCACACTTCTCACTCACACCATATAAAGAAGAGTGAGTGAGAGAGAGAGAGAGTGGATAGAGAGAGAAAAGCAGATAGAGTGAGTGAGAGAGAGAGAGAGAGCGAGGGCAAAGAGTGGAGAGAAAGAGTGGAGAGAGAGAGAGAGAGAGAAAGATAAAGAGTGAGAGGGAGAGAGTGGAGAGAGAGAGAGAGGGGTGAGAGAGTGGAGAGAGACAGAGGGAGAGAGTGGAGAGAGAGAGAGACAGAGGGAGAGAGAGGGAGAGAGGGAGAGAGAGAGGGGGAGAGAGAGAGAGAGAGAGAGAGAGAGAGAGAGAGAGAGAGGAGAGAGACAGAGGGAGACAGTGGAGAGAGAGAGAGAGTGGAGAGAGAGAGAGAGAGAGAGAGGGAGAGGGAGAGAGGGAGAGAGAGAGAGAGAGAGAGTGGAGAGAGACAGAGGGAGAGAGAGAGAGAGAGAGAGAGAGAGGGAAAGAGAGAGAGAGAGAGAGAGAGAGGGAGAGGGAGAGGGAGAGAGGGAGAGAGAGAGAGAGAGAGAGAGAGAGAGAGAGTGGAGAGAAAGCTGTCAGAATCATGAAGTGCAGTCATGATGATTTGTTCGCTGTGCACCAAAATAAATGTTTGCTCCTGATTTGACTGAGCCCACCTGGAAATCATCAGGAGCGGATTTTAAGGAAATTGGTAGAGTGGCCTTCCCATGATGCAGCTGACTCAGCTTAGCTTCTACGACGGCATTTATACATACGTACATGAACACAATGTACACACAGCCCAGAGCCAGAATTAAGTGCCGTAATTGCTGACAAAACCGCAGAGACTTGACACCGACTCACCAGAGGAGAAGATGAAGGAAATGAAATAAGCATGCAGACTGAAGGACACACACATGCACACACACACACACACACACACATACACACACAGTCTCACTGCTGACACACACTAACACGCACAGACAGGGCACACTGAATGAATTCTTCGGCAGACTGAATAGCTGGAGGGTGCAAACTGTTCAAATGTTGCACAACTCTGCCACTTTAGTGCCAGGGGAGCCGAATGTCTCGCCTGCCGTCTGCAGCAGCACAGTGCACCCCCCCCCCCTGTCAACAGGGTGTTTGTCATTTGGGACTGACACAACCAGAGCCACGGCGGAGCGTGTGTTGGGGGGGGGTGGCTGATTTAAAGTGACAGGGACACAAGGCCATCTTATTCATCACAGAGGAGTGGCCACAACATTCACTGACTCCCAGATAACTGTCCTATTTGCTGGTCAAGCCCCCCACTACAACCTCACCTATCACCAGCTGATTTACAGCTTGCCAGCTAATCCAAACAGGGTGTCATCTCACAGCGACAAATAGGCAGCAACAGATTTTGGTGCCGGTGGTAATCTTTCTTGGATGCTTCAACCGTGTGAGGTAAGAGAATTAATTTTACTGTGCCCACGAGCTGCTGTACAAACTGTTCTTCCTGTCTTTTTTTCATTTCTCCCTGAGTTGCTTTCTTTCTCCTGAGTTTAAATGCGTTCTGACCAAAAGCAAAGGACAGTTTTTGTCTGATGTAACCAGTTTCATCTGTTTGTCAAACATAACTTAGGGATATTCACCCCTGCAGACCGGCCTCCTCCCTGAACTGTGTTAAACTTTCCTGCTTCTTCCAGCTACATGAGGCTGACCAGTGTACAGTTTGATGACCTGCTTGGATCAGCACCAAGATTTATCTGATGGACACCAGCCACTGTCGTTCTGTCAAAGCTGTGGAGTGCCTGCCCCTTTAACATTTTTCAGATTTTTCTACCATGTATTTGGAGTTGTATTAAAATGATTGATGCTGGAGTAACAACATCATAATGCAGATCTGAAAAAAAATAATCATGCTTTGCTGGTTCCGTCTGGAGAACAAAAATCACCCGATAATGAATCCTAACACCTGCTTCACACAGAGTTCTTGCTCAAGTTGAAAACATTTCAGTGGATTTTCTTCATTCACACGCATACGTTAATGAAACTGACCCCCTAAAAAACAATTTTTGGGGGGTTTCCCAGAGGGGGAAAAAGGTTAGAACTGTCTCCCTGCAAAATGATTACCATTGCTTTCAGCCTAAGTCCCTGGAGGCTGTATCTGTGCTGCTGTGTAGTTCTCTCTATTTCACCTTTTGGATTCTTCAGTTCTGCTAGCTACTGGTATGGTAGTTGGACTCTCAGCCTACCGTAATGTTGATGGTTATGAAGTACAGACTCACAGCGAGCGACAGTATTCCCTGAGTCATACTGATCATCTCCACTAGTGTTTTCAATCTAACCAGCACTCCACAGGGCTTAGGCCTACTTACTTTACAGTATACCACAGTTTTCTTTAAATGAAGGATTATTTCATTCATGTCAGGTCACGTGCATTGGGTGACGATGGCGGCTGCACTTGCAGTAATGATGACACAGAGTGTTAGATTATACAGCCACAAAAATACCTCTCTGCACATTTTACACTGGCATATTGGTTGTGCCAGTATCTAAGACGTAGCCCACTATTAAGAAGGAAATAGCTATTCAAAATGTGTCTTTATTTCCATTTACCTTTTGGTTATGGCACCACAAAGCTTGAGATTATCTCCTTTCCTTCGTCACTAGTACATTTGAACACGTTTTAAAAAATGGAAAAGTGTTTGTTTCTTTAAAGACAGAAGATGCTTTCTGACATCAGGCTGGAATCAGAGGATTTTACCAACAAAGCAAAGAGTAAAGAAAAGAGTTGAATCACAGCTTCACACCATTTATTAACCTGAGACTTACCTTGCTGAGCTGACTGGCCGGTGAGCCGCTGCTGTTGACAGTGTGACATTTAAAGTTGAGCAACGAGTCCTCTTCAGCATCACGATCTCTGCTCGTGTCCTTGTCACTGTGAGAGCGCCTGTCAGGGAGGGGGGAGGTGGCAGAGGAGGGGGGCCACTGCAGTGCTGTGCAGGACAGGCCGAGGAAGTTTGAGGGCCGGATGAGGAAGGCCTCCAGGGCTATGTTAGCAGACACCTGGAGGGAGGGAAGGGTTAAATAGAGAGAGAGAGACAGAGAGAGAGAGAGAGAGAGAGAGGGTAGAGATTGTTAATAAAAGTCATTAAGCAGATTCTTTTATACTAAGTGACAGCACAGAGGTTAAAAAATAGACGGAAGCAAGACGAAACAAAGGAAGCAATTTATCTTTCTCTTGCCTTATTCTAGCTATCTGCTGGAGCCAGATTAACTTCTCATTATTCTGGGCAGCAAGAAAAGAGGTGAAGCTGTGGGACATTTTAGTCAGATAATCAACCTCTGCCCTGCCTGAGTGTGGTCCGGAGTATCAGTGTTACCGTCTCAAAGTGCAGCCGCACCTTAGAAATGACCTGGTTGTCTCCGGTCAGCGCCAGGTCAGCGATGCGCTCCACACACTGGACGATGCGAGTGCATGCTCGGGCCTCGTTCTGCGCCATCCACAGGATATGCTCCTCCACCAGCATCATGTTACTGGCTATGTCAGAGATATAGTCCCCGAGCTGCAGGAACACGAGCAGACATGTAGGAAAAACTGTGTGCACCCAAACACACACACACACACACACTGAGAGGCAGACTCATCATGCACATCAATCATATCCTCAACAACAGGCACATTTATAATCTCCAGTCAGAACTGCGAGGGAGGCCATGGTGGCTTCATTCATTATAGGCAGATTTAATTTAGATTAGCAGCTCCAATGGGGCCTAATCGCTTCCATGGGATGGCACTTTGCTATTTACTTACAGTTCTCTTCATTGACTGTTCTTCATTAGATGAATGAGTTTGGTCTCATCAGCATTGTCTTGGGGATAATAAAACACAAAGTATCTCCAATAATAACCCCTTCCCAGGTGACCTATGAAGAGTAATAGTACAACTGAGAGCGGGTATTGATTCTGTTCACTGAGTTAGCTCAACCTGACCTTCATCGTGACGCAAGGCCCTCTGCTCACCTCCAATCACAGACAGACAGAGGAGTTCACTGAAGGTAACACACCGCTCGACCAAAAAGAGATGCATCTTCATAACAATAATTGTCATTCAGGTCCAAAGCCAAGGCAAGCGAGGGGGGAAGCATACGAGGTGAAAACTTAAGCTGTCTGGAATCGATTGAGGGATTGAAGCGATAACAGCAGCATGTTAACATGTGTGTCTCACGCTGATGTCCACTGAAGCTTCCTCATGTCTTTGTTTGACCCTGGGAGCTGCTGTTAACTCCTACACGGGGCATTTTCTCTCTTTTATTAGGCAACGTATCATTTAGAAAAGAGACAGTATGAAATGCATCTAAAAGACGAGGTGGAGATAAAGACTGAAGGTAGTTCCCTCAAAGTGAGAGACACACCTGAATCAGAGTCTTGAGTGTTCATATCCTTAAGTCTGAAAAGCGACGCTGAACATGCTTAAACATGCATTCCTAATGAGTTGGTGGTCTCAATTTCTAGTTTTTAAGTCTTCTTCAATGCCCCGTGATCTATATTGTGTATCATATGGTCACAATTCAAGTTAAAAAGAGAATAAAGTAAGTTTATGACTGTCTTACAGTGATGTGAAAGAGCCATCCTTGGCCTTCAATAAGGATGATCTGATGAGTTAGTACAGTGTGTTTTTGGTTAGCCAAAATAGCCATCACACTAACTGTAAAATTCGGTGTAAACCATCAACATTGAATATCAATATTTTTATGTAAACGTGGCTTGTTTTAAAAAATGGTTAAACAACATGGTTTCTTGTCTTTATTTTGAAGAAATTCAGTACACACAGTTTAACAAGCATTCCAAGTTTCTTGAGATTCGGAGAACTTTTATTGAGTATATTAAGAAGGAGAGAAGTCGAACTGCGAGCTGATTGTATTTAAATGCTTTGTATTGAACTGTAATGTACTGTGCTACCTTGATCTGTTATGTGTTTTAATTTATTTAAATCCTGGCTCTCCTGTCTTGGCCTTGACCCTCCCTCAGCCTGGCCTTAACTGGATTTCCCGGACTCTACCCCTGACCATCAACACACTTGGAGACATTGCAAACAACATTTAAACTGACATGGACACATGCGTCTGTTCTTTTCTTAAGGGGGGCGTTTGTATATACCCATCTGAAAATGCTGAAACATCTACTGTCATGACACTTAATGCAGCCGCTGACATCACCCCCTGGACGCCATCTAATGCAATTGAAGATTTGCCCTCATTCATCGTTTATTGCAAGCAGCTGCTTCACTGTGACAGATTACAGATTTGATGGTAATAACATAGCAAAGAGCATCCATAATTCAATGTAACTAAGTGATAGCTTTGAATTTGCAAACCTGATTCTCTCAAGCTCCGCCCTCTACTCCTAATATGATGAGATCTTGACCCAAAAAACAAGACAGTGATGGAATAAATGACAAGCTAATTGGTAGCTCACAAACTGATGGAAAAATTGATAAAAGCCCCAAAATCTGTTTAGAGGTCATAAATTAAAGTCATTCAAATTAACTCCTTGACTTCTCTCACAGTCTGTCCCTTCAAAGTTGTTTTAACACAAAACATAATGGGGGTAAAGTTGTCTTATTTCATCTGAGAGGGAGAGCACCAACTTTAAAAAAAAAAATATTGGAATTCCAAAGAACGCAGCTGCATGTCGGACTTTAATCACATGTTATGAAGTAAACTGTCTGTGATGTGTTCACTCTTACATCTCTCCGTTTCTCCACCAGCCTGGTCAGCCTCTCCACCAGGTGTGTCACAAAGATGACGTCCATGACATCATTGAAGTGCGCCGCCCTGCTGGTGAAGGCCACGAGCTGCTGACCTAAAGGCTGAGCGTTAGTGGTGTTTATAGTGATCTGAAATAAAAAGAACATATGAAATAATATTAACACAGTCTGCAGATATTCAACAGAGACGTCACATGTAACAACCTTGACACCATATAATGAATAATATATCAGTGTGATGCTATTTCCTGCCGTGCATGTATAATGGTGAACTTGATAACTTTAATGCGGTCCAGTCCCAGGAGTAACGGAACCTCTTGTTTTGTCTTATGAATATAGAGGCTAACATGTTCAGAGCTGCAAATCTCTTCAGACTACAGATGAATCAGACATGTTACCTTCTCTGTTCTAGGAAAATGAACTTATGAAAACATTACTGACAACATTGTAATGAACTGGTAAATTAAGAAGATAGCTTCTGACAACAGAATCAAGTGTCGTGGTTACCTGTGTGAGCTCATGCAGCAGGCGTGTCAGCTCGCTAGCGTACGGACACTGAGTGTAGTCATCCTCGGCCCAGCGACCAGAGCGGTCGCAGCGCCGCCACGCCTTCTTCTCCCCTTTACCTGGGGGGTGAGGAGCGTTGCCAGAGGGGTGGGGGGCAGATCCAAAGGTGGCAGGAGCACAGGGCAGGAAGGCCAGGATGCCAGCCAACGTCTTTGGCCACCTGCCACATGAGATATCCCAGTTATCAGGACTGATATGAGTTAAGTTAACAAGACCGTGCACCAGATGGTAATTTCATCCTTTGTGTACTTAGGATATTATTAATTAGCATAATTGATTTACAGCGAGCTCTAATTGTTTTGCAGAAGACTGCCAGATTCTGATAGTTGATTGTGAAACAATGTGCTGTCTTACTGATAACTTCTGACTTAATGAACATGATGCACTAACTTTATTAATCAGCTTGATGGTTTTTCCACTCTTTTGCACAGTGAAACTAAACATTTTTTGATTCATCACAAAAAGCATTTAAAGGCACACTCACTGATTAGACAGGAAAACAGCTGGTTAATGTATTCTTCACTGGATGAGATTTCAAAAGTCTGAAGAGAGTACATTTAGGCTTTTTGGAAAGTGTACCTCGGAGATTAAATGTTTAAAACAAACAGTTATTGATAGAAAAAACTTTGGGAGACAGGGGGATGAAAGACATGATGGTCACTCATCAGCCAGGGAATGTCTTGCAATCAAGCGGCATCCTGCTGTGTTGAAAATTAAGCCAGTGAAGGAGCAAAAAACTAAAGTTCCCAGAGTGTCCACTTGAGGCTGGCTCCAAAACCCAAGGAATCCCTGTTGGTTCCATATTAAAATTCCCAATTTTACCGCAGAAAATAACACATTTACAGCCTGGCAGAAAAATGTATCTGGTATCCATAGCTCGTTTTGTTATTGATACACTGTACGGGGGTAAACTGCTTTTTAAACTCATTAGTTTTTATTATATTGTGGCTATGAGTCATTCAAAATTAAGGGAGTGACTGAGGTGACAGACATGTGGGTGCGTTGTAGACGTTTGCCAGGAGACTTCAGGCTCGCCTCAGCTCCACCTCTTTGTCTGTTTCTAGACTGATCCAAAGTTTGTTCATGGTCGGCCATGCAGCGCGTGCATTACTTGCAGTGGCGATTCTAGAATCCGAAAATCAATTGGGCGCCCCTCCAACCGGCGTTCATCACCATCCTGTCTGCCAGCGTCCCAACACTTACTCCTCTTCCTCTCTGATAGACGGATCATTCCTCCTCATTTTTCTTTGTTGACTTTCATTAACGATTTTTGGTTTTCACAGCAATGATGAACACTTAGCAGGGCAATGAGAGTGAGTGCTGTCAGACCCCTTGGGGAAGTTTCCTACTGTCATTGCAAAATTTGCACGTTTTGGGTCACTGCTTTGGTATAAGTTTTTCATTAGTAGTAGTTCATTTTTGAATATCAGCAGACAAATCCATCAAATAAAAGACTACATTTATGAAATTCTTAGATTTTGACCTATGATTCATATGTCCATATGTACCATTGACTGTTTTTCACCATGGGACCCCAGAGTTATATCTTTTGCTGTTCCTTTTTTTCCTCACAAGTCCAAAACTTTTGAAAGTTTGAAACTGCACTGCTGAAGCACCACAGATGGGAAACTAAAAAGAAGGATGTTTATATTCAGGAGAAACCCTTTCCTGCGTGTTCCTTCCTGAGGGGGAAATGCATCTTTAAAGAGTAATTACAAGAGTTCTTCGTACGGCCACGCAAAGTTCAGCGAAGCCTCCTCTCAAGCAAGAAATGAGACTTTGCAAATAACGTCATCAAGAGCTAAATTCAAAAACTGCTCTACTGACCAACCTTTGATATGAGCCGGGGAGATTTTACGGGAGAATGGAGAACGTTCATTTTCCAGGTTAACGCCTGTTAGTGTTTCAATGAAATAAAGCTCATTAGAGTGTAAAGAGTCAGTCACACAGTCATAGTCCACCATATTAGCCTCCTTTTCCCAGATAATAGAAGAACTCCAGGTTTAGTTTTAAATTAAAGGTTTTGTTTCTGCATCCTCAGGAGAGACTGTCGGAAATGTGATCAGTTTGTCTGACATCACAGGAGAAGAATACGTCTTCTCTTTTGTGGTTTCTCCTCAAGGCAATGTCAAAATCGGAGTGCAGACATGAATCCAAAGTAATGCTTAATGTGGAAACACTTTGACTTAATCTAAATGAAAATAAAAGAGCACAACCCTCAGGAGGCCTGTAATCTGTTCTGAGGGTAGAGACCTGCCATCATGCTGCCCCCCACCCCGTCCTCTTCTTCCCTCTCTCTCCATCCACCTTGTTTCAGCAGCAGCAGCGGGCGGCGGCTGCTTAGTAATAAATGGCGTTAATTTCGCCCTCAACGAAAAAAAGGGGGCTCATTTTCCAGCCCATTACTCCGATGCTCCGGCAGAAACAGAGCCTGTGTGCCTGCTGCTCTGGAGGAGGGCTGGAAGGTACAGCAGCTACAAAGTATTGTACACGACGATGGCACAGCCCCACAGGGGAGGAGGATATAAGAGGTGTGTGTGCAAGGTCACAAGGTGGTCAGAAAGAGTGGAGGATTGGTAAAAAAGTGGATTTATGGAGGATCTGGAGAGTTGTGTTTCTCCTTCCCATGTCAGATCTTCTCCTTTTTTTACAGCCTTGATAAAAAAAGACTTACTAGGTCAAGCTTCTGCGATTGTGGGAGGTTACCCATGAATAGTTGTCTATTATTAAAATATATAATCAGACAAGGCTCTATTGTCCTCTTTACCAATCAATGATCGGCATGTGGTCTAAGGCAGTCAACATGTGTATATTTTATTCCAGGTCTAATAACAAATAGTGCGACAAACAATTGACGCAATTCTTAAAGGGAAATTCTGGAACTTAGATATTTTGAGGTCTAAAGGTCTAAAAAGTACCTCTCTTTTTGAATATTTCCAGTAGCTTTCTTAAATACAGAATACTTTCCCAGAGATACAGGTAAACACGTGACACCCGTTTTTTTAATAGACAATTTAAACTTGACAACATCTCATGCTACCGTTTCCTGTTTTAAGTTTCTGTGCCAAGCTAAACAGCTGTTAGCTTTGTTACAGTCTTTATAAAAAGCCCCTTTCACACATGAACTAATGTTTTTTTTTTTTTTACACATTTATCATTTGGCATTCGGGCCCTGGTTTTTTGCAAGAATTTGAATTTCAAAAATGGAACTCACAAGGCGAGATTTTGATTTAGAGGTGTGGTTGTTGACTCTTCTAAGGAGTCTAAAGTCAGGAGGGGAGAGATACAGCCATCTGTGTGAGACATACACCTGATCCGGATTGCCGGGAGTGAAGTGCATATGTGAAAGGGGCTACACGGACAAAACACATTCAATTTATTATTTCTGCATGGTTGATTAAACGATTATTGTTTTCTCAATAAATTAATTCAAAGTTTGGTCAAATTGATGTAAAAAAGTCCTCACTAGTCGAGAACCCAAATATTGAGTGAACTGTCATGGCGAGGACAGAAAGCAGAAAATATGAACACTTAAATGAGACAATTTTAAACGTATTCATTGATTATTAAAAATCTGCATTTGGCAATTCAGTTGACATATTTGGCAATCAATGAACTGTTGTAGCTCTATTTTATTTTCATTTCGAGATGAACTCACCTGAAGTCCCCCTTGTTGTTGGTGACTCTGTCAGTGGGACAGTACGGCGCCGACGTCTCCACAACAACTATCTCCATCTGCTGAGTGGTGTTGCCACGGGAACTGGTCACCAAGCACTCCCAGACACCAGCGATGCCCACCTCGATGTTTGAGAGCATGACCTCGCTGGAAGGGAGGAGAGCAGAGACATAAAAGATTCAGTGTGTTTGGATTACATGTCCTTGTGGTGCTTTGATTGTTTTTTCCCTCTGAGCTTCATGTGCAGCGTCCTGGAGGTGAGTCTAGGTTAAGACGAGGCGTTGAATACAAAAATAAAATAAGAAAACTTCAATTATAAATGAACAAGTTATCAGGTAAGTTATAGCCAGCAACTGTACTATAAACATGGACGTAATCAGAGTGGCGTCACCCATCGGTTTCTGAAGCGGACATTAGAAGCACAACTTTGCATCAACCTAAACACAAAGAGCTTCATGAAAACTGCCCACCGGCCGGTAAATGGACTTGAGCTTGTATAGTGCTTTTCTAGTCTTCCGACTACTCAAAGCGCTTTTACACCGCAGGTCACACCTACACATTCACACACTGATGGTAGAGGCTGCTGTGTAGTGAGTCCATCAGAAGTAACTCATCCCATTCATACACATTCATGTGGTGTCGACGAAGCAGCAGGAGCAACTTGGGGTTAAGTGTCTTGCCCTAGGACACATTGGACATGTTGCTGCAGGAGCTGGGGATCGAACCCTCAACCGTCCAGTTGAAAGACGACTCTACCGACTGAACCACAGCCGCCCCGGTCAGATCAGTCACACCAGCCAGCCTCAACAGGACCCTGAAGGAACTGCAGATTTTTGTCCCGCACAGCTGGTACAACAGCCCACAGGTGTAGAAATATTAGAATCCTTATTTAAGGTCAGTATATTACCTGAAAGAATCTTACCCGGAGCTGAAATCAGGACTGAAACACTTCAATCTTTGTGCTGTACAAGATTTAATTCTTTCAAGAGACCCTTGTTGTTGTTTTGTAATGTGTACACAGTGGTTTAAAATGTTGGCCGTGACTTAAAAACGATCATTACTCATGCTTATCTTTCCTACTTCGTCACAGTGATTCATATCTGAATGGAGAAATGCCTGATTAAACAAAGGATGGTGAAACTGTGACAGAGAGCCAAAGCAGGCCATTTGCCAAGGCAACTAATCTCTAATTTTACTTCTTTGTGGAAAAAACAGAGGCAGAAAGCCGGAGGAGATTGCTAAACAACAGATATCATAAAAATGGAAATAAAACCAAATGTTTAATTTCCAAATACAATCCAGTTAAAGTCAAATATACACACTGCTTAGAGAGAACTTAGAGAGCTAATGCCTTTTCATTTTAAGATTGAATTAAGCCGTTTGTGTTCACAACAAGAGTCACAGTACGCCCACACAACACTGTATAAAGTTTGTAAATGCAACTTAGGGAACAATGCTCCACAAAGGGGAATGTATGACAGTTGATTATGAATGACACACTGGACTAGAAAGTGAAATGTTTCGGAGTAAAGATGATTAGTGGCTGAGCGGCTCTGATGTGGAGACGCTGTAATCCTGGAGAAAAAAATAAAAAAACGTTTCTCAGAGAGGGTGTGAGAGAAATATTTATTCAGACGCATTAACAGTATTCTCTCTCCTTCTACGGTGTCTGTCCCATCGTGGCTTGACGAGGAATTCAAGGTCTCGTTGTCTCAGAGGAACAGAGAAAATACTAACAACTGATAACTGAAAGAACAAAAATGTTGTAGGATGAAGTAAAAATAAATCAAAAGAAAAAGAAAAATATATCACGTACATCAGATTAACTGAACATCCATCGATCTATTATCTCTTACGGGGGGCTGGAGCCGCTTACAGCTGTCATTGAGCGAGAGGCGGGGTTACACCATGGAGTGTTTACCAATCAATCACAGCGCTGACATATAGAGACAGAGAACCAGACACACTCACATTCACACCTACGGGCAATTTAAAGTCACCAATTCATCTTACGAACATGTCTTTTGACTACTGGAGGAAGCAGGAGCACCCGGAGAGAATCATCGCATGCACGGGGAGAACATGTACACTCCACACAGAGAGGCTGCCCTGATGACTTTCTGTGGTTGAGTTTTGAAAATACTTCTTTTTTTTTTTTTTTTAAAGTCCTGATATCATATTCTGTGTTCCACTAAATCTCTCATTTCTGATTGCTTTTCTAAAAGGCCCTAAATCAGATTTGAACGCATGACTGAGATGATGACACTGTGGATATGAGTGTGTGTGTGTGTGTGTGTGTGTGTGTATGTGTGTGTGTGTGTGTGTGTGTGTTTTTGCATGTGTAACTATTTTCAGCATTTCTGGACATTTTTAGCTAGCTTAAAGGATTTTTGCACCCATCATTAAATAGTTTGGACAGGGGCTTTATGAAGTGTTGTCATTAACACACATTTCCACAAACTTTTGACGCACTATAAGAATCTTATACAGAAACGAGTCACTCTCAAACATAACTGTGCTGAAGCACATCTTCTCCCTTACTCGCTTGTTGTCTCGCAGATTACACCAAACGATTTCTCTCTGTCTCCTTCTCTAAAACAACATCCTCTCTCTTTGACAGGATGCTAGATGAGTTTAAGTGTGAATGGCGTTCACATTTTAATCTTTTGGGCTCAGTCAAGTTAACAGCACGCGTCTCCAAGGCAACAGCTGCTCTCTCTCTTAAATATATGACTGAAGATGTGGTTTTTTTTAAACATATTTTTGGGCGTTTTTTTCCTTTATTGGATAGGACAGCTGAAGAGAGACAGGAAATGTTGAGAGGAGAGAGATGGTTGGGCAATATGCAGCAAAGGGCCAAGGTCGGAATCGAACCCACGGCTGCTGCAATGAGGACTCTAGCCTCCGTACATGGGGCGCATGTGATAACCACTAGGCTATCGGTGCCCCTGACTGAAGATCTTTTGATGACATTTTTTAAAGCTTTTTGTCAGTGATACTGATACAGTGACAGTTACATCATCCCTGAACATGAGCCAAGCATCTGAATGCTGGGAAATACACGGGGAAACGCCCCCCCCACCCCCAAATCCCACACAGTCCCTCACCCCCCCCCCCCCCTTCTCCCTTTGCCTGCATCACAGAGGAACTCTCCCCCACTGGAGGCGTTTTCTCCTGCAGCCGGATCCCAAACTTCCCTCGCTGACCTGCAGCATCCAGACAAAACAAGGGGAGCGGAGAAGTCCAGTTTACGGAAAAATAAGGTCATAGTCACATAATAAACATATGAAGGAATCAGCCCGGCATGTAAAGCAATGAGGCAGGGGCGCACACACACACACACACACATATATAAAGCACTGACCTACATCCACAGTAACACTGCTCCATTGTGGAGCAGCTCCCCGAGGACTCATTAGGAACATTTATGCTTGCACGCTGATATTTAACAATTTGTTTACATAATGCTGCTTATGAGACTGTTAACTTTCAATCTGTCCCCTCCACACTGCAAATGATCCAACGCTGCACATGTCCATGCAACCCTGCAGTTAACCTTTCAGATTGTATTATCACTTGTAAGGTAACGTCTGCACCTCTTTTAGAACATGTGAACGCACATGCAGACAGAGACAGCATGAACAAAACTAATTCCAGTAATGCAGCATCCTCATGAAATCAACAACATGTCTTAAAGCACTCTATTACTAATCAAAGTAACCAAAGCTTTAAATAATTAATACTTGGCTTAATCCATCCAGATCTCAATCAACAGTTGATATTTGTCTTCATTGGCTGAAAAAGCCAAAGCCCCAATGTCATTATTTGTGGATGTGATCAAATATTGTCGCCATAGCAACCGATTCTGCTCAAAGACTTTTAGAGATGACACTTCATTTCAGACAGATAGGAGTAAACAAAATAAATTACAACAGAGGCAGTGGAAAGGATGTCTCGTCATCACGATGTGCGATCACTGATGATGTCATTCCATCGGGGGATTGGTGATGCAAAACGTGGTGACAACGCACTGAAGGCAAAGGCGGGTGCTTTCTCACTTTGAAATGTCATTGTTTGAATAATCCTGTTTGAAATTGATGCAGAAAAATATCACAGTAACACGGAACTAAAAGTCATGAGATTGTGCAGATTTTATGGCTGAGTCATTTGAAGATACTTCAGAGAATGGCATCATGAGTATCTGAAACAGCAACAAAGAAACAACATTTATATTTCACATTTTAAAAAAAAGTGTACTTATTAAACATGAGGATATGTCAAATTAAACAATAAGGAAAGTACCGAGTTGAAATAAGCTGGAGAACTGTTTAGTTCATGTTTCTTAGTTCTGATCTTTTTGGGTCAATATGTTTAACACACATCATTATAATTTTTTTTAAGTGATGAATATGGATCTCTGGCTTCCATAACCTCGTATCTGGGTTGTATAGGTTTATAAGGTATGACGCTTAAAAAAGGGGTGTCAGTGGCTCAGTTGGTAGAGTCGGTCGTCTGCAAACCGGAAGGTTGGGGGTTCGATACAAATCTCCTGCACCTACATGTCTGATGTGTCCTTGGGCAAGGCACTTAACCCCAAGATGCTCCTGCAGCTTCATCAGCGGGGTATAAATGTGTTTGAATGGGATTAGTTGCCTCTGATGGACACTTTACTCAGCAGCCTCTACCATCAGTGTGTGAATGTGTAGGTGTGACCTGCGGTGTAAAAGCTTTTTGAGTAGTCGGAAGACTAGAAAATAAATATACAAGCTCAAGCCCATTTGCTATTTACAGACAAAAAAAACTTCTACAATGACATCACAATAGGAACAAATAACAATGTAAATCTGCGGGGCGTTCCTAAGAAAACACACTCTAATGCAATAAGAGAGGAAAGATGTGGGTGGAATTTTAAGATCTTAAAGTTTAGGGTTTATTAGAATAGCCCTCTGTAAGGGGCTGAACCAGAGTTGAACAGAAGTCAAAGCTATGAACTTTCTGAGCAGCACATTAGCTGAAGTCATGATCTGAATTGAAACTGTTAAAGCTTCTGGGAGGATCTTTTCATTTTGTGTTGATCATGGTTAACCTTGTGACTGTTGCTCTGTATGTTGATCTTGATCTGTGAATGTGTAAGTGTTGTATAAGTCTCACTCATGTTTTGGTCTGCATCCTGTAAATCTCTTTGTTAGCCCCAGTGGCAAGAAATGCAATTTTAATACCTTACTGTCATGAACTGGCTCGAAGTAAGTGACGTCACACTAGTGGTTGGTTCACGCTCCCCATGTGCGGAAGGCTGTGGTCCTACGGGTGGGCGGCCTGGGTTAGAGTCCGACCTGTGACTCCTTTCCCGCATGTCATTCCCAACTCTCTTTGTCACTGATTTCTTGCTCTGCTCTGGCTCGGTACATTAAGCCTGCCAAAAATAAACCTTTAAAAAGTGGGCTGCGTCCTATATACTGCTGCAACCCATATGCCAGTATAAAATGCTCAGACATGCCGTCATGCCTCCAAGTGCAGCCGCCACCATCACCTCCTGCATGCGACCTGATGTGATTGTAACTTCACCCCCATTCATTGCTTTGCTCCTCAAAGCATGCTGGGATACATAGCTATGTGGACCAGGCTGGTGCTACCACCTTTTAACAGCTTTTCTCCCTCATAAGGTAATTCATGTGCGTTTAAAGAAAACAGTGGTACACTGTTAGGTCAAATAAACTTATGGAGAGCTGCTTAAAAAAAAGACATTTAAAGACAACAAGTGACCAGCAGAGGTTGGAAGGGCGACTCGAGGCACATTCTTCACTCGCTGTTGATCTGTACTTCCCAACTATCAATGCTGTCATAGGCTGATCAGAGCTCAATTACTGCTGGTAGCTACTGTAGCTGAATTGCAAATTCCACATGGTGCAGCTTTCAGACTCTGCCGAATGCAATGGAAATCATCATGCAGGAAGACAGTTAAAACTTTGTTTCCACCATGAGACCCCCCCCCATAAAAACAAACTGTGCTTTATATTCCCGATTTTATGACAACACTGAAATAATCTATTCTCCTAATGAAGGTCTTCCTGATGTCTGCTTTAAGCATCAGTGATAACTTCTGCCTGAGTAGTGATTCTGATTAGTAGTAAAATCCTCCTCACAGAAGCTTTGAAATGAATCCTCTATGTACAAAAAGGTAACATTCAAGTGTTTGTTTAAGCAGGTGGAGAAAGTTTCATTGAAAAACAAGCTATTTAGAGAGATCACCCGCAGAGCCTCAAAGGAGGAAGCATGGAGAGACATTTTCCTTTTTCCTTCAGAAACATTTCCAAAGCAGGTTTCTCATTTTGTGCAAGATTAGCCTGATTAAAAATGGAGAGGATTAAGAAAGATTCATCCAAAGTGTCTGCTGCACCGAGCTACAGGGCTTTAAAATGTTTGATTAATGAAACATGAATCACAGGCAGGTCCCGCTGCTGCCGCTAGCATAGCTAATACCGGGAGTTTGGCTTGACACCATTACTCAGCAGGAGTCTGGCTCACATCGGGGCCTCATGGGGGCAGCTTCTTTGCTGCTGCTCACTGTGAGAAATGTAAACGGATCAGCTTATCGGCCCACCTGCGCCAGCAAATAAGAGGCTGTAATGACTCAGCAGCACAGTGTGAAAGTCGAAGACACAGAAGTACAACATTACCAAACAAATGTTAAAAAACAAAAAGTGTGTTGCATAATGTCCAGCCTCTTTCAGTCACATCATGTGTGAGCGCCTCCACTGGCTGTGTGCCTGATGCTGCCTAAAGCAGGATAAGCTGAATTTAGCTGAGAAAATAGCCACAAAACATTTTGGGTTCACCTTCAAAGAGGTCACTTGACGAGGCTTTGGCTTCTCCGCTCGCAGTGCTGCAACAAATCCAGGCGAGGGCTTTAAGCCACGCGCTAAATCCTGTGTGTTCAGTGTTTCCCCTCTGATGGGGCGAGCAGGGCGAGGCTGACTGACTCAGAGCACATTTATCCAAGGTGAACGACATCAACACGGCTGTAATGACTTATATTCTGTCCACAGCGGCTAAACGAGCGGTCACAGCGTCTGGCATGTCAGAGGCCAAAGCATTCCTCCTTTTTTTTCCTCTTTGACTTAACGAGAGCTGGAGCGGTGAAGTCACAGGACGTTCATTTTCCCCACACGTCTCTCTCAACGCTGCAATTTAAGACACGTCTCAGGGCAGAGGGTGAAGTTCAGACGAGACGCAGCAGATTGTTTTTGTTGGATCGAGCTCGGCTTCACACTCTCATCAGCTATGGAAATGATATCCCCTCCTCCGTGCAGGTTTTCTACAGCAGGGAGACGTTTTTGGGTGCCAAGAGCAACATGACCCCAAAGGGTTCCACTTGGGGGAGAAAATTGTATTATTTGTGTATACAAGAGGAGAGCGCTGGGTAATTGCGAGCAGGGCCCTAATCAGAATGGGAGCAGAGCGAAATTCATCATGTTCACTTGGGACACTGAGCTGGAAAAGTAGAGCCAAAATTCAGGGGGACTATTTTTTGGGTCAGTGGAGGGAATGGGAGCAGCACAACACACTGAAACATGGAGGCTCAGCTGCACAAGGACGCCTTCACACAATGACAACTCACAATATGGACATCTGAATCTGAGAAACCTTTGGTTGACACTTTATGTCTGTCACTCTTGACACTCTTGATCTTGACACAAAACTACAACATCTTAATATTATTTTAGCATCATTACTACGATGGTTTTCAAACAGCTTTCTTTGCCATGCTACAGAGTCTTTCAGATACCAACTGCTAAGGGTTACCAAAATCAAAAGATTTCAAGTCAAATCAAGGTTTAATTATTCAGCACATTTAAAAACCACCTCAGTTGACTGAAGTGCTGTGCAGGCTTAACACTGAGTGGCAACCTCTGTTGTTGAAAAAAGGAAGACGATCCTTGAAAATGCGAAACACCTGCAGTTCCTTGAGTGCCCACTTGAGGCTGGCTGCAAAGGCCACGTAAGACACATACACACCCTTTCAAAAATGCCCATTTTATCATTAGAAATACACATTGGTTAAAAAAAGAGAATTTGGGCTGAACAGCTCATGTCTTTATCAGCACATACTCTACAGGGAGAGAATTTTATGACTAGACACTATAAAAAGGACCATAAAGTGTCAAACTGTGAAGCTCATCCCAGTTTGTTTCTAAAATTAGAATTCCTTCAGTGTTCATTACATTACATCATCATTATTCACCAGATTGTAGCGTTACATCACACTGAAATGTCTACAGAAATCTCTTTATTTCCCAAAGAATCAGGTCCAGTAATCACAGCTGGTACAAACACAGAATGAAACTGTTTCATGTTTGAAAATCAGTGTCACTCTCTGAGGCTTTTCAGCAGAGCTGTTTGGGCTGTGAGCCCAGATGTTCTTAAATTGCTCAGTCAGTTTCTGGAAAAACTCTAAACTGTATCTTCAGTTAAATAACTTTGTTTAAAACAACAACAGCAACATGATTTGTGTCAAAGAGAAAGACGTTGATAGGAGATATTTTAATGTCTGGGAATCTGGCTTCTTCCAGCATGTGTGGCTAAAGGCAGATATAAAAGTTTGGTGGGATGCTCTGAGAGAATGAGAAATAGTCTTATCTTCACATTTAAACTCATCGTTCACCTGACAACATTCTTATTTGGGCTTCGGTATATTAGCACACAGAGTCTTAGTTACAAATGAATCAGAAATGGAGTAAAAATAAATACTCCTTTTGACTTCTCTTTGTGTCATCATGATGACTGTAAATCCAATATCAATGTCTATTAAGCTCTGAGTTGGTTTCCCACCAATTCCTGAGGGAAACGTCAGACTCTTAAGCTGCTAAATGATCCACATTGTCAGAGAGTAAAGACTACATTTAGTTCAGTCACTCTTCTGGAGGATTTGAGCTGACTTTGAATTTTCTATCTTTTTCTTTTCGCTTTGTGGCATTGACTGAATTTTCACCCAGAAGTGCCGCTTGTCAACAGGCAAAGTATGCAATGGTTTGGGGCCCCCGGGCCAGTAGGGGCCCCTGAGGGCTAACAAACTATAAACAACAGCAGTGGCTTTTAAATGTGCAAAGTTTGCAATGACTTTCAAAATTCGCAAAGTTCATCTTTGTAACCTGCTACTGGATGCTTTGAATTTCCCTCGGGATCAATAAAGTATCTATCTATCTATGACATTAGGAAACCTCCTTAAAGGGGCCCAATTAGACAGCATTCTCTCTCCTTTCACTGCTAAGCATCGCAGGAATAATTCCCGTGAAGTCAATTAAAGTCACTGAAGCAAAAGGAAGAGGAGTAATCCATCTGTGAATGGATTTATTTGAAGCTTTTACAACATTTTATTGTTCTATGATGTTCATTAAGTGAGCTCTTTTTCAACATAGTACAATTCAAGGTAAAGGTATTTGGGCTTGAAGTTATTCAATTATTTGAAGTCTGTATTGTTCTTTATCTTCTTGGTGTCATATTATTTTTAACATTTATGGTGATGAACACAAGTTGGAGGGGTCTCCTGTGAATGTCCCCCCTTGGCCCTGACAGACTCTAGCTTCACCACTGTTTGCTCCACAAACGTGGTTACAACTCTAACTTCTAATGGTCCAATGGTTGAGCATCCTCTGTAATGCTCAACCAAGAATGTGGCCGAAAAAAAAAGGCACAAAGAAAAAAACTTTGCAAAAAGAAAAATGCTGGCAGACGCTTTTAAGCTATAACTACAAATTACAAGAAGTCTTCAGGTAATACTTTAGCCCTACGGGAACAGAGCCAAACATTTCTCTCAGAACTATCCAGGTACACTTATTAATTACAGGGACATTTAAAGGTGTAAAATGTAGAATTTAGTACTTAAATTACCTCAAATGTATCCAACAGTTATCAAAGCCTTCATTTTATAGATGTAACACCCCTTGTTTTTCATTGCGGCGGCCATGACAGAGCCACTGCCCAACAGACCTGTAGTATTGCTTAATATGTAAATTATGTAACCTGAAACTTGTTTCCAAGGGCCATGGCAGACATGACATGTTGATCGTTGCCATGGAAACTCAACTCAGCTTTATTTATATAGCACCTTTCATACATAAAAAAAATTGCAGCCCGAAGTGCGTCACAAAAGAACAGAATTAAAACGTTAAATGTCAAATACAAAGAATTTACATTTTAGTACTGACATGAAATAAAACGAAATAAAATAACTCCTAATTAAAAGCCAGATTAAAGAGGCAGGTCTTCAGTTTGCGATTAAAAACTAACCAGAGAGCTTTCTGTTCTGATGTCCAGAGGCAGCGAGTTCCACAGTTTGGGGGCATAAAAACAGAAAGCTCTCTCTCCCCGTTGCTTGAGTGGGTCACATGAGGGACGTTTAAAAGAGAAACACTGGAACATCAAAGACTGCTGTATCAGGAAGCAAGAGCTGCTACTGAAAGCTGCCGCACTGGTGCTGCATGCTGCTGTGATGGAAACGTCATGTAAATTATACTCTGATACATTCACTCATCAATAAATATAAGATTTCGTCCGGTCTGATTCGCCCATTCATCTTGACTGCAATCAACTGGGAGCTTGTTTTCATCGGGGATGGGGGGGTGGAGTAGCAGAGAGAATCACTCCCATGATTCCCCGCCAGCTACAACGTCATCTTTTGTTATTGGTTTGATTGAGGGCCCCCTGGTGGTGGAATATACACACTGTGCGTTTAAAAAGTAAGTTAAAGTATCAAAGTAATGCCAAAGTTTGGAAGCGATTATAGTCCTTCATCTCTTCCCCTGGTGATCACAATGAGAGCTGACTGAGTGTTGTATTGTTTTGACCTCTGGTGATGAATACCTCGTAAAAACAAGCGATGCCAAGAAAAATCTCTGCTGAGACACAGAGACCTCTGTGAAAGTTATCTCTCCGGCCTGTAATCCAATTATTCAAGTCAGTGCATCCACCACAGGGATCACTGAGAATGTCAAACAGTGAGCTGGTGCATAATGAAAAGAAAAAATATTGACTATTTGTGGCGTTTGCAGCCGAGGGAACGCTGCAGCTTCCCCTGGACTGGAGCAGAAAAAGTAGCTGGCATTCTTGTTTCCACATAAAGCGCACAACAAGAGTCTTTGTGGCCCTGTTGACACAGTCCTGTCAGCACTCCATCAATATTTATGTTAGAGAGGCCGAGTCAGAGCAGGCAGCAGTTAAAGTAATCAACAGCAACGTGCTCCTGCATCTGAGCCATGCTGCTACAGCATTGTATCAAATACACACACAGAGAGAAAAGCACACACCAAGGAAACAAAGACTGGAAGAGGGGCGAAGGCTACCACAAACGTTTTCTGATTAAACAAATGTGTGAAACCATGCTGCCAGTCCACCACAATTATGATTCAGCATCTGTTCGTCTTAAGAATGTGATCAGCCGGCGCTGAGGGAGCGGCCGGACAGCCGACCTCTTGGGGATGAGCCGCAGATTGCTCCGAGGTGTCGGCACGCTGCCAAGCCCATTCTGTCCTGTCCTCTCAGATCTTATCAAGGGCAGTGATAACAAAAGATAACACTTCAGCTCTCGTGGCGGGGTGAGACACACAGCGGAGCGCCTGTGTGCTGGAACATGTGCGTTCTATGTTTGTAAATGTACTAAGTAACGCTAACTCTATTATCATTTAAAACCGGTCTGACGCGCCCGGGGGGGGGGAAAGGACATCTTTACGTGACCAATGCTGCTTCGGCATGTGGAAAGTTAATGCAGTTGTTACAAATGTATTTTCATGCGTAACCTTACATTTGCACTGCTATGCATGATGGTATATATTGCTTGGTTAGTGACTACACAACTGTGTGTGCTTTCAGACACATCCTCGAGTTTAATTCATTATAACTCAATGGTTAGAGCAATTTGTGTTTATTTACTGTGATTTTGAGAAGTAGGTTGTTGGATCGTTGTTGGAGACATGCCTGCTGATATGGACCCCCCCCCCCCCCCCCCCCCCTCTTCTGTTTGTCGCTGGCGTCAGCGTCTTAGAAGCCCAGGAGGCCTTGTCCCGGCAGCAGAAGCTAGCCGGAGCTCCCCCTACCTTCATCGAGGTGATCGGGTGCTACTACCACCCGACGTCCCTGACGCCTAGGCCCCACCATCGGACTGTGTCATCCCCACAACCACCACCGCCCTCATTCCTGCACGGCCTGCTCCGACCTCCACCTCCGCAGCAAAGAAGTGTGGAACAACAGGAGCGCGAGGAATACAAAGGAGGAATCCTTCCAGCATCTTATGCCATCATCCACCTATCCCATTTTTCTTTTGTAACATAACAACGAGTAAGGTCTTGTTACCTGTTCTTTGCAAAGCTTCTCGAGATACATTTTTTTAATGAATTGGGGCTATACAAATAATGATTGATTGATGATACAGATTCAGTTGTTCATAGAAATAATTTACAGAGAAATTAGTTGTAAAATTGTATTAAGTCAAATGACATGATGGACATGTTCAGATTTCTACCAAGTAATGAATCATTTGTTGATCTTTGCTGATATTTTTCTCTGTACCAAGAGGAGACTATTTATACAGCAGCTTTTCTCCGTGTTAATTCTGACTTTACTTGCCTGTGTGGACATCTTGTGTGCATGTGTCTCAGTGCAAAAGGCCAGTTAGCAGTTAATCAGCTCTCAGATCACATTCCCCCATCTGTCTTCCCTCCCTCCTTTTACCTCCTCCTCCTCCCTCCTCTGCACGTACCTGGTCAGCAGGCAGCAGTCGTGCAGCAGGGTTTCCTCCACATAGACGCCCTGCTCCTCCTGTGTGGTCACGATGTGGCCGTTGTGACGCCACCGCAGCTCCACCGAGCGGTCCAGGTAGGAGGCGGTGCACTGCAGGGGGAGACGGTCTCCACGAAACACCAGCTGTCTCTGGGAGGGGATGAGCTGGAAGAGGGGCAGCTCCAGAGGTCCATCTGAAGATGAGGAGAGAATAAAACAGGAAAGTCAGCTTGTAAAACCTTTTTCCTCCCCCTTCTGGAGAACAAGAGGTCATTTATTCATGTTTGAAAGACAAAACATTAAAGATAACATCAAGGATGCCGGAAAAAAAGACTCATGAATATATGTGAGTAAGATACAAGTGATCTATAATGTCTGTCTCTTTCAAGAGAAGCAAAAGAGCGCTTAATTAAGAAGTGACTCTTGTGAAGCATCTTTTCCAAACAGCAGAAGCAATCCATATATGTTTAGAGGAAAAGTAGCATTGTGAAGGTGAGGACAAGATAAGTAGACAAAAGTCCCCCTTTTGTGTAATAAACAACTGGTTATAAATATTGTTGAAAAATAGTCAAGGTTTCAATTTGTCTAATTATTAAAGCAAATCTATCTGTGTTCAGAAGACATCAACATGTCTTTTTTAATCTTAAACACTCTTTTTGGCAATCAAGGAGATGGTTCATAGATTTAGGTTTTTGATACACAGCTTCACCTTCATGGAAGCTCATAAATCGGCCCCACATTCTGTAGAAGTCAATGAGCTAATAGTTAAGACTAAACATTAATTTTTTACGTTGATGGGATTGCATGACATGTTTTTTCAACAGAGGGGACGTTTGCCATGAATGAAGCACCCTTTTTTCAGTGATTTTTACCAATCTAACTTTCTCTTCCTATTTGTTTTCAGTAGATAATAGGATGGGACCTCTTTGGATAACTTATTATATAACTTATTGAAACCGTATAGCAACAAATACTGACGGAAAAATCAAGCAGAACCCCTGGAAACAAGCTAGGTTAATGGGGCTGCAGGGAGCTACCACTTCTGATGCTCTATCCGGTTCAGAGCAAACAGATCTTTTGTACATAAAACTGCTTGAAATTTCTAATCTTTCCTTTTTTCAGTATTTGTTGGGCTTTTTTTAAATGGACTTAAACCAGAGACCATAGCGTTGAGGACTTTGCCTCTGTGTATGAGGTTCCTGCTCTATTACTTGAGCTTGACCTTTTTTATATCCTCATAAATGCCATTAATCCTGAAAAAGTCATGATATTTGGTCTCTAGTATCCATGATTAAGCTTCTTCCTTCCATGCATCCATCCATTCATTCATTTTCTTCCACTTATCCAGGGTCAGGTCATGGTGGCATCAGGCTAAGTAAGTCAACCCAAACATCCCTCTTCCAAGCAAGTCTTCCCAACCCCTCCTGGGGGATTCCCATAGGTTCCTAGGCCAGATGGGATATACAATCTCTCAAACTCTCAGTCTACCCCAGCATCTCCTCTACTGGATCCTTTTCGAAGTAGAGTAGTAGCGGCTCTACTCTGAGCTCCCTCCGGCTGTCTGAGCTCCTTACCCTCTCTCTAAGGCTGAGACCAGCCACCTTCCTCAGAAAACTCATTTTGGCCACTATCCGTGATCTTATTCTTTCAGTCACTACGCAAAGCTCATGATCATAGGTAAGGTTTTGTAAAGTAGATCGACTGGTAAGTTTGAAAGCGTTGCCTTCAGGCTCTGCTCCTTCTTCTCCATGGCGTCCAGTACGATGCCCAAATGACTGACAATGTCCCGCTAATCCGCCTGTCAATTGACCTTTCTCATTGGTGTTGAGAATGATATAAAGCCTACATAGAAATCAAATATATTGCAACACACATTGAATTAGCACCCAATTATTGCAACAGTAATAAATCAGGAAATAATAATTACTTCCAGAAAAAACATGAATTTTAAAAAGACTCGTATTAACGCTGCAATCACCACCACCAACACACCTTCATGCAGACAAACACACACGTGCCATTAAAATATTGCTAACACACAAACACACACATTCATATTTTGCCAAGGTCACACACCTCCCCCGCCGTGCCCACATGTTGTTACTGTTGCTGTGTGAGATGAACAGCAGCTGATAACGGCGAGCAGCCTTGAGCGCTCCTCTGGACTCTCCTTGACTCTTTACATGTTCACAATGGGGGCAGCAGTGATAGGATTACTCACCTAGCAGCCGCTCAGTCCTCCAGCCTTTTTTTCTCTCAGACAATAAGGCAACGATAAGGACGAGATTAGATGAGAGTGTTAACTCCAGTGCCAGGCTGGAGGAGGGCTTGATTCGTCCCGAAAATCCCTCCAGACCTGATTGATCTAATCAAACTGCAGATACAGGATATGGAAGATAATGTCACGCCTGTAATCATGATGAACCCTCGGAGATGTTTAAGTGTTGGCAAGCATGTACTGGGCATGCTCATTCCTTTTATTCTATCCAGGATTAGAGCGGTGTCTTGCCAGCATGCCGTTCCACTTTGGGAATTCCTTTTGGAGGGTTTATGTTCATACAAGACATTTCCTTGGACATGCTCCAAAGAGCAGCGTAAGCGAGCGCTTTGCCTCCGCTTGTATTCCAATCAGTTGTGGATGTTGCTGCTGACAGGCAATTCCATACATGGGTCATAAAGTCTTTTATTGCTGCACACATTGCTCTGAAGAAAACAAATAGAGGAAGGACCATGTCAAGCGGATGAATGTGTTCATGCCACAACTTTAAGCCCCTAGAAAAATGCTTAAAATAGAAAAAATGCAAAAAAGCTGAAAGTCCACATTAGAATATAAATGTATATAACATCCATACATGTAACGCAACCTTGTTTAGAGTGCTTATTTTACAGTTTTGACCATTTCAAGACAGTGGAGGCGTGGTCGACCACGCTTTGAAAAACTGATTGTCAAAAACGTGTATTTGACAATCAGTGTAACCCCCAATTCTTTTTTGCTCCGTCGGACGGCTCGCGCCCATTCACACTGGATCCGTTTCTGGGATGTCAGCGCAGCGGAGCGCACCCATGACACATCACAGGAGAACTACAAGATCCCGCGGGAATAAAGAGAAAAACATGCAAACAACATGTTGCTTTGTCTTTCTGAGGATGCATTGTTGTTAATTCGGTTCCTGTTTTGACGTCATGTTGATAAAGTGATGAAAAATACGATCGCGAGTCCGTATATTGTGTTTTGGCAAAAATAGACTCGCTGCGTATTTGAAACGGAGCAGGGCGTAGTGCCGGAGACCGACCGCAGCGCGCCCTGTGTGAACACAATGATAGACTAGAGTGGAAGCTAAGTACAACGTAGTGCGCGGCGCTGACAGACTGTATGTGTGAATTGGGGGTAATGCAGCTTTATATGTTTGAGTCATCCAAGTCAAAATAAGAGGAGAAAGCTCACTCCTTTATAAAAGTATGCGTTTCAATTTCCATGGAATGATGAGTTATAAAATGCTTTTTATGGTCGTCATATTTAGCATTTAGCACTATATAGCACCTATTTTCACCCAAGGTGACGAATGCAATGTTGAATGAAGGCCTTTCAGAAATAGGAATGAAAAGGCCTTGACATAAACTCCTATGGGTGGAATATAACCACTGATCACAATCAACGCCAAGGCCATCCTCAAGGCCAACAACTGTAGCTATGGATACCTAGCTTGCAGAAAATGCTTAGAGTGGATGTAAAAAGCTGCAT
This sequence comes from Labrus bergylta, assembly GCF_963930695.1. NCBI lineage: Eukaryota > Metazoa > Chordata > Actinopteri > Labriformes > Labridae > Labrus > Labrus bergylta. The sequence goes on from NC_089204.1 coordinate 5,651,144, forward strand.
ACTGCATGATTTTATTCCAGAATTAGTAACACTCAAATATCTGAGCAAAACCATGTCCAATGCAAACCCTCCCCCCATCCCCAGCTGCTTATACAGTTCGGGGTTGCATGGGGCATTTCCTGGCTGTCATTGGGGGGAAAGGCAGGTAGACCTAGACTTTCAATGCAATTAATGGGGCTGACATATGGAGAAATAACACGTCACAGTCACACCTACAGGGCAATTCAGAGCCAAAGATTATTCCAACTAGCATGTATTTGGACTGTGGGAGGAAGCCAGAGCACCAATGCACATGGAGAACATGCAAACTCCAAACAACAGTCCAGCTGTGGCCTTGCAACCAGTGCACCATGCAGCCCTCAATCTAAACCCAATTTCAGAAAAAGTTTACAGGAACTTAATTTTACTGCAAGGATCTTTAAATTTATGTAGATTAGGCAATAGATCCCATTACTTTGTTGATCTTTGCCAGTTCATTCAAACCTTTTTTGCCATTAAAATGTCCAGTGTATTTAAACAGAAAAATTAATCTCTCAACATGAAAAGCCAGTTTTGACGATACATTGTTTATTACTTCATCTGACACCTACCCCAGCAGTGACGAGCAACAAAAATATATCTGTATGATACATTTCATGTTTTAAAAGTCTTATAGAGGCAAAACGTATAGTATTAATTCAATTATGTTTCATAATAACCTATGAACTCCTCGCATGAGCTTGAAATGATTTAGAACTAGATTCTTACGATGCTTACTTTCATGTAGCCCCCATGCCACATACTTGGATGGGTGTTTTTGATTGGGTTTCAAGTGGCTTCCACATTTTCCTTGAGCAGATAATAATAGCCAGCACCAATATTTCTGGCATCCAACTAAACAATCAGGAATATTAACTCATGCAGAGCTTTGCCCTCAATTTGTCACACAAGTTATTCAAAATCAAAAGATCTGCGCTTTCCAGAGAAACATTAAAAATGTGTCCCTAATATTGGATTTGTTTCTATGATGACATCTCTGTGTAATTACTCCAGCTGACCCTGTTAGTAGTGTCAACACTCTGTGATAGTCCTCAGAAACAGTCGCTGAGGCTTTGTTATCTCCAGCGGGTAACACACAGCATGGGAGCCATTGACTGTCGACTTGGCTGAGGCTAAAATTGTTGAAACAACGCTTTGAGCCAAGGATCAGAGTGTGGCCGCTTGCCTTCCCCTGTCAGATTCTGCCCAAGAAAAATGCAATTATTGGTTGTGTGTTCATAAGTGAGTGTAGGAGAAGAGAGGCATGGGCAGAGGGATAAATATATGTGTGTTTGTATGTTTTAATAAAGCAGAGTGTTTCAGTATGTAGAACAAATGATGATGCACCTTGAATATGAGAGATTTGTTCAAAGCAGCAAATTTCGGTCTCAGGCAAAATACATTTTTGAGAGATTTTACTGTCCCAGAGAATTTTCTAATGAAGAAAGTTCAAGGCATGGCTCTACCAACATGCACTGCTTCCAGGTCTGATGTGGCTGTTAACAGTGTAGTGCCTATAACAAGGGTGGAAGGAGTGGAGAGAAGGATCAAACACTGCAGGGGAGCAGGATGGCAGGCACAGCTAGCTATTCCCAATCAAGGTCAGCTGTAAAGGTTTTCCTGCCCAGTCTGTTTGGTGAATGCACACAGCTATTGGAGTGACAAGAAATGAGTAGAAGACAGCAGCTTGCAGGATGGAGGAGGCGAAGGAGCCAATTGTTGGCTTTAGAGCTGGAGAGATAAGACACGCATGAAGCCAAGAAGAGACGGGCAACAATCTGGCCAAAACTGACAACAAGGGTGTCACAGTTCAGGGTCCAAATACCCAATGAACATTGGTCACCCTCTGATGACTCGTCCTCACCAACACTATATTCCTCATAGGTGGGTGAAGGACAAGCATCATACAGTCACTCCTGGAATAAAATCATGAGAATTCTGCAATCTTGGTGATCATAAAAGTAAACCACACCCCTCTTAAATCATTGGCTTTCCTCACAATTAGCTTTCACAAAAACAACAAACATATTTATCACTATCAGAAGTTTTTTGCTCATGCCAATCATGATTATGTGAACATTTTCAGCTACTAATCGAAGCACTCTCTCCAGCACCAAACATATAGAGAGTAAACATGGAAGGGACTCTTGCAGTCACTGTGTCCTCACTCGATGAGTGCTTTCCCACATGCACAAAGCTCCTGAAATCTTCCAGAATTGTTTGGGCTGAGCTGACAATGTGAACACAACCAAACAAATTTCAGACTACGTTTCTCATGCATGTGTGAACAACTAACTCTGAAAAGATTTCAATGGCAGCCTGGCTGAAGGTTTCTATAGATTTGAAAATAGTTCTACTGTGGAAGTTTGAAGCAGGGCGGCTTTAGCAGATTGCTAGCTCATAATGCTAGCCATGCTAACGCTCTAACCCAGAGTGAGGCAACAGGAGCTCTGATTGGCCAGCTGTTTCTTTGATTGACTGAGACTGCTGAATTTTCAAATTCAAATTAATGAGATTGTTTTCTGAAAGGAATTTAAATGTCTTTAGTTAACTTTTCCATTCACACACTGCCAGACGACAGGCTCCTCAATCCCGTGCATCTGTTAGCTTTTAAAAGTTATTATTGTAGATGTCATGATTTGATCGATTTCTATCACCGAAGACAATCTTTATGAAAACGATGAAGGGTATGGATATAAGGATATAAGTGATGGATGAGTCTCTGCTTGAGGGTTTATTCCCTTAACAGTAAAAGGTTCAACTTTTCATTTAGATTTTGATCCATAAAAAAATTGTCTTTGAAACCAAAACGAGCAGACATCCTCACCCTCTCTTCTGATTCCTCTGTGTCTCCTGTGTTCATTATCTCTTTCTCAAAGGATCTGATGTTAAAAGATGTGTGACTGAACTTCAAAGACCCACATGACAGACTATGTTGAGATATATTTTGTGATATTTTTTTATCATTAAATTATTAGAGGCACACCGCAGGCATGGTAGACATGGGCTTGCACATGAAATTTAATTTAATGACACGATGCCCATAAAGGGTTATTGCACTTCTATGTCATCATGCAATAAATACTGCTATAGAACGCAGGGGCTTTTCATGCGGTGCAAAATGCGCACAGACTTGATATATTTGTGCTGCGGCTCTCATCCCAGCAGTGTTAAAGAAGCAGAGGGCTAGATGAGCCAAACAGACGCCTGTCCTGACCTCAGCACAGGAAGCACCTGATCCTAGCAGGAAGCTGCATGTGCTGCTCCGTTCCCCCTCATTTGCAGGCGGTACCCGACCTGTATCAGCATAAGGACAAGGGCTCATTGCTGGAATGTATGGTGCAGACATCTGCTAGCCATCACAGTGGAGCCGCTGCAGAGAGAAACAGATGCATCTTCTGTGACAAGTCTTCATAAAAACAAGGAGGGGAGAAATCTCAGCGGAGAAACATTAAAAAAAAAAAATACTGATGGTATGAGAGTGTGGAAGAGGGATATTTTCATCCTGGCTCATCATTTTTCTTGATAACAAGAAGCTAGCATCAGGTGCAGAGAAGTTTCCCATCCGCATGGCCTTAACAAGGTCCTGGCCGGTGAACACGGCTGTATGACGCTGCCTAACAAAGTGAAGCCATATGAAAACAACAACCATCAAATAACATTAACCAGTGTGCCTGTTAGAGCCCCATGTTGCATCCAATTGAAAATTGCAAACTGAATAAATAAAGTATTGTAAGGTGGAGTTGTGTTGTGGAGAGGCAGACGGTTCCAAGCATGGCGAGAGCAGAGAGCCCAGGATGTTATCATCGTAATCCCATAATGGAGGCTTCAGGGCCGGGAAGGAGCAGCTCCTCGGCCTGCCACTGGATACCACTCATGGCTCTTTGTCTGAGCACTGCACAGAATTATCCTGTAATTGCTTAGGATTGTTCTGTGTGAATGAAAAACACATACAATTAGGATTAAACAGAATAACTCCAGAGTGTCTGTGCTGCAGACGTCTCAGGACTCTGTGTGTGTGTGTGTGTGTGTGTGTGTGTGTGTGTGTGTGTGTGTGTGTGTGTGTGTGTGTGTGTGTGTGTGTGTGTGTGTGTGTGTGTGTGTGTGTGTGTGTGTGCACAAACACAAACTGTACTGGCTGCAGACTGGGACACATTTGTCCTCATTAGACGCCGTCACATCATGCATACAGTGCATCTCATATAATGTCTCTGCACCTCACACACCCCCCACCCCCCAAAAACACACACACACACACACACATACACAAACCCCACATACCCCTCTACTAACCAATGATTTTCTCATTCCAGAGCAATATCCCCAGCGTGAACCAGATGTAAGGAGAAGAGGAGGATGATTCTATCACATATGAGATACAATTCCCCTGTGGACCGCAGCACAGAGCGGAGAGATAGAGCAACCGAGGGGAGACGGGAGGGGAGGCAGGGGGAGATTGCCTGTCTGTAACCGGTCTCTTGGAAAAAAAAAAAAAAAGAAAGAAAGTACTTTTGGATTTGTCTTTACTACATTCGGTCAGGGAAAGTGGCTACTTTGTACTGCTTAAAAACTCCTTTTGATGCACTCTGCCAAGAGTCACTGCGCTGCAACAGTCTTATATTCATGTGTTAGTCTTTAGTCTCAGTCAGTCATACAAGCTGGTTTTAAAAACAGTATGTTCAAAAGGATGGGTGATCTCAATATGGGGTCATGTAGAAAATATTAATAATAAAGTGGCAACACTTAACTCAACAGCCAATCACGCAGCAGACACAAAAGCAGACCAAACAGCAACATTGTCCAACTACTATTTTAGCATTTGAAGTCAAATCATTTTAATTGTTCGATCCCTGAGTTGGAATGTTTTGGGGAGAAGGAGACCTCTGCAGGTAATTGATTTACAGTAATAAAATCCCAACCTGAAAACTGAGCAAGCATCACTTCCTGCAGCTCAGCTAGAAGCCCCGCCTGAAGTCGTCTCTACCAAATAGATTCAGAGAAACCTTGACTTGTGACAGGATACTTATCTTTATTTCTTAGTTTTAATCAACAGATCTGCTTGATTTGAAGGGGAGCAGACCTATAGAATAATTTGTCTCACAGTAAAAACCTTGTAACTGTGAACTGTAAAGAGGCTAACCTCATTAGCAGCAGTTTGGCTTTCAGATAGTTTGAATGTCAGTGTCACATTGGTTTCCAATGTGAAAATGCTTTATTACTGATTATTCATCTGTGTCAATATTAAAGGAGCAATATATAACATACTGGCTGCTGCATTGTTGTCAGAGAAGCCAGCACTTCAACATAGCATGTTTCCTTAATGTCTGATGATATAGCAGTGTTTCCCCTAGGTTTACAGTGTTGGGGGGGTGGGGACAAGCCAACATGCCGACACAAACACTTGTGTCTTGGTGTTCATGCGTTACTTTTAATGACAGCTGTCCTTTTCTATCAGAAAGGTATCCTTAAATGACTTCTTTCACTGATTTCCGACTATATCCATTATCCTATCTCTACAATAAAGGCACAAAAAGCCCAAAAATATATCTTAAAAAGAAAATATATATATATATATATATATTTTTTTTTTAACTTAACCTCCAGGGGGGGCCGCCCCCCAATATAATGGTAGGGGAAACACTGTATAGTGAAGTAGTAAGGTATACTATCATTTCATTCAGTAGATATATTACTGATTGGACCTTTATCGTGTTAATGCATGTGATTGATTTAGAGACCTTAACGCATTTATAATTCTTTGCAAATGTTTTGTTTAACTGGTTCATACATACATTTGAAGTGAGGGTCATTCACCTTAATTATCCTTAAAAACATCAGATTAAGATAACAAAACGTGATGCAGACTCACAGCGGATACAGAGATACCTGCTTAGAGGACATTGACCTATGGAGTCATTACCGACTGAAGTTGTGAAGCATGTCTCCTCTCCATGATACATTATCATAAACTCCAATTACACATCTCCAGATAGAGTCATTAACAGCATGAGGAGACGTAGCTCATGCATTATAGTAGGATGAGCTGACTTCAATACTGTCACCTGAGAAGAGAGTGAATTTTCTATACCAGATGGAAAAAGAGGCTCCTTCTGTTGCTCTCAGTAAACTGTTCATTGTCTTTAATTCTCAGGTCATAGTAATGGTCAACTTAACGCATGCTCATGTGCTCAAGATGGCATGTGTGGCAACATCTGGATAAAATTGATTCAAGGCGCAAACGTAGTGTCCCTGCTGCATGCTAATGCTGCATAATAAGCGCCGCTGTATGCATAGCGGTGAGCATGATGAGCTGGATTGGTTAAAGTTATTTTGGCTGGGCAGCAGGGACGGATCCAGGGGGACACATCGGTGGCCTGGGTCCAAATAGAAATTGTGATTGGCCACCCTAGTTGTCAACAATTTTTTTTAGAAAAAAACAACAACAATTCAGGCTGTTGCAACAAGCTGTGAGTATCTTTCTTTGCATTTTAATGTGAAATATTTCCAGGATTTTACATTAAAAAGAGTATTTAGGAACTGTGATTAGTCTCTAATAGGATTCATCACCAAAAAAAACAGTTGTGTGATAAACGACTTTAATTCATGATACGAAACTATACTTAAGTCTGCTGAACCATCTGGTGTATCCAGGCTTTAGTCATTAACAGGACAGTCCTCAAACTGGCAACCTTATTAAATCCAACCCGAAAGACAGATATGAAAATGGATCACTTCAGAAAAAATTAGAACAATCATATTTTGTAACTTAGCCCAGCCTCAAGTCGAGTATCTATTCTATGTACCAACAGTGTTGGGACTAACGCTACTACTATTTGGTAACTAGTAACGAATTAGTTACTTTCCATATTTGAATAACGCTGTTACATTTACTGACGTTTAAAAGCACTTGTTACTTTATGTGAAACAGCCGACAACAGACAGGCGAGATGACACTAACGTTGTGCGTAGTAAACAAACACAGACAGGGGTTCATTCAGCGGTCAACTTTCTATCTCTGAAAAAACAATACTATTTTTCCCTTCTCGAGTTAAACCACAAGAATAACGCAGTAAGTTGGAGTTTGTGTGCCGGAAGGAAAACTTTATCTCGCAAGAAAGAAGCACCGAGCTACACAATAACACACTGCTACTAAACTATAGCTGTCTGAGAGCCTCATGCTGCAAACACCGGAGACCCAGGTGCAGCTAATGCTCCGTACAAACAGCCGGCTTGATTTAAAACACCCGCCTGCTCCACAATCTGTAAGCCAGACTAAAGACTGATACACAGGTATGATGACGGCGACAACTATAATATCAACTGTTGAGTCTGTTGACTTAAGAGATCTAATCAGTAAAATACTTACACCTTGTCACAGCACCGTTGTGCCACAGCATCACACAATAATGTGAACTCTAATATGAGGCAAATGATTGAGGCGAAACAAGTAATGCTGGTAACTTTCCCAAGTAAATAGTTACTTTTATAAAGCAGTAACTCTGTTAGTAACTCAGTTAGTTTTTGATAGAAGTAACTGTAACTAGTAAATCATTTTCAGGTGCCCCACCCTGCCAATAACTCAATTAGTATTCCACAAGTCTTCATAAAAGGTTTCCACTATGCATTTCTTTCTCCGAATATTCTGTCTTTCCTCTCCTGCTCGGCTGCTGCTGGTCAGGAAAAGCAAACACCTTCCTGTGCACTTTTTATATAAAGGACCCCCCATTACTTTAAAGTGTAATTATAGAGAAGGTTTTGCTGAGCACACCCGATCTTTACCACCAACTGCCTGATGCACACTCAGGCTTCGCATACCTGGAAACTCTCCAGTTAAACTAAACGCAGCTACAACTGAGCCACTTATAAAGACTGCCAGCTAATGTGATGTACGCTTTATTGAAAAATCTCTGACTTCATTTTGAAAGGCAGAAAAGAGAACAGCCAATTGATTTTTTTAAGTTGATCTGTGGACTTGAACCAGAAAACATCTGCAGCATAAACTCCTTCCTGTGTCTTTAAAGTCGCTGCTGCCCAAAACAGGGCTGCCACATAATGGGGCCGAGACGGCGCTAAGACTGCTTTATGAGACAGTTTTTGCCTGGGGCTTTCTCTCTGGCAATTTAGCACTAAATCATCGTCTAATATTAGGCTTGCCATACAGTTCACTGCAGGTAGAGAGATAACAGTGGAGAGGGGAACCTATTATCACAATACATCTACTTAATCATGTTCTCATTGTGCTAACCACTTGAAATTACAATGCTGGAGAAATTAAGCTGTGTCTTGCAGATGAGAAGTCTCTGGAGGCATTCCCTTATCTCATAGATGTGTTTTTTTGTCAGAGCTCTGAAAAATGTTCATATCAAGAAGCCATTATCTCTGGCTTTAAGGCTTGAAACACAGCTACCAGCCGTCTTTAAACGAGATCGAATAGAAGTGATTTCATTGCTTTTCTTGTTTCTGGAACTGTGTGGATTCTTCACCAAACTTATTTTCTCTAAAGATAGTAGACATGTGACCCATGCATTGAGCCACAGGCCAGTTTATTAAAGGTAAATATTACATGAGGGTTGCCAGTACCCCAATCATGATTAACCCCATATTTTGAGCTTTCTCGAACCCTCCATTAAAGGTCCAATATTTAATACGTCTACTGAATGAAATGATAAAGTGACCTCACTATATGATCAGACATTAAGGAAACATGCTATGTTGAAGTGCTGGCTTCTCTGACAACAATGCAGCAGCCAGTATGTCCTCCTTCTAACTTTAGATTCTGGTCCTGAATGCTCTGGATTTGTTTGGACCAGAGAAGATAGACAGTTTTAAGGCACCCCCAACACGGCCGTTTTGGACGCCCCTCGATTTGCCAGATATGAGAGCAGTTATCAGGTCAAACCAACAGGTGTTGCAGCGATGGAAGCGGGCAAGAGAACTGGTTCAGATAGAAGTGATTGTACCCGACCTAAAAAGCCTCTGCATGTTTCTAATAAGCTCCACGAGCAGAAACGTGCTCAAACTAGGATCAATATTGGAGATGATTTTGAAAAATGGAGAGAGGTTAGAACACAGAAAGGTTTACAGACCGATGCAGAGCTGGATAAACACTGAAGCTTCAGTGTCCACCACATGGCAACCTGTGTGATTCTGTTTTTCATTCTTTTTTTTCATTCTCAACAAACAACATTAAGTCACTCTAACATATTTTAAAGTACCAGAAAATAAGATGCCAAACAGAATCAAACAACCTGGGTTTAGATTGCAAATGTCATGATTCACTCTGCATCCTCTCATCCTTTTTAAAATTAGTTTGTTATCACATCACTTATGACAGCAGGCTCATATATTTTCAACTGATGCATGTGCAAAAATTAAAGTAACTCATCAGGCACAACAGTGAAATGCTGGGGAGAGAGAGAGAGTGTGTGTGAGAGAGAGAGAGAGAGAGCAGATTTCAGAACTCAGAGACCTGCTGGTTTTCATTCTGTCCCTTTTCTCAAGGACTAGATTACACCTGGGACGCCAGGTGGAGTCAATTTATTAGCTAATTAACAAAAGTGCTAATTATGAGGAGCATTATTTGGGGAGTATGAATGGATGTCACTTTTCTTGCTACAATATTCTGTCTGCATCAGGATATGACTAATATCTCTCTAAAAGGAAAACTACAGTAATCATTGTTTTGTACTTGGTATGAAAAGAAAACATTTTCACTTCTATGTAATTATTCAGATTTATTAGAGAGTGTTAGTGACATGAAAGGATAGGTCTACCTGCTGGAAGCATCTCTGTGTGTCAAACGCTCATCATTAGAGCTTTGTTGCTTTACTCAATGACTGCAATGACTTAGGGCGCACTCACAGTAGACAAAGTTGTCCAGTACTGTGCTGAAGTACAATTGTCCCCACTCCCATTGTCCCCCCCCCTCCCCATTCCCCCGCTGGCCTGCACTCACACTGCTCCAGGACTAACCGGGCCTGAGCACGATTACCTCTTGTTCATAACGTTGTAGTACAACACAAGCACCGCTAAACGTGATCATGAAGCATGCTGAGTTTACAAGACAGGCGGACTCGAAACAACACAGAGAACATGAACGCTACTTTACTGACTTTGTATCTTATTTTGAGTCATTTTAATCAGATACAGACAGAACACTCTGGGAATTCTCGATAATGAAGACTGTCCACGTTGTCTACCTGTGCTTGTGCTCGTACATGAACTGTACCCTGCCGAAGCACAACTCTTCCAAGCATGCCAGAGCCAAGGAAGTGTACCGAGCTAGGGCAGGGATCTGAGCAATCACACTGGTCAAACCAACTGGACTTTAGGGGTGAAGTGTGTTTAGGAACAGTACGAATTGCCTAGCTTGACTGCGCCCTTACTCTGCTGTTATTGATACCTGGCTCATGTGCAAGCCATGTAAGGCAATGAAACACACTGAAATGCAGAAATCTTAACTATTGTGGCTTCATGTTTATTTATACATTTTGTACACAAAGAAAATCATACCACTTAACCTGCTTTGTTTATGGATGTAAGGTCACTTTTTTAAATTCCCTGGGCCTAACCCTTGAATTTTTTCTTATAATAACATTAATATAAAGGGTTAAAAAATATCACAGACCCACTTTTCTTTTTTTAAAGCCAAACATAATATTGTAGGTCCTTACCACATCTGAGCTGCTGTTCACGTAGGTTACGAAACTCCAGTCCATGAAGGTGGGTGGGGAACATGCACGCCGTGTCGTTGCTGATCCTCACAGAATTGCTCCGAGCCCAGAGGAGAAGCCACTTAAGCTGACAGTCACAGAACAGAGTCTCAGTGCTGAAGTGCCTGATTGGAAAACCAGTGAACGGTTAAAACCTTTGTGCTTAAGGATATCACTGAGAGTTAAGCAGCCAGTCTTTAACTTCATTCACCCAGAAGACATCTGACATGTCAGAACAAAAACATCAAGGGCCAAGACAATTAAGAAGTTTATCATTCAAATCTAGTGTGCCAGTTATTTGGCAAATATTTTAAACACGTGCTGGGTTTTTTGCTCAGCCTGGGTGATACAGAGGCTCTGAGCTTTTCCAGCTTCAACAAAGTAAATATCTGCAATGAGTCAGCCTACAGCTCATCAGCTTGGCCTTCAAAATTACTCTAGACAAAAAGGTATTTCAGCAATGACTTTTAACCACACAATGTACATGACATGTTAGTGTGTTTGCCTTACAGCACTCTGAGAGCCACGAGGTGTGTGAAGAGTCCCACAGTCAGAGTGGAGAAGATGTTTCCAGATAAATTCCTGTTTTGTAAAATAAAAATAAAAAACAGGTCAACCTTAAACTTTGTAAAGTCACACAGCTGTGGCATGCTATATCCATATTAAAGACCATGCATTACAAACAATGCAAATCGAGGACAAAGCAGTGTGATGCATGGCTTCAATGGGGGTAACTCACAATTTGGAGAGGTTGACCAGATCAAGAAACATTTCAGGGGAGAGGCAGCCGATCCTGTTGTTGGAGAGGTCCCTGTAAGGACAGAAAAAAGGGAACAAGAGAAGAACATTCATCACTATGTATAGTTATAACATCTGATATTTTAGTGAGAAAAAGAGGCCAAATTTTAAAAAGGATTCATCTGTAGACTTGCATGTGACTGTGTTCGTGTCTGCTTTAATGCATGCTTTTCTTCTAAACCTAAAAAGTCATCACAGATGTGTTAATAACCACAATCATGTTCATTCATCTATTCAACACCCTGAAATATCTGTCCTGACCTTTATTTTAACCTTTTCCTCAGCATGTAACCATAGCTGGCACACACACACACACACACACACACACACAAACATAAACACACATGTAAATGCAGTGGGCTTCTGTATGTGAGCGTCTGAGCACTGTCGCGTCCGTGGCTCTGTGCCCTCGCTCTCTGTAATTAAAGAGCTGCTTTACTGGAGCAGCTGTGGGAAAATAAGCAGAGCACTCGAGTAATCACCAGTTGGGGAGCACTTAAATTAGCACTCTGCTGCTCCCTGAGCTTGGCGCACACGTGCCCCAAATCAGCACGGTTAACTCACCGCCTGCTTCCCTGCCAACACAGAACCCACTAACTATCAGGCTGCAGTCATGTCACTCACTCTGCAGCCTGAATGTAGAAAAACAGCAGGGTCGAGGAGAAGAGGTCACAAAAGCAAAGAAAAATAAAACTTTTTTTTTTTTTTTTTGGAATGGTAGATGTTGCTTTTTGAATGTTTAAATGTCAAATAAGTGTTAAAGATCATTTTAAAGGTTGTCCTTTTACTGCATGCGGTAGCCATGGAGATGAACCGCCTTTTGTAAATATTCAACTCCCTAACAATTTGTAAAAGAAGAACCAGCCCACCATCACATCTATCACAAGGTGAGAACAGAAAAGAGAGCAGAACAAAAAACAAACCATTTCCTAATTCAATACATTTAGAAAGGTTTGCCCTTACAGACAGACTTCGTTTAGTTTAGTTTAAAATGATCTGTAATGAAAGAAAGCCTGAAGGCTTCTTTAGCTCAGCCCTCTCCACTCTATCTGAAGAGGAAGGTAAATATATAACTGATCCTGGGAAATGACCAGAAATCCCCCCCCGAGGATGTGGGAACCATTGAAACCAGACTTTTGACCTGCTGCATTTTTCATGTAAACTTTTTTTTGAATTAGTATTGAAAAAAAATTCAAGCAATCCTAAGCTACAGGCTAAATATGATCATATCCTTTTTTTGTGTAGTAGTTGTATTATTTCATCATTGTCCCTCAGCTTCTTAAATATGGGTGTGTAACTTATGTCAGGTAGGTAAAAGAGGGTGCAAGGTCAACGCCCCACCATTCCCCAGTGGGAGGACAGACCTTAACTTAAGATTTTTGGAATAAAAATTGGTTAAGATGTGTATGAACATTTTAAAAGAACACGGTAAATATTATGTAGAAAGTGAGTAAAATGTTTCAGCTACAATTTCAATATAGATTACAAAATGTTCTAGGTGTCGAAAATTACTGATTGATCTCTTGTTTCTAGTCTAAAACTTCGCCCTGGGCTTCCATTGACACTTGGTATAAGGGCTCATAAGGGCAATCCTGCTTAAGCACGGTATGGGACAACTTTGCCTAGTGTGAGTGCGCCCTAAGTTGCAAAATTGCAACTTAACTTAAGAGTTAGAGAGCTAGACTCTATGACCTTTCTGATTCTGTCGACAATCAAATGGTTATATTCGGTAATGGTGGAATAGGAATGTAAGGTGTGTCTAAAATGTCATTAAGAAGTGGATGAAGAATAACTCATCAGATTTACACATTGAAACAATTTGCAAACCTGTAAAACAGCAGTCTGACATAAGCTTTAGAAGTTCCCACCTTTATTATGCAGACTCAAAAAGAGTTAAGATTTGAAAAACTGAGATTGTTGCATCAGTTTATGTACTTAATGGCTTACCCAAATGTGAAACAGGATTAAAACACGGACATGTTCGCTAATTTGTAACATCTGAATTTAGAAAGTTGGGAAATGTGAGGAGCTTGCTTTGGCAAAGGTTAAACAGTCTTGCTTTCACACACTGCCTGGCAGAAGATCAGTTGCTCTAAACCCTGAGTGCAGAAAGTGTATGACATATAGTTTCCTTTTCCTCAACACCTCCCACTGATGTGCCCTCTGGCAAACATGAAAACCCCCCAAATCCTACGGAGTGTGGTCAATGTGGCTGCTCGCACTCGTGTCTTTATTAATGTCACTTGAAAAAAGCCTTCCATCATCACCGCCTGCACCATGGCAGTTTAGACAAGACAAGTAATCGTTTCTGCACTTTTGCCTCAGTTAAACGTTTCAGCCCTCTCTTCTCTCATTACTGAGACACTCCCTCCCGATGTATCCAAAACCAGACCACTTGTCCCCATTTTCCCCCAGAGAAGGCTATTATAAGGCTTCATCATACTCACAGTCTCCTCAGAGCCAGCAGACCACGGAAGGCCCCGGGCTCCACTGTACTTATCAAATTATTCCTCAGGTCTCTGGAGAAGAAAGAGAGAGAGAGAGAGAGAGAGTTAGGATAGAACGTTCTCTTATCTACTGTATATATATCCAACCATCCATCCATGTATCTATCATCTATCCATCCATCCATCCATCCATCCATATAGTTATCCATCTATTTATCTATCCATCTACCCATTCATCCATTTATCATCCATGTATCTTTCCATCCATTTATCCATCCATCCACCCATCTATCAATCTATCCATCTACATGTAGTGGTGTTTAGGCATTCATTTCGACATGACCAAACTTGATATAAAACAATTCATTTGGATCTTTCATGAGCATCTTTATAATGTTTACACAGAGTGCAGTTCAGAGTATTGATCATCTAGTAAGGCTGGGCGATATATCGATATATTTTCAAACAAGATATAAATGGTAACTGGACTTAATATTTATTTTGTATATTTCTTTTCTGGTCTTTTGACTACTCAGTGTTTTTTTTTTTCACTGCAGGTCACACCTACACATTCACACACTGATGGTAGAGGCTGCTACGTTTCGCTGACGAAGCAGCAGGAGCAATTTGGTGTTAAGTGTCTTGCCCAAGGACACATCTGACATGTTGCCGCAGGAGCTGGGGATTGAACCCTCAACCTTCTGATGAAGAGATGACCAACTATATCAACTTAGCCACAAACATCGTAAATTTTGATATAGTTTATGTTGCATTAAAAAAAACATTATATGCGTCTGCCAGTTCACCTATTTCTCAATTCACTCTGTTCCTCCTCTCTCCCTCTCTGAGCCAAACTCAAAAAACCAAAAAAATAACAAAACACACAACTGTGTTTATTTTGTCGAGGTATGAACTCTTGACTTCAGGGTACAGAGAGACCAGGAGGAGGACTTAAAGAGGCGTCACATCCTTTGTACCAGGCAGCATTCAGCTGCTTAATAAGCTCTGATCATACAGCATTAACTTGGTTATCTCACTTTATTTAACTTGCTCTGAAATCCCTCTTTCAATCATGTGATGTGTATCATGTGTTTGTATGTGCTGTCCTGTATGTTTGTTTGTATTGTGGTTTTATGCTCTTGGTGAAAGACAAAATCCCCTAGAGGCAATAAAGGTTTCATTCATTTAACTTTATCATAAATGTCTAATTGTGAAATAACGAGGATATGTTGTAATGAGTCATCTTGCACCTGTAAGCTGGACAGCAGACCATTTCCTGCTTGCTTACAGTTAGACCGAGACCACATCCAGCCAAGAGGCAAATACACACATGTTGTGGCTTCACCCAGACACTCCTTGTCCGGCCCCTTCCCCCAACCCAAACCCTCCAACGCTACTAAAAATGAATCTCAGAAAAAATCTCCTCTGTAGGGTTTTCTGTGTGGAGCCAAAGAAAACTTCCTGAAATTGTGTCCCTGGTTTCCGTGAACCCTGGACTGTTTGTCCAGTGTGATGAGCATGAGAAAAAGGGTTGAACCTTTTTTCAGATGGGAGCTTAAACACTGAGCTGGCAAGTCAACTGCCAGACAAGTCAGTCAAATTAATCAGATCCTTGGGAATACATGTAGCCTATCACAGCCACTTATGTCCCAAAGTGAAAATGAAAGTAATCCCAGAACTCTCTTCATCTTAAACTTTGGACAGTGTGTTAACAAACTGTTCCCCTTTTCCTCAACAACAGAATAAAAACCTCACCACACTACAATCAGCACAGGAGGAAAGACTTGTAATAGTCCAACTGTGATGCAGATTTCCATTTCCAGAGATAAGAGGCGTGGTTGGCTTGGTCAACACTACTCGATAGATGAAGTGTATGAAAGGCTCTACTGTGGTTGTTTTACTGAAGCTGATTGTGATTTGGTGAGCTTGAAGCATTAGTTACACGTACAGAAAACGAGTGTAGTAACAGAAGAATGTCTCCAATCCGAGGCAAATATTCTGATTCTTTTCTTAATTGTTCACTTCATGGTTATGACATACTTTGACCTATTTGGACTCCACAGCAGCTCTTCAGCCGTAACAGAAGTCAAGTGGTAAAAAGGCATCTGTAGTTTGAGAGTGTGAGTGTTAGGTGGTGGGGTGGGGGAAAAAATAGATTTATGTAAAAATCGAGATTCTTATCTCCCAAAAATCTTCTTTTTTTTTGGCTAAGCAGTCACTCCCTGCTAAGTGCTAAGGCTAGCTCTTTAACTCAGTAGAATGCCAGATCGAGCAGCAAGAAATTCAGCCAGTCTCACAGATGACTGGAGTAGATCCTGGAGTATGTACTAATTTAAAAACAGACTCAATCCATCTTTTTTTCTACAGACAGAGTTTACAATTGGTCTAAGTGAGGATCCAGACCAACTCCACTCAAAGTGTTTCTGACTGTGCAAACTCACTGCACTTATGCAAGATGTCTAGAGGTGCACCGTCCAGCACCCCCCACAAGGTTCATACTCTAAATAATAAATCACTGATTTCTTTAAATGCATAATTTTGAAATAATGAGGGTTAAAAGCTGTTGATAAGAAGAGGCTCTGGCAGAGGCTGGCATGGGTCTCTTTTTATATTGCTTTTCTACAACCTTATGTCAAATTCATCTTTGCAAAGAAAACAGCGGTATTCTGTTTTGTTAAAGATATAGTATGTAAAATTGTATGTCAAAGTTTGCATTCAAATATCTAAATTAATAAAAAAAATGGACTTAGCCTATATTATTTTTTTTTTTTGTTGAGAACTTAAATTACCTCAAATATGTCCAAGTTATCAAAGCCAGAGAAATCCGTAATTTTATAGTTGTAACGAGACGTGTCCTCGTGGCAGCCGCCATGATGGGGCGGCCATATGACAGACACAAAATATTTATCGTTGCCGTGGAAACACAGGATGCTACGTCAAAGACCGCTGCATAAGGAAGCGAGAGCTTCTTCTGAAAGTTGCCGTACAATGAGCTGCTGTGATAAAAACGTCATGTAAATTATACTCTGATACATGAACATATCCTCTTCTTCAGGTCTGTTTCACCAGGGGGGAGGAAGGGAGTAGCAAAGAGAGCTCCCATGATTCCCTGCTAGCCTTGACGTCATCTTTTGCTATTGTTTTGATTGAGAGCCCTCTGGCGGCGGATTTTACAAACTTTGCGTTTAATAAAAGTTAAGACAAAAAGACTCCTCAGTTCAATACATCGCTGA
The DNA here is from genome assembly GCF_963930695.1 of Labrus bergylta. Classification (NCBI taxonomy): domain Eukaryota; kingdom Metazoa; phylum Chordata; class Actinopteri; order Labriformes; family Labridae; genus Labrus; species Labrus bergylta. Next base: position 5,668,352 of record NC_089204.1, read on the forward strand.
GGGGTGCAACTATGTGTCTTCAATTTTTTCAGTGTCTAAACTGTCAGATGCCGTTCCAATGCGGAAGTGCACACACCTTAGCAATTTCCACACAGTCCCTGCATGCTGTGTTCTATCAGCGCCAACAGAACATGCCACCTCTCTCTGTTTCTGTCACATTGAGAATTTCTAATGAGACTTTCAGTATTCATCCTGCAGGATTGGTCATTCACACAGCAAAGTGTAGTCTGCTTTAGAGAGAGCACTGAAGGTTGCCTTCCTGACAGGCTAACCTCCAAGCCAGGTCAGCTAACGGCTAGCTCTCATCTCCGCTGTCATCCAAAGTCGTCTTTGATCATGTACAATATGCTACAAAAGAGCGGGTGGAGGGTGGTGGTCAAAAGGTCATCATTTTAGCCTGCAGCACCTCCTTTTTATCGTCTCACAGCTCACTGCTCTACCATGCATGGATCTGCTGAATGTTCACTTTCCACCTTATCGGCTGAATGCCTTACCCAGGGGCAGAGGTCAGAGCTTAGGGAGTCAAGCTACAGGGAATGAACGACTGTACAAAGAGAAGGTCAAGGAATCCTGGAATAATATACATAAAATAGCCGAAGTGGAATAAGTCTCAAAGGGACTGTAAGGACCCGCAAGCCTTAAAAAATAAACAAAACATTCAAATTTAGATATTAAAAGCTGAACAAGAGGATTCATACAATTTAGTCTTGTTTGTTTTACTGCTCTCCTGTATGAGGTCATTTTTAAGGCCATATAAATCAAAGGACATCATCTCAGGCAACACAACGACCTTTCATAGTCATCGGACCTGAGCCAGCAAGTATCTGCAAATAAACGCCATCAATTACTGTGGTGTGTTGTCGGCTGCTGAGGTCTCAGACAGGCGGGGTCTGCTACATAATCCGACTACAGGGGTGCCAAAAAGTTTCAACAATCCATGGAAACTATTTGAAAGTTGATTTAACCTCCTTTTCTGTGATTAACTGTCTGTTGTGATCTGTAATGTCCTCTGTCAGTGCACTCCAGGCAGCTGCTGCTCCCAACAGGATAAAACAAACTGTGGGATTTATTTTCAGTGCATACATCATGATGTGACACTTGGATTGGAGTACAGCTCTGAGGTTCATCAGAGGCCTCACACTGTCACTGGAAAGCTAAATATTTTCTGATGTTTTATGTGAACTCTGGTCAGAATTTGTATTTGAATTTCTCTGATCCTTCTCTCAACACTTAACAACTTGTGCTTTTAAACTTGACTCACATGAAGTAGCTGCACTGACGTTCACAAGTTCAAGAGGTCTTATTCCCTGTCACTCACACACACCAACAAACCGACACACACACTCTGCAATGGACCTGATTGTTTTCTCCTCAGTAACTCCATAGATAACATTTAATTCAGTTGAGTGAATCCAACCAAAAACCTTCTCGTCATACTAACCACCGTGACAATGAATGAATGCAGAAACAGCTTTTACAGAACTACCTGAAGAGGTCAACAAAATAGTTCAAATAAAAACTGTTAGCGCCCAAGGGAGTGTTGGTCTTAAAATGAGGTGCGGATAGGTGGACAGGCGGCGTGTTCCTATCTTGAGGATGCAGAAATAACTGAGCCTTAGCCCACCGAAACCAGTGCATAAGCAACTACGTGAATCCAACCGTTTCTGCACCCCGTCCTTAATTTAGCGCTCAGATTGTTCACCTCTAATTAGCTAAATGTTAGCTAGTCCAAAATCAGCTCGTACCACCAATTTTGACGACACTCATTAGACTGTCAAAAGAGGGCAAAATAAGTTATGTGCATTCTAGTTTTTTATTATTATTATACATTTGTTTAAGGACCAAAGAGGACATAGAGGGCATAGAAAAACAAAGCATGGATGATAATAACGAAAATTATATGGAGGGAGAAGAAGACAGGATGAAGGCAGCTACTAGCTAGCAGCCGACGTGTGCTGCTGTTTCCATGGTAAAGAGGTTTATAACTGCTCATTAAGCACTTTTCATCTTTAGCTTCTTTGGTTTTGATTGTGATTTTTATGGTTGTTTACATTTGATATGTTGATCTTTATATGCAGAATTAAGTGTTCTCGCGTTTGTACATTTGTAGTATTAGTATATTTTGTAGTGCTGTTGTTTTCTTGTTTGTTGCTTAAGAAATGTGTAGCACCTGTGTTAAACACCTGAATCATCCAACGGCTCCCCTGGTTACAAGTCATAAAAAGAATGTTTTTTTTTTTAACCTTACTTAGAGATTTAATAATATATATGTTGCAGTAAAACCTTTTGAAGCACTGTTGGCTCAATATCTGATTCATCTAAAATATGTGGATAGTTTATCAGAATCAGATTTATTGGCCAGGTAAACACACAAGGAATTTAACTTTGGTGAACTGTGCTCTCTTATGTACAAGTACAACACTAAATATCAACAATAAACATAATAAGAAAGAAAGAAAGAAATACTAATATTTGCATGACTAACTATGAAACAGTGCAGTTGTGAATAGTGCAGGATAATCTGATAATGGAGCAAGTTTGGTCTTATTTACATAAAAAAGGGAGAGAAGGAAGAAAGAAGAAAAAAATTTGAGGGATGGTTTAATTACTGCCAGCTCAAAGTCTCTGCACATTTTTGCTGAATTTCTCCTGGCTTGACATGAGACCGGCTCCATGGGTAAACTTTTGTTTATTGGAGAGGGAAAATAAAGAAGAAAATAAAAAAACAAGATGAAGAGGAACTGAAGACCGAAACAAGAGGGACCAGCAGCTAAGGCGCACAGCCCATAAATATTCCATGTCATAAATATATAGTATACTGTATGTATTCAACTTTGCTATGGAGCAAGCTAGCCTCTTCTTTGTATGTTGCCTGCATGAGGCCCACCACAAAGAGCAACAACCATGTGACCAACAAAGAAGCAATTTCTGGTACTTCAAATTTTAATATGCAGCAGAAAACAACACTTGGGCATGGGTTCATATGTTGACATTCTTCTTGAGATAGTTGGGACCTACTGGCTTCATTAACAAAAAAAAGTATTTTAGGACCTCATTGGTGCTTCACACATGCACAAACCCTCTGAAAACGTTCTGATGTTTTCAGGGAAAGCTGCATATGTCAAACAGACACATTGATCACCCCAATTTTAGCCTGAAATGTTCCTATCAGCCCCCTACAACATTTTCCTAGTGAAGTCAGAGTGAGCCAGTGTGAGAACGCAGCTAGAAATATTCAGGAAAATCCACAGCTAGTGAGAAAGACTGATGACGTTTATATCCTGTGACCAGTGTACTACTATAGACCGGATTCACATATACAGTGCGATCTCAGTGACTTGTTTTCTGATCACTCTGCCCCTATCACTTTGTTGATACCATGAATATGTCGAACTGCATATAGCAGTGTCATACTTAGATAGAGAACATTTTTCATCATAGCGTTGGACTCTGTTGCCTCCATCTTTTTACAGCATGTTATGGTTACCTATTTTAAGGTGGAAAAGAGGCACATTATTATTTTAAGCTAGAATAATGTTTCTCTCTACAATCCGTCCTTGCTTTTATTCTGCCTGACCCTTTGTTTTACCTCATAACACAAATGCTGTGCTCTTCTCAGTCACATTGTTTGGTCGTAATTTAACATGCTGCTGTTAATGAAACTCCACGCAAGCTGTGCGCACACTCCTCCAATATTTCACAATTAAATCCTTCCAGTGAGGAGAGCACATTATGCCACCTGAGGCTTTTTATTGTAGGCAGAATTTGCAGTAAGAGCACAAAGCTAAAATGTTTTTAGCGCAGTGAAGAGGAGCAAATCAGAAAACATGGAGCCCTCTAAATACAGTCCATTAAAAACACAGACAGAACAGGGAAATGAAATCGAAGTATTGGCTCTGAAAATAGCCCGTTTCAAACAAAAGAATGTAAGGTAAACAAAAACCTCGGCCGCCATGTGAGGATTTATGGAGCACGCACGCACACACATACAAACAAACGATAACTACCTTTGGGAGCCGTGCCCCACATATCCACTGTAGATACAGCTGGAGCAGCTCAAATGAGATGAATGTTTAAACAATAACCGTTTTCTACTCCCCCGGCCCTGCATGTTTGAAGAGCAGGAGCAGCTCTTGGTATAAACTCAGACATTTGTGGTTAATGTTTGAAAAGCTACCGAAGTGCCTCCCAATTAATTTAAACGGCGCTGTATATCTTAGCCTTCTCGGTTTCTCCCGGGCCGTATGACCACGAGCATGTCTGCCTGCTCACTATGTGACACTAATGGGCAGATTCCTCCCCGAATCCAGATTATTACCACATCACACAGACACTGATGCAGGGGTCTGCACACACACACACTTACACTGACCAGGCGCGCGCACACACACACACACACACACACACACACACACACACACACACACACACACACACACACACACACACACACACACACACACACACACACACACACACACACACACACACACACACACACACACACACACACACACACACACACACACACACACACACACACACACACACACACACACACACACACACACACACACACACACAGCAGCCACATCCTCTACACAGCTTCTTCTCTGATAGCCAACAGCGTTTAATCATGCAGTCTCATTAAAACCATCTCACTGTTGACGTTATTATAGAAATATCATCAGATTCTCTAAAGGTCAAATTCTAAATTAAGTACATAAACAAATACAACTGCAGTTTGTTGCAGATACTTGGGCACTCATCCAGATGGAAAGTGATGCTGCCTGATGTTTCTCATTGTCGGCGCATTTAATGAAATGAGGCAATGACATACACATTCATTAGGATAGTTTCATATCTCTAAGTGGTGTGCTGGTGTACAGCGCAGGATGTGTGAACCTTAAGGCAGCTTGTTTCCTGTATAAAAGAGAAATCCCACAGGGGCTTACCCTTAAACATCAACACCTGAAGAATCTCAGAGTAAAATTATTACATCTTTGTACTTTCACATTTTTGGCTGGGTTGTTATAAACAAGCAATGATGGAGAAACATCAGGGAGCCTTTAAATGTGACCAAATGAGTCTAATAATGACCTTTTGGTATTTATGGCTTACACATTGTTTTTTTTTGTTTTTTTATTGGTAGTTGAATTATCTGCACAGGTCTACAAAAACAATGGATGTAGCAGTTCCGGGTTAAACCTCAGTTTCCAGCAAACACAGGATGTCAGGAGGGTCTGCAGACTGAGCTGCTGCTCAGCTTGCCTATAGGTGGTGATTCCTGCAGGGCTCAATGTTCAAAAAATGTCTACCATCAGTTTATTCATCCACTGATGTCATCCTTCCCATGAATGGAGGGTACGACGTATTTATCGGCTTTCCATGCAACTTTCAGTGGACATTTTTTCAGACCAAAACAAACTCTCTCTTCAAACACACCTCCTTCATCTCTCCCCCTCCCTCCCCTTTCCTGTTTCACTAGCAGCGTTCTGTAAGACAGAGACAGCAGCAGCAGACAAGTGCTAATGATATGCATCTCAAAGTTGATTCTGTTGTTGAATACCTTTATTAGATGCCACCGCTTTTTGTTAGTTATGTTATATAAGGCCATCTATTCAGTTTCAGTTTGCCGTCTCGTTCAGCCACAGTTCACATGTCGTGGTGATGAGCAGATCACAGTCTTGTCAATGCGGATCAAGCGAACAGGTCATAAAATGTAAAATCCTGATTAATGGCGGGTATTTATTAGACACCGGCTGCAGTCATTCTGCCGCAGCAGAAATGATGAGAGTGTGTTTCCCCATAAATAGAGGCGCGGTGTGCATTTGTGCACAAACCACAGCGCTGTAACATTTTTAATTTTGGTCTCTGGATAGAGCAGACAGGATCAGTCAAAGTCTAATGTTAACCAGTGAAATGTGTTTTCTACACACATCCAAACTGTCCCACTGAGTCAGTCCAGGTTCATGCAGTGTAACAGCGGACATCCTCATTAATCCTGAGCTCCATCAGTGCCATCTTCACGTTTTTATTTTAGATGCTAAAAAGTGTATCAGCGCTCCCTGGAGGGTTTTCTCTGTCCTGGCAAAATGCAACAGTTAAAAAACAGTTTGGAGTTTTCCTGCTTAAATGTCTCAGCCTATTTGCTGTAGTGACATCGCTGCACACATGGAAACATTTACAGGTGCCTCCCCTCCCCTCGCTAGCTCATCATTCGACAACAATTTTTCTCAGTCAGCATGAAGTGAAGGTGCAGATAGCTGCTCTTCAAATGCAGAAGCAAAACAAGAGCAAACAGCACGGAGCAGAACGACAGTGTGGGCGTGTTTGCACTTATCTATATCATATCTGATATCATTAGTGCTGTATGCTTTGTGTATTAGAAGGTGAGACTAAGCAGAAAGCAGGGGGCAAACGACTAGCCATTTTCAAAGCTATAAGGGCTGCTTCCATTCTTAGTGAATCAGACCTTGGTGCTTCTCATCTAATGATAAGTATCTTTTAGGGTTCAGATCTTCAGGGTAGAACTGAAAAAACCTTTCGACTGAGAGGCTAAACGTCTTCGAGGACGTCTTTCCAGTCCAGCTGCCTCTTGGGTTGAGGATAGCGGCTCAATATTTTATGCATCGACTTTCCTTCTCTCGTGCTCACTGTAAAAACTGCCTCGGTCATTAACACACAGTGTTCAGTAGATTGGTCCTAACCCTGATGCTAATGTGGAATCCGTTTATTAAAACCATTTATTCACGTGTTAAATATTCATGGCTCGGTTTTTGCAGTTAATTTCAGGGAAAGGCCTGGCCAACAGTCAGTGTAACGGCACTCACAGAGACACATCACCGCCACCAGCTGATGATCGTGAATAAATATGCGCTGAAAGCTGACTGAGGACCAAAAGGTGGAGGGTCCGACAGCTCAGTCCAATTAACCACTCTGAATGTAAATGCATTGTGACAGGATGTAGCTACAGGAGCCAGAGCGTCAGACAGCAATGGTGTGAGTGTGTGTGTGTGTGTGTGTGTGTGTGTATTATATAAATATAATGTACAATAGCACCACAGCAGGACCAGGAGGCAAGCATTAATTATTCAACCTTTTCAGCAGGACAAACAGCTGGATCAAATAGTCTATTTATAACAGTCAACACGCAGCACTGTGAAGCTTGTAAAACATGACAGATTTTAATTTTGATGAATGTATAAAAAAAGCTTTAATTTTTGGGAGTGTTTGGCTCAAATGTTTCCACAGTTTGAACCCATTCAGGGCGGTGATAAACATTACTAAAACACTGCTGGAGTGCAGTTTATGCCTCATGGGTGGATGAGTACTACTTATGGGATATGTGCAGTGATTTTCTCAGATTTCTCTTAGCGAGGAGTGACAGTTAGTCTATTACGTAAAAACACCTTAACTTCAGCTCACACTTAAATTAAAACAGTCACAAAAAAACAAACAGAAGTGTTTTTACAGCAGATGGGGGAGATGGCTCTAAATAACCCTGAAGTGTGAAGAAAATACTTTCCCAGTTAACAGCTCAGCAACTGTGTCTTATTTTAGAGCCACTGTTCTCATCAGCATGTGAGATTTCTATCACAACAAAGGAGAAGTTCAAGGAGAGTGTGAAGCAAATTCTTCCAAGAGATGCTTTTGATGCGATGCCTCGAAAACAACAAATAAGTCCAGATATACCCCAGCTGGGAATAAATATTGTGAATATTCCTATTCAATTATCAGATTTCTAGCATCCATCGGAAAATGTTTAATTGAAGGAGACAATCTGAGAAAAGGAGAGACGAAGAAGAAAAACCTCCAAACTTGGTCAGTGAGTCAGTTACACCCATGCTGCTCACACGTTTCTACTCAAGCGTGACCCGGCCACCGTCCCCAGTCACAAAACAAAAAAAAAAAAAGCATTCATATTTCAGACCACGCTTTTATCCATTTAGGCTTTTAGTTCCTCAAGTCCTCTCTTAGGTAAACAGAGAAAAACAGGCATGCTTCTACACAACAATAGACTACCACTGCAATGCTCAACATCAGGTCTAGCTTTAAATAACCAGCCTTGTTCCCACTCCAGACACGTGAAGTTCAGCAGCTTGCTCAGTGGCCTAATACTGCAAAACATGATATTGAAGGAACTCCATCTGTGTAATGTCTGGATGCTGTCACTTAAGCCGATCCGTAATGCAAATTTCGGGTTCAAATCTGACCTGTGGCTCTTTTCCTGCATGTCATTCCCCACTCTCTCTCTCTCCCTGATCTCTGACTCTATCCACTGTCCTATATCTACTTAAAACATAAAAGGTCCAGAACTAAACCTTCAAAAAAAAAAGCAAAAAAACAACAGCACAGCACACAAACAGATTCCAATCCCCACCAACCAGAGTCCGGACAATGTCGGACAACAGGCAAGAAGAATTTGCGATCGTTTTTGGCAGAAAGAAAAAAGATAAACTATGGAGAACGACATGATTGCAGAGCAATAAGCCCACTCCAATGACTCCAGGAACTTTTTTTTCCTGATCATGAATGCGTAAACTGACAGGCAACGTCCAAAATCACCGTGGCAACAGCTGGCATGACTGTACATTCGGTCCTCCACCTACCATCATGAAAGAAATGTGGGCAGAAAATATCTTTGAGGTAATATTTGTTATGATTTAGCTGCTAGTAAGCTGGTGATTATGATGCTGAGTGTTTGTGTGTGTGAGTTTTTGCTGCTGTGTGTATTTGAGCCGTGCCTATGAAACGACTGAAATACACATTGACAATTTGAAAGCTCCTTCCTGATTTCACTCGTGCAGTCTGAGCTCTCAGGTTGTGCCAGACAATGGGGTCGTAAAGTGTAGGCACATATATCCTGGGCCTATGTCGTACGTCCTTAATGATTCAGTCTTACAGCGCGAACTGAGATTACACCACAATTTCTACGCCGGGCTTTAGTGTCTTCATCGAGTAATCTGGGAAATGTGTCATCATTTGAGTATTGGAGAATAATAAAGGCAAAAGTTTGCATTTCAGCTTTCTATTTTTTAATAATCATGAAGTTCAATTAGGAACAAGTAATTTTCTACAACAACATATCGACAAAATGACAAACTAATGTGTATAAGAAAATCTAAGATTGAGTGATCATCTGCTTATTGATTTGAAAAGGTCAATAGCGGTCACATTTGTTTCTGTTTCTGTTAATAAAGTCTGACCTTTGACCTGCTGAGGATAACCCTAATGTCGGTATGGTCTGGGTCCAGTGATCAGTCTGCTCTCTTTTTGTTTTTATGCAGAAGCAGACGGATGGTGTGTCCTTCAGCTGTTTGGCCCGCCCTCATCCATCACCTCCTGAGAGGAGGAGGACTGAAAAAAAAAAACATCACCACTGTGGACACCAGGAGCGTTTAAACTTTGTAAAGGACGCCTCCTCACAACTCCTCTGACACCATCTCTTCACGATGAGAAACAGCACATGTCACCCTGAATCCCGATACTGTCTGTGCTCCGAGCTGAGGCCCACTCTGTCTACTCAGCCGGCCTCCACATCCCTCTGGCTGGACAAATAGCATTTGGTCAAATGGACAGAAAAATAGACCCACAGCTCCCAATAAAAAAAAAAACATTTAGACAGTGATCGGGGAATAAAGCACCTGTCCCATCCACCTCCATAACAATAAAAATAACTGTTAAGTCTCACAGAACGGCTGTAGCCATGAGGAGTGAGCTTATTCTAAGAGCAGTGCTGACTATGTGGAAACACTTTTACAGTTTTAAAAAATCATTATATTATTATAATGACATATAGGTTTCAATTTGTCCTATTTTTTTTTAGGACAGATGAAGAGAGCCAGAGAATGTTGGGAGGAGAGAGAGGGGGGTACATGCAGGATTTGAACGCAAAGCCGCTGTGATGAGGACTCCACAGTGTGTTCGATGGTGACCTCCTCTGTCCTCAGCTCTGTTGGCCTCCAGGCCTCAGCGCCAGTCACGTAACTGAGCACTATGACTTGTAATCCAGCTATATATTTTTTCGTACTTGAAAAAGTGCACCAGTGTCGGAATTGAATCTTGGTTTATTTCTTTTGGGACTCATAAAAAATACATATTTCATTAGGGATAGTTTTAAGTCCTGACAAAATGAAATGTGCCCCAGTGATAGCTAAGCTAAACTAAGCTAAGCTAAACTAAGCTAAGCTACAAGCAACCTGTGCAAATCAGCCCATATAATTGATTTTCACACAAGTCCCGCCTCTAACAAGGCAAAAAAGCCAATTATAGTTTAGGATTTAGGAGTGGGTCTGGAGGTGGCTTTTCAGATTTTAAACACCTGGATTTGAGCCTGGTAATGATCTCATCATCCAACACACAACCAGATAAAAAGAGAAAAAACGCAAAAGAGAAAAGCTTTAGCCATCTGTTGCAGGAATAAGTTATCTGGTTGAAATGTTTTTTTTTAATTTCAACAGGGAAATTAAAAAAAATAACCAGTGGAACATGTACATTAAAATAAACCTCTTGTTATATCCTCTGTTTGAAAAGTATATTAATATAAAAATACACTCAGCAGCACACACAGTATTTTCTGTGCAGATATTTTACTTTTGGCTCAATAAGATATTTTTGTATAACCTAAAGTATTCATGAAAACATTTGAAATTTGTTGCAGAGTAATCAGTTTGAGAGTGTGCCAGCCTGGTGCGTTCACACAGATGGTTCCCACACTGCGGGCTCTCTGCGGTGGGAACCCATGATGAAGCAGCAAAAGCTTCAGTGTCCTGACCAGAGAACAGAGATAGGCTTTGTTCCCGCTTTACTCCCATGGGACCCAGTTTGGCTGATGGCACTGGGCTTGTGTCCATACGGGGGGATCCAGGCCATCATCCAACATACAGGGATCCATTAAGAGGACACTATCTGAGCAGGCAAATCCCATTAGAGAGCTTTCCTGTGGGGATTAATAAAGTTGCTGATGTGCTTTTGCTCTGGAATTGAATGCCATGATGATGATAAGTGTAAGGATGGAGCACCTAGTCAGGTTTGATGAGCTGCAGAAAAAATACTACAACACTGAGTGCATTCAAAATTACTCCTTGTGCAGTTTTTAGAGGGCTTGTTTGCCCGTATATCAGGAAAAACATTCACCCCTTTCATCTGATATATGTTATATGTTGGACATCTACTAAATATATAGTGCTCAAATAATCAGTGGACAAAAACACAGGTCAGTGTTTCAGCTGTGGTCAGTCCCGGCTGGGGATTCTCAAACAGGAACATTACACTTCGAAATATGAACATGAAAACAGTGCTTAAATACCATGACATGACGGCTGGGCATACACTGCCAATTCAGGCTGTTTGTGACAGTGATTTTGAGCGGCAGACTGATTCTGAGTCAGGGCTGAATTTGGATCGCGCTTCATTCATTCATTCATGCAGTGTTCAGGGATGGCATGAGGGCCTATCACACCCCGATCAGCTGCTCCCAGCCGGTGGATGAGTTTGACATTTTGGCCGCCCTACTGATAGACATATTCAGGGGCTTTTGTTTTTCTTGATTAGGCCTGCTCAAAAGTGTAGACAGCCTCTGAAAGCACCATGGCAACAGCAGGTATGCCTGTTCGGTGTGTCTCCCCCCCCCTCCCCCTCCTAACAAAGGATACTAACGAGAGAAACTTTGGCAGGAAATAGCTGCAGACCTCCAACCACCAAGGAATATTTGCTAGCTTGTGTTTGATGCCGAGTGTGTGTATGAGGGAGCAACAGTGTTTTTGACGGCGTTTGCATTCGAGTCGCTCATACTAGAAGACTGAAATATACAGAGATGTGACTTCAACTTTAATCTGTGGGAGTTTTCTGATTAAACTTTATTGAAAACGCTCCGTCCTGTTCTAACATGTACAGGGTGAGCACTCAGGTCAAGAGCTTTGGTCGGGAACAATCCATCAGTACAATGTGAGATGACATTCATACAACCATAAAGTGAATGCTAAGCCAAGAAATAGATTCTGTCAAACAACAACATTGTACTTGGGTCTGTATTCTGATCCATGTAGCAGATATTGGGTGCTTGTTATAGCTCGAGCAACGGCCCTTTTGTTTTACTGGTGAAACTTTAAAAGTTTTACAGAGCTGTGTAGACTCGTTTTAACTTTTGAACGCAGTGACACTCCCATCACCTCCTCTGTGTTGGGATGGAGGCAGAAACATGTCTCAAAGCAAAGACAAATTAAACCAAAATTATCTGCATGACTTGATACCAGCAGCAGTAAATGAGAAAATCTGTTGAGCAGTTTGGGCAAAACAAACCCTTTAATAAACAAAAAAACTGTTTTCTTAGTTATTTCATTTCCATCTCATACAAAGAGGAGAGTGTTTCATGTTTTTACTTCTGCTTGAAAAGCTCCACAGCTGCAGCCTGAGAGCTGCAAACACAAACACATGCGTTATTAAGCCTGTCAATCAGCTGCCGATTCAGCACAGCACTCAGAGTCAGTCAGTGAGGCAGGAAGTCAGTCAGCTGGGCCAGACGAAGGAACAGCTGGCCGCCACTTTCAACTCACTGACGATACCTGGCTCTGCATCAACTGCTAGGAAAATACATCCCTGCCAAGTGCTGCATGTGGCAGGACGGACGGACGGGCGGACAGGCTGTACCCAGAGAGCGAGGTGAAAGGAGGGACAGGACATCACACCGCTGCTCCGAGAGGTCAGCCTCCACAAACCTCTCACTGAGTGTCCTTAAAAGCCTCGTAATCATCACTCTATCACAGAGGAGCGGCAGGGCTGAAGGTGGAAAGGTTTAATGGCACTAATAAGGCCCGGGGAGACAGGTGACATCATCCTGCAGGCCGAGCTGCCGCCCAAAAAGGAGTGGAAGAGGAGCCGGATTATTCCACTGACATTATTCACATATGAGTTTAACTGTCAAGCAGTCAGGGGAGACAGGGGCCGACTGACTGTAATAATATTCAAAGCAGTCACTGATGTCGCCATGTGTGTGTGTGTGTGTGTGTGTGTGCGCGTACATCTGAGGATGACTGACTGAAAGGGAGAGACTTATGAAGCCATTCTCTCTTTGTGTGATTTCAGCAGCACCCCCCCTCCCCCTCTCTGATTCTGCTCATCAGCAGCCGATGTCGGTGTCACCATCAGGTGGAGAGCCAGTGATCGCAGGGCTGGACGAGGGTTAAAGCAATCAATAGCTGACTTCGGGGGGGCACACGGGGTAGCCTTCATCGTGCTCATCATCAGGCCGATCACATGCAGACCTCTGGGACATGTGATGTGAAGCTCATTGACACAGACTCAGTGCAGTCAGTCTATGCACTGCATTAAGGCCTTTATATGATGCTGTATATTATCCCTTTGGAGAGATTTATTGTGGCAATAGAGGTGAAGCATGAGGTCCAAAGTACCTGGATTTTTTTCTGCCAGCCCCCTGGTAAAATTTCTGCTTGAAGTCGGGGTGAGCAGATGTGAGAATGCAGCAGGAAATATTCAGGAAAGTTAACAATTTAAGGGAGGAAGACACTTATTTCCTGAGACCGATGTAATATCATGACATGAAACTGCTGCGTTTTGTTGATGCTTTGTTGAAAAATGTCAGACTTCATGTCACTGTGATATAAAGGCAATAACGGTCATTATAGTTTCAGACTCTGTTGCTTCGTCCACTATTTCTTCATCATTTCAGGGTTGTCCGCCATTTCCACGTCATTATTTTTATCTCCTGTCCTTCCTCCTTAGAATCACTCTCCTGTTCCTGCTGTGAGTTGCAAATGTGAAAAAAAAAACTCGGGAAGATTTCAGGGGCAGTCTGCCTGTATTTTCTAAGATTGAAGAGTTCTGAATCTCCTCTGAATCTCCTGAATGAAGGTCACATGTCTGCTGACCCAACGTTGCAATAAGAAATAAGCTGGGTATCTCAAGCATCTTACTTGGAAAGGGAGGGCAACTGGCCAAGCTGCATATTGATGAGTGGGTAGTGAAAAGTGGCTGCTCCTGTAGAGTAAACTCTTGCAAGGATCTCTTTATTCCCACCATGTCCCACATTTTGCCTTTTTTCCCCCTTGTGACAGAGCGACACGGCTCCAGTGATGACAGCTATTAGGACTCAGGGGAGAACAAACAAGTAAAGAGAGTTTGATTTAGCCACTCACAGTTTTTCCAGCGCAGCCAAGCCATAGAAGGAGCCGTTCCTCAGCAGGGAGATCTTGTTGTTACTCAGGTTTCTGTTGGAGATATGAGGGAGAGAAGACGAGCTGAGCATACAGAGCGAGTAAAAGGAGGCACACATTTGTAAATCTCACTAAAACAGAGCTGCAGGAAATTACTTATTCCAATGGCTGCTAAATTGTTTATCCTCTGCTTGTCAATATGCTGCAGCGAGATAAGGATTTATGCCTGATGAGATTGTAGCTGTAAATTTCTCATCCCGGCCACGTCTCTGTCTTGTTTATGGCCGTTTGTGGTTCAGATGGGTAATGATCCAACTCCACCCCAGCCCTCCACTCCTGCATGTCAAATATCGGCCCTAATAGAAAAGCTTAAAGAAACGCAGCTTCAGCACAATTCAATCATCCATTGCTCACATTACAACAGTAAACAAATCAATGAGACGCACCACAGGGATCTCTAAGTGATGGATTAATATTCACAGGCAAGGCTGAGCCTCCATTTAGACTTTTTCCACTGACAGTCGACACCTTTTTCCCTTTTTTTTTGCTTCTGTTTTTGATGAATTATCAAGGTGAGACACTTTATGTTATGAATGATGCATTTGTCTGGCAGTGGGAGAAAAACAGTGCTAGGACAGAAAAACCTGGAAAGGCACAAACACACACAATATTTCGTCACATTATTCAGCACACTACATGGACCTTGGGACCTGAGCTCTCCTCTGAACCTGAACACAACAGAGTGAAAAAGACAGACCTGGATACTATAAACCTGAATATACACAATTCTGTTTCTATACCTTTGAGGGCTTTTGATATTATACAAGCCAAAGACCTTTTATTAAAGGTCTAATTAGTAAGATATCTGCTGACTGAAATGATAAAGGTATCTTACTATCTGATCAGACATTAAGGAAACATGCTATGTTGAAGTGCTGGCTTCTCTGACAACAATGCAGCAGCCAGTATGTCCTCCTTCTAACTTTAGATTCTGGTCCTGAATGCTCTGGATTTGTTTGGACCAGAGAAGGTAGGCGCTTTTAAGACACCCCCACACGGCCGTTTTGGACGCCCCTCGGTTTGCCTGATATGAGAGCAGTTATCAGGTCAAACCAACAGGTGTTGCAGTGATGGAAGCGGGCAAGAGAAGTGGTTCAGATAGAAGTGATTGTACCCGACCTAAAAAGCCTCTGCATGTTTCTAATAAGCTCCACGAGCAGAAACGTGCTCAAACTAGGATCAATATTGCAAAACATGTGCAAATACACATCCATAGTCAGGTTTACGAAACAGAGTTAATAAGTTGTTTAAGTGTTTACAGTAATTGATTCAAACAGGTGATATCACTCTTACCTCATTAGTTTTCCACTAACGTGTTGATTTTCCAGTCAACCACACAAACCATGTACACAGTTACTTTGATATGTTATTAGTTAACTCTTACATTTAGTTCCTACAGTTCATTCAATGAATAATAAACCCTCATGTCTGTTGTCATTATTTCTTTTTCTTGAGTTACCTTAATGTTTGGGGAGAGAACTTCCTGATCCGAGCAAAAGGTGTGGCCAAGACATAGCTCTTATGCTGGAGGCAGCTGGTTGGAGCAGACCATGCCCTCTGATGTCACGGGGGGATTTGGGTTTCATCAGTTTTTCCTTGTATTTAGTTAAGTGGTTTTCCTTGCTGGGTAACATAAAAACCCAACTTTTCTTTAAATGTACTCCTGTGTCTCATGTCTTACTGCTTGGTCCCTCACGCTATAATTTCAATGTAACTTTTCAGCGGCTATATGCCAGAGTGTAGACTTTATAATTAATGCTTAAACATTGTACAAAAATGTGTCCATTTCTTGGAACAACAATGATTCATAGGTGTGGTGCTGTGTAAGCTTGTATGTAAAGACAATGGAAGGCCCCGTGTCCACTTGGCGTTTGTTACGGGCAGAAAAGTGCTGGCTGTGCGCTCGGGAGTGTTTGCATGAAGCGTTTGTGCGCTGAGAGGAAAAGCGCTGCACATCCATCCTGTCTCTATGACAACAGATTGTTGACAATGATCGCTGTACGACCGACACTGCTTTGTTACTTTTTATTGTATGTTTTAAATTTGAGATCATTTTCACTCCAGCAGACAAGGAGCGAGGAGGAGGTACAAGACTTAGTCTTTAGGCGCCTTTCTGAAAAGTTGAAAGAAGAAGGAAGAAGCACAAAAAATGTAGAGCGCCTGGAAAAAAAAAAGACGCTGTGCGGAGTGTGCGCTGCACGTTTTCTCCTGGTGGCTCTCTACTCATCGGAAATGTTTTTTAAAAAGACGCTCAGATAGAAATGCTAGGTGGACACAGGGCATATGAGAAAAAAGCCATTCTGACTACACATTCTGTAAAACAACATGAGCTATTGAAATAAATATTGTTATGGTTCACAATAAATACGACTTGATGTGTGAAAAGTTATACGTTTTTAAAATGTCACAACAGCTTGAATGAAAGGGTTCCAGTGATTTGTTAAAAAAAACTAATCCAAAAACAAACATAGAAACAAACCAAGAGAAGATGTAACTACTCAAACACACTACAGGACACAGTCCAGTCTGGTGCTGTGTTTAAATCCCACAGTGACTTGTTAGACTGCATATGGCCAGTGTTACCTTCTGCTCGAGTGTAAGAGACATGAGATCAAGTCAACTCATCCACCCGGAAAATAACTTTCACTGTTTGTCCTGTAAAAAAAAGCTGCTCACACACTCAAACTAAGCACCAGAGAGTAAGTTAGTGACGGAGACACGGTGATGAACCAGGACTGTGCAGGTACTAAAGTGTGCCACAGGAGGCTTAAGACGGGGTTTGTGTGGTTTCAGGAGAAGGAAGCTAACAAGTGTGTAAATCTGTTCAAACAACAACAAATATATTACATGAAGCAAATTAAAAGCAGCAACTGACAGGCTGCAAAAAATATATACAGGATGGAAAAGGATCAGACTTTTTACAATGGATCTGTACCTCTGAATGGTCCTCGTTTTGATGACAGGAGATGTTGGTCAGTCAGGCAAACATTTGGAGAAAGCTGACAGAGTACCACTTTGATTAATAAACTATAACACCTGGGGTGGTAGAAAAACTTACTGGAGCCACCAGACAAACTTCAAGGCTGTCTCAAAAATAATGTTTTAATTGCTTTACCTTGGCGGAGATATTCTGAGGCAAATAATTTGTATGTCAATTAAAGAAAAAAAAAAGTGAAACTCTTTGAGTGTGGGCTCGTGCACACAAGGGGTAGAGAGCGAGCAGGGAGACAGGGAGGCTGTGATTGGTTAATCAGATTGGTTCCTCGAGGCAGACATTGGTCAAAGTTGAATTGACGGATTTTCTTCGTTCCTTTTTCAGAGAACATGAGTTATTAATTTCTGTCAGGACCTAAAGACAATTTCCACCAAAATCTTAAAAAGTGGATCAGGAGGACATTACCAACCCTGCCTTTAAATGCAAATTTAAATCCAGACTCACCGAAAAGTAAGAAAACATTCAGAAAACAATCAAAATAGGCAAAAAAATGTATTTAAAATGGTCTGCAGGTTAACTATGTAATTTGGTTCGCAGAGCGTGGCTAGCGTTAGCAGTGCTATCGCCGCCAGCCTTCCAACCTCCACATGCCCGTGCTAAACAAGGATACACATTGCTCTGATTAATCTGCCAGGTTAAGAGGTGAGAATTTGGCAGTTTATAAGCACAATAAAAAATCGTTCAGCTGCGACTTCCTGTCCAGATGTGGTCACTTTGGGCCCCAAATATCAAAGATGGTGGCAGCCGGATGAAAGGTTTGTGGCTTTACAGCGCTCTTACACAAACCAATTTGTGATGACGCTTTTAATTACGGTTCGTCTAAAGCAGACGTTTTCTTTGGCACCACATTTCAGCAAATCTGTGCATTCTGTGGACTCGATAATGCTGCAAGGCAGAGGTTTGAATCAGGAGTTTTTACAGATAACAATGACAAGACAAAAGAAAAGATAACGACAGCTGGTAAGAAATGCTGATCACACTGGAGACAACAGGATGCCATGTTACAGATAAAGAACAGTGGAAAACCAGTGGATGCCTGCTGATATCCACTTCAACTAAAGTCCAAAGAAAACATTTGTTTTAGTTTTTTTTGTTCAAATTCACTTCGGTTAAATTCCTCTCAAACCTTGCTTTCCGTCTCCTCACAGAAACACACACACACACACACACGATGTCTCACAGAGCTGTAAGCTGTGGTTCAACAGGACACGATGCTCATGATTTATATTCCGTTTATTCTACAGCCCACTCTCACATCATTTTAAATACACCTTGGATGGCATTTCTGGATTTCATATCTGCTGAAATATTGATCGCTCCGGCCTCCTCTTAAATCATCGGCTGCAGGCAGGGCTGCTCTGTGTCTTTGACGCTGTCGCTTTGTGCATGTCCATGTCATCTCCAGGCAGGAGCCCTTCTTTGCATGTGTGATGTTGTGTATCTCCTGTCAGCACTGAAAACACACACTCTCTCTCTCTCACACACACTAGCACAAGGTCAGATCCCTCCGTCTCTCCTCCACCACCTTCCTTGAACAAGGTTTCAGGGAGTGATTGGCCTGCTTTAGGTGCAGGAGGTAATTGGGATGTGTCACCGCTCTCCTCTGTGACGACAGAGAGCTCGTTATGGCTGCAGGAAACGTATTCTCTATCCTAGCAGTAGGATTAAGCAGTGCGCTCCCACAATGCATTGTGCTGAACGGGCAGATTGCTGGCCAAACTATTGGGGGAGGAGAGCCGAGTGTGGGCACTGAAAATGTCACAGTGAAGACTCTCACACTGCACAAACACACACATGCGATCTAGCTGCAAAACATGCGGTTCATGTGGTCATACATTTGATTGAAAGTCGTTTTTTTTTTTCTAGATGAAAAAGACCAGAAAAAATACTCCAAACTGCATTAGTGCCAGTATACTGTGCTAGTAAATTTAACAAGCTTGCTTCTGCATGATCTTTGGGGAAAGTACCTATCTGTCCCCAGAGTGATAACCGTTGTCTTGGCAGGAAAAGCAGGATGGAAAATAGGAAGTCCCCTCTCAGCTAAAGGCCAGGATGGTCGCAAACATGTGTCAGCAAATGTGTGTCAACATCAAGACTGTTTTTTACATTTGAGTCCACAAAGTAAGATTCTGAGAAAATCATGTAGACTATACAGGTTCAAACTTATTCAACAAAACATGTGGTGTCCAAATGTGGAATAAGTCAGATAGTACTGAGCATGAACAGGTTACTATAGGAAATAAAAAGGTTATTATTGACCTTGAAAATTTATTATTCAGAAAGCACTTCCTCCTGTAGTTACTGTACTGCACCTGTAAAGCCCATAAGCCAAGTAACCAATGAGGAAGAGGGTAAGATGTACCACTTAACAATCAGTGTTTTCATGTGATTTTTTTAGTTTAGTTTCCTTTCAATAATCTGGATTAGCTTTCCAGCTGCTTCCAGCTTGAGGCTGGCCAGGTCCCAGTTTGATGAGCTTGGATCAGTACCAGGATTTCTCTGATGTACTACCAGCTACCAGTGTTCTGTTTCAGCTGTGGAGCTCCTGTCCATCTGTCTCTGCTGAGAGGCAGTTTCGCTGTATCTAAGAAGTCCCTTGTAGGCCGACATCTGGTTAAATAAAACAGATTTTATGCTGATTCAATAACAAGAAACGGGTTGAAAGGATGCTGAAATAACTACACCACAAGGCAGATTTGTAAAAGTAACAAATCCTGATATCTTGTTTATCTTCTCACGTCTTGTAAGATATCAAATCAATGTTGCAATCTCAGCATGTGTGGAGACGCTTAATGGTGTCTCAAGATATGTTGCCCGACATGAAAACGTCATCTTGCATGAGGAAAAAAAAGCCACAATATGCATAATCACCTCTTGCATATTTGCATCTTTGCGATGAATTCATACGAAATCAGAAGGAATTTAAAGTTAGCTTTGGTGTTGGTCTGAGCACACCTCCCTGTCTTTTGGTTTTGGAAGGTCAATCATAAAGATGTTATCCTCAGATTATTGTATAATCTATAATAAGAGCATACTCATGATTGAGCATGCATTATAAATCAAACGTTCTCAGGCTTGCTGTGTCCAGGTACAGCTGCTGGTGGGGGGGGTCAGCAGACAGAATGAAACATGTGGGAGCTTTTAAATTTCAACTTTCTTTCCTCACAAATCAATCAGATGACTTCAGCTTTGTGGGAATGGAACGCAGGATTTACAGACGGCCATTTAGGGAGGCAAAAGAGTACAACAACATTTCATATAGATTTTTATTGTTGTTGATCCAGACATCAATATCCTGCTGGGCTTCTGTCAGTTTAGATTCATCTTGACACAAAGCTCTCAGAGAGCAGAAAATTGCAGCAGATAGAAGCCAGCGTGGAGTCAACTGGACATGGTGAGAAACTATTCAGGTCAATTTCACAATATTTCTCACACAGATTTATTGAAAAATAACAAAACCCTCAGAACAGTTTCAGAGGCCGAGTGGACTTTTTTCTTTCATTCTGCACAGCTTTAAAACCTGAGCTGCTGCAGGGTCTCATATGAAGCCTTCAAGGGAGATCGTTGTTTGCATTATTGTGTTTCAATTGATATAAAATAAAACTTTAATAGCTTCTTTCCTTTTGCAACAGAAACCTTAGTCTTCACCTGTCACAACCTTACATTGTAGGTTTATTGTTGATAGCTTTACATAACACCAGTAAAATAAACAACGACTGCAGAGTAGCAGCTTTAAATTGTACTCGTGTTTGAATTGATCTGCATCAATAAAATTAGAAGTTTAAGCATAATGTCCAAAACCTTTTGATTGTTTTGTGGATTTTAAAAACTTACGGAGACTCTCAGAAATGCCAGAACAATAAAGAAAAAACATACAGGGGTCGATAAGTGCAAACACTCAGTTACAGCCGAAACAACTTTAAGTCCCATGAAACAAACAAGGAGACTATCCAACTGCCCTGTACTGACGTATTTCCTATTGACCTTGAGGTCAAGAGTTTTACAGGAAGAGAAAATACAGATATTTTCATGTGAAAATACCCAATGTGCTGCAATGTAATTTGACTTCTGCAGGTGCTTTTTGGATTAATTAATGTAAGTCTTTTTAGCTCTTGCCGAGCGTTTGCAGCTGTAAGCAAAGACAGAAAATACAAATGTTGTCACAATGTAAATTTTGCAGAACACCTCGACACTCTTCCCAAAAAACTATTTGTACTTGTATTTGAATTTGTACGAAATGCTTGGAAATTGTTTCTACTTTAAACTTTTGGCTCAAAATATTTAGTGTGTATCTATTTATGAAAAGATATGTTAGATCATCTCATTTAAGACTTCAGTTCAATGCTCTCATAAATAGCAATGTTTAATTGACTTAGCTTAGGTTGTACATTAAAGATTTTAGGGAAAGGAAGTCGTTTTCAAGGGAATGACGTCAGAATAAGCAATAATACTTGTATATGCACTGGTGGACTGTTTCTATTGCAGGGTTGTAAGGGTTAAATGAACACACAGCATGGACGGTGTGACAATGTGAATGTAGATAACGCTGAGATCATGGGATACTAAAGCTGTCACTGTGATCTGTCCCATGTCTCCCTTCTGTCCCCCCTCACTGCTGTACCTCCCTCTGCGGACGGACGTCCCACTCCGGGACAGGCAGCCTCTGTTTGTGGAAACTCAAGCGTGTCCTGTGTCCTGTGTCCTGTGCTCTGTGTGTGTGTGTGTGTGTGTGTGTGTGTGCGTCTGCTCGCCGACCTCTGCATGCCTCTCTCAGGCTTCTGGGTAATGTCCAGGAAATCACAGGAAAAACAGAATTGAACATTATGTAAACAAGCCATGACAAACTTGTGGAGCAGCCGAGCAGCTCTCTATTTACATTATCAATTATGTTCTGTGAGGATAAGCTCCCACAATGAAGGAGGAGTGATTCAGCATTGTCTCTGTGGGCCGCAGCAAATGGTTCATGTAACGCCTGCATGTGTTCCAGTGCCAGCAAGAGCCAGACGTGTTCTCTGACCACCAGTTAACATCCTCTGAATGCTGCATCACAAATCTCCCAATAAGACTGTGTGCAGTTTCTGCTTTTTCTCTAAATCTAAATTTTGCAAACTTCTTGCTCGTTTTACTTCCTGCGACTCTAAATAAGACAAATGCACAAATGTTTTCTTTTCAATAATCCACTGTGTAAAGTCCCGCCTCCCTTGTTTACCGTTGCAACATGTCAGCTTGTCTTTCTTGTATCTTGTATTCTTAAATTTATAATGATATTTGAAACAATACGTTTTAGTGACAGAAAGTGGTTAACATCTCTTTTCTAGCAAACTGCGGAAACTTTATATTGGTCAATGCACACACTTGGTTTATAAAGCTGAGACAGCGGTTTCCCAGTTACTGTTGTTTAGGGAAAGATTTAACAGTATATTTTAGAAAGTCGTTAAAATAAATGTTTTCTTGGCTTTTTGATGTTCAAAACGTTGAAGTTGCGATGTTTGCATCGTTGGAATCCAAAACATGCTCCAGTCTTTTTGGAGAAGCAGTTCATTACCTCATCGTTCTTTGAAACAGTCATTCATGTTTTTCCTCGGTTGATAGTTCACATTTTCATCTTCTCCAATGTGAGGATTTTCAATATTCCTTGGTTTAAGGCTCTAGGGTGTTGAGATGGACATTTTTATTATTATTAAAGGCATTTTCAGGACAAAGTAATCAGCAGATTAATGAAAGTGATCCAGACCTGCAGCCCCACAGTCACAGAGTTCTCCGTCCTCTGGCTGTGAGTCTACAGGACGAGAGGTTCAACACATGGTCCGTATCAGTTCTCCCCTCAAACAGGAGCCGTCTCTCCACACCACAGCCGGGATATTTCCACGAGGTCTAACCAAAAAAAAGTCACCGGCCTGCCACGCACCAGAGACAACCGACTATATTATTACACGAGAGCAGAACCAGGAATAGCTTTGACTGAGTCCATCCTACACACCGAGCGAGCAGCTAAGATCACAATGTGAACTATTACAAACATTTTAGATCCGCTGGCCTCGACGTTTCAAACCACTTCTCTTCAAACTGCCAAACCCTGTGTTATTTTAGAAGATCGAGTTTCTTGACACGGCCAGCCATAATAACAGATTTCATATCTCCTAACGGTGACCTTGGGCAGGAAACAGATTCTGCTTCAGGGCTATCCGACAGATGTTCGTATGGAAGGAGCTTCACATGGGCTCTGACAGAGGAGCACATCTGCCTGAGGCACACACTTTCATTGTATAGACTGCAATGGGAGAAAAGGCACAAATAGAGGAAGAACATGTACTTTATTTATGAATCAGGATCCTATGGAAGTGCTAATGGAGAGTGAGGGGGGGCGGCCCACAGCAAGTGCTCCTGAGCGGGTGGGAGTTCGGTGCCTTGCTCAAGGGAAGTGCTCATTAAGTGACCTGGCACCTCTCCAGCTACCAGACCCATTTCCATACATGGTCTGCACTGGGACTTGAACCGGCTACTGGTTGCAGTTCCCAACCCAAGTCCCAACAGACTGAGCTACTGCCGCCCAACAAACCAAGTATATAACGTGAGTTTAGTAAAACTAAAAAGTTCTTGAGTGTTTGGCCTCTGGCAGCTTTTCTAGTGACCTGCGTATCAAATAAAAAGTCACATTCACTGAACTTCTTATGTTCTCAGTTGTTAATTTTCCATGTAAAAATATTTGCTCAGGCGAGCGGGAAAACATAACAGAATCAAGTACACAACCATCTCCTGTTATCACTAAACAGGACATCAGAGAGTTAAAACCTTAAAGCTACATGAAATCATTAGTAAGTCAGAAGTATGAAGCTCTACATTATGTCACATTAAGAAGTGTTATCTGGGAGTTACAATGAAGGAGCCAAGCAACAAGTGGATGAGGTAAGGAAGCATTTGAGTGACAAATCTGCACACTGACACAAGTTAAACTTCTGCACACAGACACTTACACAGCAACTCTCTGTATCTAGCAGTCCACACACGCACACGCGCACGCGCACGCGCACGCACACGACGCTGATAAAGGCCTGCCAAACACTCCTGTGAGACTGACAGCAGAGCTAATGTGTTTCCCACTGTGCTCACACCCTGCAACAGAAGCAGCCCCGTCAGGCTTTTAATCACCTTGTTTTACAATGAGTCAGGAAACAAGGAATGACAACAAGCCTCCAAGTTGGCCTCCTGTGCTCTCCCAGATTTATGAGGCTTTAAGTAACTTAAGTATTTACTCAGCGGTGTGGGGAGAGCATAGCAGAGAAGTATCTTTGGCAGTCTCTGTGTTTTTTTTCTTTACTTCATATTTTTAGATGCTGCGTCTGGAGCTTTGACACATTCTTGGTTTGTAGAACAATTTACTGACTGCTCTCTCTCCGGCGGCGGTCATGAACTCTCCATCAGTGGATATGTAAACTGATCAGCTGTTTCTCAAAGCACGACACATGAGCGGTAGTTACAGGGCTCTCCTGACTGCCCATCTAAAAAGCCATATAGAGCCTGTTGACAGTTTAGTCTGGGGCCCAACAAAGTCAAAATATCAGCCTGTAGGTACCCCTCTATAGCTTCTATATTGGACCCATGTCCCACAGCTTATCATTTTTAGTTTTGTTTAAGCTAGAGGACATAGAAAGAATGACGGGGTCAAAAAAAAAAGTGAAACTAAAATCAACGTCAACGATGACATCTTGAGAAGTTGTGTTATTTAAGTCCCTTATACGCTGCTTATGTTACATATACACTTTAGTTAGGTCATAAACGGTGAAATCCCAAACCTGTCATGCATGTCTAAGTGTTCATCCAAACCCAACCCAATGGCTTAACATTTCCACTTGCCAAACAAACTGCCACAATTTCAGAATAATCAAGTTTTACATACAAAAGTCATACAATTAGAAACTTAAGTCAGCAAGCTCAGTTTTGAAAATGTAATCGGTCCTATTTTATTGTTGCAAACTTTCTTCTTTGCCAAAACGTTATATGTATCAGGGCTGTCGCAATAAAGTGCACATTATATAAACTGCATTGATCACATGTTTTTTTGTTTTCCCTCCCGGCACACCTTAGTGATGCTTACATTGCTTCCTGTAAAAAACGACATCGCTCAGTTTTGACTGACTGCAGGTCAACATTGTGGAAGACTCGGGTCTAAAGGATGCCTTCAGGTTCAATGGTAAATGTTAAATGGACTTGAGCTTGTATAGTTCTTTTCTAGTCTTCTGACTTCTCAAAGTGCTTTTACACTGCATGTCACACCTACACATTCACACACTGATGGTAGAGGCTGCTGAGTAAAGAGATCATCAGAAGTAACTGATCCTATTCATACACATTCTTACGCCGTTGACGAAGCAACGGGAGCAACTTGGGGTTAAGTGTCTTGCCAAAGGACACATTGGACATGTTGCTGCAGGAGCTGGGGATCAAACCCCTGACCAAACGGTTGAGAGACGACCGGTCAAGTCAGTCAAATAAAAAAACAAGCGCTTTATTTCACAGAATAAGAACTTTGAAGCTCTCCAACCTCTAAGTCAAGTCAGTCTAAGTTAGACCACAATGGTGCAGCAGTTGTTTAAAAAATTAAATCTAAAAGTTAAGATAATAAAGTAGGTTTCTTTGCATTCATTTGATTCCCAAATCAAGACATTGATAGGAAGTGCTATACATTGCTAATATGGAGCTTAAACATGTGATTTCTTGTGATTAACTATTACAATCCAGCAAATAATCCCGATTAAACAAACAAACAGTTTGACAGACCTGATATTTATTATGGCTAACATGACAGCAGAGCGTTGAACTGCCAAGCTGATGCTAGAGGGGAAACTCAATCTTCATATTCTGAAGCAAAGGGCCACTGATCAGTTTGTAAAGAGATTATGTACATATCAACAGAAGCCTGGGGAAAAACCTTGTGGCATTGGCTTGACAAAATGCAGGCTTTTCACTGGTTAAGAGATGAATCAATAACTTCTTATTAAGGAGACTTTCAGCTTCCAACATGTAGCAACATTACTGAGCCACACTGACCTCACGCCTCTCAAACTCACAGTTGACACGATGGGCAAGCGCTCTTGGCTCTAGCTGCTGCAGAGAGGTACTAGTGTTAAGGATTTAAGAGTATTCTGCCCTCTGGGGCTTCGACAGCTGATACTGGAGAGTGCACTCATCTAAAGATGAACCTTTGTTTTGTTAAATCTTCCATATGACGAGAGATAAGCACAAGAGAGAGGGACTCGGTGAGAAAGAAAAAAAATTGGCAGCTTGAGGTGTCAGATACAACATGATCTGTCAGGGTCCTTTTTTGGTCACGTCTGCTTCCATAAACAGCCACTTTACGTGTGACATGTCATTTAAGACGTCTTACGCTCAGAATGCTTCAATGCTGTGTGCACTCACAGGGTTTGTCAGCGAGGCAGTGCACAGGAGAATACGGACGGGCGGTGTGTGCGCGTCAATGAAATATTCATGCAGAAGTACTCAGAACTGTGAGGAGGGTAGAGCACACACAGAACCTCAGCAGACGAGAAAAAAAGCCCCCCAGGAATAACAGCGAGGAAAAATAAAACGGGGAGGGGAGTAAAGAATACACAGAATTATATTTAGAGCGATACAAAAACTAAAAATGAGAGAAAGCAGAGAGACATTTGAGGAAAAGAAACCCGATAAAGCTCTGACAAGCCATGAAGAAGCCCAAAGATCAATGCTAACGCGCTTTGATCGTTCGTTAGAAGATACCACAAAGTGTCCGCCTACAGTGCAGCAGCAAGTTATGTAAAACGAGCAGCTATCTAACAGCGGGATGACTGACATGTCCCTCAGTGGTTTGGAGCCAGTCACAGCCCTTGTTTCTCTCTTGACACCACAAGCAGCCTCTCCTGTCTGTCATAGAAAGCATGATAATAAGACGATGATAATGACGACAGGGCCCCACCGAGGCCGATGCTTTATGCTAAACACCTACAGATTTGGGTCAGGCCCCGGACCATATGCCCTTGTTCTCGACTTGGAACAGAAGAAAGGCAGGCTTTGGGAGGAGCTCATTATGCTACAGGAAAGATTCACTGTCAGCGGCTAAAGTACATTTAAGCCAGTGTGCCGTTTAGCTGCACGGGGTTTGCACATCTGCGTACACAAATTTAGAATATGACACGGTAATGTTCAAACACAAAATGACAGCCCTAGCATATACACCCACTTATTTTTCAGTCTCCATTGCATACTGTATGACCACATCTAAATTCCCTTTGATGCTCATCATTCTATACTATGCTGCAAATGTTTTGCAGGCATGACCCGCCCTATTCTGTCTCTTATTGGCTTGTATTCATCATTGCCTTTGTTTTTTCTTTTTTAAGATTGATTTTTGGGCTTTTTGTGTGGCTTTATCACATACACACAATGAGTTGGAAATTAGGGACAGAGAGAGAGGGGACTGACATGCGAGAAAGGAGCCACAGGTTGGATTTGAACCCGGGCCGCCCACTTGGAGGACTACAGCCTCTATGCATTGGGCATGCGCCCTAACCACTCGGCCTACAGCCCACCATTATTGCATTTGTTGATTGGTTGGTTAGTTGGGTGAGAATGCCATTAAGAGATATAGGGTGGGTTATACTTTGCCAATGCCGTCCCCCGGGATATCTCGCGACGCAAAGCTTTCAGTGCAACTTTCTAAAGGCTCATCACTCTCTATGTGAAACATCCAGAAAACAATGTCAAACTTTTAAGAAAATAAAACCTTGCAGGGTGCTGGTTTGTTTGAAAAGAATCCCCACAAAGAAGTCAAAAAGTTAGCGGCGGGGGTTGAAGGTCTGTCTGCCTGAGTGTACACAAGCCACAGCTGCTTCAGTTTAAAAAGTTAGGGCTCATATAGGTTTTATTTGACATCACTTTAATGTGAATGCTACAAGGACACAAAGGCTGTCCCGGTCATTTCTGCAGCTCAGCTTGAGCTATAAATGTGCACTGACACAAGCATCAGCTTGACCTGATAAAGTGAGAAGCAGCAGGATTCTTTTTTCTCTTTGGTGACTGTCTCTGCAGAGACCCTGTCCACTGCCGGGATTTTATTGTTTTGGTTGACTGGGGACATTTTTGGACAGGGAGCCGGTGTGTTTCCTCCAGCCAGTGACAGCGCCAAGGTGTGGATACAAATCAGCGATTGAACACGACTCAAACTGGAGAATATGAAAGATGTGGACGTAGCAGCAAAGAAGAGAAAATGCAATGTAATCATAGTGAGGCGGAAGGCCAAGCAGATAAAACGCGTTCCAAAACGACAGTGATGTTGGCTTTCACCCCGCGGATGCAGAGTTGGCCTTCTTCCTGTTGGACAGGCAGGCGCCAAACACCGGTGGTTAGCTCGTGCTAGCGTGCTGTAGCTTGCAGTGTAGTAAACGAACCCACGTACAAGAAAATGTAAATTAATAGCTGAATACTTTGATGCTGTATTAATAATGTGTTACAACATTAAAGTAACATTAGTATTCTAGCCTGTTGTTTTGTGAGGCATTACCTCTGACACTGGAGGAGTTTTTCACTTAAAGTGCATAATCATAAATCAAGAGTATCCCTAATGGCTGATCCCTTGCTTCAGAAGAAAAGGAGGGGGCTGTAATGTCAAATGTTTGGATTCAAAATCGTTTCCATATCTGTATCCAATCTTCACCTTATCCCCTGCGTCCTCCTGTTAGTGCTTGGACTCGAACAGGTGTCACCTACAGTGGTTCAAACCATTACAACAGAGGTCAGAGGTCAGGGTCCCCTCCCAATGAATGATGGGGGGGGGGGGGGGGGGGGGCGAGGGGAAACTCTCAGGTGGGCGTTGTGCTGCACAGAGAGTTACTGACACACTCGTGCACAGTTCATTTCATCTTACTTATTCATGCTAATGTTTTTCATTTGCCAGTTAAGTTGTTTTTCTTGGCATTTTCAAGGCGCTGCATTATTGCAGGGTTCGTTCCTCATAAACGTTTTTATAGATCGAGTAATAAAGGAAGGCAGGAAAAACAACAAAGCCCATTCTGCATCTTTATTAAGATTTGGCATTTGGGGCACTTGAACGTGACACCAATGTGCTCGAGCCGTGATTGAGGAAACGGCTCTGTAAAGGAGCTCACGGTCGACGGTGAAGTGAGATCATCAGAGCTATTTGTGAGATTTGTTGGGCGGTCCACAGGAGGAGGTCGGTATGTGCATACTTCCCCTGATATGTATGTGTTTATTTGCACAGCACATCTAAACAAAAGAGCGAGAAGGGAGGCCACTTCAGCCTGACAAAGGTCACACTTCCTAATGCAGGAAAACTGCTTCCTGGCCAGCCAGAGCTCAGCCGTAAGATTTAGTCCACCAAGGAAAAGGACTCGGGGAGGAACAGCGCACACACCTGGAACGCTAACTGAGGTCTGTGAGAGACATCCTGTTAGCTTTATCATTACTGTATGTTTTAAAGAAAACCTCGACTTTGAGTGTTATTTATCTTCCACTTTGAAAATCAAATGTTGTTAGCACCTTCAGGCTCAAACAGCAGCACTTTGAGGAACGCTGAAGAGAAAACAAAGCCTTTAACTGTTTCCCCACGTCGGGAACAAAAGCGCCCTGCCTCTGCCTACACGGAAGCAAACACCACTCCACACAAATTGCAGTAAGCAAAGTGCTACCATTAATCAAATGTGCTCTTAGTTCAGAATGAGTGGACGCCTGTAACTCATCGAGGGCCTTTACTTTTAGTATTCGCTGTTACACTCAGAAGGCAGGACTCAGGTTTCCAAGAATAAAACAGTGTGTTAATCTAGAAGTCAATCTGTGCACCTGCAGTGAGAGAGAGAGAAAGAGAGAGGGGGGAAGTTATCAACCCCTCGAGTGTTTGAAGTGCTATTTCATCTACAAGAGAGGCACAGATGAATACTCAAGGAGGTTTCTCCCTGTTGAAGTGCAAAATCTATGTTTGAATAACTTTGAATAGGATGCAAATAACAGCCCTGAAGAGAACAGATTCATGAGGAGGTGTAACAACACAGGACAGGTGAGGCTTCAGTGTGGCTGACACAGGAGGGACACTGCTTCTGAGACTCAGGGATAAGAAGAACATTGAGCAACACTTTTCTTTGCAATGATCTCAATTAGCAATGTAGTTAAAAGAGCAAACTTTCACAGCATTGTAAGCATTTCTGCTGTCAGAAAAAGACTAAAATGTTGCACCTTTGTACAGGCAGGTCGAGCTGCAGTCTCACTAAAGCTAAATTCTTTAAGGACACAGTCAGTAAAGCACGACACTGTCACTTTACAACATGCCTTCTAGTCCTGAACCTAACCAAATAAAGTCACCTTTAATGGAGCACCTGTCACACAAACATGCAGCTCAGTATGCCTCACACGGGACACAAACAGATGGAGAATAAGAACAAAGAATGAAAGCAACACACGTTCTTTTAGAAAAAACTAAAAATGTCACAAACTAATGAATAAAAATCAGTAAAAGTGGAATCACTGGGGAAAAACTGCTTTGACTGAGGCTATTCAATTACTCCAAATTCATTTCCCTTAAAGAGAGATAGCCACGCAAGTATTAAATTAGTTTTGGCTCCCAAACATTAACACTGTGTTTTATATTGGCTGACTTTTTCCGTACTACATGCACTGCTGCGCATCCCCAGGTGGATCGACTTTCCTTTACTCTGCGTCACCCAAATGTATGAAGAATAAATGGGAGGCAGTTCCAACTTTACGCCAGCGACAGAGTTAGCTGTGTGTAGAGATGCACCAATCCACTCTTTTTCAGTTCCCATTAGATTCTGAAACATACCGATTCTGATTCAGATATTTTTATATCGTAATTAATAATGTAATTGTTGGTATTACTGCATGTATTGTTTTAAGATAATTGACCTATGGTGCAGATAGCAATAACACCATAGCCATATCTCTGAATTAACTAATGTATTTCTAGGATCTCTGCTGACCTGAATTGAAGTGTTATAAGTTATAGGATCCTTATCCGCTGCTGTTATTCTCAACAATAAAGAACAGCTGTTGTAGTGAACTCTGTGTAGGATAGGTCATTATCCAAAATCAATGTATATCACGATATGTTTTGCCTCTGATCAAGATACGTTTTGTGATCCTGGGGTTGTGGGAAAACCCCCGGCCCTATTAGCCACGCCCATAATCACAAATAACCCTTATCCTTCATAAAACGATAACAGATGATTCAATCAAAAATTGAACAGAGCTGCTCTTTTTTTGTACTTCTATATATCGGCCTCATTCTTCAACACCACAGGTTGCCGTACATTCAGTGTCTAAAATGTCCAGATGCCAATGCTGGTTTGTTACACTTCACCTGTGTGCTTCCGGAAAACAGACATGCTGCCTATAATCCCACACTGAGGCGTGTTGTCTGGTTCAGTGTGGAAAAAATAAAAACATGGCATAATCACGAAGCTTCTTCTGAGTGTTAGTGCAGCATCTTTGAATAAAAAAATACCAATGTTTGCTGCGTAATAAAGAAGGATGACAACTTCAAACTATCACTTTGGTTTATAAATGTGTCCTGTTTTAGCTGCCTCAGTACATCAGCCTCCTTTAACATTTGAAAATGTTGTTGTAAGATCAGATCCCAGGACTGGGTGACTCCTGATACCCCACAAGTAAACACCGACTGTGGGAAAATCCTCCCAGTACCCAGTCCATGTGATGTGAGCGACTTGAACGAAAGAGCTGGATGACTTTAAAACTTTTCATTTTGGGGCCTCTTTGAGGATGTGTGTTTGTGTTTGTGTTGTTTGTCTTTGCTGTGTGTCTTATCTCTGCCCTCTTGTCTCTTCTGCTGTAATCAGGGTTTCTCGCTGAGATGACCCGATTAACTAAAGGTTGTGATAATAATCATTTTAATCTGATACATAACCCTAATTGTTTTTTTTCCATCACTTTTTTTCAGCCAAGCAGAGAGCCCGCAGTCCTCTTGGAGTGTTTTGTTCTGTCTGAGCAGCAGTCCAAAGACAAGAGACATTTTAGATAATGGACAACAGAGACACAGAAAGACTCTCACTGAGATGAACTTGTGGTGCAAGAGGATTTAGCCTTCACTACATCGCATCATCATCATTACTTTATTTGGCATCGCAGAGTTTTGTTTGGCTTTGATTTCTGTATCTTATTTTTTATTCTTTTCTTTTTTTTTTTTGTCTATTTTAGGTTGGCAGATCTGTTGATATTTGATCATAGTTGGGTTTTCAACGTGGCAAAACAACAGGAGAAGTAATTAAAAAGGCGGACTGGAGATGCTGGAATAAGAAAAGAAAATCAGTGCCTTGTCATTTTTTAGATTAAGCTCATCATTTTAATCAGAATCCATTAGAGGAGAGGCTAAAGTCATATACTCGATGAGTGTCAAAACAAAGAATAGATTTATTAACCTGTTTATATTGTTAAGGAATCATTTATTTTTACAAATTTAAACCATTTTTGCTTTGTTTTCCTGAAATTTCATTGCAGCATGGAAACTGTTGTTATAGCAACTTTTTCCAATATTTCATGTAATGAGTTTCAATATAATATCAAAATATATTGTATTTCTTATAATATTGTAACTTGGCAGCAAGATAACTGAAAAACAACATCTCTTATCTGATGGACAAGTATCCTGAATTAAGCCAACAAGATTACAGCGGACCCTAGCCTGCCCTGCACCCCCTATAGTCTCAGTATGAAGTCTTGACTTCAGGGCGCAGGTGCAGAGAGACCAGGATCAGGACTACAGAGGCCTTGTGTCCTTTGCTACATGCACTGAACTTGGCACTCTGCACTTTATTGTTTTCTTTTTTAAATGGTTTTATTGTGTGTCCGGTATATGCTTTCAACATCTCTTATCACTTGTATTGTGTGTTTATGCTCCAGGTGCAAGTCAAATTCCCCTTGGAGCAATAAAGGTTTCACTCATTCATATTTTAAAAGTGAAGTTAAATCTATTTTGGGTGGTACCTTTCTAAAGACTCACTGACGGATTATGTCAAAACTGTTTAAAACCTCATGGAATCAATTCATGACACATTTGTCAACGAATCCAGGTCCCGTCACTTAAAGGGGGGCATCTAGAGAGCTCCAAGGCTCCAAAGCAAAATCCATCATCCGGCGACAGCTTGCAATTCTTCTCAAATAGTTATTTCAATCAATCGAGAAGAGAAAATCTGAAGCTTGTCCAAACTTCAGTCAGGTTCTCCTGCACAAATTGCCCCCTAATCAGAGATAGTTGGCAGTGTTGAGAGGCTGTAAATGAGAGTTACTCACAGTGAAACGGTTCTATTGGGGAGGAAGCTGGGCTGCAGGGTGTCCATCAGGTCCACATCATCACACACCACTTTGACCCGGACGTGCTGCCGGCTCAGCTCCTTGGACCTCTCCGCCGAGCAGTGACAGCTGTCAACGATCAGGTCCGGACAGTTTCTGTTGCTCAGGCTCGACTCCCACAGCGCGAGCATGACGCACAGAACAACCAGAGGTCTCATGGTGGACCGAGGTTCTCTTATGTATATTTAGATATATTCAGGTTATATCCTCATAACTGCTGAGACCAGTCGGGACAATTTCACGCTGCCTCCGGTGACAATAAAGTCCAGATCTCGCGCCTTGTTGGTCACCTGCCGCGTCAGAAACAGTTGTAAACCTTCAGCGCTTCTTTTGGAACTAAAACAGAGAGAAAAGTGCAGCATCAGGGGCGTGAAGCGCGCTTTCTTTGCCATTCTGTGTCAGAAAAAGTCCTCCACGCCGTTTTCAG
Organism: Labrus bergylta; assembly: GCF_963930695.1. Taxonomy (NCBI): domain Eukaryota; kingdom Metazoa; phylum Chordata; class Actinopteri; order Labriformes; family Labridae; genus Labrus; species Labrus bergylta. The sequence goes on from NC_089204.1 coordinate 5,702,376, forward strand.
AGCCGCGGCACGAGAAAGGAAAACTTCCCACGGCGCGCTTTCAAAGTCCGGGAAAACTTCAGTGCGACACATCCTCCCGTCCCAGCGACAGCATGAAGAAAACACGTGTTTGAGAATGATAAGTATAGTATCCACAATAATCCGTCTGCTGTATTAGCTTTTGCACCGCGTGCTGTCACTCTCTCTCATCATCCACTGATTCTTGCGCCCTTGGACTTGTTGCGCACTTGTGTCCAGAAAGTCCCTCCCCGCTGAGTGCTGACAGGCTCCAGCTTGGGCTCCTAACTTTTAATAGACACATGAGGCCACAGACACAGACCTGAACACATCTCATCAATAAATCATGTTTTTCTTCATCACTCTTAACTGTTTATTCACCTGGAAGCACCAGTGAAAGAGAGAAAACTATCTGATCCAGACGGTAACCACAGGAGAGAATAACAGTGAAATTAAACTCCGTTGTGTCACCTCCGAGGGTCCCTGAAGGCCCCACTGTGGGATGTGTGCAGCAGTGTGCACTGAATGATTTCTCAAACACAAACATTTAGACTGTGCGATGAAGACTGTTTGTTTTATGCTCTTTATTTACTCGAGCACAGCTGCAGAGGAACACTTTGTATCCTGTTTCTATGGCTCCTACGCAAAACTGAAAATTATCTAAACCTTGAATCACTTCTGTATCTCAGCAACACTCCCAACAATGCTCTCTCTTCCTATTATGTTCCAGGAATTATATCAAATACACATCATTTCATTACAGTCAACATAAAATCAATTAGATAAAATAGGGGAGACCGGGGACAGTTGCAACAAGTCTTCCCAAATACACTGCAACATGCAAAATGAAATTAAACGTCTTTGTATAATGTTATAAATATATTGAATAAGTACATCATAGGCTATCAAACAGTATTCCATAAATCCATAACGTTGTGAGAAAATGCTTCTTTTAGGAATACTTGGCTGATATTATGTGAAGATTTCAATGTGTAGGGGTTGGATCTTCAATTGCCAACGAGGGCAATGACCTGCAAGAGACGAAACGAAATACATTAGGTAAAAACGTCAAACTAATTCATAACAAACAACAAACACAACGTCTGAAACACACTTCAAATGATAGAAACATTCAGCAAAATGTCAAAACAACACCAAGACTGTTGCAAATACGTTTGACACATGATCAAAACGAAATGTAAAACATCTGCACTCAGAAAAACGCTGCAAATCCATAGTATTCAACGTATATGCTCCAGGCCTGTAGGGGCCCTCAGTGGAACAGTTTATTATTGCAGCGAGAGAGTGAGGGAGAAGAAGAAGTGAATTTATAGCTTAAAAGGGAGAGAAAGCATAGTTTGATGACAGAGACTATAAGGTTGAATTTACTGTTGACGTTTTAAAGTGAGTCTGGCCTAGACCTGCACGCCGGGGGATTAGACAGCTGAGCAGAGGTTTTATCGGGGGAGCTCCAGGATTTATGGAGCTAACGCTAGCAGCGGGGCTAAATGAGCTTTGTAGGTAACCTAATGCCCTTTACACAACACAGGTGATTTGGGCTTTGGATTGTCAGATAGTTGGAGTAATAAGGCCCATGATGGGACTTTGGTCCCAGTGTTCTGCTCCCCATGAGACCTAATGAATCATGTTTGACTTTAGAGAAGACCGTGTTGTGGTGGTTTTATGTCAGGTGGTTTGAGTTATAGGGCCAGCAACAAGGAGCAGCAACCGGTCCCGGGGTCAGGACCATGGGGTCTAAAAACGAGGCATAGAGTGTTGGCTGTGCAGCCAATTTAGCACAGCTATTTTGGACTTTTCATTTACTTTTTAATTAATATTTGCTGCTTGTTTTTCATGGGTCGTTTTGACTGTTGCCATTTAGTTGGCGTTGTCGGACACTATACTGATCGATGCCCCATGGTTGAAACATTTGACTTCTTCTATTCTATGTGACATATTGAAAACACTTTGGATTACAGGAAGATGTCCGTTACAATAAATAAAACGGAGTTGGTCTAGTCCAGATTGTCCCTTGGTAATTTAGAGAATCATAAATATTCTCCCCTCTGTTTTCAGGGCACATTGCAGTGTTGTGTTAATGCATCAGATCCATATCGCTCTGCTGTGATTAGCTGATGTGAGAAGCTGCTGCAAGCCGAGGGCACTTTACGAGTAAAGGACACACTTGTAAAGCTGACATTTACTGAAACGACCGCAATAAATAAAGAATATGAGTTGGAAAGTGACCAGGCTGACACAGTTACACAACGTTGGACTCTTGCAGATAATTAATGGCTTGCTTCTTTAGAGCTGCACTTGAACAACATCAGAAACAGACTGAAGACGGAGGGGAAGAAGTGTTTTTCTGCAGATTCTTGCAGAGCCTGAGAAAGAAAATTTAGCTTTGAACTGAATACACATTGATGAAGAGGCATAAATACAGGAAAATACAGTTCCAGCTTTCATTAACACTATTCTCTCGCAGTGTGCGCTCTTTCAGCCCCAGACACATGATGACTCCTGACACAAGAGAACAGATAACGAGGCCCTGATGTCTCGCAATGACTGAAGTTTCACTTATTTATATCCCAGTCAGTATTTTTGATGATGATGTTTAAAAAAGACTTTTGGTCAGCTGTCAGAGACGTTCAAAGTGCTTTGGAAGTTTGACATTTTGAAGACATCTGAACATTTACATTTAGACAATATTTCCACATGGATTTGCTTTCCATTTTGCAAACTTTTTTTTATCCTCAACAATATCCTCACTTTGTAACTCCAAAATGACACGAGTCATTGTAATTTCTTGCTAACAGTTGGTTTCAAAGACTCTAGGGTTGGTTGGTTAAATGCAGTAAAAAATTAAGAAAACTCGAGTTCTGATCGTTCTCTAGGCAGCTATTAGACATGTTTTCAGCTTTGGCTTTCCCTTTTAGGAAGATAGCCCCATAGGCAACGTATGCTTGTACCCAGACGCTCATATGTTTAGTTTCAAGAAAACTGGGGATGTGTCACGGCTCTCTCACTCTGGCTCCCTCCTGATTGAGGTTCATTTCTTTCACCTGCTCTCACCTGCACACCAGCTCTCCATCTCCTCATCAACTCAGCAGTATATATACCCCGGCTCTCCATCCACTCATCGCCAGATCGTTGTGTCAACTACTGTGGTAGACTACGCTGCTGGCTAAATTAAGATTTTTTTAAAAACCTTGGAAATTAGTCTTTTTGTGCTTGTTTTGGTTTTTTGAGTCTCACCCTGTTTTTCTTTTGCTTCAGGATTGCCATTTCACCCACCTGCCTTCCTGCTCGGCTATCTGCCTCAACCTGCTCTCTGGATTCAAAACTGCTCAGCCACACTCACACCCCTACTCTGGTCTGGTCAGCCTTCGTCCCCTTCACTCTGCTAACCTCCGGAATCTTCAACCCATCTCCATCTCCATTTGCCACAATAAACCTCATTACCAATAAACCCCTCTGTATATGTGTCCTGCATCTGGGTCTTAAATTCACTGGTTGTAACAGGGTGAGGAACTGAGGGTGACAGAGTGAGGCTAAACATATGTCGTTAAATTTCAGTAGTCAGCGGAAATTGTCCAGCTAAGCCCATGTTCAGGTAAAGCCGTTTACTGCACCAACAGCTAGTTAGCTAGTTAGCAGCAGCAGCAAGCCGGGCTAGAGTTAAACCAAAACTGACAGGCTAACCGGAGGCAGTTTCGTGGGTTTCGTTTATGGTTAAAATGTTAAATGGACTTTTGCTCCAATAGTGCTTTTCTAGTCTTCTAGACCAGGGGTTACCAAACTTTTCAGCCTGTGACCCCCAACATAACGGCGCTAGAGACTGGGGACCCCCCATTGTCCCTGGAGGTGGTTAAAACATTTAACACAGCCACGCACACTCTTACGCCTTTCCAAACCCTGGCATTAGAAGACCACATAATAGCCCAAACACCATCATATTATTTTTGTAAATTATAAGAAACTACTTTTTGTTTGTATTTTCACAATAATGGGTAAAATACGCAATTTCAATCAATTTTCCATTTTATACGTCTTTGGAAGGAATCTTGTGACCCCCACTAACAGTGTCTTGCAACCCCCAGGGGGTCCCGACCCTCAGTTTGGGAACCACTGTTCTAGACGACACAAAGTAGCTTTTACACTGCTGCTACATGAAGTGCCTATCACTATTAACTAATCCCATTCATAAGCATTCACCCATCACTGGCTATGCCACTACGGGAACAATTTAGGGTTCGGTTTCTTGCCCAAAGAAGATTCCACATGTGCAGGAGCTGTGGATCGAAGCTCTAACTTTCCAGTTGAGAGACGACCGATTCTACCACTGATCCACAGTATAGCTGCTGCTAGCCAGGGAAAAATCTTAACAGACGATATGAATTTGTTCCCCTTGGATGGATGTTCCAACAAAGTCAGAATCACTTCTTGTTTTGATTTTAACATTCTCGTTACACCAACATATTTTTTTTAAGATTGCAATTTCGCAGCAACACAGTTAAGAAGGTCCGTCATCATTAGGTCTTTGTACTCTCAAACTGATTCTTCAACATCTCAGCCCTGTAACGCAGCAGGATCACTTTATCCCCCCTATCATGCTACCATAACATTCATTTTAAATGTAATACCTCACAGGGGTGTAAATATGGCACTTTGAACTTGTAGTCTGAATGATGCTATTTTCATAAAAACAAGCAGCGAGCTTCACGAGGGGGATGTAACATTTGCATTGTAAATACTTGCATATGTTTTAAAAGTTTGTTAGCTGGTTTAACAAAAAGTCTTATGAGGTTAAGATATCACACACTTTTGACAGGAAATAATTGTAGAAATCTCTGTTGCCTCTGACTGGGATTAGAGGATGGACATTTTGAACACACAGTATCCACTGACATCAATCATGGAAGATCCATGAAGTGTCCGACCCCGGGGAGACAGAAGCTGTGAGACAGCTGGCTGGTTGGGCTCCCCAGGGCCGGGGCGAGGTGCTTTCCCTGCGTGTGTTTGTGTGTCCGTGTCCAAAAATTCCTCCCTCATTATCCACATTGTCTCCGACGCAGCCAGAGAGCACAAAGGAGGGTTTGAAGCCGCTCCCACTGACCCCGCGAGCCGCCCGTGTTCCCCATTCTTCAGTCTGACAGGCAAACACAGGCCGCGGCCTCCCTACAGGAGCGGGCTGTGCAGGGCAGGACACGCACCTCCCATTCTGTGTTTATCCACATATGGAGGCCACACTCCCTCCTTATTGTGCCCCCTCGCACTGTCACTCAGCCGTGTTTACACAGATGTATATTTATCTCCTGCCTAAACATGCAGAGGAGGATCCTCCCGCCAGCGGACCCCTGGGAAGCCAAAAGGAACGTCACCCAGTGTAGCTGACATTACTAGTTGAGGTAATCCATCTCTAATGGAGCCTGCAGAAAACATGTCCTCAGACAGGAGTGGTGGTTTTTCATGGAGCTTCTTGAATGCCCTTAATGGGAAACAGAACCACGCACTGGAAAGATCTGTAAAGGTTTTTAAACTGGCAGGGGTCGCATTTTCACACCGACAACCTCTTTTTAATGGGCTCCCTAATCAGCAAAAACAACATTATTTGAACATTAAAATTCTTTACAGTTAAACATTATGACTCCTGTGTTAACTCAACAAAAAGACTCATTAGAGCACAATGCAGGACTGGAGTCGACTGCACACAAGCTATGTAGGCGGTCTGTCTTTGCACAACATGTTCTCGTGTTTTCACTCGCTCACATTAGCCTCCACTGCTCTCCATTATTACCTGGTGACAGAGATGAATAGTTCATGGCCGCCAGCAATCGCAGTCCTCACTAAATATTTACTTGCTGCACTTGAGAAGGCCAGGCTTCAGCAGGATGACAGACTCTCATTATTACTCTGTGACTTCTCAGGATTAAAGCTTGCGGCATTTTTAACTTATTCAGGTTTTATGGAGTCCCCGAAGAACGCAGGATGATAAAAAGAGCAAGAAGGTGCGAGCTGTTGTTTTGGCTTTCAGCGAATGTGACAGGTGGTTTCTGGTTTCATGGCACAATCTTTTATGACGCCGTTATCTGGAGGGTGTGAAACAGCAAAAGGATACTGTAAGGGCCCCTCTGTGTTTCAGCCAGAAGAGAGTCAGCTGAGGCTGAAATACCTTCTTTAATAAATTAAACATGTTCATGTAAAGCATGAGCTCCATACAGACTTATCGTTTCTGCAGCTGTACATGTAAGGTTCCCTAATCCCTCGTGTATGTCTGGCTTTAAATGTTCTCTGGTTACTTACAGTAGTTCATGTGTTGCAGCAAAGTCAAACTTTACTATTTGAACAGGGTTTAGTGAATTAACCTTTAAACAAAATGAACCTCTTTTATTTTAAGTGTTGTCAGTCAGGTTTCAAGCTGCTCTAAACAAACTTTTATAAAAAAAACACTGGATTAAAAGACTAAAGAAAAACATCATGAGGTTTTACAGAAGACTATAACCCAACTCTGTGGTTTCCATCAGCTTTACAAACTTCTTAAAGGTAGAGTCAGTAGCATTATTTAGGTGCAACTTGTAAAAAAACATTCAAACTAGGCACCTCCTCCTGGGTTCATCACCCCCAGAAGTGCTCACTCACTGCAGGATGAAGTGTGTACATTTACTGCAAGCTAGCACAAGCTAAACGTGTTTAGCATTTTTTAGATGTGCATTCAGTAGGTGGCCAAAATTTTTTACCAAATGAATGCTAGCATAACATCCTCAATGTTTCATATTACTGTACATTTTTTTAGGATTTTGATATATTGTTGTTGGACTCCCTCCTTGTTGGGAAAACAATCCTGAGGACAAGACCCCTGCATCAACCACAATCATAATGCATTAACTCAGACGCTCTGAATGAGTGCAGCCCACCGTCCATTCTTAGCAGCGGCGGCAGGTTCATGTCCCAGAAGGTCATGACCCATTGGTCAGTCACTCTGAGTCAGACATAAGATGTCCAGACATGAAATCAGCATAAACACGCCATCCTTCTCCCCCCTAATATTAACATGTGCTGCTAGACGTCTGATGAAATGCGAGTGGGCACCGGGCACCTGTGACATGTAGTGTTGTGACACAGTGAACACCAACACGAGCCCGTGGCTTTTAACCAGCTCGGAGCCCGCAGCATTTCGGTCAAGACAAGTCAACTCAAATCAAGTCAGATATTTTTATAAAAGCACGTTTTTAAAAATAAAGTGCTTCATCACTTTAGAGAACAAAGGAAAGGCTTATGTAACCAACGTCTCAGTGAGGGGGGAAAAGATTCTGACCCAGGGATGCAAACATTTCTCACATCCAACTCATCAAATACAGCAGCAAGTTCAGAAGCCTGTAGGATCAGAAATCTGATGATCTAAGTACCCTTAGTGCTTTGCACCTGCAAGGCCCAAGATGTAAGAAATAAATATACATAAAAAAATTCCACTTAGACTTAAAGGGGACATATTATGAAAAATCCTCTTCTACAGTGTATTGAACATTTATCTGGGTAACCTGAGTGTCTACCGACCCACAAAATTCGAAATAAACCCATCCACTCCTTTGTTTGTGGTCTGCAGAAGTCTTACAACACAGAGAAAAATGCTCAGTTTCAAATTTGATCTCCTTGTGATGTCCCAAGTTGGATTCTGGTAAAATAATCCCCTCTCCTCCCCTGGTATCTCCAACCATGGACTCCACCCCTAGAGCAGAACTTTTGCGCATGTCCACCATCTTTATTCTCGCTAGCGAAGGAGTGATGTCTACGGGGAAAACTCAGGGGGGGCTCATTACATTTAAAGAGACACACACACCAAAACGGAGCGTTCTGACAGAGCTGGTTTATACAGGGTCACAAACCTCCTCTGGTGCTTGATTCATGACCAAAGCACAGCACAGATGTTTCATTTATACCACAGCGGACTGTTTGAAAAGGGGGGAAAGGGGGATAATATGTCCTCTTTAAGAGAATAAAACCTGAAACCTGAACATATCTTATATCATAGGTAACATGTTTAATGTGTATTGGACAATCAACAATATCCAAAATGTGGTGTTAAAAGTTTAAGGGCATGTGTCTGACAACGCAGTGTTTTGCTCTGTTAGCGCCTGTTTTCTATTCAAACCCATGCAATCAGGTGTTTGAAAACCTCAGAGTTGTAAGCACAAGACTGGCCTCAGCTTTAGCTGTCTTTGTGTCGATGTGTTCTCAGATGCTAACCCTATGTTGAACTTATGATGGTTTTACATCGCTTACTGTCCAACAAACTTATAAACACAAAACAAAGTGTAAGATGAATCTTCATTTTGTTTGCAGCACTCTTTATACTGCCTGCTGTGTTTAAATGCACTGCCCAGTGAGCTGAATTCTCAGCTCCACCTTTAAATTCAGTAAGTAGTATAGATTATGGCGATACTTATCGTATCTTGGCCCATATATCACAATATGCATCATATCCGGCTCGGAACATTGTGTTCCTTATATGCACATATCTTATTAATAATTCTAGATTTGGGAGCCAGTGTTGCATGTCATCATAACTAATATTTTTTCACTCAGCACCTAATCAAGTGATGTGCGTGCGTTCTTCAACTTTTCCATGTATTGAGATACACATCTTATCATATCATGACCCATGAATCGCTACACGTATCTTACCATAAGGCACTAGCCCGTTACCTACAGCGTCATATCTTGAAGTAATAGCATTCAACCAAGCTGCTGTAGCCTCTTTCTTGCATGGAGACTGGGAACGAGCTGTTGCTGCCACAGTCAGAAGAGTGATAATGTTAATTCTACCCTAAAAGTACAACAGCACAGTATGAATCCGTAATTACATGTCATGAACTGAACAATCTGCTGGTTGTAAGGGGACCCTGGGATGAATTTACCATCAGACTGACTGAAATAAGGTGCCAAGAGGGTTTGGGAAACCAAAGCTACTTTTAAACTTGAGAATGGCGGCCGGTGGTGTGAGCTGGCGTGTTAGTGCTCCTACAGCGGCAGGGTGGACCCACTGACCACCAACCACGGGGCACGGCACAAGGACTTCTGTGAAGGTCTGGAACATGTTTAATGATCTAAACAGAGACGACTGGGTTTAATCTTCAGAGCTCTCTTTTTACGAGCGTGTGGATTTGTTATTGCCTCCAACAGCCGGAGAGTGAAAGATTCACACACCAGACGCCAGCAGAGAGTTTGAGCTTGGGTAGTTTTCGCCTCATTTACAAACCGAGCACATGACAGCTTTTTCTCTAAATTGTTTTTAAGGGGAGGCTGCGGACAATAAGGCCAGTTTATTCATTTGTAATCACTGTTTCCCTTCCAGTTTCATAAACGCGCTGCACATGAACCCCCTCTCTTGTTTTCTCGTCTCAATGAGATCATTGTGAAATTTCATCAGCTCGCTCGTTTGTCATCATTAGCGTTGATGGAGGTCGCTCTGCTCCCGTCTGCTGAGGCTCGACGGTAAGTTTGACAAGAGTAAAATCTATTTTGGAGAACTGAAAGGCTGTTTACCGCTGCTTTTATTTTGCTGTTTTGACACACAGTACTGGCAGGGAGATGCGAGGCCCAGCTCTGTGGTGCAGCAGTGAACTCGGCCTTATAAGTATTCTAGTCTTCATCCATAATCCGGCCTGCGTGATCGGGGATCCAATGAGCAGATGAAGTGCCATGGGAAGGTTTCCTGGCAAGAAGGAGAAGGAGAGGAAGGGCACTGCAAAATAAATCCAATTTCAACGAGCCGTTTTTTTTTTTTTATCATGTTTCCAGCCTTAAAATACGATTTTTTTTTCATAAAACAAAACAGTGAAAACAGTCTGCCAGCGAGACGCACTCAATTCACCTGCAGCTTTGAGCTCATCTCTGCTCTCTTTAACAACAATATTTCCGAACATATCCAATCGATCCTCAGGTGTAAGAATGTCTTCCTGTGGCTTTTTTGTCTCTCTGAAAGATTTAACAATAACATATTTATTTATGTTGACATTAAGAACACTTCTACATGCTGCCCTTTAACTTTCATCTGAGTTATTTTTGGATGGTGTGCAAATCTGACACAGAGCTGGGAAAGGGCGCGCGGAGAGAGAGAGAGAGCGAGAGAGAGAGAGAGAGAGATGCACTGCAGTCCCATCACTGTGATGCAATCGCTGGCATGGGAATTAGCTGACAATACTTGGCCTTTTTTTCAGGACAGGGGCGTCACTAGTCTTTATTGTTGGGTGTTTATGATTTGTATTTGCACATGTCCCACACAGGGGAAAAGGAAGGTAATAAAGCCTTGCATGCCTGAAGCTGCACTTTTTCAGACAAAGCTGCCAGAGATCCCGCCCCCTCATTTAACCTTTCTGGAAGGAAGAAGCAACAAATATTTGAAGAAGTCTGAGTTTCACTAACATACACCTCCCTCTCTCTCTGACATGTCCCAAACAACTGCTGGAGGAAAAAACTGCCTATATATTTCTCCATGACCTCATGAACACTTGTCTGTCTTTTGTTTTGTTTTATATTACTCCTCTGTTTTTAACTTACTGTCATTTTTCTATTTTAAACTTAGAAAATAAATATTTTTTGTAAGGTCTTAGATGATGAAAAAAACTGCAGGAACACGTTCAACAGAAGTGAAAAATCATCCTTCTCTGATGAGTGTAATATGTTGAATTAAGACACTAAAATATCTAAATTAATTTAAAATGGACAAACCTATGTTATATATATTTTTTGTTGAGTATTTCCATTACCTCAAATGTTTCAAACATCAAAGCCAGAGAAATCCTTCATTTTAAATATAGTTGTAACAGGATGTGTCTTGTTGTGGCAGAAATGACATGTTTCAGACTAAGCTGTTTAGAAAGTTATTGCATTTTTGTCCGTACATACTGTGATTATTTCCAGCTTTGCAAAATACTATGGCTCAATGATTTGTAGAGGTCGATTTTCACAATCTAGAGTAAAAAAAAATCCAATTTAAATATTCTGAATGCATTTATACACTTTAAATCCTGACCTATCACTACATATTCTACGTGTCTACAATTAAACATTTAAAAGGCCTAACTCTGGATATCCAAACAGGAAATGCTGTTTACATGTTCTTTTCTATGGCTGTCAGTGTCTGTGTTTTCCTACTGCAGCAGACGTGTTAAATTGTAGTTATTGCTCAAAATCTCTTCATAGATTAATCTTTATCTGTATTTTTAGGAGATATAGCTCTTTTGCTGATCATATTTTAATGATATCATATTCAATGATAATAAAATGCTCTGACAAATCAAACGAATGACGGATGAAAACCTGTATAACATTCTGGACGTTGTTGTATTCACAATAATTTGAAAGGATTTCTTAAATTGTTATGAAACAGACTAAAATGAATACCAATACCACATCATTACCCACAAAAACAAACCAGACCATCAGTATGAAAATATTCTATATGGTAAGTTTTAATGTCTGAAACCAACATCAGGGGGGTAGGTGTCAAAAAAGGGATAAATTCACGCTGCTGAAAGAGCCTGAAGTTTCATTTTCCACACTTAAGATTCCCGATGAGTGATATATTTGACTGTTAAAAGAAGCAGGATGAAATTTTTTTTTCAAACACTGTATGTGTTAGTGTGGCTCTGTCTTATTTAAAAAAAAAAATGTGCACACAAGCTGCAAACCTGAAAACATTGATGCTGATGTATTCTTCATCCAGGTTCTTCATTTCAATACTTTATTGAAAGTTTATCTTGTTGCTACAGATACAAAAAAAATATATATAATACAAAACTACAAATTAACTAAATGTAAATCATGGTCAGAGACCAGTGTGTTACCACAGCTCCCAATAAAAACAATCAAGCCAGCACTGGCAGGATGCTGTGAGCTTCAACCAATCAGCTGCCAGGGTTGACTGCGGTCTTAATTGCCTTCAATTGAGCATGCTGCACTGGCTAGAGAAGATCAAACACTGCAGAACACAACAGATATCTACTACACTCTCATGTATAAATGGCTCTAACAGTTTGTAAAGGACAAGATCAAGCTTGTCTTCAAACTGAAAGTTCCTCACAGGAGCTTTGAATGTACCCCTTAATATAGCCCTGAGTGCTTTTTTAAATTACAATTCTCTAAATCTTTGATTCTATTGAATTTGCGACACCTCAGATTTATTGTCCTGATCTTTAGAAGAAGGGGTTTTAAGAAACAGAGACGTCTACAATGACCTGTACTTTGGACTTTTTTCAAACAAAGATGTATTGTCTGGTAGGTTAAATCTAAAAACAGCCCTGGGGGGACAGCTTGCATGTGAACTCTGACCCCCATGGCTGTAAACTGAGAATAGCGAGGGGGTAACAGCAGTGCTCCCATAGCCTTCCTCCATCATGAACATTTCTGTAGCATAATTGCTACTTGTTCTCAGTTGTGAGATAGGTCATCACAGAGTCAGAGCTGAGGCTCTCCCACGGCAGACATTTCACGCCTGTCGATGGATCTCTCTTTATCTCTTAGCCTCCCTCTCTATTAAAAAGTCACGCTTTAGCTCCTTCTGGAGACGTCTTCTTCATGGAGCTGAGAGAGGCTTACAGCCGGACTCTTTGGTGCGAGTGCATCAAGGCCTGAGTTCACCCCCGCTGCACTACAGTGTGCACCCAGTACTGTAAGTGCTTCTTTTTTTAACCGCCCTTAATTCAAATCCACTCATCCTCGACATTGGCCTTCATACAGAAACATCTCTTTTCTGTTTCCTGCCCACATCAAAGAGGATGGATGAGAGGAAATCAAGAAAGCATATGTTGCTCACCACAGGAACCTCCAGCTAAGCCCTGCCTCACCAAGACCCAGCTCGCCAGGAGGGTGAAGCAACTCTGGACGGGGACACATTCCCATGGGCATTTCATGGTCAGGATGTGCTGGTGGCGTTTTCCTCCCGCATGCATCCGACTGCTCCTATGCTTTCACACTTTCCTGAGCTCCTCAGTCTGCCATCCAAACCCAACCCTGCTCTCCAAACTCTCTGTAATTGGTCAAGACCGCGTATTTGGCTCGTGCGGCTCGGCTTCCCCGCCGAATGTTCCATCGCGGTGCCACAGTAAAGAGTGGGAGGATGCAGCGGGCTGTGGGCACAAGGCGAGGGGTGCGGCTGGCATCGGCCACAGACAAAAAACATGGCCTTAAAAAACCTGAAGGTCATACATGGAGCATTCCCACATGGGCCAAAACAACAGATATAGCCTTGAGCAGCTGAGCTTGTAAAACCTTGAGAGCCTCTGTGAAAAAATCGTGAAAGGTCTTCTAGCTGTCAAAGCAAAGCAGTCACCATTCCTGCATTTAATTAGCAGACTCTTTTACCGATTAGCACGTTTTAAAATAAATACAAAACAACATAATATCGTAACTCTCAAAAATGGCTTCCACAGGAAAATCCACTTACAGCTCAGAAACTGGAGTATGTGTCAAGATATCCCAGATCACTCCACTCAGGATAGTAACGCTCTACCCATTTTCATCTGATGAATAGCCTTGGTTGTTTTGGCATATCCGCCAAACAGCAGAAAGAAGAAGAAGCAACCATGGAAACCACTCTTGGACTGTTTCCGTCCTGCTAACTGTGGATGTTTTTGTTATTTCTGAAATGCCAACAATGACACTCTTCCTACTTCCACATCCATCGTGCAGTTCAGAGGATGAAATGGGCCAATAAAATGGCTTTTGAAGTGACAGGAGCTGTTTAGAATGATGTCATATAGCAGCTAACTTCCCGTGAGCACGGATGCATTCACATCTCTCACGGACTGTACTCGAGTACACTTTATTTGTGCACTTTTTCTTTTTTAAGGATTTATTTTTGGGCATTTTGTGCCTCCAATGGAGAGACAGGACAGTGGCTAGAGTTGGAAATCAGGGAGAGAGAGTGGGGAATGACATCTGGGAAAGGAGCCACAGGCCAGACTCGAACCCGGGCCGCCCGCCCGGAAGAACACAGCCTCCACACATGCAGTGTGCGCACCAACCACTGCACCACCAGCGCCCCGAGAGAGCACCTTTTCAGGCACGGTACCTGAGTATGGTACGTTTGTGTTCAACCGGACTTTGGGGGTCAAGCGTACTTGAATCCGGGCCTGGGTCCCTTGTGTGAAACCACCCTAAGAGTACCTTATATCATGTATCCTTACAAGGATCTCTATTTTTATTAACTCTTGTTGTTAACTCTTTAAAGACAGTCGACACATACGTAATATAACTTTTTGTAAGTTACCAACTGTTTCCATGAACTTTGGCTGAGTGTTTGCCAACAGACTACAGATGAAGATATGTTTGCATTCTGTTTAGAAAAGTTAGTTTGCCCTACTATGAGTACCAGGTGGGTGAGATTTGTCAGACTGGGTAAATCCAGATTCAGCGTTCAGTATCTTTTGCAGGAAATCTCCACCCATCTGTCTCCATTTACTTATGCTCAGTTGCTGTTGACTCTTGTGTGAGCTACAGAACCTCATTCTTTACTCGACTTACCAAACCACCGACATCTTTTATTGACTGAAGTACAACGTGAATCTCAGCCAGCTCCGGTTCTTTTTGTTTGGTTTATTGTTCATGTCAATTAATCCCCTTCGCTCTGCAAAGCACAAACACATTCAGTGTCAGTTAAACACATCCCTCAACAAGTGAAGACTTTATGGACACATGGACGACTAAAACAGCCACATACATTTAACACATGACTAAGCAGGGGATTTATGACCTTTATTATGTAAGTGTCATGAGGCGATAAACATCTCAGTCCCCTGGTTTTTGGACGGGGTTGCAGAGGGCTTCCGAGAAGAGTTTTATGACTGTTTTTTGTTAGAATTATTGAGCGTAACACCCTCTCCCTTCCCTCACTTTATTTTAATGTAAATGGTGGCGGTTTGAAATTAACATATTTCTTACAGACAACCTCATAAAATCGTTTTTATTTTTTCCTTTTAAACTTGAAAACGAGTCCTAATTCAGGCCTGTACTCAGTGAGTGAGGAAACGTTCAGCATTAATGGAGGAGGAAATGAAAGAGCTGCTCCAGCAGATGGGTTCTGGGTTCTTAGTCTCTTTATTTAACTGAAGATGAGATGTGCACCTGATGGCGTCCTGCACTGACGTCGACGCTATCCTAAAAAGAAAACCACAAAAATATACCTACAGAAACAGTGAAATCAAGGAGGTAAAATTAAGTTTGTATGGAAGAAGTTGAACTTTTTGAGGTTTCAGCACACATCATTTAACAGGGTTCTGATTTTATAGCAATTTGGGCTAATTAGAGTCATTCTCTAGCCTCTTCAGACTGCAGGACAGAATGCAGGATCTGAGAAAAATTGACTTAATTGGACTCTGATCTATTTTTAAGAAGATACTTGCAGAAAGTTTAACTTAATTGAATAATTTAAAGTTCACCATTTGCACGGACTGTGTGCTTCTTTTTACAGAATCACTGCTTGGCATCTGCTTTAAAACTTATATTCAATCACTAGTTAAAATTCAAACATTTGAACAGGTTGCTTTATCGCAGGAAGTCATATGGGGTGAGTGGTATAACTTTCTAATTTTGTGAGCATTGTTATCAAAATGCAATTTAAAATATCTTACTGTTAGACTTAATTATTTGACTGTATTCTCAAATTGTAGACATTGCAAGCCAATGCGGGATTGCAAAATCCTGCAGTTCGTCGAGTGTCCACTAGAGGCTGGCTCCAGGAACACTGGAAGTCACATACACACAACAGGCAAAAAAGCTGTTTTTACAGCATAAATAAACATGTTTACAGCCTGGTACGAGAAAACAAATAGCTCTGATTAGTTATTGTCATCACTGGCACACACTGTACAGGGGGTGAATTTTTTTCAAACAGCGTTTTCATTTTATGAACGATACCCGTTATCCATAGTTAGTCCCGTAGCTGACATGATTGACAGGTGGGAACGGTTTGTCAGGAAGCTTAAAACCCGCCACAGCTCCAGCTCTCAGCCTGTCGTTAGGTTGACTGAAAGTTAGACTGAGACAGGATTTCCAACATGGCGGCTGCTGCTGATGAGTCTCCAGAGCCCCCTGCAGGAACAGATGGCTGACGTCACTCAGGCTTCGTCCGTTAATATTTACAGTCTATGGTCCTGACCCTATACGCTTCTCATTAAAATAAATTACAATAAGACTGATTGAGGTCTTAATTTGATTTTGATCAAATTCACAAATTCAGCAGTACATTTGGTCACATGTGTTCTTATGGAGGACATGTAAACCCTGGGGGCAATCGACTCCCTTTAAATGGTTTCTCCTGTTCACACATACTGTACTCTACAGGGAGGTCTTGGAATGAGACAGATGTAATGTAAAGCTCAGTGGCGAGGCCCTGAAACCCCCGGGGCCGACTAACCTCTGCTCCGCTGCTCTCCTCTCTGCTCGGCCCCGATGTGTGTTTTTTCACTCTCTCGCTCTCCCTTGATTTTTCTGGTCTTATTGAGTCATGATTGCACAGCAGCGCCCAGTGACAGAGGATGTCAGAGAGCTCTCAGGCATTCATGAGGCTCCAGCTGAATCAACAGTAGATGCAGAGAACACGGCTCGCTCAGACACACACACACATATAGACCATCTCTGTATATATACATAGAAGAGAGGGAAATATTGCTACAATAATAGACAAGGACATATTTTCAACCTCTTGTGGACTTGATGGAAACATAACCTGAGGCTAAGTGTTTGTTGTGAGTAACATCAGGAGCTGATGATCGATCCTGGCTGAGGTTACTCCTCTCTCGGGCTGCTCTGATCCTCAGTGTACGGGCACACACATCTCTGTGACGCACTGCACGAGTTAAAAATATTAGCTCTTTTTCCAGCTCTCCTTTTTTTTCCTCCTCATTTCTTCCCCTTCCTTCGCACTCCCTCCAGTTCATGACACTGGATGCTTGCCAAGCAAAATGTTGACCCTGATTCCCTGGCGTCACTTGTGAAGCTGGTTCTGCAGGGTTGCAGCTCTGGTAATAAGCAGCGCCGATTTACGATTGGCTGCAGGTAGCGTACCTTAGAAAAAACTACCACAGATAATCCACTGGGACAGAATTTGCCCATGAAAATATGGCTGTATAGAGTGTTTTAGGCTTCAGAAAAGCTTTTCCTGGTTTTACTTTCTGAAATAACTTCTGTGCCGTCCGTCCCGGAGTCTCCGAGGAGACGGTCACACAGGATTTGTCTTCAAAGAGTCTTGACATGCCTTATGTGCCTGCATGGTCAGTCACCAACGGGTCAAACTATTCTCAGATTCTCAAAAGGGAAAAAAAAAACAGATTCAGTATGCATGACTTAATGAGCATACTTGACCTCCTTTTATTCAACAAAATTCACATCAAATATGCCTTCAAATAAACAGTGTGCTGACTCAGGAAGAAGCACATAAAGGATATTTAATCATATTTTTCTCTGCTGGTTTTGTCTGGGACTGAGCACTCTATAGACTTGATCCGTAGGTAACTGTCCACCACTGTACCCCGAATAAAAGCAGCCCAATCTGTGACATCACTTCCTGTCATTGTGTTGAAAACAGAGAGCCGGACAGACGAGAGACAACATCCCAATCAAGCCGGTGACTGCCTTCAGTCCACCAAGAAAAACAAGAGCCCACAATTACAGGAAATGTGTGAAGCAGCACAAGTTGGACCAGACGTATATTAGAGATAATGGATAAACATCGGCCACTTTCTCTTCAGCTAAACATTGATTTATGTGTTTGTAAAGCACATTGATTGAGTTTGTACACACGGTGCAAAGCTAAACGGTTGTGTCTCATTGACTCTCCCTCAAACTGACATTTTATCTCCATTGACTGTTTCTGAAAAGCTCCGAGTCATTGAAGCTGAAATATTACATTTCTCTTAAAAGAATCATGTTGAAGATTTCTTCATTGCTACACATTTAAGAGTCATGAATTTTACATGACTTGGCATGTGTTTGATAATTTAGATTGCTGCACTGCTGGGATGAATAAAGAGTTCATTTCAAAAATAAGTTAGCTAAGTTCCACTGACGTTTTAATTATGAATGATCCTGTTCGGCTCATATTTTAGTCCAGACGTTAAGTGTCACTGATTTATGAATTTGTTTGAGATCATCTCAA
Source organism: Labrus bergylta (assembly GCF_963930695.1). Lineage (NCBI taxonomy): Eukaryota > Metazoa > Chordata > Actinopteri > Labriformes > Labridae > Labrus > Labrus bergylta. Next base: position 5,720,527 of record NC_089204.1, read on the forward strand.
AATCTGATGGTTATTCTTGATCACTGTTCTGAAATTTGATTTCTGGTTTAAATAATTTTACAGCGCACTACCAACACTTCCCCACTGGATCCGTTTTGAAGCTTCATGCAGCCAAGTGCAGACCCAAGAAGCTGGGTTCTTATGTTCATAAGATCACAGGAGATACTAGAAGGTTAAAAAGCAGAAGATTTATTTTTGTGTGTTTTGTGCCTTTATTGGAGAGATAGAACAGTGGATAGAGTTGGAAATCAGGGAGACAGAGAGTGGGGTATGCCATGCGGGAAATGAGCCACAGGTCGGATTCAAACCTGGGCTACCTGCTTGAAGGACTACAGCCTCCATACATGGGGTACGCGCACTTACCTCTGCACCACCAGTGCCCCTGATCTGTTGTTCTTTTAGTACCTGTTTTGACATAATGTTGATAAAGTGATTGGATATACGACCAGGGGTCAGTGTCTTATGTTTTATTTTTTTTGAATTAATGAATGAAAGACTTTATTCCGAACCAAAAATTAAAAAAAAAGTTGCAAAAGTAAAATAAAAAAGTAACAGTGTCCGAAAAGAGATAGGTAGAAGTAAAACTTAATGGGTTGGCACCAGTAGCCTAGTGGTTAGTGCATGCACCCCATGTACAGAGTCTGTAGTCCTCCAAGGGGGGGAGTCTGGTGTATCGTTACATCCCTACAATAGAGACCAAAACCTGTTTCTTGTACCAAGCTGTAAATGTGTTTATTTCTGCTGTAAAGGTGAAGTTGAACTTGTTAAAATATAGGTCTCTATGGGGATTGAGTTGTTTTTTGATTGCCACTTTAAAAAAAAGCTGATGCTCAGAGAAGATGCTAACTCAAGCTCAGAAGAAAACTGACATCTTACTGCACTATCTGAGGCGCCCTGATCAGAAGCGTCTGAAGAAATGAGATCTACAATAATGTATAATCTGTCCTGAGATGTGTCTGATCCACATCTTAGACCCCCTGCCTCAGCTCTTTTCACTCCAACATGTAAATATGTCTGTTGGGCTTCAATGCTCTTCTGATATTTGGGGCTAATTTAAATGAATACTGATAAATATACATGAAGGCTTGTATTGCTGGAAAACTCCGGTCCAGTGGCTGCCAACTACCACCCATCCTTACACTCTGCTTCTGTCAGCTAAAAATGGGTCAGAAAAATACTTGATTTTCATTTTTCCTCTCTTTTAACTCGTCTCCTCTTCAGCTCTTGAACATGAATATTCAGGTGAGCCTTCAATGAGGCTACACTTCTTTCATCAAAGTGTTACCTCCATGCCTCAGTGTGTTTAAACTCAGTGATTTATCAACCATCATCAAGTCTAAGAAGACTCCACTTTAGACTGCCGTTCTATACGCCCCAAAGCAGTGATTCCTAACATGTGTTTTTCTGCCTCAGAGAATGGTAAATGGTAAATGGACTTGTTTAGTCCTTTGCTCGTCTTCTTATTACTCAAAGCGCTTTCACACACTGATGGTAGAGGCTGCTGTGTAAAGTGTCTATCAGAAGTTACTAATCTCATTCATACATACAAGCTGTCGAAGCAGCTGGAGCAAAGGGTCTTGCTCAAGGACACATCGGACGTGTGGCTGCAGGAGCTGGGAATCCAACCCCTGACCTTCAGGTTGAGAGACGACCGACTCTACCAACTGAGCCACCACCCCCAGAGAGAAGACTTCCGCAAATGACAGGGAGTTCCACTATTTCAAAAATAACGTACTAATGTATTAAATGACTTGTAAATGAAACTGATAATGCATGTTAAGTCTGGAGAAAATGTTTAATATAAAAAAGAGAGGAAAAATATCTATATTTATTATTGATAGACATGATTGTTAAATCCCTATATCTATCTAGTTAAAGCAAATGGCAGATAAAAAGCAAGCAAGCAATGTAAACCATCAGGTAACTATGGAAGCGCTCGCTCGATCATCACTTGTGAGCCATCATACATTTACATGTGTCATCATGTTTTGTGTTTCCACAAACACCCTGACTTTTGGTCAGTGTTTATATTTTATTCTTTTTTTTCAGTCTTAAAATTTAATAAAACAAAGATTGCTTGACAAGCAGCATTTTTTTTGTCTTTTTTATATTAGAAGGCTTTCACTAGAGCTTTCAGTTTAAATCAAGCGCCAACCTCCTGAACGCCACCTCTGTGCCTGTTAGGTTGAGCATTTGTAATGTACCAATCGCCATCGAGGGCCTTCAAGAGTGTACTTCAGAACACAATGGGTCCATGTTTAAAAACCGAGCAGGAAAATATGCCAGAATTGCAGCTTTATACAAATCTACTAAATCATTTTTGTTCATTACTGATATAATTGTGTTGCTGTTATGTGTTTTTGAGGCTAATGCATATTCTATCATGAGATGATGAGATTCAACTTTATTGTCATTACACATATACAAGTATAGAGTAACGTAATCATAGCATTAGAGATCAATCTTCTATTAGCTTTCATACTGATTACTGACTAAGGTTGAAATGATCAATATGGGGATGGTATTTACTTCTGGTAGTTTCAGTGTTAAATTGGTCAACATCAGATGAATCCAATCAAAGTTTAAAGGAATGATTCGCCTGCTGCAGGTTTGAAGCAGCTTCAAGTATATTTCTCGCTGCATGTCGTAGATAGCAGCTTTGCGTGCCCATCCCTGGTTTGACTTGCCGGTTCCCTGTGTGTCAGATAAGAGCTCGCTAAATAAGAAGGAGCAGCCGGCAGGCCAATCTGCCCCGGGATAAGACAAGCCCAGAGGACTGCCGCTGCCCTCAACTTTAGTGACAAGTTAATCTGGAGAGGGCTGCTCTTCAACAGGACTTATTCCTGTGAGTGTTTGTGTGTGAGGGGATGTGCTGCACACACACACACACACACACACACTCTCTCTTCACTGCAAGCTTTGACTATAAAAATCACAGCATCACAGCTCTCTGAACACTCATAAATACAACACTGACCCTCCTTTACTGTCCTCAGACTCCTGCCGTCTCTCATAATATACCGAAGCACTGACAGGTTTTATTATTTGATTGTAAATATTAAAGAGTTTATATTGATCAGTAACTTCACATTATGTGTTATTCAGAATAAAGGGTGCCAGGGGAGGCTTCTGTCTGATCTGAATATTCTCTCATTGATGTTTACAGAGCAGAAACCTGATGCTCACCGACTCTGATGCCTGCATAATAAAATATCTGTGGATCTTTGTGCCTTGTCTTTGTGCACAGCTGATCCTCCTGCAAGTGTGTATGATTGTGTATCTGCATGCCTGTGTGTTTCTGTGTGTGTGGGTGCCTGCTTGGTGTGAGGTTGTGTCTCTGTTTATATCCACTTGCTCTTAATTAGCAGAAGCAGTGAGCATTGCAGTTCTGAGGGGGGATTTTATGTCTGTGTAAACATCATGCATCATGATTCAGCGAGGTGAGGCGAGCGCAGCCCGCCGGCTGCCAAATCTCACTCGCATCTCGACGGCAGCAGTCAGAGGTGACGCAGACTAATGTGGAAGTGATGACTGATCCGTTTCTCTGGGTCAGAACAGATGAGGGTGGAAGAGAAAAGTATCAATATTTGTCTCTACTGTAGATGTTGCACTTTGACTGTCACATCTGCTTAAAATAAAAACAAGATTCAGTCACTTAATTCATCTTGTGAGTCTGTTTCTCAAATAAACTGTAGCCGCCTTATCAGTCAGAACGTTTACACGATGTTAAAAAACATAATTCGTTGTGAGTGAAACTAGAACTGGATCTTTACAACATGTTAGTCAGACAGAAATCCTATAGCTGGATTTCTCAAAGTCGAATTAACACACCTAGATAATGCGGTTGGAAGACAAATTAACTTTACATGTAACAAGCTGCAACGTCCAGTGTTGAGAAATTAAGCCAATGTGGAAATGCAAAGCCTGCAGTTCCTCGAGTGTCCACTTGAGGCTGTTTAAAAGGCCTTTAGAAATCAAAAGGCCCATTTTTACTGCACAAATAAACACGTGTACAGCCGGGAAAAAGCTGAAACTGATCTGAATCTCATGTCTTCTTTCAGCACACGCTACAGAGGGTGATTTATTTTATATAACTCATCCATTTTGATTATATGAAGGATAAGAGTTATTCAAAGTTAGGGGCATGGCAGATCTGACTGACGGCAGGTGGCTTCAGGCCCGCCTCAGCTCCACCTCTCTTTCCCTGTTTCTCTGTTCACTAAACATCAGCATTTTCAATATGGCGACTACCATTGGCTGGCCTCAAAAGTCCATTTCAGAAAGCAATGTTGGACATCACAGAGACTACATCCCTCGCTGGGCTTTGACCTGTAAATTGAACAGCATAAATATGAAGAAGAAAAGGCGTAAAGAAGGATGAAGCTTCAGATATAAACATATGCAAGAGGGTAGTGATGTGACGTTTGACACCGAGACTTTGAAGCGTGTGTCGAGTAGGAAGGGCAATTCTAGCTGAGGCCGCGTATCGAGGCTCGTGTCATTTTCAGAGAAGCGCGTCATTGATGACAAACGAGGCCTCACTTCAAGTAGAACTACATCATTGATTTGTTTGTGTTTCGGGTTGTGGATAAAAGGAGGAAGCGAAACCCACTTGTCATGTCTCCTTGTGAATTTGTGTTAGTTGGTTGGAGTTTTGGTTCTATTTATTTCGAGAAATGGAGCCTGCGAGAAAGAGGAAAACGTCTCCTGTTTGGGAGCATTTTGAGTTATCATCTCCCAATAAGGTAAACGTTAAAACAAAACATTTTTTCAGCGTTTCCAGGAACCGAACCCAAACCTCGATGTCAACATGACACTGCCATAACCATTCTGCTATAAAGCTTTCATGTATTGCCATGCTGAATCGCTTCCATTAGTTGTTACTATTTCTGTCACTATCATCATTATCTGTGTTCATTATCGATGGCTTATTATTTTGATTTGAAGGTGAAGTGCTTGGTGTGCTTTAAGGATCTTTCTTTCAATCTTCCTTTTTCCTGGACTTGTAGTTAACATAGGTCCTCAAACTTGTTAAACAATAGATTTATATTATTGTTGTTTTATAGGCTATATCTTGATAGGAAATCATAAAAAAATAAGATCACCGAATGATAATATGATTATATTAACTAAGTTATGTAAAAAAGTAATATCACGTGAATCCTTATTAGTTACCGCAGTAGTACAATTTGCTATAACATGTCAGTAATGCAATGGCATGTGATATGATCAATAATAATTTGGCTGCTCTAAATTGTTTTGACCAGTAGGTGTCACTAGTGTACACCGTGTTAAATGAGGCCTCGAGTAATGAATCTATTTGCGATACAATTGGCTGGAAAGCCTCATTGCTTCACAAAGCCTCATTTCGCCATCACTACAAGAGGGATTTAAACCTAAAGGTAAGCGTAGAGCAGGTGCGAAATGTACAAAGCTGTAAAGTTGTCCATGTTTTTTTTACTAGGTAAGTCCGTCACTTTTCCGATAAAACAACTTTGAATTAATTCAGAACATGACATGGCAACGCTTGAACACATTCAAAAAAGGTGTAAAGGTGTCTACCTGTGGTTCACGAGTCTGCCATGTGCTCCCCTAACAAAAGGGTTTAACACTGCTCAAGATTGCTTTTTAAGCCCTGCCCACAGGAAGTGGGAGAGACCAACAGGGGGATTGAATGGGGGGGACATAGATCCTCTAAAACATCTCTTCATTTTTTTTTTTTTTTCAGTCTCCTCTTTATATATGTGTTTGTGTGTTTTTTTTTAATTATTTACACTTCATATTTCTCTTACTTTTTTTAGATGTTTAATTTTGTTGTCAGTTAATTTCACCTCTTTCTTTGATGAATCCACATGTGGAAAACCCTGGTGTGTGTCATTTGAAGTTTGTCTCTTTCATATGTGTCCTCAGTTTGAAGCCTTTCTTTCTTTATTGCTGGGTTGACCTCCTTGCAGTGCAGCCATGTCTTTTTATTTCATTTTTTACCTCTCCTTATTTCGCTCTGAGTATTGAGTTTTCACAATTTAATTAAAGCAATTTCTCTCTTTTCACACCTTTGTCCTTTTGCCTTTTTGCTGCTCCCTTACAGCAACAGAGGAAGTTAATGTCAGGTTAATAACAACTCCGATAATTGCTTCTTCATGTTTATCAAACAACACACTGAAAATTGTATTATTGTCAAATTAATTATGACACCTTGCTTTAATTGTTAAACCAGAAAATTACTGACGTTAGGATGAGAATTTAAGTGTTAATAAAGAAAATGAAAGCTTTATTGTTCCTGCAAGCTTCACCATCAGAAACCTTTGATTTGTTTTCATTCTCATAAAAAATAAATGCACTTTTTCCTTGCAATGCTGCTAGCAGCCGGTGTCTTCAGTTTCCGCCTGATGCTGAAAACCAAATAATGATTTCTTATCTTCCAGACCTGGTAAATATCATGCCCTTTTCTTGCTTCATTCTGCTGTTAGAAGTCTTCAGCTTGTTCAGAATGCTGCAGCCTTAGGATCTTGTCAAAAATTTTAAATAATATTTGATCATGTAGCATCCACTGCATCCTCTTTGCACAAGCTACCAGTGCAGACGAGAGCGGACTTTAGAGTCCTCCTTGAGCCCTTTCATTGGCTGAACCCCAAGCTCCACACTCACACACTTTAGTGCTAGTGATGGAAATGTATTTTACTCAGCTCAGTAATGAGAGCTGGCAAATCAGCCAACTTTAGAAATGTATTGACCTATCATTGATATGTGTGCCCGTGATTTACTGATATTATTAACTGCAATTATACGAAATTGTATAATTCCTAGAATAACACTATTAACGTAATGATTGGTATAAAGCCCAATGCCCAAAGTCTGCTGGGAAGGGGACAAGTGGAAAATATAACTGATGGATTGAAATAAACAATAAAGTAATCCCACTACAGTCAGTGTAAACTTTCATTCTTTTGTGTATTAGAAAATGTAAATAATAAAAACAAAAGGGGAAAGGAAAACAGCTCAGGGGTCAGCTCCGATCATTCACATGAAACTTTCAAAGGTATGTTTTTAGTGCTGTCCCTCTGTGAAATCATCAAGAGCAGGTGTGTTCTGATGCAGACTCTTTACATGAGTCTGCATATCAGCAGACTTTCCTATAAGGCTTTACCATAATTCATTGCAAGTTTAGTCATGTGCAGGACGTGATCACCTCACTGAATTTGAGTTCACATTTAAGGAACCTGGGTCCGTTGCTCCGATTCCAGTAATTCAGGAGGACATGGGCTGGGTACCAGGGGCTGTACTACAAGAATGTGAAATGATCTGATTGTGATATCGACTAATCAAAATGGCAGAGGACAGAATAAACAAGAAAGTATTAATGTGCAGCAAAAAACACAACTCTCCATGGGGAAATGAGCTTTGTTAAATTTTTGAGGAGGTGGATATGACGTATAAGAGTAATCTGTACTGTGACGTTAACTCCATGAAAGATATGCTCTTGATCTCCTTTGTATTCCTTGTATATCTGTTGTCCACACTCCCTTCCCGCTGAGGTCAGAGGTCGGAGCAGGCCGTGCATGAATGAGGACGGCAGTGGTTGAGGGACGACACAGTCCGATTGTGTGTATTTGCACTTTATACAAAGTTATATCAATAACCAAGTGAACAAGAACAGAGCATGTTGGGACCATGCGTCCTCTGTTTAACCCATCAGATCTCAACATAAGCCGGTTGTGTTTTATCCACTATCAGTGATCAGTGTCACTCCTCCAACTGATCAGTTCAGTTTTGTAGTTCAGCTTTTGTTCACTTTTTATTTGACAATTAAAAACCTGTTACGCTGCATATGGAAAGGAGGGACAAAATGCTTATTGTGTAAGGTGTAACAACCTCTATGCTACCCGTATCTACAGATGCTAAAATCAATTCAGTTTAGAGTGTTCAGTAAGGCTCTCATTTGTTTTCACCAATCCCACAACATCCAGACGACTTCTCATTTCTCTGCAGGTGGAGAGACGTTTAACCTGCCGCCTGTTGTAGCGAGGCTGCAGCACATGATGGATGTGTTGTGCATTACCAGGCGGTGTCGAGCGTTTATTTTGGATCCAGAGTTTCACATGCTTCTGTTTGCTGTGTCATAGAGGATGACAATCATGGCAGGAAAGCGCTTTACACCGACAGAAGCTCCGTTATAGCACCAAATGCAAATGTGTGTTACATTAAAGAGAAGGTGCACATCAATTTTTCAAGCTGCTTCTTGAGAGGGAATTGTTTTTTGTTTACTCCAACCTTAGACAGGAGGAAGTTGGTGAGGTTATTAGTCAGTGAGATAAACAACTGCTACTGCTGGAGATATGTAAGGGGAAACATGCAGCTGCTACAAAAAGACCAATCACAGTTCTTTCAGTCATCTACACATCATTAAAATCCTCTGTTTGGCTCCTTTGGGACCTTTTACGTGCACCCTAGCAAGTTCACATACAGCTCTGAGTGAGATCCAAGAGCACAGTTTGGCATATGTAACATCCATTTTCTGTGGAGCATTCACGTGTAACATTATAATTCTGCGATGGGTATTTACAACTGCATAATGTTTGAATGTCCTCTGCGTTTGGTTTATCTGTGTGGTGTTGTCGTACTGGTATGTCACGAGTCTCCATGGTTGCAAGAAGGGCAAACGCAGAGCAGTTGTCACCAAGGTCCTTGTCTTTTTACATGTTTCAGTATATATTGTTTGCTAACACCGCTGCAGAGACGGGAAACAAGCAAAGGGGGCGTTAAGGCAAAAAGGTTGCACTTGAACACATTGCAAAGACTATAGCCAACGGCCAACCAACGACGTTCGTTCTGCAAATGTGCGATATGGCGCAGTGGCTTTCAATTTGATAGCTTCATGAAAGTTTTATTCAAATCAAACTAGTTCAGGTTTGGTGGAAGTGATTTGAAGAAATCAATAATTTGGTACAATTAAAAAAGACATAGTCAGACATTTATATTTCTTAAGATTCAGACAGAATCTGTTCGATAAAAATTAAGTTTAAAAAAATAATTAGACACCTTTATTGCTGTTGGTGTCGTTTATTTCAAATTAGAGGGAAGTTGGAACCTACCTTAATAAGAATGAGTAATTTAATTCATCTTCCAGTATGTTTTAAAGACATCAATGTTTCTTTTTTAAGACTAGAGAGATCATTTTGAACCTAGATTACGATGACAATGGAGTCAGTTACAAAGTCAACAAAAAACAACAACAGACAGAAGAAACAGGGTCCAAGTATCTCAGTAAAGCAAATATGTCAGCATGATGGAACAAAATGTATCAATGGACAGATTATTACATTAATTATTTAAAACAGCAGTTGTGAAAAAAGCCCTTGAAATTTAAAAACCTCTTTAAAGCATTAATTGTATTTCATTTGTAGAAAACCTACAGTGGATAAAGAAATGGTTGCCAGATGTTACGTACTTTACCAGCTCACAAACATGGTAGCCAACTTAAACACAACTGACCCTGAGAGGAATATTGAAAAAGAAGAGCAGCTTGTGGAATTATAGTAACAACACGAGAGCCTTAGTGTGTGATGCAACTGAGGACGTTGATGGTCCTCCATTTTGGTTTTTCATCTACAAACGGCAGGTATGTGGTCTCACGTTGCGTCAGGCCGAATCATCTAATGTGTACGTTCAGAGGATTTTAATGTTAAAAACTGGTTGAAACTGACCTCATGTAATCTCCCATGTTTTTATGAAGATTTGAAAATCGTCTAGTGTGAAGTCAGCCTTAAAAAAATAGTAACATGAGATCAGAGTACCCCTATCGCTCAAGGTCACACGGAGCGAAACAGGGTCCTGTCATAAGTTTTGAAGTCGTCCTCTGACACCTGCTCACGAACCTGCTCCTGCACACGACTCAAACACCACCAGCTCTGTTTCCAGGTGAGCGGCTGCTTAATCAGCCTGAGCTGCTGAAGTGTTATTCTTGAATGAAACTCCTTGATTTAACCCAGACCTCCAGGCCATCCCTGCACCAGCTGGCCCCTGCCCACTGGCACACAGACCCCCTTCCCCCCACCTCCTCTTTCTTTCTCTGTCTCAGCAGCAAGCTGTGTGCAGCTACTGACCCTAATCCCAAACCGCTGCTGTCACTTCTGCTTAGCTGCTGCTGCTGATTACTCTACAGAGGGAGCCATGAAAACCCACTTTCTCCATTTTCTCCAGCTCGACGCATGTAGCAGGCTGCAGATGAAATGTGATACGAAGATTTTGAGAGCTTTCATTCTTTATTTTTTTCTTCTTCTTCTCCTGCTGCTGCCACTCTCTGCCCTCACCACCACCCCCGAATGTGCTGCGATCACTGACAACTTTAACAGCTTCTGTGTTTGTGGAGCAACAATGACAGTTTATGAACCTCACAGGTGTGGTATTGCTTTCTGTATTTGTTTTTTTTTTTGTCTTTTCAGTCACCTTTCTCCATCTCTCACAGAAGTCATTTTAAAAGTATCTATATTCTGCGGGCTCAATGTTACAACACCCGGCTCAGATTCAAGGTTATGAAAGATGTCATATGGCACTCCTGCTTCCCAAGTGACCCTTACTGGCATTAGCTACTGCTACCTTCTAAAGAAAACTCTGGGTAAGAGTAAGAGACTTTCCCTTCATGACATCACAAAGGGCAGTAACCCCTCCCCCAGGTGGGTGACACTCCCACAGCTAGGTGTTTGTTTTGCCCTCTGCGTCTGCCTTCTCAACGTAAACAATAGGACATGGAGCGAGAAAGCCCGAGCAAACACAAGTCCTTCCAGAGAGGGGGCGTGGTCAGACACAGCTCATTTACATTTAAAGGTACAGAAACAGCATGTTCTGAGCAGGGCTGAAATAGAGGGGTTTATAGACATGGTCAAATACAGGATCAGAGTGGATTTAGAACAAGGAACTTCACACAAATGTTTTGGGGAGCTCTGAGACTTATTTAAAGTGGTTGATAAGGATGAGAATATGTCACCTTTAATATCACAAGTCCGGTGTTTAAAATTTTTTTTGAATTTCTTTCAACTAAGAGGTCTGTAAGCGTACTGAAAGTGTTTAACTTAACTGAACAGGTTAGTGGACACAGGCACTAAGTATTAATACGATTATGTCATATTTATAGGTCAACACATGAAATATAAGAATGAAATCGGGGCACTGTAGTTCCAAAATAATAATCAAAAACGCTGATTAAAAACTATCAAACCATTATGAGCATCCTCTGGATATGAGTTGATTTTGAGTCTCTGTGAAGATTTCCTTTTTTAAACATAATCAAACTGTAAGAGTTTGATGATGCTGAGGGATCAGACAGATGAGGATCTGCTCTGTAAACACTTGAGAGGAGTTTACCACAAAGCTCCTCTCGCTGAAAGCTCGTCATCTGGAGGAGCTCGACTCTGTGGACTCTTTTTATCCCTCAGTTTGCCTCTTCTGAATCCTGGGAGCACTAAGAGGAGGAAAATGGCTGTGTATTTTATTGAAAGTATAGTGTGTAGTGGGATTGTGTGCGTGTGTGTGCCGAGTATACAAACAAAAAATTTGCAAGATTGATATAATGATGTTAATTTCCTAAAATTAGTTAAAGGTGTAGTGTGCAGAATTTTTACACTAAAATTCGAATTAATTAAAAATGAACTAAAGCTTTTTTATAGTGTTATGTTATGTTGAGTGCTTACATTACCTCAAATATCAAAGCCAGAGAAACCTTTAATTAATAGTTTTAATACTCCATGTCAGACACGGCGTGCTCATTGTTGCCATGGAAACACAAAGACCACTACGTAAGGAAGTGTGAGCTGCTACTGAAAGCTGTCGTACTGTTGCTCTATGTGCTGCTGTGATATCCCACTGCGGTCCACTCAGAGATTGTTTTCATCGGGGGTGGGGTTCCCGTCCCTGCACAGAACTACCTGTTCACATAATAAAACACTTTTGTTTTGCAGATTAAGAATGCACAAGGAAGAAAAATACTCATGATCAGATACCATGAATACAGAAGGCGGACGAGCACATGTATCGTTGCCACCACCACCGTATCCAGGGGTTCGCAAACGTTTCATCTTGTGACCCCCTAAAATAAAGACGACAGAGACTGGGGACCCCCTCTGACCCTGGAGGCACAGCCACGCCTACGCACTAACAGGCCTATTCAAACACTAGTAACACAAAAGAGCATCACAAAAGAATACGACCATATACCATACAACTATTTTCTATAGTTATTTTCTGTAGGAAATCCACGGACCCCCATCTTGCAGGCTTGTGACCCCCACTTTGGAGACCATTGACCTAACCCATTGGTGTGCTTTTCACAACTAGTCACACAGCAAACAGTCCATTAAAATCAATATTGCATGGCTCAATATTGATAGGATTGATAGACCTGACTTCAAAATAAACCCAGTAGCATTGTGAAGTTTCAGGTCTGTATACGGACTGCTTACATGTACTTGTGGCTCATTGCAAGATGGTGGACCCAGAACAAGTTCCACTCTGAGCTGTAATTAAGGATAATGAAAAAGAAAAGAGACATATCTATAGCACTACCCGGCATATGTATAGTGCGTACAACAGGTTGGGAGGAAGTATATTAAAAAGAAACCTGACGATGTCATAATGAAGTCATCATCAGGAGAGCTAATCTCAGTCAGGTATGACTACGTTTTTAAAAGGATATCACAGAAACTTGTAGCCTAGAGTTTGACATGTGGTCATTAATCACCAGCACAGGATTGTGCAATGAAAGATGTAATCCAATTGCATTATGGGAAATAGGATCCAGGTGTTTTATGGCTGACGCATACTGGAATAGAATAAATCCATCTCTTGCAAGTCCCACAACTTTATGACAAATAGCCAAGAGTGCCTCTTTGAATTTTTACTTAAAGCTACATTTCTCTCTGAGTTTGGTCTGTGTGTGTGTGTGTGTGTGTGTGTGTGTGTGTTCAGGTACAGAAATTGAAATGAAAGAATGACGTTAAATCTTATTGCTTTTCCTCCCACTGTGCAGTCATATTGCATTCTTTTTTGTTTCTCAGCAGAGACTCAGGTCCTGCATGTTCAAAAACACCTGATTTGTTTAGTAAAGCAGCTGAGAGGAGACTGCTCAGCATGATTCATGGACTGTATTTTGTTGCTGCGGGCTGGACATGTTGCTTACTTCCTGGAGCCAGAATGTGTCAGAACTATGACTCATCTCTATACTTTCTCTCGCTGGAGGCCAAATGCATTCAAACTCCCACTGAGGCTCACCTGGGGACAAAGCAGTCAGTTCTCCTCTCTGCACCTCCTTTATTCACTTCTGATGTGTGCCACCACATCGCTCAAACCAGACTTATTGATCAGGGGAGAAGCAGAAACTTGTTTAAGATGAGAAAAGAGCTTTGTCGACGCAGGAGCTCTCCAGCTAAATATTTTCCGGGGTTGATGTCACGACTACAGCACACGAGGAACGAAAACAGACATAGAGTGGAGGGGAAAAAAAAAAAAGGTTTTAAGAAGGGGTTTGCTGAAGGAAGGAGCTGAAATATACATCACAGCAGGCTGCTCTTTTGAGAACCCACTGCAGTCTCGGGAGGTGTAGGGGTGGGAGAATTAAAAACGTGCTCTTTAGTCACAGAGAGATGAAACTCAAACACTGCACGGAGAGCGATGGTAGGGATACAGCAGAGGAAGCTTTCTTAATGCAGCGGTGTGTAAGGTAGCAGCGTGAATTTCAATCACAGCTCAGAGTAAAATTAATCAGGGACGTGGAGGGGCTCCTGACAATTCCTGCAAAATAGAATGAGACGGCCGGAACGTCACAGTGATGTTTATTACAGAATCAGGGTTAGACAATAAGATAATCGGCTGCCTGGAAAGAGCCATTATAAGAAACAACAATGTCTGTATGAGTGTGTGTTTGCGAGTGTGTCCATGGACTTCTCTGTTAATTGGAAGTTACAGTTCATGAGCTCATCCCTTTGAAAACACTCTCTCTCTCTCTCTCTCTCTCTTGCTTACTCTAACATGCACATGCACCGATTCTGGATATCCTATATGAGAAACACAACCACTTTAAATAAGTCTCAGAGCTCGTCAAAACATGTGTGTGAAGTTTCTTGTTCTAAATCCACTCTGATCCTGTATTTGATCATGCCTATTAACCCCTCTATTTCAGCCCTGCTCAGAACAGACTGTTTCTGTGTCTGTACCTTTAAATGTAAATGAGCTGTGTCTGACCACGCCCCCTCTCTGGAAGGGCTTGTGTTTGCTCGGGCTTTCTCGCTCCATGTCCTATTGTTTACGATGAGAAGGCAGACTCAGAGGGTAGAATAAACACCTAGCTGTGGGAGTGTCACCCACCTGGGGGAGGGGCTACTACCCTTTGTGTTGTCATGAAGGGAAAATCTCCAAACGGCCTGTTTGAGCACACATTTTCTGAAAAGTGGAGGAGGCAAAAGACAGAGAGGATGGACTTTTCTCAGATATAATCCAAGACTGTCTCCTGCTTTTGCACTAAACTAAAGTCACTTAAAAACTTGGGTGACGTCTTTATACTCATAGTGCATGTGAGGACATGTGAATCTGTCTCCTCTGTCAGTGCAAATGTTTGTGTCTGTGAGTGTTGGTAAAACGCCTGAGCTGCTCTGTATTCCCGACTCCCCACTGCGATGCAGCGGCTCCAGTGTGAGCTATGACTCATCACTGGCTCTCTGTGAGATCTCTGAGGTCAGACACAAAAGAATACAGACAGACAGAGCGGCAGAGAGACACACCGAGAGAAACAGGCTTAACAAGAGCGTGAACACGAGTTTGAAATCCAGAGCCAGGTCGGAGCAATTCCACTCAAATAACTTCTGACAAAATATCCGAGGAAGACGAACATGCAGAGACAGAGAGAGAGAGAGAGAGAGTAGCTGCAACATCAAAGCTGCCTGACAATGCAAACTTACTTTCTCTGCTTTAAATTCTGCTGTTTTTAGACACTGTACACCTAAATGTTTAATTTGTCAATGATCAAAGATGTGGCCCCCGCCTGCTGCCTCGGAGCCATGCAAGAGCTTTGGATGCAGAGAAAAGAGGCCGACAGACCAGACAGCAGTGTGTCATTATCACACGAAATGCTTGTTATATAAACAAGCTCAGATCCTGCTTCCAATTTGAGCCCAATTATACGCTGCTCACAGGCCACGGGGAGAAACACAGATCTCAGGGCAGATTAGGGATCACTGCAGCTCGCCCCGCACAGGGGTCTCTCAATAGACGCTAAACACTGCCATTCTGCTGTGATCTCACAGATGGGCAGGGCGGGGGCGGGGGGTAGAGGTGTGTGTATGTGTATGCGCAGGTGAAAGACGACGTTCATGATGTGCAGCTGCACCTGACAATGAGCATGGGGCTGCAATTCATAAGATTTTGTGCTAAACAGCCTCAGCTGATAACACTGTTGTGTTTGATTGTGCGGAACTGAATGACTGAAGGCGGAGCGATAAAACCACCACAGGGACAATGAAACTGCTTCCTTATCATTACCTGGTTACGTCTATACTATTAGGCCTGCATGAGAGGAGATATCTGAGATACCACTGTTCAATATGAGGCCGACAAGTGTTCATGTAACTGTGACCAATAGTTCCACAACACGTGTTCAACATGTTTTACAACCGGCTATCGCCTGACCCCTCTGGGAACAGCTGACACATGTTCAGGTTGTTCCAATAAGCAATAAACGATTTCATTTCAAAGATTTCCTTTAGCTGCATGGGTCGTCTGACATGCAACCAGAAAAACAAGAATGGAGTCTGAGTTGAGAGACAACGTCAACCACTGAATTAAGAGCTGTACTTTTATGCAGATGTTCCTTCATCGAGTTTAATAAAAAAGAAAATGATCATCAGATGATAGCCATGGATTGTTGATATATTCTGCCTCTCTTACTCTCCACACTGACTGTGTTGTTGCTAGCAGCCAATGGCAGCAGGAACATGAGTGAAAGACACTACTTTGACTCCAAACATAGACCCGAACACTTTAGACACCAGAAATAATGTCACTAACCAACAGATTCTGTATTCATATGCATTATTAAATGTAAAGAGCACACGATTTTGATGAACATATGATGATTGATTTGTCAACTTTGTCACGACTAAATACAAAATAACTCCAAATAGAAGACTTTTTTTCTGATGAACCACACTTTCCTCTCTCTTCCATCCTTTTTTTTGTTGCCATAGTTGTTGCCATGGTGACTCCCTCCACAAAACTGACATCAACAAATCTAACTAGTGATACGTAAGGGATGATGTTTAGTGAGCAGGTTATTATGGCGAAATGGAACCCAGACTTTCTGTTTAATCAATCAATGAATTTCTTCAGTAAGTAGCTGTGCAATAAGATGGATAATGTATAGTGAACAGGGAGGAACCCATTCAGGGTGAGCAGGACCCCCGATGCCAACAACCTGATCATTTTACACCCCGCTTATAACATGAGTTGGCTAGGGCACGCTGTCCATTTGTTTATACAGTCTGTGGTTTGAACAGGGCCTGTGACATCACTGCATCAATGACATCACTATTAGGAGGAGTAGTTCATGAATCCCACTCTGTCTTTTCCTGTAATGTCAACTCAGATGTCTTTAATGTACAAGCGCTTTTGAAAGCTGCATTTATCACAAGAAAAGACAAAGACTTAAAGTTTCATCAGGTGAAAATCCTTGTAAGGTGTAAAGTGAGAGGCGACGGAACATGTTATGGTTTTTGTTGGTTTGTGGTCTGCATTAGTCTTACAACACAGAGAGAAAAATTGCTCTCCTTGTGATGTCACAGCGGCATTCTAGTTAAAGAAAATCCCCTCCCCTCCCCTGGTATCTCCACCCATGGACTCCACCCCCAGCCTAGAGCAAAACTTTTGCATAGGTCCGCCATTTTTATTGTCGCTACAGATGAGTGATATCTACTGGGGAAAACTCAGGGGGGGTTATTGCATTTAAAGAGACATACACACCCAAACTCTGAAAGAGCTGGTTTATACAGGGTCACAAATCTCCTCTGGTGCTTGATTCATGTTATATTTTGACCAAAGCACAGCACAGATGTTTCATTAAGACCACAGGGGACTGTTTGAAAAGGTAGAAAAGGGCTATAATATTTCCTCTTTAATGTCAGCCTTTCAGAGAAGTCCATGTATAACAGACTAGAATATAATATAATCCTCTAAAATGAGACTTAAAGCGTGAACCCTCAGCTGTTGTTAGTGTCAGGATTGGATTGAATGTGTTAGACATACAGAAATTAAAAGGATTTATTTTACAAGATGTAGTATTTAAATCCTCCCTCCAGGATGAGCAGGTTGCTGTATCTTTACCGTCATAAATTCACCATGTTCAACAACATAATCTTTAACGGCACATTAGCTGACAGGTGTTAAACGTCAGTATCAAGTTAAAAGCTTCTCTTCTTTTCTCCACCCTTTGCGGATGTTGCTTTTAGTCCGTTTTTTTCTTCTTCTTTGTAGGTAAATGATGTTCCAGTGGTGGTCCAAATTAATGGTTGGAAATGTCAAACTATGAAAGGTACTCTGTGTAAAACTGATAGCATTGTGTTTGTCAATAAACCATTTTCTTTCTGGTACACAAAGGGCATTCAAATGATCCTTTCAGATGCTAAAATCTAATAATTATAGACTTTGTTCATGACCCCTTCGTTGCATGATGTGGCGCAGAATGCTTCTTGTATCGGCGATGTGTATTAAAGAGTTAAGTGAGGGTTTTATCTGTCTCTCTGTTGGCAGGGTTGATGAACACAGTAAAGCTTTAAATATTTGACACAATGTGCATGAAACAGACATTTTAACTCCCAATTTCCACGACAGTACTCTGTCGTGCTGGGGTCCGTCAGCTCCATGGTTTTGCACTGTTGGATGGCACGCGCCTTTCCCCACTGGGCCTGCAGCGGAGCGCAGCCATGAGCAGCTGCACACACATCACTGAAGGACTAAAAGGTTCTTGGGAATTAAAAGAAAAATGTGCAAACAACATGTTGCTTTTTCTTGCTGAGGTTGCTTTATTGTTAATTCGGCGCCTGTTTCTTCGTCATGTTGATAAAGTGAAGACCGGTGTCCCGCGAGGATGTTTACTCTCCCCTTTCATCTTCCTCCTAGTTATCGATTGGATAATGAAGACCACAACTGCACAGAGGAGAAATGGGATCTAGTGGACACTCACCACACAACTAGAGGATCTAAACTTTGCAGACGCCCTGGCTTTGCTATCTCATATTCAACCTCAGATACAACAGAAGACAAAAGTCCTGGCAGACACATCCTCACAAGTAGCAGGGCTTTTCCTGCATAGAGAATTCTTTGGCGCCCCCCCAAAGAGGTTTTACCCAGCCCCAAAGGAAAATCACAAGCGCCAAAATAAAAAAGACAATTCAAATTGCAAATCAAATCCTCTCTGAATGTTAAAAATATCAATACATCAAACGACTGTTGAACAAGCAGAACATAAACTTAAATACGACGTCTTTGACTTCTAGCAGTCATCTCCCCTCTCATCCATTTACACATGTGGCTCGCGCTGGATAGCCAGCTGATTGACTGTTCGTTTCTTTTTACTGGTTCCGGACGCTCCGCTGACACCCACAAGCACTAAATGAGGGTTGAGTTTCCGTTTGGCGAGTTAATTTCAAAGAGCAATGCTTTTCATGGCAGTAACTATTTATCCCAACAGTCATGTTAAAACTATACTAAACCGCGTATGATGTAGGTTAGCTGCGGCTACTTGTCCCTGCTCTTCTGCTGTCTGCAGCCGGGTCATCACGGGGGTATGTTGGTGTGTCTGAGACGAGACACACCAACATACATGGCTGCAAACACACACACCGGAACGCCAACCACCGCGCGCACCTGTTGACTTGTAGTGCAACGGAACACGGTTGATCCGCTATCCGTATGGACCGAGTCAGGAACGTACGTTTAACTTTTCGCCATTCACTTCCTCCGTGTTTACTTTTATCAACAATCAATAACTTAACGATCGTAACGTCAGCCAGCTGTAGTCTGTGAACTTCTCCACACAGACTGTCAAACAGCGCCGCGTTATAGCCAACAGATATATTTTTATTATTTCTCAGTTTCCTGATCTGATCAAATGATCCAAATTATCTGTGACTTAAATTTGTGATTATTTGACATAATACCTTAACTCAAATAAATGTACTTAAACAAATGTGTATGAAAAACGAAAACACAATTCAAAGCAAAACAGCAGACATCATAGGAAGAGGGTGAAATGCAATGAGAATGTGACCTCCCCTCTCCCAATCTCATTACACCCCTCTCCCTCAAAATCCCTTTCCTCCCCTGTGTCACTGTTGCAAAAAAAATAAAAATTCTTTACCAGATTTAATTGGGGTTTCAGTAACTTAAACATAATGATAATATTATTTATGGTCAGAAATAACAGGAAGTGCACAGATTTATGTCAAATAAGGTAATACAGACTCACAGACTATACTGTAAAACGTTGGTCAAACGTTTACTACAGCGCGTATAGTCACCCCCCAAAGGCTCATTCTGAGCCAGGAAAAACCCTGAGTAGGCGTCAATATTCTCAAGGTCAGCACAACCACTGAAGATCCAGTGACCCTGGAGGGAACAGCACTTGAGGAAGTAGAAAGCCTTTACATACCTCAGTAGTGTCATACATGAGCAGGGCAGAACAAAGGCAGACATCAGAACCAGCAAAGATCGGCAAAGCAATAGCTTCATTCACACAACTCAAGAACACCTGGAGCTCCAAAGAAATGAGCCGGCAGACCACTCTTCAACTCCAATATCAAATCAATACTCCTCTACGGTTCAGAGATATGAAGGATAACAAAGATCACAATAACAAAAGCAAAATGCCTGGATCCTAAATGTCCACTGGCCAGACACCATCAGTTACAATGACCTCTGGCAGAGAGCAGGTCAAAAACCTGTGGAAGAGGAGATAAGGAGGAGACGATGGGGATGGATTGGTCGCACACTGCAGAAACCCAATAACAGCATCACCAGACAGGCCCTCAGATAGAACCGCCAAGGCACAAGATAGAGAGGCCGGCCCAAGAACATCTGATGCAGGGACCTCAAGACATCAAACACAGCAGACAAACATGTAAACGAACGCTCAAGACAGAAAACGGGCGGACCCTGGTCAATGGCTTATGCTCCATAAAGAAGCTATAGGCGTCAGTAAGTAAGTCAGTGTGCTGTTTTGAGCAGCTATTTGACCTTCAAACGGCTCTTCCACTGGAGATGTATTTACGATTCACACCTTTGAGTGTCTTGGAGTAATCATTCATCATCTGTAATACTAAACTGAATGATGGTTTTGCTTACCTTACACATTTTCAGGTTCTGGTGTTCTGCATGCTGCTGGCTCCCTGTCACACTGTCGGGATTTACGGGAACACCTGAAATGGAACGGAGGCATCGTTAATGGGATTAGCAACACCTGTGCTTAGTCAAATGATCTGCTGTGAAAAAGGTCTGTGTTGACAGTTTCTGCGGCGTGCCACAGCAGCACATGGCTCTCAGCTGTTTGTTCTCACCTGAGCCAATTTAGTACCGCAGGTGATCGGGATTAGAACTGTCCTCGTAGATTCTTAGTTTTTCTTGCACATTTTTTTGCAGATCTTTGTCCTTATTTTGAATTTCTATCTTACACTGAAGTGACCCTTTGACAGCACCTCATGCATCCCCCGGGCATCCTCAAACCTCCCTCTACAGAGCGTTGTGTCTGAGAGGAAGTAAATCTGTTATGAGAAGCAGGGGAGTGTGTTAAACATGGAGGAGCTAAACGAGTAGTGATTAAAAGGTTTGATTGAAGCCCAGTTTGTGGGGGTAATGGTCCCACTGGTCCTGCTTGCCAATTACAGGCAGATCTGATTGACAGAGAATGAGCCGTGAGAAGTGTGTAATGTTAGTTTTAGCTGAAGTGCAGCAGAGCAGTTATTCAGCACTTCATTCTTGGCAGTTTTCCTCCTCTATGATTTAATTTAAATCTGTATATTTTACACATTTGTATTAACACTCATCTGTCAATAAGTTAGCTCGGGGGGATTTCCTTCAAACATTGCACATATGTGGACATATGTTCTCCTGTTTAGTAAATGTCATCGTGACCTCCTCTGGTTGGCATTGACATCCCTGAGAAGTATCACCAGGATTCACTGCAGGGGACGGTGGCTGGGAATCACTTCAGCTTAATCCAGTAAAAATTAAGAACCACATTTATTTTTGAGAAAGTTATTAAAGTTGTGTTGTGTGTCAGGGAGCCAAAATTCTCCAAGTTACATCAATCAATCTCAATCATTGTTTGTATACTTACAGTGGCAGTTCTCGAGTCTCTTGGGGCCCTAAGCAAGAATCAATAGTGAGGCCCTCTAACCAGCGTTCATCACCATCATGTCTGTATGTGTCCTGACGATTACTCCTCTTAGTCTTCTTTCCTTTTTCTTTTTTTCTCCTTCAGACGGATTATTTCTCTTCATTTATTTGGTGACTTTCATTGACGATCTTTGGTTTTCACAGCAATAACGTATGCAACGTTTAGCAGGGCAAGAAGAGTGAGTGCTGTCAACTAGGGCCCTGTTAGGGAGGTTTCCTACTGTCTTTGCAAAGTGTGCACGTTTGGTCCACTGCTTTGGTTTAAAGTTTGTGAGCCCTCAGGGGCCCCCTACTGGTCTGGGACCCCAAGCAGTTGCCTGCTTTGGTTGTTGACAAGCAGCGCCTCCGTATGCTAACAATTCATAACAAACGTTATCTCAAGACACTTTAGACTTTACTCTTCATTATATTATTTACAAAGACCTATCATGATTACAGCACTCAAAGCAACTTTGAGCAAAGTAACAGCGCAAGAAAAAAAAAACCCTTAAGAGGCAGAAACCTCAAGCAGAACCAGACTCCTGATGAACAGCCATCTGCTGGACTGTATCTGACTTTCAGAAAGAGAGGTGGAAAGAGACAAACAAAGAGAGATCAACAGCAGCTGCAGTAAATAAAACATATTTATAGCTATATGCTAGTAGTAAAAGATATGTGTGGTATTAGCAACAACAAGCCACAATGATCAACTGGTTATTCAATACATGATCGTAATGATGATAAAATGGGAGGACTTGCTGTATTGATATTTGGTCTTCACACTTTCATATTGAGAGGTGTTTCTAATATTTATCTGACCCATTTATATTTAGCTCAAGCAAATGTTCATTAAGCAAGACTGTATTCTGCACACACTCCTCCACACATGCTCACTCATTTTCCCGTCCACATCACCTGCTCACATCTATCCAATAGAGCTGCTCCACTCCCTCATCGTTGGCCTATCATATTGCTGCTTTCCTTTTTAAAATAAAAATCCAGTTCATTAATGCCATCGTTACTTTCGACCCTTCCACCTCCCCATCGCTGCTGAGTCTTGACCGTTGGATCGACTTCTACATCGCATCGGCCTCAGATGACATCATTATCTGGAGTGGCTGCGGCTGGTTCGATCCCTAGCTGGTCAACATGTCCGATGTGTTCTTGGGCAAGACACTTAACGGTGTATGTATGGATTAATTACTTCTGATGGATTATACTACATAGCGACCCAACCTACAGAGTGTGAATGGGTAGGTGTGACATGCAGTGTAAAAGCGCATTGAGTAGTCCGAAGTCCATCCTTTAACTTAACATCACATCTATGTAAACTTGACTCTTCTCTCCTGACCGCACCATGAAAACCAAGCACCACAACATGATTCAATTCAAGTAAAAAAACTTTATTGGTCCCCGGGGGATAATCTCTGTCTTCTTTAAATACTGCCCATCTATTGTCAAATTCATGAAGATATGTTTGTTTGCTCGAGGGTTGTCTACTTGAATGTTTTCTTAATTTGCAGGGGGTTGATCTCTCAGGGTCATCTGACTTTTGAGGTTATTTTCCATTTGTTTTTTTTCTGTAATCATCACAGACGCATGGGAATAAATATGTAAATATGTTTTTTAATAAACAGAGGAGGAAACAATACGGTATAAGATTCCCATTCATTCCAAAAATGCACCTGTAAAATAAATCTAAATAAACATTTCAAGCATAGAGAACTTGTGTTATATCTGTGGTTCTAAAAGCACTTCTTAGTGATGATACTGAAACTCAGTGATGTACATATTTGGGCTTAATCACAACATGTGTGTGCTGTAAACATCGATAAATATTAGAGGCAAATCAATAAACCAACTGGTCATCAATCTGATAGTCGCCTCCATCATTTTGATGCTCGTTTACACTACGGCTGAAGCATTCGGATCACAAAGTTGGACCTCGTTTTTTGATGAACACCTTTATTTTGCAATGACTGTAACTTGCAGCCCCCCGCCCCTCCCCAAGAGACTAACTCTGACACTAAACAATAAACACAAACAAGTTTAACACACATTATCTGCTTTAAAGAATGCAGAGATGGATTATCAATCAATTCTGATCACAGCTGATTCTCTCTCTGTGCATCAACATGGGAGTCAATCTCATCCCTCTAATGCTCTGCTGCACAGTTGCATCTCCTTCGCACTACAGCAGCAAGATTGTGAAATGTGATTGCACACTGCCATCTTGTGGTGACTCAGGGCAGCACATTGATGCTGTGTTGTGCTGGCTGAGTCAGGGGAACATTTCATGGTGAGTCAAGGTTAAACGGTTTAAATTTGCACTGTGACTGTTTACAGAATCAGCTGGCTGAGGACACGTCACACCATTTATTCTCTGAGACTAAAATCAGCCGTCTGGATCTTAATCACAGGGTTGATGAGGAAAGCTGTAGTTAAAAAAAAAAAGCAGACCGATTGGCAGGCTGCAAGAAAAAAAAAAGGCAAATGGTGGAGGAAGATTCTCATCTTAAATTTTGGCAATACTGTAGTTTAAAAATGATACAATCAGGGCGCTAGCATCCTAGTGTTTAGTGCCGGCCCCCCTGTACGGAGGCTATGGTCCTCAAGGTTCGAATCCAACCTGTGGCTCCTTTTCCACATGCATTCTCCACTCTCTCTTTCCAATTTTTGACTCCATCCACTATCCTATCTCTAAAATAGAGGCATAAAAATAAAGCTTTAAAACAAAAAGGAAAAAGGGAGGTAACAGTTTTAGCATCAAATACACCAAAAGAAAAATTGTTTATTATGCAGATCTTTATTGTAATGAGTGACACATTCATCTGTAAAAACCGGTAAAAACCTGTAGATGTCCAGCAAAGTGTCCCACTATGAGGTGCATGTGTAGACGACTAAGTCAAGACTTCAGGGCCAGTCTGCCTGAAATTTTCAGGGAAATGTATTTAAAAATCTCTCAGTTTGTGTAAAGGTCTCTCTGTGGCTCAACATCCAATGACATTTCTGACTTCATTGTGACATAGAAACCATGAGGAATTCCCTCGCCAAGAGTTTGACCATTACACATGGATGCAGCGTTTTGTTATCATAAACATGGCATCATCTCCCAGATTAACACAGCCAACTCTATCGGCTGCAGACTTCATTTTAAAGGTGAATTTGATAGATTTCATTCCTAATCTTGGCCTAAATCATAGATTTAGGCCAATTTTTTGTAAAGCACTTTGAAATGCTGCAGTGTATACGACGTGCTATACAAATCAAGCCCTAGTTTTGGTTATAGAAATCTTACCATGAATCCATCGTCCATTTCAACCATCATCATTACAGCACGATCAATTCACTGCATGCTCTGAAAAGGTGTCATCAATTCTGTGTCAATAATCTCAGTGACTTTAGACATTTATCTGCTCGCTGAGATTGTAATTACTTGCAGCCTCTTCTCCTCCTGCAGCCGTGTGTTTGATTAGACCTCTATTGATATTCCTTGGACTGTGAGGAAAAATGATTGCACACATTATTTCTCATTGTTGTGTGACTTTCCTGCAGATATGAATGTTGTCTTGGTTTCACTCCTGCTGATAGTATAAGCTCTATTCTGCCCCCCCCCCCCCCCCCCCCCCCCCCCCCCCCCCCCCCCGAGATCTGTTTAGATGCTGTGATAACTTTCTCTGCTCCTCTGCTCCCTCAAACCAGAATCAATCTCGCTGTCCTGCAGGGAGAGCAACAGGCTGAACAATCCGACTCATCTTATCAGAGCTTAAACTCGATTTGTCTGATATTTCAAAGAGCCTCACCACCACCAGACACTGGGAATGTTAGAGCAGATATCTGGGATTCTGAAAATGTTAGAAAGCATTTAATCAATCCTTGAATCATTATTTAACATTCATATTTCCTTCTTTCCATGTATTCATGTGTGTTCTAAGACATCACTTCTTATTCTACATTGAAT
This sequence comes from Labrus bergylta, assembly GCF_963930695.1. Classification (NCBI taxonomy): domain Eukaryota; kingdom Metazoa; phylum Chordata; class Actinopteri; order Labriformes; family Labridae; genus Labrus; species Labrus bergylta. The sequence goes on from NC_089204.1 coordinate 5,745,896, forward strand.
TATTTAAAGTGGCTGATTAGGTAAATGTATGTTGGCGTAATCCCAGGGTAAGCCTGCAGAGGGCGCTAAACAGCTTGTTCTGCAAATCACACAACAGTTCCCTGACATGAAACCAAGATTTTCAAAAGACAGTTTCAAGCCTCTACGGAAGCCAGTGAAACCTCTTTCATAGACTCTCTTCTCCCAGAACTGGAGAGCAGTCCTCCCCTGGCAGCCCTGCAGTGTTATCCCCCTAAAAGGCTTCCAGAGAGCTGGCCAATCAGAAAGTGGGCATGTGGGGAGGGGGGGCCTAAAAGACGAACTGACGGACGAACTGTTTCAGGCAGAGACTGAAATTATGATTTTTACTGACGCCAGTATCAGACAAATAAGACGTTTTTTAAGCTGCAAATCTTGCAAAGCTACTATAAAGGTTTCACAGACACACAACATGAAAGCTCAACATGAGGACAATAAGGGATTTTTAAAATTCAGATATTAAGCGACACTGTGCGGTCATAAACGTATAGCAAGACACTGCATAGTTCTGTCTTTAGTCCATTTATGCTGTGAGTTCTTGCAGAGTCTACATGCAGTGTAAGGGTAATTTATACTTGTCTAATATGAGTCTAAATCACACAGTTTTGATCACAGTAATGATTGTTGGTGGTTGATTCCTTGTCTATCTGTGTCAAGTTTTTTCGGCCTGTTGTTCTTCAAACTGAAGCTGAGCGACTCATTTTGGAGAAAATATACACGAAACACAGCAATCAACACAACGTCTTGGCTGCAATTGGCAATCACAATAAAATTTTAATGAGGAAGCTAACAGGCTGTAAATGTCTTATTATTATTATTATTATTATTTGTGTTATTATTATTTGTCCCTAACAGAGCAGGGAGAAGAAGACTCATTTTGCCTGCCCCACACTAAAACACAAGAGAACAATAGAAATAGGCATTCTGTCAAATTACAATAACCTACCAGCCAATATTAGTATATATTTAAACCATGAAAATTAAGATTTTACAACATGAAGTAAGAGATGCAAATGTTAACACTGGTCATTTTGTGTCTCTATTGTGCAGTCATATCCTTTAGTTTAAAGGTGCATGTGTGATCCCTGCTGATCATTAAATATCTGTTATAATGAGGAGAACACATTAAGGTCAAAACCTGCCCCTTTGATTCATGCTCCATGTTCCCCCTGTGGTCTGTGTTTAACGGGATTGCTGGGATTATGAAGCCCAACAAAGACAATGACTTGAGGTTATATTTACAGGATGATTTGATCTTCATAATCAAGTCCTCCTGTTCATATAGAGAGGACAAACCTTCACACTGTGTTGCCTGTGATGCTGACATTTGTTTTGCCCATTGTTATTCATCGTTAGCTTTTGAGTTTGTATCATAATTTCTTTATTCATGTGTTCAGTTTTGTTTGTATATACCGTTTTCTAACTCTTCTGTCATTTGAGACCTGGTTGCCTCTATGCCCATAGATTCTCCTCACCTGTTAATTCCCATCACACACCTGTTTCCTTTGTCTGATTAGCTCCAAGCTCATTTAACCAGTTCACTTTCATTACCCTCTGCCAGATTGTCTCAGTGTGTTTACGCTAGCTTTCCTGCGTTTCTGTTTTGCATTGCTCTTTTGTCTTTACTTTTGTAAGTAAAGACTGCTGTTTCTTTTTTTACTGAGCTGTGCTATTGGGTTTATTTCGCCTTGGAACTGTGACATTATGGCCTTAATTTCTTAGAGTATTGTTGGTTTCTTCTCAGACCAAATGGTTTCCATTTTTGGAAGCCAAAGGTTCCAGATTATCCAAGAAAAAAACCCACATACATCGGAAGTGTTGGAAAAAATGTTGTATGCAAGAGTGTGAAAAAGAGGCCTCATAGTGCCACATTAAAAATAGTGACCTACAAACCACGTTTTAATCAGATGTGCAAGTTTGGTAGTCACATGTGACCTCATAAAAAGCTTCTTGTAGCCATAGCCTACAACCAACTGAAATCAGGCCATTTTTAATTGATTTAACAATGGCGTCACACCCTTACATGTATGAAGATGCTAGTAAAGCTCCTGGTTGGCTTAAAACATAATCATCAGCTGAATAAACAAAGTAGCTACAAAGAGTCAGAACTGGGATCAGCTCTAAACCAAGTTGTTTTTTTTCATAATCTCAAAAAGGAGATGGACAGAACTTTCATAGTTCACCCAAATATACCATTGGAGTTAATTTAACAAAACAACAGCTATGTTTAATCCACTTACCCAAAAGCACAGTTGCTTTGGAAGACGAAAGAGTATTTTCCACCAGAGTACGTCATTAAAAAGTAAAGAATGTACAGTACAACAAACTTTGAGCATCCTCTCTGTATTCTGCTGATTCAGAGCTAATGGAGCTGCAGGGGTTTAAGACTCACTTTCTGCAAAATCCCACTGGGACACTGCTGCTCTCTGCAACTCACAAACATACATTTGCTTTGCATTTCTGCAGGAAAGCTGGTCTTAGCCTGGGCCCTTCTAAGTAAATATTTCAAACAACTTGATTAAAGTATGACACTGTGTCTAAATACTAAGATAAGTTTGCCTACGTCATCGATTAAGGGGTCAAACAAAGCAGGACTTACACCCAGGAGAAGCAGGTACCATGATGTGATTCCTAAAGTTAACCAACCAATTGTAAAATATTACAACCAAAGTTAAGAGGTATCTCTCTCCAAGATAATCAAAGTTGTAAATATTGGCCTGGAATTGGGTCAGGACCTACAAACAAGACAGCAATCGGTCAAATTAGGAAGCTACCATTTTTACCAAGCTTACCAAGTTTTTATACCAAACAAAAGGTGTTCCACAGTGTTCTTATTTAGGTCCTGTGCCTTTCACTTATACATCATCAACATTGTGTCCTCTTTTTTTTACTGCTACATCTATTAATTTGCAGATGATGCAGTGTTGTTTTGTGCAGATTAATCTATTGCAGTTGGAAACCAAAATTGATCAATCTATGAAAGAAAGCAAAACTTCTTGGTTAGGTTTCACCAAGATTAATGTATGTTAAAATCATTCATCCTTCTTCCTAATAAATTTATGTCAGAACACAATATGAGCAGGTTGATAACCTGGTTGGACAAAATGAAGTGTATCTGAATCAAGTAGAAACCTCCAGTGTTGAAAAGTTGAGCAAATTTGGAAGTGAAAAAATGTGTAGTTTCTTGAGTGTCCACTTGAGGGTGGCTCCAAAAGCCCTGAGAGTCATATTAAAACCCATGTGAAAATGCACATCTTTACAGCAGAATTAAACATGTTAACAGCTTGGTACAAAAACTAGTTTTGGTCTGAATAGCTCATGTCTTTATTGGGACACACTGTATGGTGGTTGAATATTTTATAACTCATCCCTTTTGATTTTATTAAGGCTCAGAGGTATGCATACATTTGCTGTTTGCAGGTGGTTTAAGGCCTGCCTCAGGACCACCTCTCTGTCTGTTTCTATAGACTGACAGAAAGTACATTTGAGGCAGCATTTCCAATATGGAGACTGCTATTGTTGGGCTTCAAAATGCCTCTTCAGACACCAATGGTTGATATCACTGAGACCACGTCCATATTTTCTGAAGTTTATGATCTGAATGTGATTATTTCCTAACATTATTTAGTTGTTTATGTTTTCCAGTACAACCCTATGACTAGTGTGAGTATTTGACAACAACCAGAAAATATGCAGGGTTAAATAAAATTACAAGGAGGGACAACCCGAGGAGACATCAGTATTAGACAACCTTAGATGAGAAGAAGATGCAATTCGCCCCCTTAAGTTTAAACTGATATACCTGTTCAGTAACATGTTGTGTATCTGTGTGCAGTGTACAAGCAGGCCAACAACATTAACATGATGAAGGGCAGGATAAAGAGTGCGGCGACACGCAGCTCCATCAGTACCTCCCTCCTGAACTGATGCAGAAGAAAACGTTAAGAGGGCTGTATTAAAGTCCTCGTCATGTTTCTTAAGATTGTGTTTTCTTGTTTTAGCGATCAATTAAGTGCACAAGAGTGTAAACAATAAACACTTTAATCCTCTTTTATTGCTATCATCCATATTCATACACCAAATAAACATGCAGTGTTACTACTTATTTACAACAGGTTAAGCAAACGGATGCCTATATATAACATGATACTACAGTATATAAATACATTTCACATGAAGATGTCCAAGGAACTGTGAGGTTGGCAGCCCAACGTCACATTGACGCAGTATTTGCAACGTCCAACAACAGGAAGGATAGGGCAGTCCAATGGAAGCCATCTTTCATTTTCTATTACCCAATGTTGCTGAAATGTTGCTCAGTGTCCTGTCAACGTCGCCCTTGGTGCTCCTTAGTTTCTGCATTGTATTCTCATTTCTTAAGGTAACTGCCGTAAAAAGGTGTCCGTTCACACCTACAGAAGCAGCACTGAAAATGTGTTTGCGATCATGGAGCCATAGGACAGTTGACGCTCTTGAGTCTTGGATCGACTTCATAATTGGGCAGCAAAATGTATAATTTGCATCCACGCTGAGGGGGAGCTTGAGTTGTTCTCTTGTTGTTCTTTGGCTCCATTCTGGCGTTCATTTCTTGCACTGTTCACTGAGAAAATAACTATCAAACCTACAACCATGGTGCTATAAGGTATAAAACCAGACAGTCAGTGTTTATCACATTAACCTCTTCAATAGGTCACCACACAGCTCATTCACTCATCCTTTCAAAGAACAAGCTTCAAATAAAAAAATGAGAAGAGAAGGTTGATATCCTTCACCAAAAGAGACCCCGGAATCAAAAATTATTGATCAAATCACACATCACATCCTTCCAATGGCCTCAGCTGAAAGTTTGTATGATGTTTCTTCTCCATCATATCCAACCGAAACAAAAACAGGCAAAGCAGAAGAAACAAAAGTTACACTTGATTACCATGCAGGAAGAACAGAATCAAACATTTATAATATCATCAGGCAATGAGAGCAATCAAAAAGTTTTGATTGAGAGATGAGAAGATAGTTTAAAATGCATATTGGAAATTTATGTTGCATCTATGTTCAAGAGACATCCAATGGTAGTTCTTAAAATGGAATGAGCAAGTATGTTATAGCAATACTGAATAAATAAACATGCATCTCTGTTGTTTAACTGAATCCTGTGTTTTCTATCTGAAATGTAAATCATCAAGTTCATCTGCTGATTGACTGCATGCTATTTCAGAACTGTTGCATGAGTTACAAATATGATATTAACATTTGAAAATGCATCTAAAAATCTGCTAGCTGAGAACCGAAAGGGGAAACCAGGAGTAACGGCAAATCAAAAGGAATCTTTGGTTCTTTGGTTCACATCACTGACAGCATCGCCTGAACTTAAAAAACACACACAGTGAAAATGACAACGGCCTGAGGAAACAAGCGCCACCTCATGCATGTCATATCCAAGTGCTTTCTCTGTCTGGATAATGCAAGAATGACGACATCCTGCTGAAATGGTTTGACCATTTCATTCATATTCAAATCACTCTACATAGTCTAACACATGTAGGTCGGATGACTGCTTTGTGTCACAAAAGAAAAGTGAGAATCTCAACCAGCAGCACAAAGGGAGTCTCGCTTATATCCCATGGTCTGTGTCTGTATATGTGTCCATTACTGTGATGTATATCCACATAGCTATAGTATAGTGGGCAAGACCCTGGGATTCCCATAGTGTAAAATATAATACAAAAAATGCAAGAAGAATGACATAACCTTATGAGTTAAAAGATATTTGTAATATAAACCAATGGATTTTGGGACATGATGAAGTTGTTATTTTTTGGTCCTTTTTGCCTTTATTGGACAGGACAGTTGAAGAGAGACAGAAATTGTTGGGATAAGGGGGGGGGGGGGGGGGGGGGGTGACATGCAGGAAAGGGCCAAGGTCAGCTTTGAACAGACGGCCGCTGCAATGAGGACTATAGCCTATAGCCAAGAAAGCGATCAGGTGTAAAAGATTTTTCTGCTGGCTAAGTTGAGAAGCATGGTAGCCTGGTTAACCATATCAAAGGTGAGGTTACCTACATAATGTTCACTTGGAGCAACAGCGTGTTGTTTATATTGTGTTAATGTTGTTAAATCTAAAAAGGAACTAGCTGGTTAAAGCTTCTTTTGATAATTAAAATGACATGTTATAATATCATTTACTATTAAACATTATGTGGTTTCATTTAACGGTGCTGTCCAAGTTATGAGTGAGAAATATTAAACCCAATATAGTGGACTTTTTGTATCCCACAATTCATTGTGAAAAGTAGTGTACAACTCGTAGTCTCTATGCAATCACTTTCACACAAGGCTCTTATCCATAGCAGATGGAAGACAACCAGCAACAAAACGGACCACAGAAGACACTAAACTATTTATATTTGGTGGCCTTTTTACCAAAACTTGATGCCGTTTTAATAAAGAGTAAATAATGTTAGTTTTGTTTTATGATCCTGACAGGCCTTAGACCATAAACATAAATACAGTACTTTAAATGTATTTACTATATGTAATTGTTTTGTGAAAATATGCTCAGTATAAGATTAGTAATCACTGAAATTCATGCTGTTATTGTTTATAGCCTCAGCCAGCGTTTGAGTGGTTGCGTAGTTGTGTGACAGCAATGATGTTATATCAGCGGCTGGCGAGACAGCAGCAAGCAGTGTCAGAAACGTTTCTTTTTTTATGCCTATCATTCACTATACAGCCAACAAAAGAGAACTCCATATGGGGGGGTTGTAGGGAATGAGTGTATGGTTTCAGACTGGGGCATAGTGTTTCATAACACACCTTTATGAAAACTGCAGCACAGATATGTGCTGTCGACAAGAGCTTTCACACAGTGGATGGATTTTGTGCCAGATTTTCAGAATACAACTGAAGGGATCAAAGGCCACTACATTTATGACGTCAATGAAATAATGAATGCCGGCAAAGCAAAAACAGCACCGCTCGGTGAATTCAGAAACTCATGAAGGTAAAAAAAGAGAGGGAAGGGGACATGATCGTCCTCAGGAGACCGTTTGTAACACACTCTCCTAATCGATTTCAAGCTCGCTCCTCTGGAGTTAACAAAACCCCTTCTCAAATCCATTATTTTCATATTTCCCTGCTAAATGTTGTACCTGCAGGCAGAAAAGGAAAGGAAGTTAAGTAGCAATCCAGAAATAAACTTCAGGGTGAATAATTATGCAGAAGGGCCACTTCTTTCTTTTTAACCGCATGTTTAGGTTTATGCAAATTGACCAAAACTCAGTCATGAGAAGGTCGGCTTAATTTTCAATAAAAACCCGCAAATGTAAATTTATTGTGGGGACACAATAATCACTCAAAATAGTGACTAATATTTCAACATGTAGCTGTCATCATAACCATGACTTTCTCCTTAAAACAATCTGATATGTGTATTCTGCTTTGCTCATGAATCCAAACTTAAAAAGTTAAAACTCTCATCTCAAACACACGTTAATAACACTTACTGTACATACATACGATAAAATAAAATACAGTTCTCCTCTACATACGCTGTGTCGCAGGCTCTCTGTGACACATGAGGCTTCAAGCTAGTGCTAAAAGTAGAGATAATATGTCCAGTAGAGCAGGTTGACCATGACAAACGAGAGGGGGAAGGTGACTCTGGAGTAGTTGTCTATGTGGTGGGGGTTTTCAATGCGACAGCAATATATGGCGCTGAGCACTTTGCGAACGGTGGCCAGAACAGTGATGCACCAGTGGGTCGGCTCCGGGGGTGACGCCTCAGGCTTTGGCTCACTGCCCGAGGGGCTGGACGGGTTGACAGTGAGTTCTAGAGAGGTAGGAGCTGGGGTGGGAGTAGCAGCAGGCTCCTTGCGTCTCTTTGCCCTGGTGGAGTGAGTGGAGATGGTGGTGACGATGCCGTTCATTTCGTCTTCAAAGTCGTGCATGTGGTGGCCATACTGCGAGAAAGTGAGAGTAGAGGAGAGATTGAGTAAACATTGAGTAAACATTAAACATCTCGAAGTGCTTTTAACATTTGTTCAACTCACCCAAAAGTGATCATGATGGCATGATGATGATGATGATGGTGGTGACAAGGATGGCGATGAAGCTAATGACAATGACCGACATCAGGAAGACGGCGACTGTGAGCACAACAACAGCAGTGACCACAACCCCAACAATGACAACAGTGATAGCAACAACAATAGCAATGACTGTGATGATAGCATGGACACAATGACAGCACTGACAACAACAATAACAATGGCAACAATGATGGAATGAACATTTTGATAGCAATTGCAACAAGTATAACTAAACCCTGAGCAACAGCAATGACCACAACAACAACAACAACAAGGTCAACTTCTGCAATGACAGTAAATATAGCAATGGTAGACATTTTAGCAATGCAACTTGACCACAATAAGCAATGAGCAATTACCAAGCAGGGTCAATCTCTGCAAAAACATCAAAGTTAGCATTGACTTAAATATTAGCAATAACCACATCATAACATGAACACAAAGATAGCAATGGACATTATCATAGCAATGACCACAACAAAACAAGATGGAAAAAGTAGAAATGCCAAGAACTACAGCAATGACCAAAGTTTCGGCAATGACCACAATGAAAGTAATAACCACAACACAGGGTTGATAACAAAAACAGCGCTGACCAAATGATAGCAATGACCACAACAGTAGAAATGACTATGATGATGAACAATGGACAAAATGATAGAATGACCACACAGCAACTTCTATAATGACCACTATGACAGCGACTGCAATGACATAATAACAACAATGATCACAACACATCATTAGCATTAGCATTAGCAATGATCACAACACAACATGACAACAAAGATAGAAAAAGCATGTTATGTGGATGACCACAACTACACGAACAACAACAAAGGCATGGACAACAAGGATAGCAATGACCTTACTATTAGCAATGACCCCAAAGCAGTAATGACCACAATGAGCACAATGAGCACAGTGACGGCACTGACTACAACACAACATTGAGCTCAACTAACTACTTTATAAATAAAGACAGTGATGACCACAGCGGTAGGAAAGGTCATTGCTGCTCTAATCACAATCATTACAAAATAAGCAGGACCCATCATTAACGCTTTCATCATAGAAATATGTTTTTGAAAGTTCAGAACCAAACTAGATTCATGGCTCAGCCTATTTAAGGTGGTGGTAGCTAGGTCTGTAGGGACTTGGGTTGGGAACTGGATGGTTGCTGGTTCAAGTCCTGGTGCATTGTTCTGGTAGCAGGAGAGGTGCCAGGGCACTTCCACTAATGCATGCTGTTTGTGCATGTGTGATTCGGGCCTATGTGTGTGAGAAGTATGACTCTCAATAACAGAATGTAAAACCAGAAATTCCCTCAGGGATTAATAAAGTATTTAAAAATAATAATAAAAAATGAGTCTCATGTTATACCTGCAAGTACTACAGTTAGTGGAGCACAAGTGCCAGCCTCAAATCATTCCTGAACCAATTACTTTCTGTGTTTTAAAACTCCTAACATCATTGTCTCTAAATGTCTCATTTTAGAGGAAGACAGATTTAAGCCTGCAATTAGACTTCAGTTAGCATCAGCTCATCTTAAAGCTGAGACCCAGACAAAGAGCATGGAGAAATACTTGTTTTTAAAGTCAAACTGCTTTCATTTTTTATAATAAAATGATACTACTCCCATGGAAAAATGTGTTCTATGACTTTCCAGTGTTTTAAATACAAAATGAGAATATAGGGAATACATGTATTCTGGACATTTTCACCTGAAATAGAAGAAGGGTAAAATGATTCCTCCTCAAAAGTTAATGATGAGCCCTGGAATACAGAATCGCTATCCATAGTATGGCCGCTCTTTTGTAAAGCACTTTGAACTGCAACTGAATTTGTCTGAAAGGAGCTGAATAAATTAAGTTTAATTTGAGTATCTCACCATGAGCATGTGTGCATCAGCGTGAGTGAGGGTGCAGAAGTGAGCCACGGCATACTCGATGAGCGCTCCAAAGATGAAGCTGAAGCAGATTCCCAGGTACACATCAATGGCCTTGATGAAGCAGTTGGCATTGGGCAGGGACGTCCGGGCTCCCATCATCAGAGTGGTCATGGTCAGCACTGTGGTCACACCTGGAACAAAACACACACACAGACACTGGTGAGGTACAGTTTAACCTTTAAATGACCATCGATAGTTATTTATTTATTTGTTCTGCATTTTAGAGCCAGGTAGCCTCCTTATACTCAGTTTTAAACTGTTATATGCAATGATAAATATTTAGTGTTAGGATGAATACCTGCACATACTGTGATCAGAATTTGGAGCAACAAAAACCCAACAAGAACGACTTTTTTCAGTGTTTGAAGTTGGACTTGTCTTTTTGTTAAATACACATTTTAGTTGGACTGTGTTTGAATCCTCTACCTCTTTTTGGGTTTCAATACATCACATTCTGATGGTTTAAATATGTGGGGATCGCTATCTCTTTACTAAAGTGGAGAAAATACCTTAAGCAAGGGTTTGTAGACTTTACCTATACAAATACGTGCTGGAACAGAAGACAAGGAGATCCAGAAGGAGACCCATGAGAGGACAACGAGCAGGCTGGAAGGGACGTAAGTTTCCAGGATGAAGTACAGGATGCTCCTCTTCAGCTCAAAGTGGAAAACCAGCTTTGGGTAATTACCTTTTAAAAAAGGAAGAAAAGTGTGTCAGTGTGCTTGATAACAACTAACAAGAGCTCCAGTTGTACTATGTATAGCAATATTTCACTCATGTACTGCTGCTTTGATAATAAAGTATTTGTCTTTGTGTGTTTTTTTTTGGTGCAAATATAACACTGGACCATTGTAATCAACAGAGGAATACAACAGCACAAACTGGTGGAGGAAGTGCCAAACCAGAATCTTCTGCAAGGTAACATTTGGGTTTTATCAAAGAAGTCTACTCTTAAAAGAAAGTTCTACTGTATCTTTGCAGAGATCCTTTTAACAATTGGAGCCTGCCAGTGGCAAAACCAAGAACTTTCAGAGGAGATACTCTGAACTGGTTAGAAGTGTTACATCCATTACAATCTGTCAAATGTCTTCTTCTGCACTAATACATAATTTAGATCCCAAAAAACAAACAAACAATGAAATAACATGAAACTAGCTTGAAGGTCATTGTTACCAGTTTCATAAACGGCCTCTGAGACGGACGTGTAGTGATCCTCCACGGTGTACTGAGCCAGCTGCAGGGTGTCTAACCCGCTGACTGACTCGTTTCCTCTGGTCCAGTAGAACATGACGTCGTTGATGTTGTAACCCCCTGCAGGAGAGACAGAGAGAAAAGGTGGTGGAAATTACTTTTCTAGGAAGATTACATGAAATAGATTCATGTAAATGAGTCAAGTTCAATCAATCAATATTTTTCATGTACACAACAGATCATATTTATGTTTTTTACTACATATAGACATAACAGTTGGTCCATTTTCTATTTTTTCTTCTTCTCTCCATTTGTGATTTATGGCCAAGAGGGGAAAATCTATGTTTTTGCTCTGGAATATAAAATCACCTGGTAAATATTTTTGACTCATCAGGTACAGTCAGCCTTTTGTGGAAAACCTTTGTGTATTGAAACAGCAAACACTTGTGTTGTTTTGATTTCACCCAGGGAAGACAATAACTTCTAAAGATTGATCCTAGAACTCATTTTTCAACTTGTAAACCTCATTCCACAACCTTTGAAGGATGAAAAACACAAGGACCTTGGTTAGTGTATACTACATAGCAAAAGCCTCTTCTTCCTCCAGCTATTATAACTCGTAAATCCAGGAGAGAAATCAGTGATGTAAGGCATAGAAGGCGAAGCACAACATATTTTTTTTTTTCTCACCATCAAATCAGAGCCTCTCTAAGTCCATACTGCTCTTACAGAGTTTATACTAAATCTTCACAACATTGTATGGTGCTCATATCATTGCAGAAACATTTTCAAATGCTAAATACAGATCCTAAAGTTTGTAAATGGGTCCACATACTGTATGTGAACACAGATCCACATGTGACCAGCAAGGCGGGGCAAGAGGAGTCGAATGCAAAGGCTAGGTGGGTTAGGCTTTGAGAACCAGGGGGTGTGGTAGCCACTGACCTCAGTCAGCCCTGCAGCTAGCCCAATAGCTCCAGGCATCCCTGGACAGAGCAGGGGGCTCTGCTCTCTCGCATCTCCAGTGTCCCCCAAATCAAGACAAGGCTTGCTTTGAATCTCCTAGTTGTTGTATTTTAAACAATCTTTCTTTTTTTTTTCCCTCACCCCAACAATAAATCCTCTTCCTCTTCTCCTCGACTCTCTCTCTCGTAAATACTCAACTGTTCCAATGAGTGCTCCAACAGGCCTGGAGTATTTCCATTTAAGGCTAGATCTGCAGGGTTTGTCTAATCGCAGATGTTTTTTGAATAATTATGTTTTTGACTTTGTATTGTTTCTGTAATTGCAACACATTTGTTTAATTTGCAGCATGTTTCAGTCGTTGCATTTGCTTTTGAATTTGTGTCTTTTCTGAATATGCTGCATGTTTTTCATGAAGGAAGTTGTTTCAGCCATTGCCAAGCCTCTGCACTTGTTGTCCACCCATAAGGATGCACCTGAGGCCTGCTGCCTGATGGATGTATGCACGCTGACACATTCACAATAAAACTTTATAATACGATAATATGGTTTTTTTTTTTATGGTGGATCAAACACGCCCATACATTTTCCTGCTCATGGAACAGTTTGTTGTGCAGAAAAGAAAATTACATCTAGGTTACCCATTTGCCCAGAAAGCTGCAGGAATTCATAATATTTGCAGTGGTGGTGATGAAGACGTTAAAGAAAAAAAATTATCAGTGGTTAAGTGAACCCCAAAGTGGCTTTTTGTGTGAACAGATGGGAATGTTAATTGCTACAGCTATGCTAAAGTGTGATCCTTTTATGGATGAGTTGTTTGAGATTGCAACCCATAGTGGGAGGTAAAATCCCTCTATATGAGCACAAGAGGAACATTTGGCAAGAACCAAAGAGAATGTGAAAACATCCTGTTTAAGATGTTATGTTACCCCAGAGAAGCACGCAGGGTGGAGTGTGCACAGAGCAACATTCACAGTATGTAAACAGTACAGAACAGAAAAACACTTCACATCAAGCAACAACAACAACAAAACATCTTAAAACATCCTATTTTTTAAATGTTTCATGTATGTTCTTTCAGTCACACAGGACACAGACTGTTATTCACTCTAACAATGTTTGACATGCAGAGATCCAACAGGAATCATTAATGTAAACATATCTGTTCTGTTCATCCTCCTCTAATGTCCTGCTAAAGAGCTCAACTCATTCTGTGAGACACTAATCCTGCACACTGCACGATCCCCGAGAGCCATGATAACCCAAATAAAACTTCATACAAGATAAATGTGGTCAAAGACACCCAGGCTTAGTGCAGAAGAGCTTTTAAGAGAACAATGCAATTATCATGCTATCAATTAATAAGAGTGCAGTGTGGCTCTTAGAGCATGTGTCACTGTCGTTTCTCAAATTTATCTGCAGAGGGAGCAAGAGAACAAACAATAAATGTAAGAGGAAATGCAGTTGGCTGAAGCTGAAACACACATCATCTGCTCCAACATGAAATGTTCATTAATTTGCTGTTGCTCTCCCATTAAACTCGTACAGAATCATGCATTATTGACCAGAGTGAGCCAGGAAACATGGCGCGAAGACAGAAGCAGCAGAGGCCTTACTGCTTTACTGCAAACTGTCCTGTTCCTTTTGGAAGATTTAGACAATATTTGAATACCTTTTGGGACATTATTTCAGGACAATTAACAAAACAACAATCAAGAGTCTTTCACTTGGAGGCGTTCAATTAGAAAACTGAAACCAAAACACCTTAACATATCTAAATGTTCCAGTTATTATGTATGCTCTGTGGTGAGGAAGAGGAGGACCTTCTGATATTTTTATGATCATATTCTGCCTGTCTTGTATTTGACGGATATCTGAGATGAGGTAAAGCTTAATTACCGTATTTTCCGCACTATAAGGCGCACTTAAAAGCCTTTAATTTTCTCAAAAAACGACAGTGCGCCTTATAATCCAGAGCGCCTTATATATGGATGAATTGGTTAATTGGTTGATCCATACTGGTTGTACACGGCGCTCAGCGACACTGACTCGGATAATGACGAGAGGGAGCCGGGCATGTTGGATGCCGTACTCGCCCAACTGTTCAATTCGGACACTGAAGAAGAAGAATTCGAGGGATTCGTGGACGGGGAATGAACTGAAAAAGTGAGCTTTACGTGTTATACGTAACGGAACAATGTTGAGTAATGCACTAACGTTTGAATTAGCGGTATCAGACTGTGTTTCTTTTACGTGTTTACAACTGAACAAGGCTGGGAGATATTGTGAATATGCACATTAACGTTTGAACAACATTGAGTTATTGTGAACTTAAACTACGTTTAAAACGTAGTTTTATACGTATTTATATTTATATATTCACAATATCTCCCAGCCTTGTTCAGTTGTAAACACGTTCTATTCTATGCGCCTTATAATCCGGTGCGCCCTATATATGAAAACAGTTCTAAAATAGGCCATTCATTGAAGGTGCGCCTTATAATCCGGTGCGCCTTATAGTGCGGAAAATACGGTACCTTAACTGCTAACTTGTCTTCAACCCTAAGAACTCTTCAAGTGATCCCTTTGGTAGTTTTGCTTTTCATGACGTCACTTCTTGGAAGTATTTTCAAATATTTTACGTCCCTAGATTCTCTACAGCCTATGCTAAAAGATTAAACAAATCACCAAACAGTATGCGTTGATGAGAGTACTTATATTGTGTCATAAATTGCAGGACTACGACAATGACTATGTCACTCATTTAGTACTGCATTAAAGCCAGTGTAAGCTTTAAAAGTGAAGTAAATTCATATATTTGAGTTTACAAAGTTAATACTTGCACCTGTGTATGCCCTGAGCGAACTTGATGAAGCTACAGATGAAACGCGTTGTTCGCTCACAATGAAATACAGTAAAGTCATTCTCAGTGTGCAACAGAGATTAGATTTATTCTTCATGGTATGTTCCTGCAACAGTACACACCTGAGAACTTATAGGCTGGGTACGGGGAAATCTGTTGGTCATTTAGATTAATGTTTGTATATTTACATGTTTAAATATTTTTAGTAGCACCTAGTAACTGACCATTTTATATTGAATCTACCTTGGTGGTTGTCAAAATGTTTGCCTTGAGTTTAATCATCCTAGCTTCTGATTGGCTAACTGAGTGACATGTGATGAGCAAGAAGGAAGTGTTGTTGTTGTTGTGAAGCAGAATGAATGACAGTGAAGTGCTGCTGAGAAAGTTATCCATCTCCATCCTGCTGTTCTCCTTAAGTAGATCCATCCATCCACATTGAACACTCACACATATATAATGTGAACCAGTGACTTCATGAACAGTGATTTAAAATGTCTCATTCATACGGATACAGACGTAGCAGTCTGTCCACACTCTTTGATCATTTCATCTGTATTGCTGCAGGTTTTCTGGAAGCTTACAGACACAGACCAGATGTTGCAATTCAACTGGAAATCATGGGGGCAGTGTGGAGCCAACAGTTGAAGCCAGACCAGCAAAACACAACAACAAAGAGTACTTTAGACTGTGTAACTTTTTGAGAAAAGACTGTGCTATGTGCTTAGGAACTAAAGGCATAAATGTGATGCTTGTTGCATGGCAGCGAAGGAGAAGCAGAGATTTATGTGAGACTGCGCCGTCGATGGGATGCATTGTTTATAATCCATCTGAATGTAAAGATGTGTGGGAGTATATGGGTAGTGACAGTTATATCATTTAAAATGTATGCATCTATTTTTATAGAGTTCAGAGTGAGGGCGCTGCCTGCAGGGGGTGCTCCTGAGCTGGTGGGGGGGTTAGGTGCCTTACTCAAGGGCACCTCTCCAGCTACCGGGCCAATTTCTGGACTTGGTCCGTGCTGGGACTTGAACCAGTGACCATCTGATTCCCAACCCAAGTCCCTACAGACTGAGCTACTGCCACCCCATATGATTAATGAATGCTATTATAGCTTATGTGCTAGCTACATTTTATCTAGTTAATAAAATAATGATCAGAGACTGTATCATTACATCAAAAAAATAAGTGTTTCTCTCATTCTGATGACTAGATATTATATTATAGACTAGTGATATTTTCCTTGACATTGTTGTGCAAACATCCTTTGAAAAAGAAGAAGCTGAAGCCCCCCATCAAAGAGTTCATAAAGGAGCCAGAGCCAAAAGTAAATTGAAATCAAAGATCATAAAAGAGTGACTCTCTCCTCTGACTCTTTCTGCCGTCACTTCAATCCTGCTCTAAAAAAAAAAAAAAAACCTCCCACCACCAGTTTGTCTCTCAACCTTCTTCCTGTGCAGAGGATCCACTTTTGGCACAGCATTAAAAGAAATGAACCCTTGACTAAACATCTTCTTAAAGAGACTTAAAGACTGAGCAAGATGGAGGTTGGAGAAGCGGAGTGAAAGAAAACAGCAGAGAAGTAGCAGCGAGATGAGAGAAAGATTGAAGATGCAGGAAGTGAACGAGACGAAGTGTGGTGGGGGGGGGGAATAGCACTGGAGGAAGGAGCCATCATCCTCTCAGTTACCCAGCTCTAACCTCCAGATGTCTTTTTGTCTGCTAAGTGGGACTGGAGCTGCCGTTAAATGTTTTATTTGGCACTGAGATCCTGGTGGGCTTCTGGCAGGGATCAGACTGAGCTTAGCCTGGCTGGCTGTCATTTAATAGCAGCGAGCAAAAAAGCGTGGTGGAAAATAAAAATGGCAGAAGAGCGAGGGAGGCTGAGAGACGAGGAGGAGGGAGAGGAGGAAGCTGTTTCTCCCCCCCCCAATCTTTTACAAATCTAAAAAAATTGATCTTGACATGTTTCAATTCAATAAAAATGTAGCTTCAAACGTACAAGATCATACGTGACTTAAGAAGAAAAACAAATATGGAGGACAATCGATATTATCAGCAGGAAGTGAAGTATATCTTTCCTGAGACATCATTCCACATCATTTCACTTGGCTTGGCGCACAGTGGTGTTTATGTTTGTGAGCTGTAAGAGTGTGCAACTGCTCCTGAAATAATCGTGTTGACAGCACCCACACACCTGAGGATTATTCGGACAAAGTACCGGTTGCGACAAGCCTCAAATCGAGCCACGTCACCTGATCGTTGAGAAGCAAACTGGGGACCGAAATCAGGCCTACAATCATCTAGTGCGCAGACGTCCTAAGTTGACTTTTGAGCCTTGGAGAGAACTAGCTGTGTAACCCTGCTGAGTTATCTGAGACTCCTGCCTTCAGCTTCATATATAACAGTTTCTAATCTTTTTTAAATATTCCTTTAAAGTGGAGATGTTTTTAACTTTCCTCTCTGTTTCATCTTCTCTACCATGACACCCACTTACAACAGAAAACACACACAGGAGAATTCCCCCATTGTGGCCTGAATTGCCCCGCCATTTCTGTCTGCTGTGTGACATAAGCATGCAGCGTTTCTCTCTCACACACAGCAGCAGCAGTTTAGAAGATGAGAGGATGTGAACTGTTTGATCCTTTGGGTTTGATCACATATGTCTGACATCACTACCCACACACAGCCTCAGCGGCACAGCTTCAAGCCGCAGCTCACACTTCACCCTGTCTTTATGAAATGTTGAAGAGTCCTTACAGCTCTCCAGTTGTAGCGTGCAGGTCTGCTTGTCCATCGGGTACTTGGTCAGGTCCATGTTGCAGGCCACGGTGGTGGTGATCCTGCAAAACACAAATGTTTTGTAGTCGTTATAAAGACAAGAATACTTGCAGTGAATGAGATGTCGGCAGTAGTTTCTGGATCAGGACGTGTTATGTAACATCATCCGGTGCTTTGATTTTAAGTTTTTGCATTTATAAGAAATCATCTGCCTTGTTTTATTTTTGTTTATATAAAATTATTTCCATACTGAATCCTCTATTGCACTCAACTTGAGAACACTGAGAATGAAATCTTCCATTGGTATGACAAAATCTGGCTGAATTCTATCCTTTCACAGCAAACAGTTCATTAATAAACACATCTAATGAGCTCACACATGCATAAAAAACTTCTCCAAACGTTCCGGTTGAGCTGCATGTGTGACTGCAAACAGCCACATTTTTCACCAAGAACTTTCCTGCAAGCTCCTGAGTAACATTAATTTGTGGTATTCTACTGACATACAGAAGGATGTGGCGCAGTCCGGCAGTGGTTAGTGCGCGCGCCCCATGTATGGAGGTTGTAGTCCTCCAAGCAGGCGGCCCAGGTTCAAATCCAGCCTGTGGCTCCTTTCCTGTATGTCATTCCCCACTCTCTGTCTCTGTCTCTCTCTCTTTGATTTCTGACTCTATCCACTGTCCTATCTCTCCAATAAAGGCTGGACGTTTACAACACGAGACCAGTGGACAACCAGTGTGACATTCATTCATGTAAATGAAGCTGCTTTATTCTCTTCTCTCCAGTATGTTCTTCTCAGTTCATAGGTGTTCTTCTATGTGCTTTTCACTTTTTATACAGATGACTGTCGGTCTGATATACAAAATCAGTACACTCTGAAGTACTCTGACGATACAGCTCTGATTTCTCTGTTAAGTAACTCTGACGACCCTGGACTGCACCAACATGCTGTGAACAAAATGGTTATGTGGAGTGATAGACACGCTCTAGAGATCAATGCAAAGAAAACAGAGGAAATTGTATTTGGTTCACCATCTGATGCTCATAAAGCTCCTATTCTCATTCATGATGAAAAAATCAAGCAAGTGTCATCTTATAAATATCTGGGTATAATGATCGACCATCTGTTGTCCTGGAAAGATCACATCGACTACATCTGTAAAAAGACAGATGTAATCTGTAATCTGTAATCTGACAAATGTAATCCGCCGTCTGAGATCTTTTGGGGCGAGTCGACAGATTCTTCTTTTGTTTGTTACCTCTGTGATTCTAAGTGTCCTACAGTATTGTAACACCTCATGGTATATGTGTATGTCTGCCACTGTGAAGTCTAAACTGCTCCAGCAAGATTGTAGGCCAACCCATGCAAAGACTCTATGAATCCGCCTACAACAAAAGCATTTTAAGACTGGCTAACTGCATCGCCTCTGACCATGACCACGCCCTGAACACAGAGTATGAACTGTTACCATCAAACCGGAGATACAGGGTCCCACGTTTTATTAAGGTCAGACTGAAACACTCTTTTGTTCACCAATCAATCCTAAAATGTGGAGCTGAATCCTCGACCAAAGCACCTTTAGGGCCTCTGGGCATTTGTTTGGCATTTGAGTGTTGTTTCAAATGTTTATATCTTGAGTGTTGTGTTGTGTTTGAGTGTTGTTTCAAATGTTTATATCTTGAGTGTTGTGTTGTGTTTGAGTGTTGTGTCAAATGTTTATATCTTGAGTGTTGTGTTGTGTTTGAGTGTTGTTTCAAATGTTTGTATCTTGAGTGTTGTGTTGTGTTTGAGTGTTGTTTCAAATGTTTGTATCTTGAGTGTTGTGTTGTGTTTGAGTGTTGTTTCAAATGTTTGTATCTTGAGTGTTGTGTTGTGTTTGAGTGTTGTTTCAAATGTTTGTATCTTGAGTGTTGTGTTGTGTTTGAGTGTTGTTTCAAATGTTTGTATCTTGAGTGTTGTGTTGTGTTTGAGTGTTGTGTCAAATGTTTGTATCTTGAGTGTTGTGTTGTGTTTGAGTGTTGTTTCAAATGTTTATATCTTGAGTGTTGTGTTGTGTTTGAGTGTTGTGTCAAATGTTTATATCTTGAGTGTTGTGTTGTGTTTGAGTGTTGTGTCAAATGTTTGTATCTTTGTTTCCTGTCTTAATTGTTGTGCCGCAAACGGAGCCGCTGTGACGCAAGTCAAATTTCAGACTACGTCTGACAATAAAATATTATCTATCTATCTATCTATCTAGTTCTATAGATTGTACTGTCATTATAACGTTGGACTCTGTTGCTTCATCCACCAATTCTGTGCCCTTCTTTTTATGTCATGTCCTCCTGCAAATACACACACAACCAAATATCACAACTTATTCATTTTCCTAATATTGATCATTTTATACATTTTAAATTATAAAGAGACTCATGTCATGTATTGGTTATAATTAAATTGTTAGTTTTCTGCCTAAAAGCATCAATACATTGAGTCAGAGATGAGTTAAATGCAGTTGATTGATGTGTAGAATTCATCATAGCAAGCTGTGCACGAAGCTCTGACAACTGATGTGATTCAGTCATAAAACATCATCTCATCATCTCTGTTGGCTGCTTGTTGAAGCAGCCAACAGAGATGATGAGATGATGTTGACATAACTACACCCCATATTTTACAACACTTAAACTGTGTTCAGACCGAGACATTCCCTCGTAGAACCTCTGCAAGTTTAATGGGGAGTAGTCCCATCGTGCAAATTCACAGTATCTAACAAGTCATATGCTTGGTTCACTACAACAATATGAACCCAAATGAAGCAGATTCAATTGTAATGAACAGGTTGAAGACATGTCTACATGACCACTTATGATGCAGATTTGCCAACGTTTTTTTTCTGATTGTGTGAATATTTAATAGAGTTTTTGTTTTGCACCTGAAAGACTATCAAAGACTGCGTTGTGAGTCGTGCTTTTGGGTTCAGTTACCTGTGGTGTTGTTACATAGCGAAGGTTTTTAAGTTCAAGGTATAGCAACAAACCTACAGTGAGTTTGACTTCACAGTTTTTTTTAAGAAAGTCAACCCCCAGTAAAAAATAAAGTGAGCCTATATTTGTGTTTGAAGTGTTGCACATTACACTCTTAAACGGAGAAGGAGGCAGTAAAATGTACCTGGAATGTGAAAGAAAATGTACACAAGCCTTTTCATCTTTTATTTTACGCCACAGATATTTAGATTTCCCATTCCTAACTAGACATAAAAACAACAATAATTCTAATGAATCTCCCTTTTAACAGCTAAACCTTTAGCACCCATCACCTCAGTGCTTTCTCATGTATCCCCCTCAGGCTCTGCGCTCAAACTTTTCTCATAGCTGTCCCTTTCCTTCACTCCACTCTGTCAGTTCTTCACAGCCTTAACCCCCTGAGGATGCCGTCCCTCTCTGCTCACTTTCTTTTTGGCTTGTTGGGTTAGGGTAGGCTCGCTGGTGCTGCTCTGTGACTGTGAAGCTCCCCCCTCCTCCACGTTTCCTCTGACAGGATAAAGAGCCCATAAAAAAAAAAAAAAACAGAGCAGTTCTCTGGGAGGAGGTCAAGAAATCAACAAATGGAATTGCACTGTTTATACTGTAGAGCTCTCATGGTCATGTTGAATATAAATCATAACTCAAAACGTACATTTCATATGTACAGAAGTAACTGTAGTGAGCGTTAAAACCTGACCCAATTTACTGTAATATGACTTCCCCATACACCCCCAGTAGTTATTAAAGCAGCGTGTGTCTCCCAGTGATGTTTTCCATTTCTTTGTTTCTCTTTGACAACATACTGTATATAGCATAAAAAAAATGTATGCATGAAAAGATCAGCCCCCTCAGTGCTTGACAATAAAACCATCCTCGTAGGAAACCAGTAATACTCTGTAAGTGTAGCCCACCGGTGGGAAAGACAGTGCTAGTGGATAATGCATAATGAGTGGGTTGTTATTGTTGAATGGAACACCAACAGGTTGGGCGCAGGACCCATAAGCGAAGTAAAGGGCTCTTGTCTCACCCTGTTGGGGTTCATTATACATTATCCTGCTTCTTACACGGCTACTTACTCAGGAAATCAAAAATGTGTAACTAAATATTGATTTGGAAATTATTTCTCTGATTTAAAATGCTTTTATCCACTGCTACATAAACAGTCTGTTGGACTCTTCAGTTAGAGCTGCATCCATAGCAACAGTTAACTTTGTACCTTTCATAAAATGAGCTAACGTAGCTGATATTACTTAAATTAAACTGAACATTTCCACTGATGGTGAGATGAGGTGAACAGATTCCTGTGAACCAGTGCAGCACCTGACTGAGCTTTCCTGCCTCGTCATTGAGTAAATTTACTTAGACTTGAGTTTCTCGGTTTTGATCAGGGTTTTTACATATCCCATTTTCGTGTTTGGGCTGATATTATATCCTGATTTCAGAAACTAGGACAGGCCCATATCCCTTTGTGAAACCAGAGAACTCAGAAAGAAAACAGGACACTGTGGCATGCAGTATTGAATAAGTCAGAATTTCTCCATCTAAACGTCCAAACGTTTTTAATTCCTCATTTACAGAAAAACTAAACTCAGTTTCTTTGTAGCTCCAGAAGTAAGACACTCTCATTGCTGCCACCATGTTTTTGTTTTATTGATTCTATGCTTGGCTGAGGCCGTGCCTGTGCAGATTGTCTGCAGCTGTCAGAAACCGGGGTATGGCGTATTCATGCCATAGTATCCCGTTTTCATTTGGAATTCTCAAGGCGGCAAAATCAGGATGAGGATTTAAACCTGATTGTGAAATTGGGAAATGATAGTATGACATTAAAAAACAAGCATCAAAACCGGGATATTCAAGTCAATGAAAATCACCTGGTGACAGCATCATTGAAACTAAAAAAGTCGACTCTAGAGTTGCATATAGCTTAGCTTAGCTTAGGCCTCTTTTGTTTTGGACAAATTGCTGCTACAGCTTTCACACTCTTCCTTTTTGTGCCTCACATATATTCCCTTTCTTCTTCAAGATAGGTTTTTTATGCTAATAAAAACCTAGTTCAGGGTTATTTACCATGTTGGTAGTGCACCCCAACACATCGCAGCTTGTGGACATTTTTCTAGCAGACTAAAATGAGAACAACATCACACAATACAAAATTGATGAAGAGTGTTTTCCCCTCTGGTGTGGACAGAGTTCTCTTTCATTATAAGGATGATAAACTTTTGACATGTTTACTCTCTTGAGAGAGCTAACAAACCATCTTACAGCAGAAAGGACCACAGCCAGTTATCCTGAAGTTATTGGCTCACAAACAGCAGATCGCTTTATGGCAAAGAATCGGTTTATCTCATGGTGTCAACCCCCTTTTCATCTGTTGGAGTGCAAACTGTTTAATTAGTCCTGATTACAGCAGCCTAGCATGATTACGACCCAGGTCATCTTATGGGCGTTTCCATCTTGCGATTTTGACGTCATTTGGAGCCAGAGTCTGTGCAGTAGGGTCCGGCGGGAGGAGCACTGGTAACACGCCCCGCCCATTTAGCGTACTACCCTGATGACTTACGCAGCCCAGCTACGTCGACAGTGCTCTGCCGGTCTACGAGTGTTATGAAGAAATGTGTAAGTATTCAAAGTCTAATGTTTAAACACTGTGTTTAAAAAAAATAAATAAAAAAAAAACGCTATTTTGATCATTATTGAAAATATGTGGGCTGCTGGGTCCTCTGTTTTTGCCGAAATTGTTCTATATTTAAGCTAGGTTTGCACCACAGACCGTAGATATGATATTATTAATCAAAACTTTGATCAACGAACAAAAACGTTTGATTGTTGGCCCCTTTTTTTTCGTGGGAAACGCCGTCTGCTCTGTGACTAATTATGAGGATATATATGCCTAATGATCCTGTCAGAGATGCCCCGGCTTAATGTCCACACTTGAATTATTTACAGAAGAAATACGTGCAGCTTATGAAGACATGCTGAGTGAACGAGAAGGCGAAATGTGTGAAGCCACCGCTGTGTCTCTGTGTGCTCTGTGCGTCTTGACGCAGTTATCTTTATTAAAACTAAAGATCACACTTGATGATAAATGCACGATATTGAAAGATATTAAAGAAAACTGGTGGATCTATGGTCTTTGTGTTAGTCTAATGTTTTACTCTACATCAGTGATTACATTAGTGTACAAGTCCGGTCCTCTGAGGTCCGTGAGGGATAATGAAGGAGAGACGGCGCTGATGCAATATGTATGAGGCGGACTTTTCAAGAATGATGGAAAGAAAATGATTGCTGAGCTTTCATCAATGTGAAACATTGCTGACAGTTTGAAGATTATCCTGATAATGACAGGGGTCTAAAGGGTCTATCTAAATTGTATAGAATAAATTGTTTACATATCAGCTCAGATCTTTATAGAAAAGATTATTGTGACCTTGGTTTTTGCCTCATGACTCTGTCCTAATCCTCCCTGAGATGAAGTCACAGAGGGTGAGTGATTAGAGTGAAATCAGGACCATGGACAGCTCTCACACAACTCAAAGGCAGGCAGAGGTTACAGGATGTGTAAGTAGAGTAGGATGTGTAAATCCCATCATCACAGACTTAAAGAGCTGAACAAATTGACTTCCTGGATCATCTTTAACCTTTCTATCTATTACCTGTCTGCTTGGCCCGATCAAAGAGCCACAGCACGTTTCAGAAGCCTGCCAACAGCTCTTCAGATGTTAAGCTCTTGCACACAGAGCAGTAAATGCTGGAAAGACGCTGATGAGAGTTGCTTTGATAGCCCACACATCTTTGTATTGGCAGATCAAATACTCATACAATCTAATGCCCAAGTAATAGAACTGACACAGCTCCCTGCTTTGCATGCACATTACCTAAGACTTAACCCACGCTTCCTCCCTCAGACAATTTCTTCTCCATTCCCCCGACCTACTTTTCATTGTCTGTCAAAGCAGAAAAAACAAACACAACAACCAACAGGCTTGTTCGTTTTCCCACCTCAGTGCGTACAGGACGGTCCCATTGGGGAAGATGCGGATCAGCCTGTTCTCCACGGTGATGTCATGGAGGAAGGACTTCTTGGAGTCGACTATGAAGGTGTCCGGGACCCAGAGCAGCTCCACCAGCCTCCCGTCCAGGCTCAGGCTCTTGTTGCCCTCAAACACCAAACGCTCATCAGTCCAGCGCTGACGGAGGAATATGGTGGCCGTGTAGTCCTGCAGGATTTAGGCTCAAAGGTCACACAGAGCTTGTGGACTTTAAACAGTATTAATAACCATGTCAATAATAATATGAGCTGAGCTTTTTGCACACCAAGCTTCTCCTGTTTGTTTCTATTTCATTAGTCAGCTTGTGGGATTTTTTTTGTTGCATTGTTGGATATTGATGGTGTCAGGTCCCTAAGCCCTTTTGTTCCTCAAGCAACAGAAATACACAAAATTGTTTCAAGTCAGCAAAATGTAACATATTATTTTGAGCATTTTCATTGTAACAACATGTTACATGTCCTGTAACAACATGTTCATTGTCCTGATATTACATCACAAGTAGCTACATACATGGTTTATTCTAGGATTATGTATGTGTGTGGAGGGGGGGGGCTTATTGTTTCAGGGCTTCCATCAGGGCCCATATGTGTGACTAGAATACAAAAACCAACTGGTACCAACCAACTGGTACCATTTGAGAAACCACTACAGAATATAATATGGTGAGAGAACTCTCTGCTCTGAACACCAACATCCAACAAAAAATCCATTATAGATACTGTATTAAAGAGCATAACTGAAGCTGAAATTTACATTTTGTCAGTCTCTAAACTTCTTCACATAATGATCTATACTGTCTAAACAAAAAGATTTTATATTTGCAAGTCTTTACATCAACTAACTTAAACCGGGGCTAAACTGTTCAAATTCAAGCCAATTTAGACCAGTTTTCTATTGTCGTCCGACTGAAACGAATTTCAGCCGTTAGTTTTGCAAGAGGCACAACGGCCTGATCGCGGGCTGATCAGACCCCGATCGGTCGGATGATTTACTGGCATGTTTTTAAATTGTGTAGGTACAACTGCTAACACTCATTCAGTGACAGCAGACCGTCGAGTACACTGTACGCCGGGCTTTCAGCCAATGATTTATACAGCTATGAATAAAAAAAGTGCTAAGTGTTTTAAGGCAAGCGCCCCCTGATAACTAAGAGAAAGGTCCCAGTGCTGAGCTCTTCGGGGCTTTATACAGAAAATACCAAAACTCGAGGCAATCCCCTGAAATAGAGAGTTTAACAAAACTAACCACAGAGGGTTTTTAGGTTATTAGAAATAAATAAAACTGTCGTCTTACCATGTTAATCTCTGAGATGGTGTCAATGCTGGCAATGTCCAGGCTCATCCCCACAGTGACAGGACCGTCTGCACACACAGAAGGTAAACAATCAGCTGCTGCATGTTTAAGTTCATCGTATTATATCTGAATGTTTATCTTATTCAGTTTGGGCCCACACATGTTTCAGAGTATTGTTACGGCTGTATGTGTCCCTGTACTGTTTGTCTCTTTCTGTTCTACAGCCCAGGTGAAGCTATTAATTGCACAACGAGGTACACCAGGCCAGTGCTGGCTGCAGAAAGCGAGGCATTTTGAGGAGGCATTTTGGAAGGGGCATTTGGAGTTGGGACTGCTGTGCTGCTCAGTCAGGGATTGTGTCGTTTGTTGTGTTTTGTTTCCAAGTTGATCTTTGTTATCATTTAGTTTGTAATGTTGATAATAAATCCCTTTATTTTGGCTTTGTTAAGGTGTTTAGTGTATTTTAATGGGTCAATGTGTGGATTGTTGTTAGCCCAATGGCCTTATGGCGGGGCGTAACAGTATATTGAGACGACGTAGCAATCTGAGGTTTTTATAATAGAGCATAGTGTTGTGTAATGAAAGGTTATTGAAGGACAGCATATTTTAAAAGACCCCACATTGTCAGCACACCAGCAGCGGCAGTCTGTTAAGTCTGAACCTCCTTTAGGGAATTGGCTCTCCCTGATTCTCCGTCAACTTTGCAGCTCTTTTATGTTTCAGCTTCCCATTCTTCTCCTCTCTCACTTTTCAATCTTCCTTTTTATGAGAGAGAGAGATCACTGAGCCTGTTGTCATAGTGCAGATATCATATCTGTGTTTTAAGGTCTTTGCCATGGACATAAAGCTTGAACCTCTCACATATACATCCCCAGTTATACCTCTATACCAACCGTTTGTCACCTGCAGAAAGAGCTATGCTAGCTTTTAGCTCCTTCTTTCAGCTTTTATGCTAAACTACACTTATTGTGCTGGCTGTGGCTGGCTGCTGGGGTGGAATTAATCTTCTTATGAAGAAAACCATAATAAGTGTTTTACTCAAAGGTCAAACTAATCCTTTAAGGTTGCTTGAGTATTAGAAATAATGATTACGTTTTGAGAAAGGGAGACAATCCTTTTCAGAAATGTCTTTTCAGACTGTGCCGCGGGCTGTCTGTGGAGAGGAGGACACTGACAAAAAGTCAAACTCACCTTGCACCAAATTAACTCCTGCTGTATGTGTGGCTAAAAAAGGCCATAAACCAACAGCACTACATTACATGTGAGTCAATGGTAACAGAATAACAGGAGACATTTGTAGGTAAGTATGTGTCTGCTTAAAAATGTAAACTGATCAATCATTGTGAGCCACAGCAGAGTTAAACTTGGTGTACTCATAGACTGTAAACATTTACGGATGAAGCCTGATTCAATGGCAGATATTTTCTATTTTTAACCAATAAGGTTCCAGGTACCTCAACTTTCAGTAGCTCTCATGGATTGCCCCACAGGAGATGAACTTGTATCTTTTTCTGTGTTATTGGACACCTTTATTAATACATTGTTGAAGAAATGTTTGGTAAGGATTGTATTCCAAATTTGACCAAATATCAGATAAAAGTCCCCGACTATTATCTGACCCCTAAAGGTCAGTTTACAGTCAAACACATTTCTTCATCGGTGCTTTTTTTTCCCCCCTTACGGGTTACAAGCTAACAAATGTGTTTTATATCATCATTGCATGCCAAACCCCTGTTGGTAGGCTGGTGGATATGTGGTTACAGTATGATTAGCATTGGCCTCGTTGAGGTCTGAGATGTTATTGCACATCAACAGCGGAAAACAAACCATAAAGCTACTTTGATGGATTCCTGCAGCTGAGCACAATATTGCTATGGGGAGAGATTTGCAGGAAATGACACTCACCATCCACTGAGATAGACGTCGTTTCTCTGTTACAACCTTCTGAATATTAGATTCTAAATCAGAGGAGCTGTAATCTTAGTTTGAATACTTACAACTATAATTCAGATTTACAAAGATATTAGTATTTAATGCACTATTCACTGAGCTGCATGGATTTCCTCCTCCCCAAGGGAATTTCTAACATTAACTTCTCTCAATCTCGTTTTATAACACACATACCGTAAATCTAAATGTATGTATGTCAGCACATGTTGCTCAGAAGGGACATGCAGGAGGAAAATTGCGGTATATGAACCCATCTCACTCTCTGTCAAAGCCACATTTCCCCTGAGTGCTCTGCCTTTTCCTGTGGCTGCATGTGTCTGCAGTTTCCTTACTGTCAAAGAAAGGCCTGAGGTACTTGTTGTATCCTTTCATCAGCTTCTGAATGGTAGGAGGCAGAATCTCTCCTTCCTTCACTTCTGCGTTGAGCATAGAACTCTCTAACAACCTGAGAACAAAGACAGGGAGAGGAAAAGAAGAAGAGGAGAGAAGCAGAAATATGATTTAGTCTTGTTGTGTGTTTACCAGGTGGGTTTGTCTTCACGAGCAGCACGCTATTCACTGAATCTGCGGGGCATCGATTGAGTTCCACCACAAGTCTTAAAACCATGCTGAGTGAAAGCAGAGATTAAAATGTGAACATGGCGCTGGAAAACCAAAGAACAAAAAGGATATACACACAAAAAACCTTGCAGTGACTGAGTTCAGAGTATTCTAAACCATCCATCTTGTTGTTTTCTGTTCACTTACGCTTTTCAAATTACTGTTTGCTTTCATGGGATTTCTCTTCCCCTCATTCTGTCTGAATGCTATCCTTAAAGGCACATTGAAGTGTGGGAAGATGATTATATTGCTGGCAATTGCGGCAGGGGAAAAGAACACTCATTGCGCCTTGCCCCAGTGGTTTATGTGTGTGTGTGTGTGTGTGTTTGTGTATAAATCAGGCTCTAAATAGAGAACGCCCGCTCTGCAGAGAGGGAGCCCCGGGGGCACGTGTGGTGATGCAAGAACGGGGCTGCAGCGAGACAGATCGGGTCATGTGTAGCGCCAGAAAACATTCATCGGCTCCTACCGACAGAGTCGTCCTCAGTCACTGCAGAATTCAAATGTGTGATAAGCACAGAGAAGGATCGTTATCTCAGTCATTCATTGTTAGCATGAACACGCTGCTTTAAATTCATGCTGGTGCCTTAATCGTTGTAAACAAGTTAATGGAAATGGCTGGCGATCACTTTTAGTTTTTTTTCCTCATACCATTGGGTTTTTAAGTTGTTGTTGTTGCTTCTTCTTATAAAGAAAAGTGACATCCTGTTTCTGTTTGGTGTTAGAA
Source organism: Labrus bergylta (assembly GCF_963930695.1). Lineage (NCBI taxonomy): Eukaryota > Metazoa > Chordata > Actinopteri > Labriformes > Labridae > Labrus > Labrus bergylta. The sequence continues at coordinate 5,775,369 of NC_089204.1, forward strand.
AAATAAAGGTGAGAAGAGAAGCTTTCCTGCTGAGGCCGACCCTGTGATGACCTTGTTTGCAAATGGAAACATCTAAAGAAGAAGAATGTAATAATTTATGGATGATATGATGCCACATGTGACCCATTATAACTGGGTTATGTTGTAGGAAGTTGAAGTCTATGAGCTTTATGGAAAAGAGAATCCAAAGCAGTTCAGCATATTCACAAAGCGGGCATTTTTCTATTCTTTGAAGCTTTAAGGCGCTGTCAAAAGGAGAATGTTTCACAGCTTTGTTCCAGGTTGAAGAGGAAAACAAGGGATTCAGTAGAAACCATGAGAGTTAAACCAACATATTTGATTCCCTAATGGTTACTTTAAAGGCTCAAATATTCTTGCTTTTAAACCACGCTACCTGTAGACGACTGGTTGCCTCGTAAGCCTTAATGTTCACATACCTGTGTACAACGCGTGTTACTGGATAATTCCTATAGTGTATGAATCCAACAGATAGCTGCTATAAAAACATCTAAATAATGACTTATATTACTTATTACTTCACAGATAGGCTGCCTCACTTCCTCAGACACGGACTTCTAGACTAGACCAGCTCCTACAAAAAAAAAAGAAAAAGCCAAAGAAAGTCCTCCCCATGAATCTCAGAACTTGTATCACCTGGCTGTGTCAAATCAGCTTAGTCGATGGGGGAACTGGCTCCCAGCACACTGTAGCTACGCTGCATAAAGTCTCACTCACATGGCTCCGGGCGTGTTGTTTTAGCAGGCAGCAGTCTTGGAAGGGGAAGCCATGTTAGTGACGGCGGTGACAGCACTCCGCCTCTGGCACAGTGCATTATCAATGTGGGTCGCCCTGTGTGACCCTCATTACATTCACAAACGCTTTTTCATCTGTGAAACTGTATAAGTGGGTTCGTCTGTGCGGGTTTCAAAAATAGCTCTCTGCAGCAACTCAAATGAAGACAAAGTAGAACATTTAAAAAGGAGTGATGTGATAAAACAGGGAAGCAAACGGCTGTTATCTGTTAACCATTAATTCATAATGTCACTCCACTCTAGTTTGTGCAAACTCCTTCAGTATTCATCTTTTGTCAAGATTTTCAGTGAGCTAAATTATATGCAGAGGCCTCCTACTCCCCAAAACAGACCAAGTGATACAAACCTGTTAAAAAAAGACCCATTTACTTGGTTTCACATTCAAATAAGTTTAAGGGGGGCTGCAGATGTATTCATGTTGCCCTTAAAGGAGGAATATACAACTCTGACACCTAGTGTTTCAAATGGGTACTGTTGTACAAACTCAAAACATTGAAGATCGCTGTCTCCCCCCGCCCCCTCCTCTCTAGTTTCGATGCTCACACAGGTTGCCATGTGGTGGACACTGAAGCTTCAGTGTTTATCCAGCTCTGCATCGGTCTGTAAACCTTTCTGTGTTCTAACCTCTCTCCATTTTTCAAAAAGCATCTCCAATATTGATCCTAGTTTGAGCACGTTTCTGCTCGTGGAGCTTATTAGAAACATGCAGAGGCTTTTTAGGTCGAGTACAATCACTTCTATCTGAACCACTTCTCTTGCCCACTTCCATCACTGCAACACCTCTGTTGGTTTGTAGTGTGCCAGGCAAACTGAGGGGCGTCCAAAATGGCCGTGTGGGAGTGCCTTAAAACCGCCTACCTTCTCTGGTTCGAGGACATACTGGCTGCTGCATTGTTGTCAGAGAAGCCAGCACTTCAACACTCATGTTTCCTTAATGGCTGATCATTAAGGTCACTTTATAATTTCATTCAGTTTGGACCTTTAAGCTTAGAGTCCTCAAGTGTTTGGAGATTTTTAGTCAAATTCTCATATCAAACAGTAAAAATCTTGATTCAACCTTTAAAACTGTGAGTTGGGTACAGCTGTAGAAATACAAATCAAGGTTGAGAAAATATTCTAAATGTAAAATACATACAGCTACCTGTGCTAAAATCACAGATCTGATTTCTGAGCATGGCAGAGTTATTCATCTTTGATGCTCGGCGTCAGTGATTTGCAGTCTGACAATGAAACGTTGCTTCTTTGACTCTATTCAGCCCTGTAAATCCCCAGACTCTCTAACTTTAGCTGTCTAAGCCTTCACCTGCAGACGCGTTCTCCAACCTGCCAAACAGTCTCTATCCACTCAGCCTTGACAGAGAAAAGAGAGAGAGATAGATCCTTACAATCCTCCCACAATCACACAGGATACTAATGTTAACAACTTTGTTATTATGTGCACGGCGCCATGATCAGGAAGACTGGAGGAGACTTAAAATGTGAGCTGCAACCACACATGAACTCCCACTTTATGCATTCACACACACACACACACACACACACACACACACACACACACACACACACACACACACACACACACACACACACACACACACAAACATCACTCATATTTATGTAGTGTGGGGTCCCTCTCTCCCCAGATGGTAGCAGGCTGAACAATTTCCCAGAATGCACTCTGACAGACCTGACACACCTGCCCACCCGGCTGCCAATCAAGAATAACAGGATGACACACTGAATGGCCACAACTGAGCTGCAGACGGCCTCTGCCATACAAAGTTACAGTGAGCTTTAATTCAGATTTTAACATTACTATAAGCCGAAAACAAACACACCTTCTGAGAACAGTATTTGAGGATAGACTAAAAATAAAGCAGCTTTCACAGGGTGGAACTTCACGTTATCTAATATATAAGGTAGAGGTGGTGGAATGACAGCTCAGTGTCACCTCCCACCCCATCACGATGACGCACCCGCTGGGCCTCCACCCGCTGGGCCTCCACCCACAGACTTAACACATGCAGGTTAAACTTGGCCTGCCTGTAAGGGTGATTGTTTTCTTTCTGTCCATGATTGTTAGCCCTGTGATGGACTGACAGCCTGAGTGGGCTGGACTTTACCTTTGAGCTGTTGCATAAACCACGAGGGATTCTGAAGTCTGAACAGAACTTACTTTGATACAATGATGCTGGAATTTAAAACGCTGGATTTCCTTATTTGTTAGTTAAGTAAAGGAATAGTTAGAGTCTGGATGATTTAACTTAAAAGGGCCAGAAAATAAACTGGATGGTGTCAACCTTATCCATGTACAGGTCCAATCAGTGAGATGATAAAGTGACCTTACTATATGATCAGACATTAAGGAAACATGCTATGTTGAAGTGCTGGCTTCTCTGACAACAATGCAGCAGCCAGTATGTCCTCCTTCTAACTTTAGATTCTGCTCCTGAATGCTCTGGATTTGTTTGGACCAGAGAAGGTAGTTTTTAGGCACCCCCCACACGGCCGTTTTGAACACTCAACAGGCACACCAAAGAGATTTCAGAAATGCATCCAGCAGAATACCACTTCAACTAAAAGCTCAACAGTTGGATGCCAACAGGAGCAGCAGAGTTAGCGTTTTCTGAGCTTGATCTGTCATGGCACTGCAAAGTCACTTTGGATGTAAACAACACCTTCTAATGTGCTAATTGGCTGGTCTCAAGTCACTCCTTCTTAACTCTCTGACCTCAGCAGGGAGGAAGAGCCAGCAGGAGGCTATGATCAGTGTGTCTCTCTTAGTCACAATCACGATCCTCTCCTGCTCCTCTCTGTAACGAGCGCTGAGGTTTGCTTATTCTCCTGTTTGTATCTTGTCCCCTCATTACGTCTCTTCCCGTCCCTCATCTGTCTTCTCATCTCTCTCTCGCAGCATGAGCAGTCAGTGTCTGATGCTTCACTGCAGCACGATGATGATAACTATAGAAAATATTATAGCCGTTGAGTGACTGGTGGCTTGGCACAAATATGCATAAAAATATCAGAAATAATTTATGCTAAATACTCAGTGGTCACCGTTGACTGCATATAAAGAGGACATGCCTCAAAGTCCTCCCGAGTACTAAAATGTTCCTCTCATCGATCCTCCTTGACTCTGCTTATCTGGTGCACTGCAGGAGCCTCATCTGTCAACAGAGCTGCCATTCCTGGCAAGTCACCCCTTTTTTTACAACATCTGTTAATTTGTTAAAATTTAACTGTGTAAAAATGAACACTTTGGCTTTATCATAATGATAAATAAGAACTTTTATAACAGAAATCATGTTTTGGAAAATATTATGTGACGTGTATAAGGGTTTGATAGTGACCCATGTCCCATCTGTTAATATGGAGGCGGGGTCTTTATAACATATGCTGCAGCCAGCCAGTAGAGGGAGCTCCAAAAAATTTTGGGGAAGTTGTCATGTTGTCCATCTTTTTATACAGTTAAAGGCATGGTTGGTAATTTTCTCCAGATCCACTTTCTAAGATTTTGGTTGTAATTGTCTTTAGGTCCTGACAGAAATTAATAACTCATGTGTTCAGAAAAAGGAACGAAGGAAATCCGTCATCTGTATCAGTTGTAAGTCTGTATAAACTTCGACCAATGTCTGCCACGAGGTACCAATCTGATGAACCAATCAGATGCCTCCCTGTCTTCCTGCTCGCTGTCTACACCATGGTGCACTAGCTCGCACTCAAAGCGATGAGGACCAACGGCGCTTGTGCATGTAAGTGAGGGGCGTGGCTTTTGAGGGAGCACAGAGGGGAGGGGGTGCAGACGAAGCACTGAGGGAATGCTACTTTCAAAATCATGCTAGTTTTAGAAAATGACTAACCCTGCCTTTAACTAAAGGGTAAGAAAAGAATCAACAAGTACCTGCCAGCTGTTACCACAGATGATTATAGACTCACAAAGCCATGCACTAATACCAACACACTTCCTGTTTCTCTGTAACTGTCCCTTGAAATAAAGGCTAAAGGCCCTTTAAAATACTTTAATGATAGAGCTGTTACTGGCTGGAGCTTCATTGCCAATGATAAGACAATAAGAGAATGGAAAAGATTTGCCAATTCAACAGCACATCTAAAGTTTCTCTGGCAAAAAAAGGACGTAAAAAGAGATGACGAAAACCAGTTCTGAGCAAAAAGCGAGGGGCGATAAAAAGCACAAAAGCTGGATGACAAAGAAATGTCCAATTTGAAGACGACACATGAAGTAAATACTAAAGCGTGCAGCTTTTAAAAACTGGATACTGAAAAAGAAAATGTTGACCGATTCAAAAGCTACCAGGCAGTAAAAAAAACCTGCCAGGATTCATGTGGTCATGTTAACGTTGTAGCCGATCACCATCACTTAAAATGTTCTGCTCTATCGTGAATTAAAACAGCTGGAAGTTTGGACATTTTTTGCTGGAGAATTTGATTGGATCTGGTATTCAGGAATCTGTGATCTGTACCTCGTCTGATTATTAAAATAGCTTTATGTTACAAGTTATAGAAGTCAGCTACAACACAGAAATGCTATTAAAAGTGAATCCTTCAAGCAAAAAAAAAAAGAAGCTAAGTAGAACACAGTTCAAAGAGAACATCTGGCCAGCAGATATAGTTCAGCTATGAGGGACTACAGCTGTTGGCCCTCCGCTGTATGTACAGTATATAAGCTGTACACAGACTGTATGTAGAGTATACATAGTGAGGCCTGCAGGTCATGCTGATGTGTCTTGTGTTGGATGCTGGACGCATGGGTGGAGAAAACAGCTTCAGACAGAGTACTACAGGGGTGACAGGGCGGCTGGAAATGAAAGACTTAAACCCTGTGGGGGAATTCGCCTTTTCAGATCCTGTTTCATGACATGGCCTCCCTACAGACCCCCGCCCCCCCATCGACAACCCCCCCCCCCCCCTTCCAATGCACATTAGACATCAGTCCTGGCAGCTCTTGCACATTTCACAACAGATTAATTCAGTTGCAGATAAACCCCTGCAGAGAGCTGAGTAACGCTCTCTGTGGACCCCCCTTCTCCCTCTTCCTCCTCCCACTCAGCAGCCTCCACCCGTTTCCCGCTTTTCCCTCATTGATTCTTGTTTCCCTAAACTCCGTCAGCCGGACCCCTCCTCTCAACAATCAGACATCCCGCTCGTACGCCATGATGCTCGAGCTTCAACAACAGGCTTCATTACGTGTGTTCTGTTTCCACACAGGGACCAATTTGGTAAAACATTCCTCCTTCAGGAGCGTGTACACATGTTTTACTAAGTTATGTATACCTCCAAACAGGCAGTGGCACATGCATTTTAAATAGAGGAAGATAAACTTGATGAGTTTTATGGACGGTAATTAAAATATGGCTGAGTACGCTTTCTAACTCAGTCAGTCAAATTAATACTACAAAGCATTTGATCACATTTAATCACATTTAATCACATTTAATCGGCTAATTGGTACAATTTCTGCTCGAGGGGTCGGACCAATAATGTGGCATCATGAATAGAATAAAGTCATCCATTTCTGAAGGTTAACAAAGTGTATGAAATAATGTAGATCCTCATTTGACATTTACAGTCAGAGGCTCAAGTTTAATAAGCGTTCAGACCAACAGCAAAGAAAATACTTGTCTTAAGTTACTAACAAGTGTTTAACCTTGATCAGTCTGCCAATAGAATCAAACATCATCATGTCAAGGGTTATTTTTGTGTTTTTGTCTTTGTCATTAATTATTGCCTTTTAGAGACACACATGAAGGACCTGAGGAGGATGAAACGTTCAACATCCCCAAGCTTTCTTTGAGTAAGCATTCTCAACACAAAAGCCATGAAGTGGATTTGTCTTTGATATAAAACAGTCTTGATCTTGACTCAGTCTCAATCCCAACATAGTTTGGTCCTGTCTTGGTCTCAGTATTTGTAGACTTGACGATAACACTTTTTGCAATCCGGCTCCTTTTAGCAAAAACATTAACTTTCATCAACTTCATATCAGTCAATTTGTGAGTCAGCTATGGAACTTCTGTGGCAAGTCCGTGAATTTAATTGAACATCTCTCAGTTCAACGCTTGATCCAAAGGCACCTGGACTGGTTGAAGATCTTGAAGACGTTTCACCGCTCCTCCTCCGACAGCCTTCTTCAGTTCTAAACTTTTTGGTGGATGGAGCTAGAATTGTAAGCCTCTGTGGATCATTAGCATGCTAATGGTCAAGGATGACATTGTTGGATGAAGCACTGGATGACTGAGAACTGACACAGACAACATCTTTCAGCGTTTTTGCTAAATTCCAACATAAAGATGCTGCAAAATATCACAGACTGCCAGTTGAAAACGATCAGATGTTTGACTAAAAATAGCTGCTGCAAATTCTAAAAAAAAAGACACATATTAAATCCAAATAACTTCAAAGATTGGCATTTTCAAGTCAGATGCCTTTCCTCCTGAGATTCTCGACGCCTGTCCGACAGCGATAGTCTCCCACTGCGAGGTGAATGTGTGAACTCAGAAAGATTTCAGGGGCGGCCTGCATGAAATACTCTTGAAATTTACACGATTGCAAATTGTGTGTGAAAACAGCTATACATACATGTGTTGTGTAAAAATAATCAAAAATCTTTGGTATCATTTTAATCTTGCCTGTACTGCCGGAGCTGCAGACTCACTTCTGCACAGCACCTGTGATGCACGATCACATGCTCAACAACAGAAGTTGGTATATTTCCTCTGTGTGAGCTAAAATTAAACTGCTCCACTGCATGAGCTTCTCTGGTGACTTCCTCACTGCGACATGCTGTTAAATCAGACAAGGCATCCATTGTCTATAGTGACAGGCTGCAATAGACAACAGGTAGAATGTACGGCATTAGCTCAATCCTCGAGGTGTGCCAGAAACTTTAGCCCCTCACTGGATGCCTCGCCTGTCAGGTTGCATTTAACGTTTTCTTTTCTTCTACTGCAGAGAATATTCTTTTTTTTCTTGCCACTGTGAAATGGGATTTGAGGAGAGTCACTGCCGCTCTCATATGCTGAGATTATTCTCTTGCTCATCAGGGACTTTTCCAGGCTTCCTCAGACCCCTCAGCCACTCCGTGCTCGGAGATGCATGGGCAGGAAAAACCAGGCGCCGCAAGAAAAAAAAAACCCTCCTGAGTTCATGTTGCAGGCTTTTGTGGATAAAAGCAGCTGTTTCTCTCTCTTTCATGCTATCCCAGGCAGCTCCCGAAGCTGCACTGCCAGAGAATAGAACATTTACTGGCTTCATAAGCCTACTGGATTGTGAATCTCAGAGTTGTGACATAAAAACATGTGATTTTACTTCAGGCAAATCAGTGCGGATGCTATATATATATATATACTTTTGTATGGTTTAGCCTACTTTGGTCTAATATCTAGCCTGAGTGTAGCAGGCCTGTTAACCCTTTCTAAACAGACCTCTCGCCGGCGGAGTAGAGCGATTGCTTGATTAATCCTGTTAAACGTGATCTAGTGAACTATATAAACCAGAGTATTATTTTTTGTTGAAAGAAAAGTTGAAGGTTTTTTTTCCTAATATGAAGTTGAAAGATTGGGAATCCTGTCAATGGTATTATGCGGTTAAAAAAAAACAGTTAAAGCCCTCGTCCACCAGGGGGCAGTCAAAAATTGGCTTCATGAGATTGGAGTATGCATAATCCTGCATGTTTGATCAAAACATAAAAGCAATCTGAAAGAGATTTTCAAACAAAAATAACATCACCTTTTTGTTGTAAAGATTTGAGGGTTTTAAGCACACTACAGTCCGAGCTGTATTAACCAATCATGTCTCAGCAGGCTTTGGTGCAAGCAGGAAAAACTGTGTATACGGAGAGCAAAAGCAGGCAAAGTTAACTTATTGACATACTGATTCCCATCGGCAGATATCTGACAATGAGTTAGTTATCTCTAAAAAGCAGATATCTGCATGTAAGTGCAGTGAGCAAATTGTTCTAGATCAAACATTTCAACTCAAGTGACAATGAGACTAACGAGAAACAGATGAATGGGCCATCCTTCAGGGGATGTTATGGAAAAAAGAGGTGATGGAAAAGGAAGTCTTGGTTCAAACTGCAGGATGCACCAAATTTACAGAGAAATAGGCACCCCTTCCCAAAAGCAGATTATCATTGTCAGACAATGATAGCTGATGATTGCAGACAACTTTCCAATTTGCTCCAACAAAAAACAAGCGACCTGCTGTAACCTCTTTTCTGGTAAACTGATTGTAATGAACCGATAGAGAGAAACAATAACCATATCTGTAGCACATGTACTTTATGTACACCTAACAACCGTGATAGGTCTGCTTAAAAGTAAAATACCATTCCTCGTGAATTGCAGCCACAGAGTTATGAGGCTTTGCTCATTATGTTTTTTTTTTTTTAATTATACATGCAGGGAGGAAACTTTCTCTGCTGATTATTGAAGGAGAGAGATTTGTCAATGAAATGCTCCACAGCCAATTAAAGTGAAGAATTGCTCACTTTGCTCTATCAGCGTGTCGTGCCCTCTCACATCCACACAGCGCTCAATCAATTACAGCCCGGCACAATCAGACTTAAACAGTATCCTGAATCATACAGTAAATGAACTGGATTATTCATGTCAGTTTTACAGCCTGCTTCTGTCAGTGTTAATTGTGTTCTTAATGTGCGTCAGTTGCCTTTTGTACAGGGTAATTTGTCACTCAAGGAGCTGCTAATTATGACCGCAGTGAACAATTAACAACACAGCAGGAGCTCAGTCTGTAGCTTGGGGTTGGGGTCCCTGTGCAAATCAAAATTTGAAGGGTGGTCTGGTTACTGGTGAGATGCAGGTCACTTCCCGAGTAAATGGTAAATGGACTTGAACTTGTATAAAGTATTTCTAGTCTTCTGGCTACTCAAAGTGATTTTACACCGTAGAGGCTGTTATGTAAAGTGACCATCAGAAGTAAATAATACCATTCATACACATTCATATGCTGCAGCCGAAGCAGCGGGAGCAAATTGGGGTCACATCGGACATGTTGCTGCAGGATTGGGGATGGACCCCCGACCTTCCAGTTGAGAGTCGACCAACTCTACCAACTGAGCCACAGCCCCTACTGTACTGCTGAAGTGCCCTTGAGCAAGGCGCCCAACCCCCAACTGCATAGCAGTGTGTAGCACAAGACTTTGTCTGCTCTGAGGTTGTCAAAAATGAGATACGCACATATTTGCTAAGATCATGAGGGGGAAAAAAACAATCTGTTGTCTAATCAGTGAACATGGATTTGTAAACGATGCACGGACTTGCAATCTTTCAGCACAGTCTGTAAACCGTGTGAAAGGATTTTTTTTAAACTGTGGGCGGGGATTAACAAGCGGCTTTGTATTTTTTTCTCACATTAGCCTCAACGGTCTCTGTGCATATACAATGCTGTTTATTGAACTTCTGACCCCAAAAGCCAAAATGGTGATGGCAAAAAAAAAGCATAACTATAGGATTCCAAAGCTGACTTTAAAAACCAGAGTGAGACTTCATGATGGCTATGTCCACGTCTCATAGATCTTTTAAATGAACACAAAAAAGATCAAACTTATTAAATGACAAGAGGGTGATTCGGATGAGTAAAACAACAGGAAGTGTGTGATTTAACAAGCTGAAGCCAGGTGTATTTCTCCTGTGAGTCTTTCAGAGAAATTAAACAACTCTCTGAACTTGCTGTGAGACAAATCCAGCAGGGTTCTTGACGGGCTTTGAGGACCTGATTGAGACTGATGTTTATGGATCCAAACTCTGACCTCTCTTTGTGCAGTTTAATGGAGACAGTGGCCTGAGGATCAGCCATGAGCCATTGATTGAACATTACATTCAGTCATCCCTGATGGGCGGCTTGCTGTCATGCAGGTGAGCAGGTCCGTGACTGCTTTCTTTTTATGCAAAAGAATTGTGGTCAGTGCTGCAGGATAATGTAGTTTCCTATGAATACATAACACAGAGGTTAATGAGACTGTTTGGTCGAGCTGGCATGAAATACAATCCCTCTTCAAAGGATGCAGGATATGCAAAGGTGTAGACTTTAAAGGCTTAATATGCAATTTTTTGATCCAGCAGATGTCGCCGTTGAGCACCAGCATGAAACCAAAACAACTCACACTGTATTGTTGTGTTAGCATGCTAATGCTATCTTGAGATCTTTATTATGCTCGTATCTTCACACTGCATGTGATCTAGAAACACAGTTAAGCAGTGAGTACAATATGTTATTCTTATTTTCTTTTATCTAGTCGCTCAATTAAACAACTTTTATACGCCGGGGGGATGAGCCGGCCGGTCGTCCCGGCGATGAAAACAAAGTGAAGATAGGAATCGAAAAGCTTGAAAAACATCACAGACAGCAGCAGTTTTGAAAACTGATTATCAGCAGGTTTTTTTTTGTTACAGACAGCAACACATTTACTGGATGTTTTTTTTTTATATAGAATAGCCAAGCATTCTCCACATTCTCCGTCAAAGCAAAAATTACAGTATGATACGATATGATACACTTTGTGCTGTTTGGATGCAGGTGCATTCACAGATCAGCGACGCTGCTGCACACACGTCTCTCTCTTAATGCTTCATCTGTAGCACTGCTTTCTATCAGTCTGTTTAAATCCAAACAACAACAGGGATTGGATGACATATGTCGTACTGATATCCGTTGTCCCCCGAGGATGAATACTGGTTATTTGATGTTTTGTTAATTTTTAACAGGAGGTATGGAACATTTTTTTGGTAGACATGTCTTACCCTAAAGGGACATGACTGACTGCATTGTGTGGGATGAAGGGCTGGTGACTGACTTTCCACAGGGATATGAAGCCTTCAGAAACTGAGTAGCCAGCCCAAGGGGTCCGGGGACAAACTTTTTATTTTATTTTATTTTATGCAAGAGCTTTTTTCTTCTGTGTTAAAAAAATAGAATTAGGCTTTATTGAGGCATACACTATAAGGAGTTGACTTGTCCTATTGGTTTCCCAAGATGAGTAAATTCAGACGTACCTTAACCCAGTAGCAAACAATGGCTCTGCCTTCCTGATAGTAAATGATAATAAATCTGAACTATGTGCTCACACTGTGAGTTCTCACATTGTGCATGATAAATCAGATCGGAGCATCAACAGCTGTCTAATAGAGAGATATGTGTGTTTCAGTTGTCTCATATGTATGTCTCAAATACACACTCACTCGCTCTCTCACACACACACCTACCAGTCTGGAGCAGCTGATCCGGTCCTGATTGACCCAGGTTCGAACCCGACCTGATTTCCGACCACTCTCTCTCTCCCTGATTTCCATCTCTATTCACTGTCCTATCTCTCCAATAAAGGCACAAATATATCTTTAAAAAAAAAAAAAACAGTGCAGAAACCTGGACTAGATGTTTCTTTGGAAAACATGATGAACAGACATACAGGAGAGGATCAGCAAAGAGATGAGACGAAATACTCTGTCCACACGCGCCACAGAAGTCCACACAGAAAGATTTCTCAGAGATGCTTTCAAAGAGACATCAGCTGATTGTGTTGATTTAGTGTGATATCACTCGTTGCAGCTATGATAATAAATCACCCCGCTCCAAACATGTGTTCATTTCATATTCAAATATATCCTCTGGATAAGATAAATCAAGTGGGAGGAAGGGGTCTGAAACAAACACTGAAGCCTGACGTTGTGTTGACAGAATCTACATCACCACCCCGCAATCATCAAGTAATTTTCATTAAGAGAAATCATCAAAGCTGCATTTGACGCCTCTATGGATAATCTATATGTGCCGTACCCGTCCATTACAGACTGGAGCCATTAGTGGGGGAAAAACAAACTCATCAGTTATGAATAAAAATGCAACCATCCAGAAAATCCAGCGGGATAATTAACTGTTTTCATTTCAACGCCAGACGAACTGATTAACGAGCATGTTGGCGGACACAAACATGTCCACACATATCATTACAATATGGAGAGTTACACAAATGATCGCTGATTTCAGCTCCATCGTGCAGTAAAGTACAGTGCTGCTTTACAAAGAAGTACTGAGCTAAACCTCAGGCTATTTTCCAAACCTACAGTATGTGCCACTGTAGCAACCTGTCAAGTTCCTTGAGGTCATGTTTTCCTTTTCATTTAATTTATTTTAGTATTTTGTCATTTCCTGTTTTATTTTGTACTCACCCTTGTCTCTGTCTTTCAGATCGTGCTCCCTGTGTTTTCCCGCCTTGTGTTATTTAGTTTTTGTGTGTTTTTTTTTAGCTAAAATCACCTATAACCAGCCTCAAATTTCTGGAGATAAACCACACACAGAAATGCTAAAATGCACACAGCTGACCAGGAGAGAGCACCTCTTCCATCAAAACTCTCTAAATAAGGAATCTACATTGATTCAAGCTGCCGACAAAAACACAACAATGAACAATAGTTTTTAGGCATCTCATTCTATCCATGAGACGACGTTTAATACTGGATCCTGTGGGTGTTCTCGGGGTTAATCAAGCAGCACTTAATAAAGTTTTCTTGATACGAAGACGAGAATATCGGCAGGGTAAATATATCAGTCTAATTATATAGTCTTAAAGACGCCAACGACCACTCTGCAGATAACTTTTTAATTATAATTTGAAATGCCTCAATCTCTTTAACATCCCTTTTTTTAAGTTTTGATGTTTTTTTGATGGAGGAAGAAAATTCATCAAAGTGGCACGCTGTCTTTAATCTCTTCTCTGAAGCATTTATAATTGAAAAAAAAACAACGTCTTTAAGGAGGAAATGCTGCAGTGATCGGTGAAAATATGTTGCAAAAAATGCAGCTCTGTCCGTTTTTTTGTTGTCCCATCAAAGGAGAAATGCATTAGCACACACTTGTGCATTTTCACCTGTACACCCACAGGTTATCTTACCATACCACAGAGTTTTATGATTTTCTCCATTTAGATCTCTTCTACTTAAACAGCTCATTAAACTAAAAATCCCGACTTCAACAAGTGAAACACCGTCATCAGAATCAGATCAGCTTGTGAAGAGTTGAGTTGGAGCACTCGTCCCTCAGGCTGCAGACACCAGGAACGAGAGGGGAGCAGGAGTGCATTCAGGTAAAAAGTTCATGCAGCTCCTCCAGAGGTTCTGTTTGCATGTGACTGAGGGAGCAACAGGACGGAAAATAGGAAGGAGGCAAAAGTATTTTTAGCGTGAGCTCAAACACAGGAATTAAAAAGAACTGCAACAACTCGCAGTAAACGTTTGAACTTTATCTGCGCTTCATTGTTCCCTCTGAGGTGGAGAGCAGTTTAGATTAGAAACTTGACAGAGAGTTCTTTTTTTTTGGGGGGGGGGGAGGTATTTAAGACCCAACAGTATTTGAACCCAGAGGACAGCTGAGTACATGGAACAATACAATAGTCATTTAGGAAGGGAGCAGACTGAAGAGAGAAGTAGCAAATCATTTCTCACTTACCTCCAACTTGTGATGTCACATCATGGTAACAACTTTATTATTAAAGACTTTTACTTTTAAGAGTTGGGACTTCTGCCATCCACACACCAACTGTGTAATGTATTGTTATCTGAGCAGAAGTGCTGCCGCTTTACAACAAGGAGATTCCTGGATGAAGTCCGGACAGGGACGTGTCTGGGTAGAGTTTGCATGTTCACCCAGTGCATGAATGGGTTCTCTCAGGGTACTCCTACTTTCTCCCATAGTCCAAAGACTGACAAAACACAAAATGCTTTGTTCTATGCTTTGGAAAAATAAGACTCATTGGATTATGGTCGTCCAATTTAACTCATCCATGATATTCTTTCAAGATTTATTTTGGGGCTTATTATGCCTTTATTCTAGACACAGGACAGTGGATAGTCTGGAATCAGTTAGAGAGAGAGAGAGAGAAAGAGCTTGGAATGACATGCTGGAAAGGAGACACAGGTCGAATTTGAACCCGCTCTTGAGGACTTTGGCCTCTATACATGGGGCACAGGCACTAACTTCTAGGCTACTTGCTACCCATCCATAATGTTCTTGTTCAAACTTTATGTCTTATCTTTAAGTACTAGATCTTGACCGAGCTGAAAGTACAGTCGAGTCAATAACTTCAAAACTACCCCACTCGTCAAGTAGCTCAATAACTCATCATACACTTTAAAAACAAACCATTTAGAGTCCATTTTAGCAGGAGCTTTGGGGTGGTAAAGTAACGAGAAAAGAGAGAGGTCTGCTCACTGTACAGCTCCCAATGAACGACTTTATTAAGGGCAACGTTTCGATCCAAAGGGATTGATCTTAGGATCGAAACGTTGCCCTTAATAAAGTTGAGCAGTGTGTGGATCTTTCTCTTTTTTCTGCAGCTTGTGCTTTTTTTTGTCCTGCACCTGTATGCACTTTGCTTGGTCTTTTCCCCTTTTCAAAGTAGTAAATCAATCAAGTTAGCTAAACTGTCAATGTCCAAGAGAAAGAAGGACATCGTCATAATTTGAATTTCTCTCAAGCTGCTGAATTTGATCTCTTAGGAAAAGGAACAAGCTAAACTAGTTATCTAAATATATACTTTTGAATTATTAGTTAAAGAAAGAAGTTACTTTTTCAATGAATATCTGAGCAAAGTTTTCCCACATTTTCTTCATCACTATAGTACCATATGTATCACGGGACTGCCAGAGATATTTCAGATCGCGTTTGGATTAGTTATTCACTATAGTGTAAAAGTGTGAGCATGAGGGATGCTGCAATACTGTAAGAAAAAAAACCTCTGAAATGTTAAGGTTTGAACTTTGTGGGTCTCTGTCCGATAGCATAAGCTATCAGCAAAATGTAACATCCCTTTTAAGGCAAGCGCATGCTTCGTTATTTAATCTTTTTTTACAAGCTGCAAGATTTTTAGGAGCTCAAAGGGAGGCCAAAATAAGATCTTGGTTAGTATTAATTAAAATGACACTACAAAGTGTTATCTTGGTAATAAGACCCTCGATCCCTGGTTCCAGCTTTGTACACTTGTAATATGAAATAGACCTCGGAGCTTTTGAGGATCTCACGCAGAAAATACTGAACATACAGTTTTAGCTTGTGAAGTTTCCCACTGGATACTGAATCGCTGATAAATACACAGACTCACATTTAGACACTGGAAGGAAAGCTTGCTTGACATCATTTGCTTTAAATGATGTCTTAGGTTTTTGATTTATGTTGGCTCAGAGATGAAGTACTGACCTTTCAGCTTATATGTCAGGTATGAAAGTCTTCAACCAGGAGTCAGAAACTTTTGAAATTTGAGACCATACTTAAAGACACAAATATGCAGCCCCATGGTACGTGCTATGTCACCTACATTAAATCCAAATGTCCTTAATTGTAAGATTCATCTTTTGTAGTTAAGGACAAATAGGGTTTTAGTTTGTCATATTTGGGATGAAGCACAAGGAACATATGAAAGTTTGTATCTGTTGCTCTGTCCTGGGCAGCCTGTACCTCCAACCAGAGGGGAGAAGAATAAATTCCTCCAAGAGAGGAATGGTCAGAGCTGGACAAGATCGACTTTGTTTGGACATAATATAGCTGAAGTGGCTAATATGAACATTATCTCTGTACGTAGTGGGAGTGACAGGGCAACAGAAGGGTTAGATGAGCATAACCAATGCAGCATGCATAACTTTGTTGTTTAGTGTCAGACCTCTACATGTGAACATCTGTCACATTGGACATCTGCAGCAGGAAACTTAAAAGGTTGTAGTCATCGCTTGTTAAAGACTAAAAAGCGTAGAAAGTGTTTACAGCAGGCAAAAAAGTAAATAATTCAGATCATCAAAAGGTTCTTGATAACCTGAGAAAGTTCTTGCCTCCTCGATGAAAAGTTTCTGACTCCTCCAGCCGTATAAATCACGGCCCCAATTACAAAAAAAGAAAACCAATCGGAGCAAGTATTGTTTCTCAGTAATCTGTTAGGAGTAAACAACAAGCTGCTTTCACGGAAATAAAGAGGCCAATGATTACATGCAGCCCTGTGGTTCAGAAAGTTTAACACTGTTGTGTAATCAGGTCTGGAGCGGGGAGGGGAAAATATAAGTGACAATGGTTGCATGACTAACTGCTGTGAAAACGGAAATGGGAGAGGAACCCAGCAGAGGGAAGATGTTGTTTCAGATGGGGGACCCACAATTAAACTTAATGAACATGAAAAAGTGGTTTTCAGTGAGCTTTGCAGCAGAAAATGATAAATGATGGGTTTTAAACAGGCGAGGAAAGGCAATTACCAACAGGCAGTATAGTCAAGAGAAAAAGTCGATTTCTAGAAACTTTAAAGAATATCAATTGGCTCATTATTTCCCTCAGAGGAAGTGAGGCACTATGATTTCTTTTTTTCTTTAGACTAAAACATTTAAAACACCCTCCATTAAAGACTTTCCATGAAATGTCTCCTGCAGACACAAGATAGTTTACTCAGCGCCTGAATCTCGTGTGAAATACGACCATTTAACGAGGCAGAGCGGTATTGAATGTAAGTGAAAAAACCGCAGAGATCCTGAAGCTTTGAGGAGGATGTTATTCAGCCGAGTGGCGCCCTGACATCCACTCTCAAACATCAGTCCTGTTATATTTTAGTATCCCTTGACAAGTGACATCAGTGAGCAGCCTTGAGCATTAACGTGTCAGAAGAGTTCAAATTAAGGATCAGTCTTACAAATCAATGTGCCAAAACACTTGTCGGAGTCAAATCTGAGTTTCGTTTTTTGATCCGCATTATGCTCACGGTTTTAGAGATATTCAAACTGCATGCATACACCACCAGACCAAAACCACAACATACTTTTCATCAATACTAAAAGAGACAATATGTAGATTCCCGCCGTCAAGGGGCTCTCAATCAATACAACAATAATAAAAGATGACATCGAGGCTGGTGGGGAATCATGGGAGTTCTCTCTGCTACTCCCCTCCCAGTGAAAACGAACTCCGGTGGACGTAGTCAAGACGACCGGGCGAAGGAAGAGAATATGTCCGAGTATATTTTTCCATGAAGTTGTTATCACTTTAGCACATACAGCAACAGTACGGCAGCTTTCAGTAGCAGCTCATGCTTCCTTATACAGCGGTCTTTCATGTAACATCCGATGTTTCCACGGCAATGATTCGACATTCTGTCTGTCATGGTGGCTCATCATGGCGGCCGCCTCGACAAGACACGTCCTGTTATAACTATAAAAGTACAGATTTCTCTGGCTTTGATAACTGTTGGAAATATTTGAGGTGAAGTAAGTACTCAACAAAAAATATTTTTAATTAATTTAGATGTTTGAATGTAAACATTGTTGTACGTTTAATCCTCACAACGGAATATTTTTGATATGGCACAACAATGAGCAATGTGTGGACTCTTTGCAACAATCCAATCATGTAATTATTGAGCATAGGGATACGTTAATCCGTGCTGTGACAATCAATAAAAAAAGCTGACGTGAAATGGATTTCTATACACGACTAAGTCATGTCTCTTTGGAATAAGCAGGAAAAGCAGGAGGTAAGCCTTTAATCTGCTTGAACGGGCTTCAGTTAAATGTTGATCCATGCTTTCTGTAAGCAGCGCTGTGACACTATTGGTTCCTATACGCCATGCTATGTTATCCATATATCCCAGGCTCATTTAAGAGATAGGGTTTGAAAATGTGCGTTACATCATGACTCAGAGAGGCACACAGCTTAGAGAATTCATAGGGCTTGTTTTAGCTTCCTACCCTCAGGCTGTTTAAACAAAGGAAGACTAATTAGTCAGTAATTGTATTTTAAAGGAGGGATATGTAGAATATTTAACTTGGATCATTTTTGATAACTTTATCATGGATTAAACTAATTAGGCTAATATTAATTTGGCTCAACCTGTTCCCTGAACAGCTATTCTCTAATCAGAGTTTTAGCATTAACGAGCTATAAGCTTTGGATTGGTAAACATGGAAAGGCTGTGTGTGTTTGTATTCCTAATTCATTTCAGACCCTTGTTGAAGCTTTGGAATCATCAAGGTTTTCCTAATTTGCAGTGATGACAGAAAAAAATACTAAACCTGAGAGGGAAAATCCTCAGGGTAACAATTGTAAACAGAGCTGCAGTGGATTCAGTTCTTGTTTTAGATATTGTGCTTTCAGATCTTTGTCTTGAATGTTTGGTGTAATCTAAAAGGAGAATTTCCAAGATCAGAGGAGTGATCCTTGTGGAACACCTTTTGTGATTTTTATGAACTCTGATTGGATATATTCTACTATGACTCTATGAAATCTATCTAAAAGTCATCTCTGACACAAAGTACAACCAAGTGAGTCAAAGACTGTTCTACAGGGTTTTAGATGAGAGAAAAATCAACAACTCGCTTGAAGGCTTTTGTCAAATCCATAAAACAACAGCATAATGCTTCTCCTTTACATAGTTAAAACAATGTTGCTTGCATTCAAAGGGAAAGTTGAGAAAAAAACCTCCTTCTTTCTGGTTTTTTGTGCTAGTTTTTCTAAATATTTTCTAAATTATTTGACAAAAATGGACCCAGTCTGCAGCGTTGTATAGCCTAGTATCCACTCTGACCAGTTTCTCATTAAAGGGGCCTTACTAGCTGGCAACTTCTCATGGGTAATATACTAACACATACTTCATCCTCACTAAAGAAAAAAATCCTTTAATGTGTCAGCAGAGATGGTGCTATGCATGGGTCTTTAATCAGGTTGGTGAGGGCTGAATGTTGAATATTTTGAAAGACATATTTGAGTATTTTTTAGAGTACAGTTTATATGAGTTGAAGACTCTCTTGCAGAGTTATGGCCTTTGATTTCTGGACACTGTGTTTCTTTATGTTTTTTGTATGTGCTTACAGTGACAGTAGCATTGGAAATAAGGCAAACCTTTAAGTCTTTTCAAGAATGAATGAAGGTTTGAATTTAATGGAATTGATTAATTCAGAATTTTCAGAAGGAACTCCACAGGGAACTTTTGATATTGGCGAGAAATAATCAGGATGTCTGTTGACTCTTCTGTTGTACAGAAGCCTGAAGAGGACATGCTTCCATACATATTATTTTACTTCGTTTCCTGTGATGAGTTATTCTTGGTTGCTTATTTGTTGTTTTCTCAAGATCAACCAGAAATCACTTGTTATCACAGGAACCAAAGTGTTTTAATATAATTTGATAAACTCAGGGGTTGCTACTTCAACGCCTCCAATTTTGTTGCTTCAAATTTTGAGTTCTCTTGGAAAAGACAGTCTGTAATCATCAAATTAAAATCAGAGCAGATGGAACAATACAAAAACAAATAAAACAAATTTAATCAGAAAATGTTTTATCAAAAGCTAAATCAATGGCCATATGCCACAATGAATCAGGGTTTGTCTAAAAAAAACCTTTTCTATTCTTTGGGCTTTTTTTCTACCCTTTCTGAATAACAAGCTGAGCTGTGATCCGCAGCCTCTCCTCCTGAATTCCTCGCTTTGTTCTTTTGACTCGGGGAGAAAAACAGAGCTCCAGTGCTGCCAGGGTTTTCACAGGAACAAGAGAGGAGGAGGTTATGTGAGGCTGGATTGACATGCAAGCGTTTGCCAGTGTGTCATTATCCCCAAAATGAAACGAGACATCAATCTCTCCGTAGAGTTCAAGCTGGCAATTCATGTCCCCGTTAGCCTTTTTCCCCACGATGAATGTGAGTCTTTTATGACCCATTAAGAGCCTCGGCATTGTCAAGGTCACAGGTAGTCTCCATAAAGCTGTGGGGTCAATAATGTAGATATGAAAGTTCATGCATGAGGTTGGAGTGCATTTGTATTCCACTGGTATTCCTGATCGCTAAAGCCATAAACGTCTCTGAGCTGAGCAGGCTGCTGACGGGGGTTTCTGATGGTCACCATGCACATAAAGTAACGGACGCCGTAATACCTTCAGACTGATGTCTTCATATCTTTTGCAATTCATTCATTCATTAACGGTCCATGTTTTGGTTGATTGTGATGTCATTTCTCAAAATGCTTTGTATATGTAGACTTTGAGCATACAGTTATGTATGTAAAAATAATAATAATAATTTATCAATATTTGCTCAATTTACTGAATAGATGTTGTGTTGCATCTGTCGTTGAAATTCAGAGTCTAGGTTTGATATCATTTATTCAAATGAAACCCACTCCTCATCACATCCTGCTTTCTTCTATCACCACCACCACCAGGGTCTAGACTCCATAGGGGGTATCACCACTACCACCAGGGTCTAGACTCCATAGGGGGTATCACCACTACCACCAGGGTCTAGACTCCATAGGGGGGTATCACCACTACCACCAGGCTCTAGACTCCATAGGGGGGTATCACCACTACCACCAGGCTCTAGACTCCATAGGGGGGTATCCTATCCTGCTGTCGTCCTCATTACCCCTCTGAGTACATGAAGTCGTCATGATGGAGTCTAAGACTTTGCACATTTATTTCCTAAATTGTTAAATAAATAATAGTTAATTCCTAATTAAGTCTCTCCTGATTGAAATGCTTTTATCCCTGAAACCTGTATCGCTTTAGAGATGATGTAAATCATGTGAATTCTGTTTTAGCTATTCCAGATTATTTTTTTTATCAATTTAAACAGAATTATGAAAATGAAAAACTCCTGATGACAGTTAAATGCAGAATAAAAAGATATAAGAGCAGGATTTTCCTCCCTATAAAATCAACTACTCTTAGATTCTTATTCTGTCTGACTTTTCTGGACAAACTGTCTCAGTCACTGTTTGCAAATTATTTAATGCTGAAAAAACTCCCAAAAAGTCGAAGAAGTCACTTTCATAAACAGCCCACCATTTAGAAACACTTCGGATCACTGCACCGAACCACAGTGAAACCAAAAATAAATTCAAATGTTCTGTTTTTCAATTGAAGCCAGTTGAAGAGCAAAACTAGGTCAAGCTGCTCGCTCGATTGTTTCTTCTTCATTTCAAATGGGATTCAATTATCCAAAAGCTTAAGCACAAAGCACAACTTAGTCCTGACAGTATTTCTTACTGATATTATTACATATCAAAGAGGTTTTAATGGATTGAATGAGACCAGACGGACACAAATTATTTACCTGCATGAATGTTTAAGACTTAAACATGAGTGCAAGTTGTAACGTTGAGCTAAATGCTAACCTCAGCAATGCTAACATACTTCCCACAGACTCTACATGCTGGGGCTCAAAGGCAGGGTTGGTAATTTCCTCTGGATCCACTTTTTAAGATTTTGGTTGAAGTTGTCTTTAGGTCCTGACAGAAATGACTAACTCATGCGCTCTGAAAAAAAAGAAGAAAATCCCCCATCTGTAGCAGTTGCAAGTCTGTAAAAACTTCAACCAATGTCTGCCACAAGGTACCAACCTGATGAACCAATCACGCCTTCCTGTCTCCCTGCTCGTTCTCTACCTCTTGTGTACTCTAGCTCACACTCAAAGCGCGTCACTGATGACGGAGTTTATACTGTGAGTTTACTTACTGCTGAATGAGACATGAGACAACGTAGTTTCTACACAATGTAAGAGATGAGCTGAGGTCCACTTCTGGAACAACGGCGCTCGTGCATGTAAGTGAGGGGGCGTGGCTTTAGAGGGAGCACAGAGGGGAGGGGGTGGATGTAGACCGAGCACTGAGGGAATGCTACTTTCAAAATCATGCTAGTTTTGGAAAATGACCATCCTTATGTTTAAAGTATTACGTTTTTTACAAATACTTTGTCATGAACCAAATGTTTAGATACTTAATGACACTGAGGGGAAACATCCTGCTCACACACAAAGGTCTGAAATACACACATGCACAAACTATTTCACCAACTGCCATGAGACCCACTTTATTCAACAACACAATGCTACTTATTAAGGAATTAGTGGTGTTAGGGAGCACAAATCACACGGTTTTGAATCGGATCATTATCACAGATTGGATCAGATTAATAAAATAAAAGTAGAAGACATTTATTAAATTCATTTTCCACCACTCAGCAGACAGGAATCAAACTGTGCATTTAAACATTATCACTGCAAATCAAAATGCTACTCCCTGAATCTTAATATCTGTTTTTGTTCCAATAATGATAATAGAAGTTTCTAGAACAACCTAAACTGCCTCTTTAATTAGAAAGTGCTTTAAAATATATAAGAACAACAGACTGTAATATAACAAACTGCATCATTTGAGTGTTCATATCGGAGATTAGACTGAAGGGAATCTGTGAGGTGACTTCTGTGTGCATGATGCAACCTGGATTTTAAAACGCTTGTACTGTAGTTTCAGCCCCGGCCATAGTTATGTAATCGTTGTTATTTTAAATGTTGATCTCTTCAGGAGATTTCATTATACAGTAGTCTCATATCAAAGTATTTCAGTTCTGAACATTCGGATACTTTCTGCAAAAACAACAAGGTAAGGAGAAGAGACACTTAAAGACAAACCAACAATATTAAGAGGGAGATTCTTCAGGGATAGATTGAGTCCACTAATAGCTCTCTGAATTGTGCACCAATAACGTTCGCTATCTGATCTGTTTCAAGGTCCACTTCACAACGTTTATTGCACTAATGGTATTCTCCTCATTCTGCTGTGAAGAGCGGAGCTGTGCGCTCTCATCCTGACAGCCGAGCGGTTTTGGGAGAGGACACTTTGTGTGCAGTTTAATGTGCAGGCAAGTCTTCGACAGATGTGGAACAGCTTTCACCGTGTTTAATAAAGCTTTATCCCTGTAACAAACCAGCAAGAACATCTCGACCAGATAAAACCATCTGTGAAATTACCCAGCCCGTCTCCACACTGTGTGGACACTGTGTGTGCGTATGTGCTGTGGTTGATCTTTTGACAGCCTCAAACTGGTTTAACCCCTGATTCTTATAATAACAGTAATCTCTGAGTAATATGTACAAGTTTTATTTACAGATGATTTATTGTATGTTATAAAAAGGTGGAATACTTGGATCACTGGAACCTTTGCTTGTGACATCCTTTATAAATACTGCTGCGCAGTTACCACCAACTCTCAGCAGAAAGTAAAATGTCGCCCTAACTGCACATGGCTGTTAGCGCTTGTGTTTGGGAATCAGATATTCATGGCAATAAATATTTGGCCCCCAAAATGTCTGCAACATGATTCATTTAAATTAGCGCAAATAGCACTGTGCACTTAAACTGGAGCGCAGTTCAGGAAGCATTGACATGTGCTCTTTCCTTGCTTCATTTGCACTTTAGCAGGCGCAAGACCAGCACAATCCTTTTGTGAATGAGGCCTTGAGTCTTTTAATAGTAACTTAAATTATTGGTAGATGCTAGATGCTAAAAGAATCCCTGCAGAAGTTTTTTTCCACTAGTGGGTGTTGGTTTTTAGCACAATGTGTCTCTTGATGTCTGTTATCGGCTGTTGCTACATTTAAAAATTATTTTCACATTAACATAACATTTTAAGACAAGTTAATGTAGTCCAAAGATGTCGACCAACTGAATTGACTGAAACACAGCAATAACCAAAATCCCTATGGGACGTGTGAGAGCTTACAGGCTCATGAATTTATTCATTTCATGTATAAACAGTCATAGTTTGGCGTATGGAATTTGCAATAAAAGCTGATGAATTTGACTACATACTAATGCAGCAGGCAACGTGTTGCTGCACATTAATCCCAGAGCTGATGGTGCAAAGTAGCGCTGCACTATACAGAGAATATCTTACAGCGGGATCCAGCGAGACCCAGAGGGTTTATCTGAAATGTGCAGCGAAAGTGTGTTTTCTGCTCTGAAAACAAACTGCAAGATGACGACGACGGGCTTCTCTTCACGGTAGCATCAGCAAAACATTCCATCATTCTCTCTGTGTGACCTCTGCAGGGATTATAACAACAACTGTATGCAAGTCTGAAACATGTGATGCTGGATGCTGCCTCATCAGTTCTGCTCAGCAGTGATCAGAATGTGTCAAAGTGGTGTCTTTGCTTCTCGTGTAAAGCATGGGGTGTTGTTTTTTGAGTATTGATGATTCACAAGAAAATGATACATCTGATTACCTCTTTATCTTCTCCTCAGCTTCATCTAAACAAACAATGCACTGGTTGCACTGGTTGGTATACATTTAGAATCTGACACGACATGATTATGCACTTGGAGAGCTTAGTGGCTGAACATCCCAGCGGGTGCATTTCTCCTTCTGTGAGCCATCTTACCTGCTAATTAGGAGGATGGTGAACACGGTCCCTCCAGATACAGAGAAAGCCATGGCTGCAAGTTGAGCGGAGACACCAGCTGGAATTTATCTGTGATAAAAGCACACAAAGGACAATAACATGCAATTTAGAAGAATGCAAGTGATGATAGTAAATGCATAAAATACTTTTTTATCTCCGTTTGAAACAGAGATAGTGCAGTGTTGTGCCGATCCAGTGACGCCTACACCTTCCTGATCAGCTGGTACACACAGCAGATAGTCTGATGCTGATTTTAATCTTTACAGTCTGCATTTTACATGATTAGTTTTACACTGAGATGATATCTATCTCCTGGGTAATGCTGCTTCTTCTGTGCCACTGGCTTATCTTTAATGGACTCTCTGACAGACTGAAATGCAGGATTTATTTACAGACATACTGTATTTCTAAACTTCACAACAGCAAATTATAGTTCTGACATGCCGTAGGGAGTGTCTGTGTGCAGCACAATGACCTCTTCTTACAGACCTCACCCCAACTCCAAGTCTGAAAGCTCCAGACATTGATGAAAAGTAATAACGCAGTTTCCTTCAAAGGAAATCTCTC
Source organism: Labrus bergylta (assembly GCF_963930695.1). NCBI lineage: Eukaryota > Metazoa > Chordata > Actinopteri > Labriformes > Labridae > Labrus > Labrus bergylta. The sequence continues at coordinate 5,800,980 of NC_089204.1, forward strand.
TCTCTCTCTCTTTTTCCCTCATGCATCTTTTGAGATGAAAGCAGACAGAAAACCTTCAGAGACCAGAATGACTTCAGCACAGAGACCCGACTAATGTGGACGACAAGCTGGGCCAAGAAAATATTTAATGTTCAGTTCATTTCAGTGGACTTCTGTGGCCAGGGTGTTAAAAGTGGCTTTGCAGAGGAGTGGGCGTGAAATACAGTGAGACCTGTTAGTTGTAATATTACAGCTTTGGTTACATAATATTGATACATGGTGGTGTGGCTCTGTAGAAGGTGAGACTTGCTCTAATCACAGCTAGGGTTAAAGGGTTATTCTGGCCCATATTTTTACATGTTTAGGGTCTAATGGTGTGGAGAGGGGAGGGATCTGGGGCTCGCTGTCAGCCTTCCCTGAGGTGTCGCAGGACAGACTAGAAGAGACACAGGTGAAGGGGGGTGGTATCCTGACTCTTGCTGCCCATTGGTCCGCATGGTCGGGTCAGGGGGAGTTATGGGTGCCATGAGGTAGGGTAGGTTAGAATTGTTGTTGTTACTGCCTGGCTGGCCCTCATGAACGGAGCCTTGGTTTGTTGAGGGCTGGCAGGGCTGTTTGGGTTGTGGAGGCAATAATTGCCATGTGGTGGGTTATGTAACTTATCAGTGGGGCATGGGGGCGTGGTTGGGGTTGGGGGTGTCTTCACTGGCTGCTTGTCCTTTGATTGGAGCACAGGTATCTGTTTTTTTTTTTGTTTTTTTTCCAAATAATCTGCTTTCATTGTGAATTTGTGATACATTGTTTTGGGTTTCTATTAGTTGTAAAGCACTTTGTAACTTATTTTTATATGAATCTGAATATATAAATAAGGTTCTTAATGAAAAAACGGAAAAAAAAAACTTACTACAACTGGATGAGTCAGCCAGCAGCCACGAGGAAGGCTGTAATGGCTGAAATTTGAAAATTTATTCAGGGCAAATGCTCCAAATCAAAGTGCTTCCACTAAAAGTTGTTTTTTGCTACTGACAGTCTCAGAAAAAGCAAGACACAGCTTTCACACCACGCTCTTAAAGACAACAGACTACACTGATAAAAAAACAAAACATGAATTTGATCTTGAAGAACATGGAGGTGTTGGTCTACCTTTGCCTCTATAACTTTGTTATTGTGAAACCTTTGTGTTTTAATCATTAGTTTTTATCAAATACTAGTCATCAGTGAATCTGAAACTCTCATGTTCTGTCTGCCTGATGGAATAATCACTTTTCTAAATGGAATCTGGTGATTTTGAGAAGAGCAAAGATTTACCTGTTTCTGTAAAAGAAATACCTTCTCTTTATTTGTAGGGTAATTTCCCATGATATTGCTGAAAACTTAAGAAGAAGAACAACCTGATCCTCAGAGGCAAAAAAAAACTCTCTTACTGAACACAAATTCATCCCAGCAATTACACTCTGCCTTATTGTTGTCGGCTGAGGCGATCAACTGGAGCAATTCTGCCAATCTTCCCATTTATTCCCCAAATATGTATAAAAAAAAAATAGGTCCCAGTGTTAAAAATACTATAATTATTATTTAACAGCACAAGTGAAAGTGACATTTAGGACCACACTTTTAATGTTTACATGAACTCATAGTCTAAGCTGCTTTTGACAGATCTCCAGACATTACATCTTAGCAGTATGACTCTGCAAAGCTCACAAAATCTATAGCAAAATAGGCTGCACTTTTCTGTAACTATAGAGATTGAACTACAGACTACTAGCGCTCTTAAAGCATTGGGATGATGCAGCATGGCCCACTTTCTGTTACATGTCTTTGCTGTCAACTTTGTCACAGTCAAACGGGCTGCGATAAATGACATGAGTGTTTCTGACAGACGTGCATCAATGTTTCACTCTCTGCTGATGATCTCATTTAACACATGCTTTATGACTCATGTTCAAGTCATGTAAATAATGCACAGAGTCTAACTGCAGATGGCTTCCTTCTTTTTTTCATACATATTCTTGGAATCATCCTGCAGATGTATTTCCCATCACGAGTTACATCGGAATTTTAGTTACAAGACACAATTCAGGAAGTGGAGAGCTGACAGGTCATTATCAGCGAGAGACAGACTAGACAGTCTAGATTCATTCAAGCAGAAAAAAAAGAAATCAAAAAACCTGCAGTCATGTTAAGGTCAAGCTACTAGTAACCCTCAGATTAACTGATGCCAGATAGAAAGAGACAACATCTGATATTATGGATTTATTTTGGGACATTTTGCAAAACCCAGGTGTGTAAAATATTCTCTTTAATACTTGTTGATTCAGCGTCCTTCAAATCTTTCAAATCTCATCGTTATATTGAACAATGTCATTGCACTTTCTCATGTTGTTCAGGCTTAATCAGCATATATGCTCCTGATGGGATATAAAAACAAAAAAAAGGTAGCTCTCAAACTGCATTACATGTTGTTGGCACCGCAGGAACACCAGAGGAAAGTACAAGTAAATGAAGAAGAGGAAATCCTTTCAAACACTGTGATTTGTTTTCAGGTTGAAAACAAATCACAGTTTAGTCTGGTTTGTGAACCAAAACTACCCGGTTATGTCTGGCCCACATTTAAAGATTTTTACATCTTATCAGATTTTGAAAATGTGAGAGACCCAACCTTTGACGAAGAAGATTGAACAATTTTGTTCCTATAGTGTGGAGGGCAAAGATGTGACCATAAGAGCACACCACACTATCAGACTCTGTACGCCAACTACCAGAGTCCTGACTCTAAAAACTGGAAATCTTGCGATCTCTCTCACAGTCTAATGCGACTTCAGAGTAAACAAACTCGGCGGATGATTGCCAGGAAGAATTTGCGATTGTGTTTAACTGACAATTGACAAAGATAAAAGTTCAGCTTTAGATAATAATGTGGAGACAGCATGACGATGGGCTGTAGATTTTACGGTGCAAACTGGAGATCAGTAAAAATGTATTCTCTGCGGCCGTTGTTCTTCCTCCTTCAGTCACCTCGCTTTACGATTGGTTATCATTTCATTCATGCTCTGCGTGCTCGGCTGTCCTCGTGGTTCACCCGACACAACAGGAGATCAGATCAGAAACACAACTCAGGAAATTCTGGCAAGATAATCTTAGGAAAGCCATTAAAAAATTGTGATTGCTTAGGATTGTCAGAAGGGGGGAATCAAGCCTTAAATTGACCCGATTATCTTGCAGTTTGTTCCTGCTTTAGGTTTGAAGATAAGTTTGTGGTTACTTGAGTGAAGTTTCTCATTACTAATTCAAACTATTCAAATATGGCAAGAGCCAATTCCCAATAAATGCATGACATAAATGAAGTCAAGACTGACTTTCGCAGAGGCTTTAAAGTCTGGACTCTTGGGTGTCAGTCCCTTGACTGCGTGACCCATTAAGCAATCACAATTAATGTGCCTCCAAAAAAAAAGGATCCTCATTGACTCTACATGTTTCACTGTTTCCATTGTGCTGACTTGTCATTATTTCTGTCACCAGTTCAAAATGCACAGCTTCAGAAGTCATGGTCGTTTCACGTACTGTATTTCTGTAAAACCAAATTAGGCAGAATACTTTGCTCCATTGTCTGCAGCACATGCGGCAGAGCTTCACAGCTAAACAGAGGGTGGTTTAACATGTACAACAAAAAAGGTTTTATTTTTATTACAGCTTTAAAAAGAGACACCATACCCACGCCATAATCATAATGAGTGAATTATTTCTCTTCTTCAATCATATCAGTTTTAAAATCTTGCATCAGTTAAGCTCTTAGTGCACTCCGCAGTGTAGCACTCAACAGTAATTTAAGCTTGATTAAGAATGTATGAAAACAAGTGTAATTCTCCGAGTGATGCACTGGAGGACGAATAAACTGGGCTGGAAATCAAACGCACTCAGCACGGTTACGGGGATTAACTGCAATGTATTTTCAGCGTTTAAAAAAAAAGAGTTAAAATGCAAACGTTGATACAAAATGCGTAGTGTTTTTTCCCCATGCTCCTGCAATTAGAAGCTACAATCTGCTATTTGTATGATAGGATCTTAAACTACATGTTTTGTGTATTCTGTTCATCTCTCCCAGCACTTACATCTGGACCCCTGCTGAGGAACGCCATTATGTATGACATGCAGAATGGTTAACAGATTAAAAGGTCTGAATAAGCCATTCAGCTGGTACATTAGAGCGTGTTACATAAGATGGAGAACCATCGAGGGGACTGGGGATGATTTTTTTTTAACCATGTCTGACTTATTTATATCATTACAATGAAATGATTGATGCATCCTATGGTGTCATATATTTAACCCCAAAATAATCAAGAAGACAACTTGTATATTAAAGGGGACATATTATCCCACTTTTCCACCTTTTCAAACAGTCCCCTGTGGTCTAAATGAAACATCTGTGCTGTGCTTTGGTCAAAATATAACATGAATCAAGCACCAGAGGAGGTTTGTGACCCTGTACAAACCAGCTCTCTCAGAACGCTCCGTTTTGGTGTGTGTGTCTCTTTAAATGCAATGAGCCCCTCCTGAGTTTTCCCAGGAGACATCACTCCTCTGTAGCGAGACTAAAAATGGCAGACCTGCGCAGAAGTTTTGTTCTAGGCTGGGGATGGAGTCCATGGGTGGAGATATCAGGGGAGGGGAGGGGATTTTTTTTTTTTTACCAGAGTCCCACTGTGACATCACAAGTTGAGCAAATTTGAAACAGAGCATTTTTCTCTGTGTTGTAAGACTTATGTAGACCACAAACAAATGACTGGATGGGTTTATCCATGGGTTTCTTTTCTTTCCTCTGTCATGATGCTTTTGATGTCTTGTGTGAAGCACTTTGAATTGCCTTGTTTTTGAAATGTGCTATATAAATAAACTTGCCAACTTGCCTTTATTTCACATTTTGTGGGTCAGTAGACACTCAGGTTACCCAAATATATGTTCAAGAACACTGTGAAAGTGGATTTTTCATGATATGTTCCCTTTAAAAATAATACTTTTGCCAAATAAAGAAAGCGCATGAACACGCAAAAAGTTTGTGGATGTAAAGTGATGATATCGTGTCGCAGGCAAAAAGGGAAAAATTCAGAGCTGCATTGATTGTTGTCGTAAAAAGCACCCTGCAAAAAGATCATTAGCATGCTCCAGTGCTTCGATGGAAACATCAGCCAACACATATTGATCTAAAGTGGATTTTAATCCACTGCATGAAAAAGAAACCTTAACAGAATCGATGCAATAGACCTGTAACCAGCTGACAACCTGTAAGACCATTTTTTCCAGAAAAAGGAATGCAGGGAGAATCTCTATAATCGTACGTATAATCGTACGCATAATCTCTATAAGGTCCTACTGATGAATTATTTATTATTATTATATTTATTTATATGATTTAGAATGTTTACTGTTAATTTCTAACCCTGACAAAAGCTTCGGTAACTTCAAACTCTCATTATTTATCTATTGATGGTGCTTTCACATTCGCAGAAAAAACTCCTTAAAGTGAGCTGCATGTGTGAACACAAAAAGCCAAATTCTTTACTTCAACAGCTGAATTTTTTCCGCAAGAAGTCAGAATGAGCGGAGGTGAGAACGCAGCAGGTTCTATTCAGGAAAACATAAAGTGAGTGAGCGGCGGGGTGGTGACGTTTATATCGACCCACAACCATACGTAGACTGCTTGCAACGTTTGTAACTGCACGTTTTGTAACTGCTTCATCATGTTTTGTGTTCTTCTGACAACAATAATCTCCTGCTGTAGGATAGACATGTGAACAAGCAACTCAGGAAGATTCAGGGACAGTCTGCCTGAAATTCTTATTGTCAAGGTAAATGATAAATGGACTTGAGCTTGTAAAGCGCTTTTCTAGTCTTCTGACTTCTCAAAGTACTTCTTTACACTGCAGGTCATACCTACACATTCACACAAAATTCACATACTGAAGGTAGAGGCTTCTAAAGTGTCCATCAGTATTAACAAATCCCATTCATACACATTCATACACCGCCAACGTAGCAGGAGGAGCAATTCGGGGTTAAGAATCTTGCCCAAGGACACATCGGACTCTACCACTGAGCCTCATGTTTGTGCATACTGTATAAGAAAAAAGTCTTGGGTTGTTTAAATGCCATGGATTCTCATTAGATGGATCTCCTGAGATTTTGTGGGACAAGTATCATTGGAAGATAAGCCATCAAGCTAAGAAGTATAAGTATCAGTACAACAACAACCTCCTCGTGATAGCCATCTCCATGCAAGGCTTGCACACCTTTCTTTGGGCCTGATTTTACATTATCTGTGTGTTCAAACTAAAACAACTTTGTAAATACAAATAGAAGCACAGTCGTGCACACAGAGAGCTGTCTGCTGACTACCACTGTTTTTATCCTGATCATCAAAGCAGTGCCTGAGGTAAGGCTCGGATATCTTCACTCCTGTCAGTCTCTTAAATCTCTCCAGACACCCACCTGAGCTCAGTGAACGTCCAGGTGAAGAACAGTCCAACTTGGGATGATGGGTAACAGTTGAGGTGGGCGATATGGGAAAAATATCATATGATGATTTTTTCTTTGCAAAATCACGATCACGATTTTATCACGATTTTTTTCATACTGATCTTTAGACAAATTTGTAAGTTACTGACCAGTTCAACCAAACTTATTTGCCTGTATAATGTTTTTAAATGCACAAAAACTGTGCTGACAAGTTTAATCTAGTTAAAAACATCTTTGTTGGAGGTCTGGAGGTCTCACCCAGAAGATCTTTAGCAACAGAAATGTCTTTCCCTCAATTTGATCAATATTTATGCACAATTTGAAGGTTTTCCTCACCACTTTGAAATAATGATTTAGTTATGTGTCCTCTTTTTGTGTTCATCAGGAACATTTTCACGCAGTGATGCATTCATTTAAAAACTTGTAGACTTCGAGTTCTTGTGTTTCTGTTCTATTTAGCCCTGCAGAATTCCTACAGCTATAGTTTCATATGGGCTCTGCTGCCTTTTTTTTATAGGCTGTGTTTTTTTATGACATCATTGGACTAACTTTAGTTTTGTTTATATATAATCAAACATAATACAGAATGTGTTCATTCTGTAACACATGATCAAAGCAAGTTTTACTGAAAGAAGAGTTTTATTCATAGAGGGGGCGGGACATCGTTGATTGACAGACAGACAGTCACCATGGTTACTCACTCTCACCTGCCTGCTGTACACAATGTGTGACGTTGTTTAGTGTAATCCCTATAAATTTGGTTATCACAACAGGTGAGCTTTGGGTGGAGAGGCTTGATAATAACTTTTAAAAACCGAGAGAGAGCAGAAAACACAGACAGCAACATTTTAAACACCGGGGTTATATCTCTCATCACTGTCTGTCTGAGCTCCTCTCTGTCTGACTGAATCTGCTGACTGTTAACGTCTCTCCGGCTCGTTAAACGGTTTCTTGTGTCGCTACCTGAGATGTAAACTTAACTGTGCAAACTATGCAGATAAGTTAACTGTTGCTCATGCCGTGTCGGTTTGGAAAAATATCAGAACAGTTGCATATAACCGAGATGGAGTTGTTTTTGCGGACTTTACTTTTAAGTTTTGTTTTCGTTTTCACCGCTGCGGAGCTAAAAAGGAGGGAGGGAGACGAGTCTGTGTCGGAGAATAAACTGCAGCATGATAAATGAATAAACACATTAGCCCGGTTCTACAATCTCTCTGCTTTGGCAGATTGTCAGCACGTTAAAATCCTTCACGATCTAAGATTGTTATATCGCCCACCAATAGGTAACAGTTCTCCAAAGTGAAGCCTGTCTTTCAACTGTGGCTCTAACTGTTGGAAACATGACATTAAACTGAGTTGAGAGAGGGCAGCGGCAAATATAAAAAGAAATGTCAGGCAGAACTGAGTCCCTTCTTCTAAGTCTCTGGATTTTCCTCCCTTTGTCGCTCTTCAATGTACTTATTCAAGGCGTACTGTATGAGTCACATCAGTAGCATGTCAACCTCTGTGGCCTCATAGCTCCATCCCCAAATTCAGCCTGTCCCCCCGGTTACTGTCTTTTCTTTATGTCATAACCAAGACTTAATGATAGCACACGTTTCTGTTCTCTTTCTGTAGCAAAGCTTTGAAGCTGTTGATTCAATCATAATGTTTGATAAATGCAGGAAATATTTCCAGGCAGGGTATACAATGAAGCGAGATTGTAGAGGTTAAGCCGGATCTGTTGAGCCTGAAGGGTTTTAACATAGCTTTATCACCATGGTAACTACCTCTGAACTCAAAAAGTAGTCGGGACAAGGTTAAGTTCAGAGCTGCAGCTTAAAACCAGCTGTCATATTTATTAATTATTATGTAGATATGTTATCTCTAGGCCTCACAGATCTTAAGTTTAAGGAATGTTTGTTGAAAGTTCTTTAACCGATCCTAATGTAAAGCTTGTAGTGCCACAGAATGGTTTGTAGTGCGCTTCATATATACCCCCCCCCCAATGCAAGTTAAAGGAGTCATATGTAACTCTGACACTTAGCATTTAAATAGGTAATGAAGTCCAAATTCAAAACACTGGTAACATTGGAGAGAGCTGTCTCACCCTGGCCATGGAGATGTGGTGCCAGGGGTTGCCATGTTTCAGACACTGAAGCTTCAGTGTTTATCCAGCTCTGCATCGGTCTGTAAACCTTTCTGTGTTCTAACCTCTCTCCATTTTTCAAAAGCATCTCCAATATTGATCCTAGTTTGAGCACGTTTCTGCTCGTGGAGCTTATTAGAAACATGCAGAGGCTTTTTAGGTCGGGTACAATCACTTCTATCTGAACCACTTCTCTTGCCCGCTTCCATCGCTGCAACACCTGTTGCTTTGCCATTAGTCAGGCTAACCGAGGGGTGTCCAAAACGGCCGTGTGGGGGTGTCTTAAAACCTCCTACCTTCTCTGGTCCAAACAAATCCAGAGCATTCAGGCCCAGAATCTAAAGTTAGAAGGAGGACATACTGGCTGCTTCATTGTTGTCAGAGAAGCCAGCACTTCAACATAACATGTTTCCTTAATGTCTGATTATATAGTAAGGTCACTTTATCATTTCATTCAGCAGATATCTATATATATATATATATATAACAGATTGCTCATTTAAATTAGTTCAATAAATTAAATGATTTTGACTAGTTGACCTTAAAGTAGTTATTTCCATGTAATCTTCATGTACTGAAGGGCGAGCAGACCTAATTGCAGTTCCTGTTTATAAGGGCACGTCTAACATCAGTGATATAATCCATATCCCAACAAACATCTGAACGTCTATGTCACAGTGCAGCTCCTCTTCTAACCCGCTCACTCTCACCCTGCCTCTGCATAATCGAGCTCAACTCTGCTCACCTGTGCACACAGCTGCACCTCATCAAACCCGTATCAAAGCTTCTACTTTTTACCCACTCACTGCAGTTAAGCCTCTCACCTGTCTTTGCCTTCTCAGATAGTTTCGCTTTAACAGACTTCTTACCAGTTGCCCATCTTGCTGTCTCCTCGTTTTTCGTCCTCAGCCTCCTGTTACATGGTACTGTTGTGTGTGAGTGTGTGAGTGCGTGTCAAGCCTCACACATTCATTTCTGTTTGCTCCTGACCAGTCAGGATTCTGGACTTTTCGGGCTTCTGGCCTCAGTGCTGAACTGAACAAGTGTGATGCTTATGGGTTCAAAACACTACGCGTTACAGTCTCTGCCTGAACAGTCAGAGCTCCACCAATGAACACACCGATCCAATGAATGAAATGTGGACTAAAGTTTTTTTCTCTGTCCCAATCCGTCCATAGTTTTAAAAAAACAATTGAAAATATAAAGAAATGCAATATGCAGGGGTCTTTTTCTGACTTCCTACGCTCGCCATATGAAAGCACTCTTCTTTGCACTCAAACTTCGGTTCGCTTCTTTTTCTTTTAGATTTCTTTAGAATTTCTAAAATATTTGAAATCCCAATCCTCTTACAGAATCACTAATGCGAGAAGAAAAGTGAGTCAAATAGCCTCATCAGATCCAAAGGATCTACAGGGTGCGGTCAGAGTGGGGTCTTTGAGTTTGCTGCCTGTGTCTAACCAACAGTTCTTATAATATAAAAGGGACTTCACTCCAGAGCTCACCTCCCCACTGAGACCCTCTCCTTGCTCTCTCTCTCTCTTGCGCTTTTAAGCACACTGAGGCGAAGTCTCACAGAAACAGTACGGGCTCTGTGGACCTTGTCCAGGCGAGGGTCACTCCTCCCCTGTTTCATCTGCAGGTTGAGAAGCCTCCGTCCAGGCTCTGAGTGACTGTTGCTGCTTCTCAAACTCCCAGACAGTCTCCAGAGTCCATTGCCCTGCATTATAATTGGAAGGAGATAGCAACAGTGCTCCATATATTTATATATACTGAAATCTGGAGGCCTGTTATTATAGCACCAGAGGAGGAGGAGAAGGAGGATGAAGAAGAGGAGTAGATAAGAAGGAGTTTCCTTTCAAGAAATGGTTCAATATCTTAGAAAGTTTTTTTCTTTACTTGAAAAGTCAAATGAGAAGATCGTTACAGCTTTGGTGGTGAGTTTGAAGCTACCAGAGCCTGACCTATAATGGATTTTTGAGACAATACTTACCAATACTGATATTGATTTCTGAGGGGAAAGGTTCACTGATTTCCAATAGGCTGAAAGGGTTAACAAATTCTATAACTGGAGTGGAAGAAAAAAAAAGCTTTTTAATAAACTGTGATTTTATCCCCCCCCCCCCCCCCCCCCCAAGGCTCAGGTAAGTAAATAGTAAATCTATCCCCATGGCTTACTTGCGCGGGGTTCGTTCCATGGATTTGTAACTACGCACACAGATTCACAACGCAGTGGAGGAGACGCCATCCGTCCACTGTGCTGGTTTAAATTAAGGCAGTAGAGCATTATGCCAGCATGGCAGCACCACTGATTAGTGGCGGGAGGCTGTAATACACCTTAGATCCAACATTTGACTGGCTTTGCGGGGCTGAACTGATAAACAAATCAACAATTTCTTTCACCAGGTTCACTAGTAATTCTGGTGCCCACTAGAGAGGGAAACAACACTTAGACTGCTAGTCGGCTAATTGCACAAATTCCTACTTTTTACCTAAGAAATTAACCAAGCATCCAGAAACAATCTCTTTGTCAGCTACACTTTCAACCCCTCCTAACTGTTGTGTCCATGTCCGAGCATAAAGCAACAAAATGCAACTTTTAAAGTGGACCAAAAACTTTAACCAGGGAGAGTGGCGTCTATCTCTTTGCCACAGAGCGCCACAGAGCACCCCAGTAGCCTGTTTTCAGCACTATGTAACTTTAGCACTTTGGACAGCGGTTATCTCGTGAGAAGTCGGGGGTTCGATCCCCAGCTCCTGCAGCCACATGTCCGATGTGTCCTTGGGAAAGACACTTAACCCCAAGTTGCTCCCACTGCTTCGTTGGCGGCGTATGAATTTGCTCGCATGGAATTAATGACTTATGGTCACTCATAGAAAACTCAAATCCATTTACCATTTAGAAGTGCGTACAGCTTTACACCACTAATCCAAACACCAGAATTCAACTACAAAGCACACAGTTAGCCCGTCTATGATGTTTGATACAATGGCAGAGGCTGAGAGGTGGAAGAGGACGGCGACGGATGGAGCTGCAAAGATAAACGGAGAGAGCAAGAAGCCGGACTATAGAGTAAATATCATACAGGCTTTTACACGACGGCGAAACAGTAGACTGCACGTCCAACCCCGGGGTGGCAACATGAATACACTGCATTTTTATAACAGTGCAGTTGCATTCAGCGACCTGTTCGAGCGCCAAATATCCAATATGTAGTCTTTTGAATCATTTTAATTAATTTATATAAAAAAGAAAATGTTATTTATGTGTAATCTAATTTAACGTTCTACAAAAGGACGACAAGTTGACCAACATGTCAAACTACTCCATCAACAAATAAAGATACAACAGACCTTTTCACTCTTAAGTGAAAATACAGTACGTCGCTTTACCTCTGGGCTTTGCTCATATTTCACATTCAATCACATGTAATCCTTGAAAAGAAAAGGCCTGAGGGAGAAGCTCTGATCTGAAGACACATCTGGCCACTGTGACAGCTTGAGACTGGACAACAGCAGAAGGAATTACGCTATCAGTTTACATTACCCACGACACATGACAGTGTGCCACTGAGTCAAGGCCAGATCCCAAGAGACGAGAACCAGAGAGTGACATAACAGCTGCCAGGACGCACCTGCACTGCAAAACCTGGCACGTACACAGAGAGTCCAAAAAGGGGCTGGAGCCACTGTTGACTCCAAAAATACCCTCCTGGCTTGTGTGACATACATTTAGATTTTTATTGTATATATATAAACAATTATACTCCGTTTGCATTTTTTTTTTTTTATTATTTAGCCAGGAGAAACAAATTGAGATTAAGAATCTCATTTACAAGAGTGTCCATGCCCAAGAATCAACAGAAATCAGACACTTTCTTATCAGTAGACTGCTCTGGTGCTCCTTGCATTTTGAGTTTCTCATTAGACCAGCTTTCAGACATTTCAGCCATTTCCTAACTGAACTCTCCTGCGCTTGGTGAGGCTCAGCTGGGTGGGTTTGTCACACATATCAGCGGCTCTGTGCCTTTTTTTTATCCCTTTCTGGTTCTAAGGTGGAAAAAGCACAACAAATCTGAGTTTATTTATAGGGTCTTATTTCTGCAAAAGCATTATGTAATTAAAAAGAAAGGAAGTCCTGGGTCAGTGTCTCTTTACCTACATGATTGCAGAGCTACAATGGGGGGGGGGGTGATGTTGTTGATCCTGATAGCTTCTGATCTAAACGTAAACAAGCTGAAGGAAATGCTGTCTAATCAGTGTGAATACAGAGCTGAGAACAAAAAACCCAGAGTTTGACTTCACTCCTATTTTTCCTTTTTTAGAAAGTCATTCCTCCAAAATATATTTACATTGATTGATACGATATTCATTATCAGAATGTTGCTTATTATATTTTTAAATAAATAAAAAATTACAGGCTCCTGAATTCCCTGCTCAGATCAGTGAAAGAAACCATTACTCTAATGGGAGCAAACTGGTCTAAACAATGAGAAACAAATCAATTTCATGCAAACATGCAACATTTTTTTAGTTCTTCAATAAAAGTTTCTTAATATTGCAGGTTATGAATACTATGAAATTATTATTGGAGCTGTGGTAAAACAAACAGCTGTAAGGAGAATTTTATAGGTCCAGTAAATGTCCCAAAGACATCTGGACACGCACCTGTTGCAAACAAAACAGAGTTCAGTACATATATATTAAGAAGTGATGAAAATAGTAGTACGGGTACCAAACGGGGTCAGAAGGTCTGCACCTGCCCCGAGAGATGTGAGTAACCTGACGAAGATGAATCACCAGCCCTCCATTCTAGTGACACACAGCAGAGCTCCCATTGAGTTTTCCAGACCGCAGAAAGAAGTCAATAAGCAGGTAAAGGAAGCAAACAGGAAATCAATAAAGACTGAGACAACTAAAAAAAAACAGCACGCTGCCACATGTTCATGAAGGCATCGGCACTCTGATACCGTAATCAGAGAGGGGAGAAAAAAACACAGCCCTAGCTCTGGAGTTTTGAAGATAACAGAGGGCCTTTCCCATTATCTCTGCATTCATGTTAATGTCCCTGCTTCTCTGTGCCTGTGACGTCTGACGACTGGTCTGTCCGCTCTGTGAGTGCTCAATCTGAACAGCAGCTGGCAGTTTGGAGAAAAACAAAATGTGCACCAATTACCACGCAATCTGTGCTTATTCTGCTGATTACAGGCAGTATCAAGTGGTAAGTATAGTTGGAGGAAATGAGAGGAGGACTCATCATAAGGCTTCACGGAGCATTAGCGTGATTTTAATTAGATTTTATCTCAGAAGAATCACTGCTTTTGCTGGGAGCATTTGTCTGTTGACTCCACATCTTATCTGTTGCAGAGCTGCTGGAGAAGGATTAGTTAAAGAAGACCTCAACGCTGATAAGAGCTACAGCGGTTCTGATTCTGATACTAGTGCTGGAAATGACTCTGAGACAGTCTAAAACAAAGATACCAGTTTGCAAGCCTATGTTTTGAATCAAACAGACCAGAAAAGTTGAATGGTTTCAACGGAAAACATTTTTTCTTCACATGCCATGGAAGCATTATGGTTGCAACTGGCAACAGCTGTTTCAGAAAGGTGAAGTAGAACTGATTTCATCTCATTGCAAAAGCCTATCGTGTATTGCAAGAGGAGAATATAAGAGTGCCCAATGAAGCTTAGTACTTGTGTTTCGGTCGAGATTCATCTTGTGTTTATTATTAGTTTCAAACCAAACCAACCCAGTGATTCAAACTGGGAATACAAAATACTGAATAAAACAGATTCATGCTATGAAATCAGATTTTCTCACCCACTTTCCAACTGACTCAAGAGACACAGATGATTACATAATCTTTTTCATACAAAAGTTGTATTTATTCATGATCTCTCTCAGTTAGGACTGACTGTAAACACAGAAAAAAGGTAGTTCTATGACATTCATTTCCTTTCTTTAATGTTTAGAAAGGTTTTAATTTGAGCCAAGACACATCATGATCACAATAATATCACATCCAAACTATATAGTTCACAGCTGGTGTTTAGTTTTATACTAAAGCAGTGGTATCTGCACATTTGGAAACTCAGATTTTGGGTAAAAAACATATGATCAGAAAGTCTCAACAGAAGGTAACTCTGCTTGTAAACGTCCACAGGTTGTATTGATAAACGCTGATAAATCCTCCCCAGTAAAACCCACCTCCTGCCACACCACCCTGAGGGTCTCTATCAAATCAATTTCTGACCTTCACCTCTGTGCACTCTGATAACTGTGATGCTTAAACCCACCCCTGTGTCCAATTAGAGGTTTCCCTTCATGAGCAGGAGCACTATTGGAACACTTGATTGTTGCTCTTTTGATAGTCTGGGTACAATCTTCAAGAAAAGGAAAAATAACTCTGCATGAGGAAAAGCAATCAATGATTTAGTGAAGCAAAAAACTTGTTAACCTCCTCACCCTCCTTCACATGCAGAAAGCATCTTTTACGCACTGGTGCACCAGCAGCGTGCACAGGCAAATTTAATTGAAAGCAGCAGATTTTAGGAGGGAGACGCACGCATGCACGCGCGAGCTAGGATGGACGCATACATTTTGGCTGTTAAATAACACCGAGTGAAATCATAGTCTACGCATGACCATTTTTATATATTTTTGGATAATGTCGGTGAAATAAAATGAATACTGGCACACTTCTAAGTTTAAATCGTCCTCAGAGTTTTGTAACCACCCTGCATCAGACCGCACGCGCTGTTCAAAGGAGGGACAGAAAACATCTCTAAAATGACAACGAGATCATCTTTTAACACATTAATCAGCGAGGATATTGAAGTAAATACCAGAACTTTACCTGTAACTGCAGATCGTCGCGTGCATGTCACATATGTCAGCGCATCCTGGAAATAAGAGTCCGTAACGTCAAGCGCTGTCCCTCAGATCGGTGCGTTGATGTCAGTGTGACTTCCACCCAGTTAAACCAGCACCTGCTGATCCGCGCGCACATATGCCCGCGCAAACAACTGGTTGTGCTCTGTCAGCGGATTTCCATTAACCACTGTGGGCTGGACGCGCCGCTGCGCAATGACGCACGCCATGGACTCGCAGCTGATTTGGAGTATCCAAAGCTTCTCGAGATGAAAGCCCAAAATATCTGTCATGATGTTGTGCTCTGCGTTAACCTCCCATTACTGCAAGAGGAAAATATGATCTTTTATGGTACAACTGAACCATGGAGGAGTATTTTTTGTCACCCCTTTACATGAGATACTTGCCTCTAGAGGCGTTTAGAGAACATTTGTTTCAAACCTCAAACTGGGGTTTAATCTGATAATGGAGACTATGTTGACACACAACATGTGCACCATGCTATTATGCCGTCTCTATTTTGGTACTTTGAAGAAATCAAGTGACAATAATCCTGTCAGTGCACGTTTAACGCTTCGCAGCAGCACTTAGAGCTATGAGACTTTCTAATCAGCTGTATGAGGAGGGGGGGGGGAGATAGCTCTAAAATTCAGGAGAGGATTCTTGGAATGAAGGGCCGTGTGCCAGACAATTTTCCTCTGATTGATGGAGCTCAACACCCTCCCTGCAGACCTTACCTCTGAATCTGCCCGCGTGGGTGTACAGGAAACTGTTCACCTCAGGGGGAGTGAGGGGCGGCCAGTCAGGCAGCAGCTGATCCAATCTCTTCTCACGTGTGCTGTAACTGTTGGAGCTCAGTGTGGGGATGTTAGGGCAGGCGGAAGTGGGTATAAAGAGACCACCATTCACAGTCTGTATTCTGGCAAACAGCCTTCCAGCTGAGGACTGCTTGAGGCAGAAAGGTGATTCTGCACATGCGTATATGAGCTTTATCTTCAGCCAGGGTTCTTAGCTGACCTCTTCAATCTGACCTGCATTTTCAACACTTCACGATGGATCCTCTGACCTGAATACGCTTTTTCATAATTGCGTAAACACAGTTCCTGTTACATACAAACTGTATAAAGTTGTACAAACACCAAATAACAATTTTCTGTTGTTCTCACTTTTAGCGCCTTCTCACTGCCATCTTTGTCCGAAGGCAACTGGACTTGATTGAAGATTTTCAAGACGTTTCACTCTCCTCCCAAAGGCTTCTTCAGTTCTATACACTCTCACACACACAAACACACACACACACACACACACACACACACACACACACACACACACACACACACACACACACACACACACACACACACACACACAAACACACACGCACGCACACGCACGCGCACACACACACACACACACACACACACACACACACACACACACACACACACACTCAGAATCACCAATAAACACCAGCTAACTAACAAGTTGAATAGTGACACATATTCCTCATCAGCTGGAGGTCTGCCACTATTTCTTGCCAACATTGCTCTTGTTCATAACTTTCATGATAGGAGGTGGAAGACAGACCAAACAGACATGCCAGCTGTTGCCATGGTGCTTTCAGATGCTGTGACATTTGGTGCAATCAGAAAAAAGCCCTAAAGTTAAGGAATCAGCCTGTGGCCCTGTTCTCACTGTTGAAGAGTATACAGTCCTACAACCAAAATTTCAAAAAACGCCAGAAATTAATTTGACCAGTCTGGTTAGGGTTAGGGTTGTGATCAGCCCTTGGGCCTCTCATACACTGCATGGCAAACAAATCACAAATTAGCTTAAATTCTGCCTGACTTCAAAATCCGAATTGTGACTCAGAAATCAGGTCAGAACAGCCTAAACTCACACAGCGTATAACTGGCCTTAAAGGGGTTAAGCTCACAAGTAGGGCACTCACCCTTTACCCCGCTTTCAAATAATAAAGTTTTCCCTTCTGGTCTCTGACCTTTACTGAGATGGCAAGAGAGAGAAGCAGAAGTTCCCTATCTGGATCATTAAAGTCTTATCAGAATGCAGCTTTAAACCAAGCACTGACAGTATGTATACTGTATTACAGAAGGTGCAAGATCATCTAAATGCATTTTGTTGGTTGCCTGAAAAGGAAAGATAAATTATTATTATTATTTTTTTTTTTAAATAAATCAGTTCAATCTTGGAGAAAAAAAAAAGCAATGTGTGATGGTCAGAGGAGGTGACATTTTCAACACCTCTTTCACACTTACACATTTTTGTATGTTAGCCTGAGGACGCTCAGAAATGTAAAGGTCAGGGCGGCTCATATTGTGTACATGTGACACGTTTGGTTTGGCACTTTGGTAAAATGTCGTCCTCACTGTCACTGTCAACCAGCATTTCCTGTCTCTCCTTTCAGTTCTTATAAAAGCAGGTAAAGAGAAAGGATGTATGTTTGAGTTGGTCACAGATACTGGGCGGGAAAAAACTGTTATAAAAGAAATAAAGATACCAAGATTTTTAATATCTTTTTATTTACGTTAAAGGTAATGTTAAAGGAGCAGTATGTAACTCTGACACCTAATGTTTAAAATGGGTACTGCAGTCTAAATACAAACATTGTAGAGAGCTGTCTCCCCCCGCCCCCTCCTCTCTAGAGTCGATGCTCACACAGGTCACCATGTAGTGGACACTGAAGCTTCAGTGTTTATCCAGCTCTGCATCGGTCTGTAAACCTTTTTTGCAATCTAACCTCTTTCCCTATTTCAAAAGCAAAGAAAGTCCTGTTTTTACTCAGGCTCTCATTGACTTTAGTAGCCTAGGAACAGTGAACTGAAGATCCTGACTGGTCATATCAGTTGTCAGTTGAAAGGTCAGAGTACATAAGTTAGTGCAGTTGAATACAGCAGGAATTTTGAAGCAGTCTGTTGATCTTTATGGATGTCATGTGTTTGGATTAAATATTTTAATGGATTTGGATCATGGGGATTGTTGCCAATGAAACAGAACAGTTTTTGGTGGAATATTATGACCGGATGAGTATAGTAGACCTTCCGACTGTGAGAGAAATGGATCAGAAAGATGTGTTTAGTTTGTTGGTGGTCTGACAGATGTGTAGATTGTGGCTGCTGTGTTGGTTAGATCTTGATATGTTTACATGGTCGCAAGAACCGAAGCTTTCTAGTTATGTAGAATGAGTGATATATAAAGAACAACAGTTTTTTAAATGACGATGATTATGAGAAAACACACTTTAGACCTAAATATTCAAACCAGACACCTGTGTAATTTAGAGTTTACTACATTCTCATGGCCTCTTAAGAACTTGAATCTAGTGGCATTGCAAAAAAGCTGATGATTTTTACCGGTTTACGTTAATTTCAACTTCAGCTAATTATTAACAGAATCTGATGAACTGATATCGAAGTTGACGTTTTTGTGAAGGGAGTTACATTTTTGTCAAAATGTGCCCACCTCTGGGAGGGGGCCGAATTATGAATTATGTAATCTGAAGATGGAAGGGGGACTTGTGATTTAACACTTCTTTTTTTTTTTTCTTGCAAGCACTGTCACAACTACACCCTTCCGCCTCTACACATACTAAAATAAAGAACCTTGAGGAAGAATTTACTCTCTGGGTGTAACCATTCAAATCTTGTTGACACACGCTAAAAGAGATGGTTTGCTTTAAAGGGCCAAAGGCTTCAGAGTGAGAGAGCAAATCTTATTTCACAGTAGGGGGGAGAATATATTCACTCGGACAGAGCATTAAAAACAGGGCAGTGACCTCTAATAAATGGTCATTTAAATATTGACGTTTCTGCTATAAGACACACTTCCATCCTTATAACTCACCAATCAATAACCAAATACCTAAAATCAAATCAGAAAAGCAAATTTCCTATGTTACGTTGTAATTGCCCAGTCCTGCAGTATTTTCCTCACAGTGTCACCTGCCATGTCCTGCTGTCCTTGGAGTATATTCCTGGGCTTAATATCTTCTGCATAGCCTTGAAGTTCAAGCAAGGGACCCTCCCCCCTTTAATTCTTTATACATGTGAGAGGAAGGGACAGGTGAGAAGATGAGCCCGCTAATACGAAGGCCGTGCAGCTGTCAACCTCCTCCCGCACCACAAGGCCCGCTTGTGATGAATCTCCGCCTCCTGTTCTCTCTCTATCTCACTGTCAAATTTAAAATCCTGTTGGAGTATTTTCCCCGCATCCACCTGAGCCCTCATTCATCTGCTGCTGCTGCTGCTGCATTCACAGAACCATTCCACCCAGGGTTACATGGCCATGTGCATGTGTTATGTATGATTTATGTAGGCTGTGTTCTCCAAGTCCCATCACTTAGACCTGGGTCACCAGAGTCAAGATGCTCCCTGAAACCAAAGCTTTCATGCCAGTGATCTCTCAGGGTCTCAGGGGGCTTTGAGTGTTTGATGCATTATTCATCTGTGGATATGTAGATATTTCTACAAGTGCGCAAGTGAAGTGAGTCTTTGAGAGTATTTCAGATGCCACTCAAGCGTTGCAGAGTGTCTCTATCTTGTTCAGCAATTTAACATCTGACCACAGAGCCAGTAGAGCTCGCTGGGATATAAGCATGGCCATGCACTATGCAACATCCTCACAACTACAATCCTTTAAGCAATCCATCCATTCATTCATAAAAGAGTGTTTTCAATCATTTGAAAGGTGACCCTGCCCTCCCCATCTGGGTGATAGATTTTAGTGCAAAGCCTCAGAAATCACTCATCCGCTATTTATGCAGGAGTGGGCGCACTTTGCTGAGCTGATGACACGTTACCATCCGTGGAATCTAGTGGCCTTGAACTGGAGAGGTCAAGATCTAGCTGATCTAAAGGGCAACAATCCATTTACCATAAAAGCATCATTATTTTTTAAAGAGGGATAACAATAAATCTTAACCTTTTGTTCGAAATATTTCAGCACCATGGACAGCGAACATTTCTCACAAAGGAACATTTAAATCTCCGCTTCTCTTTAATCTTCAGAGGTGAATTTCATTTGATATTTGATTTCATTTGAGACATTTCTACCTAAGATAACGATTTTTCAATTTAAGCCTTAATAACGTTTTACGTCTTTACACCCATAGACTCCTCCTGTGTCTCACAATGAATGATCATGGATTTCAGACCTGCTAAAAGCTCAGTTCCCTTCTTCAGAAATCAATCAGCAGATCTCCAGTCTTGGAAGCCATAGTCATTCATCGTAGTGTTTGAAGTACTTGAAATTTGTCTTGGTCTCGAGACCTCTTTTTGAATTTCTCATATTGGAATCGAAAGCATTTTTTCTCGTGTTGCAGTTTTTCTAAAACAACTAATGACTTCAATTCATTCATAATTAGATTTATATCCCCTGGTTACGATCGCAACCTATCCAGTGTTACAGTCTAAGGTAGTGACACGACCTCTGAACAAAAGCTGATGATTCTACTGTGATATTTATGGTCTTGGTCTTATCTCAGTCTCGCCCTGCCTTGGTCTTGACTCGGTCTTGATCCCTAAATGTTGGTCTTGTCTTGGCCTCGGGTATGTTATGGTCCCAGTTAGTGTACTCTTGACTCCAACGCCAATTCATTTTCTGATAAAATATGTTTCTGGAAACGGACAACGTTTACATGTACAAACACCATTTTTAGATCTATAACCAGTGCTGGAAATGGACAAATTTTACTGGGGGACCATAATCTGTTCAGGTCCCGAGGGGTTTGATCCCTCCCGACTTTTACTCCCAGAATGGCTTCCCCCCCATTTTCACACCTGTCTATAACATCCCAGAGTAGCACCTGTTCATCTTCAGAGTCTCAGTTTAACAGTAGATAATAAATCATACAGCGGCTTCACTCTCACAGCGGTATCAGCCCAGAAAAACAATAATTGTTATGCTTTACTTGCAATTGACAGGAAAAAGTTTGTCAAAATAAAATGATGATGCAGATTTGTAAAACATGGAGGTGGAATTGAGGTCGGATCAATCATTTCTGATGTCTCACAGGTAGTCGAGGAATCTAAAGTGAGTGAGTAGCTTTTGTGACACAGCATCAAGCAGATTTGTGGCTCGAGTTGAACTGTTTGATCAATAATGGATTGTTAGCTGCACTAATGCAGATATCTGTTCATTGAGACAAATAGATCACTGTTAGAGTACCGCCAATGGGAGCTGGTATGTTATTAGCACTGATAATATTCAGCCTGATTTTTGCTCTCCATAGGGAATGTTAATCTTGTATACACCAAAGCCTACTGATAAGTAATTGGTCAATACAGCTGGGACTACAAATGTACTACAAACAAAAACCAGAACACTTCACATGCTGAAGACCCGCGACAATAGATTCTACTTATCTCTGCAGAGTCAAGATGAATAGATCACATAGAAATGCAGAAGAACTAGATGATGCCCAATAAAGCTTCTATTAAACACAGAAGAAGTGAGGCAAAGAGACAGAAGAGAAAACTTCAACAAAGGTATAAAAAATTCTGCAAAAAAATTACCCAAACTGCAACAAGATGAAGACAGAGCACAAAAGCTCAGCTCTGCAGAGAGACTCAGTTTATACAAGAAAGCACAAAATTAACACAAATATGGGAAAAAATGATGACAGAGATGCTAACTATCACCGACAGAAAAAAAAAAAAGGCAGATACACAGAACAACTGCTGGGACACAAATGAGTACAAAGAGACACATTTTAAAAACACAAATATTGACAAAAACTACTCCAAAGACAAAGAACAACTACAACCTCATGAAGACATCTTGTGTTTTATACCTCCAAAGGCCCATTCTTTAAACTTTATTGACTAATAGTAGCTACTTATTAACATTAAAGGATATTTAAACATTCAAAAAAACAATCAATCATGTACCGTTAACAATGTCAAAAAGCAGGGCTTCCAACAACACCATTTTACTGATTTTACAAATATACCCCCCTTATTTTGCGAAAAGTTTGCATTACACACATGCAGACTGTTTGGAGGTCTTGTAATATTGATAATCTTTAATGGAGCAAGAAGATTTAGCCATCAGTCACACTCACTGGATTTATTGACAGGTTGGCGTACCTAGCTGGCAGAGTAAAAAACCACTTCATTAAACTTTAAATATGTCCAAATCATTAAAGGCCCAATGCTTGGATTGCACAGTGGAAACCAGTCAAAATATATTGACTGCAGACACACGTGCAAGATTTGTCTGTGCAACACGTTTTATAAATACAGCATAAAATGTAGCATGAGGATACAGCTTGTTGGGTTTTTAGATATGGCTAATGCAAAGCATCTTATAGAGCTAAGCATTCTGGGTGTTTTTTTTTTCTAATTACTGTATGTAGACTTCCTGGAAGACTTGGAAACCTGCTGATATGAAAGCATCGTAAACTCAGTCTTCACAGGAACAAGTTTGCACCCTCATTAGACAGATGCTCTGCCAGAGGGGACGGTGGTATGTGGGGTAAACTGGAAGTGGCGTCGCTGCTTTCCTTTCACACAGACAGATGTCACAAGGCGCTCCGCTGACTTGTCATTCCACCTGAGGTTTCATTGTTCTGGTGTCTGCGAATTAAATTGTTTTTGTGGCTAGAGTTGTTTGAAACTTGGCGCTGCGCTGACTGCAGTAACTCTCAGAACGAGCTGTCACGCTTGGTTGATGAATAAATCAAAGTGTGCGTGTTGCAATAGAGTTTCATTAGCTGAAAAGGTAATCATGAAGCTAAAACATGGCATCCTATTCAAGACATGTGTATGCATCGCTAGAGGGGATCTTTGGTTATCAGAGAACGTGCAGAGATGTTTTACTCACTTAAGAATGGTAATAAAAATGGCAGAAAATTATTTCTGCAAATGCTCCTCAAAGGCACACGCACAGCCCATTGCAGCGTTGCTAGCTCAGGTAGGAGCACACCAGGTATATAATTGGTTCCCTGTGTTTTCTTCCCCTTCTGCCTGTCTGTGGCACCCTTTAGCGCTCACTGCTCTCTGTAAATATTTTCCCCACTTGATCTCTTGCTCATTCAAGCGCTCACTTTGTTGTTCTCTGCCTTTGTTTTACTCACATGTATCTCCACACATACCCAGGGAAAAAAGCTTGGCGCAGGTGCAGAAAGAGATTCCAGGAATATTCAGACTTTCAAGAGTCAAATAAAAAGGATGTGCTTCTGAAAGACACGATGTGGAGAAGAGGGGAAAATATGTAGCATCCTTTTCCATCAAATGTCCTGTCAAAAATAGCCTTGAGGGTACATTGACTGTTAGTCTGTCAGCTCGTCAATGCTCGGCGATTTTTAACCTCAAATGGAAATTTCAACAGATAGAAAATCCAGCAAGTTATGCCCTTAACTTTGAAAAACCAAGTGATTTTCTACCCGCTTGCAGCAACTGAAGTAAACATAAGGCTATAAAAAGATAATAACCTTTTCACCTGAAATGGAATTGTGCTGTTATCGTCCTCAAAGTGTTCCTGTGAGTCCACAGGAGACAATCCCAGCTCTCTCACAACTGCAGCTTGTTTCTCTTTGTTGGAAACATTTGCTTCACTAAAAGCCGTTCGGTCTCAGATGAACCAGGGGCTGTGAGAAATGTCACAAAGTCTAAGAATTAGAGTGAGAGATAGTGTCTCCCTCCAGGTCGGACGAGACGTATCCGTGAACATGTCAAGAGTTAATGCAGGTCCAGCTGATGAAATCTGGTCTGAGGATCATCATCTGGGCTCTTCATCACTGCTGTTCACGTTGTTAAAGGATGCATTGAATATGGCTGAATGTGATGCCAGGCACAGGTTGTGTCTTTCCAGCAGCCTGATAACCTCACACAAGCAACATCTGGGTGTCCTCATCTGAGATGTGCTTTTCTAAGGTGCCAAACAAACCGGACTGCTGATACAAATTCTGGAAAACTCCAATAAAGGAGAAGAACAACATTCACCTGCTTTGCTGTTTAGATAAATCTAATTTAAAAAAAATAAAAGATCAGAAGCCCTTTCAATTGCCAACAAAGGCATTTAGCATACCCCATAGCATTCAGACCTCCAGACGGGGGCTAAATTACCTTTACTTCTTCTTAGCAAATTCAACCAGGCACAGCGAGGGCCAGTGTTCAATGACAGCTTTTTAACGGTGGCAGCGCTCATATACTCAAACTCAATATGCTTCTCATTGACGCTTACTGTTGTTAGGTTACGAAAGTTTGCTCACAGCACTTCAGATTCCCTCGGTAGTGAACGTAAGGTCTGTTTGAAATTGTTCTGTATGCTTCACATTTAAAGAAAATGTTCAAGGAAATTCCACCAAGAAGACATAAGAGCAATGGAAATGGTTTGTGTGCTGACACAGGCAGCTCTGGACCTGCTGTTCACCCAGTAAGCTTCTCCTCCAACATGTTTTGTTGACAAAGTGGATTTTTGAAGTCTGACCCTTCAGGGGGGGAGAAGTGACATGGACAGAAGTATTAAAACACATTAAACATTAAAAAGTGTAAAGATTAATGCAGATTGAACAAATTAGATATTGAGAGCTAATCAGATGAGATATGTTGAGGCTACAAACAGCTCAGCTTGCTCTTTCCTCTTGCTCCTGGTCTTTTACACATGCTGGCTTCTGCTCTGTACTACCAGTTCCTGACAATGACAAAAAAGTGTCTCTCTACTGACCACAAAGAGAACCAGGACCTAAATATTCAGCTTTATAGAGTTTCACTTTGAGTTTAAGCACATTTAACCCTACTTTTGATATCTATTTGACCTCTATTGCTCTCTTAGTGGAATTGTTGGCCAAACTGGACAGGGGTTAGGGTTAGATTGGGGTGGCTGTGGCTCAGTTGGTAGTGTCGGCTGTCTCTCAACTGGAAGCTTGGGGGTTCGATCCCCAGCTCCTGCATCAACATGTCCGATCTGTTCTTGGGCAAGACACTTAACCCCAAGTTGTTCCCACTGCTTTGTTAGCGGCATATGAATGTGAATGAATGGGATCAGTTACTTCTGATGGACTCTTTACATAGCAGCCTCTGCCATCAGTGTGTGAATGTGTAGGTGTGACCTGCGGTGTAAAAGAGCTTTGAGTAGTCAGAAGACTAGAAAAGTGATATGCAAGCTTAAGTCCATTTACCATTGAACATAGCATTACATTTAGCTGCTAAATTGAGCAGTTTCTTAAAGTCCAAAAACCAAGCTCAAGTTGTACATTTACCATTTCAACTTTAATGTATGATGAAATGTCCATGTTGCGTGCAGAGCCTTTTCCATTGGCCCGTGTGGCTAAAAGTCGGTCGACAGACACGAGAAACTCAGTATCAATCTTCTCATCTAACTCTTAGAGAATGAATAATTTTATCCAAACTTAACTTTTCAAGTCTGTTAAAGTGTGCCCTCCACTGTGATGGTGTTTGAAATCCAAACACTAACACACTTCAATGGAAATCCAACAGAGGATTCAGTGCAGTCGTTGGATTTACACTGAATACCTCGATGTTTGCATCAGCCAGATGGATGAAGGGATGGCGAGGCGTCTGAAGAGATCATCTTTTTAAAAAAAACTTTAACATCCATGACTGCATTCTGTCGAGGATTCTTCAGCAACAGCTCGTTACCAAACTGATAGATGCAGAGTGTGAAATTAAACTATAATGTTATTATGAAAACTGAACATATTACCCTACAGGAGATATTTCATAAGCTGGCTTTTATGGTTACATCTTGGTGTGATACTTTTAAAGAAGTACAACAAACCCTGTACGATATCCTCCAGCTCTCACCTCCTCGGTCACAGAAAAATCAAACGGTTTGGGGGCCCAATTTCAGAAGCACACTCCCACTGGGCTTGTTTTGTTTGAAAAATAGGCCAATTAAACACTAATATACAGAGGCAAATGTACAATTTACTGATGTAGAGCGTTTTTAGTTTTCCATGGTCACATCTTTAATGTGCCATGTGTTGGTGTCTGCAGAGATATTGATGAAAAGATTTTTAACTTAATGTTGTAAACTAAGCATTCATGACATGCCTCCACACTGTTAGCAAAGTATAAATCACTCTGCAGGGCAAGCCGGCAGCAGATCCATTTGGCTCTACCTGCACTTTTGTTTGGTCAGCTTCATCATTGCAGTGCTTTTTGGTGCCTGGGTAACATTTGTGCTGCACAGTGGAACTCTTTGGCTCCCTTTGAGTATATTTACTTCCTCTCTATCTGTCTCTTTTCTACTGTTTCGTTCGCCTTCTCTCACACACTGAATGCTTCAGGGTTGGCCAATTTGAAAAATGGTTCATTCTGTGTTTGTACTATAACCTACAAAAACAAATGCAATGTTATGTAATCATAAAGTGTTACCTGAGGCAGAGAGAGGTGATGTAATACAAAGACCAATGAAGTCTGCTTAAGGAGGCAGTCGAAGTCGAGACTTTCATGAAGGAGACCAGGTTTGAGTGCAAACCTTCAGGTTATATTATATAACATCAAATTCCAATATTACCCTGAAACAGTTGTTTAGACACTATAGTTTGACTTGATACAGTATGCTTATTGTACTTTAAAGGTGGAGTCAGTTGCATTGTTTGTTGCAGCTTGTGAACACAACATTCAAACTGGGCCCCTCCTCCTCCTGGAAACATCGCTACCAGAAGCTCACACTCTCTGCAGGACGTAGAGTGTACATTTACTGCTTGTAACTACACTGTACACTAGCACAAGCTAACCAGCGGATGTTTGGCACCTGCCTGTCCAACAGGAAGCAGACCAACTCTGCGCCCGCAGGTTAAAGCCTACTGAAGATTTACCCTCATTTGGGAACGAGTTTTCACCATGTGGTGTTTCGCCTCATTATGAAAATATTGTATCTTTTTTGCCGCTATCTGCCATAGTTGCTGGTTTGAATGGCGTCCGATCGCTGAATTGCATCCATTCCTAAACTCACCTGCCCGCTGGCACTTGCTGACACACCTGCCCCCCACCCAGAAACATCCCCAGCCAATCAAAACATCCAATGGGAATAAAACAAATACAAAGGGCATCTCGAGACCAAAACCTCACTGGTGGGATTATAAAGCCAATCTTGACTGGGAAGCCTCTGAATCCCCCGAAACAGGCTGGAAAATGTTGCTTGGGAGAAGGACGTCTGGGTCCACTTGCTACCATAAAAACAGACACTTCAAGAGAGCTTAAGAGACAAACGGTACCTTAAAACCGAGGCAAACAAGCACCTTAAAACAGCACTAAAACTGATATTTAAAGTAAAGTAAAAGTGTGCATGGGGAAACTTAGAACCAAGGCTTAAGAGTTTCTTTAAACAGGTGCTAAAAGGTACTTGAGACAGATGCTGAAAAGTGCCTTGAAAGCTAGCTGGGGACAAGCCTACCTTTAAGGGGACCTTGAGACAGACTTAACATCAGAAGCTAAAGGGTTCCTTGAAACAGAAGCTAAAGGATACTTTGACACCCACACTAAAATTAAAGGGTACCTTGTTACCACCACTAAACAGAAGCTACTATGTGTATGTCTCTTTAAGAGGCCAAAGGGAGCTAATGATAAACCATCAGTATTCAGTGACCTGGTCAAACAACCCACTGGGAAAATTACATTATTATGCATAAAAATTGTGCAAGGAGAATAGATCATAGCAAACATCCTATGCGGATATGTTCCAAATCAAAGTATGAAAATAAAACACTGCATATATTATTTAAAGGTTGTTAATAAAGCACATACTCTGAGCTGGTCAACTACAGGACACGTCTGTGTTAGCGGATAATGAGCTGTGAACAACTGTATGCATTGTATGAATATAACAGTACCTCAAACTGTAGCTGTAAAGAAGAGGGGTATTTTTAAACCCACACAACAAATAGAAGTTGTATAAGCTAACAGAACAAAGGAATTGAGCCCGGCCTCATCGGGCCTGAGTGTAAATAACTCTATTCTTCATGACTGGATGTACCGGCTGATTTGAATCCACAGGTTCAGAGAGCTTCTGTAAGTTTCTATTGTTGGCACAGAAAAGTTGGTGCATTGCTAATCTCCTGAGAGAACACCAACTTTCTGATTGGCACATTGTTTGTATGAGTTTCTGTGAGACTGTGGCTGCTGTAATAAACAGTAAGAGGTTCAGCAGGAGGAATGTTCCAGCAGCAGTCAGCCACAGGGTCAGACACATAAACTGGTAATGCTTCTCACACCAGCCAAACATTTCTCCGGTGTTTTGGAAAGCAACAAGGAAAGGTCCAACCGGTCAGAAAAACAAGAAACTGCTACATTATTTGCCATGGCACAAAGAACCATTGTGTGTGTGTCTGTTTGTGTTCCTCTGCCATGTCACAACGAAAAATATGAGTTTATAAAACCAAAAACTTCTGTCTTTAAAAATAACAATGTTGAAGCAACAAGAAAACAAACAAATATCACACAATGTTCCTTAAGCTTTACAACTGCACACCATTATTTTTTTTGGATTGCATTATCATTACAATGTCCATCGTCTGAATGCATTGTTTATCCCTGACCATGCAGAGTTCAGCCTGCAGGTCTCAAACCTGTGCCGAGTTCTTTCTCTCCTTACACCGAGAGAAGAATTCCTATTAACCCTAATGCACCTCTAAACCTCTAAATCTTATCTTATAATTGTCCCTTCCACCAACATTGCAAAAAGTTGCAAAGTATACAAACTCATGCCTTAAAAGTAAGTCAAATTAGGGGATGACTAAAAGTTTGTAAATGCACATGTCTATCAGCATTGGTCTTGTAATGTAGCTGTCCAGGGCGTGTCCTCGTCTACGGTTAAAGGGATCATTTGTCGATTTTCTGTGTTCTCTTAATCCATCCAAGCAATGTAGATATTGTGAAGAAAACCTGCAGATTTTCCAGATTTTCTCCATAAAAAGGGCAGCGACATAACCTGTTGTTTGTGTTGACATATTTCTACACATTGAATCACTGATCAACCTGCCATATTTTACGGAGTGAGAAAAGAACGGAGTGAGAACAGCTCAAGTTCGTTCAACATGGCTGACACTGTAGAAGAGGGCCCCATATACCATTTCTACATAGAGCTAATTTTAAGATGAATAAAAATGCAAAGTTTATTAATTAAAGGTGATTATACAGTAACCAAAACATGCTGTTATATGCCCTGTTAGGAATTAAATAAAGAAAATAAACAAGGGGTAAGCAAAGATGATTTGAGAATGTAATACTATTGACCAAAGAGGGATCAAAGTATCTGTTTTTTATGGACCTGTAGTTTGGCATTGACTGACTGATGATGGATGATGATGGATGATGGATGAAGATGGATAATGATGATGATGGATGCAGCTGCACTTAGTTTGTTTACATGTCATCCCACAGTCTGCCTCTCCTGCGTCAGGCTTTCTGCTCCAAAATTTTACGAGCTGTAATTAGGACATGGTTTTGCATAAAGTGACACCATGAGGGAAAACTCATCATACGGTCTCTGTCTGCACGCTGTCAACACAAAAACAAAGGTAAACAAAAACACATAGTCACACCGCCATCTGTCTCTACAGAGCTGCAGACGAGTACATAAACTCACGTACATGTGATCACAGGCAGCGATATTTATAAGGCCGACACAATATGAGTATAAAGAAGCATGGGCAATGAATAAAGAAATGTTAAAGAGTGAGTATTAGTCATTCACTCAGTCTGTCTGCTGTTCCATTAAAACAATGTTAAAGCATGGCCATAATAACCAGGCCTCCTCCAGCAGGTTAAACATGTGTATGCTGAGTGAGAAAGCTTTGCTCATTAACAGAACATCGTTTGTCTTATTTACAGCTATAGATTCAGTCTTTGTGATGTTTATTTGTGAATGCTCATAATGGAATTGATTGTGCAGCCCTGATGGTTGTCCACTCATACATCTGACACATACTACATGTATTCACATAACAGCTACACATCCAGGTCAGTCCCTTTTAACCTGCATATGTTATGAGGTTTTTATAATAACAATCCATTCATTTATTGATGTGGAGCTTTGATTCTGAAATTCTTCTATGACCTGGCTCCACACTGCAGAGGGTTGTACTCTGAATTAAGTTCAGCATACCCAGGGTCGGGCTATGCTAGTGTTGTAGAGCTCAAAATCTTGAGACAGTTTTTGAAGGTATCTGCCTCGTCTCGGAATCGAAAGCATTTTTACTCGGCCGTTTCTTGGTCTCGGACTGGGCGGACTCCAGATTTTAAAATCAAAACCAGTCAAGATGGAAAACACCTCTTTTTAAAGAACAATTAACTTTAGTTTATTCATAATTAGATTCTTCTCCCCCGGTTACGGCCGCAACCTTCCCGGTGTTACAGTCTTAATGAGTGACACACAAGATGATGATTTTTTAGTGACATTTATGGTCTTGGTCTTGACTCGGTCTCGATCTTGGTCTTGTCTTGAAGTACTCGTGTACCTACACTGCAAGCTTAGCGGTGTTAGCATTAACAACAGTCTGCCCTAAATGGGGATTCTAGAGTCGGTTGGGTCAAAAACTAATTGGGGGGGTCCTCCAATCCATGTAGTGTTCAGCAAGGCAATGAGAGTGAGTGCTGACAAATGGGGCCCCACTTAGGGAGGTTTCCAACTGTCATTGCAAAATTTGCACATTTTGGGCCCCCAATCATTTTCCTGCTTTGGGCATTGACAAGCAGGTCAGTACGCTTATTTTTAAATCTTATTTCTACAAAGTAAGCTTCAGTGCTTTGTTTAGTCTCTGCCGCAGGATGATTAGTGTAAAGCTTTCCTAATATCTTACAATAATATATTTATACTGGCCTATATAAAATGTTAATGGAAAACAAAAAGTGTTTGCTGCTCTCTCTCTCTCTCTCTCTCTCTCTCCTCCTCTCACGCTCAACTCAAAGACCTCTGTGATCGAGACATC
This sequence comes from Labrus bergylta, assembly GCF_963930695.1. NCBI lineage: Eukaryota > Metazoa > Chordata > Actinopteri > Labriformes > Labridae > Labrus > Labrus bergylta. Next base: position 5,832,381 of record NC_089204.1, read on the forward strand.
TGATTGGTCAGTAGGCAGAGTTTCACACAGGTTGATCTCTTATATATACATGACCTCTTCTCTGGAGCAGGTGTAGTATTCAGTATAAGTTACCATGGCAAGTTACCAAAGTAAGTGGAAAGCACCTGCAAAGTTTTGTAAACAGAGAGTTAACCCTGAAGTTACCTCAGTAACCCCAAATCCTGCTCATTAGTATTCCCTAAGATCTGTTGTCACTGACATGTTTGTCTGAATGCTGCTGTTGCCTGTGTTGGTTTATTTATTTTGTTTTGATTTATTTTGTGTTGTTTTGGTGTCTAACTTGATAGGCTGTGGACTTAATTGCACTCCTGAAATCTGAATCAATCTCATATTTGAACAAGACTCACTGAGGTTTGACTAACACGCTGCAATTTAAAGACATGTCTAGACTCACAGCATGAATTACTTTTCCACAGTGCACCAGGAGAGTGCTGTGTTTTTGCACCACATGTATTTGGAGATGCTTTTCAAAGTGGCTAAAAATGTTCAAAGTCACCAAAAATAGTTTGTGCAAAGACATAAATATTCTGTGAAGGATTAGAGTCACATCGTTGGTTTGGATAAAGAGGCACGGTCTGTGAAAAACAGAGGGACACGTTTCCAGAGAGCAATTGTCTGCATGTCTGTAAGTGTGATAAATAACACACATGTCCATTGAACAAGGCCGTCGTTGTTGAGGTTATCTTTGTGGCTGTGGAAGTAATTACAGAAGATGTACAATAAACATCAATACACTCCACACCCGCTCTCCATGCTTTGAAATGATTATTTGATCAGTAAATGAGATTTCTGAACAACACAAGCTAGCTTATACAAAGAGATATTGATTAACGACCATGGAAATGAATAGACCTCTGTTATGAATGAGTTTACATGCAGAGACCTTAGCTGTATACATACTGTACTTAAAGAATGCATCTCAAACAAACTTAAACAAAGTCTTCCAAATCAGAATTTCAACATGAAGTCAAGAGAAGCAGTTTTATCTCACAGCCGCAGCTATGACTCCAGACCCTGCCTTTATGTGACAGCACTATCAAACGGTTAATCAATACTACTCAGTGGTAATTAAAGTTACTGTGTTTGATGAGGACGCTTAATCAAGGGCAAAATGAACGAGGTGAGTGTTAAGATTTGCTGGAAACAAACATAAGTAGAGTTAAAAAAATTTGCATCACATATGTACTCCTGAAAATATCGAGATGATTCTCCTGACCTAGCTGTTCAAACATGATCACACATGCACCTCACAGTGGGAGACTATCACTGTTAGACAAGATGGGGGGGGGTCTCCTTAGGTAGGAATTGATGTAAGAAGAACGACGCAGAAGTAGCAGATGAAGCAACAGAGTCCGCTTTACTAAATGAGAATAGTTGCCTTTATATCAATGCTACGTGTAGTTCAACGGGATCACAATGTCAACAAAAGAGTGGAGAAGAACGTATCGAACAGGAAACATAATGCAGCTGTTTAATTACATGCACGGAGATTGTCAAATGATATTAACAATCACACCTGGGCCATTGGCTTGAAGTGAATTCTCCAGATCGTATCCTGGTGTGTTCTCTGCGGAAAAATACTAGGAGGCTGGCAGGAGAAACTCTGGGTGAAGTCCGAGTGAAAAATCTGCTTTGAGTTTCCGCCTGGAGATATCAGGAGTTTTTCAGGAGTTTTGGGCAAGCGTGAAAGCCCTTAAAGTTGGAGATGATGAATGCAGAGGGAGAATGAAAAAAATAAAGGAGCACTGAGAGGAGTCTTTCAAAGCTCTTAAGAAATTCATTAGATTTTAATTTTGTATAATTGAAACCTCCCACTCTTAAAGCCCCCTCAGGGTAGAGGAGGAGACAACACAACATTTATTTTTAACTTTAAGTGACAAACTTGATCTTGCTTTTTTCTAAATGTGCTAAATGGGCCATGCAGACATAGCTTTTGTAGCACAGTTTTGCTGTATTACACTGGAGGGGGAGTGAGACTGTGATCCTGGTTAAATGACTGTTCAACTCTGAAGAACTACTCGCACAGCTCATCCCTTCCCCTCCCCCCGAGTTACTTTTCAAAGAAATACCTCATAAAGATGACATTAAAGGGCGAATGTGCAACATGTTCCACATAAATAGCAGAAATCAAGTATATCCTATGTAAATGTCTCTCTGAGTCATGACTGTCTACAATGCTTGAGTACCGCTAGCTGTGTTGTTGTTAGAGCCGTGTTTACATAGACGGGACGGCCGGCTCCTCCCCTTGTGTATAAAAACTGTTTTAGTGAAGGACTAAAGAGAAGAAGAAGAAAAACATACTCACTGATTATTTGGATGTTAGTAAGAGTTCTTAGATCACGGTCATTCTGTGTCAATTTACATGCAATGTGAAGCTACGAGCTAACTAAAGAGAACTAACATTAGCATGCTCACACAACAAGGCAGGACACAGGTGCTTGCAGCTCGAGCAAAGGACAATTTTGTCTGCTGCTTGTGCTAAATGGTGTTTAATTATGGTGCGTTCTAATTGATAACTCCTTCAGGCTTCAGTATGGAGGAGGTGTGGCCAAACAGCAGTTTGTTTTGGTTTCATGCTGGTGCTCAAGTGCGACATCTACTGGATCAAAAAGTCGCACACTGGCCTCTGAGACCCATTACCAATGTCTACCTGCAAAAAAAAGCGTAGAGAAATTATAAGTACATTTATATAAAATACAATGAGTGATAAGACCGATCAAAAAGGATTAGGCTAAAGCATAAGTTTATAAGTCTTGCCATTTCCACCCAACATACTGTATGCTTTGAGTAGCCGTGTAATTGCTGAACTTACTTACTGGCTATATTCTAGTAAAGCCAGTAGTTATTCACATTAGTTAGGGTCAGCGACTTCAGACATAAGAATTGAGTTTGAGTTAAGAGATTGTGTTAACTACCAAATTGTTAGTTGAATGCCAATACAGATGTGCGTTTATAGAAGGAATTTGGATAACATCTAATGTCTAATCTAATCAAATATCTCTCTAGTTTTTTGTTGCCCTAGCCCACCGAAAATCCTGGTTATAATAGTGAAACAGTCTATGGTTGGTTATCTTTAGGGACCACAGCTTGCTTACCTGGTTAATGTTAGAAAACATCAAAGATTAAGAGAAGAAATCTACAATGGAATTATACAACAAACATGGTCATCTGTCTCCTGTTCTTGAACAAAAAGCTTCAGCAGATTTTCTGGGCAACAAGAACTGACCAAATTCAGCCCAGTGGTACAAGCCAATCATGGCAAAGTAGAGCAGGATTAGGCAGACTTTTTTCTGAGAAAATAATGAGCTTTAGAGGGTAACTTTCATGATATGATGAGAGAATAATGCTATATATCTTTCTGACTCAGTGCTCTCCATTACACAGCTCCCTCATGCTAAACAACAAGAGGCAAATCCTGGTCATTATACCTCTCATGGAGTTAATGTGAGAATGATTTTCTTTAGATCTTCCTCCTATAGGGTTCTAGCCTACTTTAAAACTTTACAGCTTGATCGGGTAAAAAGAAGGTCAAATAACTTTGAGATTTAGCCTGAAACCAGCAGCAGTTCATCAAGTATTAAAGGTCTTTTACAGCATTTTCAAACATGCCATATGCCTTGTGTCCGTGGTAAGGCTGTTCTGGGGTCTTCTGTATTCTGAACACATTGCTTTAGCACTTCAGAGACACTCTTAATGAACCAAAGAGCATGCAACGTTCAAAAAAGATGTGTAAGCACAAGGGGGTCGAGCAGGCGGCTAAGTAATACATGGCCCTTTTCTGACCTATCTTATGGACTTCAAAAACATTTAATTAACAACCTGTCCTCCACATATAACATCTTTATCTGTGAAACTAGCAACTAGGCAAAGTAGGTTAATCAAGCAGCTTCCTATAGTAGCAACGGCTTCAAAGTAACAAATGCACGGTCTCAGGCATATGAAACTACCTTGATAAAGGCCAGGCTACAACCACTGTGCTACCTAATTTTTAGAATCAATTTACAGGAAGTGCTAATGTCCCACCATGACTGTGACAAGTTAAGACTGTAGTTGTGATTATTGATCATTGATCATTGATGTCCCTTTAATAACTTTATCTGTTTGTGTACTTTTTAAAAACAAGGTTCTACAAAGTGCTTTGACGGGTGCAGAAGCAAACATAACAACAACACATAAGAACTCAAATCACAACAGAAAATGAAGCCTACAACGCAACGGCCAGAAGAGACACACAAACAACAACTAATAAAACCCTGACAGTAAAAGAACCCAAACAAAAACCCGACCAACATCAGGATCCAAACTCAGGCAACACAGGAACCAAGGTAACTTAGGTAGAGACCAAGAGGACCGAGTGTAAGGTTCAGTTCAGTTCAGACCTTTATCGTCCCTGGAAGAGAAATTTGATTTACAGCAGTGGACAAAAACAAAACAAATAAAAAGACATAGGACAGTTCAACACAACCTGATGGAGTGGTTCTGGCTTTCAATGTCCAAGGCTGAGATACAAACATGGTTTGCTGAGGTCTGTGTAAGTGTAATGCAAAGTCCCCATGAAATGAAAAACGTGCGTAGGCTTTTGTGTATGGAGCCTACAGGGCTATGCTATCCTACGTCATAGATTAAACACAGAAGTATAAATCAGGCTTTAACCTGACCACAACCCAAGCTAGGCCTACATCTATCACCCAGTTGCAACTCCAGCGTTAGCCTTAGCAACTTAACTAGCTTTGCTAAGGAGATAACGATAGAAAACAACAACAGTTCAAGCCTGAACCTAGCAAAAATTCCAGCTTTATAGCTACAGCAATAGCCATAGCTATTAGGCCTGTAACGGTATTTGTATTCATCTGGGTCAGTAATGCCCGTTTGGGAAGTGAGGGGCAAGAAATTCTTCATCATCCAAGCATCAGTAAGTGCTAATTAGCTTACATAAGCTAGTTAATTTTTCTTAATAATAGTATCAGGATCCCTGTCAACTGTCACTGTCAGTGTTCTAGGGCAGTCATTTTAGTTAAAAGGCAGAAATATATCTTGATGAAGTATAGACAATATTTGATGTCAGGATGAGAAAAAGTTTGTTCTTTTGTTCCCTCACAGGGACAGCCAGCATCTTACATCATTAATCCACAATCTCCTCCTCGCTGGGTTTTCTTTCTCTCATTAAATTCTGTAGAAGCAAAACCCAGGCTCCTCTCGTTCGCCTGTGAGAGCATCACATTCAACTATTAAAAGATTCAAAATAAAACTGATTTAAACACGTAGGTGGCAACTTAGACCAATAACTTTCTCTGTAGCGTACGGCGCGTTGTGTAGGAAGCCTTTCTTGCCCGCCAGGTTGGCAGTGTTGCCATAAGTGTGTGATATCACGCTAAAGATATGAATCCAACAGGGAGGCTCTCTGCAAGTCGAATCTGCAGAGTTTCAGTGTTTCCAAGCAACAAGTAAATGAATAAGTATTCTTCATAGCCTCCAGTACTGCACTCATCCATAGATATTTTAATCCATCACCTGCTCAATCCCAGCAAGTTAAAAATAGAAACTCCCCTCTGTGCACTCGATCAAGTCTATCATATAAAATGAAAGTTTATGAGGACTTGTAACAAGAGTCAAACTGAAGGTTTCATCACCACAATGTGTGAGTTAAAGTCTGTCTAAACCCACACCCAGTGTAAAATGTATCGCCTTGCATATCTCATCTCTCCTGCATGCACCATCTGTCTGGGGATTCATTCCATTATTATTCTCTCTCCTCATATGTAATGTCTCTCCCTTTCTCCGCCTGTCTCCCCTCGTCATTGGGATGCTGTCTTTTTAATATCAGAATCCTGCAAGTGATCAGGTGACAGGGGGGTAACACCATGTCAGATTAGCAAGTCTGTCATATTATCCAGAAATGTGTGGGAGACTACAAAACCCTGTCAAGTGCCAGAGAGAGGCTCACTGTGTAATCTCTCAGTACAAACTCTGCCGCAGGACACAGCAGCTGTTTTTCTTTTTTTCTTTCCTGCAACGCCACAAAAAAGAAGAATAAGGGAGAAACTCCATCCAAATCAGGTTTTTGCTGCTGTGGTGTTGATACAAGGACAATCATATTTGCTCACATGACCAGAGTGATTACAGAGGATTAGTCATGAGAAGGAGAAGAGAATATCAGGAGGAGACGACAAATGTCTTTCAGCCTCAGCTAGTTGGTGCGGCTGTTATTAGACAAATCCGTCCTTGGGGAGGGGAGTACAGATCTAGTTTAGACTACTGCAGCATTGCATCATTTACTTCCAGCAGGAGATGACGGCAAATTATCGACGCTAATGGGCTTCCCCACACTGACGACAGTGTGCTTTTTCCTCATGGCAGGGTTTTTCACGTTATCCTCATCCGTCTTGCTAGGAGGAGTCAATTTCCAAAGAGATTCCTGCACTGGACGTTTGTTCAATAACATTGAACAATATGGAGTAGATTCAAAACAGGCTCTTATTAAAGCCAAAGACAGAGCTGGGAGAACATTGGGAAAGTTCACAATGAAGAGAAGCTAGATTTCACATCTCCAAAAAAACTTAAATTGACTCCTCAAAGCGCACTGTGTGACCTACTTCTGTGCAGCAGATTATATTGTGTCCCCCTGTTGTATCTTATTTTAAGTAGGTCAAGAAACACGAGAAATTTGGAGAACAGAATTTGAGTGCATGAACACAGAAGGTGTGGTACATGTTCTTTTCTGACTCATGATTAATAGATATCTTGTATTATTAGGATAAATTAAACATGGAATTTAAAAAATGGGGTAATACGTGCAAGTTTAATGTGCCTCTGTAATGCAGAGGCTCCTTGTACCTTTGTCACATACAGTCAGATCTCCATGAAGGTTGACGTGAAGTCACTTGTTTTGGAGTTTCTAAACCCTCTCTGCAAAATAAAAATGAATGTACTCTGAATCACTGAAGAGAGCAACGTTAGCCTCAACAGACAGAAAGCCTATGACCGATTACCTCTCGGTCTGTGAGCATCTGTGTTAGCGGAAAAACTGGCATTCCCCACAACAATCTGCTGCTAAACAGGTGCCCAGACATGATTAATGGAGTCAGAGCAGCTGACAACAAACAGCCAGCTGACATCCAAAGCACCTATACTAGTTGCAATATGAGAAAAACAAGATATTTCTTTTGATAAAGTCCTAGTATAATGAAAATATGTGTGTCACATTGGTGGAATTTTGCATTTTAGCTCTCAGAGCTTGAAGTGAAGAGAAACCGTGTGATTTGGGTACAAAGGACAAGATGTTCATTTATATATTGACTGCTATAATTCAGCAGCGACGTGATGCATTTTCTTTATTAAAGGCAGAATGTGCAACATTTTACACATAACATCAGAAATCAAGTCTATCCTGTGTAAATGTGTCTCTGAGTCATGTCTGTCTACAATGAGTGAGAAGCTCGAGTCCGAGCCGTGTTTACATGGACGGGACGGCCGGCTCCTCCCCTTGTGTGTAAAAGCTGTTTTAGTCCTCCGCTGGAGGAAAGCAGAGGCGTCAGAACAGCAGAGGTGTCACCAAACAGCAGTTTGTTTTGGTTTAGTGCTGGAGCTTAAGCGCGGCATCTACTTGATTAAAAAGTTGCATATTCTTCCTTTAATATATTGGAAAGTAGTTAACAATATAAACATGAAGCACCATCTAGATAGAGGTGTGTATTTGTCATGCACGAGGCGCACAAGTTTTTTTTTCCCTAGCAGAGCCAGAAAAGAATACAAATAACTCCTCCACCTTTTTTTTTGTCCCCTCAAAAACTCCTTCCAAAAAAGAATTGGTGTGCACATGGATGGCTGAGCACCACTCCACTGAAAAATGACTTGGCTGCAAAGCAGTCTTGTTCTTTTTGAACTCCATTAGAGTCCAAACAAATCCACAACAAGAACCGAAACAAACAGCGAGGCAGTCTGAGTGGAATTACAAATGCTGAGGTGAGAGTGTGAAACGGGGGACAAAGCTGCTTAACAACACGTAGGAGTTCCTACGTCTGAAAAAAAACAAGCAGCTTACACCTCTGACAGCACAACAAAGTATGTGTCTGCTAAACTTTGGAGTTAACAAGGCTTGACGTGTCTGCTCACGCTGCTATCTTACCCTCCACTCTGTTGTCTCTGCCCACCCCGGCTGGATTATCACTTTATTTTCAGTCTTCAGAGACGGTCTGATGGATTGGAGAATTTTGGTTTAAAAGCTGGTATCAGTGTTGTGTGGACGAAAGCTGCTGAAAGTCACATTAAATACCACTAAAATTGCCCCATTTTGTGCCAAATAATGGCTGTTTTTGTGCCGAATTTCAAGCTACTGAGCCTGCATCTGGTCATTCTGGCCTGCAGGACATTTGTAATCGTAAGGGAATCAACATTTGCTTAAAGGGTTGCTTTAGGAATTAAAATGTAAATAAATCAGCTGTAAAATATCAAGTTCTTGGTTTCAGTCGAGGCCTGGTCCCACACAGGGCTCTAAAGGCAAATAGCTTCCAGCAGAAGGACCATCAGCCTGCAATGCGCTTGTGTTGACGAAAGGAAAAGGCTTTGTGCTGCAGACAAAAATACTCCAAATGTTACTGCATTAATTCAAAATGTGTGTTGACTTTAAGAAAAATATAAATACTATTCCATGTACAGGGTTAAACGTCTTTTTGTGAAAACTTCATTATCTATTGTTAGACTGCACTTCATGATAACTTGTTTCAGGGTATCAGTCTAGTCAGACTAACTGTGTGTGTGTGTGTGTGTGTGTGTGTGTGTGTGTGTGTGTGTGTGTGTGTGTGTGTGTGTGTGTGTGTGTGTGTGTGTGTGTGTGTGTGTGTGTTTTGTGTGTGTGTGTGTGTGCGTGCGTGCGTGCGTGCGTGCATGTGTGTGTTTGTGTAACACAAAAAGCATGCCCGTGAGCAAAGACTGTCTCCAGAATTAAGCAGGCAGTCAAGGCCATTTGGGAAGAATCCACAACAGAGCCGGAGAAGAGCAAAGAAGTGGAAGAAGGCAAAACGCCAGCGGCCTCTCTGAAATAATCACTCTGTCCCACGTCGCCCACATACTGAGTTCTGTCAGCACAAATACAGCCGCCCACTCGCCCAGTCTGAGCACTCGCAAACACCGCAGAGCCACACTGACACAGTTCAGCAGGTTGTGGAAAAACCATATGCCTGTAATCACAGTCAAATCCAGACAATGGCAGGGTATACTCTGTGCAGCTCACACAGTTCACACAATATGTGACAGCAAAGTAAACAGCAGCTCTTCTCCAATGTTTAATATCTGAGTTACAGCCGAGAGGAGAGGGGCCTCGACTAGAGCTGTTGTTAGTTATAAATGTTGGTATTTTTAAAGTGACAATTAAAGTGACAATCATGAACCATTTATTTTGCCATTTTCATGCAGGCTGCCCTTGAAATCTTCCTGACTTGCTTGCACACACATTCACCTCACAGTGGGGGGCTATCCTGGGGAGGGGGGTCTTAGGAAGTACATAAAGTAAAAAGAACAAAATGGATTAATCGACGGATTCAGACGCTATGATGACAATTTTTGCCTTTATATCCAAGTTGCTACCTTCACCAGGGTCACTCCTTACGGTCGCTATGTTTGTGTGCTCTTTTCTGTTGATGCAGATCTGTGCACCCCTTAATGCAACTAAAAGAATGGTTCCTTCAGACCCTGTGGGTGAGGTAAGATCAGATTGGAAGAAGAAAAAAAGACAATCCCAGTAAAGGAATTCTGTTTCTTATTCAGTAACATTGTAATTAATTAATTGTAATAATTTTCTATAATTGTAGTCATGGCAACTACAGAATCGCTAAGGAGGTGTGTTTTTGTCCAATGACTTTTGGTTGAGGTTGAGCAGCTAAAACACTCGAGGGTAGGGAGACAGTGTCCGCTTGTCAGCCTCTCTGTGACGACATGTCTCCAGGAAATAGTCTGGAAACAGTCATCACTCCCCTTAAACAACAACTTGTCATTTACACTTAGTAATACACACGAGGCACGATGTCTTAATGATCCCTGGAAGACCTGGTAGGTAGATCTGATCAGAATTGGACTGAGCCAGACTGGCACTTTACCTGCCTGCAGCTTTTGTGCTAATAATAAGATGATACTAATGGCGGTGTCTTTCAAGAGACTTAAAGGCACTTTTCACATGATGATGCACACAAGACAAAACCATTGAGGAAAAAGCTGGTCTATTGTCAGTGCACTTGGTGGGGTTCCAATACTGGCATGAAACCAATTAGCGCCCCTTCCTCTCTCCTCCCTACATTTCCCGACTTTCATCAGGAGTCCAATAAACCTGAGACATAACTTTCTGCACCCGATAAAGCTGCTTACCATGAGACAACAATGACACCATTAACGATACAGCCTAACATTCTGTCTGAATAATATCAGCAGGGATGTACACTCTGCTTCTGCTCGCTCACTCTCTCTGTTTCTCTTCTTAGGTTGCTTTAACATATATGAAGCCCGGTGGACTCTGTGTTCAGGAGGGAGGTTGTAAAGATTGTTGCATTTTTCATTTGGTCACATTTTCTTTTACACTGCGCTTTTTCAAGCACACCAAAGTCTGTCAAATGTTGTGTATCGTAGCCAGAGTCTCCTTGAGGGGGAGAAAAGTAAGAAGAATTCTAAGGGCCCATGACTGATAGGGGTCCTCCAAAACATGGGACCATTGGTTAATAGTTATTCTCAATAAATTATAAACTGATTGCCATGAGAGAAGACTCTTTTTTTTTTACAATGTGTGCATAACAATAACTTTCTTTGTGTTTCCTAAAGTAACATTCAGACAGCCTCAGTGTTGCTTCTGGTGGGGCCTAATGGCCTATGGTGCCTCTGACCATAGCTACCCGCCACTAGTTGGGGCAGTAGCTCCCAAAAGTAGACCCAAAAGTAATCAACAGGACAGTGGAAGGCAAGCATCCCATAGTGCAGAGCAGTATTTTGATCTATAAAACGACATATCGACGAGAGCGATGTGTAACCACACAGAGCACAGGCATGTAATGTTAACCTGCAAGCAGGACTGAAGGCTGGTAATGTTAGCAATGCTAACATTAGCCACACTCGCCAAACCTATTTGGAACCCTCATTTACAGAAGACCAAATTCAACCCACAATGCACTGCATTTTGGTTCACTTCCCTGGTTTGGTCCGGAATGCGTTCTCACCTACATTGAACCAAACTCTGGTGCACTATAAAGCAATTCGAGACCCCCATTTTTAAGCAGACCATAGTTTGGTTCTTTGGTCCAGAACCAGAGTTTGTTTGGGCATTCACACCACCCCAAACCAAAAAAACTTGTTTTAAAGGACACAACTTCAACAATCACATTATTAAAGTTTCATACTTCCAGTCTGCTCGGTCTGTGACGGTCTAGAGCTTTGACATTAACTGAACAGGATTACATTGTCAAGTCTGAGCTGAAGTTACACCAAAGAGACGTTTCAATTAATATAATGACAGGGTTTCAAATGGAATATGTTTTTGAAGGATTGTTCCTATGGAGTCCCTCTTTAGTTAGTTGAGTGATTGACAGATAACAAAGTGCTCAAGAAATGAAATCACTCGCCCGAGGAATGTCAAGTAAGATTGGAGAGGATTGGACCAAATCAAATGAAAGTCGCTGCTAACTGTTGAAATCTTGTTAAACGGTGGGAGAATGAGTGAGTAGTCATTTAAGGCCGGATATTATGGAGGGTTTATCTCATCTGAATATGATGAGGAACTATTCATGGAGATAAAATGTGACAGTATATTCACACGGCATTTCCATTTTTCTCTGACCCAGACTGGAATACCAATGGCCACCATGATGTCGTAGAGTTGTATTGTACAAATTATACAAATATAAGGAACCTTTGAAAGTATTTAAATATCACCAGCTGGAATTCGATCCAACAAGTTTGGTATCTGTAGACAACTGGTTACTTCACAATTGTTCCTATGCATAGCTGGTCCATATCTCCTTACGACAATGTCGCTCCAGACAATTGCCTTTTTTACCTATGGGCGCCTTGACACTGCCGTTAGATATGGCGCTTAGTCACATCAGCAAACATGAGCAACAAAACAGTTAGCTATGAATAACAGCCTTACCCATTGTATCACATAACACAATGAAATGTATATATTACAAGGATCTGATGAATGCTAATATAAGCTGTTGACTAATGGTACGGATGAGTTTTCCAAGGTGTTGTATTGACTTGAAATATGTCCAAATGTCCTGCTGGATTTCCACTTCTGAGGGTATTTTTACTTTTTAAGCATACTGAAGCTAAAACATAATCTTATTGACAGATGGAACAGAACACTGATATATTTTAACTGCATTGGAGCTTCATACCCTGAGTGTGACCCCACGAACAATGTCTGCCATGTCAGTAAGTTGAATGAGGTTGTATTTTTGCACATATGGTCTGCCAGGAGCAGCTATATGGCAAATTGAATGTGTAAAAACAGAGCCATCCTACATGTCCTGAAACCAAAGGTTCAAAATCCTGCCTTGTGACCGTCCAACAGCAGCATTTATTATTATCATCCAGCCTGCAGCTCTCTCATCGAAAAAAATAAAAATAAAATACAGACACTCCAGTTCACAGTAATGAGCGGCAACATGAGTGGGTAAATGCGAGTGTAACGGGCTCCAGCAGCAGATTCTCAGCTCATTTTGGGATGCGTATGGTAGGAGGACAGAGAGGGTGGGTGGAGAGAGTGCTGAGGACGAGAGCGAGAAATTCTCATTTGCTCAGGCTTGCATGGTAAATATTTTCAGCTGAAATGTTGACAGAAAAGCTGCCTGGATGGAAAACATGCAGCTGTTCTGTGCAGCTTCCTCCATCATACTCTGAATTTACAATTTTTGTAAAACAATGCCCTGCAAATGTTAGTATAACCTGGGCATTCTTATTTACACAACACATTTAAATGCAGACATGTGTGGATTTCTTTCCTGCGAACAACGCTGCTGAAGGACGTGAAGTTTCTGTTTTTGTCCTTCATGGCTAACACAGGCATGAGAGCTGATGCACACGCATGTCTGGAGGTTTTTTGTCACACATCATGTCACCATGATGTCCCTCTGTATCATAAATGACTCAAACATGTGTAGCACTTATAGAAAGTACAGTGTCTGTCTGCAGTCATGTTATAGCAACTGCCATGACAAGGGATTGGTGGGAGAAGGAGCTGCTCTAATGAGGGTTTATATCACTTCACACTTGATCTTAAGAAGTAATAAACACATATTCTGACCACTACTTTGCCAATAGTTTGGCTGCTATTGAACTAGAATGAACTGTGTTAGCCTGCTGTGATGAGAAAGAGGACTTTCACACTACGAACAGGCAGTCAAAGTTTTAATTGAATTGTAAAATGTAAAGCAGTCCTCTATCCTCTGGAGGATAGAAACACGCTGCAGTTTTGGTTTAACACATTTCTTTAGACTCTGCAGTAACCGACTGACTTCAAATACTCAAATGCTTTAAACAGTCACTTTTAACTTTATAAAAGCGTGAGAGCTATTTGGTGAGAGTCTGCAGATAGTTGTTAAGAGAGCTTTGTCTTCTTGACACGAAGTGTTGTGTGCCTGATGTGCATTCTCGTCTCACATCGAGTTATCTTGTTAGTTTTTGGAAAAACAATCCCAAAAGAAGTGAAATTAAAATGTTTTTAATTAACGTTGAATAACTTTTTGGCTGTTTGTGTTCATCCATTTATGAAGATACTCTTAGGACCTGACTCACAAAGAAAGAGAATTGAAGAAAACTGAATGTGCACCCTTTGCACCCGATATGAATTTCCCTCTTACAGAGATTCACACTTGCTGGAGGAGCTATATGTGTGAAAACAAACAGCCGAATCTTTCACTCGGACTTCACCCCCAAAGTTTCTCCTGCCGGCTCTCTAGTATTTTTTTCACAGTAAGTCCGAGTGAGCTGATGTGAGAACGCAGCAGGATATAATCAGGAGAATTCAACTCAAGCCAAAGTGAGGGTTGAGTGATGTTTATATCCTGTGATGTGACTGCTGTACGGTGCATAAAATGTATACATGCCACCACTACAATCTCTGTGCACATAATTAAACTGCTGCATTATCTTTTCTGTCCTCCAGTACTGTAAGTTCTTCTCCACTCTTTAGGTGGGCTGAGTGTTCTCAGAGGCAAGCTAGTAGAAGGTGATTACCTGGTGATTGTCTCTTTGCTAGGTTGACCGAAAGTTAGTTTGAGACAGCATTTCTAACATGGCAACTGCCATCGTTGGGTTTCAAAACTTCTGAATACAAAGGGTTTGTCTGTTGTGGAGGCAGCTGAATGTTTTTCAACACTTTGAGTCCAGACAAATTTCCCCAAGGGTACAATAAAGTGTATTGTATATTATCGTACCGCTGAGTCTACATCCATGCTTTTTACAGTCGATGATTCCAACATGTGAAATCAAGTCTCCTAATCATGATATCATGTCATCAGATTCCTGTGATTGCACAGCCTCGGTGGAAATGAAGTGCCTTAGTATGAACCACCAGTAACTGAGTGCAAAAGTCTTTTTCGCTTTTTGTTGCTTTTATAATATCTTAGTCAGCAAAGCATCTGTGAACAAAAACATCCTTTTAAGTTCCTGAAATGGAGAACATCTGTGACGGCATAGAGCACAAAATAAAAACAAGAGCACACAATGCGAGTTTAATAGGCTTTAGCCAGCAGTGTTTTCAGTTTGATGTCTTTGCATCTGCTGCATGCAGCAGAGAGGCTGTCTGTTCACAGGAGGAGTCTGTGAGATACTTCCACAACATCGTACACATCAAGCTGAGCCCCGGGGATGGGCGGCAAGTTTCACTCTTTGCAGGATCTGAGCTAAATCTTCAGAAACATAATGATCCTCAGCAAAAGATAATGCTGTTCAGGACTATTCCTTTACAGTATTCTGCCTCAGACTTTGAATTTAAATTATTTTCAAACTTTCACAAAAAAAAAGGGTTCTGCCTCACAACATTATATTCTTCAATCAGAACCCGTTTTTAAACTGCAGCTGTCAGGCCTGTTCATGCTCTCGCTTGAGCCTGTAAGAAGCTGCTGGGCGCCAGGGTCATGACTGGACTTCTTCTGGCAGGCTGACAGAACCGTGACAGCCTGGCCAGAGTAACTGTGATCCAAGGAAACACTGAATGAAGAAGTGACGGAGTGACAGCTTGACCTTCAGATATGAGATTGGCGAGGGTCACTGGATGGAGCAGGCAGTGAGTATTCAGTTAGCAAGGTCAGTGTGTCGTAAGAGGAGGAGGAGGAGGAGGAGGAGGAGGAGGTGTGTTTGCAAGGCCGTTCATGGTTCAGAACACTTTTCCCCTGCAGCCTCCTCAAAAGAGTCAATTGAGCGACAGACTTTATGGAGGATGCGGGCAGAGAGAGGCAGTAAAGGACAGAGTAAGAGACAGAGAGGGGGAGGCCTGCATGCATAAGGTTGAACTTGATGTCTTGGCTCACAGGGGATAGATTTCCAGGAGCATAACTGTCCATCTGTGCGCTTACATAAAGTGGTTCCCTTAAGTGGGATTGTGAATTGAGAGGGAAAAGCCTGCGCAATTCAGCCTGGTGAAAGAAAAAAGCCTTGTGAACCGTAGAAAAAGCAGGATCCATCCTAAAGGGCATGAGATGACAGAGAGGTATCACGCTTCCCTCCTCCATGTACTGTGTTTAGTTTGACTTCTTGCGTTCAGCCTTTTTCTGAGCTTTTGAAGTGACTTTATTGTAAACACAAAGTATAAGTGGTGTTCGATGACCTTTGACAGCCTCTTTCTGGATGGGCACATCTGATGTTTAGTGTTTCTCCACAGTAATGGAAGGACTCCAGTGTTTCATTTCACGACAAGCCAGAAATACTCTGATACAATGACCTTGTCCTTTAACCTTTCCCCGTCATCCCATTCTTCTATCAAACCTCACTATCTTCCCATCATCCAACCTCATCAATTGGATCTCTGCCATGCAAATTACAATAAACTACTTTAAATCAATATCTTGCCATGGTCTTTGTAAGTGAAATTCAATATTGTAGTGGAGCTCATCAAAAGGTTACATCATCTTTAAATTTCACCCTTGTCGCACTCCGAAGCAGAATTTGTGCATTGTGCATTTGAATATCAAAACAGAGTTTAAGAGAACAATGAAATGGAAGAGGCTTGAGTTTATTAGGACTAACAGTATAAGAAATTTTGACTGGGTCTATTTGAATAATCCATGCAAAGAGGCCTTATTTTAGTGCATGTCCTGAGGCTGCAGCCAATCTGTTGGGCAAACAGCCAGCAGAGAAAAGGCATCAGGCTGTGTTAAGAAACATAATGCATGCAAAAACACAACTTCCTGCACACACACACACACACACACACACACACACACACACACACACACATAATTTACGACTGACCTAAATTATTTTCCCTCAGATCTTGTTTCTTTGACACATCAAAAAAGGTTTCCCTTTTTTCAATCGTGTCATGACAGCATTGTATTATAAGACATTTTCAAGTTACTTTTCTTATCATCAAAGAGAAAGAAGGGAAGGGAGAGTGAGGATGGAGAGGGAGAGGGGAGGGGGAGGGGGAGGGTGGGAGCCGCTCCTCAGAAATTGCTTTCATAATGTGACCGTGTTGTGAACTTTGTCATCAGTAAAGCATGTCAACAGCTCTGCAGAAAATATATGTAACATGTAAAATGGGCAGTGTGCTGTAGCTGAATGCCCGGACGCCTCCTGTTACATGTTCATGTGTTTCTACGGACGTTACAAACAGACACACTCTGTTCTTACAGGATATGGGGAACAGGAGATAAAATGTGAAAGTGTCAGGGAGGGGGTGGAGGTTCTTGCTGGTTACCATGGTACCTGAGCTCAGCCATGTTGCAGAAGTATTAAATATCACCGAGGGTCCTTCTGCTTTTGATCCAAACTCTGCTCCCCCCCTCCCAACTCCTCCACATCCTGGCATGACCAGCAGCACCTGGCCCGAGAAGCACATCAGCCACCTGAGAGGAGTGAAACATCCATATTCATCTTCACAAACTGATACAGCACTTTACATAGAACAGCATGATGAAATAGGGCTTCTAATTAGCCAGGTGTAGCATCCTGTGAGTGACAGGCTGCTCCTGAAATATTCATGAAATGTGTTGTTTTCATCTCTTTGTGAAAGGATATGTCGCACTGTGTCTCAGTGAATAAAGTCAAGTCAGACATCCATGTCCTTTGGGATCATCTCTATCTGTGACACTGTATGTGACCTTATTTCTCTTAACCTGTCATTCCCAACAAGAAGTGGAACCATATTGTCACCGGGGTTGTGTTTGCTTTTTGCAACTTTGAAAAACTTCCATGCAAGGTCTTAGAATACTAGCTTAAATATGATAATTAATTCATCATAAATATATGAAGTGTATACATAAAGGCGACTTTTTTATCCATGCAACTTAAAGGATTGAATCATACAAAAACCATGTGAACCAGGAGAAAAGATCGCTTACAATGCTACACCTGTGAGTTATGATTCAATCCTGTAACATCAGTTCTGTTTGGATACACATCTCATACATCTCATACAAATGTCAATGAAGTCAATGAGCCAGGGAAAGATTCTTGCACATTATAATGAGGGACCCATTGAAATGTGAAGCATGTTCTTGGACACCGAGACACCCCCTTTCTCACATGTTGTGTTTGATATTTTGTGTATTATCTTTTTCAGTCATACTGTGTCATATGATTATAAATAAAAGCCCCCATAATATTCCTTCATTTGATGTTAATTGGTAAGGCTCTCACAGGCACTTTTGGAGCATCTTTGGGGTCTTTTGGATGCACAGGTGCCATGCATCATTCAGTAGAAACAGATTATATGCAGTCACTGTGAGTTGATAAACTTGTGTTTCTGTATTTTCGAGGGTGAGGAAACTGATGAAACACTCTATGAAAGAAGCGACACAGATGTGTAATTGAATGTGTAAGAAAAAGACTTCTATTACTGCAAATAATTCATGTATGCCAAACATGGGCAAGTTAATTGGCGGTGTTTGAAGTGCCGCACCTGCTGTGTTTAGCTGGTTTGGAAGATAGTGATTTAATATTAATTGTATGAGTGTGCACTATGCAGAATATTGTCTGTGTGTGAGACAGAATTACAGTGCAAGCTAATGTTTATTGCATGTGTGAGTGTGAAAGAGTGTTATGCATGACTCATTCAGTGGACCCAGATGTAAGGTGATATGCAGCCACGCTGAGTTGATGTGTTTGTGTTTCTTTATCTCCATGCAGAACAAAGTAGAAGTTTATCATATGCCTTTCTAGTCCACTGACTACTCAAAAGTGTTTTTACTCAGCAGGTCACACCTACACATTCACACTGATGGCAGAGGCTGCTATGCAAAGTGTCCATCAGTATTAACTAACTCCATTCATACGCCGCCAACGAAGCAGTTGGAGCAACTTGGGATCTAGTGTCTTGCCCAAGGACACATGCAGCTGGGGGACAACATGCAGGAAAGGAGCTACAGGTCCGATTTGAACATTGGCCTCCTGTTTGGAGGATAAGCGGCTCCTTAAATGGAGCGTGACCTTGTTCAACAGTCAGTTATTTAACTGGCTTTAGACCTACAGCCTTCATTTCTTGGCTTTTGTTTTGTTATTTAAAGTACAGCCTACACTTGTTTGCAGCATCTTGTTTTATATTTGGTGAGTAAATGTGAGTAAATGCCAAACACAATAGCTAATCCTGCACGTTTGGCCAGTTCAAATCACTCACTGAAGACGAATTTAAGAGTTACAATACCATATTTAAAAAAAAAAGATTTCAATCCTTTCAGCACACTGTCATTCTTAAGCCAACATCAGGAAAGTGAAAGCCTTTGGAGAGGCACGACTCATGATGTATAGAAGCTATTTTCAATAGGCAGTAAAAGCTACAGAAAATCTGTGCCAATAAGCAAGAATAATAATCCCTTTGGTGAAGCAACTGAAGGTACATTCATGCCTATGGATATGGTTTATGATCAGGTCAAGCTGTACCGAAGCTCTGTCACTCAGCAGTGGATGGGAGGTAAGAGAGCAACTCTAAGTGGTTTATTGATGCTTGTCATCGGGGGAACCAGAGTGTGGCTAATCACATACGACACCCAGTCACTACTCTGAGAGGAGGGCTCTGAGATGGAGGTGTTGGACCCTCCATATAAGATCAATCAGCTCGGCTTATCCTTCCTCCAATCTAGATGGAAGGCTTAAAGTCTGTAGGCATTCTGCAGCGCTGGCAGGCGAAGATCATCACCCTTCAGAAATGCTGGATAAATGAAAAATGAAGACACAGCTTGGCTATTCTTAGATTGATAGAGGGGGTTTATAGTCAAGAGCAATTATTTTGTTTTCATTGAGCCCATAAGCTCCAAAATGTCCAAATCTACCTTCGAAACTTGCACTGAATCTGAAACACTATCAAAATTTTGACCAAAAATTTAGAAATTCTGCCAATAAAATACCAATAAGCAGAAGGCTCCAGCGTTCCTACGATTATCAGTACTTATATTCTCCATGCAAGTGCCATTACTTCAATCTCTGTTAACACACATGCAGAATCTGTTGGTGAGCAACAGTCATTTTTGTTCAGGAAACTTTCTGGTGTCTGTTTGCAGTTAAAGTATTGACCAGTCACTTTTTAGCTGTTATATGCAGGACACACACATGTAGAACAACTCCATTCTTTGATTTGATGTTGCTGTAACAACGGAGGCCACATGGAAAATGAAGTTTGCCTAACTACTATGCTAATGTTAGCATGCTACAGTCGAGGTAAGCTGGAGTTTTGGATTTGATTTGAAAGCTTTACCCTGTGTTGATGCGAGATGATAAAATTGGGAAAACACCACTAGATCTATTCTATATGAGCAGATGGACGACTGTTGGATTGTTTCTTTACTTTTACAGATATTCATCCTGTGTCACTCTGATTTGAGACAGCGAAACAGACTGAATAATCAAACATTACAGCACACACACGAGTCCCTCTCTTACTCTGGCTGATGAATGGAAAATGTCATTTTATCTTCTTTGCACTTGACTGTACAAGTGATTAATCACTTCTCCATAGTTCCTTAACCTCCATCAGATACCTTCAGGCTTTTTTAATCAGTCGGCTGATTAAACTGTGAAACTGTCCAGGGATGATTTAAGTCTTTTAGGACTGACCCTCCCTCTGTGGACCTTTTGTACTTAACATGGGTGCGAGATAACGTGACACACTTACAAAGACAGCTAACAAGCACTGAACAATACTGCAGTATCAGTAGAATTGATAACTTGCATAGAGGAGAGAGACATTTTAAATATCACATTGAAACACAAACATACCCTCTTGCTACAAAAGGGAACCAGCTATCATCAGGTTTAGTCCCAATGCAGGAGATGGTTGCTGGAAAATGAAATCAGCATTGATTTATGAAGAAGTGAAATCAAGTTACAGCACTCCTTACATTCTGTGTGATAGTTTTGTTAATTGTATCCACGATGTCATTGCTAAAAAGGAAGACAGGTGAGCACCAATAGAGGTCATTTTATCATTATGTTTTATACAATTATCTGAAAAAAGACTAGTGCGCGCACATTCAAGCAAAGTGCATACAGGTGCAGGAAAAAAAAAGTTTAAAACTGCAGAAAAAGGAGAAAGGTCCCACTACACATCTCCCAATGAGCAACTTTATTAACGGTCCTTTGGCTCAAAATGTTTCCCTTAATAAAGTTGCTAATTGGGAGCTGAATATAGTGCGGACCTTTCTTTTTATTCGATCACTTCCTTCACTTCCTTGGTATGAAATCAATCAAACAATAATTTGGATTAAATATTGTGGATTTTCCTTGAAAAGTGTTTGTTAAAAGGCAGGGTTGGTAATTTTCAAAAATTAGCATGATTTTGATAGTAGCATTCCCTCAGTGATCCGTCTGCACCCACCCCCCTAAGTCGTCTCATGTCTCATTCAGCGGTAAGTAAACTCACAGTATATTGATTGATTGGTTCATCAGATTGGTACCTCGTGGCAGACATTGGTCGAAGTTTTTACAGACTTACAGCTGCTGATAGATTTTCTTCATTCCTTTTTCAGAGAACATGAGTTATTAATTTCTGTCAGGACAATGTCTGTAAAGACAATTTCAACCAAAACCTTAAAAAGTACTAAGAAAATGACTAACCCTGCCTTTAATGTTCTTTTTTTTAAAAGACAACCAAAGCACACCAGTAACATTTAAAACCTACATAAACGTAATTGTAAAATGGGAAAGCTTCCACTTTACAATTACTTATTCAAAACCTTGAATGATTTATGAAAGCAGACACACGTCAATAACATTTTGGAGGGGAATATTTATTTCCTTTTTTAAAGTTATTTTCCCTTATTGGATAGCACAGCTGAAGATAGATAGGAAAAGTTAGGAGGTAGAGAGTGAGGGATAACGTGCAGCAAAGGTCGAGGGCCGAGGTCAGATTCAAACCCACAGCTGCTGTGTCTCTGTACATGGGTTGTGCAACATAACTGCTAAAACATTTCCGAGATATGGCTCATTTGGCATGTTATACCTTGTTTTTCAAAACCTTGCAGTAATGCAGCAGTACAGCTTGAGCTTTCTCCATGGAGTGATATCAAATCAGCAAACCATACTGTGCAGGATTGCGCATGGTGTCAGTTATTGCTAAGTGTGCATCCAGGGTGCCATCAAATCTGATCCCCACGCTGGAGATGTTTAAACCAATCAGTGATATCCGTCATCTTCAATGAGAGCACGAGCAGTGAGTCAATACCCTCATTAGCTGCGTAAACACATGCTGGTGTAGATAAGGAACTGTGTCCAGCTCTGACAGGCCAGATTACCTTCAAATGCTATATTGTTGAAGCTAGCATACAACATTTTAACTGTGTGGAGGCCTGTTGGTGCATAAAGTGGGACACAGAACATAGTTTGATTTAAAGGAACTACAACTTTTAAATAAGAAGAATCGTGAGTGGATCAAAAGTCCAATCAAAGAAGCTATGAATGATTCACCGCTTATAACGACTCAGCTGTATTTTGGAGGGTGGTATCGTGTGCCAAACCTGTGATGAGGTGTAACTGATGCATTTAAATGCTCCACAGCATGATTCACCTCACTAATTACCTTTATTTATAACAACACCACATTATTGAACATGAACATTATTATAAACAGATGTGCGAATGAAAAGAGGCATTACATTCACACAATAGTTTTCCACATTTTTGCTTGGGCAGTAAGTTGATTATCATTATTGATTTTTTTGCCTGAATGGATTTCAATCGAGTTCTCACAGAGGGGCTTAGAATATAGCCTGAGGCTCATTATCCAATCAATGACTGTTTTTGCTGAATGTCTTTTTAAAAACAGAGCGCTTTGCTGCATGAGAAACTAATTATACCCGGCTCAACGTGGGCTGCCTCAGCAGATTCACTGTGGATTTCAGAAGCCTTTGCTTGAATCACTAAAACCCACGTCTGTTTAAATTTTAAATTAAAATTTTGTGCTGATTGAGTTTTTTTCTACGATGTGGGTGGTCTTCATAATCAGTTGCAGACATTAACATAACTGTTTTGACAGAAGTTTCAGTAACCTGTTTGCATTTTAAATATGAATTGTTTATTCTGACTGAGGAATATTATTTTTAGATTTTTAGTTTGCACTTTTTTAAATAAATTAGCTATGGCAGAAATCAAATTTGTGATGGTTTAATTCTTCAACGTTGTATAATGTTTTTGTAAAGCAGTTTGTTTCTTATACCACACACCCGTCTTTGAGCATACACATGGACAGCTAGAAATGTTCGTCTATCAGTCAGGAGAAGATATACATTATTTAATCCCCAATGGGAGTTTACATTTATTCATTCTGTTGTTGGGCTATGCTGCACAGTCAGAGGCGCAGCTTGTCAACAGGTAAGGCAGGCTTCTGCTTGGGGCCCCATTCCAGTAGGGGGCCCCTAAGGGATGACAAACTTTAAACCAGAGCAGTGGCTCAATATGTTCAAAGTTTGCATGCAATTTTGAATGGTGTGAACTATGGAATTTTTTTTTTAAAGTTCACTTTTAGCAATGTCTTTGTTGGTGTTAGATATTTTTTCTCTTTATGTTCATGAATGTTTGATGGCAGGACCCCCTGTGAACTTTTGCCAAGGGCCCCAACAGACTCTAGAATCGCCACTGTGAAACACACGAACACAAAAAGGACCCTATGCGGGCATGCATTAAAGGCCAGATGCACATGGAAAAGGATACAACATGATAGTGAAATCGTTGCCTTGTAAACAGAGCTTAGATGTTGCCAGATATGGAGACAGTTTCAGTTTGTTGTGGATAAAAGAAGAACATGGCCACAAAGATTTGTATTGAAAAGTAAAATCTGACTCGACTTGCAAAGTTTTGAGTTCGGTTTAGCCATTCTTATTAGCAAACGCTAGCATGCTAACACAAAAACTTAGATGACAAACATGGTGCCTGCAGAGCATCAGCATGTTAGCATTTTTGTTGTGATTATATTAGAAATCATTGCATTTGCATTTCAATGCACTGTTGATAAAGCCCTGCAGTTAAGCTAGTATTGTAGTCAGCTTTTTTTAAAATGATACATTTATTATTTATGTCCAAATAAAAAACTCTACTATGGTCATTATGTGTGTGTAAGCATGCTATCCTGAGAACCTCTCAGAGTCCCTAGCATGACTGTGGCTGGTTAAATTATTAAACTTTAATGTTTCAATCAGACCAATGCAAAACTTTATAAACTTATATTCTCCTGGCAGTGTGTTTAATCTCAATGAAACACGATTTCTAAGTATTGACCTTATTACACAACATTCTGCCACCAAAGACAAACAAGCTGTGTCGTAAACATATAGATAAAGAAATCTCTCTTTTCAGTCATACATGAGATGTTTTGGCTCTGTGTCCAAAAGCAAGACAATATATACTTCTATACAGTATGCACCAAAATAGTAAAGTGCAATGGGACCTTCGTGTATGCGGAGGAACTAGCGGTCTCTGAGCTGATGCAACCACTGTTTGCCTGCTGCCATAGTTGTGTACGTGGGCATCACATGTGGAAAAATGCTTAATTATTAATAACAATTTCAGAGCTGATCAATATTTGATTTGATCCTGCTGTTTTAACATCTTAGGGATATGGTGGTATTGTGGGAAATTTTAGAGATGTGGAAATTACACCGTCAGGGGGCCTGGATAATGTAAAAAAAAAAAAAAAAAAGTACCCATACAGCCGCTTTGATTCATTATGAATGAGAGGTGAAATGTGCATGTAGCACAGAGCTGTAAAAGATTTGTTATCAAAACACTGCCTGCTCTTTTTATGGCTCTGTGTTTTGATTAATGTCAGAGCAATATATCATATAAATCAAAGCGTTTCAAAAGTTTGCCAGGTCGAATCTCTTGAATACAATAACAAAGGAGAATAACAGGAGTGAGAGCTGCTGCTGCTGGGAACGTTGATTATTGAAGGATTAGTTGCCTTCTCATTATGAATCTTTTTTCAGAAAATGTTCTCTTTATAATTTCTAAGCAATTAAAAAATAGTGTTCTGACTCATCTTGTTTATCTGAACGAATGTTTTTCGATGAGCCTCCGGGTCTGAGACAACCTTTTGGGTTTGTGCTTTGGTTCATCTGTGGAAAATAGAGGAGTGATTCATGTCATTACACTCCTGCTGGTGCCTATCTTATCTTTGTTCTGCACCCGAGTGTGTGTCAGTGCTACCGAAGAGATTGTGTCATGTGGTCATGCTCTTATGTGACAGGGCCGTGGTTTCTCAATATAGGTCTAAAAATAAGTCACTGACACCCATGGATTGTTTTTAAAGTTATTCTATATGAAACCAATATATGTAAACATACTGTGTTTCAGTGAAATCGTTCTTATGATGGTTTACAGAGAAGCTCAATGGAGCAAAATCTGTCTCAAAACCCTAAATGGAGCTTAGCATTTCTTCATTGGATTGAACTTCAATCACTCTTTAGTTCCTTAAATTAAATTCTGAAAGAGTCCAGGCTT
This sequence comes from Labrus bergylta, assembly GCF_963930695.1. Lineage (NCBI taxonomy): Eukaryota > Metazoa > Chordata > Actinopteri > Labriformes > Labridae > Labrus > Labrus bergylta. The sequence continues at coordinate 5,857,524 of NC_089204.1, forward strand.
GTTATTCGTGTAATCCAAGACAGTTAAGTCTCTCTTTGTGAATGTGAGCCACTCCTGGAGCAGCTCCACTGACAGAGAATTAAAGTCAGATACTGTGGACACAATGAAAATGTCTTGTTTGTTTTTCCTGGGATACTGGCGCTCACTATGTTATGAATCTAATTTTAAAAAGCTCAACATTTAGGCTGTCAGTTTAGGTTTTCCTGTCACATTATGTGTTGGTACTAGATGCTAATTTCTGCTGATAGAATATAATGAGATAAGAGACTTATTATCGAGAAGTATAAAGCAGTAAAGATTCTTGTAAACTATACGAAGGGACAGGTGTATTGTTCTAACACACAGGATGAAGGGCTGAACAAACACATTTAGCATTTTAAGAGATTATTCATCATAATTTAGCACCATCTGTGCCGTCCAGATTGCCTGGCTGCTGGCTTTGTTGAGCCAACAACACTCTCTCTTCTATCATTTATATAAAAGACCAAATAACAAACTATTGTCTTGGACTTTTTAAAAGAAACTGACTGTGCATGTTTGGACCTAATCTGTTTAAATAAGCACCAAACATGAGAAAATGTACCTCGCTGTATTACCAATATGTGGAGTTTTGTGCACGATGCACTGATACAAAGATCAAACTTGTTGTGTTGCATGCCCTAATTTATCCTAGGAGTACACCTGACTGATCAGATTTTTTTTGTTTTGTTTTGTTATTGCATCTAAACATGTTCAGAAGTGCAGACTAAAGGTGTTTCTCTCTGCAGCTCAACAGTGAGCATTCAGTTAAACTCACATTAACTCCCATTTATCAGGAGAGCACTGTTGTTGCTCCGACAGTTATGAAATTCTAAACAACAAATAAAAGCACTAACTCAAACCATTAAGTAGGTCAAGTGAGTGAGGAAAACCCTTTTAGCGACATAATTATATATTTTAAATTGAAAGCCACTCCAAAGGCTGAATATTCTCTTGGTGTGTATATTTAGAGAGAAGCGCTTAACATTTTACCCTGAGGGTCACTGAGGAGCTTTCTGTGCTGCGTTGAAATACTGTCAGGTAATATTACATGTTTTTCTGTCAATAAAACCATGAACTATGAACCAATATCCATTACAGGGAGAGCCACAGCTTTTTAGGCTGTCCATACGACTCTGTCCGCTGTCACATCAGAAGATGTATTTGGTTTGGCCAAGAAAATTATATTTGCACACTGAGTGGCTAGATGTCTAATGATGCTCTTTGAAGTTAGGAAGCGTTGGGACCACAAGCATGAAGAGGTGCTTTTTGTATGACCAAGAGTGTGTTTCAGAGAGAGAGAGCAAGAGAAAGAGAGAGAGAGAGAGAGAGAGCGAGAGAGAGAGAGACTAAGGTATAGAGTGGTCATTTTTAATATTTGATTTTTTACTTCATCTGTCTTTCAGGATCTTGCTTTCTAATGAAAATGTATTATGTTGGAAAGTCCAGGCTACTTTTGTAGACATAAATCAAAACAACCAACCATCAACCATTTCTGTCTCCGTTACTCATATCTACTGCTAAAAAGTTGATTTTGGGCTTTTTATGCCTTTACTTAGAGATAGGACAATGGATAAGGTCAAAAACCTGGGAGAGAGAGAGAGAGAATGGGCAATGACAGGCAGGAAAGGAGCCACAGGTCAGAATCGAACCCAAACCGCCCGCTTGGAGCACTCTGGTCAGATAAAGAAAATGTAGTTCGCTTATCAAAACTAACATCTAATTTAATTATGTTTTGTTTTTTTTATATTGACACTGTTTGCTAAGGCTAAAACCATAACACAAACACAAAGCGGTCAACCTTTTTGTCCAATTCTCCCACCGTAGTGTCAGCCCTGACTCCGGTTGCCTAGTAACGCTACCTAACGCACCAACAGTTTGATAGTTTTTAGCCTACGTTGACCCGGAGATGTTTTCTTTACACTAAATAGTAGTAAATTTGTGCTTACGACAAAGCTTTAAGGACGGAAGGACTAATGGTTTCGTGTCACACACATGTTCACTTTAAACGAGAAAGCGAAAACATTTTGCGTAAATTGTAAATTAGTGTGATGCTACCTGGCTAGCGCTTGCTAACAGCTAAGTCATAATTACATCTAATAGCTTGATAACTTTCCTGACATGGATGTGGATATACGGCACTTTCTTAGGAAGGCAACGGAGCAACAAGGTTTGTCAAGTGTCATTTATCGATATCATATAAAAGATATCGACAAACCCAGTGAGTTTTGAAAGTTGGGTTCACACAACTTTTTTCATTTTGTTGTTTTAGACTCTGGAGCTCTGACGTCAGCCTACAGGTTAATGAAGACGTCATCGGCCGGAACCAGCGGGAGAACCCCCCGTATCACCCCGGACCTGTACGTGGTCTGTGCAGAAGCAGCTCTACAGGTGAGCCTGAGGCACTGATGCTTCACTGTAAATCGATGTTGAATCAGCATACTGTCAGTATTAGGAGGTATAAAGGACGCTAGAGCACATATTGTACTTAGTGCTACAGAGATCTCCTGGTAAATAATGTCAGTCTTAGGATAATGGTTTAGGATGATGCAGCACCAAAAACAGTGACGATTTTAGATTCTCTTGGGGCCCTAAGCAAGAATCAATTGGGGGGCCCTGTAACCCGTGTTCATCACCATCATGTGTCCCAGTCTTCAGATGCTTACTCCTCTTCCTCTTTTTCCTGTTTCTTTTTTGTCTCCAATAGACAGATAATTCCTCTTCATTTCTCTTTGTTGACTTTAATTGACAAACTTCGGTGCTTAGCAGGGCAACAAGAATGAGTGAATTTTTTTCAACTGCTTTGGTTTACGTTTGTGAGCCCTCAGGGGACCTGCCTTAAAATCAAGTAAAACTTCACAAGCCCACTTGAGTCAAAGATAGGCTTACTCTTTGTGAAATATTACTCCAATACATGTTAAAATTACCTAGATTATTACCTTAGTTCAGTCAAACAACCCACGTTTGTATTTGTTTAAAATATTTATTGCAGCAGGAGAACATAGTTTGTGTTTGGCGTCAAGGCTCTGACCTCGTCATTATGATCTTATGTAACTGGGAGTGCTGTACATACTCTTCTGTCACTTGGCACAACGCCTCACTTCCCATTTCTGGAATAAATTAGTCGTGCTGCTTTAAATGGCAGCTAACTTTAAAGACTGGGTTGGAAGGAGGTTGGACACAGGAGAACCAAATTGATGATGAGCTACAGAGTTGTGTTTTTGTGAGACAATTTTGTCACTTTTAATACATTTGACTTGTTACCGTTTTTTATTTTCTATGTCAACTCATATAATTTTAATTAAAATGAAATTTAAATCTGTCACCAGGTATTTTGAAAGTAAATTTAAGCATGCATTTGGCAGACAGTCAATATCAGGCTGAAAAACTTTTATGAAAGACCTTGTGTCCTTTGCCCTGCGTGTGCTGTGATGACATTATCTTAGATGACAATATTTTCATATTTTCAGGCATTCATGACAGCTGAGATGTAGCAGGAGACTTGATGTTTCAAGCAGCCTCCAAAAATTAAACAGACTCTGGGAAAAAAAAAGGCAGCGCATCTCTTCTAAGTTATTAAGTATAGTTTAACGTTTTGCATTTTAAATGAACTGTACACTTTGAAAAAAAGTACATGCCTTGAGTGAATCCTGCAAAAAGGACTTTTTCCTCTCATCTCACAGGCTTTTCCCCAAGTAATGGGCTAATCTGAATTTTTTATGTGTGAACAGCCAACTTGCTCTTTGTGTATCATCCATATTCATAAAATAAATATCTGTTTTTTATCCTTCTAGACAAAGTATTATGCAGTCCCCAGTAAAAAAAAAGTGCATTACGGACATTATTCTCAGCTCTATAATCAGATTGAATCTTCCTTTCTATGGACTGGGTCGATAATTAAGCTATACATATCTGCCAGCGAGCTTCATGTGCTTCCAAACCCATGTTTTACAATGCATCTAACTTAAGAATATTTCTGTAAAACCAAAGAATATTTTAAGGTTAGTAAATACTAGCTACCTCTGTGGGAGAACTTATTATAGCAGTTAGTTTATTAACTCTGATGTTTTGATGGTGGCAGTATCCCCAGATACTGATGAGAGGAGGAAAAGCCTTTGCAAGACTCTCGCTGCTAAAGTCTGAATACAGATTTTATTATGTCACAGTTTTAGTACAGTAACTTTATAGAAAAAGAAGATTTACTTAATTGATCCCTGTGAGGGGAAATTTCAGTTTTTACACTCATGCAACACACACATAGGCTGAAGTATACACATACATGCACACAGACAGGATCCTATGGACATGCACTAATGGAGAGATGTCAGAGTGATGGAGCTGCCCACAGTGGGCTAATGGTGGGGAGGGGGTTTGGTGCCTTGCTCAAGGGCACCTTGGCAGTGCTCAGAAGGTTATCTGGCACCTCTCCAGCTACCAGACCAACTTCCAAACTTGGTCCGCACAGGGACTTGAACCGGCGACCCTCCAGTTCCCAACCCAAGTCCCTACAGACTGAGCTACTGCTGCTTTATTTTGCTGAATCGGACTGTTCTCACAGTAGGGGACAGTAATGAATATTCACTAATATAGACTGAGTTGTCCCTGGGCAAGGGAAACATATATGAATAATGAAACGCAGTGATATTCCGTAATTGAATCTGCTTGCCTTGAAGTCTCAGGCTCTAAAGAATACAGAATAACTCTTCAGGACCATGTCAGAATATTTGTCAGAGCCATGGATTTTCCTATTGAATGAAGACATATTCTTACATACTGCTGTATTTCTCATTTGTTTTATGATCTGAAAGAATGCAAAAGAAAATATATTCCACCATGAAACAATTATAGGCAGACAGTACTGTATATATATATGGTCATCATTTCTACTTCTCATTGAGTGAAAGCTGCACTGTGTTATCCCACAATAAACAGAAGACAGTTTTATAACAGCACTCACATTCTTATGGGCAACAGCCTGCAATTATGACCATTGTTTGCATTGTGAATAACAGTGCATCACACATACATAAAACCATTTATAAATACTTTTACTAATGCATCAAACCCAGCAAAATGCTGGTGACACAATTTAACTGTTGGTTGAGTTAAATATTTATTTAGTTCGGCCTTTGTGCCTCTCTTTCTCTGTGTTTTCAGCTGGGTTGTTTGGAGATAGGCACAGCATGTCTAAAGATGTACTTTGAAGAGAATCCGCCAGCTAATCAATTTCTGTGTCGAGCGTACCTCTGCCAGGGCCAGCTCCAGTCTCCGTCGGCCACTGGGACTATGGTGAGGACACTTAATTGGTCACGTCTCCTGAAGGGGGTTGTGTGTGTGTGTGTGTGTGTGTGTGTGTGTGTGTGTGTGTGTGTGTGTGTGTGTGTGTGTGTGTGTGTGTGTGTGTGTGTGTGTGTGTGTGTGTGTGTGTGTGTGTGTGTGTGTGTGTGTGTGTGTGTGTGTGTTTGTGAGTCTGTGCCACTGAGATACAGAGTTACTGTAGAAATGTACTGTACTTATGTGCACCTAAAAAAGTAGAGGTCCTAGCTTTGTAAACAACTGCTTTTTTTCCACAATATAATTCTTAAAGGCTTGTAACTTCTCTCTCTTTTCATATATAAGCACATTGTTTTCATCAAACAGTTGCCCTTATCTCTTGGTGGTTTTCTCTGATCTTTTTACTTTTGTATGATGTGACAAGTTCTCCTTCCCTCTTTTGCATTGTTTTCTATTTCAGGAGGACTTTGAAGAAGCTGTGCAAAGTTTTCTCAAAGCAGTTGAAATTGCAAAATCTGAATCAGGGTATGTACGCTCTCAGAAGTGTGCTTGGCTTTGTTAACAGTATCAAGACAGTTGACCATCTTATATCATATTCTTTTTGTCATCTCTAGTGCTAAGGTGCACCTTTAAATACACATAATGAAAGTAAAATCTTCACATCAGGGTTTTCTTTTAGCTATGAGGGTCCAATCTGCTGCACATAGATATTCTGGGACATGAGGCTTTGATTTACAAAGAACATTATTTAATTATAAAATGATCTTCAAGCTTCACCCATCACCCTTTTACATAAGTGGATAATACTCAGCATGAATTCTTGTGAAGTTTTCTGTCTGACTGGAAATATCTGTAAGCAGGATGAATATGAAGCTAAGGATAAATAAAATAACAGAAACTGTGAAAGAGAATGCGTCTGAGCCGTTGTAGGAAATCAACACTGACACTCTTCTCTAATGAACTCATAAGCTGTCAATAAAAGGGCTGAATGAACAATCCCGATTAACACCGGAGGGAATACATATCTAATACATTCAGCCCAGACTATCACACAACACACTCTCTAGTGAATAAATTAGCAGCACTCAAACAGTCTGTTCGCAGTTTCCTCTAAAACAGTGCGTTGAATTCATTAATTCCTCTTATTTCACATAGAAAGGCTTACATGTCGCTCTCCTGGGGCTCATTGGACGAAGCTTCATCCACACACATTTGCAGTTCACAGGACTTTTCGCACAAAGAGATGACACTTGGCCTGTATTGAGTTTTACTAAGAGATTAAATGGTTTGCATGTGCATCTTATAAATAATTCAGGCTTCTCTGTTTGCTTTATTTGACATGCAGTTTGTTTCTTACAGATGCTCCTTCATAGTCTTCAATGCCTCAGTGCTGTACCTCCACACAGTGCGTCCTCTCCTGGAGCCAGGGCGGTGTCATCACCTTGTCCCCTCCCTCAGGCAGGTGGTCCGGAGTCTGGAGGAGGTGGCGGACCAGGACCACAGCTGGAGGGCTGAGCTCATGATGCAAGTGACCCCGCAGTGCTCTCTCATTTTTCTCTCATGAATAAGTCCAGTCCTGATTCTGTCCAGACTCATGCTAGATTCAAAGGGGTGACGTGTGGAGCTCATTAAGCAGCAGCTCGCTCTCTGGCTCCCTTGTTAATTTGTTGTCTTATTCTCCTCTATGGAGCAAAGTCTGTTTTAATGTACACTGTTTTATCATGTTCTCCCATTATACTTTAGGCCCAAATGTTACTTTCATCTGTCATCTTTCACAGAACATAATGAACCTTTTTTTTTTTTTTTTTTTTACAGATAAATGTGAATGATAACAATAGCGTGGGTGTTGAAGTGACTGGGTACATTATGTCTAAATTCATAGATGGTTATCGAGTCATTGTAAGAGTGTTTGCAAACATACATTTAAAATCTATCAAAAGTTCAATGAAAAATAACAGCTCTCAGAACAGAGCAAGGCAATAACATGAAAATAATACCACTATAATACTACTCTAAATAAGTGAAATTATCTCCCAGATGAACAAGAAAATGCTATTTGCCAAAAATGTTCAAAACAATTCAAAATGTTTATTGTCAAATACTAAACTACTAACTATTGAAATATCAGTAAACAACTAAATTTGCTGTTACAGAGAAAAGGTTAAATAATTATCTCTCAAAATAAAAGGAAATGTGAGATGCATTGGTCGACCTCAAAGAAGGCCACATACTGTACTTTTGGCCTTTTAGCCTTTATTCGGACAGGACAATGGATAGAGTAGGAGACCTCGGGAGAGAGAGAGAAAGAGAGTGAGGAATGACATGCAAAAAAGGAGCTGCATGTCATACTTGAACCCATGCCGCCTGCTTGGAGGACTGTAGCCTCTTAACATGGTGGACAATCTAACCGCTAGGCCAGTAGCGCCCCCTCACATACTTTATATACGTATTAAGATATAAGATTAACATTATGCTTAGAAGAAAGTAGAGCGAGTGTGAACATGGTGTAAAGTGCTGTGGAGAATGCTTTGGTTAAACTGGCAGCAGGACCAACGTCTATGTTTCATGTAAATGTCATAGCACCTGTTGCAAAACACCAAAATATTGTCTGCGTACTCTGTGACTTCAGACACCTCATCAGATGTCTCGTGGACTCTGGGAATCCGGAGGAGGCTGCAAGTTTGGGCAAAATCACAGAGGACTTCATCAAGTTGAATTCCCCACATCTATACCCAAGACTCTTTATGTTGCAGGTAAACAACTGTTCTTTATTATAAGTAAAACATTTGTGCCAATTAACTTAAAATTAACTTTAAAAAAAACATTTGATTAGTTTTCCAGTCGTTTATCCTTAACATGAAAACTGTCTGAAAACACCAAAAGCCCATGAGGAAATGTTTGAATCTGACCAAATGTTTAACCCATTCCTTAGTGAACTGGTTTGCAGTGAAAGACTGAACCCTTTCCTATACTCACTTACCAGTAGACCTCTGTTTATGTAGTAAACTTAGTTTAATTTGGTAAAGAGTAGCCTTCTCTGTGAAACTCTCCTCACCCTTCTCATCTTAGGTGCAACACAAGCTGCAGGAGAAAGATGTTCTCGTTGAAACGAGCTGTCAGTGTTCCACTTTAACGTTCATTTACAAGATGCAAGACTTTAAAAAGTAAGGAAAGTGCCTCTGTTGTTTTTTTCTTTCTTTCTTTTTTCTGCCTTGATGTTGCATATTGATTTGTTTTGCAGAACAACTTGTTTTCCTGCTTTCATGATAAAAGCCTGTGGCATCTAAGCTGCTGTACTGTAGATGTAGTTGTCCAGGGAAAGAGGCTTTTGATCCGATTTAACAATACTTGCTTTTTAACTATTTCAAAAGCGTCTTTGTGGAATTATTGCATGTTGGCTTTTTTAAATTTGCTCCCCACTTCTAAATAGGGCAAATTCAGTCTTTGCCTTTATCAATTATAATCTCAATACTACTCGTAAAGGAGGGCAGTCATATAAGGGTTAATGCCCGCAAGGTGTCCTTTATCAGGAATTAATGGACAACTTTGAGGCGACTGGTATCAGCTGATCACAGATGCTTGGGACAGACCCCATTTTGTGGGGTTCAGCGGCTGCTACATGTGGATTCTGTAACCACCAGTTCCCTGATCCAACATTTTAAGCTTCATGTAAGACATTTGTGTTGAAATTTAAATTTGTAATGGAAAAACCTCTGTGTGTAAATTAGAGTAACACTTGCTTTAATGTACACATCTTATGTCTATACAGCATTCATGAGAGGGTTCACTAATAAGGTCAGTATTCTGTCCTTATTGGGTAACTAAAGGAGTAACATAACTTTGTGAAATAAACCCGAACTGAGAAAAAATACTGCCAAAGCTTTTAAAGTAAAGTCTTACATTAACAATTATATAATTACAAAAACAGGTCTACACAGACATATGGTAATTAAATACAATTGTTCACAAAAACAAAATGTATCAAAATTAAAACAAAGAAAAGAAAAACACCAAACTGGAAACAATAGACTTCATGGTTCTCACAGGGCCAAAAACATAAACAAAATCCCAAACTCTTGAAATAAAAAGTAGTCTTACCTAAAAATAAACTACAACACTAACCTCCCTGACTAGCCACAAACAGGAGAAAACTGTACGTCTCTTCCTGCACTGAACTTTCAAAAAAAGGCCCCACACTGCTGAAGTTTGTCACTAAACAAACCCCCCCACCAGGTATCTGACACTGAAGACATACACAAAGCCCCATGCAGTTTGACGTCAGGGCAGAATGAGAGACACTGAAGAACGGTCTTGGGGTGTTTATCTCTCCAGCTCCTCTGATTAAGCAGATCAGCTTCAGGTAATGAGAGAGCTCTCAGAGGTGTGGTAATGTGGAGCAGGAGGATGTGGCAGACCTGCAACACACAGACCTGGGCAAGGGGGGGGAAAACTAAAACACAGCCAGTCAGAGGACGCAACAGGCAGTATCATATCTATTGCATTTATCATCTATTTTCAATTATTATATTAGGGTTTATAGGTTCAATATATGAACACGAATTCTCTCTCCTTCTTACCTCTGTTTATATTTTATATTTTCTGAGTGTATTTCTGTGAGGAGCCTTTAATTATTTGGTTGTTCAAAGTATGGTTTCTATATGACAATTTTGTTATTCCTCTACTGTTAGTATTGTTTTATATAAATTAATTAACTATTATAAAATTAACAATTGATAGTTAGTTGACAGTGTCGACCAGTTGGGGATTGTATGGTGTTGTTTCCTATCAATGCTAGTTCCAATGTCAGGATTTTTGTGTCTTGTAAACCCTGTTTTATTAATATGTAGAACACAAAGTGACATTGATGTGTTGTGGACCCTGAAGCTAACTCAGAGGTTTTCAAACATTGAACCTGTGCTGGTGCCTCTGAGCTGAGCCTGTGCCGTCCCATATTGTGCCAGGTTTTCTTTCTGGCTGTCTGTGTACATTAATTGTATAGTAGCATTGCTTCTGCTGTGGCACAGTGAAAACACAGTCTCAGCCCCTACCCCCTTTCTGCAGGCATGTTCTCAACCTGTCAGAGCTCCTTATTGCTCCTCAGCTCAGCTATAAACGTCCACAACATGACTCAGTCCCACTGCACCATCAGCAGCATTATTTAGGTCGTTTTTGCCTCAGGTTTCTTCGCTATTTGGTGAACATGCAAATACAGATGCATGCATAATGCTTGATGCATGAATGTATACATGTTGTATAATAAGACATGCTTTCATGACGTTTGTAGCAGGTTGGAGGAACTAAACAAGGATAAACCAACCGAAGAGCTTGAGAAGATTTTCCATCTCCTAAAATATACCAAAGCATCTACAGACTCCAGCTCTCCTCAGAGCCCAACACCCATCCAACCAGCTGACAGGTCTGTGACCTAAAGTGTCCTACTCAAATGTCCTACGCTTACCTCTGTTGCTGCATAATCTTCCCACTACCATGAAACCACATGTGGATAACCTAAGGGCAGCACATGGCTCAGATTACTGTACTGCAGTGTTGTGACTCGTATAAATTACGTTTTATCTGGGATTTGCAGAGTTGCCTTCCTCCTGGAGCTGGCCTTTCTGGCCTTGCAATTGAAGCATCAGAAAGTCGCTGCCGACTGTTTGAAAGAGCTCAAGTCTGCGGGAGAGGCTGTGAGTGTCCGATATTCTCTTAAAACCTCAGGCTGCAGCTCAGCTCCATGCTGTAACTGTACATTTATGCAAATGTATGCAAAGAAGTCGACATCCCCTCTTAAGTAGGCACTTGACAATAGATCAGATTAATTAGCTGAGCTCATGCCCAGGGGCTCTGGAGGTTGCTGATTACTTTTAGTAATATAGAACTTATTTCATAGAAGGTTTTTGCTCTTTTATTCTTTGTAAATTCAATGAAATGATAACACATTTAGCAAGATTGTGTGTGCAAGAACTTCTGGCATGCATGCATTCATGTTTGAATCCTTTCTTCAGTGCACTGCTTAACACTGATACCTTAAATCATATGTATGTTTCTGTCTTCAGAGCAATGGCCAGCGCATACTAATGGAATGTGTCAAGTGTGAAATCAACATCCTGAAGAGGGGAGCGAAGATGAATGACTATTCCAAAGCCAGGGTGGAGGTGCTCCATCATATGCCTGAATTATCAACCATGTGTTTCTGCTGGTTGTTATAACGCGGGCAGTGGACCCAGTGGCAGAGTCTGATTAACTGTCCAATAATATTTTTCCGTAATCTAATTCTCTGTTTAAAGCCAGTAAATCAAACAGAACAGGACCCCCCCCCCCCTCCCCTTACTTGAGTAGGTATCTCTGCCTTAAAGACCTTCTAACACATCTAGAAGCCCATCATCTTGTTTCAACAGAGGATTTTAATTAAAGCTCTGTAACCTCAACATGTCTCTCCATCCCTCTTCCCCCAGTAACAGCTGTGTCTGGGTATATTGTCTGTCACATTCTTGTTAATCCTTTATCTCAAAAAAAGCCTTCAGGAAATATCTTCAAATTTGGCACAACTGTCTGCTTGCACTCAGTGATGAATTGATTCCTCAAAAATGCCTGGAGGGCATGACTTCAAATTTGTTACAAAATTCAGCTTGAACCTAAAGATAAACTGCATGGATTTTGGTAGCCGTTATGTGTGTCAATTTCCTGAGTGTGATATTTCAGTAACGCACAAATTAAATTATATAAAATCTCTTATATGTAAAACTTTTATCGGTCTGATGAAGCAAATATTGTTTCTCTTTTCTACTGTGAACACAGAGATACATTCTCAGGTATTGTGTCTGTCCTGTGAACATAAATAGGCCTTTAATAACCTCCTATTCAAGGCCTATTTATGCTTTGTTGTAGTGTAATGCATTTAAGCAAATGTTGAATATCTTCCCCATCCCAGACAAAGTAACACCATCATTCTGTGGGACATGCTGATGGAAGGCGTAGGTCTAGGTTATTTTGGAGTGATATAATTATTTATTTTGTCAATCAAAACACTCCGGAGAAAAATTAGTTCATCTAATCTCATTTTGCACTGTAAAATATCATTTAATGTCATTTAAAAACTGGCAACACATATTCACTCTAACTCAATCCAAGTTCTTGTTCCAAGTGATAAAAGTGTTTTCTGCCGCCGCTGCTACGGGAGAGATTCGTAATCTGTGGTTTGTTATCCCACAGGCTCGGCTGAAGGAGATAGGAAAGTTGGATCAGTGGCTGCAGACTGCAGTGAGGGAGGGGGACCCTCAGGCCATGCAGGCGGTGTGTGCGACCCAGTGGAGCCTCTGCTTGCCTCTCTTACAGCACAACCTCAGGAAAAACATCAAGGCACCTCTGCTTCGGGTTTCCCAAGTACTGGAGGACATGCAGAGGTTCCCAGCTTCTTCTTATTCATCATGTTACATGGTTGTGTGTGTTTATGTCTTAGGGCTCTTCAGTGCACTTATATTGTTGTGTTTGCACTTCACTGAACATATGTTTGGCTCTGCTCTGTAGCTTAGTTAAAAAAAAAAAGACACAGCCTAATCCAATATTTATGTCTTAGGAGGACTATTTTTAGATACGATATAAAAGCATGATAACACGGGTCTAATATATTCTGACTCCTACCATTTTATATTGCTATATCTCTTACTTTAAATAATTGTTCTTGGTTTAGTGGTAATGACAGACAGTTAATACTGATGTATATAGACCGTATATATATATAGAGAGAGAGCAGTGACATTCTTTTACCCCCCTTTAATTAAATGTGTCTTCATTATATTACAGACTTCAAACTAGAAGTAAATAATAGACAAAGAAAAAAGGCACAGACTAAAGAAACGAAACACAAGCCATATGTTGAAGAGATCAATGTTAGCAGAATTGATCCTGCCTAGACAAATAAAACTACAAATATTTCATCATTTCAAAGGGTCTTTAAAGAAATCAATAATTCAATGACTGATTTTGAATTAGTCAGGCTTCTTTCACTTTTTTTCAAAGTAAGGATAGACAAGGTCTGTTTAAAGGATGGTATACAGTATATATGTGAGATTAAAAACACTTACAATCCTCTGTCTCTTTGTAACACATTAGGTCATATTGGATGTGTTTGTGTTATTTTCACAGTATGCTGCTGGAGATGCGCTGTCAGGTCCACTCAGAGCTGGCAATGATTGAAGAGGAGGAGGGGCGCCTCGAGGCTGCTTTGACTCACCTCCAGAAAGCCTCGCTGCTGGATAACGGCACACAACGAGATCGACTGTCGTCAGCTCTCCGCCTCCTGCAGCTCAGAGGGACCGTCTACCAAACGCCCCCCCGCACCGAGGATAAAGCCGCTATGCTCATGCAGCAGGTTTTTTACCCATCTGTGTCTGACAGACCAATAATACAAAATGTAACAGTTCTTTAAAGCTGAAAAAAGACAGATATTTATGCTTCAAATATAGGGCTTATAATCTACAATCATCCAGAGGCACAGTGAAGCAGAGGAACTTCCTTTCCTACAGAGGTTATGCTGCTGCATGATTTGTGGGTGTTAAAATAAAATTAGTCCATGCCATAAACTGTACAAAGGAAGTAGGCATAGCCACTGTGAAGTCACCCATTGGACGGCAGCTTTTAGGTCCCCAGTTCGACAGCTGCAGTCATGAAGAAGACTTGAGGCCATAAACTCACAAACATATTTTCTCATAGACTTCTATTTATCAGACTTCTTTTGCAACTAGTAGAATCACGTCTTGCTGATCGTTGAATTGTTAATACAGGTTCAACTCATTTCTGCATTGGCTTCACTTATGAGTTACATCCTCTTTTTGTAAACAGTCTATAGTAAAACACTTAACTCACATGCAGTTTTTTTGTTACAACTCACATGCAGTATGTATTTCTTTCAAGACTGCGCACGCTCCACTGAGATAGCACAGACCACAAGGCCAAACTCACACGCATCACCACCATAGCTGCCAGAATAATAGGTCTCCCCACACCCAACCTAACAGAACTCAAGAACAGGGCCATCACATGCATTTCAACCTCAATAGAACAGGACATCACACATCCACTGAACACTCACCTCACCCCACTTCCCTTAAGGACAGAGATATAGAGCTATGAGGTGCAGAAAGACTCGCCTTGGGAAGAGCCTGATCCCTGCTGTTAAAGCGGCCTTGAACAAAAGGTCTCACTGATCAGGCCAGAGTGTGAACTCTTGACTGTTGTCTAACTCTGTTTGTGTTATACTATGTATGTTCTGTGGTGGTAACTGTCTGTTTGGACAGAAACGGTGCTGTGAAAAATAACTTCCTCATGACAGTGTTCAGGACAATAAAGTCTAAAGTCTAAAGTCTAGATAAGTATGCAGGATTAATAAGACAAGAGTATGTAAGAGTCTCGCAAGGTTTAAAGTCATCATCCTGTCCTCCTCTCTGTGTCAGGCCAAGGACATGAAGCCGCAAGATAAGACCGGTATTCGTCCAACCCTGGAAGCTGTGGGTCTTCTTTTGGCTCCTGATGATTTCCAGACGGTGCTGGATGCAGACAACACTTCCAAAAGTAAATATTTTGCTTTCTTTGCTTGCAGTGTTGGTTTTCACTAAAAAATGATGAGTACCATTACTTTTAAATTCGATGCCTGGTTTTAAACCTTTTCCTCTTTCTGATCAGTGGATAAGATGTTGACTCAAAACATGAGAAACATATCACTGTATACATGATCATGACAGTGTTGAGGTTTCACTCTATTGGCAGTTGCTTCATATTCCTCACCATCTCAGCCCCTGCAATAAAGAACAATATCATACTAAAATAAAAAGCATTGAGGCAAAATAACAAGACAAGTGATCAAGAGCCTGGATCAAGAGTAGAAATGTAACTGTTTCCAGGTTTCTGTGTAGAGAATGTTTCTGTTTCTAAAACATGGTTACTATTTGAATACACATCACATACTTGTGTTTATGCTACACAAAATTATATTTTCTTACCCTAACCCTGTTTTATAAAAAGGTATAGTTTGAAACACACATCCATATTGTTCTTGATGGGAAATCGCACATTAAAACTTTGTAAAAGTTCACCAGCATGGGATGATTTACCCTTAATACCTCGTATCAGGGGGTTTATTCTGCAGGCAGTGAAGTGCACTTTTTTCCTTTATTCATCTGTATTTAGGGAGGAATGTGGAAAATATAAGGATCAATCAATGCGTCAGCAGAGACTGGGGGTTTGGAGTGCATTATAGATGAACACTATATTCAGTTGACTGATATTCAACAGAATGACAGAATTCTGATGTTATTGTTTTGATAAGACATTTGCAGCTTATTTTTTCTTTTCTGAGCTTCTGCTGAACCTGCTGCTCGTCCCACCCTGCGTCTCTCTCTCTCTCTCTCTCTCTCTGATCTCACTGTGGTGGATTTGAAACACTGTATGTTTGTGACTCTTTCTTCATTTGCTTTGAAGTTAATCATATGAGTCAAGATGCATAAATAATAAAAGTGGGCCCACAGAACAGAAGTCATTAAAAATTCTCAAAGAAAAATAAGAACTTACCTGAGGTTTTGAATGCCATGTAAATATTTTGGTACCTTTTGATTGTAATAATGAGATTACTCTTGTATAATTTTGGTTTAGAGCTTTGTGGTCAAAGACAAATCCCACTGATATGAGCTTTCCATTGCTAGCAGATTCACCTTTAAGGCGTTCCTCTGTGCTGACTGTGTAATGAGCTGCTGTCTCAGTAAAGCAGGCACTGATTACTCGCAGACCGAATGAATGTCACAGAGGAAAATGACGCTCCCTGTTTGTATTTTAATCCGTCCCTTGGTCTCCACCTCTGGAAAGAGGGTGTTTTCATGCCAATTTTAAAAGTTGTTCCTAAGTGGTGTGCGATTTCTCTGAGAATCAGCATGTAGCCCACAGTAGAAACCTCATCGACTGGGTGCACTGGATCATGGAGCAATAGAGCCTGAGCTCAGGGAGTCCCTTTGATCTGAGGCTCATTCCAGTCTTCTTATTCCAAAGCATCAAATGAACATTCAACCATCTTAATGAAGCAGCAAAAAAACTCACCTTGAAAGCAAGTCCATGGCTCCCTCTGCAGGAACAGGTCAAAGCTTTGGTCTCTAGAGGCTCCTCTTGTTTTGGTCTATAAACCTCAAGCATCCCCCAGAGGATGTCACTTAATCTCTGTGTGCAGAGCTTCAAAGCTAGCACATTAAGTATCAAAGTAACATTAAGTCAAAATATAGGTGCTTGAATAGCCCTATTCCTGAATAAATACATGCAATTTATTTCTCTTTTCTCTTTGTTTCTCTTTTTTTGTTTTTCTTTTCTTGTAATGTCTCTGTGCCGGTGTCAGCCATGGCCGGAGGCATTATGCTTTTGGGTTTTCAGGCTGTCGTCCTATTCTTTAGTGTTTCACCTTGACTCAATAATGAAGATTTAGTCAAAGGTACTGTTTCTTAATATTCTTCCTATTCTTGTTAACCCTTGTTAACCCTTGTTAATGAGAAATGTACTTGGAATCTACAAGTTTCCACTCCCTCTAACTCAAACATACAGTACATGTTCTGTTTGCTATAGTGCTACTGACAAACACATGCTCTGCAGAGCAACAGAGAGAGAGTGTTCTCTGGTATTATTGTGTGGCTCCTGTAAATGCATAAAGGTAGGCTTTTCCATTTAATACACATCTTACAGTAACATTCTGTTGTTTTGTTTTTAGGGTACACATTTTTTTTCAAATGTTCAATTGGTCAGACACAGCTAATTTTTTTCAATTATCCCAAAAAAAATTTCAATTATCCCAAAATACTATGACACTGCCACTCTGTTGGATGTAAACTACTACTTCAGTGATTGGTGGAGGCATACGACTGCGAGGTGGTAATTCCAGTTTGTTTTTGTTTTTAGTCGTCCGTGTCTAATCAGATTAGAGGGAATTCAGTAACATCCTGGTTTTAAAAGAGTTGGCATGGTTAGAAATAGGCCTTTTACTCCTGTAGTCCCTTAGTTGCAATTCCCTTGCTTGTATGGTGATGGCATACTGTAAAAGGAATCATTATGTAACAATCTCACTTTGCATATGAGTGCACATTTATTTCAATGTTCTTTGAATTATACACATATAATTCAGGCCTTGGGAGGTGTGCCGGAGGGTGCTGAGACGCTTTGTTATGGAAGCTAGCAGGAAAATTGTATTGATTTATTATTTAGTGAAAAACGCAGAAGCTTTTCCAACAACATTAATAAAGTTTGTATTCACTTCTCCAACAATTGTCTAGTTCCTGTAGGCAGTCCTGGATCTGGACCAGCTTCTCAGCTCTCTGCTAAGGCTCAGCATCACTCTTCATGTGTACAGAAGGCGGAAGGACACCTGGCCACACAGGGAAACAACACAGACAACACAGAGAGGTGTGTACATCAATTGTGATCATACTTGTGTATATACATGACTACTAGTCTTCTTGCCTTTCTAAAGTTTTCTTCGTAATTGTTCTCAGCTGCCTTGCTTCCCAGAAACACAGTTAGAAAATTACCTCTATAATCAGCCATGTATGCCTTGTTGGATGTATGACTCCTTGCTGTTATTGAACATTAGAAACTAATGAAAGTCTGATGCATTGTTCCCCTTTGCAATCAAAGTTGTTTTGTGACTGTTGCAGTCTGCACCCTTCAATTACGTCTCCTTCATCATAGCTCCTAGCTGAGATTCCCTCGTCTACTGTTACCAGTCCAGTAAAAAGATTTCACAACAGAGATGGAAAGACTTAATGGTCAGGAGAGCGCAGAGCCATCACAACCACACGATACCTCAAAGGAAATTATTCACGGCTCTGCAAACAAACAACCTCTGATCATGAAGAGAGTGCTTCTGTGCCCCTGCCCTGACCTCCGTCTATAAGAGGGAAATATGTTTACGTTTTCTTGATTTCTTGGCATTAACAGGGTGAGGTTGTGGGTGACTCTGGTGAAGACGGCCAGGAAACAGGAAGTTTGGGATGTTTGCCGAGCAGCTTGTCGATTCTGCTTGCTCTATGATGACAGCCAATGGAAGATTTCCAAGATTGACACTAAGATGATGAAAGATCCTCAGACTGATGGTGAAATGATGCTTAAAGACTTATTCCTAAAACTTTTGGGGATTGGAATGCTATATATGTAACTGTGACATCTCTTGGCTCATTGTTCTTTCTAAAATAATAACACTGATCAACATTAATTATTTGGAGAAAGTACTAAGAAGACTGGGTAGGAAGAAGGAACAGTATTAGTAGTTTTGACAGAGCAAAAAAAAAATAGATTACTTCTGTTATTTGGAGTATTTCCATAACATCGTTGTGTCTTTAATCCAGAATGTGAATCCTCAGAAGAAGAAAGCTGTGCAGATCGTCTACAAAGCTGTACTGAGAGCCAGGCCACTGTGAAAGACTTGCTTCACCTTTTAGCTGAAATCCACCTCATCAGTGCAGAGGTATTTACAAACTCCTCACATCACTCTCAACACATTCATGAGTTAATTTGGAATTATTACAGATGCTTGATAACATGCATGCATTATTTCCAATGCAGTATTGAAAAGGCGGATTCACACTCCTAAAAATAACTTCCACTGTACAGAAAAGAAATTGCAAAAATGTATGAATAATTAATCAAGATTAAGCACAGGATTAGCTGAGAATTTTACCCTCTGGCCAATAGGTCAGGATGGTTAGCTCAGATTGTTTAAGCATGGTGCTAATAATGCCAAGGTCATTGGTTCAGTCCCCATATTGGACAATGACTGACAGATAAACATCACTGCTGCCTGTCCAGAAATCAAGACAGGAATTATTTGTAAACTTGAAATGACTCTCAATCCAGAAGATTGAGGTTTGGAGTCCCTTCATGGTTGACAGATCACCTTTACTGAAAGGATAGACCGCAAGTGGATAATTACCACCCCTTGTCTGATTTATAACTCTGACAAAGTTTATTGGGATAATTGTTCAGAAAAGCATAGTTTTTAATAGGACTGGGCAATTAGTTGAAAATTAATTTCAGGGCAGAGTCAGTTGACATCACGTCCAATCCGCGACATGGAACACCTAACAAAAATAAGTCAAATGTAAACACTGTGGAAAAACTGTTTGCATGAAAAATAAGTTATTTATTTTCCATTTCTTAGAGAAGTACATTTTTCTGCTTTAAAACTAAAATGTGTCCTTTTCATTTCAAGTGATGCTTTGATTTCGGTTCGAAATATTCAATAAATAACCACAAAATAGTTAATCATATATGAACTCTGTCATTAGAAAAAATATCCCAGCTTCAATAGTTGAGCCTATTTACAGTCGGGACAACTATGAGGACAAAAAAACAAAAACAAAATAATCCTTCATTCATCATAATCAAGGTAAAATGTTCAATTAATTGTGATATTGATTTGAGGTCATATCGCCCAGCCCTAGTTTTTACACTAAGTTTTCTAAATGATCAGTTTAAGAGGGTCCCTTATGTCGTTCTCTCTTCATAGTGATGTAGCTGAGTCACTCCGAAGTACTGAGAGTCAAACAAATCTATCAATTTAAAAAAACAATCCTTTCCGAGGAACAAGATCTCATAAATGATCAGTCTTCATTCTCACTCTTTTATGCATCTTATATTTAATTAAGTTTCTCATGTTTTTCAGGGATGAAGGAAGATCATTGATGTAACACCTCTCCTTTAGATTATTATGTTACAATATTTTACCATCTTTTATTTAATTTCACACTTAATGTAAGAACTCTGCTGCCTGGCATTGACTAATGGTTTGTCCCCTGCTGACATAAAGAATAATGGCAGAGGGCTAGGATAAGTGAGGTTCCTGTGATCTCAGGCCTTTTATATTTTGGACATATTTAGTAACCCAGGAAATTAAATTGATAATTAGATTATCAAATTCTGCCAGAGCATTCGGATGAAAAGCCACAGAAAAGCCACCAAAACTTTTTTTGTTAAGTTTGGCAATCATTTTTCCCTCCAGCAAAGTCCAATCTGTGTGGTATTAAAAGATGTCTGGCACAGCCCGAATACTCTTAAGACTTGATATTTGGAAAGTTTGTTTCATCTTATGTAAATTTTCTTCCAACATATTATCATATCAGTTCCAACATAAAAAGAACGAGAACAAAAAGTTGAACCACTCAAACTAGCTTGATGGAAACTATTATGGAAATAATTTATACAAACATAAAAGATGTACCAAGAACAGTCATGAGACAACATTCACTGTTTCCTTTTTATTCAAGCTTTTTTCTCTAAATTCATTAAATAACGTTTGTTTATGCAGTCGGAGGTCTCGATCAGGAACAAAGACTGCTCACAGTAGCAGACGCGCGTTATGTGACACTAAAATAGCCCATGAGGTAGATGTTGATTGGTTGAAGTCACAGACAGTAATGTTTGTCCTAAGAGCATGTCCAGTCGTGTAATCCCACTTCCCATCAAAGCTGCAGCTCCAGGTCTTTATTAGGTCCATAGAGATGTTCTCTTGACAGCTGTTTGAAGAAAATGGAGACAACTATCTACCGCAGTCACATGACCTTTCCAAATCTGATTCACACTGTAGCCTCACAGCTTGCTCCTCTCATGGCTCTCTCTTTGTTCCATGACACATAGTTATATTTTTTTCCAGGAACTAATTATAATTCATCAATCTAAAAGATTAATGACGTCTTAGTCTGCAGATGAAGACGGGTTGTTCTTGTCTCACCTGAGTCATCTCCTGCTGGAAACACTGAGCAGTCATTTCTTCTTCTTTGATCTGCTACAGCGGAGATTTGACGGCTCTGGAGACGCTGTCTTCCCCATAGCGGGAGGTCTTCTCTTCTTTTTTTATTATGAAGTTCTCCAAACAGGAAGTCAAATCTAATATAGCTGTGACCTTTCTTTCTAAAGGCCACCGTTCATAAGCTGCTGACGGAGGGGGTGCAGCTGAACAGTCCTGCTGTCCCTGCGGTGGATGGAGACGTGTGTCTGTCTGAAGAGGATCCACACTGGGTTGTTTACAGGTGAAAATACAACATACACACCACACACTCATAAACCTGAGCCTTAAAACTTTAATATTCTCTCTGTTTGATGCATCCTTTGTTTTTTTAATTTTAATTAAAAAGCTTCATTCTCATTAGCAGTTTTGAATAAGGACCAAAATAATATCAGCGTTATATTATTTACTTTTTAACTGCCCTGAATTTTTTTTTTTTATGGTGTGCATATCTGAAGTCAAATGCCTTTTTAATTAGTTTTAAGCCCTACATTAAAATGCTTTTGAATTGTACAAAGCCATATTAAACAATTTTTGTTTCAATGTTTGGTTAACTCTTTTGTAATCATAACTATATTACCTCCATACAACTTTCAATGATCACATTTTTTCTAAATTTTTGCAATTTTTGTTTCCCTCCACTTCTCCCAAATGTTGTGTTTCGATAACAGATACATTTTATGAAGTTGTTATGTATTTCGTTCGGTTCAAATCATTTCTCAAAATCCAAAAATATACTTTGTAAAGTACCCAAAAACAATAAAAGGTTTAAAACTGATGCTTGCGTTGTTGGTTGAATGCCTTTTAATATATTGGAACAACAATAACCCCTCCCCCAGGTCGGTGTTTGTTCTGCCCTCTGAGTCTGCCTTCTCAACGTAAATAATAGGACATGGAGCGTGGTCAGACACAGCTCATTTGCATTTAAAGCTACAGACACAGAAACAGCCTGTTCTGAGCAGGGCTAAAATAGAGGGGTTTAAAGGCATGATCAAATACAGGATCAGAGTGGCTATAGAACAAGACACTTCACAGACATGTTTTGAGGAGCTCTGAGACTTATTTGCACTGGTTGTTAAGGAGGAGAATGCCAAAACTACTCAACAACAAGTCTGAAAACATTCCTGCACAAATGATGTGTTGAGAAGAAGACGCTGAACATCAATGGGATTATGTTTAGCGCCGGGTTCAAGTCACCCCTGGATACTGCTTACTTAGTCTTAAAATGTATTATGATATATACCAGGGTTAATGAAGACAGTAATTGATTTACCACTGGACTGATGCTGACCCAGAACACTGTCAACAAAGAAAGAGACACCGTTCAGCAGCTATATCAATACTAAGAACTGTCACTGTGGAGGCTGAAACAAAGAAATCACAGATAGAGCAGGAAAAGAAGGACTGCATGTGTCTTCCTCATGTGTCTTTAAAGAGGAAGAGGTTTCCTTTGTTAGATTACTTCCAAAAGATAACAAAAGTGATGATCAGAGATGTTCAATCCCAATCTATTGTCAGGTAGATTAGCATTAACAATGCATTAGAATCTCATTTTTATAATTGAAATATTAAACTATAATCCTGGAACCAGTAGAATATTTTCATTAAAAAAAAACACTACACATTGCTTTACAAGCTTTATAATAGATTTTTTTTTTATAATTCTCCTTTCACCATCATCACTTGCATGAGGCCTCTGAATGACTCATGAGGTTTGACCCAGTTTAGATAAGGTTCAACTCCTCCGTGTTCATAATGCAGAAAATTCTGTTAGTTTTTTATCAGCCATTTCACCTATTTGTTAAACAATTGTTGTATAATTTTACACTTCCCCTGACTCTGTCCCTTTTTGTTAAATGATTTACTTGGGACAATTACCTGGTACACATGATTAGGGCCGGACAGATATGGAATTTTTGGGGCCAATACCCATGCCAATATTGGTGAGAGAAAAATATCTGATACTGACATATCAGACGATATCTTTCTAAGATCTATGTTCAATCTGTAGAAATAGATATACACATGTATTGCGCTGATCCCTAAAATGCACGAAAACACATGATGATCAACTAAAAAGTAACTTCCCATGTACGTACATTGCCGCTTCATGTACATTATCGCTCTGGAGAGTGATAATGCTTGATGTAATCCATATAGCGCCATCTGCTGATGACAACCAGAAAGAAAAAAACTGCTACTAAAATGAAAGGCTATTTGACTGGTGAATAAATGTAGTATATCGGCACATGTCTGCGATAAAATTAGCCAATACTGATAGTCACTGGATTTGCTAATATCGGCCGATATTATCTACACATGATCCTCAAACACAGCTCCTTCTCTTTACTCTTCCTCTGTCTCTCAGAGACTGGATCCAGACTCTGTCTACCTACGCCACCTCCAGCTTCTTGCGGGCAGCGGAGCTGGGAGCAGAGATCAATGAGCCGTGGTTGATAACAAATGCAGCCGTTTACCTTTGGAACTATAGCAGCCACCTGTTGGCAGCAGGAGAGTACCAGCGCCTGCTCCCCACCTTCCAGAGTCTGGTGCAGATGCTCCGAGAGACGGAGTACACAGGGTAGGTTGGGCAGAACCAGTTTGATTACAACATGAATTATTGTTAGACAAAGTTTTGGGTGTTTGGCCTGAAGAATTTGCAAAGTTATTCCACAGCTTGTTAGGACAAAAACATTTTCAGTATTAGTTTGTTACACTAGAGGCTTTTTAGGTCGGGTACAATCACTTCTATCTGAACCAGTTCTCTTGCCCGCTTCCATCACTGCAACACCTGTTGGTTTGACCTGATAACTGCTCTCATATCTGGCAAAGTGAGGGGCGTCCAAAACGGCCGTGTGGGGTGCCTTAAAAGCGCCTACCTTCTCTGGTCCAAACAAATCCAGAGCATTCAGGACCAGAATCTAAAGTTAGAAGGAGGACATACTGGCTGCTGCATTGTTGTCAGAGAAGCCAGAACTTCAACATAGCATGTTTCCTTAATGTCTGATGATATAGTAAGGTACCTTTATCATTTCATTCGGTAGATATCTTACAGATTGCTCCTTAAAGAGTACCTAAGATTCAATGTAAGGCATGCTCATTTTATAATGCTTTTAAGGTGCACAATTTTATTCAGAGGTCTTGTTTTTAATTATGTTTATGTTGATTTATTTTAAATCAAAAATAATTAATTAATAATCTACTCAGCTTGAGTTAAAATAGCAATACATAAACCGGTCCCCATGAAATCCTTATCATCACAGTTCAGTTTTTTAAGGATGTTTGTAAATATTGTTTCTATCGTCCTTCAGCTCTCTGAAACAAGCTCTTTTCTTCCTAAAGAAGCAGTGAATGTTTGTAGAATAGACCAAAAAGCTCTCTGGCACAGCAATTTAATGTGAATGTTTATATTCAGTGACATTTGTGTGTCTTGATAAGTTGAAGTAAATATTTCCATTTTGAAAAATTTGCCAAAATACTTTTTTTACTGTCTGAAAGAACTTAAATATAGTATAAGGATTTTTTGCCTTCAAGCTCATGTGTCCACTCATGTTCTTCCCGATGATGTCAGCTCCTTTTATGTTGTTACTCTCAGGAGTCGTTCTCTGTTTGTGCTGCTGTGTGATGCCGTGGCCCGAGGTCTGATCCAGCCGCTGCGTGGACCAGGCAGTGTGGAGCCAGCCCCGCCAGCAGAAAAAAAAAGCAAAACCAGAGCCGAGAAGGGGACGGAGAAGGCTTCTAGTGCCCAAGGCGTTTACTTAGACCCTACTGCCCTGCAGGACGTCCATAAGGCGGCGGAGGTATGTAAATGTATGGAGGAATGAAATGGGCAGTAGCATGGCTAAATTTATTTACTTATTTTAAGTATTAGTTTCAGTGTTCAAACAAACTGGCTGACTGTGTTGAAACATTACCCACTACACATGTTTATATCCACCGAAATGTCCATAAAACATTATTAAACCACCATACTGTTTTTACATTAAATTCTCCTGACACATTTACTCAATTCCAGTGCCATAACAAATATGCATGAAATACACACAAATGCCTCTGTAATTAAAATCCTAGAAACCTGATTTTCTGGTACCCAAATGTCCATTAACAGTAAATCACATGTTTACAGCTGTGGCGAATCAGATGATTGTTTGTGTTCTGCTGAAGAAAACATTAATGACACTCCCGGTCAAATCATTTTCTGAAAGATTAAGTTGTTTTCAGCTGCTTCATTTTCAGTTCCTTATCCTTCTACTGCGAAAAACAATGTCTGAATTGCAGCATGCAATGCTTAACAACAGATAGAAGTGTGTGTGAGAGTGTGTGTGTGTGTGTATGAGAGTATAATCTCTAAGTGGAATTTGCAGCCACAGGTTTCCAATCTTCTGTTCAGATGTTACACTCTCTGTCCTATGTAAGAAGCGGTTTCCCAATGATCAACTGCTCTCAAAGATTTTAGTGAGCTCTGCAAATATTCTCTTCATTGTATAAATGATGAAACCATACCGATTCTGTCGGAATCAATAAATGGGAAGCTATTTTAGTTTTGACCAACTTTTTTTCAGCCTTGATATAACATGATTGCAAGTAAGCTTCTTCTGTCCTCTCTATGCACCAGCTAAGTCAACAAGCAATTTGATGAGGTACTAAAACCAACTCCCACAGCCCAGTTATTTATGCCCTCTATGAATTTCTCTCAATATTCATACGGTGTGATCGTTTGGACTCAAGCATCAGAAACCTTTCATCCTCGTACACTCAGGCACTAAAACAATCGAGGAAAAGCCTGTCCTGTGGCATTACTGTCACATTTTCAAAAGAAAATAATCCTCTTAGCTTCAAGATCTTTTTTTGCTCAAACAAGTTTTTTTTTAAATGATCCGAGCTTCTTCTTCACAGATATTTGGAAAGACAGGACAGTTGCAGGCTTATCAGAGATCATCATCTTGACAGTCAGCTCTCTCACTTTCTGGCCAAAAACTGAAATACCAGATTTAAAATATTTCACAACAAGAACAAGCCAGAACTAAGAGCTTTACTGAGTAGAAGTAGTAACTTATTGTATTTACATTTACTGAGTATGGATGGACTATGTGTATTAGTATGTGTGGGTGTGTGTTTTTAATTGTTTTTTATATCTGCAGTGTATTATTATTTTATGATTCTGGAGCAATATATTTAAATTACACGGCTCGTATGAAAAACACCAATATCCTGAGAAGTTTTATAGTTATATTAAAATTAGAATGAGTCTAAAAGGTGATTGTGTTTTCGTGTTATGACAATAATCAAAATCATAGACACATTTTTTTTGTCAAAGTTTCAACAAACTCATAATATATTTATTATTGTTCTCAATGTGTGAATGTGTATAATGAATGGGATCAGAACTGGTCGGGCCCAAGATAAAAACACTTTAGTGTAGGGCCCAGTTTGTAGAGTCTGTTGTCTCCTAACCAGAAGGGTAGGGGTTTGATTCCCAGCTCCTGCAGCAACATGTCCAGTGTGGCCTTAGGCAAGATACTTAACCCCGAATTGCTTCGTTGGCGCTTATGAATGTGTATGAATGTGATTAGTTACTTCTGATGGGCACTTTACATAGCAAACTCTACCATCAGTGTGTGAATGTGTAGTTGTGACCTGCGGTGTAAAAGCTCTTTGAGTAGTCGGAAGACTAGAAAAGCGTTGTACAAGCTCAAGACCATTTACCATTTGCCAATTATAGTGCAGTGCATTTAGCATTTCTAAACGACACAGAAATAAACACAACAATAAAGCTGGAGAAATAAGGTAAGGAGAAGCAGCACAGACACATGTGATCACAGCTGACCCTCTGCACCCCCTTTGGTCAGAGTATGAACTCTTGAATTCAGGGCGCAGGTACAGAATGCCCAGGATGAGGACTAAAAGAGACATTACATCCTTTGTACTGCGCAGTATTCAGCTGCTTAATAAGCTCTGATTATACAGGACGAACTCGACACTCTGCACTTTATTTAACTTGCTGAAATCCCTCATTGAATCATGTGATGCTTTAGTGTGTTTTTATGTGTTCTTATGTGCTGTCCTGTAAATTTTTGTATGTATTGTGTTTTTTAGCTCTCTGTGCAAGGCAAATTCCCCTAGGGGCAATAAAGGTTTCATTCATTCATACAAGCTCATAATAAGGCACATTGGTATGTCTTTTTAGAGCTAGCATTAATAGACACATCCATTGTAGTTGTTGCATGCAAACAAACAATGATTCCCCCTAGATATGATATCATGACAGCACCACAAGTGAACAGTTGAGGCTCCTTCAGGACACATTTTGTTATCCTGTCCTGTAGTCATGCATGATGCAAACACACTCAAACACGCTCACATGTAGCTCTTATGACGGTCTGTCTTTGAGCCTGGATGTCTGATTGCTGTGTTCTCTGTTCTGCAGTTGCCAATTAAAAGCACTGTTTCCTCTCTCTATTCAAAGGATCCGCCTCGGATATCTTTCTTATCTCCAGATGAAAGGCTCTTTATCTGTCAATTATTAACTACATTCATCTGGTCTGTTTCCCTTTTTAAAGGAAAGATTACAAAAAAGATCCTCTCTGATACATTTTTTATAAATAGTCTATGGTGCAGCCGGGTCAGATTCAGTGTCTGACTTCAGGAAAGTCTCAGTTAATTTGTCTGTGGCTCACATGTGAGTAGAAGGCATTAGACTAGAGGAAGTCCAGCGTATGCACAGTCTAACAAAAACAAATCACAATTTCAATTTTTGTATTGAATGTCATAAACACTAACATTAAAATATAATTTAGGATAATTATTAACCATACTGTACCATGTACTTACAGCTGATGAAATGTGTTTTCTAAACTTCCTCCTAGCTGTCCGACTTTGCCATGAATTTATGCAACTGTAACAATCCAGAGGAGAGTGTTCCCATCGCGGTGAGGAAACAGGTGGTGTCCACATGGGTGCAGATCAAGAGGCTCCTGCAGCAGCAGATAAGCTCAAATATTGACACCATGGATGAGGTGATATTCCCTTTCTATTTTGCTTCATTTGAAGGTTTAAGGGCCTAATAAATTTGTTCCTGGCAGGATGAAAAATATAATTATAGCGATGTTTCCTGTATTGAGACATTTCAGGGTTTTTTGCCATATAATAATTAAAAATAGCTGTTTAATGCCTCAAAACATTATAAAAACATTTTTTACTTAAAATCATTAAAAGTCTTAAAAGACCTGAATAAAAAAGGTTGTCAAGAGAGGATACAAGCCGAGCTGCTGATGTAATAAGCCCAGCTTGTTTCTAGACACTTTTTTATCGTTGCGAGTTTTTCTGAAAGGATGTCTGGTGGGCTTGGAAAGTGGGATAGAGGGAGATACTGGAATGAGGAGACAGAGAGAGATGAATGCCTCTGAAGATTCTGTTTTCATCTCACTGCAAGATAAACAAACCAGTCTTTCACAAATTAAAATAGATACAGATGTAGAGATTAATACACTTTAAGACCACTTTCTCAAAACATGCAAACATGTCTGGCTAGCTTTCCCAACATGCGCATAGGATGCTTGATGGCAGCTACAGTATGTGAATTGAGAAGTCCATACTTAAAATCAAGATCCCACATGCAGAATGATCATGCTGTGGAATTATGTAATGGAGAGCTGTGCCTATCAAAACAGCATTCATTAGCTAGCCCTTCTTTAAAGTTAACCATGTCTACTGACTGAGAGTGTCATTTTGTAAGTTCATAAATCAACTCTCTTGCATGGCATACTCTCAGAAGAAAGCACACACATGGGGCTTGGATTGGGCATATGATCACTGGTTTCAGCACCTGCACTTTTGCTGGATAGTTCAAAGTTGTAAATGTTTCCCCTTTGCAAACATGCAAAAAAAAAGAAAGTGCAATCTATTGAAATAGAAACCATTGGCCTCCATGATTTCCTCAAACTCTGCACCACAGAATGTTGATGAACCTCACATTGTGCATAAAAAACACTTGTGCAAAGTTGGACATATCTCCATAGTTTTCTCCACCTTTTATTCACACACCTCAAAAGCTACTTCCCCAAATCTGCAAACACCAAACTTAGTACCTCTGTGTGTTCATGTCCGCAGTGAGCCAGCAGAGAACAAATACAAGTTTATCTTGAGATTGGAACTTCGCTCTTAAACTTAATTTTCTTCTTAGAGAACGTGATTGGTGATGTAATGCTTTACAAACCTGAATTTCAATGCAAGAGTGGAGAGAATTGTGTGAAGAGAACCAGAAGTAGTTAAAATCTACTTCCAGCCAGTGTTTGAGTTTTTTGGTAAATGTTCTTTATGAAACAGAGAATGATGGTGTGGTTTGTGAGTCTACATTATACATTAAATAAGACAACTACATTACCAGGTTTGACTCCTGGAAGCCGGGGGCTCTCCCTGCCGTATTCCTGCCTCCTTCCTTGTCCCTGGAGTCTAGGGCTACGTCTCA
Organism: Labrus bergylta; assembly: GCF_963930695.1. NCBI lineage: Eukaryota > Metazoa > Chordata > Actinopteri > Labriformes > Labridae > Labrus > Labrus bergylta. Next base: position 5,887,088 of record NC_089204.1, read on the forward strand.
GATCCCTTAATTGCATCCATGCATGCCTCACCAGCCTGCTCCACTTGTGTCTTAGTCCCTCCCATCAGAGATGTAAGGAAACAAGGAAGAGACATGAGATGAGATGAGATGAGATTCAACTTTATTGTCATTACACATATACAAGTATAGAGTAACGAAATGAGGTTTGGCATCTCACCAGAAGTGCAAATAAGCAGAAAGTGCAAGAGTCTGTGCTATGTACAGTAATTACAAAATTTACGGATGTTGACTAAAAAAAGTGAATTATTAGGTATATCTGGATGGCTGGATTAATGGGATGCTATAAATATAAATAAATGCTATAAATATGAGTGTATTCTTAGGATTATAATATACAGATTAAGGTGCAGTGAGCATGCTATACTAATAATATACAGATTAAGATGCAGTGAGCATGCTATACTAATAATATACAGATTAAGGTGCAGTGAGCATGCTATACTAATAATATACAGATTAAGGTGCAGTGAGCATGCTATACTAATAATATACAGATTAAGATGCAGTGAGCATGCTATACTAATAATATACAGATTAAGGTGCAGTGAGCATGCTATACTAGTTTACAGATAATATAAAGAATATGGACATAATATGAACATACTATAATACAATAATACAGGTGGATGAGAGATGTGTGTGTGTGATCAGGAGGAGTGGTGGGGGGATGATGGGTGTGAGGTGATATGCAGGGGAAAGGGGGGAGGGGTCAGCAGGGGGCGGAGAGAGAGAGGGAGAGAGAGAGAGAGACAGAGTTCAGAGTTCGGGGGGTAGAGTTCAGTAGAGAGACAGCTCTGGGGAAAAAGCTGTTCCTCTGTCTGCTGGTTCTGGTCCGGAGGCTTCTGAAGCGCCTACCGGAGGGCAGGAGGGTAAACAGTCTGTGGGCAGGGTGGGAGGAGTCTTTAAGGATGCCATGAGCTCGCCGCAGACAGCGTTTTCTTTGGACATCCTCAATGGCAGGAAGTGGACACTTGTGATGCGCTGGGCGGTTTTTACCACCCGCTGTAGCGCCTTACGGTCTGTGACAGAGCAGTTTCCGTACCAGACTGAGACACTGCTGGTCAGGATGCTCTCGATCACACAGCGGTAGAAGTTCATCAATACAGCTGAAGACAGGTGGTGTCTCTTCAGTGTCCTCAGGAAAAAGAGGCGTTGATGAGCCTTCTTAACCAGACTGGAGGTGTTAGTGGACCAGGAGAGGTCCTCTGTGATGTGGGTCCCCAGGAACTTGAAGCTGGAGACACGTTCAACAGCCATCCCGTTGATGTGAATGGGGTTGTGCATGCTTCCTCTTTCTCTCCTGAAGTCCACGATGAGCTCCTTCGTCTTGCTGGTGTTGAGGAGCAGGTTGTTGTCAGCACACCAGGCGGCCAGATGCTGTACCTCCTCCCTGTAGGCCGTGTCATCGTTGTTGCTGATGAGGCCAATCACCGTCCGCAAACTTGATGATGGCGTTGGATCCATGTACAGGTCTGCAGTCGTGGGTGAAGAGGGAGTAGAGGAATGGGCTCAGCACACAGCCCTGTGGTACGCCTGTGTTGAGTGTGATGGTGGTGGAGCAGGTGTGTCCTGACCTAATATACTGGGGTCTGTTGGTCAGAAAGTCCATTATCCAGTGACGGAGGGAGGTGTTGAAGCCCAGGTCTCCGAGTTTAGTGTTTAACTTGGAGGGGATGACAGAGTTGAATGCTGAGCTAAAATCAACAAACAGCATTCGTGCGTATGTGTTGTTATTGTCCAGATGAGTGAGCACAGAGTGCAGCGCAGTGGAAACTGCATCCTCTGTACTCCTATTGCTGCGGTAGGCAAACTGGTATGGGTCCAGTGTGGGTGGGAGGCAGTTTTTCAGGTGTGCTAGGACCAGTCGCTCAAAGCACTTCATTATGATGGGTGTGAGTGCTACAGGGCGGTAGTCATTCAGGCCTGTCGGGCTGGAGTGTTTCGGCACTGGGACAATGGAGGTGGCTTTGAAGCATGCTGGCACAGCTGCTTGGGCGAGGGACAGGTTGAAGATGTCCGTAAAAACCCCAGTGAGCTGCTCCGCACATGCTCTAAGCACGCGCCCGGGACGTCCTTCCCGTCTACAACGCCCTGTACTGTATTCACTGTTTTAAAAAGGCCCCCATCAGTCCCAGACAGGCAATGTTCACTGAGAGGTTGCTGGAGGAGCTTCTGTTATCTTCTTGCCTGCTATAGAGCTATTTTCTTGGCAGATCCCAATCACTATTCCCCAGCTTCAAGCCAGGCTTGAAAAACCTGCTCCTCCTGGAGGCCCAACTCTCCTGTGCTGGGGGTGTAAACACCAACTGTCCCTCAGTGCTCCAAACCTCCAATCAGGGCGCCAACTGAGTTAACTAGCTGACGGCAACAAATAATGCTGAACCAAGAAATCCTACAAGGAAAGTGCGTAAATCAAAGAAACTTCAAAAAGACTAAAAATGCTTTAGTCACTGAATATCCTCACTTTCAGCACATTCAGAGTATAAAATAATAAAACTTTTGTGCACCTTTACAAGTTTGAAGGATGATGTATGACCTGTAGCTTCTACTCTTATTCTGTTCTGGTAAAATTTGAAGTTAAAATAAAGTTCTACATTTTATATATTTGCTAAAAAAGGGTTCATTTGGAGGATAATAAAGTATGTCAGGAAATAAAATGATAAAATAAAGTATTTACTGGAGTTGGGTCTTTGAATTTTGATATGTGTGCTTGGAGTTTAATCTCTGCATAACTGCATTATAAGTGGTGGAACAAAGTTTTCGATATGGCATCAAAATAAAGTGAAAACTTTGAGAAAATATTTTTTTATTGCTTTAATAAAAACCCAAAAGCCTCCGGCACTTTGAAAGTGAGAATATTTTAAATGTGGGCTGCTCTCGATAGACTACATGTGAGATTAAAACGGCTGCTTTGGAACATTTTTGTGGCGGTGAATGTTATGTAAAATGGAAATTACTTTGAATGCTTGCTGAGACAACTAAGACAAGTCACTGTCATAACAGAGTCATGGCTGTTTCATAATGTGTCCTTTATTATCGACTCCTCCAATTCCCTCCAGGATGCTCTTATGTTGTTGAAGATTCGATCCTTTTATTAATCCTGTTAATGTCGTAGGTGTCACTTCCGCTGCATCCATATCCCGGCATTGTGTCCCACGGTCTGTGTCGTCTTTGGATGCCACATATCCTGATTGTGTTGCTGTACTGTGGGATGAGGATGTGGGGGGGCAAACACTTAAACAAGCTGTCAGTTTAAACAGACTGTTTGATTAGTCAGTGTAATCCTATGACCATTTGTCAGCCAAGAATTTGCTGCCCTACATTAGTCCCCCCTCAGCTTGATGTGCTTTGAGTCCCAGCTAAATGAGGTTTGTTTCCTGCCATGCAAATTAAGAAACGCAGCGTTAATACACATGGGGTTCATCTCTCATCTCTCTAAATCATTCATCAGCTCATTTCCCTCACAATAGAAAGTCTTACATTATCAACGAGGTCATCTCTGCTGTATTTGGGACACATACTATATGATAATCATACTGCAGGTGCATGTATAATTCATAGGCCAATAGTGATCCATGTACATGTGTGTTATATAATTAAACTTAAGGGATTGGCGTATGTTGAGCAGAGTACTGCACAGAAAATGCTCAGCGTGCATTGTTCTAATTTTCAGAGTGCGAACAAGGAAGTGTCGGAGATGATGCATGTGCTGGTTGGAGTGGAGATGCTTCAGTGCAACAGGAACCCGAGACATATGGAGTTTTCTGTGCCCAGTCTCTCCATAGTACGTACACCTCCTCTATTTACATGTTTTCATACCGTAGCTGCAGACCAGATGGCAACAACAGATGCCAATATGACCCAGGAGTCTTCAGCGCCTGCCTGCATCTTATCGTGTGTCAATATCGACAAAACACTGTAACTTCCTACATCAACATGCTACGGTTAAATGAGGTTCTCTCAGAGAGCGATGCGATTTCTCTACCTTTTAACCAGCCTTGATGCTTTTTTTATAATGTCCCTCTGTCTTTTCTAAATTTGGCCTCCTGAAAATTTCTGGAATGACTGAAGGCAACATCTTCAACTTTGTGTGACTCAATCTACTTGGATTCAAAGATATATACATGTAGATAAGATTTTAGTGGTCAGAGGTTGAGTTCACTGTGACCTCAATTCAGGTTATTTAATATATACTTTAAAAAGTACAGTGAACAGCCAATGCAATGGAATGCATTTTGACCAGACACCTTCTCATCCCTCCGTGCTTACAAGTATGTTATTAACCAGTCATTCATTGAACCTGTGAATACGTCCAATTACACGTAGCATTGATATAAAGGCAAACCTTAACAGTCAATATAGCATCAGGCTGTCCCTTTTTACGTCAGTGAGGTGCATATGTAAACACGCCTGTCAGGAAGGTTTCTGCGGAATTCTCACCTTAAGTGTTCTAGAAATGTTCAGGTGTGTAACTGGGGAAACTAGCTTAACTTTGGTAAATGGAGATGGGTGTCTGATCCAACATTGTTATCGGGTCCGATATTGACGTAATTTACGTATTGGATATCTGACTTATTGTGCCAATCCACGTCACCGAGCTAGAACGATGGTTAACCACTTAAAGAAATCTCAACTCCCACAGTCTCATCACACCAAAACAAAAGCATTAAACTCTCCAACCTGGGTGTGACTGTGATCAGAGGAAACAACCAGAATATGGTGAATTCCCCTCCCATTCTTGTGAATACGATATTTCTCTGATTGTCTGGGATGAGACACAAATGATGAACAGAAAGATAATTGTGGTCTAAGGTCCCTGTGACCTCACGTCTGTCCCATCTGTGTGAGCATCTCAGCAACACATGGAGGCAATTGTATCCCTCCTGGTTTATTTTATTTTTATTTTCATCTAGCTAAGAAAATTACACCATCTACCGCTGATTAGAATACATCTCTCCCTGCTCTTTCCTTCACCTACCTGTCCGACTGTGGTGAGAGTGGTATACTGACAGTCACACTCTCCAGATAAACAGAGAGAGAGTAGCTTAAGTAAATGACTGAGCTGCGACTTCTCCGTTACGCTTAATTATGTCTCTGGTTGGTTTTAGGGTAATGTTGTGTTTCAAATATTTTCAATCTAGCAAATCATTTTCCAGTCCAGGCCCCAGTCACTCTGTCATTCTCTGGGAAATACTGATGGATTAAACTTGATTGGTTAACACAGCCTCTCAACCGTGAGGCAACAATTCTAGTTTCTGTGGAGAATTGCTCTATCTGACAAGATGGCCCCTGTAGCCTTTGTCCACACTTGTATTATATTTTACTTCTTCTCTCAGTCATCCTCAGTTGTTTTTCTCCTCCTTCTTTTCCTCACACATTTCTCTCCTCCTTTAAATTCACCTTTTCTATCACTTACCCAACCCCAATTTGCCTTATCCTTTCCCCCTCATTTCCCTTTTCTTTTCAATTTCTGCTCAATCTCTCCTTGTAACCTGTCATTTTCTGTGTGCCTCCATTCACTCTCCTCATTTCTTTGTTTTTCTCTCTGCTACAATCCTGATTACATCCTCCATTTTTCCTGAGCAATCTTTCCTTCATCTCCCCCCTTCTTTAATCCTCCTCCTTACACTCGCTCTCATTCCCATCTTGCCTTGCTTAATTTCCCCCCCTTCGCCTGTGTTTCCTCTCTTGTTTTCCTCGCCTCACTGCTTGTGTCCCCTCCTTTCCCACCCTCCCTCTTTGCATGTTTTCTCTCCACCCCTCCTATCCTATTTTCCATTTCCCGCCCCACCACCTCCTCCCTCTCCTCTTTTCTCCCTCTCCTCACCTGAAGCTTGTAAGCATGGCGTCTGAGTGCAGCTGGACTGATGCTGTGGTGGAGCTGCAGGTGTGGTGCCAGCTGGCTTCCTTCTGCCATGATGCAGAAGACCACAGCTTGGTTTTGTGCTGCACCGAGAAAGCTCTGCAGCTGGAGGACGCTGCAGCAAAGACCCTCAAAACTCTGCCCTGTGTTTTGTAAGTGCTGATTACAAGTTTATAAACTATAGGAACATTTGAGAAGTAGAGTACATCCCTCTTTTTTCCACATTTTTTGAAACTATGAGAGTAATATATAAGGCAAATATTGAGAGTGGTTCAGATGGTTGCTTCTCTCTGGGGAGCAGCTGACATCTTGTGCATATTCAACAGTATTGCAGCTGATGTAAATGAGGAAAACATTGCTTTCCATTTTTTTGATTTCCAAGTCGCACATTTTGCATTAAGTTGCAAAGATTTTCTAGCATGTGTCACTTTACAATTTGGTTGATTGATTGAGGCACTGACTTTGATTGACAGCTCATACATTTTTCTCATATCCCCCAGGTACGGCCCGACTGCAGTGAATGAGATGCTGAGCAGAGCAGTGTGCTTGAGGGGTTTGAGTTTAGTGTACGAGTCCGGAGGAAATGTGCACACTTACAGAGAGGCTATGAAGGTGCTTCTATCTGGCATCAGGTGATGTTTACGGATAAACTATGAACAATGCCTTGTGAAAATACAAACAGTGAACAACAGAAGATTCTCTAGATTTCTAACCTCAGACGTGCTCTCTTGTCTATAGCTTTGCAGAAAAGGCGGAGAATCCAGCATGGTGTGCAGCAGCTGCCAGACATTACTGGAACACATGTCTGCCCCTAACACAGACTCCTGAGGAAAGAGAGAAGCTCCAAGAGCCTCTGGAGGAGATCCTGACTGCTTTGGTTCAAACCGACAACAAACATGCAAGTGTTTGGACCCTTCTTTTGCCAGAGTCACATGTTCACCTTCCTCCTTAATGACTCGGTTTGTTTGTTATGTCGGTGTCATATGTAAAGAGGAACCAGAGCAGAGTTTTTAATGATAGAATACTTATTTAAAGGAAAAATATGCAACTTTTTCATCCAGCAGATGTCGCCCTTGAGCACCAGCATGAAACCAAAACAACCCGAGCTGCATTGTTGTGTTAGCATGCTAATGCTAGCGATCTTTATTTTGCTCGTTCCTTCGCGCCCTTCACACTGCATGTCAATTTACACGAAATGACCGTGATCTAGAAACACTTATGTGACATACAAATAAGCAGTGAGTACAGTATGTTATTCTTCTTTTCTCTAATCCCTCAATTAAACAACTTTTATACGCGAGGGGATGAGCCAGCTGGCTGTCCCGTCCATGTAAATAAAGTGTAGATACGGCTCGGACAACATCACAGACAGTGGGACTCGGGTGTCACACTCATTGAAGACAGTCATGACTCAGAGATATTTCCAGAGGATATATTTGATTGTAAAATGTTGCATATTCAGTCTTTATTCAAAGTAATTGAACTAAGGTGAACGGACATCAATCTCCTTCCCTGGACTTTTACATTTTCAGATATGGAAACTGCTGACAGGATAAAAATTATGTTGCTACATGAACACCTAAAACAGCCTCCCATGTCCTGTTATATTTTCCTACGTATTCGGATCATTTCAGTTTCAGTGGTGCCTTTAAAATAAGATGCACAGCTTTCAGGCTTGCTTTGGTCTCTTTAATTGATGATAAATTGATGAAATGTTTTCTACAGGGTGCTACTGGGGAGGATTTGTGGGTGTACTCAAGTGTGAGAAAACATCTCCCCAGCGCTGCCTGTGGACAGCAAACCAGCCTGAGGGATAAACAGACATTCAGCTGCAAAATAACTTTCAATCTTTAATTAAAGATTAAACTTGTGTGAGAATTCAAAATGATGTTCATCTGTGGCGCTCCCTCCAACTTGAAGCTGTTCTTCAGCAGTGTTGGTGAACACAATAAGGAGGGATAAAAGCATTATGAACACCCATTGAACTGTGGCTACCACACACATGGGGATCTTTTCTGTATGGGATGCTCAAGTGTGAACATCAAAACCACTACATCAGCCAGATAAGTGAGCCCACTGATGTTGCAGCCTCTGGGTGTGGCAGGGGATTTACAGATATCTACAGAGAGTGGGCAGGGTCAAATAAAGGGCGCGTGAAGATAGCAATTTACATCAGTAAGCTTAAAGTACAACAAACCATCCAGCACTACTGGCAACACTCCCCTGTAGCGACTTAAATCATAATCATTTCTCTTTGTGTTTCAGAAACGGGGCAAAGTGAAAGGATCGCTGACCTTCACAACTCTGAGTTCTGCACAGGAAGCAACAAGTGAGTGATAAAAAGACCCAAAATGGTTCATGTCTGGAATTTCTATTTTCATTTTTCAAGGTTTTACTCTATAAAGATTCCTTTAAAAAACACGGTTAATTAACGGATAAAAAGTGATGCTTGGGAGCCTTGATTATGATTGATTGTTGCCGAAATTATATTTAAGTGTTTGTTGACGGTAAGAACTGTGTGCTCCCACGACCCTATGCCAACTGACTTCTTGTTCACCTGTGACCTTTAAATACTTAACCATACCAGCTAGCTAGTATTGTACTCCAAATTGGTCTTGGTCTAAAGACCGGTCTGGTGACCACTTTTTAAAGGTCTTGCTCTCATTTTGGAATAGTAGCATTTTTACCCGGTCTTGTCTCAGAATAGGCAGACTTAAATCAAGACCGGTCAAGACCACCACTGATCGGCCATTTTTACATTTCATTACTGTGATAAGAAAAACGCCCTATTGCCTTTCTAAAGCAATGACTCTCTTCAATTTAGTTGTAGTTTGATTTTATTATTGGTCTTGGTTAGTGTGGTCTTGACTACAACACTAATATCAGCTGACCATTTAACCCACACTATCGATTATTACCACTGAGTGTCAAAATTAAGTAAATCAATAGTCATCTAAACTATTGAAAGAAAATACATAATTATACACTCATTTAATTATCTAAATATTAAGCTTGTGTTTCTGTTTCTGATTGTGCCTCTTTGAGCAGATAAGGAGGATCTAACCCTCAGAGCAGCCATTTACAGTTTGTTGTTTCACATCCACACTGATAAAGAAGACTGGAAAAGTGCTCTGCAGATCCTGGACCGGGCTATTAGAGATATTTCTGACAAAAGACGCCGTCTGTGAGTAACGGGGAAAGACATGAAAGAGACCAAAGAGGTGAAGACACAGAAAGCAAAAAATAAATCTTAATGTCCTGTTTGATTTTTCCAGACCTCTGCTGAAAAAAAGAATCCTGGTGAAAACACAACTCGGAATATGTTTTCTGACCGATATGAAGAAATTACAAGACGAAGGAGAGCAGTGCTGTTCATATATGTGGCACCAGGTGGTGCTTTGTTCTGACACTATGACCCAACAGCTCAGCTGCTACCAGAAGTCCATCACCTCTCTGTTGGTAAATATGTCCAGCATTGTATCATAACCCAAACCAGATTCATCACACAGATCATGTAGGAACCTGTCAAAGTACAGAGTCAGATCACAGTCCTCTACATGTTATTTCAGGTGTAGTATTTTTGTGTTGACCAAAGGCTATTTCTAGAAAAGTCTCTAGTACCATCATGTGGAGGCAGCATGTCATTACACCTCTGTTGAACACCTGACCTTGGTAAAGCGGGAACACCAGAGGAGTTAGGTTTTGGTGAACATCGCATCGCGGATAAGGCTTATCTACTGTAATTCCAGCCATGGGAGAAGAGCGACAGCAAATATTAAACATGTCCTCACCTCTGAATGCTGTCAGTCTGTCACTGCTTCCACAGCGTAGGACAAGGGAACAATGGGTGAAGATATGCAGCCGTGACTGGTGGGACAGGGTCGTCGTCATGGAATTTACCGATCTTATGTCTTTAATTCAATATCTAAAGGAAACAACAGCAGAGTGGGTCCAACCAGTTAGTGTGGTTCTGTTTTTGTGCAGCAATGACTGACAGTGAAATTCTGTCCGAGCTACGACGTGTAATTAAGGTCTTTCTGAGGGATAACTTGACCATGCCCAATACAGAGACAGGAAGCATGCAACATACATGTGAAAGGTTGGCTTTAATAACTTTGTAATTCTTAATAAATGTCCTGATATTTGTTCTCTATTGTCAAATGTGTAATCAGCAATTGGGAAAAGTCTGGAAGCGGATGATATTTTTTAAATCAAAATTGTTTAGGAATCCTTAAGTAAGCTTCACATTAAATCAACATCTTTACACCAACGCTTCAACTAAAGCTTCAGGCCCTATTAGATACTACTTCCTGTTGTCTATCCAACATGTTGTAACTTTTTTTTTTTTTTGTGATGGTACTTTACTTTTTAACAGAGTGCAGAGACTCAGTTGCAGAAGGTTAACCTGCTGCTGGAGTTCGGAGAGTGGCTGTACTTTCACAACTTCCCAAAAACTGATGCTGAACAGCACGTTCAGTGGGCCATAGACATCCTGCTGAAGAGGGAGGCTGAACGTGGAGCAGGTAGAACTCATCCTTTCCAGTTTATCATGGCTCATAAGTGTGAGGGACTAGTTGTTAAATATGCGACTGCATACTCTTAAATCTAGAGGAAAAGGTAACAGATATGATCAGATATTCAATTTAAGCTACATGTGACCACTGATGTCTTAGAAGTCCTTCGCCTCAAATATTTATTTTTCTGTTTTGTGGCCTAGCGAATGTTGTTCAGAGGAGAATGGCCTGACTAGTCAAAGAGCCCATGTGAATACAGTCTGAGAATAGCAGAGCACTATTCAAGAGAAGTTTTGTGCCCTATTATATATTCTCAGAGAGACAAACTGAACAAAAAATTAAAAGAAACTGAAGAACCTAATTACAGGGATGTAATCATGTAATCTATTTGTAATCATGAATTGTTCCATGTATATGTATTTAGTTTTGTTACCTGTTAAATTCATTGTCACTCACAGTAAGAGTTGCATATTTGTTTTTCTTCCAGAGGGTGACTACAAAAAGAAGGATTTAAGCTCAGAGAAACGAGAGTCCTTAGTCGGAGTCCAGGGCTCGTTATACACACAAAGTTTGTCTGATTTGAAGGAGGTGCAACGCCTTGACGGCCTGATACGAGCACACACTTTGCTCTCTATCATGGCAGACAGGAATACACCTGAGCACCAGTTCAACCTTCTCCGAGCTTACACCTTTGTGCTACAAATATGGCAGGTAAAGCATCTTAACCAATTCACCGTCCTGCCAATCAGCTGTGTCAGTGTGGAAGAGGCTGTTCTCACAATAATGAGTAAGTGGAGAATGTAACATTCATCTCAAAATGCTGTTTGTACAACAGGTGTCCATGGCAGTGTGTTTTGAGATTTCCAGTGAAAGGGTAAAGAGTCAGTCATCCCAGCCTCCTCCCTCTGCAGGGTCAAAAACAGGCAAAGACAAGGGCAAAGGCAAAAAGGCCAAAGATGTAAGTATTTAAACCAAATTAGAGTTTGAGTGTATTGTGTCACATATTCAATTATCATCATCAAAATCAGTATCAGGAGCGGCCATCCTTTAAGTATTCCTTTCCTTACATGTATTCTTACTATATTTATAATATACCTAATGAATCTTTTGAGAAAATTAAACTTATTCATTACTCATGATAACACAACTTTGATACTACATACCATAATAAATGGCTGCAATTATTTTTAGAATTTGTTGGTGGAGTAAGAAAAAAACAGGTATTTTAAATGTCTCAGCAGCCTCCTCCTGCAGAAGAGAGACCAAAACCTGTGGTCCTGAATCAGGAGCTTCCTTCCACAGTGAACGACTGGGCTCGCTTCGTCTGTCCTGAACAGGCCCGACAGATCTTCAGAACCAACAACAACCCCCACTGTGTCAACACACACAGCGTGACAAAGCAGGCAAGACCACACACCTCTCAGTGTCGGAAAGATTTGTTAACAGGATATAGATCCGCTTACTACACTGGATGTATAGAATCGAAAGCTCAGATCTCAACAGCACACACTTGGCATGAATGATGCTTTAAGAAGAAACCTTATGTTGTTCTAGAGGAAGAACAATTATGATCTGTGAGAGTCAAACTAAGATATTGAAATGGTTTAAAACCTCAGGATTTTGAATTAAGTGTGTTATTTTTTAATGTGGATGCATCTAACACCTGAAAAATGTGCGAGTATGTGACAAGATCATTGGTCTAAATGAATCAGGAAACCCAGCAGAGTCTGCTTTAAGAGCCACTTCTTAAACTCACCCTGGATATTACTAATGTGTGACCTGTTCTTCTGGTAAAACTTTAAGAACCAGATATGAAGTTCTTCATTATTCTTGTGTTTGTTTGGCTGCAGACTCAGAGCCTGTTTTTTCTCAACCTGCTGGAGAAAGAGCTTAACTCGCTCTCACTCGACCACCTGACCTTACCCATCATGCATCTAGCTGAGACTGTTGCTCATGACCTTTTGGACAGGAGGAGCCTCTCTGATCTGTACCGACTAAGGTAAAAAAAAAAAAAAAACAATCAAAAGAAAGGATTCATTGAAGTTGTTATCCACTAATCTGACACGTCAAAGACAGTAAGGTACAGCAGCATATGAAAGAAATATTTACAGTTGTTTAACATTTTAATTATTTTTCTTGTTTTTTTTCCACATTTAAAGAATTGTGCGAACCAGTTGTCAGCTGGGTTTGGAGGCACAATCACCGTATCACCATCAACTCCTGAATCTGAGCAGAATCCCTGAACAGGAACAGATGGCGTACGTGGACTCGGGTATAAAGATTCAACGTGTGCACATGTAACTTTAATGTTCAGTGATAAATGCCTTTGTGATTGCAGCTGCCGTCGAGAGATTGATTTTCCACAGGAAGGGAGAGGCCTTCACAAAAATCACAACCAGGTCAGCCTGCTACTCACAAAATCAATGTATTACATTTTTTATCACATGCTCCACAGTCGCAAGGGTTTACAAGATATTAATGACCATTAAAATAAAAAATTACTTTAGTCTGGTTTTATTACGTCTTAGAGGAGGACTTGTAAGCGTCCAATCAAGCCTTATATTTGGGTATAAATAGACTTGTTCCACTGATTAATTGCAGAAACAAAAGGGAACTAAAAAATAAAATAAAATAATTGATTGTGTTGATTACAGTCTGGTCTTGCTTGTTTTACTGTATATACCGTAATGTTTAACCGGGTGCTGATGGCCTAGCAGTTAGGTCGCACCCAATGTACGGAGGTTATAATCCTCCAAGTGGACGGCCAGTGTTCAAGTTTGACCTTTGGCCCCATCTCTGGCATATCAGTCCCTACTCTCTACCTGATCCCTACTCTATCCACTGTCCTCTGACATAAAGGCTTTGCAAAAAAAGTTAGATGTCTTTTCTTGTGTTGATTTCAGAAAGTCAAAGTTGGTGAAAAGTCAGCGTCTGGGCGTCTGAGTGTGAGTAGACAGAGTGTGACCATGTGTGCCCATGTGTGTGACATTTGGCTGGAGAAAGCTGAGGTTTGCCTCAGCATTGGGCTCATTCAGCAGACCAGGCAGCTGATGGCAGAGGCCCACTTGGTGGCTATGGTGAGTTATAGGACAAAAACAAAAAGGGTGAATTTACATTACAGAGTGACAGAGAGTTAGTTTAACTTCTATTGACCACACAGATACGCTTACTTTTATTAATGCAAAGGTTCTACTTATATTTACCACAATTATAACTCACTTTTTCAAACTTTCTACTTTTTTAGGAGCTCAAAGACCAGAGAGCAACAGCAAGAAGTCTGCTCAGTCTGGCTGTTCTGGCCTGTGAGGAGCAGAACTTTTCTCAGACTCTGATCCTGCTGGACAAAGCCAAAGACCTGGGCGGGGACGAGGAGTTCTGGTACCAGTACACCCTCACCAAGGTCCGAGCTGTAGTGGCCCAGGGACATCAAGATGCATGCACCCAGGTCTGGTATAATCACCTTTAATGATCCCTCTTCATAACAGTCACAGATTTGTCTTGGTATAAAATACATTTCCCAGCATGCCTTTCTTCTTTCACAGGTTGATCAGATTGTAAAACAAGGTTGCGATGCCCTGAGGCTGGTTCTGGATCAGCGTGTTAACAGAGTCCAAGAGCTCACATTCCTCATCAATTCCTTAAAGATGAGGTAACCCCAAACGTCTGTGATCAAACCTGCTCTTTCTATATTAGAAAACTCTAGTGCCGTGATGTCATTGATTAAGATTTTAAAAGGTCATTCTGGCATTTTTAATCACTGAGCCCATTTAGTTTTATGGTTTCTATCGTGCATTATTTAGCAAGTTGCTGTAAAACAAATCTGCAACAGAATCCTTTGGGTTAAAGTGCTCCTAATATTTTTCTACTTAAAGTGCTTGAGTTTTTCACTGATTGTTATTTTCCATGTGTAGAAATGTCTGAAAACATCTTATTTTGTCAGGTGGCTTTGAAGAGAGTAATGTAATGGCTGTTGCTGGTTCAAATATAAGCTTCTTCCTCCTTAACAATAAGGTCTATCCCTGAAGGCACTCTTTCTATAGTTCCAATTACAACTTGAGTCTGTCAGGGACAAAAAAACTAGCACCTAAAAGATGATGTTGCAGCAATAACAGCCACTTTTCTGTTCCTATGAATCATCAAGACTGCAAAACATAAAAAAAGACTAGACTTAACTTTATGTATTATTTATTTTTCTTCAACATTTATTTTACTCTGACATTCATCATCTGGTTATAAGATGAGCTGTAACGAGTAAAACTTTAATTTTTACATTAAATATCTCAAATTTCCTAGAAATATCACTGTACAGATTTTTAATCAGACGTTCACAAGGAGTTGTTTCATTTACTGACATGTGTAATCCTGATCTAATTCAATGTGTTGTGTTGTGTTACAGAGGAGCCGTTGAATGTATCCGTGTCCTCAGTGCTGGTGAACCTGGAGAAACTCTCTGCAAAGAGGCTGACCAGAGGCTAAAGGCCACCTGTGATACACTCAGAGAGTGTGCCGATGTTTTCACTAATCTCAGCTACAGACAGCATGCAGCAGAGGCACATGGAGAGGGTGCACATGTTCTGAGGTTTGTGCTGCAGAAGTTTGACGGACCTTCAGGCAAATCTTTTCTTTTTTAAATGATCTTTTTAAAGTTCTTACAGAAAATGTAGATCTATGAATATGTTATTTTAATTGATTAACAATCAGAGGCTGCAAATAGGAAAATCAGTTACTTCTACGGGATTATGTTGCTGTCCTTACTGCCTGTTACAAAGCTGCAAACTGTATAAACCTATAAGTAATTTAGACCCCAAAACATGTAAAAGGAGAGCCCAGGTTTAAACCTGACCTTCTTTAGGGAATTATGAATTCAGTGCAAACTATTTTCCCCCTCTGTAAAGAAAAGTAGACATTTGTTCATGCTTTGTAAAATTGACATCAATCAGTAAGATGGTAAGTAGAGAGACGTTCAAAAAAGTGAATGTCACACATGCTCCTTAAGAAGTCAGATGACTTATTAATCCCAGAAGGACAATTCAGTTTAACACTTTACAGAGTCATTCAAACAAAAAAAGACAATAAAAGGGAAACAAACATTCACAGCAGCATTCGGACAATTACATTCACGTGCCAGGAACAACAGATCTACGAGAGAGAGCCAGACCTACAACACAGTTTGAAATAAATAGAATAAAAACAATGCCAGAAATACATTTAATAAGAAGACACTGAAATGAATAAACCGTGCAGGTTACCTAAGGAACTGACCATAAGTCAGAGTTGGAGTATCAGTTTGTTCTCCTGGGAGGGACAAGATAGCGCCATCCAGAGGGCATTAAAGAAAAGACAGGTGAAATAGTTTGTCCAGGTTGATTTATGATCCCTTTGGCTCTTTGGACCACACGTTCCTTCAACAGGGAGCTCCAGTCTTTGAGCTGGACTCCCAGTAATCTTTGAGCAGACTTTTACGATGTGGTTGAGACTGTTCTTGTCCTTCACAGACAACTCGTCAAAGCAACACATAAAAGAAAATGTTAAAAGACTTTCAGTAAAAGAATGATTAACGCTACACAAAATGCTCTCAGAGGCACTAAAAGAGTTCAGCCTCCACATCAATTTAATTCTCAGTTGTCCAAGTTTAACTGTCGACTCTGAGTCTTTTCAGCAAACTTCAGAACGCTGGTCCCAGGTACAAGGTTTACAGGTCAACTATTTAAACATTTTCATCATGGATAACGCTGGCTTCAGGTTTACAACAACTCTTACCGAAATCAATGATCTATGCCTTGGTTTTTAATAACTTTGAGATCCAGGTATATTTCATTGCTATTCCAAAAGACAGAACTGAACTGAGGAAAAAGGCGTTTAAGTTTGCTGCTTCCTTTACTTGGAACAAATCACAAATAGAGCTGAGACTTAACGCTTTGCTCTGATTGGATGTTTTTTTTTTAAGAGGATGTCAAATGACTTGGAGGCAGTTGTATCTGGCTGAAGATGTTCTCCGTGATGTGCTTGTGGGAGATCTTGACATTTGCTGTTTAAATTTGTTATTTGTGTCTTTTAATGTCTCATGTTTTTTCTTTTGTATTTATGAAAAAATACTGCTCGTTGTTTGTTTGAAACTCTGTTCACTGTGCTGCTGCCTGTCTCGACCAGGACACTCTAGAGAAAGAGATATTTAATCTCAATGAGTTTCTTTCCTGCTCAAATAAAGGTCAAATGAAAATGAAAACATCACACCAAATTTGCCAAAGAAAAGCAAATCTGTCCATAAGAACACAAAGTACGAATGCAAAGCTTTATTGTCATTTTACTAGTCTGCATAAAAGCAATGTAAAGAAAATAACAATGGCCTACTCGAGGTAAACTATACAAACTATTAGTTGCAATGGGATGTGCAAATGAGCATTAGCAGCTGTACTGTATATCAATATCATAGTCAAGGCACCTGAGCACACATAGAGGGGCTCTTCTTTTTCAAACGTTGACAATTTTACTTCTTCACTAAAATTAAACATACTTTGTTTCCTCTGTGTCTTTATGCACGCTCAACCCTTCTGCTCTCCAGAGTCCTGGCCAATCACGCTTCTTCTTCAGAGGACAGGCGGCGCTTCCTCCTCGACAGTTTCTCCAGAATGCAGCTGGCTGTAACAGAGCAGGAGGACGTGGTGCTGAACGCTCACAGGCTGCTCCCCTCACATGAGGAGGTGAATATAAATCTACAAATGTTCCTTTACAATCCATCTGTCAGTGTGATGCTGCCCTCTCAAAAAACATGGAAGACATTTTACCTCATTTGTTTCCAAGAACCCTTCATCTTTGTTAGGAGGACAGTGATTATTATAGGGACAATTATGGAGTAAGTAAGCCGATGCTAAACAGGACAGCATTCATAACCTAAGCTAGTTTGCAATACTGGTCCTTAGATGGTTCTTTAAAATACAGAAAAAGGACTCCAGTCTGCTTCCAGTTTGAGCTCTGCAGGGAAACACGTTGGTCCACTGAACAGAAAAGGCTGTTTGTCCAAATGAAGGTTTACAAAATGTCACCTTACAGTCTCCGTTAGACGCTCCACTTGTTACAGAGCCTGATCGTCTCAGTGAAACCACAAGGTCACAGAGAGCCTGAAGGAGCCTGATGATTTAAACATTTATGGGCGAGTTTAAGAGAAGCAAATTGAATAAAATGATCAAAACGTAACATATTGAACTTTTTTAGAATATGACAATAATTAGACCTTATCTGCGTCCTGTAAGTAAACATTGTAAAGAACTGAAATTATTTGAAACACACCCATCAATAACATTCAAACTGAAACAGGAATATAATTGGAAATAAGTTGAATATTTACTACTAAATATTTTTATTGATTTTTGAAGAAATTCATGCAGAGAAATAATCACAATCAGAAGAAAACAACAGACAAGAAAAAAACAAGTAAACAAATAAAAGTAACAGAAAAGCTTTGTTGTGCATGTGCTGCGTGTTAATATAATGGTTTACATATCTTACACACTTTGCATATGTACCCATACAGTACCTCTGCTTTTTATTGCAGCAGGATCTATTTATTGAGGCAAATTAAGTAATAAAATCATCAATATCTACAATATTTCAACGTACACTTAGTTTGTATGTGTTTCACAATGCTCTGACACAAAGAGAGAAATCCTCCCTCTCTGTCTTGTCTGCAGCAGACGGGTGTCAGAATAATATTTTATCCAGACTGTACGAGCTCTCACACAGACGAGGTTATCAGAGGGTTAACCCTGGTATTACTGTGGCTGCAGCTTTCATTTACATGTCGATGGAATCATAAGAGAAAGATTGATTGAGCAGCTGCTTCATTTTCTTCTATTGACTTTTTTATTCAATCAGGTGTTTTGTAGGGCAACGTCCAGCAGGTGGTGCTGCTGTTCTGCTAAATTCTGCTTAATCCAACCGGCAATAAACACAAGAGAAAACTTCTGTTATACCTGAAACATGTGGCCCATTTATAAACCTTTATTCCTTTACTCTATTTTTTGTTATCTTCTGTTAAAACTTGTTTTTTTTTTTGTTTTATTCACATCAATTTCCCACTTCAGTGTCTGAAAATATCTGTCCACATCCCCCATAGTTCCTGTAAACTCATAATCACACTCTGACTCACCACTTGATGACTATAGTTTCCAATTAATTTGATTTGAGAAGTTAATTATCAAGACAGGGTGCTTCTGATTCAGGTTTGAAGTCTGCTATTATTAGATAAGCCAATGGGGTTTCCTGTGGATTCATCTATACTTGAGTAAGTCTCATGTTTATATCGGCTGTGTGCTGCCACTTCAATCAATTCCATGTTCGAGCTTATTATTGTATCTTTTGTCCTCAGCCGAGCTCCGGACTGTCTCTGGCAGCCGCTCGGAGGCTGCAGCGGTTGCGTCTGAATCTGACAGAGTTAAGCTTGGTCTTGCTGGAGGAGCAGTGTGCCGAGGAGAAACGCATAGCCGTGTCCCGAGAGACGAAGACCTCTGCTGAGATCGCACTGGAGGAGTTTACACGCTGCCCTCCTGAGCCTGGCTCTTTAGAACAGGTGAGAAAGGTGCACAATCACCTCACACCTGTGAAAGCGTGTATCTATGTTAGTGTCATACTCTTACTCTGCACAGTAATGATGTACTTTAGTTCAGCCGCAAAGCATAGAGTAAGAAAAGTGCAAGGTTTCACAAAATAAGTAATACTTTCTTTTTACATAAAGTGAGTAAGTAAAGTTTATTTTTAGCCCCTTCCAAGAGGAGACATCACAAAGCACTTCACAATAAAAGCAACAAAAGACATTAATTACATAACAACAGACTGACGTATCAAACAAAGGCAAGTCTCAACAAATTCTCAACAAGAACAAATTCTCAACAAGTCTTCAACTGCTTTTTAAAAATGTCCTCAGATTTAAAAACTCTCAGTTCCAGGTTGAGACAGTCCCAAAGTTTAAGAGCAACAACCTGAAAAGCAAATGGTTTTCCTTTATTTTGAAGTCTACTGCGAGACCCTGATCAGAAGACCTCAGAGTCCTGCTGCTGTTGTACTGCTTCAAAAAGTTATTTGATATAAGCAGGTCACAAGAATTTTAACTGTATTCTGAAATTAATGGGAAGCCAGAGCAAAGTCATGAGGACAAGAGTAACACGACACTTACTACAACACATTCAGAGCGTGCATCAGGTGACATTTTACTTTTGTTATATAGTTTTTTTCAGGGGCGATTCAAGAGTCTGTTGGGGCACTAGGCAAAAATGAATTAGGGGCCCTTCCAACAATTATTGTTTCTACTCGTGTCCCGATGCTATTTTTTCACTCCCAGACAGATAATTCCTGTGAAATACACAACATGTGAAGCAGAGTAATGAGAGTGAGTGCTGTCAGATGGGGCCCCATAAGGGAGGTTTGCTAAAGCAGTTTTCCCAAGCAGTTGCCTGCCTTCCCTGTTGACAAGCAGCGCCTCTGTTTTTTTTTTTTTTACTTTTCTGTGATGTGTTATTGCCAAAATACTGATAACTTCTCGTTATCCAGTTTGCATGTGTTATCTCTTCATGTGAGAGAGATAAACTCCACAGGCCTTTTTATTAGAAAACTCATTAATTAGACTTCAGGAAATGTTCTTATGAGGCTTCACTAACTCCAGTCAAAGTCTGTGTTTCTGTTTTTATCGTTAAATATGATGTCTGAACTCCATCAGCTGGAGCTCTCAGTTTAAAAATGCTTATGTTATTTTAATGCATAGGAGAAGAAAGGCTTTATCCTGTGAGTCGTTCTTCTGGCTCACTAAGTCTTCATAGGACCGGTCAGTGTGTGGTAAATATTAAACCAGGGTACCTCATACTGCTTCTTCCCCTCTGTGCCTTTAATAGCTTTTCCCCTGTTTAAAAGTAATTGTCAAATAACTGAACATGTAAATGAGTACGTAAGTAAACATTTGACCTTCATTTGAACTTCACTTCCTTGTGTTTTTTTCCAGGAATGGTTAAGTATCGGCATCACAGTTGGGCAGGTGGCACTGAGCCAGCTGGCTGCAGTCCAGTCTCAGTCCCCTAACAACATGGAGACAGGAGCTCGCTGTCTGAGCCTGATGGGAAAGTACCTCAGACTGCTGGCCCTGCAGGAGGACCCCCTCTATGTGTGTGCTCTCTGGGACAGACACAAACAGGTAGACAGCACAAATGTCCATTTATCAATCCAAAATGTTTACAGTTCTGAGGTCAAAGGTCAAATGTATCTTTATTGTCCCCACAGGGACATTTTTTTTGCAGCTGGAGACATACAAATACATAAACAATACTAGTAAATAATCCAAACATCAAGTGCATAAGTACATAAAACATTAAACATGAAACATCAAGCTCAGCAGAGATGCTCCAGCATCCAGATACAAATGATAAAAGTGAAAGTCCAGTGTGCTGTCTGGCACACACAGGTTGCTTATAAAGACTTGATTATAGATAAGAAACTGGAGTTTTTACACTATTACGTAAAATAATTCCAGAGGAATATCAGGAACTGTAAAGAATTATATCTGGATGGATCATAGTTGCTTCGTAGCAGTGATTTATTTTGCAGTATTTATAGAAGACAGTCTGAAGATGTAACGCAACGAGGTTGATGTCAAATGTTGGAGGAGATTGGCCTTTTTGTTTTACATTTGTTAAGAAGAACAGAGTGATGGATGTCAACATTTGTGGACACATTTTGGTATAACTGTAAAGTTGTGAGAGGCATGATTTATTTGTTGATTATTCACCATCAGATCTATTATAACACAAAGTCACTAAGTTTAGCCTACTTGATCTAAGTGCAAATTTAGAGGCTGGGTAGTTCAGCTGTGGGTCCCTTTATTTCCCCAAAGTCTTCCTTCCAATGTGTTAAAATTAACTTTTGCACATAGGGCCAAATTTTCAACTGTTATGGAAGCTCATGGTCCTAATGATGTCACTATAGCAACCCAGTCGCTTAACGTATACCAACTTGTGGCCATACCAGCAGAAATGTACATATGCTTTAAGCTTGCAGAAATTATTAAATCCATTATTAGTTTTTTCTCAAAAAAAAAAAAATAAAATAATAAGCTGTCGAACTTATTTACACCAAACATGAAAACCTTAAATCACCAAGGGACAAAAATATCATTGATGTAGTGTGATACGTTTTCTGAATTATTACTTTTTAACTGGATTTTTTAAATATATGGAATTCTATTCCTATTTGAACTATTGCCGTTGAATAAAAAGATCAATTATTTGACTCACGTTTGAAATGTGTCTCTTCATGCATGAACAACAACTGTTATCCCAACCCTGGTGGTTGCTTCATGTGTAGTTTGAAACCACCTCTGACTCTCACTTTTCTCCTGGTGTCCCAACATGTGCTGATGGTAATTATGATTGTTTGTTGAAGACCTGACTGATCACAGGGTTCCCACTCGTCCTGGAAAACCTGGAAAACGGTTGACTAATTTTCCAGTACTGGAAAACACCTGGAAAATTACAGAAAAAGTTAAATGTCCTGGAAAATCACGTGTTGTCCTGGAAAATTATTCCATCACTCTCCTACAGGGTTGGACATTTTCACCGCCACACGTTAATAAAAGTAGCGATTTTTTACATTAATCCACAACACAGATTGAATGGAAGTCTATAGATAAAGTAATGGCTCCGCCTCCCCCTTGTGTCAAAAGTGGATATTTATTTACAATTTAGTTGAGAGGATGGAGCCAAAAGATCCTTCACAAAAAGAGAAAAAAACACGATGAGAGTGAATTGTAGCAACTAGCAACAACTATCAGGTAGACTTGTGTTTTCTCCTCAGTTTGAGGTCAGCACATTAACAGTAGTTAGTGAACGTTATTGATGACGTGCACTGAACCTCTCTCTCTAGTCGGTCTTTCTTGCTAACCTAGCTGCTGTCTCACTTCCAGGACTGTGTTCTGCTATAACTTTGTGCCTGACAAAAGTGGGAGTGAAATACAACTATTTCATACGTTTGATAAATGCCAATTGGCAAAACTGGCTAGCAGTCCTTTTACTTTGCTAGCATTGTCTCTTCAAATGCAATACTGCATTAAGGGTAAACAATGGAACATACCTTTCTAGCGGTAGCTCACAGTGGGTGTGATTAGCCTTGTTGAAGACTACACTTTATATTGGTGTGGCGCGATCACGGACTGTCATACCAGCTCAATCATCGCTGGAAAAGTCCTGGAAAATGATCTCTGGAAAAGAGTGGGAACCCTGCAAACATCCAATACCTACTCAGGAGATATGATGGTTGTTTAATCATTCAGGCCAAATACACAGATTTGCAGCGGCTGTGATATATTGTGTTTTCTAACATCTCTAGTTGCTTGTGATTAAATTTCAAAAGTAAAAACTAAATGTTTAATCTGTAACTTTGCATTGGTTCTTTTTAATTAACTACTCCAGCCTGTATATTCTGTACCTGCAGTAATGTTGGTACCAAAAAGAACTCACCTAAGCCTTGAACAAACTGCTACTTTATGATGGTAAGCTAAATAAATCTGAGAGGATTTGACTTACCTGGAAAAAGTTGCTCCACAGGGTGAAAAGTTGATAAGGATTAGAGACATGGATGTCCACTTACTTAAATTGAGTCTGCGTGGTTTGTGGTCATGAGGGGATTTTATACTAATCACAACCTTTTTCTCTGTGATCTTGAACCAACTTTATGCAGGAAGGAACCTGGTCTGACCCTCACGCTGCTTCAGTGGAGGAGGAGAATTCAGAGGAAGAGAACGACAGACAGTCAGGCCGGAGAGAACCGAGGGCGACCTCTGCCAAAAGTGCTGAGCTGCAGGTACATACCTCCTGACAAGTGACCCTAAAACTTCAGACTCATGTCTAATCTCAGGTCTTTATACTGAAGTCTATTTCAATCCCCTCAGAGGATAATCTGTGTCTCTGCATAGTTCTTAGAGTGATAGAGACTTTCATAACTGATAGAGAGAGGAGATATCTACTGTCCTCGTCAAACATGCTGCAGTGTTACATGGGGGCCAAATAAAGGAATCTTTTTTTTAAAGGTTTATTTTGGGGCTTCTTATGCCTTTCTTTTAGAGACAGGACAGCGGATAGTCAGAAATCAGGGAGCGAGAGAGCGGGTAATGACATGCAAGAAAAGAGCCACAGGTCGGATTTGAACCCGGGCCGCCCGCTTGGAAGACTACAGCCTCTGCATATGGGGTGTGCATTAACCACTAGGCTACCAGCATCCCAACATACAGGAATATTAATGACAAAAAAAGCTTGATTTCAAGCAGTGTTTAGCTGTTTATATTTAAAAAACGAGGCCATTTCATGTTTCCTGGATTATATATAATTTCCTTTGGTGCACAAGCAGTTTGAATGGTAATGGCTTCAATATAAACAGTAAACATAACAGGAAAGTGAGGACTGTTTGTCCCTCCCACATCATCATACACAAACTCAGTCAGGTCAAACACACAGAAAGCACGCTGAGATTGACTGAGCAAATGAAGAGGCTCAGCATTTCAAGATGAGAAAACAAAGACAAAGAGAGGGAAAAGCTTTTTCCAGTCTGCAGACGATCTCGAAGTCAGGTCATCTATGCTTCCTAGGAATAAAATATTTTCCCCTTTGCATAGTTTCAGAAAGTTTCTGAATATTTCCATAAAGTTTCTCTTTCTTTTGATAAAGCCCCTCTCTAGTTTGGGAACATTTCTGTCTACTGAGATATACATTTTATTGAAAACACTTTCATTATATAGATTGACAGGACCCTTTTTGTTTTTCATCCCTAGTCAGAAACACATGGGAGATAGAGATTTACTGTACGATGTTTCTACAGGGTTGTAACTCACACAAAAAGTGTTGCATCCGTTTACTGTAATGTAACAAACAGTGTGTAAGGATATTCATCTGCATGCATTTGTGTTTGTGTGTGTTTCTTCGATGTCTTGTTAACAGCGGAGGAGGCGTAGAGCCCAGCAGCTGTTAGCACAGGCCAGTAAGGCACTGACTGAGGCCACCAGCCTTTGTCTCAAACACAAGCTGCCCTCCTCCATCCTGTCTGAAGCCTCTTTAAACATGGTGGAGTATCATGGGCAGTCTGACCCTGCAGTGTCGGGTCAATACCTTGCTCTGTTTCAGGTATGTAGATCTAATTTATGCACATGTACACTGTAGACGTTCTACATACAGCACAATGCATGAGGCACTGACAAACTGCATTCAGGACACCATGCAGGAGGCTCACAAACTCTGGAAGATGATGCCTCTGCATCATCTTTGCTTTCTTAATAGCACTCTTCAGGTTATCATCACCTGCTATTATTCCCACGTCTACCAACAGCTGCTGCATCCATCTTCTGTTGTATTCCCAGAGCTGCTGCACTGTTGCTACGATGGCTCACGTCCTAAGTTCCGCTTGTTCTGGCACCAGTGAGTCCCAGCTCTCTGCTCTCCTCAGTCTTCACAGAAAACTGCTCCTCTCTCAGGAGGAGAGGCCCAGCAGCATGCTGAAGGGAGTAGAGGACTCCCTGAACAGCCTCTCCAAGGTACCGGGTCGCCAGACCCCCCACTCATGATTTATGGAGGCTGTCACGTTGAGTTCGCTAAACTCCCTTGATGGGGGACACTTGGTTGTGCTGTTATGACTTTTGCTCTGAATGTAATGCAGGTTTACAAAATTACAGAGAACTGGACCTGCAAACAAACGCAAAGGTTTTTAAGTGACATCAACGAGTACAGTGTCTGCTGTGAGGGAGGACTGTGAGCGTCCAGATGTTACCTGAAAGTGCCCGATAAGAGACCAAAGTGTTTACAAAAAAACATTTGAATTTAGACAATAAAAACAATATTTGACTTAATAAGTCGAGTAACTGGTTATCTGATTAACTTAGTAATGTTTATTATTGTGCAATTTAACCTATACTAGCAGTGACAATTTGATAATATTATGTTTAATTCAAAACATCTTATAAATGATGGCTGTATTTATACTGAAATGTCCTCTTCTTGTTGGATATGTTTAAAGTTATGAAAACATCATTATCTATTAATATTTATAAGCATTTGTATTTGTGGTCTTTTTTAGAAAGGGATATTAGTTTGGTTGTAACTTCAGTTGGAGACTATATATTTTGATTTTAGACGACCTTTGTTGTGTTTTTTATGTTCTCATATCAAACTTTGAAGACCAGCCTTCTACCTTTCCTGCTGATTAATATTGTCAATTAAGATGAACAAATTCAATATATATGCTGTGTATATTCATTTATATTCAATAAAATATACAATTTAAGATTTGATCTTGAAACGCCTTTTCTGGTTTGCAGACTTTCAGCCACCTCAGCATCAATACCAGCCACCTAAACATCCTCGCAGAGCTTCCACCAAACCTGAAAATCCTGCTGCTTCAGCACTCTTCAGACGGGTATTTCCCTTTTCTCTCTTGCTTATCCACGCTGTAAATTCTCTCCTTATCTCTTTGTCACTCTACTGTTTGTGGTATGTGAGTCCATTACTTCAGGTCACACAAATCAAAAAGGTTTAGACTACATATCTGAAACAGAAGGGGCCTGCAATATGCCAGAGCTGCCACTAGAGGTCTCATAATTCAGTTGTGTGTTGTTGAACAGAGAGTAATTGTTAATTGCTCTATAGTTTTAAGCTGTTGTTTTTTGAATTAACTTGTTAAAAAATTATTTATTTTTTGTGAGTGTTTGTCTTTTTTTGTTTTCAGTTTAGAACTTTATGGAGCTTTCTATGAGCTGGCTGAAACTCCAAATCTAAAGGGAAAGACCTCACAGGCTGCAGGTTTGAGACTTTCAATTTTTAAACTAATGCTCACAACACAAAAACCTGTCGGACGTTTTATTACACTGCATATTTTTTCTTCAATATCTTCAATATGATGCTGCATGTATCATTCTTTACAGAATCTAAATGTAGATAAAAATAATGTAGGATTTGATCGTAACATTTACCTACAGGGCAACTAACACAAGGAGAGAAGGAAAGGGTATCATGTCAAACCAATCAGCTGTTTTTTTTTTACTCTTCGTGACTGGCTTGGCCAGGAACAGCTGCCTTCACAAGTGGTCACAGGCCATTAAAATACTGCATCAGCTGCTCACATGACCTTTCCAGGGACTACTCTGACATAAGAAGCTGTAGGTTTGGTGAGAAAAAAAAGGACTCTGCACTTCTTGCCAAAGAATAAGGACAACAACTGTGAGGAAAAACATGATGCGAAAGAAGAAGAGAGCAGGAGATCTTACAGAAGGAGGAGGGGGTGGGGCTCACAGGGACCAATTACAGGCCTGTGTCTGTGTCAGTGAGCTTACGGGTTTGATTATTTGTCAATTCTGTTTTGTTGCAGGTACACTGACATGCTCCAGGGTGGCCAAAGTTTCTGTCTGCCCGCGGGCTCTGCTGGCTTTGAGGGAGCAGACTCAATCCTTTGGCCAGGAGACCAGACTGGCCTTCTTCAAGGAAACCTGCCGGCAGACTTGGCACGCTGGAGAAGAAGTGCTGGAGATTTCTGAGGAGCATCATGTTTTTTCCTGTGTACGTCCTCTATCACTCCATTAACATTACCCACTGCAAGCCTCATAAATAACTTCACTCAGCTGCATTCATTACCATCTCATGTGTCTGCCACGTTCACTAAGGAGTCTTGGGACCGCTGAGTTTTACATCCAGGCGTTGTGCTGCTGAAAAACATGTGTGCACAAAATAACATAGACCAATAAAAACAGCACCACAGCTACTCAAAGCTCTCTTTCTTATTCCCATACACAGAAACCTGCATCAGAGCAAATATTGACCCCTCACTTCAGAGACCTTGTACAAGGCATGGAAGACTACTTGAAGCCACTTCTCACTCAGTTTGACTTCTCTTGCTTCAGGTAAAGTTCTTACTCTTCAAGATTCAAGTTTCCTGTATTGTCATTCAGACTCTAGACCAGACAGGAACACAGTACAACGAAAATCTGTTGCATCTGGCTCAAGACGCTAAACAAACAAAAAAAAGTACATATTCCAAAAAAAGGGATCAATAAAAAAAATATAAATAATTCAGGGAAAGTTAAATATGAAAAGAACTGTGTACACGCAGAGAGAACAGTGACTGAGTGTTATGTGTATACGGAAATCATTTAAGGTGCATTGTTGACAATTACTATCATTAAAGAGCAGTGAGGTAAATGTATAAAAACACTGAGAGTATTTCTTATACACATCCATGATGCAGATATAGATCCCACATATACTGTACATATATCACACAAACCTGGCAATAGATATGTCTACACATCTACATATTCACATACGCATCCATACAAACACCAGTCCAAAACAAACACACACATGCCTGCACACGCACAAACACACACACACACACATATATACACACACACACACACACACACACACACACACACACACACACACACACACACACACACACACACACACACACACAAAAACACACACCTACATAAAAATATACACAGACACACACTAGGGCTGGGTGATATGACCTCAAATCAATATTAATTGATTTATCACTATTAATTGAACATTTTACCTTGATTACAAATTGAATGAACGATTATTTTTCTTTTTGCCCTCATCGTTCACTGACGAGTTCTCTACAGTGAACATGCTCAACTATTAAAGCTGGGATATGTTTTCTGATGACAGAGTGCATATCTGATTAACTATTTTGAGGTTATTTATTGAATATTTCGAACTGAACTCAAAGCATCGCTTGAAATGAAAAAGACACACTGTAGTTATAAAGTAGAAATTAAGTTTTTCCCCAGTGTTTACCTTGGACTTTTTTTGTGCGGTGTCGTCTCCCCAAAGACAAAATGTGTCCAAATGACGGACATCGCTCCCATGTGCCTCTGCCCTGAAAATAATCAAAATAATTGACATGGGCAAGATTACATCGGTTAGAGGTTCTGAATGCGGGTTTCGATTAATTTTCGATTAATTGCCTAGCTCTAACACACACACACACACACACACACACACACACACACACACATCATCAGAGTGTATAAATGTTTTTGTGCGATCGATTCAAATCATTTTTAGGCAATTATTTTCCATATTGAAGCTTTAAAAGATGGTGTAGCTCTAAAACTAATAACTCATGAGCAAGAAAGAGTCTGAGTTGTCCCCAAACACAGCTGACTCTAAAATCTACATTAGATCCCTTATTCAAATACCCAACAAACGTGTTTACAGCCTGGTATGAAAACTGAATTTGGTGTCATTATCTCTTTTCTTTATTGGTAAAAACTACACAAGGAGCATTTTTTTTTTTTAACTCATTTTTTAAACCTAAAAGTTATTCATACATTTTCATAATTACAATAGACACAATCAATCTAATCTTACGCTTGCCTGTTTCGTCACTGTTTAACATTTAGGTTGACTAATTTAACTTTTTCAAATAAGTTGGCGGCCACCTTTGATGGGCTTCAAAACTTCTCTTCAGCAACCAATGGGTGACGTCTCTGAGACTACATCTATGTTTCATACAGTTGAAGCTGAAGAGTTGGTCCTTGATGTGTGATAGATAGTAAGGGGAACCCTCAAAATGTTGTTGTATCTGGTAACATTGAGTAGAACATAAACTGTATTTCTTAGGGACGTTTCTGGCAAGATTTGATCCTCAAATGTCCTTGTCTTTATTGGCTGACTCTCCTTTTACATTAGATAGGACAGTTACACTTGGTTTAGTGACAAATGAAGCGGATAGAGTTTCTTCTTAAAAAAAAACAAAGACCTAAACTCTGCAGCCCTGGAACAAACAGACAGATGTTGGGTTGGTATTACACGCTATACTGCTTTTCTCATCATGAATTTATTTACATTTAATGCACACATTGAAGTGTGAAACAACAAGAGCATATCCTCATGGAAATTGTGTTCACTTGGTATCCTCATTTCAATGAGTTTTCTTAGCTTAAAGGAGAGATCTTTGATAGATTCACATGAAAATGTAACTGCTATCATTTGTACAAATGTCCATGTGGGGGAAGTCATGATGAGACTGGTTTCTCTGTTGATGTTGGTACATCAGTTTTTTGTCCCTCTGTGTTGTTGCAGCAAATCACAAAAAAGCATCGGTGTCTATATTGTGTCACATCTTACACTATCTCACCCTATTTTTGGACTTGTCAGACAACACGTAACCCTGCTGATCCTCTCCTGTCCTCTCGTCCCTCAGGCGCCAGGCTGCATCACTTCCTGTCCCTGAGACAACCAAAACCAAAGATAAAGAGGAGAAGGAGAGTGCAGGTAAAGGAGGCGAGAGTTGGATGTGAGCTTGATTGTCTGTGACACCCTCAGGGCCTGGTGGTTATCTTCATTGTGTATCACATGAAGCACTATTCCAACATCTGTTTACTGGCATCCCATCAGCAGGTTTCTATTCAGCAGGCTGCTGCTCGTTCCCCTCAGGCCTCTGTTGTAGCTGTATACGTGTTAAATGTGACACACGTTGAGTAACACATGTAGACCTACCTCTAATATGAAGTCGTGAGAATAATAGTGCCACTAAACTGTTTTAAAAAGGGCTGTTTCAACAATCACTTTGTGCCAGGTAGACATTATGGGTTTCATACATGGAGATAAGTTCCATAAAGATTGTTGTAAAGTCACATCCTAAAGAGTCTCCTGAAATAGATTATGATTTATGCATTCAAAAAGTTATTTTTTGTGTGTGCACGGCCAAATCACCAGCAGAACCCGAGCAGTATGTGGTGTTGCTGGCAGACAGAATGTTGCTGGAGTTGCCGCTTGAAGCCCTGCCCATCCTGCAGGAGGACGGCCTGACCTCTGTGTCCAGAGACTTCTCCCTGCAGCTCCTCCACAGCCGCCTGAGCAGAGAGGAACCACAGAAAGGTACCTGCATGCACACACGTTTAAAAATAGGTTTGCAAAGAATGTGTCAGGTTTTCCTATCATTCCCATGAACATGCAAATGTTATGGTACCTAAAGCGAAGCAGGTTTTTCACATGACTCTTTTACAGACAACCAATGCATTGACTGAAATTCACTCTGGGCAATGGGATTCACATCAAGTGAATCAGCTGAATGCAAAAATAAAACATTACACTCAACTTCATCTTGAAATTCCTGTGATCCTAGTTTTGTAAAAGTCTTTCAACGCTGAGATTCTCCTGACTATTTTGGACACAGTTTATCCAAACTTGAGTAGTATTTTAAAGTATTTAAAAAGATGTTTGGATGTTACTTATTTTACAGACTTTTTACATATCTTCTTCTTAATTTAGTTATTACAGCATTCTGTACACCTGTCTGTGGCAAAAAAGCCACATCTGATCCTAGCTCACAGGTCATCAAACAGCCTCGTGCAGTTGGAAGAAGCAAAACCATTAAACCAGACACAGTTCTTGGCAAAGGATGATACATAGCATTGTAGTCAAGACCACACTTACCAAGACCAAGACAAGCACGAGACCAGAGTGCTCCGAGACCGAGACAAGACCAAGATCATAAATAGCAATACAAAATCACCATCTTGTTTGTAGGGGGCGTGTCACTCACTTAGACTGTAACTCCTTATAAGTTACTCCTTGTAACTTGAGTACTACAACACTAACATTATAAACACAGACATGATGATGTTTTAAACCCACAGGAAGAACAACACAAAGCTGTGATTGTGACTGTGATTGTGTGTATGTATTCATATCATTTAACCATTTTACTGTCATCAGTTAAGTACAGAATATGCATACATTCAGATATTTGATTTCAGTATTTTTAACAGTAGTGGAACTTTAAAAGTTACAAAGAAAGCCGCTTTGTTTGCACAGAGTGCTTTAGGTAACCTCATTGACTATCTTGTTGAACAAAAGATTCAGATGTTCTAGTGTTGTAGTACTCGAGATATATCTTGGTCTCAAGACCACTTTTTGAAGGTCTCGTCCTGGAATCGAAAGCATTTTTACTCGGTCTTGTCTTGGTCTCAGACTGAGTGGATTCCGGATTTTAAATCAAGACCAGTCCAGACCACCACTGATCGGCTATTTTTACAAGTCATTACTGTCTACTTTCTAAAAGAACAAATAACTTAAATTAATTTGTAGTTAGATTTTTTTCCCGCTGTTACAACCGCAATCTTCCCGGTGTTAGCCTATAGTCCAAATGAGTGACACACCCCCTGCACACAAGTTGATGATTTTTCATTGATATTTATGGTCTTGGTCTTGTCTTTGTCTCTGAGCACTGGTCTCTGCTATGTCTTGGTCTCGGTTAGTGTGGTCTTGACTACAACACTAAGATGTTCACTGAGACACACGTGTGCACATGCATGTAGAAAAAGATTGTCTTGTGTTAACGTTGTTAACAACAGACATGACTAATGCAGTGCTTTATATAACACAGGTATTATTAGAAACCTGTTACAATAAGGAAGTACAAGTGACTTCACATGATGTTGTACATGTCTGAAAAACTATCTATCAGGAGAAATCCTGCTCCACATCACTTCAGCCTTTTAGTGCTGCTCTAATTGAACAGTCACAATTTTTACTGCTTCAGTACTAATACTTTTTTAATAAGCCAAAGAAGGATTCATTAAATCATGCACTCTCTCACTTACCCAGTTTTCTTTGTTCGATTCTAAGACACCTTTGTTGTTTGTTCTTTCTATGAATGCATCATCCTGTTTTAGTCGAGCCAAACAAAAAACTATAATTGATAGAGCTATTTGTGGCTAATCTGTTTCCCACGTCTTTGCGTAGTGCGTTTGTGGATGACGTCATTACCTTACCTCACTCAACAGGTGTTATATTAGATGCTAATCACACGTGGGGCGGAAACAGTTACGGCACAGATTTAATAAGGTCCATAAAGTTGTCCTGCGTTAATGGATAAAAAGCATTTTATAATGACATTACAATAAAGCAAAAACTGCGGATGTAGACGCTGTATTTCTATTGAAGATGAAACTGATCAAAAACAGCATTGTGCCATTACTTTCAAAGTGCTGAAACATATTTTTTATTTTTAAGTCTGTTTTGTTTTGAAAATTGCCTTGTAAAAACTCTAGAGACATCTTGCTTTTTATAACACTTCAGGCAACAACAAAAACAAAAACAAGATTGAAATAATCTTCAGTTATAAATCACCTGATTCTCACTCGTCTTCGGGAAGTATTTGTCTGCTTTATATTGCACCAGAGATTTTTTGGACATTGAGGGTTACAGGTAAAGAATCAACACGTTTGTGACTAATTATGAAAGAAGCCCTTTGTATTTCTTTTGAATGTGGCTCTTCTGCAGTCATAGATAAATAAGAAACAACAGGGTTCTCGCAGTAAGAAATGAGATCACGCAGTCTTAACTAAGTGGGATTTTTCTTCAGTTCAAACAGTGGGATGTTTGCCTCAAATAATTCCTCATCGTATTTCAGTAAGTAATGGCTTACCCTTGTGAAAGCATCTCGACGCCCAGGTTTCAACTGCAGTTAGCCAACCGTAGAAATGGAATTTGTTCAGGATAGAAAGGTCATTTCATATCCTGCTGGCATGCAGAAGTTCATGCGGACATCCGTGAACACAGAGGCCAGCTTTGCTAAAGTGAATGTCCATTAACTGTGTCCATTCTGCTGTGCCTGCTGCGGCAATTCAGAGTGAACAGCATCACACAGCCTACATTCAATGATGCTGAAGATTCATACTGCTGTAACGCCAGTGTTGGATACAGACCTTGTCAAGAGAGAGTTTAAGTTTTATAAAAAGAAAACTTAAAGTTGGAGTAGGAGACACTTGAAGTGATATAGCTAACTGTAACATTTACCAGTTCACCCAGCTGATTTAGTCTACCACCTCCGGGAAAGTCTCTGTCAACTCGAGTTATTAAGTCTAGTGATGCGTCTTAAATGACGGAGCCACCCGAGCAACTTCAACAATGTAGCAAAAAAAGACTAAGAAGCTTCCAAGGAAAGCTTCTGATTCAAAGAAACTCTGAGTTTAGAGGAAAGATCAAATAAAGAGATTGATGTCCATGACCTTTATGGATTAAAACTGTTTTCAAAACATTTTACTAGGATATTATCCTACGTTCTTCTTGGTCATCCTCTGCTGTCTTCTTCCTCTTTGGCCAGTTTTCTTTCACGCACTCATGTCATTAAGGCCACTGTGAGCAGTTTCAAGTGTTGATGTGATGATTCAGACTGCCCCTTTAAACTGTGAAGTAAGTAAAGCATCATCATTTGCAGCATCAACTATTATTTTGGGTTCTCATATCTGAAGGAGCAATATGTAACTCTGACCCCCTAGTGTTTAAAGTAGGTACTGTAGTCCAAATTCAAAACATTGTAGAGAGCTGTCTCCCCCCGCCCCCTCCTCTCTAGTGTCCATGCTCACGCAGGTCGCCATGTGGTGGACACTGAAGCTTCAGTGTTTATCCAGCTCTGCATCGGTCTGTAAACCTTTCTGTGTTCTAACCTCTCTCCATTTTTCAAAAGCATCTCCAATATTGATCCTAGTTTGAGCACGTTTCTGCTCGTGAAGCTTGTTAGAAACATGCAGAGGCTTTTTAGGTCGGGTACAATCACTTCTATCTGAACCACTTCTCTTGCCCGCTTCCATCGCTGCAACACCTGTTGGTTTGACCTGATAACTGCTCTCATATCTGACAAACTGAGGGGCGTCCAAAACGGCCGTGTGGGGGGTTCCTTAAAACCGCCTACTTTCTCTGGTCCAAACAAATCCAGGGCATTCAGGACCAGAATCTAAAGTTAGAAGGAGGACATACTGGCTGCTGCATTGTTGTCAGAGAAGCCAGCACTTCAACATAATGTCTGATCAAATAGTCAGGTCACTTTATCATTTCATTCAGTGCACATCTTACTAATTGATCTGAATAAACAGAGTAGCCACTATGCTGTTAATAGAAAACATTAACTTGACCCTCTACATTATATCATTATTATTAGGACTGAACTTCTAACTGCTAATGAATGCACTTCACACTTTTTATTTTAACAAAACAAATATTTTAGTTCACACATGCATCAGCTGCATAAGTTGAATAATCATACTTCACTACACGGGTAAAACCTGTTTCATATTCAGCAGCTTATTAGGGATCCTTTTTTCTACTTTGTTGTTACTACATATTGTCTTCATCACTCCTTCTCTATTTTGGAGCAGTAAACACTCTTGACAGACTCCACAATAAACTTCCTTAGAAGCATATTTTCAGGTAAAAAGCAATAAAAACATTCAAATAAAACGTCACTTTCCACATTATGCTCTTCTCCAGTCTCTCGGGTACCATGACCTTTTCAAATGAAAAAGCAGAGTAGTGTTTTTTAGTGTCCCTTCCATCCTTGGGCTGAACTTCACATGTAATTATTATGGAGAGAAAAGAAAAGAGTTAGAAAGAGCACTGAGACTGCAGACATCTTTACCTTTTTAAAGGTTGAATCATTTGCATAACATAAATGAACCTTCAAAGGTTACTGTTTAACTAGTGTACATCTGTGTGCGTCACTTTACACTTGCATATGCCACAGACAGAAAACTACAGGAACATGCGCTTCCTAAATAGCCTTTCAATGTCCAGATCAAAAACACAGTGTGATGATGAGACTGGGAATAAAAAGTGTTTTTTCTCTAGACCATCATTACCATAATTTTGACATCTACAGTTTACCATTGTGTCAGGAAGATGTAGTGCCTGAAACCACTTTAGAAAGGACTATTTGTTATTCTGTGAACTGCTTTGCATGAGGTATGCACAGGACAAATTAGCAGGGACTATAAAAGGATTTCCTTCATGTGGGAAAGGTTTGCCTCTGCCTGAATGTCTGATTCGATCGTCTGAGAGTTTTAAATGATTAAATATCAGTCCTGAATCAAAAACACAGATTTTGTATTTATGTTAAGATAAAGCCAGTGATTCTCAGGGTTACACTACAGCGATGTACTTGAGTTTTGGCTGCTGGAACAGGCTGTTCACGTCACATGGAGCCAAATGCATGAAACATTAAAGGTCACATATTCTCCTCCTTTTCAACCAGTTTGAAGTCTCAGAGCTCCCCGAAACATGTGTGTGAAGTTTCTTGTTCTAAATCCACTCTGATCCTGTATTTGATCATGTCTATAAACCCCTCTATTTCAGCCCTGCTCAGAACAGGCTTTTTCTATGTCTGTAGCTTTAAATGTAAATGAGCTGTGTCTGACCACGCCCCCTCTCTGGAAGGACTTGGGTGTCTCTTGCTTTCTCGCTCAATGTCTTATTGTTTACGGTGAGAAGGCAGACTCAGAGGGCAGAACAAACACCTAGCTGTGGGAGTTTCACCCACCTGGGGGAGGGGTTACTGCCCTTTGTGATGTCATGAAGGGAAAATCTCCAAACGGCCTGTTTGAGCACATATTTTCTGAAAAGTGGAGCAGGCAAAAGACGGAGAGGATGGATTGGGGGGTTTGTAGACAGACTAGAGACACAGTGTTAGAGAAACATGGGGAAGTGTATTTTGCATATGTGACTTTAATTCATTCACCAGTAAGGACGAATAGATGACTACATTAGCTTAATAAGGAGACATCTTTGGAGACATTTTAAAAAAGTGATGAGCAGCTGTTTTCTGTTGGGTAGTCAAGGCAAGCTTCGATGGCATCCATTAAAAAGAGAATTTACAAGATTGAGGTGAGTTTGTAGCTAACTGGCTAACAAGATGAAATCTGAAGATGGAATAAGAAGTTTGAAAATGAACACATGTGTTTGTTTACTTTACTCATACTCAGTGCTGAATCCTTTGCAGAGGATGTTTTGGTCATGAGGAAACTTTAAAAACCACAGTCACCAATAAATGTCACTGCCTTTGCAGACACCAGTCTGAATGCTGTGTAATCTATCTGACAGGGACATGTACATATTAATTCTGCTTTCTGTTTGGTGCAGTTGAAAGTGACAACAAAAAGGAGACCAAAGGTGGGAAGGGAACAAAGGGGAAGGCCGATCAAAGCCAAGCCATCAAAGCTGTGAGTTCACTAAATTAATCTGCGCCTGCCAGATACAGACGGCAATATTACATTACCTGCTGTCAGTACGGCCAATAATTTAAGTTCCTCTTCCCCTTTTAACTGTGCAGTTTCAATCAATTACATAATATGTTTTCACGAAGATCCTATTTCAGCTTCAGAGCATTTATGTTCTGTCATGAAACACCAGTTCCGTCCTCTTTGCTTGGATTTCTTTGCTCTGCGTTCAGCTCCATTCACATATTCTCTCCTGCAGCTTCTATGTGCAGATACATACATGTATGTCTATGTGCTTTATGTGTGTTACCTTTAACTTTAATTATTTCCCCAGATGCCCCTGAATGGTGTGTTGCCTTCTAACACCTTCCCAGTGGACACTCGTAACTTCAAATGTATCTTTTTTTCTGTTCAGTTTAACATTTCTGTATGTAAGAGTGACTGATTTAGTTTCTTTATTGTCATGGATTGTTATTCTTAACATAAATCCACAGATGTTGTCGACACACACAATGAAGGCAGCTTTGGTAAGAGACAACGCATCACATACCCTGCATTTGACATTAATATAAGAAATAAGAGCAGAGTATGTAAAAGTTTCTCTAGGGCTGCAGGTCAGAAAATATTCTCTTCAAAAAAGCTAGAACAGAAAATTACTGACTTGATGAAATAAAAAAAAATAACGAAATAAAAAAATAGAAAAAGTAAAAAATTAAAGATCCCATATTATACTAAATTTTCCCTGTTATGTTCTACAATTCTACACTTTGTTTAAAGTACGTACTTAAAGAATAAGTAAGACACACACAAGGATCTAGAGAGCAGGAAACAAGTCATGTTGTCTGTCTGTGAAACCTATAAAGCAGCTTTACATGATTTACACCTCAAAAACCTCCTTCTTTATCTGACACTGGCGTTAGTAAAAAACCCTCATATCAGCCTTGCCTGGTACGGTTTGTTTCAGCTGCTGTCTCTTTAAGGTACCCCTCCCCACGTGCCCACTCTCTTCTGATTGGTCAATTCTATGGAAGCTTTATTTAGGGGGCAGAACGCTGCAGGGCTACCAGGGGACAGCTGCTCTCCAGTGCTGGGAGAAGAAAGTCTTTGTTAGAGGTTACCGGCTTACAAAGAGTCTTGAAGCCATCTCCCGAAATTCTTGGTTTCATATCGGGGAACTATCGAGTGATTTGCAGAACAAGTCGTTTAGTGCCCTCTGCAGACTCATCCTGGGATAACTCCAACATACATTTACCTCATAATCTGAAACTTTGCCAAAAAAATTAATATGGAAAGTTCTTGAAAATAAGAAGAAATTTTCTTTAAAGCATCCTACATTGTTATCCTTTATGGAGTTTTAAAATCTCAGGCTTTCTTGTTTTATGTTTTATGTTGTCGTTGTTGTGTCACAGAAGGGAGCAGCCTGAGCACGAGGATGGAGGAGATTTTGCAAACACACGGTCACCTCTGGGAGGGCTTCATGGGCAGCAGGCAAACACCCAGGTTAGAAAGAAGATACAGCAAGTATTTAAATGATCTCTGCATACTGAGAGCAGACATTGAAAAAAAGCACACCTGTTCATTTCTGCACCGCTCAGCCTCTTCATTATGTTTCCAGTCTGTCAGAAATGCAGCAGCTGCTAAGCAGGTGCAGTGCCTTCATTTACCTGGGGATGGAGCGCTTCATGGCAAACATCCCGCCTGGAAAACTAGCAGCCCTCAATCTGTCAGGTGCAGTGAACCCACACAAACACAGGAATTCTTTGCATTTTCTCTACATGTTTTTGTATGGCAGGACCTTGAAGCAGTTTTATATGAATACATGTATGTCTTATACTCTTGAATGTGAAATGTTGCTGTGTGTCACAGGTGTGCTGCATGCTATGGTTTGTTTCAGTTTGTTTAGACACCCATACTTAAAGGCAGGGTTGGTAATTTTCGAAAACTAGCATGATTTTGAAAGTAGCATTCCCTCAGTTCTCAGTCTATACCCACCCGTGTCCTCTGTGCTCCCTTACTGCCATCACACCAAGAGCACACAAATCATTAATTTCAGTCAGGACCTAAAGACAATTTCAACCAAAATCTTAAAAAGTGTATCTGAAGAAAATGACCAACCCTGCCTTTAATGTTAAAAACGTCCTTTATGTCACAAACTCATATTGTGTCCATCACTTCTCTTAATTTATTATCAATGATACCAGGCTACTTTCTGTTTTCCTCTCACATCCAATACAATGTGTATTATTTTGGCTTCGTTATGTCACCTCATCAACATTAACACTACATAAAGGCCTATTTACATTATACGCTCAAATAATACCAAAGAAACTGTCATCAAACATTCTGTGCAATCGATGTCTGAGTTATGAGCCAGATGTCGTTAAATCTCACGGTTTTGACTTTTAAAAAGCCTTTATGTGATAAAAGATAAAAGAAGAAAAATAGGTGACTAAACTCTGAAATGAATGAATGACTGAAAGTTGGAGCAGGATTGTTTGTGGATTATGTAAGCAGTGAATGGAGCAGGAGGCTTCCTATCCTCAAACACATCAGTCTTTTATTCCCTGAGTTGGTGTAAAAAGAAATATCACCGTTCTAATATCTGAGGTTTCAATACTGGAGCCCTGCTGCAGCTTTTCTACAACTTTAATAAGATCATCAGACTGGGACTTGGTCATCAAGTAGCTGGAAGCAGCAGGAAAGTTCATCCAGATACAGCTCATGGTGGAGGAGGGGAGATAAACCCAGCTGTGTGCACCACTGAATGATGTTGTGAATCTAGACAAGGTTGAATTTATTGACATTTCTGGAAAGGATTTTTCTGTGTGTTGGTGTGTCTTCCACCATGCAAAAATTCAGATTAATTTGTGTCTGGACATAGTTCAAAAAGAAGGCCTTGTTATTCCTTCTGCACTTCATAGATCAATAATAACTGAATAGGTTTTTAGATTTTCACAGATTTTTAAAACACAGAACAGAATATGTTCCTCTTTGTGGCTGCTCGCCTATGTACCACCAGGAAACACAGGTGGTCAGATGATGGGTGGACTTGATCCAGTTTGACTGACAGAGTGACAGACTGGTATTTCAATCCCTTCAGGCCACACATATGTGCCACCCAGCGATGTGGCATTAGTGCTGCTAACTATAGTGTGACTGACACCATGTTCTGAATTCCAGCTGTTAGTTCACAGCACACTGGAATTGGCCTCCAGGATCTGATGAGGTGATGGCAGGTTTGTGTTTTCTTAGAAAAAAAAAAGGAGTGGTGGTGCAGAATGTGCGGTGCCATCTGCACTTCTGTCTCATCTAGGAACTACGTTATCATTGTTGTTACTAAATGATTTTACTGCTTAACTTTGAGGGACAAAGCTTCATGACTGTACCGTTGCAGTGACAGTGACCGATGACTGAATGGATCCTTGTTTTGGCCCGAGGGGGCTGAATAGCTGCAAGGAGGGAGGCAGCAGTGACTCTCTTCAGACATGATCATTGCTATAGAGGAAGTCAGAATGCCTGCGAGGCACTGCCTATAGAGGGTCTGGTCAATGACCTCTCTGACACACACCTGGTGTCACAGCAGTATTCTCACACCTGAAGCCTCAGATCAAATGTCTGTGTGGTAGAAGTCACGATCCTGCTCTTATAATAAATTGAATGTGTTGGATTCAGAGGTTGCTGCTAAAAACCTCTTTGGCTCTGTGACATGATTGATTACCAGTTAAACGTTTTGCACATGAATAACCTGTTTGCATCATCATCGCCGTGTGAACATTAGTGATAAACACATGAAAAGACTTCCTGGTTCAAAACAAACCAGAGAATAACATGTGCACAGTTCTGTTTTCTTCTATCGTCAGACATTAATGATGATGTTTCCTCTACAGAGTGTCGCATGGCTCTGCTCTTTGACCTGCTTCAGAACAAGGCCAGTGTGGTCCGACAGAAGAACCTGGACATGCACAAAAGGTAACAAATCAGATACAATATACTTACCTTCTGACCATTGTTATCTGTCCTCATGTTTGCTCTCCTCCAGTGTTTTACTAAATTATCTTCAGACAAGGCGAGCTTATTTATATAGTACCTTTCAGACAGCAGGCAATTCAAAGTGCACTGGGCCTGTTTCACCAACCGTTCTTAAGAACACATTTGTTCTTCAATCCTACCTACAAACTTTTTGAAAAGATTGTCGGCGCCATCTTTGGCGCTCTGTTAGCCATCTACACAACCTTATTTTCTGCTACCAGCATGTGTTTCCTGCGCTCATGCCCTTTTATGGGCATTAGTGGGCGGTTATCTGTGCTAATTGGGAACAAAAGGCACATGCTTTCAACAAGGAGATAAGATCACAACTTCAAACAATTCAGTCACTTAATGTTACCAGAATGATTGAAATCGATTTAATTAATAATCCAAATGTCCAAAGCCTTCTTATCAGTATTAGGGATCAATCACAGTAATTGTCATTTCTAGTGTTGTCACAATACTATAATATTAAACTTTGATAAGATACCAAACAATATCGATATCTGTTTCGATACCATGGCAACTAAAATAAAAGTCCTAAGCACCCAATGGCCTCCCGCGGACAGGTGTTGTAAATTAGCATTTTGCTAAAAACACTAAGAGCAGTGCATCTGGAACTTGTGCATGGTTAAATGTTACAGCACCAAAGTTACTGTATGTCCATGTTAAATAAACAAATAAGAAATTATAATAATGGGTCATGTCTTGTTTTTCAATTACAGAAAATTGAAGCCAAACTCCTGCTCGCTCTCAGGTTTAAAGTTTTGGTTAAATATGACTGAGGGTCTGACGTTTTTTTTTAGCACTTGGTACTTTTCCATACTATTACTTTTTAAAATAATGGAGATAATATAATTTTAACAAATCGTCTTGAAAATGTGAGTGACTACTATGAGTGTTTCTTGATGTATCTCAGACCTTAGGTCGGTAACAGATTATATTATCCCTGATCGGTCACTCATTATCTCGCTGTCTCTCTCCTCTGCAGTTCTGAACAGCTGGCTCTGGAGAATCCTCTACAGGCCGCGCTGCTGCTGAGTTTGGGAGGAGTCGGCTGTATCGCTCTTAACCAGTGGCACTGCAGCCTTCAACAGAGCGCACACAGGGTGGCGAGTGTTCTGCACAGTACGTTTGTGATACCTTCTCTTTATGTAATCACAAGGTATGCCCGGTGTGTTTGTATGTTCCAGCCAGAGCCGGCCCTAACCATTTTGGTGCCCTAGGCAAGATTTCAGCAGTTGCCCCTTATATTGCAAACAGTTTGACCACCAAAGACAATATTCATACACTTAAGAAAACTGGCTTACAGCTTTATATTTAACAGAATTTCTTTATTTAAAAAATACTTAGACAAACGTTAATAAAATGGTAATAACACTAATATTTTTTACAAGTAAATACAAAATAAAATAGATAAAAATAACTAATGTAACAGAACAAACAATACCAAACAGTTTAGGGAGCAGAAGTGACGGCCCAGACGGCCCGGGTATAGCAGGGGATGGATTTAAATGTTTCTGATTGCATCTGGAGAGAGAAGAGGAGCATTTGTGAAACAATCTGCAT
Organism: Labrus bergylta; assembly: GCF_963930695.1. Lineage (NCBI taxonomy): Eukaryota > Metazoa > Chordata > Actinopteri > Labriformes > Labridae > Labrus > Labrus bergylta. The sequence continues at coordinate 5,929,122 of NC_089204.1, forward strand.
TTTATAATATAGATATTATTTTCTCTTCAGAGCAGTACAGAAAACTCAGTATTGTTTTACTTACAACCAGACCTACAGCATGCACACATATCTATTCAGTGAGGACTTCTTTCACAAAATGCATTCATGCTCTTAGACATCAATACTTTAAATGCAAGAGCTTAAAACTATTAATGACAACAGAAGATGGAAAATAAACATTTTAATCAACTAGGGTGAAAGCTAACTAAGTACACAAAGATGTCAATAAATATATAATTAGGTTTTGTGTCCCAAACAACATAAGAATAAAAGAAAAAGAGTATTTACACTGGTTATTTTCTTAACCTGATTAATCTTTACCTAATGAATGTACAGTGGAAATGTTAACTTGAGCTACTGATTAGGAATTATAAAACACGGATGTTACTATCATCCATCCATAACAAGCTAGCTAAACTACCACAGATAAATAACTGATCCGTGCAGCACGTTACCGCTGTGTCTTTTTCAGATTAATCCTTTTTTAAGTCCCTGGGCTCCAGAGGGCTTTGTTGTTGTTGTTTTTTACATCACGGTCATTTATAAACTTGATATTAATCGGTACACTCATTGTCACTCACTTCTAATAAGTCACCTGCCCTCCTCCTCCACAACGAGCAGGTAATGAGCAGCTGTGTTGTGATGCGCCGGGTCAAGCAGGAGGCAAGAAAATAGAGCCTTTTTAAATATGTGAAGTAGTGTATTTTCATAGCTTCTTTTGTATCATGATTAAATAATAGCATGAAAATTATATTAGATAACTAATATTCAGTGATAGTTAAACACATTTTCCCTTCTATTTCTTCTTCTTATCTTCAACTTTTCTTCAACTTTTCTGCCTCACTCATTTGGGGCGCCGGCCGCGCCCCCTATGGAGGCTGGCACCCCTAGCATTTACCTATACTGCCTATGCCACGGGCCGGCCCTGGTTCCAGCACTGACAGGGAGATGAAGCCTTCTTAAAGATCCCTGTGCAAACTCTGAAGCCATCCTCCTGGTTGCTCTTTTCAACTTATTTACAGAATGTGGTGTCATTCATGCCTTTGTTGCCTTCATGTCAGCACATGGAGTCCAGACACTGTTGGTTGTGAAGCTGAAGCCTTTTTTAGACCAGATGGGCGTTGATGGTTAGGTGCAGGGGCGCACGACAAATCAGCATGAAGGAACTAAAGGCAGAGGAAGAATCATATTTAAAATGACAGCAGAGCAACGATAGACTGACAATGAGGGAGGAACGCAATGCAATTGGTTAGATGAGACCAGCTGACGAGACAGCTGATTACCCAATGACAGCCCCGGAAAATGACAGCTCGAGAGAATGACAGCGAGCGTGCATGAGAGGGATGAATGAGAGATAGACCCGACTGTGAAGGAAAATATAAAGTCTTCCTGACTGATCTTACGCTGGAGTTTGCATGTGTTTCTTGACGACCCTGGTGAAAGCCACAAGCCGCAACACAACGGTCTGAGGAAGTAAAAAAAGTTGATGTTTGTACTCCGAGTGCTGCTGGAGCTTTTTGACTTCACAGGTGCACATGTTAGCTTTTTGTACCAAAAGATCATTTAGAACCCCAAAGATCTAAAACTAGAGTCCATGTTTAACATGAAGTATATTTATGGTAGCATCTCAGAGAAAGCTTTTAATCTGTGTCATCGTGTGTCGTAGATCTTCTGAAGGTCAGACTGACCTCTGGACAGACGGTCCACGCCCTGAGAACAGTGGACGGTTCAGAAAGGAAACATCACAAAATGACAGAATTACATGGTACTGCTCATCCTCCTCTCCTCTTTCGTTTTAGATGTTATTTATTCTTTAGAAATCTATCTTAGAAACAAACATCGAGCAAAATTATTCAAAATGTGAATCCAGCTCTGTAACCCAAACATATTATGATTATTTCTGTCTTATACAGATCAGGTTCTTCTTGCTGAGTCGGAGGACGACAATGTTCACCACAAAACCACTCTCTCACCTTCAGCCTTCAACGTCATTCTTTACGGACTCCCAACCTTAATGGCCACATGATGTCCTGTACATCCTCGATATGTCTCTTTTAATTTAAGATATCTACATGTAGACATGTCAGCTTTGGGATTAGTACTGTATACTGAAAACTAGAACTGCTAAATAAACAAGATCTTTTATTCCTCACTTTCATTATTTTCTCTGTCTAACTCTGTGACGTTATTGATTTTTGTTCTTGATGTTTTAATGTTTTTAACTCTTCACAACAGACTCCACAAGACAAGGTGAAATGTGGTAAACTGCAAGAAAAGATAAGGCTAAAAGGAGCTTACAGAGATCCGTCCTCAATGTTTTTTATTATGACTGAAATACTGTGAACATTGTGCTGACATTACTTTGGGATCCCTACCTTACATTAAACTCATGATACATTCACTCATTAGACTGTCCAACATTTTTACATAGTCTGTAAAATCCTCTTCACCATGTTTCTCTAACTCTAATATGTGTCTCTAGTCCGTCTACAAACCCCCAATGATGAGAAAAGTCCATCCTCTCCGTCTTCTACCTGCTCCACTTTTCAGAAAATGTGTGCTCAAACAGGCTGTTTGGAGATTTTCCCTTCATGACATCACAAAGGGCAGTAACCCCTCCCCCAGGTTGGTGACACTCCCACAGCTAGGTGTTTGTTCTGCCCTCTGAGTCTTCCTTCTCACTGTAAACAATAGGACATGGAGCGAGAACTTCAGTTGATGAAGTTCAGCATGATGTTCATTTAGTAAATGACCGTCCCATTTAGATTCAAATCGACCAGAAAGCAGAAGAGGATTTAGGGCGGGGCTACCTGTGATTGACAAGACACTCTCATCCAGCCTTCTGTTGTACAAAAAGTGTAAGTTAGCATCCCAATATATGTCACCTCTGTTTGTAAAACATGTAACTTCATTGTCCTTATGCCATGCTGTATTACAACAGGTAAACCTGATAAAGGACATGAAGTAACGTATTTTCCGCACTTTAAGGCGCACCGGATTATAAGGCGCACCTTCAATGAATGGCCTATTTTAGAACTGTTTTCATATATAGGGCGCACCGGATTATAAGGCGCATAGAATAGAACGTGTTTACAACTGAACAAGGCTGGGAGATATTGTGAATATATAAATGTAAATACGTATAAAACGTAACGTATAAAACTACAAAAACAAAAGTACATAAGACGATTTCCCCAAATAATAAATTATTTCTTTGACGTTTCTCTTAACTCTCAAAATGTAGTTTTATACGTAGTGCATTCACAATAACTCAACGTTGTTCAAACGTTAATGTGCATATTCACAATATCTCCCAGCCTTGTTCAGTTGTAAACACGTAAAAGAAACACGGTCTGATACCGCTAATTCAAACGTTAGGTCAGGGGTGCCCAAACAGTCGATCGCGATCGACAGGTAGATCGCTGACTGATTCTCAGTCTATCGCGAGATGTTTAGTCAATATAAAATACAATTGTAAAATAGAAAAGTGATTTCAATTTCATCTCGTTGCACTGTTTCCCACACACGATACCTTTTTACTGTGCCCAAGTATACTTCCGACCTGTGTGTATTTAATTTTTCATTTATTCATGAAATTGCTGCGTGCACGAGAGAGCGAGCGGGGGAGCGAGAGAGAGAGAGAGAGAGCGCAAGAGAGAGTGCAGGCATGCGCAAGGACGTGCAGGTAAAACCGGGGGGGGGGGGGGGGTAAATGTTTTACCAAAAAGTCATATATAGAAACTATGCTACGAGTATTAAGCGCATTTGATGAAGCTGCAGCTGCTTTTCTCTGCTCCTCTCTGCTGTCATGACTGTGAGCATCGCGGGGGACGAGACACACCAACATACAGCGCAAACGCACACGCACACGCACACACACACACACACTTGCACTGGAGCGCCAGCCACCACGTGAACCTTTTTACTTTTAGTGCTACAGCACACAGTTGATCCGTGATCCGTACGGACCGAGGTGGGAACACACGTGACCCGGTCAAACGGTCGGTTGGACTTTACTCCGTTCACTCTCACCGTGTCTGCAGCTAATTTAACAAAAGCAAAATCATCTCACAGCAGCCTGCTGTAGTCTGTAGTCTGCATTATTTTTTACAGAACTCTCATTTATTATTTTCTGTTTGTTGTGTGAGTATTAAATGCGTTTGTAGGCTGTTGCTAAAGGCTATGGCTCACTATGTGGACTGGTAGATCTCGGCAGACTGGCAACTTTAAAAGTAGATCTTGGTTCAAAAAAGGTTGGGCACCCCTGCGTTAGTGCATAACTCAACATTGTTCAGTTACGTATAACACGTAAAGCTCACTTTTTCAGTTCATTCCCCGTCCACGAATCCCTCGAATTCTTCTTCTTCAGTGTCCGAATTGAACAGTTGGGCGAGTACGGCATCCAACATGCCCGGCTCCCTCTCGTCATTATCCGAGTCAGTGTCGCTGAGCGCCGTGTACAACCAGTATGGATCAACCAATTAACCAATTGATCCATATATAAGGCGCTCCGGATTATAAGGCGCACTGTCGTTTTTTGAGAAAATTAAAGGCTTTTAAGTGCGCCTTATAGTGCGGAAAATACGGTAATAAAAATTAAAAAAACAGTAGCGGAATGGGACGGGGGTCACTCCTGTGTCAGCCTCTAATATGTCATCTAGCTACGGCTGGCTACACACTAGAGGATTCGGCTTGTCTTTTGCTCCACTTTATAAACCAAATATGGTCATTACAGGTAAAAAAAAAAGAGATAGGCCGGGTCGTCATTTTATAGATAGTCTGTCGCTGAATCAGAACAGACAATGAGTCAGATGTGTTTTGAGTGAAGTGATACAGCTTCCTCTTAAACCTGTTACGGAAGCACTGTTGTTTTTGTTTTGTCTTTTTATTTAAGCCTTGTTAGTTGGAGCTTCTACAACAATTAGCGCTGATTTATTCTCTTCTGACTCATTATTAAAACATTCTGTGTCAACATGTAAACATTTAGACCTCGCTTTACTTTCTGGATTCATCCTTTTTTTCAATGCAGCTCAAATTAAATGTAAATGTGTTTGCTGTTTTTTTAATTTGGAGACTATTTCTATACCATCATTAATCCTTCAATATGTTGCCGTGCTCCTCTGACTGTTAATTTAATAATTCCCCCGCCCTAGTTCTTCCTGTAAGATCTGTGTGACCGGAGGTTTTAAATAGCTGCTGCTCCATTTGTTGTATTGAAGTCAAACCTATATAATTAGAGAGCATCTCCCTGTAGTCTCAGTGATGTAAAAGAAGGACACTGCTGCATCTCTGAATGTCTCATTTCACTTTAACAAACTCTCAGACAGCTCAGCTGACGAGTCCAAAGTAATATCCACCTTATGACATCACACATTGACCTTATGACATCACACATTGACCTTTGTTACCGTTCCTTTGAGCTGTTTGACGTCACTTCCTGTTTCCTGACACTTTCTATTTTTTAAAGTGAAATAATTTAATTTCAAACATGCTTTTTAGCATGTGATTAGTTGTGATTAACTATTTAAATTTAGCGATTGATCCCGGAAAAATTAGCATTTCAAAACCTTAATATAAATAATATTTCAGTCTGGACCAAAGCAGCAGACAGACTTACATTGTTATGAAAAAACCCATTACCTTCTAAGGTAGGAGAGGAGTCCAGTATCAACTCGACTCATGTCTAACCAGAATGTCAAGCAGCTTCCTGCTTCACCATTCACTGTACGAGGGAGAGAGAGAGAGGAAGCTGAGGTGACAAAGAGGAATGGGATGAAGCCTTTTGATTGTGATGCTGGTGCTTTTCAAATCAGAGGCATGCTGCATATCAGCAGAGGTTGTGAGGTCAGAGTCCATTCAGCATAATATCTGATAGGATGCATCATTTTCAACAACATACAGTCATCTTAAAGCTAGCTGAACAGCAAATATCAGTTTGCACGTTCACACTAATCCACCGTTTCCTGTCCTCGTTGATTCTGTTGTGAAAGAGAATTTAAGGTGAGGTGTTTCCTGTTCAGAAATACACTTTCTGCATGTGGTTACACCCCCCATCTCTTTCTCTCCACTGTATATCTGTGAGGTATTCAGGCTGCAGTGTCGAGCTTCATGTCTGTGAATCGGCCATTCTGACAGGCGAGGTTAACTGATGTGCCTGTGAAGTATCCGTAAAATCTGTGCTTCTTAATTCAAGGCCTGACCGGTCTCACATGCTATCCAGGGAGGCGCAGACGTTTTTTTGTTTGTTTGTTTGGCTGATCACATTACTTTTATATATGTGGCCTGGATCAGACTAAGGTGGGACTCCACATCTGAAAGTGGCCTGAATGTTATTTGAAAATATCAGATTCCATGTGACCTGTGCTGTTCACATTGTCGGGGAAAAAAAATCAGATCTGAGTCAAATACTGGAGGATAAACATTTAGATTAATCACTCTCTTACCTGCAGTGTGAACGCAGCTTAAGTGTTGTGTTTGGCGTCCTCTCTCCTGTGCTTCATGGTAGTTACAGCCTTTAGGTTTACTAACCTTGAAAAACGTCAACTTCAACCTTGAAAACAAAATATGTAGTGTCTCAGATAATCCTTGAACACTATTTGACCAAAGCCTTTTGAACTTTGGCCCAGTTTTCTATGGTGATACTAAAGACGATGCAGATAAGCAGATTGCTTTCTACTTCACTCTGACCCGGAGGGGAAACAGTCAGTTATCTGGCATCATGTTATCCCCAATGATTCACCCAACAGTTTTATAGCCTACAGATTTGTGCTCCTTACATCTGCACGTACACTCATCATATTGTCCAAGCTAGAAATATGCAATTAACCGCAGTAATCATAAGAGAACAGCATGGAGGGTCGCTCCCTCCAAACACTCCTCCTTTTAATGGTTTTATGATCGAGTGTGTTTAGATACTGTGCACAGAGTCACTTTTCTGATGACACTGAAGTGACTTTTTAACTTTATGTGTAAGGCCAAATGAAAAGTCATTAAAGGACTGTCTGGGAGAGTTTAAGATGCCGGTAGGAGCAGAGTGAAGAGTCTTATCATTTCATGCTTCATAAAGTCAGAAATCTTCCACTGACAGCAGATCCACAGGGACGTGTTGGCAGGACGGTGATACAGAGACTAGAAAATACCATGACTAGCACTCAATGGTGTAATTAAATAGTACAGTAATCTCAGTCTGTTTACACCTCACCTCTCTGTAGAAGAAGGAGTATGTGCATATGCGTGTTACTTATTATTTTTGCAGGTCTGTGCGTGAGGAGCTTGTTATCAAAATGTTGTCATGCAGACATTTTTTTGTGATTTTTTTTTTCTGTAAATGTGTCCTTTTATACATGATAACTTGTTGTACATGAAATTAACTGGTGCACACAATGAAATGATCTAAAATGATCTGTGTCCATATTTAGGGCTTCAAGGGCTTTATGTTTTTATCATCCTGATTACATGAAAATGAAATGCAGGGACACAACTGTGTGTGCTTTGTGATTTAATTCATGCATTCTTGAATCATTCAGTTATTTACAGTTTAGATTTTATTAAACCCTGGCCATAAATATGCATGTTGCTGCTTTGCCTAGCAGATTACACATTTCTCTTCCCTTTTTTCTGAACACATTGGGTGCTTATCAAGTGGTTTATACAGTAGTACGGTAGCCTACTGTAAACAGCACTGTGCACATAGAAGGACATCTTGGCAGTCTTGGAAGTCGTTTTATGCTACCTACTGGCTACATCAAAATGATCAAAAAGTTGGCCATCGTTACCACAAGCATGTGTCATCAACAAACGATGGGTTCTGAGATTTGGAGAAATTAATGTTGGGACTAGATTTTGTGAAGGACCACTTAGAAAACGACAAGCTGCACTGAATACGTTTCTAACCTGCTGGTGGCAACAGTCTGAGGAGCCATTAGAATGAATCTATTGAAGGTTGATCTGTTGCACATGTCACAATAAAACCCAGGCCTGCCACTAGTGCAGCTCAAACCATTATCTTCTTATGAAACTAGATACACAATAACGAACAATAGTGATGCTGTTTGATGGCGTCTGACACCACACAGCAAGTCAATCCCAGTACTCCCACCAAAAGAAACAGGCTCATTTACATTACCGTCATGCCCAGGTTATTCAGGGCAATGCATGGTGTCTGTCACTTGCTATTGTAACCCAGGTTAATTGAACAGGTTACTTAAATATTAGCCCTTTATTTTTTTAAAGCACAATGATTCTTTTACTTAAAAAATGTATACATTTAGTAGCACTTTCATCCATGAAAATGTAAAAATTGTCCTGTATTAAAACCATATGTCATTGTGGCTAGTGTGACTGCATCAGGTTACTTAAATATTAGCCCTCTATTTCTTTTCTTTTGAGAGGGGAGTGACCTCAGTGAACCTCCATAACTTATGAATATTTGGTTTTCATTTCATTTTTCATTTTATTTTTCTAAAACATTCCATAATCTCACTTGAACTCCGGTAAAATCCTCAACCTATCAGAACTCCTCCCACCTATCATAAATATCCGGTTCACGAGGTCACTTCCCCTCACCTCATCGCATGCTGCAGAAGTAAAAATTGTTTGGTTTGCCCAAGACAGGACGAGTTTATGATTTACACAGCGGTGAGTTATATGTTGTATATTGTATATTTTTTAATGTTAGATGATAGATAAATGTGGTTGGTTGTTTCTTCCGCGGGAGAAATTTCTATGCAGAATCTCCTTGGGAAAACCACTACTTGAAGCCACGGCCGGGTCATTGGAAACCTTGGCATGTATTTCTTTTCATTTGATTTCATAAAGTAATCCAAGCCTAAAGTTAAAGGTATATTTATGTTTTGTGATGTTTAAGTAATGAGGTTTTTACAGCGTGAAGATGGCGAGCTAACACCTACAAGATCTACCCTGCCTACAAAGTGGTAGGATCTATAAAGACATTCGATCAAGGATAAAAAAAAAAAAGACATTGACTTTTTTTTTTGGTTTTTGATGGACCCAAACCGCGTTTTTGATTAAGAGAATATTTATGTTGGTTGTTGAACTTATTGTTTTGTTATATTGGAAGTATTTTTTTATGTGAAATACAATAATTATTATTTAAATTGACCTGTGTTTGGATTTTTGTTGGTATTCACATTTGAGCTCCGAGAGACCTACCTTATTTCTTCCAAATTTAAATTTGACTTTACTGCACAATTAGCCCACATGCTACACTATTCAGGAAAAAAAAGCGGCTAATGGCTCAAATGGACTTTCATATTTATTCTGATATTTTCAAGGTTGAAGTTACGGGTCTTCCTGTTTTGTTTTTCAACATGATTACAGCCTCAAGGTTACATAGTGAAGCATGTTCAAATGAATACAAAGACTCTGATTAAATAGAAGCAACTACTCGTTCTGCAGTATTTGTTGTGTTGTATTGATCTGTATTCACTCTCTGGGAGCCGTCAGACAGGAAAGTTTACTGTCAGGTTGGGAACAGTAAGAGGGCTGTTGGCCATGTTTGCCATGTACGTTCTGAAATTGCACAAGATGTTCCTACAGAGCAGCATCATAGGAAACACAGCTTTGGACATGTCTGTGAAGTACAAGTACAAGATACACAGTGCTTCACTGCACATTCCCTCTTTTCAACAGGAGAAGCACATTCATTCTGTATGTGAGATTTTCATGTTTTAATAACGTCATGTGTTAGGTCAAGAATGATTCAACAATTTAATTTATGTATTGACCGTTCAAACTCTGAGAGAAGCCTGTATACAGCCGACGAATTAAAGGAATAATCCCAGATAAATGAGACGAGAAACATGGAATATGCAGAACTCCATGTAGCTTGAACTCTTACTTATAAAATGATATCTGCATGTTAATGCATCTATCAATCATCTCTCTTTAAACACCATTTCATTCTTACTTCTTCAGTTGCTAGTCAGACTATGAACAATGGAAATGCACAAACAAGGAAGTCATCGCTGGGAGTCTTTTTTATGCTAACTGCTGAAGACACCCAGAAAAGTTGGCTGACACTACAAAAAGTCTTCATCCTCGTTGGATGAAGCTGAATGGTATCATAATTGCCAAGCATTAATTGCAAATTAAGATTAAATGTGACTTCCTGGAGAAGACAGAAGCATTTCTTTTAAACCGGGCATACACTGTTTGATTTCAGGCCGATTTAAACTAGACTTTTTAACTGCGCAAATCATTTTGTAATTTGGCCATTCTCAGCCCAATGGCGCGTTCTTTGTTGTGAAGTTCACAGGAGGGCACAACCACTATTCATGGCCCGATCTGCTGCTCCTGACCGGTCAGATATGTTTCTGCAAACTGTTCTCTTGCACATTTTTTTCCTTGTTGAGCCTGTGCAGACAGTGTCTGAAAGCACTGCTGTTGCCTTGGATCATAAATCGTGAGCTTTGGTTGTGCATCCTAAATGATTCAGTCGCAGTGAGCTGACATTCCAGCACATTTATACAATTGTGTGGTGTACGCCCGGCTTTAGATACTTAAACAGACCAAAATACCACTTAAAGCACTATACATATTGAACTTCCTTGACTTACGACTCTGCATGCAATCCAAAAATCAAGCTGTGAGAGAATATTGAGACCATGAGAGTGGAGAGGATTTTCTGCAGTTAGCGATAAGCTAATTAGAGGTGTGTCTAGTGTTTATGGCATTGCCATGGAGTGGAGTCTTGGAGAACTGTCTTCCTGTGCAGCAGTCAATAATAATACAGCAGCAGGAGCAGTATTGGATGAAACCACGGGGCAGAGTAATGCTCATTTCCCAACCTTCACTTGCTTGTTTTTGCTTTCCTCGGCCATCAAACACAAATTTAGACATTTCAGCATCTAATCTCCCCGCCGCCTTAATCCAGGCTTGGACTTCCTTTTACTCGTCTTCAGTTTCCCCATTCAGTAATACTTTGTATGCTGCTGAGCTCCCATGGAGGTAAATGTGAGGCACTTAACACGTCCGTCCTCCAAGCAAGGCATTAGCGTAAGGAGAGCTCATATATAAGACATGACACTAACATCCTCTCCACCCTTGGCTTCATATAGGAGCACATGATCAAAGGATAAGGATGGTAAATAATCATGGCAGCCAGATATGAGAACTGTAACACATAAACAAAATGCTTCCTGCTGGAGATGAACACAATATCCTCAAATATTACATTTCCATCTAACCTCCAGAATGAACCAACAGCACCGTGATGGATTTGTTCATCTTCAGCAGGAGGAGTACATTCATACAACACATGACGCTATGGCAGCCAATATATCCTGCTAATCCACACCAGGAAAGCTCATCTTCATTCTCCCCGTGGGCCTGTACATTAAATGAACCATTTCATTAGCACAGATGCTTTAATACGTTAGCCTGGAGGCTGTTGTCCCATGCAGTCACCTCAGATGAAATGAAGCCTCTCCTGATTGCCTCCATCGGCGACCTTCAGATTGCTCCCCTCGTGTTTCTGCCGGCTCTCTCTGGGTGTGTTTAGGGAATTATGATTCTAAATGAGAGGGCCACGCTCGAGACAATCTCCTGGCCTCTCATTAGAAGAGTAAAATAGCTTCTTAGTCAAGAAGAAGAAATGTATTTACCGACCGCCGACTGTGTTTCTGTGCACACAGCGGTGATTGCTTTCTTATTTTGTTAACTGCTCCCTATTGGCTGTAAGGGTCTGCTGCGTTTCTTCCTCCCTTTTATCCATTTGAGTTCTTAAATTGCTGGTAAGCCTGTGAATCCTAACTGTTCTGTGTGACATGTGTGTCTCTTTCCTGATCGTACTTCCTTTAACAAGAAAGCAGACAATTGAAAGATTGTTAAAACCGTTTAAAAGAAAGATTCAGCTTCACTTTGAAAGTCTGGATTCTCTCTGCACTGGTTTATCTCGGCCAGTTGAACATGGCCCAAACCAAAGCAGTGACCAAAAATGTGCAAATTTTGCAATGACAGTAGGAAACCCACCTAGGGGGGCCCCATCTGACAGCACTCTTTCTCGTTTCCATGCTAAGCTGCAAATGCAGTGTTGCTGTGAAAACCAAAGTTTGACAATGACAATCAACAAATAATAATGAAGAGGAATTATCCGTCTATAGGGGAGAAAACAGAAACAGGAAAAAAGAGAGAGTAGCCACCGTCGGGACACTGGCAGACATGATGGTGAGGAACGCTGGTTGGAGGGCCTGAGGGTTGAAGAAACCTGGACATGACTTGAAACGTAAAGAAAGTAGATCGTTGGAAATGTAATGATGTCGAGCCTGTTATCTTAACACAACAATATAGAGGAATTCAATTCTTTGAGCTTTGGCGCCCACCGAAGGTCTCTGCGTGCAACTGCATAGTTGTAAAACATAGAAGTGTATATAGCCGTCGGACTTGCAGGCTACTGTTTCTCCAAGCTCTCTAATATTTACTCTCGTCTAGCTTGCTTGATAGCTTTCTCTCTTGTCACCGTCCTCTTCCATCTTTAAGCCTCAGCCATCGTATCAGACAGTACAGAGACAGGCTAACTGGTTCCTTTTTAGCTGAATGCTGTGTGACTAGTGCATTAAAGGTGCACACACTTCTCGCAAGAGAATCGCAGCCCGTTAACAAAGTTACATACTGTAGGGCTGAAAGCAGGCGACTGGGACGCTCTGTGGAAAGGGGAGTGACGTCGTTCTACCCTGTTGAAAGTTACTGCACCATTAGATCCACTTTGAAAGTTCATTCTTTGAATTGTAAAAGGTTACGTATTGTATTGTTAAACTGCAGACTGATTGGCTGACGAGCTGTTCAGCTTCAAGACACATTGCAGTTTAAAAGACGAGGAGAAAGGAGGCAGAGATTGTCAAGCACAGTAAGAGTTGGAGTGCCTGTGGACCAAACTGAGATGTCAGCCAAGACTCCCACATCAGAGGAAAAGCCACCCCTTTTCCAACCATCACCACGTGAGTCTCTGACATTTAGGTTTTTGGATTGCACGTTCTTTACAATGCAGTGACCAGTGAAAAATTAGCGGCCATTTGGAGACACACTTCAGTCAACGTACAGTGATACAAGCGTCACGGGACGCAGTTATTCATGTCTGTTTACCCTCTTCGGGTCGTTTCACATTAGGGACCCGGGCCTGGATCCCAGTATGCTTAACCCCAAAGTCCTGTTCATTTGACGTTCACTTTGTGAACATAAACGTGCTGTTCTTGTACTGTACTCTGTGCCCGAGTCTGCTTTAAGAGGTGGTCTCATGCAACGCCCTCATTTTGAGCTGTGTTTCAGTCCCCTTTGTTAAGAAAGTTACATAACCTCAAAACCACATATTAAAACAGTGGACAGTTAATAGAGACGTAATAAACTCCAATGCTTCCCTGAAGGAAAGTCAGTAAGGTATTAAAGGTCCAGGACTTTCTCTGCCTCACAGTAATGAGACATTTCTTTAAATCACTTCTTAAAGGAAACCAACAGAAATCTGCTGAAAGAAAGACGACCAATGTTGACAAGTATGTAGAGATTATTTACATGTTTTAAACTCACATGATACAGACTTACAGATTTCTAGCTCCAAAATAAGAAGAACAATAATAGGAACAACCAAAAACACCTGATGAGCAGGTAAAATGTCAGCCAGGCTTTACACAGTGAGTAGACATTCACATTTTTTAACCAGCCATTACAGTCGATGTAAGGCCTCTTGAACTCTGCAACTGTGCAGCATCTTTTATTCCTGGTGCTGCTAAAGCTCCCTTTGCTTTTTCACTTCTCTGCATGTTCAAGAGTAAAATGTAAATCAAGACCCATCCGACACAAACATGCAGAAAACTGATCCTACAGACTAGTGTTGTAGTCAAGACCACACTAACCGAGACCAAGACCTACCCGAGACCAGGGTGCTCCGGGGCCGAGACAAGACCAAGACATTTAGGGATCGATACTTTGTCAAGACCAAGACCAAGGCAGGGCATAACCGAGACTAGACCGAGACCTTCAAAAAGTGTTCTCTGATTTCGAGTACTCCAACACTACTACAGTCCAATGAAACACCACCCTGTGACACCGGTCCAATCAAAAAGGAAAATATTCTGTTACGGTTTTCATGTGATAATTAGTCCAAGAAAACACATGTGTCTTTTACATGCAGAAGTTAAATATGTTGTCAGTGTAATAACCTGTATGATTTGTGACTTTGAATCTGTTATTTTCTACACTGACATCTAGTTCCTCTCTAAGTCAAGAAATGGAGTGATGGATATTTGAGCATGACATGGATAGTGAGGAGAAAAATCTAAATTTAGTCACATCGCCAATTATTTCAACTATTCTGTAGAACTCAAGAGAAACAGTAAGGTTGTCATTACGTCAGCGTGGTGATGATGCCTCCAGGCAGCGCTGACTGACGGCTGGGTCAGTCTCACTGATTATCCAGCCAGCAGCTCGTCACTCGTGGCTGATGGATACGGTCCGCACGCTGTACCTGTGGAGGAGTGGCCCTCAGGCAGGAGGCTCCCCCTCTGGGGATTTAGGCTTCAGGTTCTGGAGAGCAGGCCACCTTCTTCTTCCCCCCTGCTGTCTCACCCCGTCTCTCCTCTGCAAGGGCATGGTGAGTCATGAGAAAGCCATGGCTGGACATGCATTTTAAAACAGCTGGGACTCAGTGATGCAGCTGTGGGGCAAACTATCCCAATGAGTGTGTAATGAACCTAAAAGATCAGCCTGTCGAGGCAGAGATCCATTAGGAGAGCGGTTTACAAATTATTCAAAATACATTAAAATAAGTCTGCATAATGCATCCACCATGTTATATAAATCCATACAATAATAACTGAATACATGCTATTGAATGACAGCTAGCAGTCTTACATAATCCATTTAAAGGTTGTGCCTTATTGTGGTAACGCTTTTTGTGCCGTGATCTTTTGAGTCAGGCTCTAGCTTTAAAATCATGAAGTGTCATCATCTACAACCTTTTGTAATGGTGTCACAAAACAGTGAGTTCTGGATTCAGAGCGATGTGTCAAGGTCAATGTCGGCCTGTTTAAATGCTCACACAGACAATAACGCGCTGTCGTTTACAAGGTATTCTGTTTGCAAATGTAGCTTTACAATATTTGTGAAATATTGATCAACAGAGCAGATGTAGGAGAGAGAGTGAGAGACATGGAATGACTGGATTGTATTAAACATAGATGAACCGTTTCTGCAGAGGCGTCATGAAGCCCAGTGTCGACGGTGGGTGGCCCCTCATCGTTGTTCAAAAGGTTTTGAATTTGGTAATCTACTTTTTTTTCTACCATCAGGTACTCCAGCTCACTTGTCAAAGAAAAACTGGAGGGGCTCAACCTGGTGGCTTCTATGATGCAGAGAGTCAGTGGGGGGTGGAGGGTTCTGGGTGTTCATGAGTAAGACAGCTCTGTGGTAGAAACTGTTTCGGAGTATGGTCGTGTGTGCGCACTCTATGATCAGACAGTAAGGAAACATTGAAGTGCTGGCTTCTCTGACAACAATGCAGCAGCCAGTATGTCCTCCTTCTAACTTTAGATTCTGCTCCTGAATGCTCTGGATTTGTTTGGACCAGAGAAGGTAGGCAGTTTTAAGACACCCCCACACGGCCATTTTGGACGCCCCTCGGTTTGTCAGATATGAGAGCAGTTATCAGGTCAAACCAACAGGTGTTGCAGTGATGGAAGCGGGCAAGAGAAGTGGTTCAGATAGAAGTGATTGTACCCGACCTAAAAAGCCTCTGCATGTTTCTAATAAGCTCCACGAGCAGAAACGTGCTCAAACTAGGATCAATATTGGAGATGCTTTTGAAAAATGGAGAGAGGTTAGAACACAGAAAGGTTTACAGACCGATGCAGAGCTGGATAAACACTGAAGCTTCAGTGTTCACCACATGGCAACCTGTGTGAGCATCGACTCTAGAAAGGAGGGAGAGAGGGGAGTCATCTCTCTAATAATGTTTTGAATTTGACCTGCAGTACCCATTTTAAACACTAGGGCTCAGAGTTACATATTGCCTCATTTTAGGATTACCAGAGCTTTAAAGGGAACTTCACACTACAGACTTTGTCCACAGGGGGCCACAGGGAAACCTTTTAAAACCCTTATTTTGGCCCGATACTCTTTTTTCATTGAAGGATAACAGCATTATAGTGCTAAACATGGTGTCAAAAGTGTCTTGAGAAATCAACTATCTCATAAAAATGTTTTGTTTTAGTAATTTAAAAGTTTTTTTGTTTTGTTTGCCCCCCCCCCCCCTCCTCAATCCAGTCTGGATCCAGCCCTCGACTGGGATCAGGATAACCCTAATCCTACTCAAAAGTTTTACACAACACAAACTGAGTTTTTCTCCGGATTGTGGGAGTGGCTCACCTGATCTCTGATTACGTAATAATTTCAAGATTTGATCATCCTCTGTGATTGCATTAATCCATCACAGCAG
This sequence comes from Labrus bergylta, assembly GCF_963930695.1. Taxonomy (NCBI): domain Eukaryota; kingdom Metazoa; phylum Chordata; class Actinopteri; order Labriformes; family Labridae; genus Labrus; species Labrus bergylta. The sequence goes on from NC_089204.1 coordinate 5,945,587, forward strand.
CTGTGGGTTCAAATCCATCCTCGGCCCTTTGTTGCATGACATCCCCGACTCTCTCCTCCTAACATGTCATGTCTCTCTTCAGCTGTCCTATCTAACAAAAAATCTTCTCTGAAAGCAATTTTGGTAAAAAGTTGCAGGTCTGAGTTAGTTAGAGGCTGTAAAAAAAAGAGACAGACTGACTACACGGCCCTGAGCAGGAAAGACAAAGACAGAAGGAAAACTAGGAGGTCCATATGGAAAGAAAGGGAGCCCTGATGAACCATTTATTTTGTAGAACCATGACCTTTGACCTCCATCTTTGCTTGTTGTAAGTCAAAAAATAAATGCAGGGAGACTCATTTTTTGCCTCAGTTAATCGTTCACACCTCCTCCAGTGAGCACCACCAGTCTGAGTACAATAACACATCCACAAAAATATATTCAGACAGCCACAGGCATCAATTCAAGGTTCCTCAATTAGCCGTAGCACTGCATTCAGCCAGACACTTGAGAAATGCACACCTTGAAATGAAGAGTGACCTGACAGATGGAGAATGAAACCAAACTTACAGCTACACTTGAGCCCCCCGCGCCCTCGATTTAATAATCTGAGCAGCAGGATCATTCCCTCTGAGAGCCAGCTGAGATGTTACCTGTTTACATTTACATGAACACTCAGATATTCATGGGCTCCTGGTGGACGAAAAGTGGGTCATTTTGGAGGCAATCATTTCCAAAACGCCACAAACGATAATGAGGTCAAGGTTTCTTCTTCTCAGATGGTTACCACATGGACAACGGTCGGAGCATACTGTGGTGACTGAAGTCATGATTTTTTTATGTAGTGGTGTCGTGTGTTAATCAAGGAGGAGCTGGTATAGCTCTGCAAATAGAGGACAAACAGCGGTGTCCTCCTTTGTCCCATTTATACATAGAGGTTTAATTAATCACCTGATAGCCTATTTGGCTGCTGTGCCGATAGAAAACCCCAGTCACACTGTTACAGGAAGCTTTAAACATATTGGATTTAAATGTTTGCCTCCAGTCTACAGTCTTCTGCCAACTTTTGAAGTCTTTTGGATTTCATGTGAAGTTTGTAAACATATCAGAAAACATCAGAACATGCAGAAAATCATTGTGTGTTCCTTGACCTCTTAATGCAAATTTAAAGGTCACATATTATATAAAATCCTCTTCACCATGTTTCTCTAACTCTAATATGTGTCCCTAGTCTGTCTACAAACCCCCCAATTATGAGAAAAGTCCATCCTCTCCATCTTCTGCCTGCTCCACTTCAGAAAATGTGAGCTCAAACAGGCTGTTTGGAGATTTTCCCTTCATGACATCACAAAGGACAGTAACCCCTCCCCCAGGTGGGTGACACTCCCACAGCTAGGTGTTTGTTCTGCCCTCTGAGTCTGCCTTCTCACCGTAAACAATAGGACATGGAGCGAGAACTTCAGAGCTGACCCAAGCCCTTCCAGAGAGGGGGGGCGTGGTCAGACACAGCTCATTTACATATTTAAAGGTACAGACACAGAAACAGCCTGTTCTGAGCAGGACTAAAATAGAAGGGTTTATAGATATGATCAAATACAGGATGAGAAGAAGAAAAAATGGCCTGACTTTGAAAATGTCCACAGCTGAAAGGCAGAATTTTGGGTCAGAGGTAAAGGTGAGGGCAATCTTAATGCAAATGAAAGCAAGTCAATGGAATGTGCTCAAGTGATCAAAGTTACATTGTGTGAGTGTTTGTGCGTGTTTGTGTGTGTGAGGGAGAAAATGTACATTCTTCATGTTCTCTCAAGCATATAAAGTTATTATGTCGGATTTAGGGAAATAATCAAGTCCGTCATATGTGTGAGAGCATCCAGGTCTTGTGATCATGGCAAAGACATTCCAGTGATCAGCAGACTGTGTTAAAATATTTCAAGCTGCACTAATCTATATTTATATAGAATAATTACCGTATTGGTCCGAATATAAGACGACCCTGATTATAAGACGACCCCCGTTTTTCAACACTCATATTTAGAAAAAAAAGATTTGCAGACCAGATCTTGTTTTTGTAAAGAACTTTTTTTAAAGAACTTCATTTTATTTGAAAATAACAATATTAAAAACACATTGAATTAAACACCTGTTGTATTAATAATTATAATAATAATTAACATACCGTATTTATCGGTATAGGCCTACGGCACTTTTCAAAACAAAGTGTTTCACAAGGGCGAACTATGTACAGTATGATTCAACATTAAAATCGATTAACAATCAAACAATATTATCAACATGTTTTTAACATTTTGAAATAACAGAGGAAATACAGGCAACGTTTTTAACTAAACTACCGCTAAACTAAAACTCTCCAAACTTCTCCTCCGATGTCTCCTATTCCTCACACACGTCCTCCGCCCCGCTGTGTTCGCTCTCACTGTCATCACTCCCCTGCTCCTCCCAGAGCGCGTCATGTGTGTTGAAATTTAAAGGGACAGGCGAACAATTAGAGCTGCGCTCTGAATACTAGGCCCCGAATATAAGACGACCCGACTTTTTTGGACCTATTTCGATGGGGAAAAAGGCCGTCTTATATTCGGACCAATACGGTATAAGCCAAATGTTTTAACCCTGGACGGCAGACGTTGTTCGGAGTGGTTCAGAGTTTTTAAAATCAATCTTATGAAACCTTACATCACAGGAAAATCTGGTATGATAATCTTTAACTATCAGAAAAAAAAACTGAACTTTTCTTTTTGTTAGAAGAAGAAAATCAAGCCTGAAATCAGCCTGATCATCTTCTTGTGTGTACCCGCTTTACCTTCTGTATTTGAGTGGGAGTCAGAGCGTGTTGACTTCTGTCTTTATTTCCTTCTTTACAAAATAAGATTCCCTCTTTAAAGACCCCTTAATTAACTCATCAACAACATAAGCTGAAGGATTCTATCATGTCTCAGGCCTGGTGCACACATAAACGGCTATTTTTGAAAATCATGGTGTTTCTGTGCGTTTTGGTATGCAAGCTGTGTTTCAGGTCACTGAAAACGCACCGGAAAACCTCTTTCAGGGTGAAGATTTTCAGAAACTGTCAATAAGGTGTTTCTGTGTAGACGGGGAGAAAGAGTTTTGAGCTTTTAAGACGCTAGTTTCTCCTCCTTTTGACGTCATTGTGCGACGCCGTCACTTTTAATTGATTAGTTTGATGGCAGACGAAACAAAACTAGCGCTGGTGCTAACATTGCTAACTGGACTTTCCACATGCTCACACGTACACAGTTACTCTCCCACTATGTTGACTTGGTTTTTGATTTGGTGTGCTCATGACAGCCGTAACAGTGCGCTTTGCGTTTTGTAGTTTTTTGTGTGGATGAAGATGTTTTTTAAGAACTGAGTGTGTGCGGCAGGAGGATGAGAAAATAAGCGCCTACGTGTGGACTCGGCCTGAGTAATTAATGGATGGATGAGTGCGGCCTTAAGCCCGTCATGTGGAGGTGTCATGGTTCACAGTCAGAGTCCCACCTCTCTTTGGTGATGAAGAATGAACTCAGTGAGCAGCGGCAGCGTCTCGCCTCTCTGGCTGACCGTTTTCTGTCATCTCGTGCCGGCTCCCCCACGATCGGCATCTGTCTGGGTTCTGTTTGAGGTCTCGTAACGGTGTGACGCACTGACTGAGGTCTGTCAGAGATCACACTCCACAGCCGGCAGCACTAAGAGAGGCCATCAAACACGCTGTGGTTAACAGTCTTCAGGACTCACAGTGTGTCTGATGGGTTTCTTTATTCTGTAAAGTTTGTCTGATTTATTCTACTTTTTCAACTTTTATTTTGCATATGTGTGACTGTACACAACATATTTAAACAGAGTCATGTAATGATTATTAATGTAGTAATAATTCTAATCATGCATTGTAACACCTGTCTCAATATTTGAAGCCCATGTGAAACATTTTTTTTGCCATTTTGTTGATTTGGCGCCCCCTGTGAACAAAGTGGTACCTCTTATCTCTCTGTTGATTTTGTCCTGTTCATGTGTAAGCTGTGTTATTACCACAAATCTCCTCCTAAAAAGACACAGATATCCCTTACTGGAAATTGTAACTGAAGTCTGATTTGGCAGCATGCTTTAAAATCTTTTTCTGACACCTTCTCAGCTGCAGCTGCAACAAACATCACTTGGTAGAAAAAGTCTTATTGATTATGATCTTGTTAGCTTTTAACTGTCAAATAGAAACATCTGTATACATTTAGTTATTTTTCATAAATTGTGGAAAACTCCTCTCAGGAGCTTTAAATTGTTTCTTTATTCTCACAATCTCCAATCACACACATCCCCATAACATGTAATGTGACAGGCTCATTTGGAATATATTAATTGAATAACCATTCAAATATAAATCTAAAGAGCTGAGAAATGACACCAGCCGATCTCTGAGGTCGACCTTCCAGCAGGAGAACAATAATTTACATATTGTCGCTTAAGACTAATTATTTTAGAGCCCCATTAAGCCTGTACTTAAATTCATAACTATCCCAGCCTAAATCAATCACTGACACTTGGATTTTTTTTTAGTTTCCATCTGAATCACCCAAAGGTACCAACAACACCTCTCCATTAGGAGCGTTTCATCACAATTTCTCTGCCTTCTCTTTTTCCCCCGCTCTCCATCAGATCAAATATTAACGCTGGAGTGGTGACAAAGTGGTGACATCTTATCAATTAATGATGAGTTGGAAAGTGCGGGGAAATAGAAAGCTCTAATGTCCTTTTTCATCTGCAGGAAAAAAAAAAAGAAAGAAAAAAGACTGATGTGGAATATTTATACACCAGCAATTAGACCCGACCTTTTGAAGAGAACCAGCTCGGACAAATCAAGTTGATAAAAACCACATGTGTGTGTTGTGATGTAAAGCTGAGCGGCCTCCTTGAAGACATTTGAGGAGCTAGCATGGCTTTCTATTAGTGACACTGACTAAGCTAACATGACAGTTTTGACTCTCTACATTATTAATTGCATGAGATGATTATTTGCCCGTGTTGTTGTCAACTTGTTGCACTTCACAGTACCCGGTCTTCTGGAAAGAAAAGGTTCAGTTATGTTTTTATAACTGATGGTTCTTCTGTTGTGAAGGCAGTTTATCAACAAGGCCAGAAGGTTTCAAGACTTGTTTTTTTAAAGTCATAAACAGGACAGTACTTACTTACAACATGTGACGCGAGCGAGTGTCAGCGATCAAATCAGCTCGATTCTTTTGTTTTCTATCGGCATGTCCCAACTGTTTTCAACCTGGAGCCCTGTTTCTATTTTCCTCTTTGTTGTTGAATAGACGGGCGAAGAAGGAAGAAGGAGGAGGCTCTACGACGCACTCCCTTCTCTCACTCAACATAGCTTGTTAGCTTTTTATACACAATTTATAATAATCCACATCCATGTTGAAATGTACAATGAGTTGTAAGTCATGCGCTTTTGTATTTCCACCTCTTTGAGCTGTGGAGACCCAGATTTCCTTTTGGAGGCTGGTGTGGAGATGTGCCAGCTCATTTAATGGCTGTTAGTCGTATTAACAGAAACACTGCTGACATGTCGACACAGAAACATGAACCTGAGTTAATTAAACCAGATGTATAGTTTCCTTTTAACCTTTAATCCTTTCCCCCCACATCAGAGACTAATTCAAAAGTACAACCTCTGTATGTATGGGTATTATGAATGATGCTAATGATTAGATTGCGGTCTACTAATGTCTCCAAATGTTTTGCTTCATTGCTTCATTAAATCTGCTCCATCTCAAGAGCTGATTTAGAAGCATAAAGCGCAAACGATTCTCAGCTGCAAACACTCCTAATATTGTTGTCCTGCTCGGTGCAGTACGCTCCTGTTTTGTGTCTGAATGTAGAGAAAAGCTGCCTGTACCTTTTAGACAATATATTGTAAAAAGTGAAGGGGCACAATTTAAACAAAGGAAGTGCATGTAAATTGTGTAAAATGACTCGAATCAAAATCCTCAGTGTAAAATACAAAAAAAAAGGGTCCCATTCTTGAAAGCTTCACTTTCATTCTCTTTGGCCCACATACAGAAGATACGGGAGGGGAGAGGAGGGGAAACTTTTTTCAGGGTCTATTTTGATGCAAAGTGAGTAATAAGAGTTTCACTGTTTTGTCTTTTTTTTAATTCATTTGCACACATTTTTGCAGGCACAAGAGCCGCACTGTCTCTTTGTGAATCAGGCCCCAAGAGTCAAAGTGAAGACCTCAATAAAATGTTTTTTAAGTATGGGTTATGTCAGGGTGGATGCAATCAATCGACACACCATTAGAATACCATATGTACCTCAATGAAAATAAAAGTGTTTCTATACGTCATACACATCACATTTAGACATTTTTTGAGAGAGGTGTGATTTCAGTTTTATTCCTCACATGGAGACTTACGCACGAAGGCTTTTACAAGAATCATGGGAAATGATAAAGTTATGACTGTATATCACTCATGCGTTTGACGGGGTAAAAAATTGCTGTCGCCATGGCAAACTTTGTTGTCACTTTGGGATGAAATTAATTTCAGCTGGGGATGATGTGACATAGATTTTTTTTCTTTATGTTGCTGAATTCCGCTCTTGAAGAAGACAGCACCTTGGACAAAACGGAAGACGTTTGACACCCGAAGGGATAACGATGGCACTTGTTTCCACACGAGACACTTTTGATGTAGAATGACACATATGAAAGATTTTTCTTTACAGCCCCCTGCCTCTCACAATAAGACGTATATGCAATTCAAACACAGATTAGGAGCATACTATTTTGCCATCACTCCTGAAGCCACTTGCAGCCACACTTTCACACTCATCATAAAGCTGCTACTTACACGCACTTAGACATCTTTATGGAACACATTTGCACAAAGTACTGGCAGTGAAAGCCTCTCATGTCATTACTGTGCTTAAAGCGGGGATCTGTGTTGTTGAATTGCACCGCTGTGTGAATGATGCTCCCCTTGACACGTGTGCAGCATTCTGTCAACGACAGGATGCAGCTTCATTTGGCTGTCAGTGAAGGATCTGTGTAGCGCAGGGCTGAGCTGTGAGACCTACATCTATCAGGAGGGGAATAACCACACAGCATCCCAGCTCCACAAGGCGACCAAACAGCCGTTGAGTTTGATAGGTACCCTCGTAAAATAAGTTTCCAACAATTCAGCTCGCAGCCGACTGAGAATTCCCTTTTGGCATCGAGGTGATGCCTTGTAGGGAAAAGAGAAGTGCTTTCACAGCTATAGAAGAGGAAATAAAGTTTCTCCACTTTCTTTTAGTGGGTGATTCTGAAGTAAAGAGGAGCAGAGGGATCCTAAATCACCTGTGAACTGCACACTTGCAAGAAAGGCAATGCATGCAGCTCAGGGTTCAATTGCTCAGTTAGATCTTTGGAGCCCCTGCTGAGAGCTTAATGACACCCATAAAGTCCTTAAATGCAGCTATCAGTCCATTGTTACGCGGGAGCTCTGTTATTAGAGGGTCAGGAAAGGACAAATTGCCTCTGATATTTCCCTCCCCTCAGCTTACTGATTGATTTTATTGATTAGCATCCTGGTTTTACTGCGTCATGTTCCTATCATGTCTGGATTTTTGTGTCCTTAATTACCCCATCATGTCCAACTGGGTCTCGAGGTCAAGCTCTGCTACTGGACGATCAATCACAAAGTAGATGGTCGCCTGTTCACAGCTGGAGTCCTATTGATGAATGATGTGATATTTGATTTTGTGACTTGACAGCACCAAGGGTGTATCTGAGGCAGGCTGGGATGAAGGATGGGATGGCCGCTTGTTTGTTAGAAATGAGAAGAGCAGGTTGTCACTGGTTTGGGCAGTCTGGATGAGTTCCAAATATTAAAACATACTTAAAGTTTAGACGGTAGAGATTGATTGTGTTGTTTGGAGAGTCAATGAAGTAATGAAATTCTAGTAGTGCAAACATTTAGCCTCATCGTGCCTCACTATACCGTGAGCTGCAACGAGGCGGTATAGTTTTTATAATATATAATTTAATTATAAATTGTTTTTATAATACAGTAATGAGTAAGGCCTTTTACCTGCTTTTTGTAAAGTGTCTCGAGATGACACTTGTTATGAATTGGCTCTATACAAATAAAGATTGATTGATTGATTGATTGGTTGATTCATCTCAAGACCACCATGAGGTTTCTGTATTTTTTAGCTAATTCTCTCAACCAAAGGAATCAACACTTTTTTCTTTCCAAATCATCTGATTCAAGAGGCTGTGAGAGGATTTGCCGAGCTCCGTCATGGACGTACTTGTTGAGATTCAGTGCCCTGCTCGTTGTTCTCTGTTGATCAACATCTCGTCTCTCCTCTCCTCTCCTCAAGATTTCAATCCATCCTTTGAAGCAGTGCTGACACCAGTGACACCACGTCCATCATACGGAGGAAGCAGTAAATATTTAGAGAGATCGTCAAACCACAAGCCATAAAAGTGTTGGGGCAGACAAAGACAAAGATGAAGAAGAGGATGACACAGTAGACACGGTGTAGAATGTGGACATAGAGATAGAGACCGGAGTCAAAGCTACAGTAACAAGCACACTTTTAAAATGTCAATTATGCGCTAGCGTTTAAACGCCCTTAAAAGAAGAGCTGTGTGACACACTGGAAATGCAATTATCCTCTGTAAGGGAAACCTTTCAGCACCAAACCATTTAGTAAAAAATGTCTCCGCCCCCGCCCCCTCCTCTCTAGAGTCCATGCTCACACAGGTCACCATGTGGTGGACACTGAAGCTTCAGTGTTTATCCAGCTCTGCATCGGTCTGTAAACCTTTCTGTGTTCTAACCTCTCTCCATTTTTCAAAAGCATCTCCAATATTGATCCTAGTTTGAGCACGTTTCTGCTCGTGGAGCTTATTAGAAACATGCAGAGGCTTTTTAGGTCGGGTACAATCACTTCTATCTGAACCACTTCTCTTGCCCACTTCCATCACTGCAACACCTGTTGGTTTGTCCTGATAACTGCTCTCATATCTGGCAAACCAAGGGGCATCCAAAACGGCCGTGTGGGGGTGTCTTAAAACCGTCTACCTTCTCTGGTCCAAACAAATCCAGAGCATTCAGGACCAGAATCTAAAGTTAGAAGGAGGACATACTGGCTGCTGCATTGTTGTTAGAGAAGCCAGCACTTCAACATGTTTCCTTAATGTCTGATCATATAGTAAGATACCTTTATCATTTCAGTCAGCAGATAGCTTAATGATTGGTCCTTTAAATTCAAAATATCTTTTAAGTTTCAGATGCACTGTGTGAAGAACGTGATATTTGAGTCTTGCAAGGTGTCTTTTTTTCCACTAAAGCTTGAAATTACAGCAACACTGATCAGAAATTCACTTTATCCAAATTAATTAAAGTTACATATTTTTAAGCGATCCTTTAACCCCGAATAAAAGACACGAAAAAGCATGAATGCTGACCTTTTTCTAAATCTGAATCATAATATTTCAGCATCATCATAAACCAGACAAAGCAGTTAAATCTGATCACAGCTTTGTAAACAGATTGCAACCGATGTGTGACTTGCTAGATACAGTGAAAGAATTGGTCACTCAGCGGAGACAGATGGACAGGAGCTCCACAGCAGAAACAGAATGTCGGTAATTGGTGTCCATCAGAGAACTCCTGGTTCTGATCCTAACAGGTCATCAAGCTGGGACCTGGTCAGCCTCGTGAAGCTGGAAGCAGCAGGACAGTCCTGAGTTGTTTTGGAGCACCAGACAACAAGACATGAGGGTTACTTCTTGAAGGCCTTTATGCATTATGCATTATGGCGAGAAGGTCACACCAGTTGCTGCAGACTGCTGGCTTAGATTTTGCTGGAGAAGATAAGATGGAGGAGTCGAAGAAGAATATCTCAGCGTGCACATCTGTATCAGATATTACACTCTTTACAACAATCTGCACACATTTCCTCATAGTGTCACTTTAATATAGGCCATGTAATGGAGGTTTCTGCTCCCTGATAGCTGCTGTATTAAAGGCTCTGCTCAAACTGTTCATGATATGTGGCACCAACATGCTTGTGGTCAGACATCCATCATCCCAAGTATAGGTTGCGAGTATTGATCGCTTCGTGTGTTAGCAGGAGAGGACCTTGAATGCGTCGATTCAGGAGAGGAGTGATCCTGGGAGAGAATGAAGAAACTTAAAAATACATATTACGCACATACATTCTCACACACAGCCCGTAGGACACCGTGAAAAACTCTGATCCTCGACTGTATGTGAGTGAAAATTCTCTTTTGAGGTGCAGTTTAAACTTCTCCCTGCTCTGAGTGAGACACTGCAGGTCAACATGTTTTTGCTGATTTCCAACAGGTTTTAGAGAATAAAAGCAGCATTGATGTCCTCAAATTTACAATAAATAATATGTATAACAATGCAAGTTTTTTCTTGCAATAAACCTTTGAACACATTCTGAATGAAACCTCATTTATGTTCACTTGATGCACGCTGCATGCTTCTTCATACAATATATCAGTCGGCCTGGGTTCGATTCCCACCTGTGGCTCCTTTCCCGCAGGTCATTCTCCACTCTCTCTGTCCCAGATTTCTGACTCTATCCACTGACCTACATAAACCTTGACTCTCCTTCTCTGTCACCCCCCGGTGGCGACAGAGAAGGAAACTTCAAAACTCCATTAGATCTGCAGAGTCCCTTTGCAATTTTAAGAAAAAGCTAAAGACCCAGCTCTTTTATGAACACCATCACACTTCATAATTATTTTGATGATGATGATGATGATGCCGGCAGTGTCAAAGGCGACGACAAAACGACCATGACCGATGACGACGATGACTATATTGAGCATGGTTTTGATGCTTATTCGCTGATTTGAAGTTGTTGTTGTTGTTGTTGATGATATCTTAACTTTATATATCTTTTTAAATTTAAAATAAATGTGCTCTGCATGTCAGCAATAGTGTACATCACTCTGGAAAAAGTGTCTGCTAAAGAAATGTAGAATTGTAAAATAAAAAGAGCTTTAAAAAAGAAAATTAAACAATATCCTTAACTCAAAAATAAGTCCGATATTCACAATGTGTGTTTTCTGCCATTGACAAGGTTCACACCTCAAAGCTATCCTCCAAGGATTATATTCCTATTTTACCAGAATTTGCTTACTCTTTAAAATGAATGATTAACAATAAACACTCTGGATTTAATGGACCATGGGATGACGGCAGCGTGGCAAATTTCAATGCTCACATTGATAGAAGAGGTTCTTCAACTCAAATTGGTAGAATTTGCTTAAAAAACTTTCATGAATCTTATTAGAATGAAGATTAAGAAATAGCCTACTTTATTAACCCTTCGAGGGTAAATTACATTTTACGCTCTTTGTTAAATGTGCTACAGACACATAGCTGGAGTACACACACATGCACAAACAGGATCCTATGGACATGGACAAATGGAGAGATGTCAGAGTGTGGGGGCTGCACACAGGGAGAGCTTCTGGGCTGGTGGGGGGGATGGGTCTCCGAGCCTTGCTCAAGGGCACCTCGACAATGCTCAGAAAGTGAACTGGCACCTCTCCAGCTACCAGACCAATTTCCTGACTTAATGCAGTGGATACTGATTTATGATGCATGCAGGTCATTGGATAATACTTTTCATGCAAACAGTTATTATTTCAATTATCTCCTCTCCATTTGATTTTAAGTTTTGTTGTTGACGACTGAAACCTGTTATCATTTGCAAAAAGTTAATTTATGAGATCAAAGCTTGAGTGACAATTTGTTGTCTGTCAAAGTCGTCAGTAAAATAAACTCTGGCTTCACTTTTTGTCCTTACCACTTAAAAAATCATCAGCTCCTGTGTGTAGAATCTAAATCTTTTTACAGCTCTTTTTTCTGGGCTTCCTCTGCCAAGTCTGCTTGGCTTGTTGACTGTGCATGAAAATCTGGTGAACACACGATCCGCAGTGGGACAGCTGTGATCCTCCAGAGATTTAGTGTGAAATGAGGCATCGGTCCACCTGTGCTGGTGCTTAATGGAGCACAGGAAGAGGTGGAGAGAGCCCTCTCTGACCACCCCATCAATCAAAATACTCCCAGCCTTTCTTCATTGTTTTTGGGAAAAAGAGAAAGAAGCGCACAATTGCTTTTCAGAAAATATACTTTAATACAGACATTTTCATAACCAGCGTGCATCTATTACTTGCGTGTCAATCAAACTCCAGACAAAAGTACTCGTGACACAAAAAACATTGAATAGAACAAGCCTGGACATGCCTCTGTAAGAACAACACAACAAACACATGGATCAGTTTTATATTCAGGGCTGTTGTCAAACGAAAAGTCAGAAGCTTTAACAAATTTCTACATGCGCAAAATGTTTCCTCCCTCATCAGCATGCAGTGCAGTCCGTTATCTGTGCACCAAAATGTAACAGTGGCAGCTGTGTTTGATTTATATCCTGTCAAATCTTCAAGGTGAAGTCACTACTTCCAAAAGCTGCACCACACCTACTGTACCCACACATGACAACAGGTCTGTGTGAGTGTGTGTGTGTGTGTGTGTGTGTGTGTGTGTGTGTGTGTGTGTGTGTGTGTGTGTTTGTGTTTGTGTTTGTGTGTGTTTCAGAGAGTGAATGTGTTCCTGCACTTCGGAGGGAGTCTGGTAAAAAAAAAGTCAAATGAATTGATGCTGACAGGAGAAGATGTGTGTGTGGACACTTCAGCTGAAAGTTTGGATTTTGTTGACACACTGCTGGATAGTTTATGAGATGCTGACCAGCTGTGATATTGATACATGGATATTATCTCAGGTAGGCCTTGCCGTGGCTTCAGATTTTCCAGTGAGATACCCAGAAACGAGCATCCGAAAAAAACTCAACCAACAACTTCACAAAAAAACTGGAACATCGTTTGTTGATTTTGGCAGCTGTATTCTTCTCATAAGCTGTGTGGAAGTTTATACACATGTTGCATCGTACTGCAGCATCAAGGGATGCTCATGGGGGATAAATCTTTAGGTTTCAAGATTCAACTTTGCTTTTCAGGTTTGGTGAAATGACATTTTAGAAATAGTCTATCAAGTGGTTGTCTCCCATTTTTTGTCCCTTGAGGCTGCTGTAAAGATACTTTTGCTTAGAGATCAATTGTAATAATGATTTTTTTCCCCCACACAGAAACGTATAATTAGGAACTCAAGAGAATATGACAAACAGGAAACACTCCCACACAATTTGACCTGAATGAAATTTAGCACTAATGCAATAAAGGCTAAAGTGCTCTCTTCCAAATAAAGATTGAACAGACCTGTAGATTGGACATTTAAACATCAACAAATAAAGAACACATTACACATGATGTCAAAAGACAAAAAAGGAAACTTTAGACTGCATTAATCCTTAAGTGTCTGCTTGAGACAAAGACTGCTTACGCAACAAGTGGTCGTAGCCCATCAGATTCCAATGTGAAGCCAATTATGCTGAAGTGACTTCGGCCTGCATTTTCACTGGTGGCCAGTAGGGGGTTGTCTTATTGTTTCGTATTGATTAAGATTAAGATTAAGATTTACTTTTATTGATCCCCACAAGGGGATCAATTTCAGTTTTTACACTCTTTAAGTCATGAACACACACAAAGGCTGAAATACACATACATGCAGAAACAGGATCCTATGGAGAGAAGCCAGAGTGACGGAGCAGCCCACAGCGGGCACTCCTGAGCTGATGGTGGGGAGGGGGTTTGGTGCTTTGCTCAAGGGCACCTCGGCAGTGCTCAGGAGGTGATCTGGCACCTCCAGCTACGAGACCAACTTCCATATTTGGGACTTGAACCGGCGACCATCCAGTTCCCAACCCAAGTCCCTACAGACTGAGCTACTGTATTCTTCAGTTAAGTTAATTTTGTATTACACAAAGTCTGAGTCAAATAAACTGTAATTCAGGTACACTCTCGACATGGTGGCTACACAGTGAACACATTGCTGCTGTAGAAACCTTCTTAAAGTTTAGTTTATAGTTTTGTGGAGGAGTTCATACTTTTTGTTTTTGAGTTTGTTTGTTTTAAAGCCTGTTTTCCGCTTTAGCTAGCTAAATTAGCGACCCAGTACATGTTAAAGTTGGGCTACCACGACAGAAAATAATACCTTGGTAGCAAAGCTAGCAGTATGATTAGCTGATAATGTAGCATTTGATAGCTAACGCTCGGCTCCATCTTCACCTTCTTGTCCAGCTTACTTTCTGCTCCAAAAGAAAACATTTCTACAGCTTGGAAAACAGTGTACGACTTATGGGTTAACCAAAACAAGTGACAACTTTGTTAAACAGTTGTGGCAAACATATTAGCTAACCACAGCATCTGTGTGAAATATTGTGTCTGTTAGCCTCATAACCAGGGATGTTCCTAGCGACTAATTTCCCTGCTGATTAAATGCAATAAATCGACTAGTCTAAGGATTAGAAAATGCTCTGAAATATTTCAAAAGTGAGCAGAACTTATTCTAACATGGCTTCATACGCAGATAGGCCTAGCCTACCTCAACTTGTGGGCCGGGACCCAAAAGTGGGTCACAGAGCCATGTTTAGTGGGTTTATGTGTGTCTGGGAATGGAAATGTTGAAAATTGTTGACACAATCTGTTCCATCTGCCAACCGAACTGCACTATTTTTCTCACAGAGGTTTGTGGTGGGTCCTGAGGCTAGACCAATTCAGAAACCACTGGCCTAAACAATGTCCAATTGGTTTAACTTTAGCAATGCTAGCACCACCAAATGCCACATGTCCACTGTGCTTAATCATCAGTTCAACTGACTAGTGATTCTGGAATCAACTAGCGAGGGAGGCGTTTAATCGTTTAGTCGGCTGTAATTGCACACATCCCTTTTAATCACTGTGCCCAATGCACCTATGTAGTTCTGAGAGAAATTATCATGTATTCAGAAAGTGTTCATCTTTCTTTGTTAGCTAGTTGTGAGCAAAGTGTGACTGATCAGATAACAACTAACAATGAAAGTATTGATCAATGCAGGATGAAGATCCATCTGTGTTAAACTCAGAGCTGTTGGGAACAAAGGAACAAAGTTAATGACATTAGATTTCCTTGGAAACACTTAGGGGAAAAGCTAACTTGCCAGTTGTCTACTCTGCGGTCTTGTGCTGTTATGCTAATCACATCGAGGCTTCACGGGTTATTTGGCACAGGTGCACTGATGCTTTAAGGTGTTACTCCTAGAAAAACCGGCCGAACATGAACACACACTCTGTACACTGCAAACAGACACCATACAGTCACTTTTTAAACACTGTGCAGCATAGAGAACACAACAGTGTTTGACAAATATCCGATAATAGTGAACAAACATGCACCACAAAGTCGAGTAGAATACATTTTAACACTCAGTGCTACAGGTTGCTGTAGCTAACACAGACGTGTTCGACTGTGCGACAGAATGAAGCTTTAATATTGCTGCTGATCTGTGCTTAAAGATGGCATTGCTTTTGTACATGGCTGTTCAGCTAGGCCACTGTTGTGCTGTGATTTTTATTGGTGCATCTTCACAGTGCCTATAGAGAGCTTATCGTTGTATAGGCAGTGAACTGCAATCAAGTGTGCGTGTGTGTGTAGTAAGGTGTGTATTTGTTGGTCTCCTGCCGGCCTTCATGAATATGTTGTCCTCCAACTGAAGCAACAGGAGACTTGACATCTCTGAGTCATACTGACCATCTCCGCTAAAAGATGAAAGCCTATCCCCGGGAAGTAGTCCACGCGGGATAAACTAAAAGTTAAAGTATCCAAATTCAGAAGACTTCTCCGTCCTCCTGACGAGCCGAGATGCAAAGAGCAAAGTAGTGAAACAGAATAGGAAAACAATTCTTTCTCTACAGGCGCCATCACAGAGCTTCAAAGGAGATGGCGAGGACGAGATGAAAGGCCGGATGCATTGTTGTTTTTGAAAAAAAAGAAGAAAAAAAAAGATGGCTGGTCCTTGTCTTCCTGATGTCAAGGCTTGCGTTTCCAGCAGTGTCTTTTATCACTCGGATATGAAGGCAGGAAAAAAGAGGTTGAATTAAAGGAGACTTTTAATATTCTTAAACCTGGGCTCGCTAGTTTTCATATCTTGAAGTCAAAACAACAAAGTTTTTGGAATTGCTCCAGTAGATTGCTGCAGCGAAAACAAACTGTTATGGCTGCAACATTATCGTTGCAGTAAAATATATTTTATTGACGCATGTCCACAGAAAAGTTTTGGTCAGTGCCATCAAGAGGCTCAGATATTTTAATTTTGAGTACCTGACAACATTTCAGAAAGAATCCCCAGAGAGAGAGAGAGAGAGAGAGAGAGAGAGAGAGAGAGAGAGAGAGAGAGAGAGAGGACAATCACTTTTTTTAAACATTAAACAGCCGTCAATGTTTTGAAAGCCACCAAACTCAATTCTCAATAACAGCAATTTAACATTAAAAACATGGGAGTTGCTGTTTTTATTGCCGGTTCAATCACAATGAGTTTGTGTTCTTTGTATGACCTTTTTGTTTTAGATAGTTAGTGAGGTCAAATCCTGTGTTCTGCCAGGTAAACATACAGTTTGTCCATGCTTTCAGGTGACTTTTAAGACGAAGAAAGCAACTTCCCCGTAGGAATCCTTTCTGTTATGTTGTCTGACACTTACTGCCAATTTCCACATAATCCATGCACGCTGCGTTCATGGTTTTGCTCCATCGGACGGCGCAGCTGTGTCTGTTTCTGGAGCGCAGCGATACACACGACTATTGTGTTTTATTTTGAGATTGACCAGATGCACAGTGCGTTGTTTCCTTGTCTGACTTCCTGTCCAGCTCGATCTATTCTGCCTAGCTTGAAGCTTGCTCGCAATGAGCTCCGTCGAAAAATAGCGGTATTTGAAACGGAGCAGTGGTGCTGCTGGCTGGTACCAGTGACAGATAGCGGCGCTTGCTGTCCAAACAGAAGCATTGACTAGAGTGGCAGCGTGCGGCAGCGTGGTGCACGGAGCTGATGGACCACAGCGCACCATGAGTATGTGGAAATTGAATCTGAGCCTGGCAGTGACGAAAACAAGACGTTTTAGTGGACGTACAGATAGGGTGCATTTCCTCACAGGGATTATTATGTCGCTGTTTAAAGACTTTTGAATGGCTGCCAGCTGAAGCAACATACTGCAGCAATTCAACAGTTTTTGTGCCTCTTAGTTTTGACACCAACGTCTGCCCTGGTTTAAAAAATACCAAAAAGAGGGTCAGAGGTCAGGGAAAAGTTTACTGCTACATGGGGCACACTTTGTTCTCTGGGATGGGTAGCTGTGCGAATGAGCCGCAGTCGGTTGGAGAATCGTCAGACCTGGCCGATCCAGTGCCACTCAAGGGGATTCTCGCTGCGATGGCGGACATTTCTCCTGTTTGACTCTCTGCGGTGATTCCAGGGCGCTCTGAGGTCCTGTTCAGGTCGCTGTCGTGGATGTTCCCTATGCCGAAGAGCTGGATGAGGCACTTCCTGAACTGGATAGAAAATGAGAATTAAAAGTGTGATTAGTAGCCATGTTTACATCGTTAAAACCACTCTGTCTTAGGCTTGAGCTTGAGGAAAAAGTGGGAAACAGAAAGTCTTTCTTTAACACCTTTAATTTTGGGAACACTGTGCACAAACAAATAAGTGTGGATAAGTTCAGGCAGCACGGTACTGTATGGTGTCTCACTAAACTTTCCCTTCAAGGTTCAAAGACTTGTAGTCTCACTCAACCTTGCTCTCAGAGAGTAACAATTCAGACAGTTTGTAAAGCACATTTTATATCACAGTAAAAGAAACCCTAGTGCTTCAGCCAATCCACAGACTGAGGTTGGTGCTCCCAGAGAAGAATCTAAGACGTCAAAAATTATTCAGAGGACTCCTTTACACAGGCAGAATCCAAAGAAAATACAACTAATTACAGCAAATGTATTGAGGTGCAAAGGACTAACGTTTTGAGGCACTGCATCTTCCTCAGAGTCAAAGTGACTCCAGTACAATAACTGTTCTGTGTAAATCATTCATGCGTCATCACTAGAAAGTTAAACGATCCTTATGAGATTGAACATGTAAACCATTTCAAAATCGAAAACCAACAAAGCGGTCTCAATCTACACTCCAACAGAAACTATCCTGCTGCATCAGAAAGGATCCCTCCAATCCAAATCCATTACATCCATAAAGATCCACCGATTGATTCAAAATGTCCTCCACTGTTCAACTGTGTTCTCTGCACTAATTAATGCATTCTGAGCTTTCGACTGACACTTCATTTGACCAATCGGGACCTTGTATTCACTGCAAGGTGGCTACTATAACTGAAGAGACCCTGAGTAGAAACAGGACTCTTTCTCTCCCATCCATGGCGGGCATAACACATACAGATGTGTGAGTTAAAAAAAAGACGGGGTCAGCAGTCTCTTCTCTTTGGAGACTCAGGAGCAAATGAGGTTAGCTGACTTTGTAAAAATGAATTCAAGTGTCTTTAAAGGAAGTTAAAAAGGGGGCGCCAGTAGCCATAGCAGTTAGTGTGCGTGTCCATGTATGGTGGCTGTAGTCCTCCAAGGCGGCCTGGGCTCGAATTTGACCTTTGGCTCCTTTCCCAAATTACCTGACCCACTCTCTCTCTCTCTCTCTCTCTCTCTCTCTCTCCTTTCTGACTCTATCCACTGTCCTGTCACTAAAATAAAGGCAAAAGCCCCAAAATAAACTTTTTAGTAAAAAAAGTTAAGTAAGTAAGTAAAATTAACTTCTTAAATAATAAAAATTAAAAAGAAAAGACAAGATAGCTTTGTCTGCACTAGAATCAGGGACATCCAGGTTTTCTCACTGTGTCTGCGTTGCCCTCTATGACACATACACACTCACACATATACTGGGCGTACCTGTGGATTGATGTTCTTAGAAAAGCATCACCCCATCCCCACTTATATCATTAAAATCCCTGTTTTCCACATTACTCTAAATTTAAAACCTTAATTGACCTTGTTTAGGTGTTAAAGTTTCCCCTTCATGAAGCCTCAAGGGTGAAACCATGATCCCTGACCCTTAAAGACCTAAAGATCTAATTCAACACACAAACCTCCTAAAGGCTCCCCTTTAAACCAGTAAAGATTTCTAAGAACTGCAGCGACACCTTCGCTCCCCTCTACTGTTGGGAAAAGCAAAAGGCTGTGATGTTGCAGTGTCTTTGTTCAATCTGAGACCGTAATTATGCAGATAAATCCTGCAGAACCACAATGTGTATAACATTTTCCTCTAGCTTTAAAAAAGTAAATAAAGCTGTTGCATCACTGCTGCACAGAGAATAAGGTCATAAAATGTCAAAAAGAAGATCCTGAAACACATTTTCATGCTTCTTTGATGCAGTTTGAATTCAGAAGAGTCTCAAAGTGAGGTTTTAGTTAGCACATAAAATACACTATGTGACAACTGATGGAGACACCAAAATGACAACACTACCTGGAACGAACCCCTTCCACTTCCAGGATGTTTTTGCCGTCATTGTTTGTTGCAGCTTGTAAACACAAGATTCAAATTGTGCACCGCCTTGTGGGCTCATCGCCCCCCAGAAGCACACGCCCACTGCAGGACTAACATATACGTTTACTGCTACCTGAGAATATTACATGTTGTAATAGAAAAGCTGATCATTTAGCAAGCTAGCACAAGCTTGTCATTTGTGTTCGGCACCTGACTGCTCAACAGAAAGCTGGCAAACTATGTGTGGCTCTTCATCCCAAGCCACTCCATTAGTGCCTAAAGTAGGAGAAAGCCAATCGAAGGTTCACCCTTGTTTTGTAACGAGCTTTATCCACCTGATTGTAGCACCACAAATTAAGATCAGTCATCCCACAGCTGTCTCTTAAAGTCGGCTCAACAATGATCTTTTCTGTGAATCTGGAGCTCTTTGTCCATTTTTGACCCTAAAGGTTAAACTGTTCATAACCTAAATGACCTGACAGAAGAATGTATGGAAAGAATACAGTACAATGTTGTTTTTCTGCCTGAATGCTTTCATGTCTGGAGTTGTAAAAACTCATCTGTGGCAGCAGAATGAGGAGAACAAAGAATTACTCAAAACGGATCAATAAAGTTTTCCACTCCCAGTGGGCCAAACGTCAATTTGTTGCTTTAAATTAAAAGTATATCTAGTCTGTCAACACAGTCCAGACCTTCTTTTTGAAAAGCGTTATTTTTAGATCTCTGCTTCGCCTTCTATTGATCAAGCTGTTTGATATGTAGAGATCAAAACGATAAAGCCTCGTGTGAAACAGATGTTAAATAGAACTAACAGAAGGGATTGATGCATTTTTCTAGGAGGCTTTCTCTCTTCGATCTTTTGACCTGAGGGATCCCAGGAGACGGTTTCAGCTCACTTTGTTTCGTAAAGCCCGGCACACACTTAAAAGATTTTTAAAATCTGAACACATGTGGACAATGTGAAAGAGCACACACGAAGATAGGTAATGATAACAATAAAACAGCACACCTTACACTCGCAGAGTCCTGACTCTACAGTTAACAAACATGGCTGACGACTAGCAGCCAGAATTGGTGGTGATGGTTTACGACACCTTTTGACTGAAAATTCACAAAGAAGAAATGAAAACTATGGATGACGTTGTTGACACAGTGGGAAGAAAAGCTGCACATGTTACAGTGCGAGCTGGTTGAGTAAAATAAGATCTGCTGCAGATGTTTTGCTCCCTTCTTTAGTCAGCTTGCTTCCTAATAGGCTATCGTTTATTTCATTAGACAATCTACAGAAAGCGTGCACGACAGCCGTCTCTTAATTCAGCAGAAGCATCCTTCGGAGGACGCAGATCAAGATTGATTATGTCCCAAAAGGCGATCCCATTTGGAAGGTCCCTTCAAATGCGGCCAACAAATGTGTCCAATTTTTCCTGGATCACAAAGGATGCATCCTATATCCAAGGATTCACTGGTCACTAATTCAAACAAAATGACTACAATGACTACAGTGAAGTGATTGGTTTTATCTCAATCAAAAAGACTAAAAACAAACTAAACTTTCACGAATTTTAAATGACCTTCAAAATAATAGGTTAAGTTTTGTGACGTTGGTTTTGTTAGCTGGTTCTGGTGCAACTGTTGAGGTTGCTAGGTGACAGAAGCTGCGCTTAGTAACCAAAGCATACTGGTGACGCAAACAGGAAATCCTATGTAGACCAAAGCATCTCATTTCAGAAACGACCTCTGTGGTCTACGTAGGCTACATAGGCCTGGTCCTTGGTAGGCTGGGTTCTTTGGAGGGTATTACCCTTTATTGTGACACAGCTCACAGGATATCTGATTGTGATTGTACAAAACATACACCTCATACCACTGCATTATAATCTTTTAGTCTAGGACGATCAAAAAAAAATCTGCTAATTTTTGTCAGACTAGAAGAATCGGGTAGTGTGTACCCGGCTGAACTCAAATAGAGAAATCACAGTCATGCAGCAGAGGTCAGCTAATTTCTAAAAGTTGTGTGTGTGTGTGGCTGAGATCAGTCTGTGTCCTCACTCCCGTCCAGTCGATGTGTTTGTGCGGACTGTGGATGACATATTTAAACAGCGAGAGCAGCCGAGAATTGGGCCAATCAGAAGGACATGCAGGCCTCATGCAGCTCCCTGGCACATGTAGAACTGGACTACTGTTCTGAGGTCTAAAAATAGATCACTTTAAATTCTATCATAGGACGCACGTCTCCCTGTTTGTCTTATAACCTGGCCTGATAGCTTTCATGTTCACTGCAGGCCGGACTCTAAGAGTGGTACTGGAAAGAGAAAGGAAACCTGTCTCGTGCAATAAAAACTTGCAACAGATCATCAGCAGTAGTGAGGAACATGCTGACATGACAATTTTAAAGAACTTTTATATGGGATGTAACCAGAGCTTTTCAGGACAACTCTACCATGCTCCACCACCTCTAAAGAGGTTTCACACCATTAAAACCCAGACTGACAGACTGAGAAGTTGCTTCTTTCCCCGAGCTGTAGGCTCGATCACCCCCCCCCCCAATGGAAACATACTCCCAGCTGCTAGGCAGTGTTTCTAAATAATGTAGCACTACTGCACTTTAAACTCGCTGCAATACGGTCACTCTGTGCAGTACCGATTATTCATGTATCTTTCATATATATTTTGTGTTCCTTACTCTAGTCTTTCATCTGCTGTTTTTATATATTGTTTATGTTTTATCTTGTCTGTTGCTGCTGAGCTGCCTGTCACCACTGAAATGTTGTTGCATTGCACAGAATGCCAATAAAGTATATTTTCTTATCTAACTTTTCACAGTGATGTCTCCAAACTGCAGCCAGTCTTTACCTCGAGTCTAACTGACGAGTCAATTTAATACGCTGTGTTTGTGTTTAGCAGAAAGAAAACATCAACTTTAAAGGGAACATACCATGAAAAATCCACTTTTAGAGTGTTTTTGAACATTTATTTGGGTACCCTGAGTGTCTACTGACCCACAAAATGTGAAATAAACCCATCCAGTCCAGTTTGTGGTCTGCATAAGTCTTACAACACAGAGAAAAATGCTCTGTTTCTAATGTGCTCTCCTTGTGATGTCACAGTGGGATTCTGGTTAAAAAAGAAATCCCATTCCCTCCACTGGTATCTCCATCCATGGACTCCACCCCCAGCCTAGAACAAAACTTTTACGCAGGTCTGCCAATTTTATTCTTGCTGCAGAGGAGTGATGTCTAAAGGGAAAACTCAGGGGGGGCTCATTGCATTTAAAGAGACACACACACCAAAACGGAGCGTTCTGAGAGAGCTGGTTTATACAGGGTCACAAACCTCCTCTGGTGCTTGATTCATGTTATATTTTGACCAAAGCACAGCACAGATGTTTCATTTAGACCACAGGGGACTGTTTTAAGGGGACCCATGTATACAAAGCAAAGAGGATTAAAAAAATTAATTCCAGATTAATGTCTTCTCATACTGCTTAACTGCAGATACAGTTGAAATCCACTCAGTGGTGATTCTAGAGTCTGTGGGGCCCCAGGCAAAAATTTATTTGGGGGCCTTCCAACTAGTGTTCATAACGTTTATGTCTGCCAGTATCCCGACACAAACTCCCTTAATCAAATTTCTCCTGATTGAAGTATAAATGGCATGTGGAAACAAGGCTCAGGCTCCAGCAGCAGATTTGTCTTACAGTCAGTAAAAACACCTCGTGACCCCGTTAATCACCGCTGCCTCAAATAAATAAAGCAATTACAAGCCCTGTTTGACTGTCACATTCTCCAATTAATAGCTCCTTCAATCCTGTTATGTAGATCTTATGTGGAACACAATCACTTAGTAGTCAGCAAATGTCAGTATGCAATTAAAAAAACTGCAAGCTGTTACTTTAAATTAAATCAAAGAGAGTCTGTTACAGTAAAACATGCAAAAATGATTTGCAACTAAGGGAATCCTGGTGTTTGTTTAAAACCTGGGCTCTACAATTACATATCTAAGTGTCTCAATGACTACGAAGGGTCATAGGTCGGTTGTGGATGACTGTGAGACCATGCTGAAGTGCAACATCCTGCAGTTCATTGATTGTCCACTAGAGGCTGGCTGCAGAAGCACAGGAAGTCACATACACACCCATTCGAAAGAGCAGAGGTTAACATGTTTACAGCCCGGTTAAAAAAAACCAAATAGGTCTGATTAGCTCATGTCTCGATCGACACACACTGTACAGGGGGATTTTCTGATAACTCATCTGTTTTGATTTGATGAATGATAAGAGGTAATCACAATTAGTCATATAGTTTATTTTTGTTAACCTCAACATAAGTATTTGAATTACTTAATTCAGGTCCATATTTGCTTTAGTTGCAATGACTTGAAAAGGAAAACAATCTGGGCAGCATAAGGGTCTTTATATGAGCCATGAAACAGCATTTTCTTGTAAAAAAAATATATCCCTCTTTTACAGGAAGATCTATATCTTTAGGGATCTTGATGTAATGTTGTCAGACACTTAATACATAATAACAATCTGGGGACGCCGGATAGCCTAGCGGTTATGTCGCGCCCCATGTACTTTTACAGAGGCTATATCCCTCTTTGCAGCGGCCATGGATTTCAATCTGACCTCGGCTCTTTGGAGCTCAAGCGGTGGAGAACATGTGACAGAACAAGGAAATGGAAAAAAAATAAAATGTTTAAAAAGGTCTTCATAGACTTTTTTACACAATTTTTCCAGGCACACATTCGCAACCCACAGAAAGCTTATCTGCAATCCACTTTTGGGTCCTGACCCACCAGTTGAGAATCACTGACTTAGACCTAAGAATTTGAGAATAGGGCTCAGGTTAAAACCCACCATAAATCCCTGTTAAATCTGGGTATTTGGGTCTTTTGGGAAATACTTCAAATACTGAACTCGTCAGCACGAGAGGTAAATGTCAGAGTGCAACGAAAAACAGACTTTTAGAGTCTGTTTTAAAGAGACTGCAATTGTGGCTCAAACTATTGAATCTCCTGTGTTAAAGAACTGCTCATAATCACTCTTTGGTAATGTCTGCTGTCAAACAGTCAATAGACATCATATCGTCATTGAGAGTGTGTCTCACTTACACTGACAAATGGTTGGACAGCACAATGTAAAATTGAACGGGTAAATGGCATGAAATGTCAGCATTGGCCCTTTCAAATTCATACAAAAGATGGCTAATGTATTTTTTAACAGATCCACGCACCGACAATTGTACTCTCTGGATTTCATCTTTCTTTTATTCATATAGCATGCATTATTGAGTGACAGGCTAACACCGACAACAACAGACAAAATATCTCCAGTCATCTGCTGCACACAGTGATGAGTTTCAGCTACATGTACCCTCCAAACTGATGCAGAATCTTACTGGGAATTACACATAGTGCATGAATACGCTAAGTAAACATGATCAAAATGGTTAGTTTAAAATGGCTCAGTTACCTGTTTGTTCATGAAGACGTATATGACGGGGTTGTACACAGTAGCTGTTTTGGAGAAGAAGGCAGGGATGGAGGCCATTCGAGGGTCCAGTTCGATGGTTGGATGAGCTGTGACCAGTATGGAGAAGGCTGCATACGGCGTCCAACCCACCATGAACGCTACAATCATCACCACCACCATGCGGGTCACTTGACGCTCTGGCTTCCTGGCTGTGGCCAGACGACCGTGAGACACCTTGAGGAGTCAGAGGACCAAATCTAAAGTCAGTTAACACACAGTTGACATTTTAGGATGTCTACATTCATCGCCTTGCATCACTTGCTTAAAATTCATGTCGGTTAACATAACATGTGAACATTAGCACCTTCAGATACCCCGTTAAACAGAACCCCGATAGGTATGTGCTCATAACATCACCTGGACTCTCACACATAGCTGCGGTTTGGTCTTAAACAAAAGAAAATCTTTGTTCAATAAACTCACAAATAGTTGTTAATGTTTACTTGAATAGGTAACAAACATTTTTAGCCGCTAATGCTGGCCTTACATCAAACAACATTTCAGTCAATTTCAAAGTCACAGTAAGCGTTGAGAGTTTTGTTAGAGTTGGGGGGTGCTCCTGTGATCTCAGTCGTTTGGTGTTAGGTGGTCATAAAACTTGATAAGAGCTGTTTTAAGGCAGTCTTGGTGTTAAAATAAAATCAAACAGGTTTAATATTATCACAGATCTTTAGTCTTGTCTTATGAAAAAAGTGTTGTTCAATGACGTGACCATCGTCGACAACCTATAGAGTGGTCTCCCGAGCACCAAACAGGAAGCTAACCACGAGTAAACATGGCATTGAGGCGAAGGCATGTGAGGTACTCTTAGACTGATGAAAAGGAGGAGGAAGAGGTGGAGAAACCGAGAATGCCTCTTTGACATGACCTCTTCTTTGTACCACAATAGAGAGGCGGAGAAAAAAAGATGGACAGAAATAGTTGCAGTCCCTGAAAACCCTGCTGAGTATGCTATAGCTAGCTAGCTAGATACAGTAGTGTTATCGTATTTATGCAAAAGTAAAACCTTTCCTCCGGTAACAGACATATACTGAGTTGCATAAAGTGAATGTCATAAAGGTGGAGTCAGTAACATTGTCTGTTGTAGCTTGTGTAGTTGTCTTGGGCTCATCGCCCCTGGAAGAGCAACACTCACTGTAGTGTAAGCATGTCCGTTTACTGCTCGTATACTGCAAGCTACCGCACGCTAGCACAAGCTACTGGGACCACTGGTTTTTGTCACCTTACTCTCAGAACAGAAAGCAGACCAACTCTGCATCCAAAGGTGAAAGCCGACCCAAGGTTCACCCTCGTTTAGGAAGCACTTGTTGTTTCCCCTCACTATGATAATATCTTCTCTTCTTTGCGGCCACGTCCCCCTCAGTCAAATTTGTCAGTCTGAATGGCATCCAATCACTGAATTGTATCCCCTCCTAAACTCACCTGCTCGCTTTTCATTGGCTGGAGGAAACACACCAGCTCCCCGCCCGAGTCAACCAAAACAAACCAAAACATGAAAATCCCATGGGAGGACAGAGTCTGTGCAGACACAGTCACCACCACTCATCTATGGAGACCCATAAGTGATGGCTGAGCGCCATTACTTTGGTATAAGGCTATTGTTTTAATGCAGGAAAGAGCTGCTAACTCTGCCTTTAAAGATTTCCATGTGTGTTGTTTAAGAACGCATACTGACCTTCCTGAGCTTCTGTAGGAGTTTTCCATAGCAGAAGAATATTAACCCGAGAGGAAGAATGAAACAGGTGCTGAAGAAGGTGATGATGTAGCTGTGATCCTTCATGTTGGTTGAATACCTGTACAGAGGTGGACAACAAACAAATGCACATTTTAAGAGCTTTACACTTGGTCACAAAGCCTGGCCAAACCTGACCATGGAAAACATCATTTGTAAGTATTAAACGTGATAAGTTATCAACAACACTTGTGCCTTTTAGAACAGACTGGTTAATAATCCCATAATTTCCCAGCTCAGAGCTGTCGTGAAATGTCATTCTGACATTCAGAGGCTTTTATCTCACTGGAGAAAAGGATGAAAGTGTTACTCATCATTTGAGCTTTAGTTAAAAGGAACATTTCACAGCTGGGACAAATATCTGTGACACAATTAGAGGCGCGCAGGCCTCTAATTTAGGCTCATTATGGTCATTTTCATTAGAATACCTTCCACAGTCAAATAAAACAAGCGTCTGATTAATAAGCACGGAGGTACCTGACAGACACAGCATGTATTTGTATTCATGAACCTTCCACATGTTGTTTTCATCAGTAAAAACGAGTGGCTGAGAACACGGGTCAACTCTCACCTGATTCCTCATGAATTTATGTGACACACATGTAAAATAGAAATTCATAATGCATGAAGATTTGTTTGGTTTGTTCATATTGCCCTTCTTACTCAAAATAAATCTTTCAGGCATCTGGTCAGTACCATAAGACAGCTTGTGTTGTGAAGGATTTATACGGTTTATCCGCACAAAGCCACTCTGAAATTCACAAAACCCTGATGTGTTGTATGACATGTAATTTTAAATGTCTCCCATGATGTAAGCCACTGTGGGCAGAAAACGTAAAGGTTTTTATCTAACACTAACATGTGTCTTTCGTCCATCTACAAACCCCCCAATTATGAGAAAAGTCCATCCTCTCTGTCTTCTGCCTGCTCCACTTTTCAGAAAATGTGTGCTCAAACAGGCACATCACAAAGGGCAGTAACCCCTCCCCCAGGTGGGTGACACTCACACAGCTAGGTGTTTGTTCTGCCCTCTTTCTAACTGTAAACAATAGGACATGGAGCGAGAAAGCCCAAGCCACCCAAGCCCTTCCAGAGAGGGGGCGTGGTCAGACACAGCTCATTTACATTTAAAGGTACAGACATAGAAACAGCCTGTTCTGAGCAGGGCTGAAATAGAGGGGTTTATAGACATGATCAAATACAGGATCAGAGTGAATTTAGAACAAGAAACTTCACAGACATGTTTTGGGGAGATCTATTCATTATGTATGTTTCATACAAACATGCAACCCAGTGTGCACATGGGGAGGAAAGGAGGAAGAAAGTAGGTGTAAGTGCACTGCAGGTGGAAGAAAAGCACTGCTAAAACAAGCGAAGTAATGTGCTGAAAATAATCTAAAAGCAGCTAAAACTATCCAGAACTATCCCTTAATTACTGAAGTAAAAACGATTTGTTATTCTATTGAAGTACCTGAACAAAAAAGGCATTCAGTTTCTCTATTAGCAGTAATATTTAGTCAGCTGGGGCCACAAAATGTGTCCCCCACCTCCATACTGAGCTCATCTGTATATTAGCCC
The DNA here is from genome assembly GCF_963930695.1 of Labrus bergylta. Taxonomy (NCBI): domain Eukaryota; kingdom Metazoa; phylum Chordata; class Actinopteri; order Labriformes; family Labridae; genus Labrus; species Labrus bergylta. The sequence goes on from NC_089204.1 coordinate 5,973,921, forward strand.
GACAGAGCTGTCACCAGACAAACTGTCGTCTTTGATGAGGTGAATCATTTGCACAAGTCGAGCTGCTTCTGTCAAACAACCCCACAAAAATCTAATTACTGAAAAGAGTCAGTCTTCCCACCGCTGTCCTCCGTCTCTGTCAGTCTCCTCATTTTCAACTGAGGACTCAGTCTGACTTCACATTTGACAGTAAAGTTTTTGTGCAGGTGATTTCTATACCACAGGATGACAGCTAAATATTACAATCTACAATCTACACAGAAATATGACAGGGTTTACTTTTTTTTCAGGTGAAGATCCTTGTATTTAATCTTGTTCGTTTCTCAAAGTGCTGCAGAAAATCTCAAACCTGTCACCATCTCACAAGAAGCAAACGTTTAACATACTGCCTACACAACACAGAGATGTTAGTTATGTTCAACAAAAATCCTGATAACAACACAATATATGCATGTTTTACACTCTGATATTGAGCGACATTCTACTCACACACATAGGCCCAAAATACACACACATGCAAAAACTGGACCTATGGACTGAGCTGTTGGGGGTTCGGTGCTTTGCCCAAATGACTTGTGCTCTACCCTGGAAGTGACCTGACATCTCTCCAGCCACCAGACCAACTCCCCTACTTTAGTCTGGTCCGTGACTTGAACCAGAAACCCTCTGGTTCCTAACTCTAGTCCTTAAAGATGAGCTTCTGCCGCCCCCTTTTATAAGAAATAATTCAGTAATTGAAAATTAGGCATTATTCGGGGCATGTTTGATGTTACTGACAGGCGTTGTAGTTGTTTGTCAGGACGCTCAAGGCTTAGCTCGACCTGTTAGCCTGTTTCTAGGTTGATAGAAAGTGAGGTTGAGACAGAGTTTCCAATATGGCGACTGCCATCATTGGGCTTCAAAAGGCTGCTGCAGAAAATGATGGATTGCATCACTTAGGCTGCGGCCATGTTTTGTACAGTCCATGTGTAAAACAGTCTTATGATGACTTAATGTCGCTGAGGGGACGAGGTCAAAGTTAAGAACTTTGTTGGAGTGTTAAATGGGGCAGGGCAGAGAGAGGCCCGTTTGACGATAGCGCTGAAGAAGTGCTGGAGTGATTTAGTCCAGCTCTGACCGGGAATCTTACTCAAGGGACAAATGAGACAGCCCTTTCTCCCCCTGTAAAGTGAAAATCCTCAGCTTCTATATATTTTACAGTGACTGTCTGCTAGAATGCAGATCTTGATGCCATGGTACTAGATAAAGTCAGACTTTAAACACACCCACAATTTCTGTTTTTGAAAGAACATCTCAAAACACTGAGAGACTGGCTGTTGCAAAGTCAAGTCAATCTCCATCCAAACACTGATAATGAATGCATGATAGCAGGTAATCTATCTGCTGCATGTGTGCACATTTCCCCAGTAAGGGGAAGACCGGAGTACTGAAAGGGATTTTTAAAACAATATATTGTCTGTAGATTATATTCAAACCCTTACCAAGGCCATAGGCTCCTACAGACAATCCACTGACAGACCTCTCCTGCACAATCACTCTTGACCTCTGCATGTGTGCTACTTTACATTCAGATGGAGTCCTGTGTTGAATATCTACATGCATCTGAAGATAAAAAGATGCACTGAATGAGGCTTTTAAAATGCATCCGGCTATACATGTGGCAGCTTTCTGCACCTGTAACAGCTGTGCCGCTTCAGGTCCCACTGTTCACCGAATGTTTACTGACAGATCTCACGCTGGGTGCAGTTAGAGGAGGATCAGGTCATCTATGCACCAGGTTTTTCCAGAAGGTGATGTCTTAATTGTATTGTCTGAATCATTCATTCCCCCTGTGCTTCATCTGAGCAGTGGTTCCCACACACGGCTCCGGGCCAACACTCCCCTCCTACCTGCACACCTTTGATCAAAGCTGTTAAATTACCCAGATGGCACCCTGAGGGCCAAGGTCAAAGCCGCCATGCTTTCTGATGTTCTCTTTGAGACGACTTTACACAGTGTGAGTCTTTAGTTGAAGCTGCGTTGCATATCTGAGCCGCAGGGCTGAGTGTAGACTGTCTGTTACCTTTATCCGTTTGTGTGCAAGGTGGGTGGTAAGAAAAGTATTGTTATGTATTATTAAAATGTTATTTCTGGGTTACAGCTTTAGTTAAATCACTTCATTTCATGCTGATGGCTAAAGTCTGGTTTAAGAGGTCAGTTGAGGGTTACCTTAAAGCTGCTACAGATCAAATGTACAGCTGTGTTCAGACCATTTTGCTGCTTTTAATCAAAACAAATGGGTCAAAAAGATGATGAAAAAATAACAAAATGTAGCTCTGTAAAAAATAGAATTCAAACTTTGTCAAAAGAAAACAACTAATGGAGCTCAGTATACATTCAAGAAGAAAGACTGCTTATATTCTCTTATATCTTCATTCAGCTTAGCCCCTCCCTCTCTACCTCTTCCTCCCTCTCCCTGCTCTGGTGATCAGCTGATTTGGGGCGTTGACTCTTTAAGTAATAATCAAGCCTGACTCTGCCACAACCTCTCTCAAACAATCATCCTGCTGAGGTCAGATTTTAAAACCTGTTCCCTCTCTTCCACAGTCAGTTTGTCATTTCAGTTCGATCTCTGTGACCCTCCTCCCACCGGTCACCTCCATTCCAGCTCAGCAGAGTCCAGATCCAGCCTCAGAGACCCACTCCTCATCACATCCTGCTTTCTTCTATCACCACCAACACCAGGGTCTAGACTCCATAGGAGGGTATCACCACTACCACCAGGGTCTAGACTCCATAGGGGGGTGTCACCACTACCACCAGGGTCTAGACTCCATAGGAGGGTATCACCACTACCACCAGGGTCTAGACTCCATAGGAGGGTATCACCACTACCACCAGGGTCTAGACTCCATAGGGGGTATCACCACTACCACCAGGGTCTAGACTCCATAAGGGGGTATCACTACTACCACCAGGATCTAGACTCCATAGGAGGGTATCACCACCAACACCAGGGTCTAGACTCCATAGGAGGGTATCACCACTACCACCAGGATCTAGACTCCATAGGAGGGTATCACCACTACCACCAGGCTCTAGACTCCATAGGGGGGTATCACCACTACCACCAGGGTCTAGACTCCATAGGGGGGTATCACCACTACCACCAGGGTCTAGACTCCATAGGGGGATATCACCACTACCACCAGGGTCTAGACTCCATAGGGGGGTATCACCACCACCACCAGGATCTAGACTCCATAGGGGGGTATCCTATCCTGCTGTCGTCCTCATTACCCCTCTGAGTACATGAAGTCGTCATGATGGAGTCTAAGAATTTGCACATTTATTTCCTAAATTGTTAAATAAATAACAGTTAATCCGGTTAATTAATTAAGTCTCTGCTGATTGAAATATAATTCTTGTGTTTGTGGATGAAGTTTGGATTGACCATTTTTGATATTTTAACTGGTCCAAAAAAATCAGTTTATTTTGGTCTGAACACGACTTACAGTAAGGTAGAACAGTGGTTTAATGACTTTGTGTGATCCAAGTGGGCCTCCCATTGTGATGAACCGTCAGAGAATTTGGTTTTAAAGCTCACACCTTTACTATTTTGTTCCAGCTTCACCACTTTAAAGGCTTTATATGCGACTTTTTGATCCAGCAGATGTCGCCCTTGAGCACCAGCATGAAACCAAAACAACTCGCGCTGCATTGTTGTGTTAGCATGCTAATGCTAGCGATCTTTATTATGCTCGTATCTTCACACTGCATGTGAATTTACACGAAATGACCGTGACCTAGAAACGCTAACGTGACATTCAATTAAGCAGTGAGTACAGTATGTTATTCTTCTTTTCTCTAGTCCCTCAATTAAACAACTTTCATACGAGAGGGGAGGAGTTGGACACCGGCCCGGCAATGTAAACAAACTGAAGCTACAGCTAGGAAAGCTTGGAAAACATCACAGACACCCTTTTCACACATACGGAAATCTCCTGAAAAACTCCAGAGATTTGGCTACCCGCAGGGGCTTTAGACTATGTGTGAATGCAAACAGCCGCATTTTTGGCGCAGACTTTACCCGGAGTTTCTCCAGCCAGACCCCTAGTATTTTTTCTGCAGAAAGTCCGAGTGAGCTGATGTCTGAACGTGGCAGCATATACTCCATAGATTTCAACTTGAGCCAATAGAAAGAGAATGACGTTTATATACAGTGACTGCCTTAAGTGTCTGCACGCGACCTCTACGATCACGTAATTAAACGTCTGCATTCTGTTTTCTGTTCGTCAGTATGTTGTTCTCCTCTCTTTTGTGGATGTTGTCATTCCATTGGATTACACATAGCATTGATATAAAGGCAAATAATCTCATTATAACGTTGTGTAGTGGACTCTGTTGCTTCAGCCGCTACTTCCGCGTTGTTTATTTACGTCACATATTACTGAGTGCCCCCCCCCCCCCTGACAGGGAAAGTCCCCCGCTGTGAGGAGCATATGTGTACGGCTAGGTCGGGAGAATCTCCGGAGTGGTCCTCCTGTAATTATCTAGATATTATCCGGAGTGCAGATGTGAAAACAGCTAGACAGTGGGACTCGGGTGTTACACTCATTGTAGACAGTCATGACTCACAGAGTTATTTTCAGAGGATATACTTGATTTCTATTACATTTAAGTGTGAAAAACTGCATATTAAGCCTTTAAATGACCAAGTTGCATTGTTTAAAAAAATGCTGGTTAATAATAACAAACCCCATGTGTGCTTTCTTTGAGAAAATAAAGACAAACAACTGAAAAACAAAGTCAAGTGTCGCTCAGCTAAAGAGCCAGATCTTTCCCTGGTGATTTGGTGGTAACCAAACAGAGCTGAAAAGAGCGTGATCCTTGAACATTTATTGATAGAGTGAAAAGAAACACGACCACAAACAACAGCTCTCTACAAATCGATGTAATAGAAGCTGCAGCACAGACTTCTGGAACTGTCAATAAACTGCACAGCAACACAGATTATTTGATTGATCTTTATACGATATTTCGTAGCCAAGTGGTTAAGTGGACACTAGAGGAACTACTGTTTTTGAAACTTTGACCCTGGCCTAATTCTTCAGACCCAATGTTTTCTGTCTGATTCTTCAAAGTATTATCTACATATTTTCAAATATTGCTGTATTGTTAGTAAAAAAATTTCTGTGTCTGGAGCATAGAAGGTGAAACCTGTCATTTTAAAATGACAGTAAAGTCGATCCTTGGATAAGTTTAGCGCCTTGTGCCTACAAACCTCAGTGTCAGCCTTTTTTTTCAAGACTGCAACAAAACTGGCAAAAGCATGAAGTGTGTTGACCCTTGAGGATAAATGTGTCTCTGTTGTCTAACATTATAAAGAATCAAAGTTCTTTATTGAGATCATAAATTGCTCGTCTCTCACCAGTCGGGCTCGCAGGTGGTCCCGATCTTGCTCACAGTGTATCTGTTCCAGCCCAGCACCGGGGGGAAGGTCCAGATGAAGGAGAAGGACCAGACGAACAGCAGACCCAGGGAGGCGTGCTTGGCCTGCAGTCGGAAGTTCCCCAGAGGTCGGCAGATCACGAAGAATCGTTCAAAGGAGAGGATGGCCAGAGACCACAGAGCCACGATCCCTGAAGCAAACAGCAGGAGGTCAGAAACACCAGACACCAAAACCTGAGATTTGTTTTTAATATCGATGAGGATCTCCAGTCTGTAGGTTTCATCTGTTATCAATGCAGTGACAACACGAGAATAAAGTCGTAAATTGACGAAATTAAACTCGTAGATTTACTTGTAAAGTAAAGTTCTTGTAAATTTACTATTCAAAAATTTTAGAATTTTTTTTTGCTTTAATGTGGCCCTAATCTTCCGTCATATTCCATGTATATAAAACAAAGAAGAACATCCATTTATTGAAGACGCTTGGCCTAGAACATTTTTAACATTTTTGTAGAAAAATCAGATACTATGTATCAGTTATCATTGCAGCTCTTGTTTTATGACTTGTTGTTGATTCATTTTGTTCTGTTTTAATTGTTGCTGTGAAGCTATTTTTGGCTCTAAGTTTGTCTGAAAAGTGCTGAAATAATAAAGTTACGGCGTGGTTCTTTTTTTTTTGCTACATGCAACAAGGAGTCTGTTGACAACATCTCCCTCTAGTGTGATCATGTTTCTAACTTCCTGACAAAGTACTTCAGCTCTGCTCTGTGCACAGGTAAAAGTGGCGGCACTGTTCCTTGAAATAGTTTCATGATCGGGGGGTCGGGGATGTAGGTGCATTAGGCTGCCTCCTAATGGGCTAAAAAAAGCCAGCTTTAATTATAGTAATAAGTCACTCTCTCAGAGCGGTTAATTACCTATCTCTCTCCACAGCCAGCACTACAGCCGGCTCACAGGAGAGGACAAAGGAGAGAAAGGAGGAAATCAGGCCATTCAATTATGTCACACTCGTTTACGACAAGAGTCTCTGAAGAGGTTCACTGAAACAATTAACGCCCAAACTACATCGATGTTTATGTAGCTTACCATCGAGAGTGTGTTTTTAATAGAAAAGCGTCCATGCTGTTCAGTTTCGTTTTTTAAAGAATTCATCTGTACAGCCCAGGTGTGACTAAAAATAGACACAGAAAATATTCTCCCCCTGAGCAGCATATTAAGTGGAGCATCCATCCTGCTCACTGAGAGGACCAGCTCAGCTAAATCAGCCTCTCATTTACACACACACGCACACACACACACACAGGTGACACCACTGCAACACACCTGTCAATCCCTGAAACTGCTGTCAAGTCTAGAAGTAGAGTGGCCTCCTGAAGATAGACGCCACACCTCAGCGTGTTATTGACATGGCTTCAACAGGACGATTTATTTGTCAAATTGTTTCTTATTGCGTCACTCAGCTCTGCCCTCTCCTCCAGTCGTTGCACGGCTCTACAAATACTGAAACACTGCCAAAATATTTGTGCAATTCAGAAATTGCACAAAAACATTTAGTAATTTTAAAAAAGAAATTGCCCACTGTTGGGTGTCTTGTTTTGTTGGGGGAACACTCACCAACACAGCCATCCCAGTAAACTAGCGTCAAACCCAGTGAATAAGTTTAGTGTCTATTTTCCCCCTAAAAAGTGGTCGCCGTCCTGTATACAGGTGCGACCAGTTTAAAATGCTGACACATGCACCTTCAAGACTGCAAGTGCAGCTGCCACCATGACACATTGTACAGGACCTGATGTGATTAAACATGTTCCCCCATTAGCTGTGCAAAGCATGCTGGGATACGGCACCACTTTCAAACAGCTTTTCTTACATTATCAGGTCCTGCATTTAAAGAAACGGTGTAATCAAGTGTAAATAAACCTTGTGGAGAAGTGATTTGATTGGAAAGCTAGCAGGATAGCAAACTCCACACAGTTAAAACGAAAAACTACACAGCTGCACAGAAAGCGCATGTTGTGGACTTTGCTGAACATAATAGAAATGTTTACACAGGAACCTCTTTAACATCTGGAAGTCCCCCTTGAAAACAGACTGTGTCTTACATACCAGTGTGTCTCATATTCTGGATTTAATGGAAACTGGTTTTTAGTGTTAAGAGTTTTTTTTAAATAATTCTGAACTTGATTGGGCAGCACTATCAATCAATCAATCAATCAATTTTTATTTGTATAGCGTCAACTCATAACAAGTGTTATCTCAAGACACTTTACAAAAAGCAGGTAAAATACCTTACTCTTTGTCTGTTAACATTACAAAAGAGCAGGTAAAAAGACCTTACTTATTGTTATGTTACAAAGAGCAGGTTAAAGACCTTACTCATTGTTATGTTACAAAGAGCAGGTTAAAGACCTTACTCATTGTTATGTTACAAAAAGCAGGTTAAAGACCTTACTCATTGTTATGTTACAAAGAGCAGGTTAAAGACCTTACTCATTGTTATGTTACAAAGAGCAGGTTAAAGACCTTACTCATTGTTATGTTACAAAAAGCAGGTTAAAGACCTTACTTATTGCTATATTACAAAGACCCGGCCTATCCATCATGAGCACTTTAGCAAAGCAGCAAAAGTTACAGTGGTAAGAAAAAACTGCCTTATTAAAAGGCAGAAATCTTCGGCTGGATCCCCGGCTCATGATGAAACAGCCTTCACAGGCCTAGACTGCGCCGGGCTTGGAAGGGGATAGGGGAAGAGATGGGATAAGATGCAGGAAGAGGGATAGGGCGCAAGGGGGTGGGGGGAGGCAAGCCGTCCATCAACAATACGGTGGGGAGGGGGGTTGTTCTGGCAAGCTGTCCATCAACAATCCGGTGGGGAGGGGGGGTGGGGGGGTGGACCTAAGAGAGCTCAAGAGCTTGCAGGAAAGTAGGTGGTTAGTGACTGAGATTTACAGATAGATACATGCATATGATGTACTGTATATGCACAGAGAGAGAGGAGCTCAAGGTGCCAGTTCCCCCGGTAGTCTAAGCCTACAGCAGCATAACAAGGAGCTGGTCTACACCAGCACCAGCCCTAACTATAAGATTTATCAAAAAGGAAAGTTTTAAGTCTATTCTTAAAAATACAGACTGTCCCTGCCTCTGATAACTGAAGCCTTTACCTCCCATAGTACACTTAGAGACTATAGGTACCACTAGCAGGCCTGCATTCTGGGACTGTAATGTTCTCGAGGGGTAGTACGGCACTAGTAGCTCCTTAAAATAAGATGGTGCCTGGCCATTTAGAGCTTTGTAAGTGTGAAGAAGGATCTTAAATTCTATTCTAGATTGTAAAGGGAGCCAGTGCAGCGAAGCCAACACAGGAGTAATGTGGTCCCTTTTCCTAGTTCTAGTCAGTACACGAGCTGCAGCGTTCTGGACAAGTTGAAGAGTCTTTAGAGACCCACCATAGCACCCTGACAAAAGAGAATTACAATAATCCAACCTGGAAGTAACAAATGCTAGTTTTTCTGAATCATTTTGCGACAGGATATTCCTGATCTTGGATATATTACAAAGGTGAAAATAGGCTGTTTGCCTGATGTGAAGTTTGCCTGATGTGAAATTTTCCTGATGTGAGAGCTAAAGGACATATCTTGATCAAATAGAACTCCTGGATTCCTAATGGTGGTGCTAGATGCCAGGTTGATGTCATTAAGTACAGTCACATCACTAGAAAGAGTCTCTCTGAGGTTTTTAGGGCCTAGCACAATAACTTCAGTCTTGTCTGAGTTAAGTAGCAAAACATTTCTGGTCATCCAGGTCCTAACGTCCTTAAGGCACGTTTCTAGCTTACATAACTGATTGGTGCCATCGGGCTTCATTGATACATAAAGCTGAGTATCATGTGCATAACAATGAAACTGTATAGAGTGTTTCCTCATAATATTTCCCAGAGGAAGCATATATAATGTAAAGAGAATTGGTCCAAGAACTGAACCTTGTGGCACTCCATGGCTAACTTTGGTGTGCATAGAGGACTTATCATTAACATGTACAAACTGAGATCGGTCTGATAACTAGGATTCAAACCAACTTAAAGCAGTCCCTGTAATTCCAAGTAAATGTTCTAGTCTGTATAATAGGATCTGATGGTCAATAGTGCCAAAAGCAGCACTAAGATCTAATAAGACGAGCACAGAGAGAAGTCCCCTGTCTGAAGCTAGAAGTAGATCATTTGTAACTTTAACTAGTGCAGTCTCAGTGCTATGGTGGATTCTAAATCCTGACTGAAACTCCTCAAATAAACTGTTGTCATGGAGAAAGTCACACAGCTGATTAGCTACCACTTTTTCCAGGATCTTTGAGATAAAAGGAAGGTTGGATAAAGGACTATAGTTTGCTAGAGTTCCTGAATCTAGAGTAGGTGGTTTTTTGAGTAGAGGTTTGATTACCGCTACTTTAAATGACTGTGGTACATAGCCTGCCAGTAAAGACATATTGATCATATCTAATATAGAGTTGCTAACTAAGGGAAATACTTCCTTAAACAGCTTGGTTGGGATTGGGTCTAAAAGACAAGTTGACGGTTTCAACGCAGAAATAATTGAATTTAGCTCTGAAAGGTCGATTGGAGAAAAACAGTCTAGATTAATATCAGGTCCTGGAACTGTCTCTGCCATATCAGATGTATCTGCACCAGGTAAGGGCAGGAGGTTACCAATTTTGTCTCTGATGTCTAGAATTTTGTTGTTGAAAAAGCTCAGGAAATCATTACTGCTGAGGGCTAAAGGAATACAAGGCTCAATGGAGCTATGACTCTCTGTCAGCCTGGCTACAGAGCTGAAAAGGTATCTAGGATTGCTTTTGTTTTCCTCGATTAGGGAGGAGTAGTAGGCAGCTCGAGCGTGACATAGAGCCTTCATATATCTTCTATGACTATCCTGCCAGAACAAACGAGATTCTACCGTTTTGGTTGAGCGCCATATTCTTTAAAAAATTTGCGACGATTGTTTTAGAGTACGGGTTTCTGAGTTGAACCATGGAGCTGTTCTCTGCCGTTTGATAACCTTCTGTTTTAGGGGAGCAATCAAATCAAGAGTAGAGTAACTCTCAGCGAATCCACAGCACTATCAAAATACTGATCTAGCTGAGAGGGACTAAAGCTATCATAAGAGTTTCCAACTAGGTTGACACATGGTACTGAATCAAAAGCAGCTGAAATAGCTTCCTTAAATCTAGCTACAGCACTATCAGATAAACTTCTGGAGAGCACATTTTTTATTAAGCAGAGATAATTCTGGTAGGACAAAGTCGAAAGTAATAAGGAAATGGTCTGATAGAAGAGGATTTTCTAGGAAAACTGTAAGGTTTTGGATTTCAATGCCATAAGCTAAAACAAGATCCAGGGTGTGGTTAAAACGATGAGTAGGTTCATTTACACCCTGGGTGAAACCAATAGAGTCTAATAATGACATGAAAGCTGTGCTAAGGCTATCATTATCAACATCCACATGGATATTGAAGTCACCTACAACAATTATTTTATCACTGCTAAGGACTAAATTTGATAAGAATTCTGCAAATTCAGATAGAAATTCAGAATATGGGCCAGGAGGGCGGTAAACTACAACAACTAGAACTGGCTGAAAGGTTCTTGAGACTGGATGTGAAAGACTAAGAACAAGGCTTTCAAAAGAAGAAAAATTCAGTGTTGGTCGAGGGTTAACTAAAAGACTAGAATTAAAAATAGTTGCTACTCCACCACCTCGTCTGGTGTCTCGAGGTATATGAGTACTAAAATGACTGGGAGGAGTGGATTCATTTAAAGTAACATATTCATCTCAACACAGCCAGGTTTCAGTCAAACAAAGAAAATCAATATGCTGATCTGATATCAGAGCATTCCCTAAAAGAGATTTGGATGGTAAGGATCTAATGTTCAAAAGTCTGCAGTGAATTTTCAGATTTTTTGCAAAATCGTATTCGTAGTTTTGATTCTAATGAGATTTTGACGATTTACGCCTTTTTTTTCTACGTTTGGATGACTTATAAAAACGGGTCTGGACCGGGGGACAGACACAGTACCTATATTATAACTACAGTTCGATTCAGAATTACAGCTATAGTGGCTGGGAGGCGCAGAGAAGCGTGTAAGACTGCAGTTCTGCATTAGGCTGTGCCAACTTCAAGATGCTTTTATTTGTCGACCATCCTTTGACTGAAAGTATCTGTTAGAGGGATTTTAGAGGCGGTAAACTCCACAACACACTAATTTATAGATGCTCTAAATACAGCTGATACTCTGGGATGATGATCGTTTCCAGATCCACCTTCTTTTCTGAAACAAAAAGATGGCCACAAAAGGATCAACTCAAGGCTTCATCATACTGTAGCCCGTTCAGCATGGACGATATTTCGGTGCCTGGATCTCCTTCTTACCTACATCAGCGGATTTGTCAACACCCTATGAAGCAGCAGGTCATAGCAAAGAGCTAACATGAGAACTCCCAATGAGGACCAAAGCTGTCTCATTACAGCACCTCCTGCAAAACTATTTCACAAGAAAGTTATTTGAAAACAGAAATGTTCCTCCTCAGCATCAATATAAATGACTCTTTTCTTGCAGTTTGGCGGCATGTACCAGAGACATCCTGTGACTCTCCAGCTCTCTGAGCTGCCAGAACAGGACCTCACAAACCTTGTTACAGAATCCAATAAGCAAGTCTTTGCCTGAGTTAGTCCAGTATTTCCTTCACCCCTTGACTTCCAGTTCTGCAGGCTCCTCAGCAGGCAGCCAGAGTCCCACCAAACCAACCAGTGACTTAGGTAAATGTTATTGGTGGTCACGGTACACTGTGAAACTACTTATGACCAGTCATGCTCTGCACTGTGAGAGGCAGCTGGGGAGCGTGGCTTTGAATTCTGCCCTAAACACTCACAACATCGGGTTACTGTTCTTACAGTCTATTTATATTCACACCTCACAGCAGAGCAGCGAATTCAATGAAGGTTTTTATTTTATCTTGATAATTCAGAACACAAACCAGCATATGATCTCTCTTACGTTTTGTTTTTTTGACACCAGAATAAGGCTAAGAAACTAAATTTTCATTCTTGAGCATATTTACATCTTGTTTTTTTTGTTGTTGTTGTTGTTGTCCTGTTGTTCATAAACAAGCCACGAACCTTTCAACCATTCAAATGTTTGCACACACTGATGCTCCTTATCCCAGTCCTGCATGCTCTTGTTAGATTCATTCAAGCTTCATGTGGAACATTTTTACTCAAATTAATTCTGAAGCTGATAAAAGAAGAACTTTCTAATTGTATAATCACATATTAGCATTAAGAAACTCTAAACTCTTTGATGATGTCTTTGCTGCAGTCTTTCAGTATAACTTCATTCACATAAATCTTTGGAGAAGCTGGGGAATAAAACAGGTGCCAACACTGTGATCATCAATTGAATTTTGGCAGTGGCTTTAATGGAACTGATTTGTCTTCTTTATTTCACCTTTCCTCCAGATGTTATAACTTCTGAACAGATGTTGAAGTGAGAGCTGAGGATGCGCCATGTGGAGCTGTTTGACACACATCTCTGCAACATGTGAGCTCCAAGGCTGACACCTACAGTTACCCTGGAAGTTGTTTTTTTTTATCATCCCTGCATTTATAACACCGTTGAAGAGAGAAAAGAGAGGTTAACCTACCGAAAAAAGTAACAGCAAACCCCTCCAGGACGCACGCCCACCTCCCCAGGAAGAAGTAACCTCTGGCGTTCGTCAGGAAACTTATTAGTCCGCCGGTGAGCGAGACCAGAAAGTCCGCGATGGCCAGGTTCACTATGATGTAGTTCAGAGGCTGCCGGAGCTGTTTGAACTTGAAAGTGACGAACATGACGAGGAAGTTTTCGCTCAGAGACAACGAGGTGACAACGAACATGAGCACGGCCAGGACCGTGAAGTTCCACGGAGCGATGTCCCTGATGGGTCCGCTGAACGGATCATCAGTGGGGGCGACATCTGCCGCCACAGTGTAGGAGACCGCGTTCACTGAGAGGCTTAAAGTATCCATTGTCCATGCCCGGGTGCACAAAAAAATCCGGTTTGTTATTTTCTCAAAACTTCACGTGGAGTGTCTTGTGGAATGTCGCGCTCACTTCTCTGCACTGTGGAGCTTCTTTGACAAAGTTTCTGGGTTTAAACCCTTGTTGACGGACGTGCATGGTTCGAGCTCGCGCCCGACAGAACTGTGGCGTGAAGCCTTTGGACAGCGTGTCTCTAAAAGTGTGAGTGAGCGGAGGCAATGTCCCGGAGAGCGCTGGCAGCAAGTGCGTGAATGACCGATCAGTGGCATCTTGAGGGCTCTTATATAGGCGCTCCAACATCAGTGCTGCCCTGCAGGAGAGGCGAGAGGACCCACATGTGCGCTCCTTTTGCGCGCTGCGGACACTCAGCAGCGTTCAGCTGTATCGCCTCCAATCTGCCCTCTCCACAGCCCCACACTCACACCCAGGATTAATGAAACAAGCGACTCTTTGTTCTAGTCCTGGAATTACACACCAGGCTCAGCGGCGTTCCAGTGCGTAATTCATTAATCATGCGTAATTAGGCACCCACCAGGCTGATTGTGGACTTTGCTTCATTCATAATTTCACGTGACCCTGTTTTACACATTATGTGTCACAGGAAAATGTTCTGCTTTTAGGCTGCTTAATTGATATATATGCACACAAAAACACTTCCACCAGAACCACCTGCTCACTAATCATATCATGAGATTTGAGAAACACTGGGAGCATCCGAATTGCCCCTCCTATCTCCTTTCACTATCCACTTTACCTTAACCCCGGGGGAAACGAAATGAGGTTAAGGAAAGATGTTAGGAGAATTCATAAAGGACTTAGGGAAAGGCGATCTCGCTGCTCTGACAATGCGACCACATTTCCACTAGGCGACGTCATTAAATACGGTTAATGACGTGGGTCCACCGTGTTGAAACTACAATGTTCCGAAAATGGACTACTAAAAACGCATCGAAAAAAATTTCTCCTGTGCCTTCTTACCGGTGAAATAATCCTAATCACCACAATTTGGGATTGAAATAAAATAATGATAGACTACCAGGCTACAAGTAAGAAAAGTGAAACCATCACCTTCCTGTCCACTCATAAATCAACATCAAAATAAATATGATTGTATGAAATTAATTATTACATTTATGTAAGATATAGCCTACACATAATGTTTTAAGCATACAAATGTAAAACTGCACAAAACATTCTTAAGTGAATGAAATATGTTGAATAAAACATCATCTGATAAAAATGTCTCTTATCTTTTATCTCTTACATGATCTGTGTCACTTTACGATCATCGTTCATCGTTCAGGTCGGATGCGCGAGTCGCTTTAAATGTTGGGGCCGCAAAGAATTGTGGGGCGGCATATCTCGTCTCCTTTCGTAAAGGATGGTCCAGTGTATCCTAAGTTAAAGGAGGTTATAAAGGAAGCATTGACCCACCTTTCCTTAACTTTTAGAGAATTCAAACGGCTCTTATCATAGCCGCCACTTAAATGCTTCCGGGTCATTTCACTCAGTTAGGAACCTTCCTAAGAAAAAATGACAATTCGAACGCACCCACTGTCATTCATCTATTTCAGTCCTGTGTCCAAAAATATAAAATGTTATTAACCTTTATTTAACCAGATAAAGAACCCATTGAGATCAGGATCTCTTTCACAAGGGTGACCTGGCCAAGAGGTCAGAGATGTCAAGAGAACAGTTACAATTAAGTGACAGTACAGATTAACAACAAAGTGTTTTCAATAAAAAGAAAGTGTGGGAGCTGTGACAACAATAAAACAACAATTTAAGATTTTAAAAACACAGGCACTGTTCAATGGTCTCATGCTGTCTGTCCCTCAAGACAGAACGGAAAGCTCCAAGAGGAATAAGTTCAGGGAGTTTTAGTTCAGTCTGTAGAGTATTCCATGCTGAGGGGGCAGCAAAGCTGAAAGCTCTTTTTCCTAATTCAGTCCTTACCCGAGGAACTGATAGAACAAGTGTAGTACAAGAATGCAGGGCATAGCAACTGCTTGTTCTCCACAATAAAGCACACAAATATAAAGGAATCAAGCCTAAAAGAGCCTTATAAATTAGGTTGTTAATGTTAATTTGTTAATGTGATGCAGACTGACTCAAACTGACAAATACTTAATTAAACTGTGATATCGCCCTGAAAAAAACAAGCATGAGCATCTACTGTATTACAGAGGAGGCACTGACACATGCAACTTGGCTCTCTGTTGTCAAAGTACTCTGGGAATAATTTCCCTGGGTGTTCATTGTCTTCTTTGGGCCTCTCTCACACAAGTAGAAGGTGGCGACATGAGCGTGGCTTTGGCATTCCTGCAGAGCAGCTTTACAGTGCAGTTTTACTCAGAGCAAAAAGAGGCCAGTTAGGCATTTGATGGCACAGATACAACTTTACTAAAGCCAATGTTGGACACATATTGAGAAGCTTGTGAGGGGAGCAACGTTTTAACTTGCTGGGCTTAATGCTGTCAGGAACTGAAACTTTGAGGCACAGCGCAGACTGGACTCATCATGTTTTCTCGTCTTTACTACGTCTTTACCAGTAGTTTCACAAAGTAGGTCACAATTTGCTAGAAGTGTGGAGCTGTGTGTTTTTATGTTTTGTAAAGCCAATGCCACACCCCACCTGTCATAACTCCCTAAACTAATATAATCTTTAAATACTAAAAGACCACACCTCAAACATCACATAACATTTCAGTTTTGTAATTATTTAAGCACACCTTACTCTTACAGCATCCCTCACTCCTAAGCTGATAAAGGAAGAACTTTGTTATTGTAAAATCATATATTAGCATTAAAGGAAGAGTGTGTGACACTTTTTCATCAAGTAGATGTCTCATTTAAGCACCAGCATGAAACCAAAACAAACTGCTGTTTGGCCACACTTGTAACACCTCCATACTGAAGCCTCCACTCTCCTCCAGCGACACACCTCCAACCCCTCTCCACTCACGTTCACACAAAGGAATAATGCACACGCGGTTGACATATTTGGCACGAGCTCAAATTGCATGTTAGCTGCCTTGTTGTGTTAACAGGCTAATGTTAGCACGCTTTATTTAGCACATAGCTTCACATTGTATGTAAATTTGCACAGAATGACCGCGATCTAAAAACACTTACTTGACAACCAAATAATCAGCGAGTATGTTCTGCTTCAGCGACACACCCGCTCCACTCGTGTTCGCATGAAGGAGTTGTGAATGAGAACACACCATAATTAAGCACCAATAAGCACAAGCTGTGGACAAAATTATTCTTGGCTCGAGCAGCAGTTGCCTTTTTCCTGCACTGTTCTGTTAGCAGGCTAATGTTAGCACACTTTGGTTAACTCAAAGCTTCATATTGCACAGAAATTAGCACAGAATGACTGTGATCTAAAGTGCAGGTCCATGTTGGGTGTTACATCAGGTTATGGTCACTTCTAAAGTAACGAGCATTGTCAGGGCCTTTAGAGGATGAAAGAAAAGGAGGCCAGGATACATCAGCGTTTCCACCAGAAAGTTATTTGTTCTGGACAACATCTTATTTATTATAAGAGAATAGGGAGAAGAAGGAGAAACATAGAACCTGAGAACATGTCTTTATGTTTGTGCAGACCATGAGATTGTCATCAGACCCTTAGCAAACAAAGATTGCAAAGCTCTCTCGGACAGTAAAGATAATAAAAAATGGAACCAGCTCCCCTCAGGTGTTGCAAAGAGGTCTCGTGTTGACCAAAACATTGTGAGAACAATCGTAACAAACTGTTTTTCTAGGTCACTATGAAGTCTGTTGATCTTGAACCATTTGGTGTGAAAAAAGTCATTACTTAAAGCATTTTATAACAGTGTAGTTGTAAATTCATGTTTGAGGTATGGCCAAAAAGTGGGTTTGGAGATCACATGGATTAAGAGAGTTAGATAGATAGATACTTTATTGATCCCGAGGGAAATTCAAAGTGTTTTTCGATCCCTAAATTCTAACCAGTTTTGGGTCCACATGGACATGGGAGTTAAATGTAAATGTATTCCTTTAAGGTGTGTTTGCTGTCAAAAGAGTAAGAAGTACAGACAACATCAAGTATTCAGTCCAAACTGTCACCAGACAGAAGGAATAAAAAAAACTTTTACTTTTACAGACTAAAATTGTTTTTTCGTTTCAGATTTTAGCTACAAAAAAAGGGTAAACAAGAAAAATAGTTCAAATTAAAGTGGCAGTGGCATGCAACAAACAGATGTCTGCAACCGAAACATTCTCCTCACAGAGTTGCTGTGATTGGCTGGCTCCATCTACTAAACTTGATTGTTTTTTTTTTAAGTAGATACAAAGCAGGGTGCCCACAGACACCGAAC
The DNA here is from genome assembly GCF_963930695.1 of Labrus bergylta. Lineage (NCBI taxonomy): Eukaryota > Metazoa > Chordata > Actinopteri > Labriformes > Labridae > Labrus > Labrus bergylta. Next base: position 5,991,762 of record NC_089204.1, read on the forward strand.
AGATTTTTAAAGGAACGTTACAATTTAATAATGTAAGTGAAAACGCAATTCAATGCAATGATCAAAATGAGTGAACATGTCATTTAAATATTTGTGTGTTCCACTTTCATGTTGACTTCGAGACAGAACTTGAAGGTCACGTCCACGTGTACACAGGTCTCCTCGTCAGAGGTGATTCATCTTCCTGCTGCCTCATCCTCTTTGATCTGATGGAGGCCAGCGTGTCACAGCTCAGTGAACGTCACAGAAAGGAGGATTTATTATCTGCCCTGGCTGTTCACACTGGTGGCTTGTTGGTTTGGCCTGGTGTCTTTAAGCGGGCTGTCAAGTTGTCATGCTCTCAAGAAGAGTCCATCACTTGGAGAAGAACCCATTACTTGTGGTGAAAACTTAAATAAACATACTTCCTTTATGTCCAGGTGCTACCCAATAAAGAAGAACCATAGCAGGGAAATTCATTCGTTTAGTTTTTATTTTGGCCTTTATTATGTAGGTCAGCTGTAGAGTGACTGAAAATGTTGGGAGGAGAGAGTGGGGGATGACATGTAGCAAGGGGCCGAGGTCGGATTCAAATCCCCCGCTGCTGTGGCCTCCATACATGGTGCGCCCAGCGTAACCACTAGGCTATCTGGTGTCCTGGACCCCTGTTTTGAAATTCCCACATATTCATGTTTGTTATTTCCCGCCGCTTTGAAAGTAACACTTAAACTGCCTTCCTGTGTATCAACAACAACCTAATCAGACTCACCTGCATCTTGTTTCCCCTCGAGTACACTTATTTATAATCAGCGTGTCTCCCCTCATGTTTCCAGTTCATTGTGTGTTTCTTCCAAAGACTGTATATGAACATGGACGTAGTCTCAGTGACATCACCCATTGGTTCTTGAGGCTGACGTTTGAAGCCCATCTATATGGGTTCAATATATTGGAAACTTTGACTGAAACTAATTTTTGGTTAACCTAGACACAGGCGGAGAGCTGGAGCTGAGGTGGGCCTTGAGCCTCCTGAGAATTAGCTACAATGTGCCTGTTCGTCAAACAAGATCAACCAGGACCCGGATCACGAATAACTCTTAATACCATCAAACTGGACGAGTTATTAAACCCAATTTGCCACAGTGTGCGGGAATAAAGAAATTAGCTAATCAGACCAAATTCATTTTATAACCAGGCTGTAAACATTTTTATTTCTGCTATAAAATGTGCTTTTTAATATGGGTGTGTATGTGACTTCAGGAGCTTTTGCAGCCAGCCTCAAGTGGACACTCGAGATGGTGCAGTTTAAACTAAATTCCACTGCTTGGTGCCTTTGTGTCGACTCGTTCCAACATTTTCCTTGTGATTGATTTTTGTGTGTGTTGACTATTTTCACATTTCAGATTACACCTGGTGCTCTGGATTGTTTTCCTTTTAATTACGAGTCTGAATCTGGACTTGAACATTAAACCCTGCCTTTTTTTACCTTGCTCTGCCCGCCTGTGAGTCGAGCACTTTTGGCTCCATCACCTGTCATTTCATTGGTTGTGTTGGAAACCTCACACAAAACTCCCATTGACATGCACACTATCTCAAAGTGCTTATTTCCTAGAAGCTTAGTTCTCATTTTTATTCATTCGTTGTTCACGATTAAATGACAACATACTCTCTTAGGTTATTGATGCCTTCATGCTGATCAGTTACTCTGCATCATTTTTAAAACATGGAATAAAAAAAGGTTAATAAAACATGGCCTCGTTGACTCTGCAGCAGCACTTATTGTTAAATGATTTTGCATGAACACAAACAAGCCGAGTCAGCGCAGTGATTTAAGCTAACCAGAATCAAATGGTATGAGAGTAGATGACATATTGATTACATTGTTAAATCACTGCGCTCATGCAGTTTCACCGTGCTGACGTCTCCATCCTTGTTGTGTCCACAGACAACACAATCCCATCTCAGCCTGTCCATCTATGACAGGTTCGGCAGGCTTCTCAGGTCACTGACCTGTGGAATTGGCTGCTCTGGTTGATCCAGTGAAGCTCAGGATTGAATGGGAACACAAACCCATGAGGGAAATCTAGAAAAAGCTGAAGAAAAGACTCCTCAAATGGAGAAAGGATGGGAGAAACCACCAAAAAGCTGCCGACGCATTGATCCAATGATATCAAGGGTCGTGTCTATTTACACTGGTCGGCCATTTTTCATCAGTTCTGTTATGTCCCATGTCCACCTAGCGTTTTTCCAGGGCAGAAAAGTGCCGGCTGTGTGCTCAGGAGTGCTTGAATGAAGCATTTGTACAGTCTGTTAATAACGGCAGATGTATGACCGACACTGCTCTGTTACTTTTTACAGCATGTTTTATAGTTGAGATCGTTTATTTCACTGGTGACGTCAACAGTGCCTTTCTGAAAAGTTGATTTTCAACTTGAGTGCTCAGAGCAGCCGCACAAAAAGGCGGACATGTGTACCATGTGGTGGTACATCACTGCATATTATTATTTACAGTCTGTACAGTACTAAAGGTTACTGAGAACCACAGATTTGTCTTCTCGCCCCAAGAGATCTCACTCTGTGCAGGAAATAAATTCTGTGTTTTGTCTTTTTGCAGATACTGTATATCCAATGTGGTCTTGAATAAGTCTGCAAAGAAAACAAAATAAACTAAAGCACCTTCCCAAAGATCAAACAAAGAAAGAACAAACAAAATGCATATCATCTCAAAGTGTGCCAACTATTTGAAACAGACAAACTCAAATTACATTTGTTAAACAATCCTGCATAAAAAACAGAACAGATTATTAAAATCAGAGCAAAATAAAGAAAGTTAACTCGACAACTTCAAAGGTTTCTATCAAAAAAATGAACACTACGCGGACACACGTGGTCCTGAAGTAAAGTTATTGATGGTGCATTTATGTGGTGTTGGACACATCGGAAAAACGAGTTTCCAAGTTGCAAAATGCACATGAACCCCTGCTGAAGTCGGAACAACAACTCAGAAAAGAATTAAGTGCCCGACTTCCGGACTTGACGACAGAATTGTCATCACATGAGGGGCAAAATATGTTGTTGTTGTCAATGTTAACATACTTTTTATTAATTCAAGTATAGCACGTCAACTTTTTGCTTAAATATAACTTGTAACAGTTAAATTTCACTGATCGTCTTTGTAGCGTCAACGTGAACACACTGAAGTTGGAAGAAAGACTTTTCCACTCGGAATCTTATACCACCCAGGCAGCACCTGAATGCAGCGTAAGTCTTTACTGCTGGTAGAGACCTGGGGCCTTTTGATTGGTTGGGTGAAGCAAGAGGACCAGCAGAGAGACGCCTTCAGGGTGACAGATCATAGATCCTCTCTGAAACAGACCATACACTACAGCAAGAATACACTGACACAAAAACACAGAAAAAAACTACATACAGATCAATAATATGGACAGGGTTATTGAAATGGACTCGTAGCAGAAATATCAAGCAGTTAAGTCCTCTATGCCTGCTGTCACAAAATCTTTAACTCCTGCTGGATCGCTGACTGAGAACTTTGAACACAAACATCCAGTGAAGACCTGTACTCATCTCGTTCAATTTTTTCACTGACAGCTACTAGGAGCACACTTACCAAGCTAAACATTTGTTTGTGCTCCTGTGAAAAAGAAAATGTTTCTTTTGAGGTAGAAGAAAAGTCCTAAAACTCTTAGATCTGTTTTTTTTTTTTTTAAAACAGGCGTGCAGCAACTCTGACCCAAACACATGTTAATGCCTGCTGTTTCCATGCCGATAGCTGTGCAGTAGAGAGAGTATTTATTAAAGGTGAGCTGTAACAAGAATAAAGACAATGTTTTATCAAACTAACAAATGTTCAACACTAATATTTTTATTTTCAGGGATGCATTCTTACAGTACGGTTTCCACAGCAGCACATCCTCGAAGGAGTGTCAGCTTCTTGAACGGGATTTAATTACATGTTGAAGTAAATGGCTTGTTAATCATCACAACGAAGAAGATCACACATATGCATTTGCTCTAAGAGAAACATTAAAGTTATTATCCCCACACCAACGGTAAATACACTGTGATGTTTACTTATATTACATTTAATTACATTAAGGGCGAGGGCCCCGAACATCACATGTGGTGAAACATTTCATTAAATGTGAACTGGATAAACTTTTGGTGAGCGTACTTCCTTTTGCCTTTTTTGTCCAGTATCCAGTACTCAGTATTCAGATGTGCATGCTGTTTGATTTTGTTTTTTAATTATATGACTTTGGTATTGATAATCAAACAGTCTGTTTCACTATCAATAAGTTTTCAAAGGTTTCATGATCAGTCCTTAAGAAATAAGGTAACTAGACTTAACCAATCTCTATTTATTTCACCTCCCGTGTTCAAGATCAGCTGCAGAAACCTCTTCCATATAAACCTCTGTGAGAGCAGTCCTGATAATGTCCTGTTACATTTTGAGCGTGCATGCTTCACTTTGGTTTTTAACTTTATGATGCAGTGAAATATACAACACAGTGTTAAGAGTTGGTGGTTAGAGTATTTCAAAAGCTCTCAAATCCACTGTCTGACACGCTGAAGATGCAGTCTCATCCGTGGATTGGAGTTGACATATGAGGCTTTATACAGAAACACACACACATTGAATAAACACCAACACCTTGTTTCTGAGAACTGTGTATTCAGGGAGCTCAGATACTGTATTTAAAGTTCTCTCACAGACAAGTCTGGTTATCAGACGTCTAATAAAAAGATTGAAGGAAAAAATGGATTTTGTGTTCTGTGATTTCAAAGCAAAGGGTTATATGCAGTTACGTCCAAACAAACATTTCAGCCTCTGCTTTGAATCCACATAGACATTTGGATCCACATAGACATTTGGGATAACATTCCCACTTTGAACTGTCACCTAGAGGCACTGCTTGTTAACAGGCAAGGCAGTCAACTGCTTTTGGGCCCCAGACCAGTAAGGGGCCCCTGATGGCTGAAGAACTTAAACCAAAGCAGTGGCCCAAAATATGCAAATTTTGCAATGACAGTAGGAAACCTCCCTAAGGGGGCCCCATATGACAGCACTCACTCTCGTTGCTCTGCTACGCGTTGCTGTGAAAACAAAAGTTTGTCAATCAGTGGCGATTCCAGAGTCCGCAGGGGCCCAAGGCAAAAATCAGTTTGGGGGCCCTCCAACCAGCGTTCAGCATGGTTGGAGTTTGATGTCAGCATTTACATCAAACATGCATCATTTTGGATTACACAACCGAGCTAAATGCTTGAACATACAGTTTTTTCCGATAATTGCTAATTTGCATATAATTCCCAAATGCAATGAAGCTCGGGGTTGATTTGAAAGCCTTTTGTCAAAAAGTGCCATTGATGATGTGCTGTTGCCAGGTGACATGAATCAACAGAACACACCTTTGTTATTAAAAAGAGAGGAAATGAAGTGCTCTGTGAGGAGGGTTCAGGTGTTCATAAAAAGATTTTATCATATCAATGCAAAGAGTGTGAATGTGATGCATAGAAAGGGAATGACTTGGAAAGTATGCAAAAAGGAGAAGCACTTCATTGTAGTGCTGACACGAGAGCAGGGTCACTACTGTTTCCTGTGTCCTTGAGCTGTGTAGACAAACAGCAAAGAGAGGTGAGATATGAGAAATAGATTCAGGTTTTACAACAAAAAAATCAAGCCTGGCTCAAAGGGAAATTCATTTTGTGCACCTGATATTCATAGCACTGATTAAGTCAGGGTCAGAACCATGAAAAGAAGGAAAACATTTATAAGTGATTACAGGACTACTGACATAGAGACAGACAACCAGCCACGCTCACGGGTAATTACGGAGTCACAGATTAGCTTAACGAGCATGTCTTTGGACTGTGGGAGGAAGCCGGAGAACCCACACATGCACGGGGAGAACATACAAACTCCCCACAGAGAGGTTCCTGTCTGACGGGGATTCAAACCAGGAACCTCTTCGCTGTGAGGTAACATTGCTAACCACTGTACCACCCTGCTGTGTATCCTTTTCACCATTGCTGCAACCACATATCCAGCAAACACTGACCTGAAAGAATAACTGAATACTTTTTTTTGTGCACATATTCTTCCAGAGCATTGCATGTTGCATTCAAAAGCTGCCTAAAAAGACGTTAGGCACGGGTAACTTTAGCATCATAATAGGAAGTGATCCGACATTTACAGACTTGCGCTCGGAGACTAGTTTGGAAAGGTCAAGCCACTGCAACACCAGCGGCGGACGGCCTGTGTCAGAGTTACATTACAGCAAATGAACAGCATGCCGTGCTCTCTGATTCAGCACGGCACTAAAAGGTTAGCTCAAATGAACAGTTTAACACCAGAGTCATTTATCTGTGCAATCGCAAAGGTTGCTGCAGCTTCATGGGACCGCTGCACATTATTAGCATGTGCAGGGAACATCTGGCTTTGTGTACAATTACAAAAGAACAATTAGCATTTATATAGGTTCCATGTGTGGCAGAGGGAGCATGATTAAGATAACTACAGGGGGAGTAAAGGCTCAGGTCTGTTCATCACCGTTATGTGTGACTTACTGACTGTAAGTCAGCATTCAATTATGTCCCACTTTGCCATTATCCCTCTCCCCCTACAGACCAATTAGCATATGTTAGTGAACACGACATCTTATGGTTCAGAATGAAAATTTGAAGAAAGAATTTGAACTTTTGCCGCGTTCATTTCTTATTCATGAAAGAAATGTAGTTGCTGAGGTTGTGATTTATACTCAGGTCTGCAGGAGAGGGACAATCAGATTGTTTCCAGCTGCCTGGAGCCTCGATTCCATCTTCGCCGGTTTGACCAACACACTAATGGGAGATAAATGCCAGTCCATTTCCCTTTACCTGCGTCTTCCTGGAAAGGCGCAGACAATTATCATCTGTCTCCTGACGGGGGGTTGTCTGGGCCTCTCATGTGGCAGATAAGAGGGAAGGCAAATAAACTGGGAGAAAGCAACGTGTAATGCCTTCCGGCCGACTGGCATATGAAGAAAGGTCCCAGGATTAGTGTCATAAAAACAAGTCGCCCAAACCTTATTCCGTCCCCCACCCTCCACAGAGCAGACGCACGCACAGTCAGGCCCGCTGCTGTTTGATCTCTGAAAGGGAATAAACTGGCTGAGTCTGAAGGAGCAGAAATGATATTGACACTCCGTCATAGGTCATCTCGGCTTCACACACCGGAGGCCTGCAAAGTCAATTGGTGTGCATTCAAAGGGAGAGAAATCAGAGCGAGGAGTACAAAGTAAATTTGATTTGAACGACTCTCATTGGTTGATCTGCATTGGCTGAGCCTGATTGAAGTTCCTTTAAGAACTCAAACTTTCCGACTCTGAATGTGAGGCACGAAATCAAAGAGAGTGTGGTTGGTAGTCAGCTCACTTTGATGGTGTATGAAGACAAGAAGTGAAGCTTTTTTTTGCACAACACAACTATATACAATCTTAATGCAATGATGCCAAAAGACACATTTGCACATTTTCTTCTCAAACAAAATACATATATTGGGGCATAGTTGCAGACGCCTATAAGCCTCATATCCTGAAAATTCATCAGAAACAGTTGATCTGAACTTAAAAATCAGCATTTTAGGGCGCACTCACACTAGGCAATCCATACCGGGCGTAAGAACGCTTTACCCCTAAAGTCCAGTTTGTTTGACTAGTGTGAGTGCTCAGATCTTTGCTCTAGCACGGTACTCTTCCTTGACCCTGGCATGCTTTGAAGAGATGTGCTTCGGCACGGGTACATAACGTGGACGTTCTGGCTGTGTCTGACTAAAATTACTCAAAATAAGACACAAAGTCAGTAAAGTAGCTGTCATGTTCTCTGTGTTGTTCTACAATGTCCGGTGCATCCCTTTTTTTTTATATAAGTCCGCCTGTCTTGTAAACTAAGCACGCTTCATGATGACATAAAGCCATTCATGTGTTGTATTACAATGTTATGTAGAAGAGGTAACCGGCTCAGGCCCGGTTAGTCCTGGAGCAGTGTGAGTGCAGACCAGCGGGGGAATTAGGGGGTGGGGCAATCCTACCTGTGTATTCACAAGTGAAGAAACTTTTCAAAAGTTCAAAAGTGCAAACAGATGCTGACTCTGCAGAACAGAAAGCAAATCAAGGGAATACACTTCATTCACAATACGTTTATGTGGTGTAGAAGTTGTTTCTCGTCCCCTCTCTTCAGACTCACTCTTTTTACAAGTCAGCGCCATGATGTAGTTGTTTCAGCGTCCTTTCAGCTTGTTTAATTTAATGAAATCTGATTATTTTGGGTTCATATAGTGCTGTAATATGTCAGACTTCATGTGACTTGTTAGATACAGTGAAACTGTCACTCAGTGGAGACAGAATCTTTTGTATTAAACAGCTGAGGGCGGCTGTGTGAACTATAGGGCCGTAAAGCAGCAAGCACTTCTGGGCGAGAGAACCGCGGCCCACCGCCAAAGTTACAAAGTGCTGAAAGCTGGACGACCGGCGCTCTGTGGACATGAGAGAGATGCCATTCTCCCTGTTGGAAGTTATTGTACTATGAGATAGATTTTAAAAATGACATATTGTTGTTTTAAGGTAACTGAAGAATCAGGATTTCCATGAAAAATACAGATGTGATGTCATTGTCCTCAATGTTATCTACAGCCTATGATAAAGTGAATACTTAAATACACAGAACCTCTCTCTCCCATCTCTCTCTCTCTCTCTCTCTCTCTCTCACACACACACACACACGCACACACACTCACAGAATCAATACACACACATTGTTATGTGATGACAGAGTGGATAAATTCAGGTTTCTGCTGAGTCTTTTAGGTCAAGGCAAACCAAACATTAGTCATGTAACTTTTCATCTTTCAGCATTTTCACACATTTTTTTTATTGTACATCATTAATCTTAATGCAACAGAATTTTGCAAGTGGCAGTTTTTTTGGTCATATGTTCACTTTTTCAAAAGAAGGGCAGAGAGAGGAGACACATAAATCCTCAACGACAGCAAAGCTCAGACAGTTTCTGGCATTTTCTCAAGCTCTCTTAAGATTCCAGGTTTGATATTTCACTCTTATTAAAGTTCTTTGAGATTTGTTTGAGATAAGAAGTTATTATTTGGACTGAAGTCTTCAAACCAGCTTATTTCTGATTCGTGGATATTTCTTGTGTATCTGGCTGTATGAAATGTAAATACTGAGGCTCTTATTGCTGTTTGTAGCCTGAAACAGGCTGCACAGCATTTCATCCTCAACAACTAGTTCAACACACGAGGAGCTACAGCTGTGTGCAGACGGTGTAGCGACACACATCTCATAGGAAATATTACTCACAACTGATCATTATCTTATTATTAGTCCTCACTCATTTCAAATCAATACGACCTAATCTAACAATCAATACCTAGGTGACCTGTAGTTGTACACATGTCATTGCAGGCCTGTAAGTTATTTTTAGAATTTAATTGAGCAACTCTCAGAGTAAACACATATTCATGAGGTTTGGTGCTTTAAGCTGACTCGATTCTTCTTCTAAACAATGTCTCAAAATGACATTTGTGTCAAGAAAACAGGTAACCAAATGAGGATTTCTTCAGGGATTTGTGTGTCAATCAATGTGCAACTGGATGGAATGCAATCCCTGGTGAGCCCTGCAGATGGTCCAGCGGAGCCTCGATAGTAATCAATACAGGACCTTTCAGTAAGTCATTACTCAAAACTCAATTTAGAGCTGCATTCTTGGAACACACAGAGCTGTGAGCAGACCGACAGAGGTCACCACACAGAGTCCGTGATGGCTGGTGGGAACTATCGATTCGCCTGACTTTGATTTCACCGAGAATAAATGCTGTGACCTTCGATTGACGGCTATATGCCAAAGAAAAGAATTAATCAATTATTCAATTCTTATTTATCTTGTCAAACCAAAGTTTAGACTTGACGTAAAAGGCCCTATCACACACCCAGAGCAAAGTGTTTTATTTCACACCCAGGGCCATTATCTATACCATTTACTCCCATTCAGGATCAAATCTCAGCTGTCATTAGGCGAGAGGCGGGGTACACCCTGGACTCTTTGATAGTCAATCACAGGACTGACGTATTTGCATAGATAAACCACACTTTCATTCACACAGGCAATTTAGAGTCACCACTTAACCGAAGCATGTGTTTGGACAGCAGGGGGAAATGCACAGGGAAAACATGCAAACTCCACACAGAGAGGCTCCTGTCTGAAGGGGACCTCTGCATCACCATGCAGCCCCCATTTTCAGTATATAATAATGACCTTGCGCCCAGGTTAGCATCTTGGGATTTTTGTTCTTAAAACAAGTTGTGGTCAGGTGCTCTTGTGGCACATTCCCATCTTAAGGAAGCAAAAAGCGTCTGCTCCATAAACTGACTGAAACCTGGTCCAAACTCTAAATTACAATGAATTATGCAAATCAGTCTAATTGCAAAAAGTGTCTCATTCACAAACACCGACTCCAACAGCCTCGAGCAATTACCGTATTTTCCGCACTATAAGGCGCACTTAAAAGCCTTTAATTTTCTCAAAAAACGACAGTGCGCCTTATAATCCGGAGCGCCTTATATATGGATCAATTGGTTAATTGGTTGATCCATACTGGTTGTACACGGCGCTCAGCGACACTGACTCGGATAATGACGAGAGGGAGCCGGGCATGTTGGATGCCGTACTCGCCCAACTGTTCAATTCGGACACTGAAGAAGAAGAATTCGAGGGATTCGTGGACGGGGAATGAACTGAAAAAGTGAGCTTTACGTGTTATACGTAACTGAACAATGGTGAGTTATGCACTAACGTTTGAATTAGCGGTATCAGACTGTGTTTCTTTTACGTGTTTACAACTGAACAAGGCTGGGAGATATTGTGAATATGCACATTAGCGTTTGAACAACGTTGAGTTATTGTGAATGCAGTTATGTATTTATATTTATATATTCACAATATCTCCCAGCCTTGTTCAGTTGTAAACACGTTCTATTCTATGCGCCTTATAATCCGGTGCGCCCTATATATGAAAACAGTTCTAAAATAGGCCATTCATTGAAGGTGCGCCTTATAATCCGGTGCGCCTTATAGTGCGGAAAATACGGTACATTGAAAAGATTACCGTCTGTTGAGAGTTGGTGGTAGCTCCACCCCAGGATTTATGAGTTCCAGTGGTCATGAATACATTCTGTAAATATTACTTTGACTTTACTATTAGAGGAAGAATGTGCAACATTTTACACATAAATACAGCAGAAATCAAGTTTATCCTGTGTAAATGTGTCTCTGAGTCATGACTGTCTACAATGAGTGAGAAGCTCGAGTCCTGCTGGCTGTGTTGTTGTCAGAGTCGTGTTTACATGGACGGGACGGCCGGCTCCTCCCCTTGTGTATAAAAGTTGTTTTAGTCAAGGACTAGAGAGAAGAAGAAGAACATACTCACTGATTATTTGGATGTAGTGTTAATTTACATGCAATATGAAGCTACAAGCTAACCAAAGTGTGCTAACATTAGCCTGCCAACATAACAGTGCAGGACAGCTCAAGCCAAGGATAATTTAGGCCGCCGCTTGCGCTTGAATCCTTCATGTGAATGTAAGTGTGGGGTTGGAGGTGTGTCGCTGGAGGTAGAGCGGCGGCTTCAGTATGAAGGAGGTGTGGCCAATCAGCAGTTTGTTTTGGTTTCATGCTGGTGCTAATGGGTGACATCTACTGGATCAAGAAGTTCACATTCTTCACAAAAGTTTCCCCTCCCCTTCTTTCTCATGGCATGAGAGAGCAGGTCCTCGCAGAGCAAAGGTGAAGATATCTTCTCTCACATTTAGATGCACAACAAGATCAAACTGCACGGAGCAGGATGACTTTATGGATGTGTCTGCACTTGAATATCATTAGCGCTGTATGTTTTGTAAGTTAAAAATTGAGACGGAGCAGATGACAGGAGGAAATTATTCTCAATATTGGAGCCAGAAGTGACCACCATTCTGAATTAATCAGGCCCTCTATACTTCTTCATTGTAGAGACATTGTACAAATTTAAATTAAAAATTAATTTAAATTAAATTTAAACATTTCTCCTCAGGCCTGATGGACATAAGAATTTAAAACAGAACAAAGTCTGTCTGGACATCCTGAGTCTGTAGGGATTGGACAGAAGCTGTGTTCGGGGCTTAAATGAAGGGAAGACTTCACTCTGGCAGGTCAGAGATGGCTAGCAAAAGCACTACAGGGATGTTAGCGCCTCGTGTGGCCGTTTGGAGTATGTCAAGGGTAATAAATAAGTGTGGCCTGAGGTGAGATATGTGATGGAGCAGCTGGCCGTCTGCTGAGCTCTTCAGCGCCGCCAGAAATGTAGACCTGATGTTACTGATGTACATTTTAGGCCGCAGACATTTCCAAGAAAGTAGACCATTTATCCAACCCCCCCTTCCCCCTGCCCCCTCCCCCTTTTGCTGTGAGCATTTGTGTCTTCATGTGTATGTGCTGTCTGTTGCTTACATGCATGTAGAAGAACACGGACATCTTCCTCCTTAATTTGGCATTTCTAAGTTTTGAAGAAGTCCGATGCATCTTCTTTAAGAAGATCTTTTTAATCTCCTCCTAAGAAACTGTTTCAGGTTCTATTTATAACCAATTTAAATCATTTCATTTCTACACCACACTTCCACTTTCATGATATTTCTTTCATTTTCATTTAATCATTTTCATTTTAAATGTGGGTTTGTTTTTGAAAGGCTTGATAAATGCAATGTACAAACTGAGGTCTCCAAAATACAGGAACACATGAGACCTTTTAAAATGTTTTACTGTCTGTATGCGGACTCTTGTAGGTTATTCCACTGACCAATTCTAAGAGGAAAATACTGAATTAAAAACAATAAACAAAGAAGTAATCAAGACTGATATATTTAACACAATTCACTGACCATTCCTTTTTTGAGAATTTTTGAAAAGGTTCATTTTTGGACCTTTTAAGCCTTAATTTAGCGATAGGACAGTGGAGTCAGAAATAGGTGTGTGAGAGAGAGAGAGAGACCCCAATTTTAGACTGTTGACAAAGATTGTCTTCTTACAGGTCCATCTGCCAAAATTTACACAAGGCATTATACAGGAACGAGTCAGCTGTCTCAAAATATTTTGAGGCTTTGCGTTTTTTGTGGTATAGTTGGAAGCATTGTTTGGTGAAACCATCCAATAGATTAATGTTTGGCAAGATCCTGTTCTCAAATAAATCCATAACGGAGGTAAATACAGCTTGACTACTTAATAAGTTTTTTGCACATAATTTGTGTTGAATATCAAATATTTATTATTTATTTATTTATTATTATTATTTTATTTATTTTTTATTTTTTTTACTATATTTTTGTATTTATTGCAGTTTCAGCTGTCTAGTAAAGAGACAAAAACACCAGAAACATCACGAGAGCGTCATTAATAACAACAGCAGAAACTTCTACTCCTCCAAACTCACCTGGGACGCATGTCGGAGAATTTTAATTCCAAGGTCAAAAGTTTGCTCCAGTGAGGCGTGCTGCAAATTTGAGATCAAACACAAATCAGGTCAGAGCGGGCAGTGAGGGAGAGAAGGGCGAGGCAGATGAAGACAGAGCTCCAGTCTCAGCTGTTCGCCCGCAGACTCATCCCACTGAGAGCACATGGGGACCGCAGACGTGATCTTCTTCACTTCCTTACCCCTTATTACACAACATGACCTACTTTTACTCGGCTGTACAGGAGGTCAGACCTGCGTCGGGAGCAGTTTTTTTTTTAAGGTTAAGGATGAAAGTGTCAAACGACTTTGTGACAATTTTTACAGCTGTTAATGTCTGGAGTAGACAAAGTTGAAAACCATTTAAAATCCTTGTTGTGTTTTTGATAAATCAGTTTGATAATGGAGAATATTTGAATCATGTTTCGAAATTCAACACCGTGAGTATCTGCAGACGACAGATTTCAGTTGCTGTGAGGAACTTTCAGTTTGTGTCAGTGTGGTGACCCCTGTGGACGAAACAATATCTCTTATCTCTTGGCTGAACGTCTCTCGTACTGAAAGAACTGTTTTTTTTTCTTTAAGATTTTTTTTGGGGCTTTTTGTGCCTCTAATGGAGAGACCGGACAGTGGACAGACTGAAATCAGGGAGAGAGAGAGTGGGGAACGAGATGCGAGAAAAGAGCCCCAGGCTGGACTCGAACCCAGGTCGCCCGCCAGGAGGACTACAGCCTCCATACACAGGGCGTGCGCACCAACCACTGCGCCACCAGCGCCACTTGAAAGAACTAAAATCTATCCCTTACTTTGAGTCTCTGCTGTGTGATTTACGGTTTCTGCAGCGTGCTGGTCATCACTTCGTCTGACGGCTACCCCTCACCTGCTGTTTCAGAGTTAAAGATTACAATTTAGAAATAGTCCATCTTTTTGCTGATGATTTTTTTTTTTTACTTTTGAGAGTCATAAAGCGACATCCATATTCATTATAGTCTATTTCATCGCCAGCTGTAAACTCCTCACAGGAGCTTTAAGCAGAAGTGTGTGAATCTTCAATCTAAACAATGTAAATATGAATCTTCCTAATTCTTTGATCTGTTGAATCACAATAACCGGCCGCAGCAGTTTCACAAATGATTTCCTTTATTAGGAACTAAATATGAAAAGTCTGCAAAACTTTAAAACTAAATGAACGTGTCCCCGGCTTAAACAGGTTATGTGACATGCACTGTCGTCTACCTGGGCACATTTAAAAGTTTATGAAAGGTATCAGATTTAAAGGAAAGGTTGTTTGCATGCAGTTATTGAAGGCTTTGAAGCAAAACTATATCAAGAAATATGCTGACCAATGAACACCCCACCATGAAAGTGCTGTACACCCTGCTGGATGGAAGCTGGCACCGCGTCTAAATTCTGTTCAAACACTGTAATGCCAACTTTAAAGGCTTAATATGCAATTTTTCACACTTAAATGTAGCAGAAATCAAATATATCCCCTAAAATAATTCTGTGAGTCATGACTGTCTACAATGGGTGTAACACCCGAGTCCCACTGTCTGTGATGTTTCCCGAGCTTTCCTAGCCGAAACTTCACTTTGTTGACATCGCCAGGACGGCCGGCCGGCTCATCCCCTCTCGTATAAAAGTTGTTTAATTGAGGGACTAGAGAAAAGAAGAATAACATACTGTAATCACTGCTTAATTGAATGTCACGTAAGCGTTTCTAGAACACGGTCATTTAGGGTAAATTTACATGCAGTGTGAAGATACGAGCATAATAAAGATCACTAGCATTAGCATGCTAGTTGTTTTGGTTTCATGCTGGTGCTCAAGGGCGACATCTGCTGGATCAAAAAGTTGCATATTAAGCCTTTAAAGGGGATAAATAAAACTCAGTCTGTCTAGTGACAAAAATAACATAAAAACTAGGGGCATGAAGATAATTAGATTTAATCCGACAATCTATCAGGTCAAAGATCTGAGTGCATCGATCTGTGGAGTCCTTGATGGTGAAAATGTGACAAAAGCCAGAGTGGCATTTTCATTAAAAAATGGATTTACAATGTTTGTCGTAAAGCAAAAATATATAGTGATTTAGTTTAGTGTGCTTTCATGCCCACTGAAGGTATCTGAGTGCAACCACACTGTCGTCAGACACAAATACTGCTGTTGCCCCTATACCCGAATTTTTAACTATGATTCCCACCCTTTGCAAGGTGCAGAAAAAGCGGTCCCAAAAGTAGCTTTGTTACTGCTGCTAGCACTGAAATAAACAAGCTGTTGCATAGTTGCACATACACTTTTGTTTATCTAGTCCAAAACTTATTTTGACCTGAAGAAACGAACTGAAACATGTGCGTTTCCTTGTCTGACTTCCTGCCTGGGTCCTTCTATCCTGTCCAGCTTGATGCGTGCCCACAGCCTGCTCCATCGAAAATACTCTTGCAGCGTATTTGAAATGGAGCTGAGCGAAATGGCACGCCAAGGAGACGGACCGCGGCGCTCGCTGTGGAAACAGGACTAGAGGGGCAACAGACCGCTGAGTGCATGGAGTATGGGGAAATTGGGGGTTAAATATTTAAATATTTCTATGATCGTGTATCATTTAGGAATTTCACTGCGTTTGATGTGAATGCATTTTTTGGGGGCTTTTTGCAGTGTGTTTCAGTCGTTGCATCTGCTGTTGAATTTATTTGGTTTCTAAATATGTTACATGTTTTTCCTAGTTTAGTTTCTAGATCACATCACTTCAGAGTCTGCAGAATAGCTTTAGACGTTTCCTCACTAAACAAAACTATGTTCAGAGGAAAAGAGCTCACCTACAGATCCATCAGAACTCTTCAGGTAGCTTTTAGAAAATGTTATATTGGCAAGTATTCGAGTGTCCAAGTTAGGAGCTGAAGAGAACAGCCTGAAGGCTAATGAGCCAGTCAAGTGGAGATCCTCTCGAAAAAATATGTCAGGAGCTGCTCTCATCACGCCGATGTGCTCCGCTGAACTCTGGCTTAATTCCTCTTTAGGCACACAGACCCTCCTTGGAATCTTTAAGCTACCCAAGCAGAATAAACCTATTAACCTGTCGGACAACATGTGAAAAATACCACATCACCACGTTCAGCAGATATCAAACTGAAGAAACACAGAGAGGAAAGTGCAGTCAGCTGGTAAAAATCATAGAAAGAGTAGAACATTTGAAGTTAAACAGTTTACTTTGGTTTATCACTGAACTGCAGTTTCACTATAAATCTTGCACTGATAAAAAATGTAAGCGCACGTTTCCTGTTGGCCTTGTCTTACAGATAAATGAACAGGATATGTAAACTACCCATAGTTCCTTCTGTTCCCTTGGCCTGTCATGTTATGTGTGCATTCAGCAGAGGTTATAACCTGCTCTAGAGACAACAGGAAGTCTACTGATTTGACTGCAAACAGCACCTCAGTCTCTGACACACTTGAATCCATTAATGCAGACTAAAATTTGAGCAGAGGCGCTCTTTGTCAACAGGCATGGCAGGTAACTGTCTGGGGCCCCAGACCAGTAAGGGGGCTCCTGAGGGCTGACAAACTTAAACCAAAGCAGTAGGTCAAAATGAGTAAATTTTGCAATGACAGTAGGAAACCTCCCTAAGCACTCCCTCTCGTTGCCCTGCTGAATGCACTATAGCTGTGAAAACCAAAGTTTGTCAATGAAAGTCAACAAAGAAAAATTAAGATGAATAATCGGTCTATAGGAGAGAAAAGAAAAAGGAATAAAGAGGAGTAAGCATCGGGACACTAGCAGATAAAGCGGTGATGGACGCTGGTTGGAGGGGCCCCCCAATTGATTTATGCCTATAGGGCCCCACCGGACTCTAAAACCACCACTGTGTATGAGACGGACTAAAATTATAACTGGTGTCTCGGTATGACCTACAAATTCCAATCAGACCATCACGAGAAAGATTGATTCTTTTTTATTAAGTTATTTTTGATGCCTGAAACTGTTGTCACCGGGTCGGTGTCAGACAAAGAGCTTGCTGCAGAAACAGATTTTATTTACATTTTTTTATGTTCCAAGATTCACAGAGTTGACAGTTGAGAGAGTAATGGGGATTTTTGCACATAAATATCATAAGCACGATATGCAGGCCTTGGCAGGAAATAGAAAAGGTCTGCTTAATGGTGAGGTGAAAAAAATCGACCAATTCATGCGCAGCCCACATAGAGAAAGCACAGGAGTGCAATACATGTGTGAAAGGGGCTCCAGTGTTCACAGTTCACAGGCAGCATTTCCCTCTGACATAGAGTAAAATAATTTCTTTTAAAAAAACTCTAACCTTGAAATACATCCACCTGACTTCTGGCTGACTGAATAAGGAAGTCTCGGTTCCTCGTTCGGCTGTAAAATGATCAATAACACATCACGACTCAAACTTCATCATTACTTCTGGATTCAGTCTTTTGGAGAGATTTTTAGAAGTTAAGACTCCTCAGACTGCCGTGTTTCTCCAGCACCAACTTCATGTGAATTCATAATGAAGGACTTCACTTCATGGTGACAGTTCTCCTGCTGTCCCTGGCTTGGTGTCAGACTAAGTTTTTAAACAGCTCACTGCAGAAACTGATTTTCTTTACATTTTTCATGGCAAAGATTCACAGAGACAGTTAAAGACAGCAGGAGGAGATTCATCATTCACCTCTTTTAACTGGCAGGAAATAGAAACGGTCTGCCTAAAGTCAAGGTGAGCAAATTCGACCATTCATGTTTACACTTGTAGTCGACACGGAGCAATCACAGGAGTGAAGTACATGTGTGGAAGGGGCTCAAGTGACAGCACTAAAATACCTCACAGTAGTGTATGACTATTGGAGTTGTGTAAAAATATCTTAAACCAATCATGACTCAAACTGCATCTTTCTGGATTCAGTCCTTCACAGAGATTTTTAAAAAGTTAGGACTCGAGAGACTCAGTGTTTCTCCAGCACCAACTTCATGTGAATTCATAAGGAGGGACGGGTGGGAGTGACCCCCCTCCACTCCATGGTGACAGCTCTCCTGTAGTGAATCACTTCATGAGCCGTGAGGTCCCCCGGGGAGAGAGGAGCTGCTGAAACACATCCTTGGCTCTCAGCAGAGGGTCACCTGCACCAGGATATTCAATCTAAATCCTGACATTGTTTCATAGTAAAGAAGGAATAAAAGGCAGTAAACCCGACATCTCGGTATCAACAGAGAGAGAGAAACCTCAGGAGGGGGGGTTTGGAGGGAGAAGGTGGTTAATAGGAGTTCTGCTTCAGATGCTTTTGTGACTCTCTGAGTCTCTGTGTCCTTATGCAAACAACATCCAGTGAGCAGATCCACAGTCAGAGTGTCAACCCTGGTTTCAGTCTCTGTGTTGATGGGGAGACAAACAGAAGCCGTTACTATTTTATTTTCTCTCAAATGAAATTAAATCAGCCGCCGCTGAGGAGAATCTTCACTGAAACTGAGTGAAGAGAAGAGGCTGATAAAGCCCCACTTTAATACTACTGCATACTGACATGATGAAGGTCATGTGTCGGTAGGAAAATATTTAATTCCTTTTTTTGTTGACTCTGTTCAAACAGCTTTCATCACTTAATTTTAAAATACAGGAACAGGACGCTGGGCGTCGTCAACATGTGCTGTGAAATTACATAAACGATGATTTGACTAATGTGTTCAAACTCTGAACTCTGAAGTCAATCCTGGACAAACAGAAACCACCCGCTATTGAAGGAGTTCTTAATCACTGCTGCCTGGCTGCAGATCTTACTGACGTGGAAGACGAAGAGACAAAACTCCTGTCATTAGCCTAAACAGCTCAGTCTAATATCTACTACATCTAAATAATCCCTATCTACAGATTTTAAGGTTTGTCACAACAGATTATTTGTCCTAATAATTCTCAGGTTTGTGGTCTCAATATGATTATTTTACTGCTCCCGATCAGTCTCTCCAATCTCGAAATGTATATATCAAACATGTTTGATCCAACTGAATACTAATAGCTAATAAAAAATGAGCAGACATGTCACCAACTGGATGTTGTGTACTTTTTTAGCTAACAAACCTGGCAGCAGACATAAACACAACTCTGGAAGTGAAGAAAAGCCAGCTGATGACATTGATCATCCTCCATATTCGTTTATTTTTCTAAAGGTACATTTGATCGTAAAGTTTCTGTGACATCTGGTGTCTGTGGAATCTCCACTGTGAGATCGTTACAAACTGCAGGTGTGTGGTCTCTAGATTCTGTCTTAAAATTGATGATAAAAAACTAGATACAATATATTTGAAAAGTTTCAGGTAAGAAATCTCTCTTATGCAGAGATGCAGCACGCCATCAGCCCTCAAGGGCTCCAGGCCAAGTTGGGGCCCCTCGAGGGCTGACACACTGAAACCACAGCAGTGGCTCAAAATGTGCACAGTTTGCAACGACAGTATACGCTCCCTAAGGGGGCCCCATCTGACAGCACTCACCCGAGTGGCGCTGCATGGCTTCGGATGCGTCATTCCTGTGAGAACCAAAGTTTGTCATTAAAGGTCGCTGCAGGAACATGAAGAGGAATTCTCAACATGGGACTGAAAAGAGGGGAAAGGGAAACAAGACGGAGGTAAGTGGAGCTGAAAAAGAGGATTGAATGTAAAGTAAATGACAGAGTTCTGCTAGTCTAGCCTTATCTGTGGGGGACAGACCAATAACATAACCTCAGCTAGCATTATATTATGGAGTTTGTTCTCTGACATGTGCAGCATTTGTAAAATCAACGCTTAAAGGGTGTTAATGAGCACTGGTTCTCATAGTGTGAAGACAGTGTTCCTCAACTGGTGGGTCAGGACCCAGAAATGGGTCACTGAGACATTATCACTTGGTCGCAAATATGTCCAAAAATCTGTGAAGCGTTCTTTAAACATGTTTTCTCTCTTCTGTTTCATCGTTCTGACCGATGTTCTGTACCGTCTAAAGGTCCAATCTGTACGGTTTTTTCATTAAATAAATCAGTTTGGTTTGAAATGATCAGGCATGTGGATCATGATTTCTTATTGAGGAGGTGGAGGTTGGTCCTGAGGGTAGACCAGATGGGAACCACTGCCCTAAGAAAAGTCTTCAGTTTTAGGATAAATACATGTTTTTTGTACTATATTATATTTTGTTCATGATTCATCTTCTAAATTTTAATAGTTAATTGTCATTATTCAAATGTGTAACTGCATGTTTGAAATTCCATTATTTCACATTTAAATAATAAAAAAATGTAATGCTTTTATTTTGAAGTTTTGTACTGTCTGAGAGAACTTTACTTGCTGTTTGAAATAAAGTAAGGCTCTTCTGGTAGATGGGAGGTTAGGACATGAAGTTGAGCACAGAAACAGGAAGTGGTTAGGGATCCCAAACTGACGTCAAATAGCTCAAAGGAACGGTAACAAAGGTCAATGTGTGATGTCATAAGGTCAATGTGTGATGTCATAAGGTGGATATTACTTTGGACTGGTCAGCTGAGCTGTCTGAGAGTTTGTTAAAGTGAAATGAGACACTGAAAGATGCAGCAGTGTCCTTCTTTTACATCACAGCTGTGGCTCAGTCGGTAGAGTCAAAGGTTGGGGGTTTGATCCCCAGCTCCTGCAGCTACATATCATATGTGTCCTTGGGCAAAGACACTTAACTCCAAGTTGCTCTCGGTGCTTTGTTGGCGGTGTATGAATGTGTATGAATGGGATTAGTTAATACTGATGGTCTCTTTACTCAGCAGCCTCTACCATCAGTGTGTGAATGTGTAGGTGTGACCTGCGGTGTAAAAGCGCTTTGAGGAGTCAGAAGACTAGAAAAGCGTTGTACAAGCTCAAGTCCATTTACTATCACTGTGACTACAGGGAGACTCTGAGGAGGACTATCTACGATGCACCTAAAGGGACAAAATAGTATGTGATTAATCATGATGAAAAAAATGAATGCATTAATTTCAGATCTTGATTAAAACTGTTTACAACATTTTATTGTTCTACATATGTGAACCCTGGCTCTTCAGTAAAACACAACTTTCAAAAATATTTTTGAGGGGCGTGCTGGTGGTGCAATGGTTAGGGCACGCGCCCCATGTATTGAGGCCGTCGTCTCAAGCCCGAGTTTGCACCCCGCCCATGGCCTCCCTCCTGTGTGTCGTTCCCCACTCTCTCTCCCTGGTTTCCAACTCTATCCACTGTCCTGTCTCTCCATTTAAGGCACAAAAAGCCCCAAAAAATAAATCTTTAAAAGTATTTTTGACTTGAAGTTATGTCATTATTTAGGATTTGATTGTTACTGTAAAAGGTTCTGGAGGACGCCAACATCTTTAAGCAGCCAATGAGTACAGACGATGCTGATTTGCACTCAATGCTTTTTTTTCAGCAGAGTGCTGCAGATTGGTTTCTAATGGAAGCAGCAACACAATGATTTACTTTAGTGTCATGTTAAGTTTGTATTCTTGTAAATCCATTAAGCAGAAATGTCAGACACACTTATTGTTAGGCTGCAGAGCTCATACTGAACCTAATGTTCTCTGTTCCCATGTAATTACACTCGTCTGGTACATCCCCAAAATGATTCAGACTGACTTCAGATTGGACAAACACTTTGTATTAAAATCTCTTTTTTTCTAAACGAGCTCCTGATAGAGTCAGTGTTTGAAGTCTGAGCTCTTTAATGTGCACACTGTGTGTTGTGGTCAAAGGATGACCGAGTCTGCAGTCACTGAGTCGATTTCCTGAAAATATGGAGTATTATTTTGGTTTAATGGTTCTCCACAGCTGCATACAATCCATCTATTTGTCAGGTAATACAGTGGACTGTATATCATATATACTGTTGCTGCTCCTGCAGGTCCTTTTGTCCTTGCACCATCTGCACCAGTACAAACTGTGTTTTTTTCTGCAGAGTTGCCTCCACTGCATATTTTTGTTGCTATGCCTCTTTACTTTCCCTGAAGTAAGGACAAGAAGGATCTGATAGGACAAAACAAAGCCTTATCTTTCACAATCTGTTAAATCTACTGAATCATCTTTGGTCTGCTTTAAGAAGACCCCCCACCAAACCCAACAGTGCAGACAAGCCTTCATGTAACTCCATTTGAGAATTCTCTGTTTATTAATGGATCTATTTATGGGTGACCTGATGTAACAACACAGCAGGGAAGCAGAGAAATATTCAGGAAAAATTCACCACAAGGGAGCAAGAGGGGGCCATAGATAGTATCCACATTAGCGGGGATCTCAGTGCAGGTAATGAAACTGCTTCCTTGTGTTTTCTTTGCCACTATGTTCTTCTGCGCTCTGATCTTGACATGTCAAACTAAACGTATTGTTGAAAAAAAGGCAAAAATGTTCATCATAGAGCTCAACCGTTGTTGTTCTTGTTACGTCATGTCCTGCCTGCTGAGCTCTCCTCTCTCCCGTCTGACAGTGACGGGAGAGATTTCAGTGGCTTACAGGAGTGCAGAAAAATGCCTTGAAAAATTATTTAAAACAATTCAGTAGTCTGCTTTTTCACATGTCCCTCACGTGTTCAAGTTTTCCCTTTCAAATCAGAGTGGTGGTTCTAAGGAGGCAACACATGACGTACAAAAAGGGTCTCTGCAGAAATCCAGGATGGCGGATGAAGCTACAATCTTTGATACAAACAGAGGGACCCTTATTTATCCTCTATTTGACTGTAAACTGGACCCTCATTTACTAAATGAACATCATGTTGTATGGAAGAGGACTTGAAACAAGAGATTAAAACCATAAACTCGTTTAGAAAATGTTAACCGGGGAAGAAAGACCATTTGCCTTTGCACCCAGTCTTCTTTTGAAACCAGTAGAGTCGCCCCCTGCTGGCCTGTGTGTGTCTTCAATTTGGCTAAATCCACTTCTTACCCCCATTTTCCACATGCTTCATGCGCCCCGTGGGTTTTGCTCCGCCGGACGGCCCGCGCCCTGCACCACTGGATCCGTTTCTGGAACATGAGCACAGCCATGATCAGCTGTACACACATCACAGGAGAACTACAAGATCACGCGGGAATGAAGAGAAACATTTGCACACAACATGTTGCTTTGTCTGATTTCTCAAGATGATTTGTCATTCATTCTGTGCCTGTTTTAATGTTATGTTGATAAAATGATGAAAAAAGCGACTGTGAGTTCATATATTGTGTTTGGACACTCTGTGTGTTTCCTTGTCTGACTTCCTGTCTGGGTTGTGATATTTTGTCCAGCTTGACGCATGCTTTTCAGCGTACTCATGTTTGAAACAAAGCAGAGCGTAGTGAAACTGATGGCATGCTGCAGATACAGACGCTCGCTGTGTGAACACAATGATTGACTAGACTGACAGTGACAAGAGAGAGACAGTGACAATGATCTTATTACATTGTGACTTTAGGGCGGTATGAAGAGGACGTGTCATTCACATTAAAACTTATTTTACTCTTGGAGGTTGTAAATGAGACTTGAACAAACCCTGACAAAGTAACTTTGAGCTGTCTCTCTAAAAGCAGTTTGCCCTTTTAACCCAAAGACAAACAGCGCTTCCTGGAAATGCAGAGAAAAAAGAACAGCTTTGAATTCATCAGGAGCTCATTTTGTTTCAGATTATGTGTGTAATAAAGTGGAATCTACAATAAGCTTATATGAGTCCAGCATTGCAGACGCGGGACAATCATATAGGCCTACAGAGAGACATAAGCATACAGCGCAGACAATGAAACATGACTCACTGTGAAGGAGACGACGTCAGTTCAAAGCTGAACACTCAGAGCAATAAGAAGAGAGATAACTACTTCGTTAGTGAATCGTGAATTAAACAGATTTTAACCGTTCCTGATTCAGAGGCAGGTCAAGTCAACTCTAATGTCATTACAAAAGAGTCTTCCCTTAGGGTTAGGATTAGCCGACTGTGGCGTCGCCTCATGTCGCCTTTTGTCTTGGCCTAAAGGTTGCACTTGAACACACTGCAAAGTCTACACCTGATGGCCAACCACGATGTACGTTCAGCGCATGCTCGATAGGAAATAACTTTCCATGCCACCAGACAGCGGTAGTCTGTAATTGTCATTTAAAAAAGAGGAAGAGGACGGGGAAGAATGTGGATAAATGAGCGGCTGTTAAAGGAACGAAAAGAACATTTTCTCGCCGCTGTCGCTCACCACTTGTAATATAGGAACTTCTAAACAAGAACAACGTCTGATAAAAAGTTGCCTCTTGACTGTAGTCCTTTACTTGCTTTCTTCACTTCCATTTTTCTTCTCATGCACTGATTCACTTTGCTGAACAGCCAATCAGAGTAATTCCTATCACCGACCGTGCTGACGCAGATTCAACTGCGGGGGGAAAACGGGGACACACCGCAAAAACTATGGCAACGATCGCTCACCAACGATCCAGCTAGGACCGACGGCCGACGGTCCACCTTGGTGTGTCGGGACCTTTGTAAGAGTATCATCCTGTGATCCTGCACACTCATTTAGCCTCTTCTCCTTCTACTTCAGTCCTCCTCATTTGGAGACACTTTCCTTTGTGCCAGAGTGGAAACTTACACTTCAACTTTCTTCAATCTTTATTGTCCCCAAGAGAACATATAGAGACACAGGCACATAGACTCAGGCAAAAGACACATCATACACCGTGTGTTACGTGTTGTAGTGTGTGTGTGTGTGTGTGTGTGTGTGTGTGTGTGTGTGTGTGTGTGTGTGTGTGTGTGTGTGTGTGTGTGTGTGTGTCTGTGTGTCTCTCTCTCCCTCTCTCTCTCTCTCTCTCTCTTTTGTCCAGGGCCTCTGAATCTTCAAGGAAGGACTCATTTCCTACCTAAAGCCATGCAGAGCGTTCCTTAAGACATTGACCTTGCAGTGTTTAAAGCTGACAGAGCCACAGGGAGTAAAGGTAATAGTATGGATCAGTTGTCACTGGTGTCACACACCCTACTGTGGTCATTACAGTGATTACTTAACAAAGCCACAGGAACGCAGAAGAACACAAGGAAACAGTTCTTAGTGAGGGTTATTCTCCTGAGTGACAAGGACAACAATTCAAGAAGCAGATAGAGGTTTTTTAGATCTTCATATGTCTTCTAAAAACAGATGTTCGCAAAGTACTGTCACTTTGTTGGCTGTTTGGATTGGCAGATTTAAAGGGGTAATATGTAACTCTGACACCTAGTGTTTAAAATGGGTACTGCAGTCCAAATTCAAAACATTGTAGAGAGCTGTCCCCCCACCCCCTCTAGAGTCCATGCTCACACAGGTCACCATGTGGTGGACACTGAAGCTTCAGTGTTTATCCAGCTCTGCATCGGTCTGTAAACCTTTCTGTGTTCTAACCTCTCTCCATTTTTCAAAAGCATCTCCAATATTGATCCTAGTTTGAGCATGTTTCTGCTCGTAGAGCTTATTAGAAACATGCAGAGGCTTTTTAGGTCGGGTACAATCACTTGACCCACAGTGTGATGCAACCAATGAAGTCTGTCTTCTGAAAGTTGTTATTTTTGTCAACCAACCAATCAATAAATACGTGTATAGCACCAGTTCATAACAAGTGTTATTTCAAAACGCTTATCAAAAGAGCACATGGGATAATACGCAGGAAGGATTTCTCCTTCGCATTCCTCACGTTCCTGTTGTCCACACTTCCGTGTCAGACAACATTTCAGAAAGGATCCCTACACAGATAGGGAGGAAAATGCTTTTTGGAATCTAAAACCAGCCACCAGTGACTTTCTTCAAAGACACCAGACTCCATTAAGACGAACGGAAATGTAATCTGGCACTGGTAGAGCAGTGACTCTGATGTTTGGCAATGTCAATTGTAATGGAAAAAAATCTGTTTACTGTTGAGGACACAATTTACTTACAGCTCGCGTGAGAAATGCAACAATAATTTAATATGTATAATATTCTTGTTTTATCTTTACCCGAGGATGAAGGTTTCTCACAGATAGCTAAATATCAAAGATACTCAGACTTGAAGTTTCCTTGACATTACTGTTGTGCGACGTG
This sequence comes from Labrus bergylta, assembly GCF_963930695.1. Taxonomy (NCBI): domain Eukaryota; kingdom Metazoa; phylum Chordata; class Actinopteri; order Labriformes; family Labridae; genus Labrus; species Labrus bergylta. Next base: position 6,018,286 of record NC_089204.1, read on the forward strand.
TTGAAATGTATGACAAAATTTATTTGATATTTGACTGTGCCTGTATCTGCAATCCTTATATAGGCATGAAGGTTTTTCTGTGAAGCATGTGTATATAAACCCAAGCATATTGTAATTACATGGAGCTTTCCTTCAGACTGTATTGACACTCTGAAGCTTTGTTCCTTCTACTTGCAAGAAGAATTAAACTAAACAAAGACATTGATTGACTCATGATCCTTACTTTTGCATTGTTTTTGCATCCTCCTCTCTCACAAAAGAGTTTATCGCTGCATAGATCGTTTTGTAATGTTGTCAGGCACTCACAATAAAAACTCTAAGTCTGTCAGAGTGTCAAAAACAAGAACTCTTGGAGGATGTTCTCTGACGTACTTTGCACCAATGCAGGCCCATTTGGCTTATTTAAAATTCAGAATGTGCAGAGGCTTCAGTCCTCAAGATGGCAGGTTCAAATCTGACCTGTAAACTCCATGCTACATATCATTCCCTACTCTCTCTCTCTCCTTGATTTCCAATGCCATCCACTATCCTGTTCCTCTAATAAAGGCCTTATCCCCCCCAAAGACACACACACACACACACACGCACACGCACGCGCACGCACACACACACACACACACACACACACACACACACACACACACACACACACACACACACACACACACACACACACACACAATAAGTAAAGGAAGTGATATCTGCCACCAAGAAACCTTTTCTTTCGTCACATACTGTATTTTGAATATGCATAAGCAGCAGCACTTCCACTGCAAAGTAAAAGGAGGATCTTATTGAAATGTTGCACCTGAAAAGAATAATTTCAGTCTGTGTGACTGGCAGCACAGGTCTGAGTGGTGTTCCTGCAGGCAAATACTGACAAAGCAAGTCTTTCAGAGCAAAACTCAATGAGAAATAATAATTTCACTGCTGCACCGGAGGCTGAAAGGAAGCCGGGTCAATGTTTGCTTAAATCTAATCATGATTTACTCGTAAAAAATCAGGTTAGGGGCTTTTAATTGGTCTGAATGGCTGTGCAGTCAGTGTCTGAGAACAATGCCTGCATTTGTTCTGCCTCTGAGTGGAAGGATGTTTACCTGTCCGATACGACAGACGTGGTCATGGTCTAATTACAGTCCCCATTCATACACAGTCAAGCTAATCTCAGATTCTACAATGAGCTGTCCATCTGGGCTCAGTGGTAATGAGATCATGGAGAAAGAGCCCTCCCTGTGAAGGGACTCCATCATCTATCAGCCTTTATCCTGCACAACACAGGTGTCTTTCAGGCCTGCTTCCATAATCATCCATGACAGAGAGCTCATCAAATTACCCAGAAAACAATTAGCACTAATGGCGCACTTACATGATATTGATTTGTGTGTTTTATGCACAGCTACCCCGTCCTTGTTTACACAGCAGCACACAGATATTGGACTGGGATGGAGATGGAAGAGTTGGGACCGTTTTTTTTTTTTTACACCTTGCCAGCTAATACGTCTTCATTTGAAGGCTGACACGGACACGCTATTGAAGCAGCAGTTTTATCCAGTACTGTACGCTGCTGCGACACAACTTGATGAATGCAATCAATTACAGTGGTGATGGTCGGCAACCTGCAGCCGTACTCCTCCTCCTTTCTACAGAAAACAGCATCTATCTCTCTCTCTCCTGGACTATCCCCACCAGTTCATCTCTTTTAGGGAGCCTCTGGAGGGGCTGTTATCACCCCCAGTACGGGCATCCAACTTCCCCTGTGCACACTGAAGCGACTGATTGATCAATAACCCGGGCACTAATTGCTCATTTAAAACAGAAAGTAAGCTTTTATAAACCACTTAAAACCATTGGTTCAAAGTGTAGTTCTGCAAACTTGCTCATTAGGGAGGACTTTGGTGTCTGTGTTGGGCACTGCTTGTGAAATATCTTTTGTTTTCTGACCCAGAAACAAAAGCTCACAGACCAGACAACGCTGCAGCACTCATTTGTCTTAATCGAGCAGAACTCCTTATCCTTCTTCTGCCTTTAATTCTCTCACTTCTCATTTGCTCAGTCATCAATACCTGCAGCAGCTGGAGCCCAAATGCCGGCCAGCAGCCAAGGAGAGCAGACTTTAACACTCTGTCCCCAACAAAAGTCCTCAAGAACAACTAATGCTGAATATTGACAGAAAAGCAGAGAAAATTCAAACAGGCCTTCAGGCTGCGTCAGAGGCAGGAGGACCCTGACCTTTGGGTGCCAGAGCAATCAATCAGTCTGACCCTGTGGGTGCTCTGTCCTTCTAAACAGCTCAGCCTGCACCCTTGATATCTGCCTAACAGGACACCTTACATTAATCTCCCTGCTGACACCGGTTACAAGAACAGCTGATACTGTGTTGAACTGTGCTTAACTCTCCATCTTCACTCCTCTAGTCCACCCACCCCTCAAAAAAACATTTCTGCTTTGCAGGCTTACTTAATGTCTGTCCTAACATTTATATATAATACATGTGTTCGTAGTATCCCTCAGAATTGTCAGCACTTGCTTGGTGTCTTGTGTCTTCAGTGAGGGGTAATCACTTCGGTTGTTCACCTTTTTTTGTTGATGTTTTGTTAAGAATCCTCAGAAGGGCGCACCTGGAGTCCCACTTTTCTCGGCCTGCCGGGCATCTTGCAGCCCATCTGGGGTTCTCCTTCCAAAAACCACCTGCTGCTTTGCTCAGCAGCCTCTGATCAGCCGTTTTCACACAAGCACCTCACAGTGGGAGAATATTGCTGTTGGACGGGATGGGTGGGATCATGAGGGAACAAAAACATGGTGCAACAGAGTACCTTATGTAACGCTAAAATGCATATTTTGGCCTTCATATCAATGCTACCTGTAGTTCAAGAAGGACATACTGGAGAACAGAAAACATACTGAAGTAGTTCATTACGTGCACAGAGATGCATTGGTCGTGTGCATAAAGTCTGTGGTTGTGTGCTGGTTGCAGGATATAAACTTCACCACCCCCTCCTACTCGCTGGCAGTGAGATGTGTTTCTCACCCTGCTTTCCCTGACTTTAGGCAGAAAATGTACAAGGCGACTGGCAGGAAAAACTCTGGGTAAAGTCGGAGGGAAAAATGTGCCTGTTTGTGTTCACACATGCAGCTAACCACGGAAACTTCAGGAAATTTACAGTTTTGTGCAGCTGTGAAAGCACCAATAGTTTGCACAAGACCCTGCTCTTTGAAACACACAAATTTTATTTCTAATAGCTTTACTATTCAGTCTTACAAGACATCGCTTCTTGCTAACTCAGCCAGTGGTAGAGTCAGTCGCCTCTCAACCAGAAGGTCTGGGGTTTGATCCCCAGCTCCTGCAGCCACATGTCCGATGTGTCCTTGGGCAAGACACTTAACCCCAAGTTGCTTGGTCGTCAGCATATGAATGTGTATAAATGTTATTAGCTAATACTGATGGACACTTTACAAAGTAGCCTCTGCCCTCAATCTGTGAATGTGTTGTTGTGACTTGCTGTTTAAAAGCACTTTGAGTACTCAGAAGACGCTGTGCTAGCTCAAGTCCATTTACCATATTAAAATGGCTAGCTTATTACTTTGATTTGAAAGTGTAGCCCCAGTGTGCATTTTTATTATAACTACTTCCCAATTCTAATTCAGACAGGATGCTGCTAATTTATTAGGCTAACTCTTTAATCTCTTAATTTAGCAATAGCAATAGCAATTGTATTTCTACAGCACATTTCATTACAGATAAGCTCAATGTGTTTTACATTGAGGTTAAAAACAAAATCAAAACACAGCATACAAAACAAAGTGTTTCCACAGTCATTAATAATTCATACACACGACAAAGCGAACATCAGTTACCACAAAAGTGTTCATACATACACAAACACAAAAAAAACAAAAAAAACATGAGTCCACATTAAAATTTGTCGTTTGTAGTGATGCCAATTTGAGCGCTTCAGTTTAAAGTCTATCCAGATGTTTACCGGTGCACCACAGTTGACCTTGCACATCCAAAAGCTGGTGCTGGATGATACTAAGATTGCCATATTAAGTTAAAGGTGACAAATTATGAAAAATCCCCTTTTGTCCCCTTTTGTCCCCCAGCCTAGAACAAACCTTTAGCACAGTTCTGCCATTTTTATTGTCGCTACAGACGAGTGATCTCTACGGGGAAAACTCAGGGGGTGTCATTTCATTTAAAGAGACACACACACCAAAACGGAGCATTCTGAGAGAGCTGGTTTATACAGGGTCACAAACCTCCTCTGGTGCTTGATTCATGTTATATTTTGATCAAAGCACAGCACAGATGTTTCATTTAGACCACAGGGGACTGTTTGAAAAGGAAGGAAAGGGCTATAATATGTCCTCTTTTAACATGTTGAGAGTAAGCATGTGTTGACCTTTGACACTTAAAGTGTGTAACCAGGTTCTTACTTCTGTAGATCAGCCCATATTCTTCAAAATTATGAAAACATCACATTGTACAAATGTTTGTCTTTTGTTCTGTGACTCACCAAAAGGACACAGACATCATCTGTTGGAAATCAAAAATGAACTTTCAGAATACTCTAAACCAGGTTTATTTTGTCGAGGCTTTAACATTTTGGGAAAAGGTTAATGTTTCATGATTGACAGAAAATTCATTTTAATGCTCAATGCACAAAATAATCTAAATCCCCACCCAGTGCTGTGATAATTCTACTTTTCTCACTGAATCATACTTGAGTAAATATTTACAAAAAGAGCTGAAAGGTGTTCATTTATTGAGCTGCTGTCATCCAATCAGGAGCAATCACGAGAACCCTTCTTTGTCTCGTCTGTTGTTGCAGAACACATCGACGTGTTCTTCAGCTTTATCAACATTGTTCAAGACAAAAAAATACACCCCTCTGTATCATATCAAGTATTATGAACCCTTTTTACAGGGTAATAATGTTTTACTTCTGTGTGCATTTTTACTACTTCAAGATTGATCACTCAAAGTACAAAAGAGTGAAACTCTGGATAGACTTCGGGTCATTTTATTCGAGGTAAAAGCACACGCCTGCTACAGTCAGTTAACAGCTAAAGTGAACAATCAATAACTTTTTATTTATTGCAAGACAACAGATTATATTCACTGTTCATTCCCCCCCAGAGACTAAACAAGGAAGTCTCAACTGGTTGGTTATCTTTCCATAACTATTTTCCTTCAGGGAAATTCAAGTTGATCTGATCTTATCTTACAAGGAAATCTTTGTAAAAGATTCACTTGTTTCTACTGATGATTATACAGAGTGGAACATTGTAGTTCAGATAAGAAGCATCGCTACTGTTGTGGTCATTTATATGTTTAATGTTTAATTTCCCTGTTTACCTCACCCCTCCACTTTTGTGTTCCCCTGACTATTAAAACAAGATCAACCATTTCCTTGAAGTAAATTCCCCTTCCGAATTTTTGAGATTAATTTCAACCCCCCCCAACCACTTTTTGGAATTATTTAAAATCATTGTATTTTATTTTTATTCAAATTATTCGTTGAATGTACTCAATCATTTGAGTAAATCTGATAGATTTTTTTCTACACACCTGTTTCTCATTTTACCTCTTCATTGTCTTAATTCTTTGTATTACATATCTTTTACGTTGGGTGAATTTAATGGCTCAACAAGAATCTGCCTCTTGGTTTCTTGCTTTTGTCTTTGAATAGCTTTTGAATAACTTGTTTTTGTAAATGGTAAAGACTTTGTCCTAAATATTTAAAAGGGCACTTTCGGTATAGAGGGCCAAAATACCCTTGACTGGCTCATTCCTGACAGAACCTTCTCAGTTTCAGTTAATAATCCCTCATTAACGTGGAGTTTGTGAGAAGGTGGGTGTTGTGGGGGTGACGTTGGAGGAGTTGCGAGTTCAGCGTCATATGGTGGAGGCGGAACCCGAGGGTAAACGATAATGCCGTCATCCCATCTGATTTTCATCGGCTTCAGGAGACTGGTGAGCTCAGAGTAAGGACTTTGAGCGATTGTGTGTGTGTGAGCATGCATTCTGTCCCTAAACTCTCTTTATCTGTCTTTTCTTCACAGTTAGGCAACAACTTTGCTTTCTTTTTTCTTTCTCTACATTCAGCTTCATTCATCCACAGTTGAAAACTTGCTTTATGTTTTTCAATAACTTCCAAATCTTTCACCTTAATTTTCTTTTTCTTCCTTAATTCACCCTCTTTCACATTTAACCGGTCTCTCAGATAACTTCTACCCTCAGGAAATCTCAACTCTTTTACCCATGTTTCATAACACAACACCCATTTATCACCATATTTTTCCCACATTGTTCGACAACATGAACCATTTGGACATTCCTTGGCATTTTTGTTACTTTCAGACCCCATCCTTTGTCTGAAAGACTCACGTGAGATTTTTCCCTGAATCCTGGAAACGTCTTTGCAGGATGCGATTTTTTATGGTTATTTGCAAAACCCAGAAAATCCAATACTTAGGATTTTGTAAGTTTAAGACTTAAATCTTACTTCAGATACAGTAAATGCCAAGTTAAGTCTCACATGTAATCAAAGACCTTTGACTCAATTAAAAAGTGATCCAAACACTAATAATTTATACCAATAGAAATTTTGGAGGAATCTTACCGAATAGATTTTTCTGAGGTTCTTAGGATCTCGAGGTGACAGCCAAGACTCACAGAGACGATCCTCCCTTCTCCAAAGATTTAAGGTATGAGGCAGGACGTGTTTTTGCTCGGTCCTGGATGATCAGTCCCCGTTCTCTGAGTCCTGGACGATCAGTCCTGAGATCCCACTTCTGACACCAAATTGTGCTGGAAATTTCTGTTCACAATGCAAAAGTAAGGATCATGAGTCAATCAATGTCTTTGTTTAGTTTAATTCTTCTTGCAAGTAGAAGGAACAAAGCTTAGAGTGTCAATACAGTCTGAAGGAAAGCTCCAAGTAATCACAATATGCTTGGGTTTATATACACATGCTTCACAGAAAAACCTTCATGCCTATATAAGGATTGCAGATACAGGCACAGTCAAATATCAAATAAATTTTGTCATACATTTCAACACGTCGCACAACAGTAATGTCAAGGAAACTTCAAGTCTGAGTATCTTTGATATTTAGCTATCTGTTAGAAACCTTTATCCTTGGGTAAAGATAAAACAAGAATATTACGTATTAACTTATTGTAGGATTTCTCAAGCGAGCTGTAAGTAAAATGTCCTCGACAGTAAACAGAATTTTTCCATTACAAGTTCCCCAAGGCTCGGTCCTTGGGCCCCTCCTGTTTTAATAATACATTTTATCTAAAGGCGCATTTCAAAACACTCAGCAGAGACAAAAAAGAACAACAACAACAACACAACAATAATTTGTGAACTCAATAAAATGAACATTAAAAAGAAAATGTACAGTGTATAATATCATTGTGAAGAGGATTCATGAGACAAGATGGAAGAAGAAGACCTGAGAGGGCAGGTTGGCTTGTTGATGTGCAGGAGTTCAGAAAGGTACAGACAGGCAAGGTTTTGGATTGCCTTAAAGGTGAGGAGTAGAATCTTCAAGTCGATATCATACCCGGAGCAAATGGAGCTGCTGAAGGGCACGAGTGATGGGATCAATGGAGAGGATTATGAAGATGGTGTGAGGGCCAGAGCTCTGGACCAGTTGAAGTTTTTGGATGGACTTGAGAGGGAGATCAAAGAGAAGAGAGTTACAGTAATCAATGCAAGATGTAATCGAGAATGGCAGTACTGTTGGGTGTGAAAGACGAGTAAATGTGACATAGATGGAAACGGTGGACCAAGTGACATTATTGATGTAAGCTGGGAATGATAGTGTGCTGTTGTGGATGACACCCAGACGCTTAACCTAAGGTGAGGGAGAAACTGAGGGGTGATCAATAGTGAGAGAAAAACTGTCAAGGTTTAAAATTGTGGATTTGGTGCCAATGAGGAGAACCTCAGTTTTGTCACTGTTTAATTTGAGAAAGTTGCAGGAGAACCAGGATTTGATTTCCTGTAAGCAATCAAGACAGGGAAGTTGGTGGGAGGGAGGAGGGGGGTTTGGTGGACAGGTAGAACTGGGTGCCATCCGCGAAGCAATGGAACTGGGTGACACACCTACGGAAGATATGGCTAAGAAGAAGTAGATGATGAACAAAATGGGGCCCAGGACAGAACCCTGACGAACACCAGTAGTGACTGGAAATGGAAGGGATTTGAAGGTTTTCAGTTTTCAGTTGAATGAGCCAGGCCATACCTAGTTGTAGTTTTGAAATTAAATTAAAGGCAGGGGGTGTGCCGCACCGCCCCTCCCGGAGCTTAACCAGAATTCAGGCGCTAACGGAGCCCCTGCCCAAGTCAGCAATGTTAGTCCAGCGAGGTCAGAGTACCACCTCTTCAGTATCTATATGCAAACTTAAACATATACAAGGACACAGTAAAAAAATCTGATAACACAAAATAAACCAATATAAAACATTACATTAAAATCTGTCAACAGCTAAAACCAGAATTGACATTTTTACTAAGTTATTTATAGAGCAATATAGAAGTGTGAAAATGTGCAATTAACTTGCAAGAAGATCAACCTAAGGAGTTAATTGCTATTTAAGATAATAATTCCACTGGGGGCCCAATGAGACCTTGAGACTTTGAGTTCTCCTCACAGGAGCCCTGAAACAACGACCAGAGGGTAAAAGCTCAAAGTCACTCTGAAGTGAGGGATTTGAGCAGACCCGTTTACCCTTAGCGCTCTCATAATAATAATAATATTGATTGGTAGCTCACTAGTTTCCTTGCTTACCAAACTGATAGTGTTACATGATGTGATAGGAAATGCCACCTAACTGATTACATTAGCCTAGTCACACTTTTGTTTTATAGATTTATTGTTTTCATCAATGGAGTCTGGTGTGCAGAGAGTGATGTGACGTCTGTCTCTGGCTTAAAAAAAAATCATCTCCCCCTTTAACAAAAAGGTCTATCTCTGCAGTGAGCCTTTCTGTAACCTTGTCAGACACTAAGAATAACGACCTGAGCCTGTCAGTGACAAAAACAACTTTTAGAGGACGAACTTTGATTAGCCTGACCCCCACTGCCTCCCCGAAGGATTTTACTACAGCCAGTTTCACAGCTGCAGGCTGAAGAAATCTACTAAAGCAATAACAAGAGTTTATGTTCTTAATGGTCATTTTAAAGTTTGTAAAGTATGACCAAATATAATACAGGAATGACCCTTTAAAGCTTTATTACTTTCCACATTAAAATCCTTGTACTTTATGTTATTCTGAGAAAGCTGAACTCAACCATATCTAAGAAAATGAAAGTGTTTGAGCAGTGCGTGTGCGTGTGTTTGTGCATGTGCGTGTGTTTGTGTGTGTGCGTGCGTGCGTGCGTGCGTGCGTGTGTGTGTGTGTGTGTGAGTGTGTGTGAGTGTGTGTGTGTGTGTGTGTGTGTGTGTGTGTGTGTGTGTGTGTGTGTGTGTAGGATCTTTGTTGCAGTGGCTCCCCCTGCTGGTGAAAACAAAATCTGGCACCGGTCCACCAGATTATTTGGTGTCCCACATGCTTTGCTTCCTTGTCACTGAGCATGTTTTGGTGCTTTTATTGTGTGTTTTCTTTAGTGCAGAGCATTAAAACAAACAACAACAAAGAAAGGCTACAGTCAAATTACACAATACACATTACACAATACCAGCTACCACCCATAACAGAAGAGAGAGAGAGTGAGAGACAAGTCAGACTAAGAAGCAAAGCAGATACTCGGGTGTTCAAGTATAGCATAACTGGGTTCTGAAGTTGTTAAACATCATTCAACACAAACTGCTGGATATTAGATCTTTGTCACTTTTTCTGCAGAACACTTTCATTTTCTCTGATCAAACCGTATTTACGATATCAGAACTGCATTTTTCTGTATCCATAACCCCCCAAATGGTGATTTGATCCCCCGCACAGATGACCAGGGGCAGCTGCAGGCGGCCTGTAGGTTTGTTATCTCAGCATCTTGAGGTGGCTTTACCTTCAGCTTACAGAGGAATCAAACACAGATCAATGAGATCAGCCTCAACATCTCCGTTAGTTCTGTGAAATGAAGGAATCAGATTCTGGCTCCAAACAGCAAAAAGAAACAGGGAGACGCCTACAGTGTGACATCCCTCCGGGGCAGCTGTGGCTCAGTTGGTAGAATTGGTCGTCCCCCAACCTTAAGGTCAGAGGTTCGATCCCTACCTCCTGCAGCTACATGTCAGATGTGTTCTTTGGCAAGACACTTAATCCCAAGTTGCTCCCACTGCTTCATCAGTGGTGCATGAATGTGTATGAATGGGATTAGTTATTTCTGATGGTCTCTTTACTCAGCAGCCTCTACCATCAGTGTGTGAATGTGTAAGTGTGACCTGTGGTGTAAAAATCGCTTTGAGTAGTCAGAAGACTAGGAAAGTGTATACAAGCTCAAGTCCACTTACCAACAAAAAAACAGGAGGGCCGTTAATTATGCAGCTTTTATTCATCAATCTGATGGAAAAGGGAAATTCAGTGTTGTCTATCCGTCTTAGAATTTGTTTTTTTCTTCGGTTTGTGTACAGAAACATTTCTTTTAATCTTAAAGATGTTGTACTTCTCGATGGATAACGGTTCAATAAAATGAGAAATACATGTTTTGTATTATGACCTCATCATTCTGTTTATTCTTGGTTTTATAAAGTTGTTTTCCCCGCTTGTTACAAACATGAAGCAAACCTTCGTCTCCTGTTAGAGCAGCGTTCACTGAGTGTAACAAAGTGAACTTTAAGAGGATGATATTACAAAGTCCTGAAGTCTCCGTGAAGGTAGAGCTCTGTGCTGTCCAGAGGGGCTGCAGGGGAGTTTGTGCCAAAGACAATGTTTTTGTAAGCAGAGATGCACCGCCCAACGCTTTCATTTCCCCCGAGGCCCCCGAGTTATTGCTCCCTGATCTGCCATGTGATGCAGCTTTCACTCTCAGCTTTACAGGCACAATAAATATGAAACTTCAGTATCAACAGAAATGACAATAAAGAGAGAGGTTTGATGTGAGATGACTGTGGCTCATCATTCTACAAAGTTTACACTGTGTTTTACCAGCATCAACACGGCACAGAGTGAAATCAAAATGAGTTGAGATATCATAAATCAAGATGATTGCATTTGTGATAAATCGATTGTCAATCCAGATATTTGTTTTTGTTTGAGCATTTTGCATGCTCAGAAGGAAGGCTGCTTGGCTCAGTCTGTAGACTCACTGGTTCACGTCCCGGTCAGACCAAAGTATGGAATTGGGTTTGGTTGCTGGAGAGGTGCCAGCTGACTTCCCCAAGCACTGCTGAGTTGCCCTTGAGCAAGGCATTGAACTCCAAACCTGCTGGGGGGCTCTTTCCTGTGCAGCCATCTCACTCTGACATCTCTCCATTAGTGCATGACCAAAGTATCCTGATGTGTGATGCATGCTTGAAAAACAGATTTCCCCTCGGGGGTTAATAAAGTATGTCATCATCTAGTTCTGCTTCTTCTTCTTCGCCTTAGCAGAGTCAACATTGTGAAGCGTTTTATCCTTTCAGATATTAGGACCAGATAATGACAGAGTCTCAATGTCGGCACAACACAGACGTGTATATTCTCATAGACACAACACGTTTTATACTTGGAGAACTTTTCATATCACCAGGAGACGGTTCACCTGTTTTACATTCTGTTGCGTCCTACAGATGCCCTCTAGATTGTACATTTTTTGGCAAGAAATTTAATTAATGACATTTCTTTCTTGCTTTTTTTTACCCACTGATGTCTCCTCTAAGGCATTTCCTCCTATTTTTTAATGCTTGGTCTCCTTCTGTAAAAAGGCACATACAATCACACCAGATTAATGCACAACCATCTAATATTCATCCTTTTTCTCGTTCAGGACAACCTGAAGAATCAGAATATCTACCCCCTAATGTAATACAACAAGAATATTGACATTTGGTCTCCTAAATGGGTTTACCGATGTCCTGTTGATCAGGGGGAGATGACATGAACACTGCAGTTAGCACAGATCATAAGCCTAAACCAATTATTTGTGAAAATCCCACAAATATTCTGTCTCAAATGTTAGTTTTTTACCCTTCCTGACCATCCAGTGATGTGGTCCTCTGAAAGGTCAAGAGGTCAGGGAGTGTGTAAGAAGGGATAAGGAAGTTAATCTCATACAAATGATTTGGAAATGTATATGTGTGTGTGTGTGTGTGTGTGTGTGTGTGTGTGTGTGTGTGTGTGTGTGTGCGTGTGTGCGTGTGTGCGTGTGTGCGTGTGTGCGTGTGTGCGTGTGTGTGTGTGTGTGTGTGTGCATTGGCAGATATTTATTTGAGTTACTTTTTACCCGTTTTATAGCTTTTCCCCCTCGTTTTTTAGAGATGCCCTCTTTTCAACTAACTCCTTACATTATGACTTATTATGACTTTTACTAAATGAACAGAAAGTCTCTCATTGTACACACGAGTACACATGGAAGGAAACTTAGTGCAGAAGGTTTGGATGTGAAACTTAAAGGGGAGGGTATTTTTTTACCAGAATCCCACTGTGACATCACAAGGAGTGCAAATTTGAAACTATATGTTCAAAAACACTGTACAAGTGAATTTTTCATAGTTTGTCCCCTTTAAAATCAGAAGGGGGATTTAGTATTGGCTCATGATCTATAGTGAGGTGTGTAAACATTGTCAACATCCAATAGGAGTGCTCGCTGGGTAGATAGCAAAGCAGGTAGATATAAAGACAGAGGGCTACTGTCACTGTGTCTGAAATAAAGGAGACGCCATGGAGCAAGAGATACATGCTTGCATGGTTTTAGCTTCTATTTGACCCAGCTTCTTCTTATAAAAAAATACTCAGAAGCATGATGGGAAAAAGTCTCTCTAGTGTAGTTTTTGTCTGTAAGTAGTGACCCTGCAGGACACCAAGTGTTAGCAGATCTGCAGTCTGTGGCTACATGTTGTAAGATGTGGGAGGGAGTCAGAAACCTTTTCAAAAGCCTTTATCAAAAGCAAAACATGGATAGAAACACAGAAACCATTAGAGATGGTATTTATCATCTCTTTATGATCCAGGAGGTGATGAAGAATTACATTTTACCGGTTTTGAATGTGTGTGCCGTCTTTAATAGAGAGTTCAATCACAGTCTGTCTCTTTCTTTATTTCCTCCCAGCTGTTCTTATTTCTCAACATTTATGATGAAATGTCACCACAAAACTTAAATCAAGCTGCACATTGAACTTTGATTGATCGAATGATAGAACTTTATAGTCCGACATGGTCTTGCGTTGCAGCGGCTCCATTTGCGACACAAAAACTAAGACAAGATAAAAACAATTGACACAACATTCAGAGGCCTTAAACATGCTTTGATCTGGGATTCAGCTCTGCTGTCAATTTTAAAAATGACTGGTGAACAAGAGAATGTTTCAGTAACCTTCTTAAAACGCGGGACCCTGTATCTCTGGTTTGATGGTCATAGTTCATACTCTGTGTTCAGAGCGGGGTCAGGATCAGAGGCGATGCTGTTAGCTAACCTTAACATGCTTTATCATAGACCGATTCATAGAGTCTTTGCATTGCACGTTTCAGTTCATCACCTCAGTCTGCAGACAGGTTTATTGTTTGTTGTTGTTTCTTTTCTTTCTTCTTGATGCATGGCGCCATCTGGTGGTTCACCTGGGTTGATGCACTTCCTCAGGTGTGTGTGTCATGTCTGTCAGAGATGAAAGAGTCTGACGTCAAACAGTGCCTTCAAATAAAAAAGGACATCAATAAAATAGTAGAAAAAATATAAAACATAAAAGAATAAATGTTAATTCCAACTTTAATTGTAAATTAAGTATTCATTTAGTATAAACTTATTAATTTTTCTCTCAAAGTATATTTATATTTTATGCATTTTAAGTGTGTCGTTCCTTTTATTTAACTTATTTTTGAACAGTTTATTCATTGCCATATAAGGATTTTAAAAAGTAAAAACTAAAGGGAAATATAACACGAATAGAAAAAAACTTAAAATCAAAATAATAAATAAAATGCACTTCACCATGTTTCTCTAACACTAATATGTGTCTCTAGTCCATCTACAAACCCCCCAATGATGAGAAAAGTCCATCCTCTCCGTCTTCTGCCTGCTCCACTTTTTAGAAAATGTGTGCTCAAACAGGCCGTTTGGAGGTTTTCCCTTCATGACATCACAAAGGGCAGTAACCCCTCCCCCAGGTGGGTGACACTCCCACAGCTAGGTGTTTATTCTACCCTCTGAGTCTGCCTTCTCACCGTAAACAATAGGACATGCAGCGAGAAAGCCTGAGACACCCGAGCCCTTCCAGAGAGGGGGCGTGGTCAGACACAGCTCATTTACATATTTTAAGGTACAGACACAGAAACAGCCTGTTCTGAGCAGGGCTGAAATAGAGGGGTTTATAGGCATGATCAAATACAGGATCAGAGTGGATTTAGAACAAGAAACTTCAGACACATGTTTTGAGGAGCTCTGAGACTTATTTACACTGAAGAGGAGGAAGATATGTGACCTTTAACATAATGAGAATTACTATTCAGTTGTAAAGTTGCAACTTTTTTCTCAATTTATTCCCACCCCCTTCCTTTTTGTTGTTGTTTATTATATGTATTCCTCTTCATGTTTATATTCTAATTGTTTTACTCCTGAAAACTGATTAAGAGGAACAGTTATGAACTTGTTACAGAGTTGATTTTAAATAAACTTACGTAAAGTAAAATGCAAACGATAATGTTTCTATTTGGATAAAGAGCCCCTCCCTCTTTAACTGGAATAATCAGAAAGCAGAGTGGAGCTAACGAGCTGGACTTCAGGTGATAATATGGTTACAGAAGAAAAGAACAGGTGTCTCTGAGAACTTTACTACCGGCTGTATTTCACCACAGGAACTGTTTGAACAGAGTCATCACTCATGTTCAGTCGCTCCACCTGTTCTCGTTGGGAACGATAAAGAGAGCAGGAATAAGTGCTGCTGACTATCAGACTATGAGACGTCAGCTGATGAAGATTAATGACAGAAACTCAAACATGTTGGTCAGAGCGCAGACATGTTTGACTTTTCTGTAAGGAGGGGAGTCCGCTGAGATTGACGCTCTGATTTATTGTAAGTCTTCTATGCGTAGGTCTTGTGGTCCTTTACTATGATTGTTTGGATAGTGTGTATAGTGTTCCTTACTTTGGATCACATGACCTGCAGGTGACATCAGGGTTTTTTGGGGTTTTTTTTACTTCATGCCTCCATTCAGAGACAGGACATCAGCGGATAGAGTCAGAAATATGGGAGAGGGAGTGAGAGAGAGAGTGGGGAACAACATGCATTCCACAGGTCGGATCCAACCCTGGGCCGCCGAGGACCACAGCGTCCGTACATGGGGCAAGCACACCAACCTCTAGACCGTTGCCCACTTTGTCTTCCTTTTGCCTGTGTACATATTTTATGTCCTGCACCGGCTACTCAACTATTCAGATGAACGTGCTGTTTGACATTTTATTTTGTAAAAACTGGAAATAATCATCATAATCAGGAGTTAGAGCAGTTGCCCCTCACAGTGAGGAGGTTCCTGGTTTGAATCCCTGTCTGACAGGAGCCTCTCTGTGTGGCGTTTACATGTTCTCCCCTGGCATGTGTGAATTCTCTTCAGATAGTTCGGCTTCCTCCTACAGTCCAAACTTGTAGGTGTGAATGTCAGTGTGTCTGGTTGTCTGTCTCTATATGTCAGCTCTGTGGTTGACTGGCGTCCAGCCTAGTATGTAAACCCGCCTCTTGACCAATGACAGCTTGGATCAGATACAGCCCCCTGAGACCTTGAAAAGTTGTATAATGGAGATTGATATTAACTATGGCTGTCACTGTTGGTCTAAATGAATGTTGACATTTTTCATATTTCCTCTGGAACTGTTGAACGTCTGCAGTGAAACATACAGTAGAAACAAAGGGTTGGGGAAAAGCAGTATTTGATTTTTGTTCCCTCAATAGCATTAAAATCAAACATGAAACATTAAATATCAAAACACCTGTTTCAGGTTGTGTGCATTTGTGGCGCCCCCGTGTGGACAGAGTGTGTAGCACGTAGACCAATCAGGAGCTGTGGTGATCTGGATTGAGTCATGATCAGGCCTCATCTTGGCCCAGTTCAGCTTCCCAAGCTCCTCCCCTGTAAGACACAGTTTTATTGGTCAAACATTAGAATAATTATTTATTTATTTGTAAAGAAAAACAACAACAAAGCAAAGAAAACCTCACACACAAACAACGAGCTCAACCTCAGAATGTCATATCTCCTTCACTTGAAAGCACATTAATCATAGATTAGAATAATCAAACACATACATCATGTACTGCTCCAATCTTGCTCCCTTCACCTGACTTCCTCTCTCACCATCAGAGACCATTATAAGGTGGCACTATTTGGCCCTGAACGGCTTGGCCCCCCCTGTACATTACTGACCTCCTCTAGGCCCCTCAGATAGTCAGACGTGTGGCCTCCTGGCTTTCCACCGCTCACGACTCAAGCTTTTGCAGTCAAACTGAGTTACTATGTTCCCTGGATGGCTACAGGCCTTTTGTCTTTTCCATATAGTCTAATAATCAAACAGTTCTTTTTCCCAATGTTTGAATGAAGGAGGTTATTTTTTCCAGTGTTTTAAAATAGGTTTCTTGAATGCAATTGAGGAAAAAAACTAATAATCCAGTTTTAAGAATATGTTGCATGCTATATGTGAAATATCCTGACAAAACACACTGACAGATTAAAATGATTTTAATGATAAGTGATAACCAGGGTTTTTTTTATAACCAAACCTCTCACCTTTCCCACAATGCATCAATCAATGAATCTGTAATTCCATATTTTAAAACATTTCCCTGAAGCATTCCCATCTAATTGTTGATTTGTCTCTAAAGTATAGGCTGTATGTGATCTACACAGTATTTCACATTTTAATTAAACGCCTAAAGTATTCAATGACATGATATCATCATTCATGTGTTATTGTTATTTAGTATCTGAGTTGGAGGAGTTGTTGGACGTTTGACTTAAAGGCTGGTGGATCAGAGTTTCAGTGTGTGCCACTAGAGGGCGCTCCTGCACAAATTATCTGGACTTTAATTTAGACTCGAGTACACGCAGACCTATTTATGATCCAATAAAAGAAAAATACGTTTTTATTAGTTTTTATTTTCTGAATTCCTTTGACTTTCTAATATGTCAGAAATTAAACTTTACTGAGGAGAAAAAATTGATGCATTTTAGATTTTCTGATTGCTTCAGCCATATAAAAGTGCCATTTTTAAAATACATGTTTCTGTTTCACGGATTAAATTTCTTTGCATTTTTTTATTATTACTATTTCTTATTATTATGTGTAAAGAACGCAGAGGCACTGGGTGGTGTCTCTGCACCTGAACGCCTCACTGCCTCAGAGCACGTTCACCGACTTCAACAAGCGTCTTTTTGTCCCAACATCTGCTTATCTGCTCTCTCCCTCTCTCTCTGTTCTGTCAATTCCGATTTGTGTCGGAGGTTTCTCTCAGATAAGATTATCTGTGTGCTGTTTATTAACCTGTTTCTAGTGACTGGAGGGACAAAAGGCCTCAGCAGCAGCAGCGCGCCATCAGCAGGCCAACAGCACATTATTTAAATCAGAGCGGAATTAACGCAGAAATCTGATCAAATGCACCGCGAGCAACAAGTTAATATCTAATAATAAAAATCAACATTTCCAATGAGTTTTCACCCTCATGCATCATTGTGGACATTTTTGTCCATTTAGGCAAATGTTTCCTCTTAATCTGGCCATCATTTTGGCTGTATTAGTGCATGTGACACATTTCTTTTGGAAGAAAGTCTCTCTTCACAAATTTTGGAAAGCAGATTTTAAATGTTCTAATATCAATAGAACACTGTGAAAAATGTACTACCCTCTTAAGTCATCAAGGACAAAAATATCCACTTCCAAAAAAAACTGCTATTAAAATATTACAGATTCATATTTGTTTCTGTTTTTTTTTGCATAAATCTCCTAAACAACTTCCGCCCTGCTCAATACTACCAAACATTCAATCATTTTGAGGATATTTTCATAACAAATATTAGCATTATGTAATTAAATTGGCATTTAAAGGGTTAAAATCCTCAAAATGATTGAATGTTTTGTAGTTTTCAGAGATTTATGCAGAAATAAAATGTGAATCTGTACTATTTTTATAGCAGTTTTTTGGAAGTGGAAGAGGGTAGTAAATTAAACTGATGCTTGAGGGTTATTATAAGTTTTATTCCAATGACCCTCATTTCAATTGTTTTATTATTTTTAGAGCCTTCGTATTTAATCATTGAAATAAATGTAATTTTACATGATGTAATAACTTTTCCAATAATTATCAATCATTGTTTCTACTTTATTTAAGTCCCTCGTGTCCA
This sequence comes from Labrus bergylta, assembly GCF_963930695.1. NCBI lineage: Eukaryota > Metazoa > Chordata > Actinopteri > Labriformes > Labridae > Labrus > Labrus bergylta. The sequence continues at coordinate 6,036,757 of NC_089204.1, forward strand.
TGTCCGTAATAAATCGGAGTTTAAGAGTTTAAACTTTAAATTACTTGTAAATTTACGAGATAATAAATGAAATAATTCACGGTGTTAAAGAGTCATTAAGGTTTCGCTTTGGCAGCTGTGCTCTGTGGCTGCAGATGAGCTGCTGGAAAAAGTGCCAATCTTTCTGTCATTGATGAGACTGCGGGTCAGACAGCAGCTGCTTTATTTCAATAACCGAGAGAAACATCACGGGACGCTGTTTGTTTTTCCTCTTACAGTGATAGACTTTCAAACAAGGCCATAAAAGCAGTGAAGGGGAAATATACGGATATAAATTAGAAAAAGAGAGGGCCATTTACAGAATTAGAAACCCTGTGTGTGTTCTGCATCTTACAGTCAAAATTGTGAATCACCTCGCGTTGAAAAACCTTTTAAAATCCACAATCTCTCCCCGGTGAGCAAACGTGGCAGCGAAGGTGCATTTATAGTGAAGCCTTTCAGATGCTAACGGGGCCATATTTCACTCTTACAACCTCCTCACATCTCCATAAAATATTACAGCACTCACTGTGATGACTGCACGCGTCTTTTCTCTCACACTTCCACTCTAATCACGCAGTTTGTCTCCAAAAACACTGATTATCTCTCTCATATAACACACACAGCTGCGTCCTTTCAAGACTTTATACTGCAGGTTTTTATCTGAAAGGCCTCTGGCTGCTTCTTCTTTCAGGCAAAAAAAACATGTAAAAGCATGAGATCATGTTTGAAGCGGAGTGAAGATGTAATCTTTTATGAATGTGGATTACAGCAACAAGCGGAGGAATAACTCCGTTTTTTAGACCTTGTCTTCCAAAGTGGGCTCTGGGATCAGTCACAACAGAAAATAGCATGAATGCAAATTAAATAAAATAAATCACTTTGACATGGCTGACCACGCTGCACTTCTCAAACATCAAACAAAACTATTTTTAAATGACTAAAACAAATCTATCCTGTTTATTTATTATTTTTCCGTCCACTTTTCTTCACAATTTAATTTTCTGAGTCCGTGAAATTCACTTTAGGAGTCCGTCCTCCCCTCGCAGAGTCCCGCTTCTTCTTTAATAAACCCGCACAGTCTGCGGGACAGCTCATAATGTAAATGTATATTCTTTGTCATATGTGGAAACAATGATTTCCGCGCTGTGAGACGCATCATTAACAGCACCGCTAAAGATCTTAATAGAGTGTGGCTGCTGCTGATGCGTTCATGGTCTCCTCCGATTCCACGAATATTGAAGGCTTAAAACACGGCTTTGAAATAAAAATTAAAAAAAAAGATTGAAACATTTTCTTCTGGTGGAGCGCAGACGATTCAAGTACAGATTAAATGATTTTATTCCAAAACAAAGATATTGGCTATAAAGGTAAGAGATTCATGTTCTACATTGATTTGTTGTGCGGCTGTTTATCCGCTTTGAAAGGCTACCTGTCAGTTCCAATAAGAGGAAGGGAATTTTTCTGACTGTACGTAAAGGCAGCACCCGTCCAACGAGCACGCACAAGAGAAGCAGCGGACCTTCTGTCTCCTCCAATCAGGGCGCTGTCTCACTCAGTTCCTCCGTCCAATGGGAATAGTGCTCGTGCAGGTGGCTGCGCTATTATCAGCGGGTCCCGGCTTCCCCCGCAGCTAAAGAGCAGCGAGTCAATTTATGGAAAGACAAGCCGAGCCCTTAATGGTTCCCATCAAAACCACTAAAAACATCATCAGCGGCTTCCTGTGGCGGGCACGTTGTGACAGAACGAGACCACGACGAACACGCGGAGACGTTTTTGGGACTTTTCGAGCTGTTCGCTTCCCCAGAGAGGAGAGAAGTTTTCCAACATTCCCACACTCTTCTTCTTCTTCGTCCTCCTCCTCCAGGATACTTCAGGAGAAGCAGAGGTGGCCTGGATCCTGACTCTTCAACTTTATTTACTCGAATCTTTTATTTCCCGTTTCTTTTAACCGAGCGTGCCCGGTGGTTCATGCTCACAAATGTTAGCGGTCGGGCAGATGGAGGCTAACCGGCAGAGTGCGTTCGTCCTGGGCAGCACCCCGCTGGCGGCGTTACACAACATGACCGAGATGAAGACGTCCCTGTTCCCGTACTCGCTGCAGCAGGGCCCGGCGGGTTTCAAGACGCCCCATCTCTCCAACCTTAACTCCCAGCTCTCCCACCTTAACTCCCAGCTCTCCATGGGCACCCCGCACGGAATAAGCGACATCCTGGGAAGACCCATCACCACGGCCGGGCAGCTGCTCTCCGGGTTCCCAAGGATAAATGGCCTGGCAACCACCGCAGCCGCCGCAGCCGCTGCGGGAATGTACTTCAGCCCGGCGGTGTCGCGGTACCCGAAGCCCCTGGCCGAGCTGCCGGGGAGGGCGCCTATCTTCTGGCCCGGGGTGATGCAGGGTTCTCCCTGGAGGGACCCGCGGATTCCCTGTCCCAGTAAGTCCTCTTTATTTGTTTGTTTTTTATTTTACCTTTGTACACTTGAAGGATCATAAAGTGTGTTCACTTCTAGTTCATGGATATAAAATTTGAAAAAGCAGTTTCTCTGCTCGGAGTATTAGTGTTGTTATCGTGTGTTGTTACTCTTAATGTAGGCCTGTGAAAGGCCTGTCACTGCACATATAATCACACACAAACAAAAACACTTCACTTCATTTTATTTTACACAGAAAATGTCGATATTACAGCTGATATCAAGTGATAAAATATAATTACGCACTGCGTGGTCGCCGTAAATTCAGGCTGCTTAAACACTAAGTTCTTAATAGATAATGACGTTTTTATGTGTACTTGGCAGGACTTTCAAACTTGTTACATTAAAATATTAATATAAAACTGTCATGGTACCATGGTGAGTAGTTTGTCAGTGAACTCGTCATATAGCTCAGACACACTTTGGCCAGTTGGAGTGTAATTTGGCTCATAAAATATGTGTTAACCTACAGGAGCATCACTTTATTAATACTATCTTTAATTAAATTCAGTGCATAACCATCCTGCGTGTTTCTGTTTTGCAGCTCAGGCGAGCATGATGATGGACAAGGACGGGAAGAAGAAACACTCCAGACCCACTTTTTCAGGACAGCAGATTTTTGCACTGGAGAAAACTTTCGAGCAGACGAAATACCTGGCCGGCCCGGAGAGAGCGCGCCTGGCTTATTCTTTAGGGATGACCGAGAGTCAAGTCAAGGTAAAACATGAAGTCAGATACCTGTGTAAAAATCCAAGGGAATTATGGGGATTCTTGTTTTTTTGTTGCGTATTTTTTTTTTCACTTTTACGCATCATTTGAATTTACAGAAGTAAATTATTTCAGAGCAAAAGCTTTCATTGTATCCAACTAAAAACAATCTTTGTAGCATTTTTTTCATTATTATTTATATTTCTGATATGAATTCCCCTGTTTCCCATGTTTTGTGCCCTGGATAATTTAAACCTGCTTTGAAGATATGGAAATGATCCACAGTATATTGGACCTGTTGAGCATCTGTGTGCCTCCCTCTCTACTCCTCAGGTTTGGTTTCAGAACAGAAGAACCAAATGGCGGAAGAGACACGCGGCAGAGATGGCCACGGCCAAGAAAAAGCACGACTCTGAGACCGAGAAGATGAAGGAGAGCTCGGAGAACGAGGACGACGACGAGTACAACAAACCGCTGGACCCAAACTCAGACGACGAGAAAATCACGAGACTGTTGAAAAAGCACAAGGCCACCAACCTGGCGCTGATCAGCCCCTGCAGTAACAGCTCGGACACTTTGTGATGCCCACACCTGACGGGGCCAAAGTCTGGGGGGTCCTACAAAGAGAGACCTGTCGCACTCTTTCTGACCCCCTTTTCCACCTGACATTATGAACATGCGCCTGATGGGATGCGTTAAACTCACACGGAGCCAGAAATGCGGAGTGTGTGCCATGACGCACGGAGAACGCGCTGACCGTGACGCATCCAAATCCAAACTTTTACAGACTCTGTGTACTCGGAGATGTAACTTCTGTCAAAACTGGACTTCAACAAGACTAATAAGTTCACGTCAGCTGAACGGACAATAAATATTGGGGATGAGGAGCCGTTTTGGCGACGTTTTTACGCATAAAACTGGAGTTTTAACAACAGGTGTAAATGTAACAAACTATTATTCACACACAATCCGGATCAGTGTCGGGCCTTTCAGTGTGACTTATTTCATTTATTTCACACATAAAGGTGCTTTTATTTCTCACTCATGGAGGCATGGCACCTGTTACATTATGCGTAACACATTAATCTTAAAAAAATGGCAGCTCCTTCCTCATTTCAAAGTCTGGCAGGCCGCTTATTTAGCTCTGAATTAGACCAATGAATGTTTTTATGAATCGGCGATATTTTATTTGAAGGAAAATGACAAAACTGCCTCTTAAGTTGTTTTTTTTTATGAAACAAAGTATGCACCACTTTCATTTAAAAAATCGACTTTATTTTAAAATGTCGATTCCTAAACGGCTCACGGTCATTTTAAGCCGTTTTTAAAGGTGACTGTCAGTCGTAATTATGAGCAGCCGACACTGATCCGGGTGCGGGACGCATGTTAAAAATGGCAGGTGTAATCGGGGCCTGTGATGCTTCTAAAGCTCAGTTTAACCAGGGTATCCACTGTCCTAAAAGGCGAGAGAGTTGAATGTTCTGCGGGCGCATATTTGAGCTGAATGGATGATTTGTGCTGCAGCCTGAAGATGAAAAATGTTCGTGTGAAGATTGTATATATTTTTTACTGAATAAGTTATGTTCGGACGCGCTTATTGCCCCTCAGATAGACCCGCTGCTTCCTTTTCATTCCTGCAGAATAATGCCGCCTCTTTTCTTCTGCTCCGGAACAGAAATGTACAGACTCAGAATGCTGTAAATAATCACTGTAAAAACAACAAGATCTGCTTTTTAACCCCACATCACACACACACTTTTCTTTCACTTAACTTGAGACAGTTTCTGTTTTTTAGTTTTTTAATTTGTCCCTCATCATCAGCACACAGCGGAGCAGCAAACTGTTGGAGTTAAAGAGAGAAGGATGAAGGTTCAAGGAAGAGAAAACACTTTGTATAATGAATAAATTATTTAACAAGCATTTCTTCTTTTATCGTGACTTTTGTTTGAATGTGTGGGCTTAATATAAATTAAAGATAAATTCATGAATATCTTAACTGAATTTCGTTATTTTGCGGAAAGGTTGAAAAGAAACTCTTAAAATAATTATAATAATGATGATGGCGTCATTAAAATGTCGTTATAGTTTAAGACACATTCAGTATTTTGTTTAACTTCATTCTACATAAAGAAAAGAAAAGTTTGACTTTGTTGTTCATGCAGGTTTATTTGTATCTTCAGAATTTTAACAGTTTATGTGGAATTTATCATAATTATCATTTAAAGCAAGGCAGCGAATGAACATCAACATTACAACTGTTTTGACAAAAAAAAAAATCCACCTCATGACAGCCCCATAAAATACATTTAATCCCAGTTTGTGAAAGATTAGGAAATGTTTTTTTTGTACTTTTCTAACCAAAAGTCATGAAGGCAGTTTCTATGAGTAACACTGAAATATTTGAGCTTTTGGCTCTTTTACACCAGCTGACAAATCACATTATTATTAATAAGACTATTATAACAATAGAAGACTGTTTCATGGTTTATTAGAACTCTTAGAGGCCATCTTTGGCTGCTCTCTCATCACTTTGTTTTTCATCTTAAATCTCAATCTCTAAGCGTAACAAACTCTTTTTGACCATTTTATGTTTCCGTAGTAATTTTTAAATTAAGATTTATTTCTCAGCTGTTAATAATATTTTACTATTTAGCCTCAAGAGTTCCTTTGTTTAGTATAAATCTATATAACCCAGTGCTGTGGAGCTGTTTGACAGAAGCTCGCCCCCTCTGTCCTTAAATGGCACTGCACCCATTTGTTTCCTCCATGCAGATTTGAACGCTATTGGAGCTTCACGTACCGTCACTTCTGGATTCAGCCAATCAGAAATAATAAGCCATCAAATCAAATTAAACTTTGTATGTTTTATTTGATTGAATTAGTGTGAATTAAACACCTGCTGCTGCTTAAAGCGGATCCGACTGAAGGAAACCAAGTATGGCCTACTTATATTTTCTCACATTTACGTCGCTCTCGCAGAAACAGTGGACAATATAAAGAGCAATTTATAGTTCCCTTTTTCCCACTTAAACGCTTTTTGATTTTAGTTTATAATTTAGATCAAATGTTATTTTTATATTTATGATTTTAACAAAATCTACTGGAAGTTTGTTTAAAAAAATCTGTAAAAAGTTGAATCTTTGGAAACTTACGATCAAAAAAAGGCGACATACGGCTCTTAAAATGTTGACAGTTCTTTTTCCATTGTGCATCTTATTGGCGCATAACCTATATGCATAGTAAAATAGATTTATTTATAGATGTATTTAAGGTGTTTCACCCTGTTGCAGTTTTATCTTGTATTTCCTTCATTCCAGAAATCTGGAAAGATTTTACATTTTTTAAAGCAAGAAAAAAAAGAAGTAAGCTACTTTGCTGGTTTTCATTGCGATGTTTGACTAATTCTGAGGACATATCAGCAAATTGGGAGTAACTTCAATTAATATAAAATCGAAACTCTACAAATGTGTTTTGGTCCCTGGCTCGGCTGGAGGCCCATCTCTCTTGGAGCCGTCGGTGCATCATCTCCGTGTAGAAACACAGTTCGTGTCCAATGAGGAAGAAGACACTGAGGATGTGGTGTGTGAGGTTTGAAGAGGTCATGTGAGCTGGAATAATGAGGACAAACAGCCGGTTGAGCTCTAATGGTTTTTTATTGCTTGAGAACTGCATCACCTCCTACAGTATAGAGGCCATGCCGTCAGAGGGGCTAAAGAATCAAATCTCTATCTGCTTTAATAAGATGGAGTGAAGAAGAAAAAACACAAACTGCAGCTTAAAAAACTCCTACAGTAAACTCACACAGAGCAGCAGGAACCCAAACAGAAGCAGGCGGGATTTATCTCGATTTTTAAACTTTGAACCAAAATCACAGCAGCAGAACAGAAAGCCTGCAGCAGGCACTCAATCATTTCAGTGATTCAGATGGAAACGTAAGAGCAAATAAAATAAAATAAATCAGGGAGGATCAATGTGACGGTTTGACACAGTCTGAAATCTGTAGTGTAGGAAATGAAATCGATAAAAGGAAACGCTGGCGTCTCCGAGCTCCCCTTTAATGCTCAAATGATCCGCGATGAGCAGACGAATAAAAAGCAACTCCTCCTCCTCCTCCCTCCTCCTGCTGCTCTTTCCCGCGTTTAGAGTTTCTCTCTAGTTTTTTTTTTTTTAAACATTTCATAATCAACACCTTAAACCGTCTGACTTAAACATTGAACTCTGACACACGTCATGTCTGTGTGGATACTTGGCACCAAAATGCAGTAACAAAAACGGACAAAATTACATTTTAAGGATACCCAAGCCTATCTAAAATATCACATTCAGAACCATAATATTATAGAAATAAGTTAGAGTAATAATGACATAACGTGAGAGTGCTATATATGAGACATTATCTTATATACTTGCATGGTCTATGGCACTGCTTAAAACATTCTTGGATAGGCAATAAATCACACAGAGTGTCTCTCCTCGGTGCTGCAGGAACACCCACACAGTCTGCACAAACATTTGGTAAGAATTATAAATTATCTCTTTAAAAAGTACAGTATATAAAATGAGACTCAACGGATGTGTCAGGCATGGCAGTGTGTTGTGCACACAACAACAAAAACAAAAATATATTTATATATAGAGAGAAGTTGTTGAAATCTATCTTCCAACAAAAAGGACCTCAAAGTTTGGTCAGAAAGAGAACGCCACTAAAACCATCAACAACTCTATGTTATACTGTCCAATGTACAAATAACCCTAACGATATAGATAAGACAACTTTTTTTGCATTGCACTTTTCTTTTTTTTTTTTTTTAAAACACCTTACACACTGTGTGGAGAGAGTAGCTTCTATACACAGAGGCAAACCTATGGATGAGTGCGGTGTCTAAACATGTAGTCGACTGATTTCAATTAGAGTTTTGGCAATGAGGCTGTGGCATGGAAGAGAGTCGTCCGTCCGTCCGTCCTGTTTTTCCTTCTCTGGGGAATGGGGGGGTGGGGGGTGGGGGGGTTGCATGGCAACAGTGAGGTCAGCGATGTGTGTCTTGTCTGGAGCCGGGCCCTCGGGTGCTCGTCCACGTCTCAACAAGTGTTTTATGGAGAGAAAACGGCTTCGTATGGATGAGGTGTCAGGACAACTGTGACTGGTCAGCACTGCTGAAAAACTTTGTCTTCAGTGTACGCTTGTGTAAAGTGTGTGTGTTTGTGTGTGTGTGTGTATTTGTGCGTGTGTGTTTGCATGTGTGTGTTGGTGTCCTGTTTGTTTCTTCTCACAGAGGCGCTTCACGGAATATCTGCTCCCCCCTTTGGCAACACTTCCCTGAGGAGAGGAAAAAGAAACGTTTCATTCCTCAGCAAGAAGCCGACATTTCAATCAAACCAAAAAATGACCTGGTGCCGACTTTAAAAATAAAAGAAAAAGGTTAGAAAACAAGATGCTGCTCTAGTTTGTGAGTGAAAAGGGAATTTCTGTCCTTTTGAACACGGGCCCTAATTTCACACATTTTAGGGTCTGAATTGGAAAAAGAGCAAAAAGTTTCTAAACTGCCTCTAAAAGATTTCTTTTTGTCCCTGAAGGACTCCGATTGTTAGTCTAAGAGTCTGACATGATTACAGAAAGGATCCCTGCAGAGATAGAGCTTTTTTGTTAGAGAGAAAGACGCTTTTTAAAAACAGAAATATAGAAACTGGGGTGCAATTGGCCTAGTGGTTATGTCACGCCCCATGTAGTCCTGCAAAGTTATTTTTGGGTCTTTTTGCCGCTATTGGATAAGACAGCAGAATAGAGACAGGAAATGCCAAGAGGAGAGAGAGTGGGGGGGGGGCGATATGCAGCAAAGGGCCAAGGCTGGACTCGAACCCACGGCTGCTGCAACAAGGACTATAGCCTCTGCACATGGGGCATGCAACCCAACCGCTAGACTATCAGCGCTCCCCGTCCTTTCCCGCATGTCAATTCCCATTTTCTCTCTCTCTCTTGCTCCATTATTTCTGCCTCTATCCACCGTCCTGTCTCTAAAAAAAGGCATAGGAGCCCAAAAATGAACATTAAAAATGAAAATAAATAACATAAAAACAGTTGTAACAGCGTGCTTTTCAAAACCACCAGACTCCATTGACCAAAATCAGTCAATTTATTCCCCCAGACTTTTTTATGTAATTATGGGACTCTTATTATCCCATAATTATGGGTGTTTTAAATGGGTTGAAAGCTTCTAACACCAAGGCCAACAAGTCAAATCAGAAGTAGAGCAGAGACTCGTGTGTTCTTCAAGGTCAAGTGACTTGTTTTTCTCAATGGAGTCTGGGGGTTTGAAAAAAAAAAAACACTGTCACAACTATGTTGATTCTGGTTAAAGAAGAAGAATTATGTAAATGGCTGTTTAACAAAAAGCTCTCTCTCTGCAGGGATCCTTCCTGTGATGCTGTCAGACACTTCGATAAACAATCTGCTCCTGTCAGAGACAAAAACAACAACTTTTACTGGACATACTTTGGATTAATTTGCAGATATTGCAGCCGTCGTCATGGCTGTAATCCAAGCGGAGCAATTCAAAAACTTTTTGCACCAATTCTTCATTTAGCCCCCGAAAATATGTCAAACTAGAGCCCCCATGTTAAAAAGACACAGAAATTCTGCCTGAATGTCTTAAAATGTCAGAAGCATTTTAACCACATCAAATCTCAAACAGGCTCATCTGTCTCCAGAACCAACTCGTAGTGACACAATCAAGCAAGTCAAAGCAAACAATAGCAACAAGTGTGAGAAATATTAAGAAAGAAAAGTTAATATTTACCACGACATCACTGCACCACACAACACTTGTGCTTATTTGCATTAGGTTTACCTGCCCCCGCTGTTATTCGGAAGGACAGGAAGACGGGCTGGAGGGGGGGGGGGGGTCGGGGGGGGGGCAGAGACAGTCAGAGAAGACAGGTTATTGATGCTCCCTCCCTCTCTCTCTCTCTCTCTCTCTCTGAGGAGGAGTCGCAGGTTAAACTCACACAGCGGTGCCGTGCATTTCTGTACCCGCGTGCTAACTACATCGGACATTTCTTTAACATAGCTGTGTGTGATTTTAGCGGCAGTGTGCGGCGGGGAGGTGAGCCGTGCTGCAGTATCCTTCAGTGTGCTCGGGTCACATCACACACACACACTACTGTCTGTGACACTCTGAGTATTGATGAAAGACCTGACTCCAGGCGCCTCTCTTTCAGGGTAAGACCTTCTTGTCTGACACGGAGGAGACTGAAGCCACAGTGTTAAACAACTTTCTATACAGTCAGCTTTAAAAAAAAAGAAAAGACGATCCTTCCTGTTGGCTGTTTCCTTCAACCTTTAAGTCAAACTCCACTGTAGATACTACATTTCTATGACAGACCATTCTTTCTGTAGTGATTCATTTTGCTTTACGTGAGGATATAAAGTGTGATAATGCTTCATGTTTTAAGGTTAGCCTGATAATAGAAGAGGTGATTAGCTTAGCTTAGCACAAAGACTAGAAACATGTGGAAACAGCTAGCATGGCTGACTGCAAAGAAAACAAATCTATCTTCTAGCACCTCCGCTGCTCATTTAATAACACTTCAACATCTTACTTTAAGCCTTTAACATCATGCTTTAACCCTTAAATATCATAATCTAACACTTTAACATCATAATTTAACACTTTAACATCATAATTTAACACTTTAATATCATAATTTAACACTTTGACATCATGCTTTCACTTGTTTTAGTCAAGTCAACTCTATTTATATAGCACATTTTTAGTGTAAAATGGACATGTTTTTTCTGTATGTTAAAATAGTTTTAATTGACAACAAGTGATGTTTGTTTACAGCTGGAAGAGAGAAGCATTAAGGATGATCGTGTATGTTGATCCACACAAACGTAGGTTACAGCTGTTTGGAGACGTTCCTGTTACATAGAAGTTAAGTCTTGTAGTTTTGTTTGGAGATGAATTCGGTGGGTTATTACCTCAATGTGTTCTTATCGTTGCATGTGTGTGACAAAGTGTGGAATAGGGCTGAGTATAATATGGTTAAATTAAATCATGATACTCTGCAGTGAAGGAGTTAGTGTGTACTCTGGTGTGTACTTCATGTGCACGCAGGAAGCTACAGACTGATCAGATGTGGTTGAATTTGTTTCTACTGTGTGATAAGACACATCAAGATCTTTTCATCACCGGTTCTTAAAGGTTCCAGTTTGATTCAAACACTTGATTTGTGGTGATGATTTTAAGCCTCAAGGTTGTTTCTTATGCAGAATCTGACACATCGTGAACACACACACCACACACACGCGCACACACACACACACACACACACACACACACACACACACACACACACACACACACACACACACACACACACACACACACACACACACACACACACACACACACACACACACACACACACACACACACACACACACACACACACACACACACACACACACACACACACACACACACACACACACACACAGTAGTTACCTTGTGGTCCCCCATGCAGACATTGGGCCCGATGTTATCATACACTATGGACTTCTCTTCATTTTCAGGCTGCAGAGACACAAATTCACATGTTCAGGTCATGAAAACAGAATAAGTTACATGCTTTATGTTTCATAATAAATAGAACAGGAGAGGGAGTGAGTCACTGGACATCAGCACTGCTGTGAGTTGGACGTATTGGCACAAGGTAGTAGCAGTAATAGGAACCACAAATAGTTAAAAATAAAAAAACGATTCAACAAATGATTACGTTGTCATATGACCCTGGTTTTGATCGGGCTTTTTCAGCATCCTGTTTTTGTGTTCGTGTATGTAAACATCACAACCTTATTTCAGAAATAAGGATAATCCCTCATCCTGATTTTGAGAAGCGTGATTTTGCTACACGAAGAACTCCAAGAGGAAACAGGATTCAAGTCTTTGGGTAACAAAACCAGGATACTAGTATTTATCATGTAGGCCTATACAGGGATATGATGAGATGTCTGTCTGCATGTAAATGGCATGTCCCAAATATGATCACAACTGGGATGAGGCTCATAACCAAGATACTCAAGTCCATTTAAACACGCTCAAGGGGCGGCTGTGGCTCAGATTGGTAGAGTCGGAATCAGAAGATTAGGGAGTTTGATCCCCGGCTCATGTCCAATGTGTCCTTCAGTGAGACACCAAGTTGCTCCTGCTGATCCGTCTTCAGCGTATGAATGTGATTGGCTAATACTAGCACACTTCACTTCACATAGCAGCCTCTACCAGTGAGTGAATGTGTAGGTGTGACCTGCAGTGTAAAAGTGCTTTGAGTATTCTGAAGACTAGAAGAGCTCAAGTCCATTTAGCCTTTATTCATTTTTAGCTTCACCAACTCACCTGGTTCCACAACGAATCTGTAACTTGATTGTTACCAAAACTGTGTCCTGCTCTGTTACTCTGTGTGTCTCCATGGTTAGCAGAGCAGCTGCTTTGTAGTATGAATATTTGAATGTTTCATCATCATGATGATTCACCAGGGACCGGTCACACCAGGGTGTGTTTTGTGATTCTCAGGAATCTAAATGATTAACAAAGACCCCACCTCTTGTAGGTTTACTGCTGACCCTCGCAGAGATGCACTGAGCGAGTCCTTCAGGAGGAAGTGGGCACAGATTCTACTTTCAAAGTTGAGCACAGTGCAGTGAGGAGGAATGAAGAGCAGGAGGGATTCACAAAGTGCACGTTTTTTGTTCCATCACAGATTCTCTGAGTGTAATCTGAGAGCCTATCAGAGGAAATCATGTTTCAATATCTGCACACAAAGAAGCTGTTACCCTCTCACACGGGGATCTGCAGACTGGAGAATAAATCACACTTGTCTGGTTGAACTAAAGACTTTTTACACACACACACACACACACACACACACACACACACACACACACACACACACACACACACACACACACACACACACACACACACACACACACACACACACACACACACACACACACACACACACACACACACACACACACACACACACACACACACACACACACACACACACACACAGGGTTGTGACTCGGTGTGCTGCTCCGGCGCTTCAGAAGAAAGAGACAGAGAGCTCCAGAATGAACCATAAAGTGAAATCCAAATTAACTTCAGACCAATCCCGCAGCTGAGCGGGGTCAGCACACCTGCACCTCACTCCGCCTCCTGCGGCGGCCTCGCACCGCCACCTCTCTCCATTCGTCTCCCCGAGCCGCAAATACATTCATCAAACACACACTTGATAATTCACAAAGGCAGCAGAAAATTGTGGATTTTTTCGGGCTGCATAATCTTTAGACAGATAAACAAATTACCCGGGGCCCGGCGGCAGAGAGGGAGTGCTCGCTCGGCTAAACATTCATTACCGCCGCTCCCGGAGCTGGTGCCGCGCCGCGCAGCCAGCGGGCAACCTTTGGCGTGTTAGGGCTCGGCAAGCAGAAAATAACATGATGGCGAGTTAACCGACCGTGCCATGATAGATGACGCCACACACCGGGCTGTTTACGGGCCTATGTCTCAACAATCTGTAACGCTGAGAGCCGCAGAGTGTGTGCTCAGTGAATCATCAGCCAATCTGCGAACACACTAACTGTTCACTCCGTCCCCACATTACAAGCAATTAGCCGGAGCATGAAGTGGGGGGAGGAGAGCAAACAGAGAGCAGCTGTGTGTGTGAATCAGTATTTCTATCATTCTGACACATTAAGTGGCAGAAACAAACTGGCTGTTATCATTTTTGAAATGTTTTACAGTCCTTGTTTTTTGTTTTTTTGATTGTTCCTTCCAGGCTTCAGTCAGAGGAAGAAGAAGAAAGATCAGGAAGGGATTTCTCATTTGTGGCCGACAAAGGAAAGCCAAACTTCCTGAGCAGCCCCCCCTGTGGTGAACAGTTACTGTACAATACACCGCTGCTTCTACTTCACACACACATTAACAGATGAAAGCCTTCATGCATTGAACACACACAGACCAAGACAGCAGGGCTTACTCTCAGAGCTAAAGAATCTGAAATGCAAAGAAAATGTTCCTTTTTTCCACATCGATAAAACTCTCTCGATAAAAAAAGCTGGCCCTAATTTCACCATCACACATGGAGTCTGAATGACTTACAGGTCCAAAAACAATTAAAAAAACAATCAGTGACGTGGGCTTCAAGTCCTCTCAGATGACCAGATCACCTTCATATCATCTGTTGAGTGAATCAACTTTTGATTTGGCAGAATTGCCCCAAAGAAAAATGGTCAGCCTGTCCCCCAAAACATGCAAAAAAAATCATCCTAAGGTCTAAATATGAAAATACAAGAATCTCCCTTTAATGAGAATATGGTTACAGAGAATATGGGAGAACTTGGCAGAGCTGCACGGTGGATCTCAGTAATCCAGCAAACACTGCAGGCGGAGAGGATGGGGACGGCAGACTGTGCTGCAATGGATTTGAGGCCTGCAGGGTTTGACGACAGCTCTGTGGCTTAATGAAGATGATGGAGGCCTGCTGGGGTGAAGTGCGGGGATATATATACTGACTGGATGGACCCGTGCTTTAGCTCGCCCAAATTAATATTCATAGACACCTCATCCCTCCATCTGTGAGGCGACGGAGGGCGGGAGGGGGGGATGTGGATCAAGGACGATGGAGTTGTAGACATATAGGGACAGAGACGTTCTTAGTGGAGGGAGGAGTTTCAACTCACCTTTAGGACCAGGTCTCTGGCGGAGGACGACAGGAGGATTCGGTCACACCAGGCGGGGCATCTGGTGTTCATGTACTGCTTCCCCTGACTGCTGTCTTCACTGTACGGGTAACTGGAGTGACACACAAACAGAACACAAACAGTTCATATATCAGGTGAACAACAGAGAGGCAGGGTTCGGCGTTTTGAGGATACAAATGAAATTTAAGAGGGAGTCAATTAAAAGCATCTCTGGAACAAATTCAAGTGAAAACTTTCACCTGTGTGTCGGATTTACAGAGCACAAATTCTTAGCTACAACAGTAGAGCCAGTAAGTAGGGTGGTGACAACAGCTGGCCATGCTGAACGGCCAATTTCAAACTTTGTCACTTCAATTTGAATTGGTGTTTTCAACGTTTGTTCACATATAAAGCCTAAAGATGAATATGTTGATAGACCAACAAGACATAGATCTAAGTCCTGGAGAAATATTCTTAAAAATAAAAACAAAGGTGTTGTTTGGGAACAGTAATTCCAGTAGTTGTTAGTAGTTTTCTAAGTATCATTAGCTGTATCAGTTGTTTTTCCTGTCGTCCTCGTCGCTGCTTTGAGTCCTGAATGAGGTCCAGTTCTCCCACTCGTCCTCCGTCTGAGCTTTGGAGTCTCAAACGTTGTGTCAGTCTTTCATGATGTAGATTTCCTCTACTGTTTCTACCCATTGTTCCTGAGTAGGTTAAAGGTAAATGGACTTGGGCTTGTATTTTTTTTTCTAGTCTGACTACTCAAAGCTACACATTCACACACTGATGGTAGAGGCTGCTGAGACCATCAGTATTAACTTATCCCATTCATACGCTGCAGATGAAGACGATATTTTCACCAAATACCTATATCCCCTTGTTCTTACAATTCATTCTTTGCTTCTATGTCTATGGTCAGACTTTGAAATCTATAAAACTTTATTGACCATGCAATCAACATTTCCTTTTCCTTTTCTGCATAAAGATCTGAGATTAAAGTAGCTGTTTCCAGCCTTTGACGCTTTCTGCTCTGTCCGGGGGCATTCTAGTGAAAGTTGTAGAAATAATGAATAAAACAAACGAGTTATACAAGTGTTAAACTTTGGACGGGTGCTGTAGCAGCACCTTAAATACTCTGGGTGCAAAATGCACGTTCACCGAGTTGTAAGTAGGGTCAGATCTAGATCATAAAGTTTGCTTTATGTACATGCACAGGAAATCAGATTCTTTGGAAAGCAAGAAGAAGCAGAGGAGGAAGGTCGTAGTATTGCAAAATCAAGACAAGCAGCCCATTGCACAGCCGCTGTATGCAAGAATATGACTCTGATAAGGAACATTTTAGGGTTCTTTAAACATGTTTTAATTGCTATCTGAGTAATAATGAACTCTTCCCGCACAAAGAGCAGAAGAACAGAGGAAAGGCAATAAGAGGAGCGATAAATATGACTCGTCTGAATCAACAGAAGAGTAATAAACATGAGACATCAGAGATCAGAGTGTGTTCCTCAAAAAACAGGAGGTCCATAAGTCTGAACGATGGTCTTAGTAATCTCCTGAATCAACACACACCGATGGCTCAATCACAGCGTGTCTCTCTCTCTCTGCCAACTGTACAGGCTGCGTGTGTGTGTGTGTGTGTTTATACAACTGGAAGAATGAGAGAGATTCAGCCGCCCATATGTACCAATACATCCTCACACGGTCATCAAAAACAGATTAGGAGCTGCAGCTATAACGTCTCAGAGAGAGAGAGAGAGAGAGAGAGAGAGAGAGAGAGAGAGAGAGAGAGAGAAAGAAAGAGAGAGAGAGAGAGAGAGAGAGAGAGAAAGAAAGAGAGAGAGAGCGAGAGAGAGAGAGAGAGAGAGAGAGAAAGAGAGAGAGAGAGAGAGAGAGAGTGAGAGAGAGAGAGAGAGAGAGAAAGAGAGAGAGAGAGAGAGAGAAAGAAAGAGAGAGAGAGAGAGCGAGAGAGAGAGAGAGAGCGAGCGAGCGAGAGAGATGGTATCTGAGAACAGCAGGAACAATCGTATGATTTAAGCGAGCTGGAGTGGAGCTGATACAGATTTACATTGTTGAGAATTCAATTTGTCCCTTCAAACGCTTCAGATTTACACTCCACACAATCCAATTTGTTTGTGGCTGCTCATCAGGACGTGGCGCCGCCGTACGTACTGTAACACCAATCCAATTTGCTCCTTCAGTGCAGCGCGTGCTAACTGTAGCAGAACATCGAGAGAGACGGCATCCTCTGTGAGGATCCTAATGATTAAATAAACACACTCATCTGGACTTCCATTCATCACACACACACACACACACACACACACACACACACGCAGCGCTGATAGTTTAATTAGACTTTGTGCAAAAGCAGAATACATTTAATAAACGTTTAGCGCAGCTTGCTTTGTATGAATGTGTCTTCTCCTGCTGATGATATGATGTGTGAATGTCTGCATTAGGAGTCATTTCTGTGAGTGCCTTTAGATGTTTCTAGAATCTGTATATTTCAGATATAAAAAGAGAGTGAAGACTCTGCGTGTTTCAGGTTTTATTTTAGATTAATTTAAAAAGAATGATTCAGGATGAGGACCCAAATGTTCCCTTTAACCTGCAACTTGTTTGAACTTAAACTGCACGACACTAAACCACAGACTCGCACGTCATGACTGCTCCCCATTACTGAAGCCAAAACTGTTGGAGCTCCCCCTACAGACTCTCTGCAGTAAAGGTCGTAAGCTCCGCCTCCTCCATGTTAACAGATGGCAAAACTACAAAATTAAAATATAAGTCAAATACATTTCCCATTTTTTCCAACATGGGAAGCTAATTGTTATTGTGCTGATTTGATGTGTTCATTTTTCTCTTAGTTTGAATTAGTTGTATGATGCTACAAAAAAACTGGTTTTACACGATGACTGACAGCTCTGTGGACGAATGAGGCTGCTGGTTGCACTTGATGATCAGAGTAGAGGAGGAGAGGAAAGTGGAAACATAATGAACAATAACATAAAAGTCCATGATCTTTTTATAACTGAAAGGGTCTGCTTCAAAGAATCTGTTGACTGACTACCTACAGGGATCTTTGGCATTTATCAGTAAGTTAAATGTGTGTTGTGGTTAGAGGAAGGGGCGGGGAGCTCCTCCAGCCGATCCCTACTGGGCACACTCGTGCTCCAAATGAGGCAAGACATGACGAACCACATGAAAGTTAACGAAGAAGCAACAGACTCATATGAAAACACTCGTACACAAAATCAAACAAAGAGCAAACATACTGCCAGACAGAAAACATGATGAAGCAGTTTCATTACGTGGCATGGGGAAGTGATACGTCTATATAAATGCCAGCAGCCCTCTCCAGCTCGCTTGTGGTGAACTGTCCTGAATATTTCCTGCTTTGTTCTCACATCAGTGAAAAATGTGGCCGTTTGCGTTCACACATGCAACTCACTCAAAACATATTCAGGAATTTGTCTGAAGTTTTGAACAAGTGTGAAAGCACCGTACGCTTTCAGCTAAACAACATGGAATGAAGGCTCTGTGTGTGTGTTAGAGGTTTTATTAAAGATCCATTTAAAAAGGATTAGGCAAAGACTGGTGTTCCGATGAGAGGTCCCAGCTGCCACCTGTGAGTTCTCTCTTCGTTTAAAGCTGCATGTAACATAATGTAATGTACAAAGTGAGGGATGCCTCACACAAGACAATCTGTACCATACCGCGCCCAATCATGTCCAACCCCCAAAGTCCAGTTTGTCTGACTAATGCGAGTGCTCCGATCCTTGGCTCTGGCACGGTTGGAAGAGCCATACAGAGCCACACAGTTGCGCAACGTGCTCATGCACGAGCACAAGAACGGGTGCCCAACATGGACGTTAAGTATACACGATCCCCGCCTTCCATTATCGAGAAATCCCAAAGTCTTATTATGGCGGTGTCTGACCACAGTGACTTAATATAAGCCACAAAGTCAGTAAAGTAGCTCTTTCTGGGGGCGCTGTGGATGGTGCGGGCACCCCATGTGTGGAGGCTGTACTCCTCTCAGCGGGCAGCTCCTTTCCTGCATGTCATTCCCCTCTCTCTCTCTCTCTCCCTGATTTCTGAATATATCCACTGTCCTATCTGTTCATTAAAGGCACAAAAAGCTCAAAAATATATATATTTTTTTTTCAAAGTAGCTCTATCTGGTTGTCTGTGTTAATGGCCAATGTGCGGATAAGGGCTCAACCGTGCGTCCATATTTTTTTTTTTAGTCTGGCTGTCTTGTAGACTCAGCACGCTTCATGATCATGTTAAGCCATGCATGTGTTGTATTAGGACAAGATAACCGTACTCAGGCCAGGTTAGTCCTGTTGCAGTGTGAGTGCAGGTCAGCATGCTGAGCAACTTTGCCTCACGTGAGTGCACCCTTAAAGACTGATGTCTTTAGCTCTGAAAAACAGAAACTCCTGCTGACTACCCGAGGTTTGTTTTCACAGAGATAAGCTCCTACTGTAGTGACAAAAGTCAAACACAGCTAACAGATCTTAATTTGTCATTCCACAGGAATTTTAAACACTTGGATTAAGAGATGCCCTCGTGGCCTCAGATGCATCCTAACACTATGACCCGTTTTATTATCAGTAAACAAAGTGAATAGAAGTGACTAAGAGAGGAGTGAATCCATTTCATTGACGAGTACAAACAGTCTGAAATGTCGCAAAGAATGCAAAAATGGACCCAGGTTAAAAAATACCAGAATAACCTTTAAAGGGAGATGCTTGAATTGCCTTCATCAAGCTCACACACACACACACACACACACACACACACACACACACACACACACACACACACACACACACACACACACACACACACACACACACACACACACACACACACACACACACACACACACACACACACACACACACACACACACACACACACACACACACACACACACACACACACACACACACACAGCCCCCCCACCAGGTGAACAAACAGACCTGAATGAAGCTACTTAGTGAAGTTCCCTGCCTCCAATTAGCATTAATAGCACTTAAACAGTGGGGGGAAATGCATGGGGGGGTTTTGGTATGCTAATCAAAGGGCTGAAGGAGTGATCCGGGATAAAAGAGAGCCTGAAGAATAGGATGAGAGAAACAGAGATAGACAAGGAGGCAGAGGAGAGGGGATAAAGACGGATCAGACACAGAGAGGCAGATCGAGGGTGGAAAAAAGAGCAAAGTCTTCAAAGTCTTCAGGGTGGCCTGAATCCTCGGCTGCTTCCTGAGGGATGGACCCCGGCCTCAAACAATCCCCCTATCAGGGAACCCTCTCAGACCTTTATTGACTAACAAGCCCGGGGTCACTTTGGTGTTAAACTGATTGAGAGAAAAATCAAGTTTCCCCCTCACCTCCTTCAAACAATGAACTCCCTCTGGCCTGATAACAAACTTCCCCGAGCACTTCAGCAACAAACCGTTCAGTTAATCGGCTGACAGGCAGAGTCGTAAAAACTGATTAAAAATACCCAACGACTGTCATTAAAGGGCCATTCTGTATGTGCAGGTAAAAGGTTGTTCCCCTTTCTGTTTTACCGCACCCTGCGCTCGCTCATACACAGATAACACGCCGTAATGCGAGCGCAAACAGTGCAACAGCTCAGGGTGATTAATGTGTCCGATTAGCGGCGAGTAAACTTATCGTGGAAGGTAAACGTTCCGAGAGGGCGTGTGGCCTCAGACAGGCGGCTCATATCAGACCCTTACTGCCCGCAGAAAGACTTAATTACACCAATTAATGAGGCCCAACCGATCAATCCAACTATTGTGTCGCTGTGAAGGACGATCCACACACTCAGCTTTACTCACTGTGCACCCAGGGATGAGATTTTAGCAATCATATTTATAATATGCACGATGCATTGTTCCTTCATGCGAGTGGTGAAATAGAACAACAAGATGTAAGGCTTTCACAAATCTCATGAAAAACTCCTGAAAGAGCTGTATGTGAGCCGGAGTTTCTCCTGCCAGACCCTAGTATTTTTCTGCAGCAAGTTTGAGAGTGCTCTTGGGAGGACATCCAGTAATTATCAATTAAAGTGATTCAATGTTGTGATGGATTCTGATTAAAATGGCTTAAATTAAGCCGCAAAGTCAGTAAAGTAGCTGTCATGTTCTCTGTGTTGTTCTCCGATGTGCAGACGTGGACTCGACTGTGCATCCTTTTTTTTTTCTCTCTCTCGTCCGCTTGTTTGTAAACTGAGCACGCTTCATCAGAACATAAAGCATGCATGTGTTGTATAACGACGTTATGTAGAAGAGGTAATCGTGCTTAGGCACCGTTAGTCCTGGTGCAGTGTGACCGCGGGCCGTGCCGGCTAGCGGAGGAAGCGGGGGGCCAATTGTGCTTGAGTACAGCACGGTACAGATTGCCAGTGTGACCGCGCCCTTAGTGTCGGCTGACAGCTGTTTCAGACATCACATCCTGGTTTAGGAGGGGTAATATGACCCTGACATTAGTATTGTCTTTTTGACAGAGAGAGCCTCCAGTGACGGTCTGACAGATTTGGATTGGCAAGACACAAGTTCACGTGTGCTGTTAAGTCATATCTCCTCATGAGTATTCATCTTATATATAGACTCTCTTCAACTTAAGCCATCTGCGTCTCCCTGAATCATTTCTTCTGTGAAGTCAAGTCCTTAAATGTTTCCCCAACAAATGTGAGACATCACATGTCAAAGTTGAAGTTAAATAACCCTGCCAAGTCATTTTTATATGAAGCCAGCAATTTATTAAACAAACTGTATATAAAGAGGGTGGGTTTGTGATACTTGTGTGCTTCTTTTTAACAGAACATGATGAGGTGAAAAGTTTGACACATCTGTCCAACATCAGCGTCGGACGATGACGCACACTCTGCTGATGTGTGACTGAATTATTGGTGCTGCCAGGTGTGTTGACAGTTTTTTTTTTTTGTTTTTTTTACAGCGGCCACCTCTTGAGTAAAGTTGACATAAAAACAGTTTCCTCTCTGTGCCTGTGCTCCTTTGTGTGTCTGACCGGCTCTTACTTGAAACATGCGTGTGCGGTCACACACTCAGACACGTCTGAGAGCTCGTTTATTCATTCATGTTCTGTACGGAGTTTAATGTTTGACTCGGCCGCTGACACATCGCTCACATCTGATCTGCTGGCTGTCAGTTTGTTTGAACTGCGACGGTACACAGAGGTGGGGGGGGGGGGGGGGGGGGGGGGGGTGTAGGTCCTACCTGTATGTGTCACCCAGCCTCACCCAGCAGAGAGAGAGAGGCTGTACTCACATACTGTACAAAACAAAGCACTATACATGTGTTTGTTTAAATGACTCCAGGAGCTGAAAACTATGATTTTGTGCTTTTAAACTCTTTTAGAGCTTTTTATTTCTACTCAGGTACCTGCAGCAGAAAATCTAACAAAAAAACGATCTACCTGTTTGAGTATTTCTGTGACAGGATTGAGAGCCCCTACAGGCCTGGAGTATTTAGGACTAGATTTGCAGAGTTTATCTATTTCCAGTTGTTCTCTTAATCTGTGAATATTCCATTTGTTTTTGTTTTTTTGGGTGTATTTGATGTAAATGCAGTGGTTATTGCTTTTTGCAGCTTTCTTTTTATTTGCAGGTTATGTACGTGGTTGCAGTTGTTTTGGACTTTTGCATCGTTGTTGTTTTTTTACGGTTTATTTTGAAGGGCTCTTTTACGCCTTTATTAAGAGACATGGTAGTAGACAGAGCCGGAAGTCAGAAAGAGAGAGACAGAGGGCAGGGAATGACATACGGCAAAGGAGCCACAGGTTAGAGTACTGTAGCTTTTGTACATGGGGTACACAAACTAGCCACTAGGACACCGGTGCCCAGTTTTGTTGCCTTTACAGGTCGGTCGTCGATTGAACTCAAACTGTTCATTTGAGACTGATTTAAACAGTTTGATGTAAACAACCATCTCAAAGCTAAGTTACGCTTTCTTGGTTTTAGACGGCCTGAATGAATTCAATAACATTTAGAAAATACTTTGCATGGACAGTTTAAACTTAATAAACCGTTTACATTGAATAATCGCTCTCTGATTGATTACTTGAATTACATCTTGACGCAATGTTTTTATTGTCTCTATTCCCAGAACAGACCGCTCCTGTCCAGACTTCCCCTCCCCACATTCTCTTATCTCCCCGTCTGAATCTATCACTCTTTTCAACGTAATGATGAATAAGTGACAGGACAAACACTGAGCTGTTTGGCTGCTCTGTATTTAATGAGGGCAATATAAACCTGTGAACATAGGCAGGGCAGGAAGCCAGAGATAAGAGTCACAGAATCAGGGACATGAGGCCAAAGCAGGTGAACAGCATCACGGGAGGTTGGAGCGGCCATTGCTGAGCCGGGATTGGCTGAAAAGATCAGAAAAGACTCTGCAGATATGTTTGTTTGCTGTAGTCAGGGGAGGCTTTGCAAAACACACACACACTCACACACTCACAGATTCAAAAAGATCAGCCAAATGCTATCAATAAAGCTGAATGTTTGCTCCGGTTTGCAGAGCGGGGAGGCTCACAGGCACAACATTGGCAGAGTTAGTCCAAACAGAGCGAAATGCCATCAGCAGCTCTCAGCCTGTTAGCGTCAGCAACGACATGTTTCTGTCTTCAGAGGCTCTAAATGAAGACGAGGGGACACAGATGGCGTCTATTTAAGCCTCTGTGTGTAAGATTGTTTTTGACAAAGCCTGGCTCTCAGTGGCATCATCTCAGACGGCACAGAGGACAATCCGCAGCCATCAGCGCCACAATGGCCGCTCATCATTTCCACCGCTCTCTGCTAGTTAGAATGATGGATGTGTTGCTGATTGTACAACAATGTTCCTGTTCAGTAGATCAGCCTGTAACACGGCGCACACTTACAGCAGCTCGGACGCATGAAGTACATCTGTGCTGCTCCTTCAATGGAGTCACGCGCCTACTCTGCGGTATAGCCCCGTCCGAGAACAAGAGGCCTTGTTGGTGCAGGACGCAAACAGCTGAGCTATAGGACTAATGTATGCACAGTGAAATACACACACACACACACACACACAGACACACAGACACACACACACACAGGCTGACATCACTCCTGCAGGCCTACAGAGGCTGAAACTGCTGCTGTGTGAAGAGTTATTCACAGAACAAAGACGGTCAGTGTGGACAGGACAGCCATCTGTGGCAGCACATAATGACCACTCTGACAATCCTCTCATACCTACTTATTAACAGTTATTGAGGAACTGGCAGGCAGCCTTGAGAGACCAAAATTTCCCCTCATCTGAAGGGCAGAGTCACTCAGCCTGGCCCCCCACAACCCCCCCCCCCTCCTTTCATGAACCTGTGAATGTTGTTGCTCGCAGCAGCAGGA
Source organism: Labrus bergylta (assembly GCF_963930695.1). NCBI lineage: Eukaryota > Metazoa > Chordata > Actinopteri > Labriformes > Labridae > Labrus > Labrus bergylta. The sequence continues at coordinate 6,061,113 of NC_089204.1, forward strand.
ACGTCACGCTTTGGCTAACAGAGCTGCAGTTTTGGAAAGTGCTCGCTAACGTGCCAGGGTGCTTCCCAAACAGTGAGGACACGACTGTTTATCAGTTATAGCCTCCTGACCCCTGAGTGAGACTGGACAAACACAGACTCATGGGACTGGAGCCATGCAGGCTGATTCCTCTCGCACCTTCTCAGAGTTTCTCTGTGTGTGTGTACTTAAAGGGACATTCCACTATCTTTTTTAACCCAACACACCTTTGATGGCTGCAGCAGCACGCAGCTCATTTAAATCTTGGTAACATTCATGCACATGCCAAAATCATCTACTATACTGCAGTACCTAAATGATAAAACTGTATGTGTCTGTAATGCTCCTCTTTTTTTTTTTTTTTTTTTTTTTTTTTTTTAAATGGAGTTTTCTGGACAGCTGCAACATTTTAAACCTCTCCACTTTTTCCGTGTTTCTCTTTCACCATCGTTGCACAGCTTCCTCACCATCTCGCCACAATGAAATCAATCATGACTTGCCCATTGATGGAGTTGTACCGCTGCTCTGATGTCACTCAAAATCTCCCTCAAAGCCCATTCCCAGTAACCACGTTACAGCCGAATCCCTTCTGCTCCCTCATTGTCCACTGAATTTCCTCCTGAAGCCGAGGGTCCCGATTCAATTTTTGCATCGATCTCGTGCAAAGAAAAAAAGGGTAAAGAAATCAGATCAGAGGAGTACTAAAAGCTTTCCCTTAAATCAATGAAAATATATGAATACGTTACTGGTGCCTTAGTATGTTTTAGGGGATATTACTTTAGTTATGCCATTTATAATATGATATCAAACGTACCATAATGCAGACTAAAACGTACCCTTATTTTCACTCATATGGCCGTTCTGCAGCCTCAACTAACATAATGATATAATGGCTTGTGGCAGTCTCGTGCAATGAAGGGGAATATTTGTCTAGCCTTAATTTGTTTTGCACATTTTGGGGAAGAAATCCCAAATAGGATCAAAAAGTTTAAGAATTGATCTTCTAGATTGCTTCAGTCTGCAGCTGTAAAGCAGACTGTAATCCCTCCAGAAAAGTCCTGGAGGAAAAATGGGTCTGGTCAGAGTGTGTCGACTAAAACTTTTCACTGATGTCTCACAACGTTACAGAAAGGATCCGTACAGAGATAGAAGCAATGTTGCCTTATTTACATTTCCCTCTTTAAAGAGTCCATTCACTAAAGCAGAGACTGGACCTCGCAGAGTCGCTGCTGGAGCCTCCACCTCTTCGTTTACTGGAGTTATTGTGTGAGTGTGGAGTTATCATTTGTAAGTTCTGCCCCAAAATAATATTGGCTTGACACAAAATAACTAAATGATCAACTAAAAAGACTGGCAACTTCAATTTTAACGAGGTAAAATCTTTGTTTTAGTCAATGGAGTCAAAAGGCTCTAAAATGCGTCATTTAGAGGTTCAAACATCAAGATAAAATCTCCATTTCTGTCAGGATATTTTCTTTAATTGATTAAGGCACCTTGAATAATGATCTGAGTCGGTCAGTGTCCAAACAGAAGCTTCTCTTATCTGTTCTCTTTTGATGCTTTGGTTGAGAAACAAACCCTACACGGCCTCCTGAGTATGAGCTTCTCCTCAGCAGCCGCCTGGCTCCAAGTCCAACTGTGACAAGACCCGGACAAATTCCTCACCCCAGTGCCCGAGCACTTAGACTTGTCACGGCCGACTCTGATGGACGACTTTTTGAAAGTAAAGAGATATGGCTTTTAAAACGTGAAGAATTTAAACAACCTGCATGTGTGCGCGGACGTAAAACAGTCAACACAGAAAAAACAGTCCTCGTCTCATTTAGTGACAGCTCCTTCTCCACCAGGAGACAACAGGCTGGAATTAACTTGCAGATTAAATGTTAGTGACTATTATTGATTTATAGATTTGAGGCAAAGTGAGCCGTGTGCGTGCATGTGTGTGAGAGAGGGGCGTGTCCTGATGGCCTGCATTAAAAAGAGTAATAACCTCACAGATGGCGAGGGGCTGGTCCGGAGCAGGCTATGTGATGGAGAACAATCGTTGAGGCTTGATTGCTCAAGGAGCACAAGGCAGACCTGACAGGGGGAGGGAGGACACATGTGTGCGTGTGTGTGCATGTGTGTGTATGTGTGTGTATGTGTGTGTATGTATGTGTGTGAGAGAGAGGTGGGAGGAGGGGGTTGTTTAAGTTTAACTAGGCCACTGCTACCCATTACAAGGCTGACAATGATGTGGTTTGTCGCGCACACAGAGTAGATCAAATCAAATTTCATATGCTGCTCCCGGGTTTCATCTCTTTGATTCATCATCACCTCAAGTATGTGGGAATCATTTGTATTCTCGCGCAGCAGCTCGTTCATGCCTCCCTGCGGGGAGATGATTCAGTGTTATACGGATAGGTGCAAAAGTCAGCCGGTGTAAAAGGACAATAAATCCACCTGTCACTTATGCAAAGTGATGTAAATGGGGTCCCTGATTAAGACACAGAGTCATTTAAAAAACAGGGACTGGCAGAACCTTGACACACACACACACAGTCTCAAACTCACACGCTTTAATCGCTCTATGTATCCCCAGTCCTCTCTCACACACACACACACTAAAATCCCCCGCCGCCCTGCGCCTGCCACATGAGCAGTTTATCAAGTAATTATTGTTTGATTACAGCGTTTCATTATCTGCACTGATTGAGTCACAACCGACGGCAAAGGTCAAGCGCCATTAACGCGCAGCTCCCGAAACATATTTCCACGCCGGCCTGCGTGTTTGCCCTCCCTCTCCTCTGAAAGGGCTAATTGCAAATGCATTTGTTTGAGGAAGAGGAGAGAGAAGAGGAGAGGAGACCACCCGCTCCGGTCTCCCACAAGTCCCACTGAGACAGAATATCAATGCAGCCCGAAGCGTTCACACACACACAGACACACACACATGAAGGAACACACACATGGGAGCAGTTTGGGATCATATCCAAGCATACTTAACGACTGAAAGCCATCAAACACACATCCAGCAGCTTTTATTAAACCATTTTGCACAATAAGGAGGTGGATGACTCTTCTGGTTTTACATATCAATAATGAGTCCTTATGAGCAGCTCACACATTGTGCACGGGAGAACCTCCACTTCAGGGATTTGTTGTGTATGTTGTCGTATCTATTTGTCATTTTCTTGCTGTTAGCTGATATTACAAAGACTGTAAATAAGAGGTGGGTGACGCTACAGAAATACCAATTTTGGTTGTCATTGTGTCTTTTGTCTTTTGGAGCCTATGATGACCATATATGGATGAGAGGGCGGAGCTAAAGAGGAGCAGGGTTATCAAAGTCATCAGTTCTAGTTTGGTTAGCAAGGAGCATTGACAATTCAAGTAACTGTGCAATAAAAACGGGGATGCTTTTTTGGCTAGCAAAAGAACGGCTTAAAGGAGCAATATGTAACTCTGGCACCTAGTGTTTAAAATGGGTACTGCAGTACAAATTCAAAACATTGGAGCCAGCTCTGCATCAGTCTGTTAACCTTACTGTGTTATAGCCTCTCTCCATCTTATTAGAAACATGCAGAGGCTTTTAAGGTCGAGTAGAATCAGTTATATCTGAACCAGTTCACTCTGCCCGCTTTCATTTCTGCAAGGGTCAGATATGAATTCAGAAACATGTGACAGGTAGAAAATCTCAGAGCAGTGTTTGGCTGCAGGAGTGTGAACACAAAGACAAACAAAGATGTGTGTAATATAAAAAATGTACCTGGGAGGGAAAGAGATCTCCAGTTCATGCAGCCGATCCTTGAACACCGACAGCTCTTTGTCGTACTCTAAAAGCTGTGGGAAAGAAATAAAAACAGGGTTTCAACAAGTAAGTAAAGAGTTTGAATATAACCAGCCTGTTACATTTATGAGAAAGTAAAGGCCAATTTGAACCTGAATGCTCTTTTACACACAGCAGCACAAACAGCCGACACCTCCAAAACATTACAGAACCGTTATCCAGTTGACCACAGCGTCCAAAAGCAACAAATGGTGTGCAACAACTTTCAGTGGATGCATCTGATATCAAGGTGTAGCAGCAAATGCATCCTAATCTTTTACTCACAGCTGAAGCAGTTCCAATGTTTGTACCTTTTATTTTAAGGCCCAGGTTTAAAGAAAAAAGGATTAAAAAGCAGACGTTACTCTGTAGATTAACTGAAAAGTCAATATTCTGCAATCATCAGACCTTCGTCTGAGGGAGGGCAGTGAGAGTGTAGGAGAGAGGAGCAGGAGGCCATCTTGGGTGTTTTTCCATGTTCCACAGCAGTTGACCTATTGTGTGCGTGTGTGTGTGTGTGTGCCACTGTCCTACTGGGGGTCTCTCTCCCCACAGTGACAGTGCATCCACGCACTCTTCATCAATCATGTCTCCTCACCCAGCTGTACTCACTCACCACAGTGTACACACAAACGTCCCCCAATTTCCCCCCTTTCACAAAACCCATAAATCATTAGTGAGAAGTGCAATTAGCGGCTCCTTGTACACATTAATTATCTGTGAGATGAACAGGTAGCTCGGGCACCTGCATGACTGCCTCCCTGAGAGACTGACAGCGACGTTTCTCGGCAACCCCCCGGAGGACCTTGCACTAGTCCCGCCCCTTTGCTTTCAGGCAGGGAGACGTGGAGATGAAGCGGGGACATGTTTGTTTGGTGGTAAATTGGGCTATTGTACATGTTTCAGACAATTATGGCCTGATGAAGACCCCATCCTAGACACTAGGAGTCTGACAGTTTAATGACATTACATCGGTGTTATACATGCAGGATATGTTGATGGTTACATGATGGAATATCTGCACAGAACACAAGATGCATGCATTTGTGAGAAGCAGAGTGGACGTCTTATGAATATTATTATATCAGTAACTACAGTCTTCCATCTCCACTGACATGTTAATGTTGACCACGTCTGCCTGTCTATCCTTACAACTCTGTCTTACACACATACACGCAGCATAGTTGTGTGTGTGTGATTATGTGGCAGTACTGTAGAACAGCAGCCATTACGTGCTTGTGTGTGTGTGTGTGTGTGTGTGTGTGTGTGTGTGTGTGTGTGTGTGTGTGTGTGTGTGTGTGTGTGTGTGTGTTTGGGGATGGGGGATCGCAGACAGAGTCTCAGAGGTTCAGGAGGGCAGATGTGCTGCATTCATCAAACTCACAGAGCCGGGGTCACAGGAGAGACTCACACACTGTGGATGAGGGATGGCTGAGCAGGGGATGCAACCCCACGCTCCACTGTACACCCCGTCTCACCATCCACACACTCAGACCATCCTCCAGTGAGCGTGTGTGTGTGTGTGTGTGTGTGTGTGTGTGTGTGTGAAAGCTTCACTGAGACTGGTTCTTTGCAGCAAATAGAGTCTGAGTTCAAACCCATCTAAGAGTTCATTTGAAAAGAAAACCTGTATTTAATGCAAATTCAAGCTAATGGCGTTTAGTTTAGCAGGTTAAAACTCAACTTCTCACTTCCCAGTCAAAACTTCTCACCCGATTTTTCAATGCATCTTCAAAATTCAGTTACTTCGGGGTAGAGGGGTAGAAGTTTCTGGGATTTAAATTAAATAATGTGATTTTAGTTTAAATACTAATTGTTTTAAAAGGAGATTCACATTTTCTTACTGTATAGCAAAACACATTTTCCTTGTTTTTTTGCATTAATGTTACCCTACAAAGACAGAAGAGGCAGATAAATCTCTGTCTTTGCTTGAATAGAGTAATTGTTAAACTCTTACTGTTCATTCAGTTATTACATGTATTACACTGGTGTGTTAAATACTTGATTCTGATTGACCAATTCTGCATAGCAACTGTCTTCTATCCCTCACCGTTGATGAGACACTCAAAGTACAGACTCTGGAGGACTATAGAGTCCAGGTGCCTTTGGATCAAGCCTCAAACTTTACCATGACCTGGATGACTGAGAGCCTACTCAGACACATTTTGTAATAATCAAAATATTTATTTTAAGAATTATTGCCACAGTTTGTCATAAGAGGGACAATTTCTAGAAATTAAGGTGCACTATGTAGATATTTGGTAGTGAAATTTAAAAGTTGGAGAATTGAAATAATTCTCTGCTATATTTTCTGAACTGAATGCACAAACTTTATTCAAATGAAAAAATGGCTCCCTGGACAATGGAAGTTAAAAGCAGTTAAAAAGCGACCAGGAGAGTTATGTTTTCTCTGTTGCGGACCCCCCACCATAACTTCACACATAGCATTTTATCTTTAAACAGTGTAACAGAGACCAAATGTTCCTCTGAGGACAGTCTGTGTATAGAGTAATGAACATATACCACAGGATCTGTACACTTCTCCAACTTTCCCATTTCTCTATCAAACCTTCATAAGAAAACTTTGAAATGTTGGCATTACATCTAATCTAAGTTAAACACGTTCAAGCCTTCCTGTTCAGAGTATTTTACTAACAAGTCCTCATAAACACTAACACCCTCTCATCCTCAGTGGGCTCATATCAGAGTATACTGTATATCTGTCCGGCTGATTGATCGGTCGAGCTTGAAGGGAAATGGAGAACGTTCAACAAATGGTGCGTTAAAAAGTGTGTTAGCGTATATTTAGCAATACTCCTGGTGATTCTTCAAATCAGTGACGGGTAATTTGCTTCAGGTGAGCATGCGTAAGCTTTTCACAGGTGTGAAGCTGTTTGTTTAAACAGCAGGGATGAGCAACATATGGCTGTGTGTGTGTTCTTAAGTGAGTGTTGAGTAATTCATCCAGGTGAGTGAAAAACCCCACAGCTACCAGGTTTCACGCTACATTTCATCTCAGGTCAATTACGCATATCGTTCTGCCGCTGAGCTCAGGTCAGTGCTTTAAAAAAAAAAAAAAACAGATTCTATTGGTTCAAGGCCTCGGGACATCATAACACCACGAGGTGTTTGTCAGCCAGGAGTGACCTTGAGGAAGGAGGAGGAGGAGGAGGAGTGAAGATGAAGAGGTATCTGGGTAAAAACGAGCCTGTCATGGCTCACATTTCTGACTCTGCTTGGATGATCAGCGCTCTCTTAAATCAGAGGGGGAAGGGGGGTTAAGAGGCAGGAAGTTTAGGGGGACAAAAAAAGTGAATACGAGGTCCTTGTCCCCCCCCTCACTGTGCCGGCTGAGTGTCCACCACCTGTAATTGTGCTTTGATTTACGCGTTGTCGAGTATCCCCTGTGACAACACCTGCTGCCATTAAAAACCATCAATAAATGTTGGGGTGAGAGGTCATTTAATTTGATTTTTACACCTCACACTTGGCTTTCATTGCAGGGGCCATATTTTTCCTGCTTTTTATGAGATCTTCATTATTTTGTGTGGAAAAGCAATAAACTGTCACTGACAGGGGGGAGGGGGGGTGAGGTCGATGGGTTAGAGAGGGGCAAACACCAAACAAAACACAACTGAAGCACACTGCACTTTCAAGCGTCACTTCTCAATTAATAATGAATAGATAAAAGTGATTAGACAAGGAGTTACATTTGATACAATCACAAAAGAGGTTGAAAATTAAACTAGACCGGCTTAAAAAAAAAAAAAGGCACCTTTTCATTTTTTTCTCAATTCTGAAGAGCATGGTTAACAACACTAGCCGATTATTGGGGGAAAAGAACTCCAATCCACAAATATAAAGTGCAAAAGCTTGGTCAGGATCTATGCCCTTCAAAATATGATGATCAGGCTCTACTGTCAGTTCTGCATGTGCAGGGCTCAGTGTTAGCAATCTCATCGCCCCCAGAAACCAACACTCACTGCAGGACGTTGAGTGTGGGTTTACTGCTTGTACCTACACTGCAAGCTAACGCACGCTAACACAAGCTAACCGCTGGTGTTTTGCACCTGCCTGTCCAACAGGAAGAAGACCAACTCCATGTCTGCAAGAGAAAGCTGACACAAGGTTCACCCTCGTTTTTATTCACTCTGTGTTTCGCTTCACAAAGTTTATATTTTCTTTGCTTTGTCGCTACGTCCACTCCTAAACTCACCTGCACTGTCATTGGCTGGAAGAAACACACCAGCTCACCGCCAAACCACCAAACATGTTTGGAGGCCCATAAGGGATGACTGAGCAACTTGACTTAGTATAAATCTATATTTCATTTTTTAGGAAAAACTTCTAACTCTATCTTTAAGTTTGACCATAAAAGATGATTCATGTCATCTCCCCAAAAAACGGATGCCAAAACATTTACAGCTCCCCCTGCTGACCGTCTGGCTATAAACCCCGCCCCCTCCATGTCAACAGATTGGTCAAAATGGAAAATCTAAATATACAACAAATACTTTTTCCTGCCATTATAGTTAGTTTTTACAAACTGATTTATGCCCAAGAGTTTTCTCGTTCTAAGTTCAGTTTTAATGCTATAAAAAGTAGTATCGTGACATGATTGACAGCCCTGTTGACAAATCAGTTTCCTGAGTTGCTGTGTGAACAGGACCACGAGAGACGAGGAGGAACAGCGAGAGGAAACGTAACAAACCCTAACACATGAGTCACTGGAGGTAGACATGCAGCAAACGCCTGGAGACAAACCTGTGACGGATGCATCCTGTCGCACCTGCTCCACCGACTCAGTGGAAACTGTTGCCCCTGATCATATCACAGTTAATAAAGCCTTCTGTACAACAACTTAAAACTAGGGATGTGCGTTTGGTCGACTAAACCGTTAAACGTCATCCCTCCTGCTAGTCGGCACCACAATTACTACTCTTAAAAATAAAAGGAATTGTTAATATCTCGCTGTCAATGTCTTGCAAATGTTGTCTCCAAACTGCAACGCAGCCACCCACCACTAGTTGGTGCTGTAACCATTGACTGGCTGTAGCTCTGGTTAAAGAGCCTTCTCTTCCTGCTCTACTACCCAGATGTAAACAAGCACAGAGAACGGATAGCATCTCGTAAGAGCAGCAGGTTTGTCAGTATTCTGATCAAGAAACGGAGATGAAGTCGTATGTAGGCTGTTTCAGGTTAAACTTGATGGGAGAGTTGAGTAACCACATAGCATGTGGATGTTTAGCTGCAGGGAGGAAAATCCAAATTACAGTATTTAACCGCAGAGAGTTTTAAGTAACTTGTGCTCAATTTTGACTGTTTTCTGAGAGTTTGTAAAATTTAGATTAGAAAGTTAGTCTGAATTAAAATTAAAATTTAACTGACCAGGAAATAAGTCGACTAAGAGCATCCCTTTTTAAAACAGAGGCGAGCTAAACAAAGAGACAGCCAGGGACTCAATACTCCATCCGTTTGAATAAAGGTCAGAATTCATTCAGTATTTCATCTGTGTTGCCTCTTAAAGCTCTGACAGGTAAAATATAAACAAACTTGAGTCTGGACGACATTTCTTCTTTATTCTTTAACGTCCGCTCATGTTTAAAACGTCTCTGCGCCTCTGAGTAATGCTGCGGGCGACGCTCCCGGCATGACAACGAGCAGCAGGGCCAGACAGGAAGGTTCATCACTGACTACAGCGAGTACACAAACACACACCCGCCTCCCGCTCCCCTATCTGCCGACACCACACTGATAAAGTTACAATAAAGAGATACTGAAACAAAATCAATGTGGACGGAGGAGGGGGACGGAGGAGGGGGACGGAGGAGGGGGACGCCCCCCCCCGGGTGTGTGCTCCACTACAGACACACAGGACACATGCATCCACACACACACACACACACACACACACACACGCACACACACGCACCATGCTCCTCCCATCCCTCCACCGGAGCAAGGCCCCGCGGTGCCCCTTGACGCCACGAGTGCCCGGAAAATTTAATCTTCCCAAATAGTCATCAGGGCTCTCCATCGTCCCGCCGTGACAGCACCGGGGATAATTAATTATACAATTTCGATGGGAATATCGACTAAACAAAGCTATTAATCATAGCAAAAGTCAATAGGCATGGACACATTCAATCATGTCCCGGCCAATGATTACTCCTCTCAAAATACAATAATTATTTTCAAGAGCTGCCTCGAATTAAATTTCTGTCAAGCCGGTACAAGTCTTGCAGTTGATGAAGGATGCGATGGATTTTTTTTCTCCCCTCTCTCTCTCCCGGTGGAGGAGGGTGAGGAGGGACATTCATCCTTTTGGAAAGGTAGTTTGTTTTATAAGGATCATAACATGGTGTGTTTAACTAGACCATGACCATCAGATTATCTCTGATGCCCCCATTATGTCGTCCATCTTGTCTGGCTCGGCGATGAGGAGGAGAGGGAGGGGGGGGGAGGAAAGGGGGAGAGGGAGGAGGATATCTGGGGGGGAACATCAGCTTCTGTTACACATTTTCTCCACATTTAGGCTGATCGGATTCATTGATTATCTCGACAGTATAATACACGAAGCATTTATATAAAGACAGATGTTCTCATTATGGCGTCGTATAGTGGACCTGTCGCTTCGTCCACCGTTTTTTTGCATTTATTAGATTGGACAGCTTAAAGAGAGAGGAAACGTTGGGAGGAGAGAGTGGGGGATGACAGGCAGCAAAGAACCGGAGAAGTCGGATTTGAACCCATGGCACTGCGACTAGGACTACAGCCTCTGAACATGGGGTGTGTGACATATAATCACTAGGACCCCCCCCCCCCCCCTGAAAAAACGTGTAGAACACATCTTGTACTAAACGTCTTTAATTTTGAAGTTGTAAAGGGATGTGTCTTGTCGCGGCAGCTGCCATGACAGACAGAATGTTTATTCTCGGAGTTTGGTTTCTCGTCGTCATCTTTGGTTATTGTAGTATTGATTCAGAGCCCCCTGGTGGCAGAATCTACATACTGTACCTTTAATGCATTAATGAGCGTTCTGAAAATAACGTATAAACACAATACACTAACCTGTTTCATTATAAACTAAAGCTCCATAAAAACAACTATATCAACATTAATGTTGGTCTGACGTACACATTTACACATCTGTCAGGTTTGAATCCATCAAAAGATCATTAAGATATATATTTTAATAATCATAAATTAGTTAACAAATAAAAGTTTAAGCTTCCAGTCTGATGGCACAAGCTGCTGCACAGTCCTGTTTTGTGTGTGTGTGTGTGTGTGTGTGTGTGTGTGTGTGTGTGTATCCTTCATGAGGTTGTTTGTTTTTTTAACAAGCTCTGACTTTGAACACTTGAATGTAATAAACAGACTTATAAAAGAGGACTCTCACATCATCTCCTCTCATTTTAAAGTGATCTTAAGACGTTGGGCCCGTCGGCGAGACAAACACAGAGCGTGTCAGGCTGAAGGCGATGTAAGAGAATCACCTAAATCATCTGCATGAGAAGCTACATGAGCTTTTTAGACATTACACCACCTCTTCTGATGAGCCTTCCTCATCTGAAATGATGTTAGTGGAAGCTTTTGATACCACCGAGGGACAAAGACAGTTCACTGTAAACTCCTCGTAGGATGAATAAGTGAAAGAAAGACTCAGAATGAGGGAGCAGAAGGTCGACTTACTGAGGTCCCATTGTTTTCCCGGAAAACGTCCTGGTTGACGTAACTAAACATCTTCTTTTCCAGTTGAAGAACAACCTGCGGGAGAAACGGCGCTCTGATTAATACCAACAGCGATGTGAAGTGCTCGGTGTAATTAGAGCTTTAATGAACAGTAGCGTTATGTGGGGGCAGACGGGCTCTCTATTACTACAACACTTCAAACAGCATGTTAACACAACCAGAGAAACTTCAAGACCAGGCGAATATGAGGAGGATGAAAAATCAGGATTATTAAAACAAAACTATTAATTGATTTTACAACATCTGCATCACGTGCATTTATCAAACTTAAACCTTCTTAAGATAAAATTTGTTATACATGAAAATTAAAAACATTATTAATAAATCTAAATAAATGATGTTTTTAAAATAAGACACAAAGTCAGTAAAGTAGCCGTCATGTTCTCTGTGTTGTTCTCTGATGTGCAGACTAGACCGCCAGTCTGCCTGTCTTGTAAACTGAGCGTGCTTCATAATTACATAAAGGCATGCATGTGTTGTATTACGACGTATGCTGAGGCCCGGTTAGTCCTGGAGCAGTGTAAGTGCAGGCCAGCGGAGGTTTGGGGAGGCGGGACAATCGTGCGGTACAACTGGGCCAAGTGTGAGTGTGTCCTTGGACTGCATCATGTTAGAACAGGACCCAGGTTTAAAATACTCACATTAACAGCTAAGACAAAAACAACCTCTTCATTGAACTTTTATGTTGTTATGATGTTGGTATAACAATGGGGGTTGACATCCAGTTAGTAGGATTTGTGCAATGAGTTTTACCTTTCGGTCATTATCACTCTCCCGGAATATTAGCTTGTCAACTTCGTTGGTGTCTGCAGCCCGGACCGTCTGCATGGTGGCCGCGGAGCAGAGCGTCTGCAGGAGGGAGGGAGAGAGAGAGCGGGAGAGAGAGAGAGAGAGAGAGAGAGAGAGAGAGAGAGAGAGGGAGAGGATGAGCAAGCATGGAGGAAATACATTTAGAGGTACATGAAAAATGGAAAGTTAGTTTGATGGAAACTCATTACTTAAGGTTTATTTTTGGGCTTTTTATGCCTTTATTTAGAGATAGGACAGTGGAGAGACTCAGAGAGATTGTTTGTTTGTTTTAGATCCCCTTTAGGTTTTGCATAGCAGCAGCTATTCTTCCTTGAGTCAACATGATCTCCAAAATAACAACACAACAATACACACAACATCACAGAACAAACAACAACAATACAGCAACTTAATCACAACACAGTAAAACATTCATTAATAAATATATACACAAAAACCGACACACTCCTATCCATCCACCTGCACTCTTGAAACTCCTCTTTAAACACACGCTTCATTTTGAAATTACAAATATTTGTGTGTTTAGTCACAGAGTTAGGGATGGCGTTCCAGTCTTTCATTCACTGTACTTTACAGTGCGTTGAACTGATATGTTGGATTTTGGTCAAATGAAACGGCCTCCAGTAGTAGTAGAGTTCCTGGTGAGATAGATGTGTGTATGTGAACGAAAGGACAATTTTTCCTAAAAGATAGATGACAGTCCTAATTAAAACAATAAGAAGGTACTATAGTCTACTTTTCACGTCCAACAAAGAAAGACATATGTCCATTTTACCCACATTTGTCCTAAACCCACAAGAAAGAGCGACAAATGCTGCTTTATTCTGAATCTGGACCACTTGCATTTTCCTGATAGTACCTAATCAAGTATTGGACCAAACTACTGAACCAAAAATGAATGTGTGACAAGACCAAGGCTTAAATGACTTGTTTAACAGTCAGTTGTTTCAGGTGTTTATTTACATCTCTTAAATACAGAGATAGTGTTTCCAAAGAGTATGGAAGAGAGGAAATGATATGGGAGAAGTAGCCACAGGTCAGATTCTAATCCGGGCTGCCCGCCTGGAGGACCACAGCCTCCCTGCATGGGGTGCGCGCACTAACCACGACGCCATACCGTCACCCCAAGAAACCATTTCATGATAAATATTAATTTATTTTACTTTGTTAACACAGAAGCTTATTCAGGAGCTCGTTAATTTTGTCCCTTTAGTTTCCAATGCTTTGATTTCCATCTCTGACAGCAGCTGTAACAAACAGCATGCCCTGCACTGCATCTGAATGATTTTTAAAGCACTGTCTCTCCTCTTTATCTGCCTCTATGTACTGACCCCACGGACTGTGTGCATGGTTAAATTCCCCTTTGTGGACTCTTTTAACAATTAGTTAAACATTCGACCATCTGTGTTTGAAGACAGTTGAATGAGGTAATCCCTCAGCCAGCGGTTCCCATCCCACACGGCACAGAGAGAGCGGCTGAGCTGATTGAAATTCAAAGCACAGATTAGATAATCGGGTCAAGCCAATATAGCGAGCAGAAAAAGGCCCTTTAGACTGAAATGTCACAAATCAGTCCGAAGAAACGGCACAGCAGATTAGAACAAACACCGAGCCCTGAGAGAAAGTGGAACAACTCTCTGCTGCAACACCCCCCCACCCCACCCCACCCTCCTCTGTGTCTCACCCCCCATTCCTTCATGCACACCCCCCTCCCTCCCCTCTCCTCCCTCCTCCCCTGCTCCAGAAGCAACTTTCTAAAGCCCTAACAAATCGCTCCATCTTTCACTCATTTAGGCCATCCAAATGCAGGGTCAATATGGTCCCCTGGCAGCCAAATGCTAATGCGCTTAAGTGCGCTTAAGCAGCTTTGTGCAATGAATAGGCCAAAGAAGGAGCTAGTGAGAAGGGCAAGAGATACTTTCCCTGTCAAAAAGTCATTGTAGCCACAACCACAGAGAGTCACTTTCTGCACTTTTGATTAATGAAGGCGGCAACAGTCATGGCCTTATTTTTCTGTTTTGTGGATTTTCATTTAAATTTCAGATAAAACTGATGGAACTAAAACCTCTTATAAAAAACTCCTGTGAAGTTTTTAAAGCTTAACAAATATCTTCTTCAAATTTACCTCGATATTTTTGGATACCAGGTGAATCGGGGTTTTGTATTTTTTCCGATACAGCCCTCGACTTTGCAAATCCAAAAGCCAGTGAAGCAGAAACGCCCACCAGGAGCTCGCCCAGCTCACTGACACGACGAGCATCAATGAACGAAAAGCCCGTCGATTCATGTTCGATTATTGATGACACTACAGGACAATGACCTCGTCTACATCCAGAAGTAGTACTCATACATAAGACGGTAGAGTCGAGCAGACAGACGAGCGTACAGCCGGGAGGAGAAGGCGATGACTTCATTCTCAGCGAGATAATTGAACCAGAGGTTTTTTCTCATGTGAACATTTACTTCAGTGCCGAGAGCGTCTCTGCAGGGAAAGTTCAATTAGAGAAAAGAAATAGCTTATGCTTCCTTTTCTCGAGGGACAAATGTCTTTTCCCCAAACAATTACATCCTCAGTGAAGTTCACTTTATTTCAGCTTCAGGGGAACTTATCAGCATACCTGTGGATTTTAAATTCTGCAGATTACAAGACAGTTAAAAAAAGATAATTTAGTAAACCTTCGATCGGTCTTTGAGAGCAGCTGAGGGACGATCTTTTTGTTTAAAAATTAATCTAAAGTAAAATAAATACTCCTAATATTTATTCTTTTTTTCTGTAAAACGTGAAGGCTCCCATCCTTCATGTCATCATGTCGTCCTTTTAAGAAATGACCTCATAACACAGATATATACCCATGTTGGCACTGTACTTCTTTTTTCATTAAAGGTTTGTTTTTGTGCTTTAATTTAGAGACAGGTCAGTGGATAGAGTCAGAAACCAGGGAGAGAGAGAGAGAGAGAGGAATGATGTGCAGGAACGGAACCACAGGTCAGATTCGAAGCCGGGTCGCCCACTTGGAGGGCTTCAGCCTCTGTACATGGGGTGCTTACTCTAACCATTAGGCCACCGGCACCCCATGTTGGTACCTTACCTCTTGAACCTCTTTCTCATTAATAAATAAAAACATAAAAAAACGACAAAGCTCATAGTTCAAGTAATGTCTGGAGTGCAAACAAATATTTCCTTTTTTCTGCGCTCTGGAGGGATTTTTGTTCAATGTTTTTTTCTGAGTTTCTTCAGCAAATGTTTTTTTTTTTTTTTAATGGCAAGATTTATGTTTTTTTCCTGCTTTTTTCATTTAGAAAAGATTTCAATATAGAAAAAAACTTTGGCACATCTGTTTGCCTGATGAAGGTCTAGCATCAAAACGTTGCCGGGCAGCAGATCAACTCTCATGTGACCATGTCTTTCTGTATCTTGTTGGACGATGACATGTGGCTGATTGATCAATTCACAAGTTTATTGACCGACCAATCAGAGCGTCAGAGCGGTCGGAGGCGGTTGATTGCACCCGATTGATTGCAGCTCATCCCCCTCATCCAGCCACACACACACACACACACACACACACACACACACACACACACACACACACACACACACACACACACACACACACACACACACACACACACACACACACACACACACACACACACACACACACACACACACACACACACACACACACACACACACACACACACACACACACACACACACACACACACACACTCCTTGTTCATCCCTGCTCCTCTGTCATAAGACCAACAGCCCACCCAACACCAGTATGAGTTAAATAAAGACCCCACATCGCCCTGGCACTGACGGATCCTTCTCAATCCAGCAGAGTCCAGGTGTTTGTGCAGATCCTCTGCACAGATCTCCCCTTCAAGCTTCAGTCTCCTAAACACATTACACACACCCATCTCTCTCTGACCAGCCTTAATGATGTTACCTTAACTCCTTTTAACTGGCGCCTGATTGAATACACGACAATTAGTGACGACGGAAGCGGAGAGGAAACATGAAGGATGTGAGCAGACAGCTGACTGAAGCAGAGGACGCTCAGGATGTCTTCACTTTAACTCATCTGATGTGACTCTGCATCACATCTCTGCATTATGGGTCAAAAGTCATCACTGAGTGTTTGTGGAGGGCCTGGGGGGGGGGGGGGGGGGGGGGGGGGGGTCAAGGAAAGCCTCTGTCTTTGTGCATCAATGGAGGATAATCTCATGACTGTCGGAGGAGGAAGCGGCTGTTTAAAGGAGCTCTCTATTCCAGCTGCTCTCCCTTAGAAGAGAGGTTAAAGCAATCTGTGCCACTTCAAAGACCAAACACACACACACACACACACACACACACACACACACACACACCGTCCAACAGATGGAGTAGACCCGGTGTGCCCAAATTCAACACTCAGAATCTCAGACACACGAAAACACGGCTCTCCTGAGCGTGCGTTTAACATGTCGACAATTAGAGAGAAACAGACGAGCGGGAGGGAGCATGAAATCAAAATGAGCTGCTAACAGTTTCAAACATCAAATACTGTCTTTGTAGAAACCAGTTAGCTTCAGGATAGATACATTATGACCCAATACGGCCTGGTCAGAAGATAGAATACAAAGGAAATCCTTTTGAATATATCTGGACTACTTTCTGACTTTTTCGTCCATTTTCGGCAGCAGAATACATTTTTATTTTTATTTTGATATACTTTATTAATCTCCGAGTGGAAATTGGGGTTTCAACTCTGTTATTTAGGTGTGCTTCTCACACACATATAGGCCCGAAATCACACACATGCACAAACAGGACCTGTGGACATGCGTTGGTGGAGAGATGTCAGAGTGGGTCTGCTCTGTTCAAGCAAGCTAGCCAGGTAGTGACAACTACCTACCTACTGCATGGCCCCTATTGGCCCCCACAGCTCAACGCATGTAGACTGATGAGCAACAGCTGACTGATGTCAGTAAAGTTTGTTTTCTTGACCATCATGATCATTCTGTCAAAGAGTAGAGGATATTTAAGACATATGATCCAACAGCTATGATCCATTCTCCTTAAAGGGTTTCAGGATTTTTGAACCTGCAGGGGTTTTTTTCAGCATGATTTGGGGTCTAATGTTTTGGAATTGCTCTTGTACGTTACTTTAGCTGCTAACTGCGTAACAGGTTGTAACAGCTGCAACAATCTATCAATGGAAGAGGTACATCTTTTCTTTAAACTGGACACGAGGGCAGCAGCACACATGATAATAAATATTTCATGATTAATAAACAGTTTGAAAACAATAGGTGAAGAGCAACATATTACAATGTAGTCAGACACTCAGAATAACTACATGAGCCTGTCAGGGACAAAAACAACAACCGGCCGTGGTTAGACTTTGATCAGGTGTTATTTTTGGAGCCATTCCAGCTCGATTCAAAACTCCCTGATGAAGCAAACTAGAGGAGCAATTCTTCAACTTTTTTAAATAAAACACTAAACTCTATATTAAACAGGTTTATAATGAACAGAACTGCTCTGTGATTTATGTTCCCTCGACCCACATGCAGTAAACTTGTATAATTCCAACATAATAATCAACTGAGTGCACCTAGAACTCAGTAATTAAAGCTGAATTATAAAAGAGGGAGTATTAGTGTGTGCAGAGAGGAGGAGGATGAGTGGACAATGAGCTAACTATTCATTCTTCATTACCACAGGCAGGAGACAGGGTCTCCCCTTTGTGTCAGCAGGGGCGGTGGCATTGTCAGAATGCACCATTATTTTCCCGCTGCCATGCAAAGTGCGAGCTGCCAGCTGAGTTAAGGTGTGCCAGCGGGGGCTGGCAGGTTCAGCGTGAATTGCTCAGCACTGCGATCACTTTTCTCCCTCCGCCCGCTGTTCATCACGCCCATACTGCATGCATGATTGCGACATCTGCCAGCGCTGGGTAAAAGGGGGCATCAAACAACAAACTCGGCCTCCTGCTTTCCTGAACAGCCAGTAAATCAGCCGTGACCCTCTTCGCCCAATCTGACTGGACAGCAGCCAGAGTTATCCACTCCTCTCTCACTGTGGCGGCTAATTTAATGCCTCCAAACACGATTGGATTCATCACTGACACACACAGCGGGAAGACGGCGAGGTGAGAGCTGTGGACACATTATAAGAGTTAGCCTGTGAGTGACCCGCTGGTCAGCGAGTGACCCTAGTAAACCTGGCCTGTGTCAGACCCTCACCCCTTCCCATGAACCCTCTCTGCTGTTGTGAGAGCTGACGGCAGTGTGTGCGTCGTCGTAGGAGGTCTCCTAACCTGCCCCGCCCTCGCCACAGCTCGGAGAGGTAAGAGGGCGTGCAAGGTGGTGATAATGTGCCCTATTTATCTTGTGCATTATAACATCTGGGAAACTTCTCTTAAAAACAATGGCGCACATTGAGAGCTGCCATTCTGGCTCTACCTCCAGAAGCAGACCCAAAAGCATTTGTCCCCTCGCAATGGATAATGGACAGGCCACAAATCATTCAGGACAACAGGACGGAGGGCTGTGTGAGAGAGAAACTCAATGTATGTGTATGTTTTGTGTGTGTGTGTGTGTGTGTGTGTTCCCCCCTGGTATTTAACTCCTCTGCTGGCCCATTCTGCAGGGCCCCGCAGGACAAATTGCCCTGCATGGTTGTCTTTGAGAGGCAGTGCAGCGCGCAGAGAAAAGGACAGGCCTGAAACACAGGGAACAGGCCTATAAAAATTCATCACTTTGACCCCGGCGACCTCCCACTTCTGGGGGGTTGCTCACACACATACACTCACTCACGCACACACAGAAATGCACGAGCACGCACTTGCTCACCCACCAAACTCATTGCGAGCTGTGAACAGATCTTCTAAAATGATCTCCAAACATTTTCAGTAAAGATTTACTCGTACAGAAACTGGAACAAAGTCTTGTTGTTGCTGAAACGTTCTAATCCTGCAGATCTCTTTCTCTCTCTCACACACACACACACACATGCTCAGCAGCAGACACAATGGCCTCAGAAAAGCCCTCCACACAGGAAAAGGCCACCAGATGCTTCATTGTGAGCGTGTCTGTGTGTAAAGTAGAGGCAGTAAAAGGAGGGAGGGCTCTCCTGAGGCGTATTAGTGGCCGTAAGAGGAGGACATTGTCTCAGGCCGGGCTCCTGACACATTACTGCCACCTGTACAAAGAAAACCTAATGAGAGATTTAATCTGAGAAACCTCCCCTGCCACTTTCAGTCAGCACTTTGAAACCAACCGCGGCAGATGTCTGCAAGACTGTTTAACGCAGCAGCTCCTCTTAACCTCTCAATAACACTGTGCATGCTTAAATTACTCAACTCATTTGAATGTTGTGAGCTCGTGAGCTGTGTGATGTGGAAGAGCAGCCCTCGAGCAGCGCTGTGTCCATTCATGTTTCTGTTCTAACGCCTCAGAGTTAAACAGCATTTATCCTGCTAATGAGGAAACAAACTCACGGCCAACATCAAACCGTGAAGCCCATCTCAAGCTGTCCAAGAGGGGAGCCATTAAAACAGAGGATAAGCTCTCACTAAGCACCTGTAACACTGCACTCTCATTTAATTTACCTGTTCCTTTGCCGGGAATCGATAAGAGGAAACAGGCACAGAGGTTATTTGTTGTTGCTGAGTCAATTACTGAATATCGGGTTATTTGTTGTTGCTGAGTCAATTACTGAATATCGAAGACCCAATCAGTGATTGGTGACGGTCCAATAGGAATGGAGAGTCCATGGAGTTCATTACTCCGGAGTTCGATAAAGCCTGGTTAGCACTATAAACAAGAGCGACCGCAGACACACAGCAGAGTCTCCTTCATGTTAAAAGATGGTCAAATAAGGCTGCATGCAGAGCAGCTACTTGAGGCTGCAGGGATCAGTTTGATGACCTGTTAGCTCGGATCAGTACCAGGATTTCTCTGATAGACACAAACTAGCGGCGTTCTGTGAAGCGTCAGTCCATCACCATCATCAATGTATCTATCAAGTCACATGTCGGCTGAATTCTGTCTTACTGCAGCGCTATCAACCCGATTTTTACTTTTACTTTATTGAAGTACAATAAACATGTTGAAAGGATGCTGAAATAACTACATCATGATGCTAATTTATAAGAAGTCTTGATTTGGGATTTGTTGGGTCGTTCTGCAAGTTGAGACAAGCAAACAATTTTTGAAATGCTTTTTTTTTCTTCTCCATTTTTCCTATAAACCATGAGCATGGATTAATCAACGGCTTCCGATATCCTCAAATCTGAGCCTTGCAGGACTCCATATTTTTGGGATGCAGTGTCATGCAAATTTCGGACTTCAACTTGCAAAAAACTCTTAAAAAATCATTGACGAGTCCTTGGGTTGATTTGCCTTTGTTTTTCATCTGGTTCTACATTGACTGCACATAATAATCAACGTATGAAGACTTTCTCCACTTTTGAACTAAACACATCTTTACTCAGACGAAGATTGAATCCAGAGAACACTTGATAAAACTTTATATTAAAGGTTCACATATTAAACTGAAGGTATTTGCTGATTACAACGGCTATACGAACGATACTTGACCTTCAATGGTCGTTAAAAATCTCCTTATAAATGTCTTACTCAGACTACAATGTCTGGAAATATCTTAAGGTCTTAAACTAAACACTCTTATTTACGGCCGATGAGCATTATCAAGGAGGGAAACCTCTCATTTAAAGCCTTGTGGTAGAATATGGTCGTGCAAAATAGCATCAAAACGTGCTTCAGAATGACAAATAACAAATCAATATGCCAAAAGTATTCATGCTAATTATAAATATATATGCACCTTCATGCAGAGTACGCAGAAAGTGTTCTTCATATTACACAAGAGAGACATTTTTTTCTTCTTCTCCCCAGCAACAGTTGAGCCTCTGAAACAGTTGATAGCTCTTTTTTTTTTTTTCAGGCAGGCAGGTGACCAGTATCTTCCTCCCAGTGTGCGCTGGAGGAGAAGACCCCAGAGAGGCACAAAACCCTCCTCACACACAAAGAACATTGATTCATTTAGAGCACCACCCTTTAATTTGTTTGCACCATTTCATCTAAATGACATGCTCATCCACCAAGAGAGAGAGAGAGAGAGAGACGAGAGAGAGAGAGAGAGAGAGAGAGAGAGAGAGAGAGAGAGAGAGAGAGGGAGGGAGAGCGAGAGAGAGAGAGAGAGGTGTAATTCAGCAGAGGAAAAGGGGGAAGAGGAAGGTACGGGGGGGGGGGGGGTCTTGAAACCCCACCACAGGGCGCTAGGCAACCATCTAGTGGGTGGGCTTTGTGATACATTTTACCAATTTTTCATGCCCATCCCTCTTGATGTGACCCCACTCAGGGCCCTTTATACCCCTGACAGCTCCGCGCAGGAAAACATGCTGCCGCTCTGATAGCATGAAATCGGGAACAAAGACCCCCAGGGAGAGGAGAAGGGGGCCGCCGAGGCACGCTGTGCTCCGGTCCCCGCCTGGCTCTGGACACTAACAGATGTTAGGGCCGGCCCCGGCTCTCTCGGGCCCCCCTGAAAGAGGAGGCCCTGCAGGAGGAACAGGGGCCTGAGATGCTTTGTTTTGGGCCTCCTCTAAGACAAAAAGTGGAGCCACTCCTTCTGAAAGAGCCCCGGCAATATGGCCGTCACAGATAAATCACACAGGGCGGAGTGAGAGAAAAGCCCATGAATTCTCAATGTGCCCTTAATGGGCCCTCTTAAATATGATGGGATATTTGTGTGAGGATGTGAATGGAGCCTGGCGACTTTGAATGTCAGAGGGCAGAGTTGTTTAAAAGCTCATGGTGCCAACAGTGAGTTTACAGCTGAGTTACAATGAGTCGCTCTGTAGGAGCATCACTCTGCAGCGGACACAAAGAGTCGCACGGAGAGACCCCGTTTAAATAATCCAAACACTTCTACAGGCTCCCCTAACAACAGCAAACCACATGAGCTATGTGCTATGTTTAACCTGAATGAGATTCAGATAAGAAGTTATGTATCTTAAAGTTTAAAAAAATAATTGAAAAACAGTTTGGAGCAGCCTCAGGTACCTTTCAGGTCTACTTCCTTCAGACCTTCATCAGTCAGAAGAGAACAGAGACTTATAATCTTTGATCCCAGGATCTTTCCTGGCTGTGTGTTCCAAAGGTCAGAACTGAACTGAGGAAAAAGGCTTTTAAGTTTGCTGCTCCCTTTACGTGGAACGAATCACAGAAAGAGCTTTGACTTAACGAGCTGCTCTCATTGGACGATTTTAAGAGGATGTTAACTGACTTAAGAGATAGATAGGAACTTTATGAATCCCTCAGGGGGAAGGTTCCCTCAGGGAAATTCAGATTCAAGCAGCAGGTAGTACCAAAGGCTAGAACAGCACACAGACACAAAGTTGTATAAAATATCATCTACACAGTAGCAGCAAAAGACATCAAAAGTTTAAAAAATATATAAACAGATTTATATTAAATAGTAGCAGCAATAATTGTGAAAAAGAGGCGGACACATCTGGCTGCAGATGTTCTCCCTGATGTGTTTGTGAAAGCTTTTGACATTTGCTGTTTAAATTTGTTATTTCTGTCTTTTAATGTCTCGTAATGTATCTCTTGTATTTGTATGTCTGGCTGCTCGTTGTTTGTGTTAAACTCTGTAAATGTGCCGCTGCCTGTCTCGACCAGGACACTTTAGAAAATTAGATTTTTAACCTCAACGAGTTTCTTTCCTGGTTTTAAGATTGAAAAAAAACAAGGTACTAAAGAAGCTATCTACCACAGGTGAGGGGAAATAAAAATAAAAACATGTTACCTTGCCTTGCTTTGATTGTTTTCCTAAGTGTCTGACTATTTTACAGAAAGGATCCCTGCAGAGATAAAGATGATTTCTTTAATTGCTCTTCTCAAACACACCAGTCTCCACAGACAAAATGAGTCATTTTACTTCACAGGAGTTGCTGGTCTACCACTTCCTTAATTTAGCTAATCGTTTGTGTTACAAGTGTGATGTTTGTATATTGTTGTTACCAATCAGTTACCCAACTAAAGCACCAAACAACAACACAGCTCGCTGCAGAGGTCGACGAGCAACTTCTGTGAACTGAGGACAAATTACTCCATCTTCCTCAAAATGCTCGACATGTGGAGGGATTCTTCCTTAGACACTTAGAATAACAATCTGAGCCTAAGAACAAGAACGCTTTCCTCGACATTTATGCACCACCAGTCATTTGGACCCTTAAATATGTCAAACACAATGTCCCATGTCTTCAGTTTAAAGGTGCCTGAACTGTGACCGGACTTGTTGAGTGAATTCAGACTTCTCATGCAGACGGCTTCTTTTGCGTTTACGCCTGAGAACAAACTGTTATGCTTCGTCTAATCTTTACAAACTCCATCCATCAGAGAAACTTTGATTGTGTTTTGTTCCACTAAGGCCGAGGACTGCATTAGTCCAAAAAATAGACTGACATCATAGAAGCTGGACACGATGTACCAGGCACAAAGAGACGCCTATCCCTCACACTTTATGCCACATTTCATCTGGACTAAATAATAGCATCTCTGTTAGCCGCTGTTGTGATTTCAAAGGCAGCGGTCCACGCTGACTAACAGACGCACCATCAATAACAGCGTGCAGACATGAAGAGAGACTGAGCTGGACGCCAAAGTTGATTATTGATGATTTATAGAGAGATTAGACGGTTTGGAAGAAGTGCTGGATTCAATACAAAAAGACAAAGATTAAGTATGGAGTCCATTTGAATTCACAGACTGATTGGATTATTCACAAATAAGATTTAGAATATTTCAGGTTTGCATAATCTGGAAAAAAAAACATGTCAGGGTTTCTAATAAATGAGAGATATCAGGGAACGTATCTCCATAAATTTAAGTTATTTACATTTCATTAAACAGACGGAGGGCTCAGGGATTTGTAAAGATGTTTCATCTTACAGCACAACTCTAAAGAGCTGTTTTCACATCGGCACTCCGGATAATATCTAGAGAACTTCAGGAGGATTGCTCCAGATATTCTTCTGACCTGGCTGTTCACATATGCTCCTCACAGCTGAGACTATCCCTGTCAGACGGGGACATGACGTAAAAAAACAACAACAAAGGAGTTATCTTAAAGACTTCTTTGGAGGCACTTTGTCTTCTGCACCATTTTTAATGAGTTTAAATTAAGAAGATAATTTGAAGTTTAGAATGACAGAATCTTTTAGCAGGTGGAGACATTTCTGAAAGCAGAGAGAGTACACAGGAAGAGAGGGGATGTTAAAGACCGGAGGGATGAAAAGTGTTTTGGAAAGATTGCGAGACAAAGTAAAGAGAAGCATAAGCACTACAGCTAACACACATAAAGTGAATGTGGCAGAAATGTTTATGCAGAGCTTGATATCAAACCTGGAAAATTTAAGATTCAGAACTTTTCATCAGTTCACTTTAAGCACTAGTTTTGTGCAAATAGGGATAAATAATGTGAAATTACAAACAATTACTCGACAATTGTGGTAACAGGAGGCTTGTTTCTAAAAAGGACCTCATCGATTCACCATCAAATAAAAATACTGACATGAACGCATCACCAAGAGACTTAAAAATATAGCATATAGCATGCTGACCGATCTGACAAATCTGAAACTTTTCCTTCAAGCAGTCGCTGAGCACACTTTCTGTCTGCAGCAGTGAAACCGTCCTAAGAGACGCTGTGCAGGTGTACAGCAGCAGCGCAGAGCAGGGGGGTCAAACCATCTGCTTAAGACAGAGCGTTCAGCGGCGTTGCATGATGGGAGAGTGGGTGAAGGGTAACTCAGGTTAAGTCACTGACCGGGTTCGACCCCCAAGGGGTTACAGGGCGGCGTGCCCCGTGCCCTCCCCACCCTGTCAGTGCCAGGCTCTGCGCTCATCCTTGGCTTGGTTTGTCACACCATCCCACCGTTGGCATGGTGTTCCCAGCTGCCAGTCACAGCCGCCCCCCCCCCCCCCCCCCCCCCTCAGGGTACACAATGGTAATAGCATGGCTGGCGCCGGGCTCAAACGGCCTGTTGTTAATGAGCAGCTCTAACAGAAGCCTCTGCTTGTTCTTCATTTGCCAGAGTTTTAATGATATGGACATCGCTGCCTATCAAAGCCGAGCGCTCACAGCTCCTCTCTGCTCGCTCTCTGTCTCTCTGTCTCTCTGTGTCTTCAGCAATGTTTTCATTACCATCAGAGGCAAAACAGAGAGAAGAGAGAACGGAGCTGTTGTCTGCAGGGAATAGTCTCCCTCTATATCCAGATGGTTATCTCTGATATAATGGGTCCTTATTGTGACAGATTGGACTCCACTAGTCAGATAATGTGCTTTTATTGTGTTGGAAGGAAACATCTCCCTCGCAGGCTTCACCTGACAGGACGAGGTCAACTATGGACGCTATGAACTCTCCTTTGACTTGCCTGGAGTTTTGTTAATGAACGGGTTTCCCTGCATTAGGACTGATGTTAAAAATGTCTTAATTTGTAGAGATTAGCTGCAACAATACGCTGTGCAAATGATATGACAAGACAATTTAGTCCACAGTCATACATTCAAAAAACAACACTTCAGTCTGTGCTCTCAGTCAGTCAAGCGAACACTTTAAATTACTTTTAACATGATCTAAAATAAAAAACCTTTTGAATTCGATGATGATGTCATTATGTTGTTTTGCATTGGTATGTGCCTTTCTGTTTATGTGTGGATGTGTTTTTCCATTGGTTTTATTTATTTATTGAGTCCAAGAAAGGTTTCCCCAAGGGGACAATAAAGTGTATCATATCGTATCGTATCATAAAAAAAAAGCTGTTAAACCACTTGACAATGTGCAGGTGGTCCGAGACATGGCAGCAGGGGGTCCTTGTTTGCATAATGAAGTTTCCAGATTTTAGGGATATGAAACATTTGCAGGTACTCCAAGAAATGTCACAACCAGCCAATAAATAAATAAATAATTTGCACTGTTGCACTTAGTTCATAAAAATGAGAATATATTTAAAACTATCAAATGTTCAGTGATTAAATCAATTCTGGAATGTAAAGAGTATTTTTAGGAATGTAAAATTTGTATTTTTTAAAGGTCACATATTCTGTAAAATCCACTTCACCATGTTTTTCTCTAACACTAATATGTGTCTCTAGTCTGTCTACAAATCCACCAATGATGAGAAAAGTCCATCCTCTCCATCTTTTCCTGCTCCACTTTTCAGAAAATGTGTGCTCTAACAGGCCGTTTAGAGATTTTCCCTTCATGACATCACAAAGGGCAGTAACCCCTCCCCCAGGTGGGTGACACTCCCACAGCTAGGTGTTTGTTCTGCCCTCTGAGTCTGCCCTCTCACCGTAGAAACAATAGGACATGGAGAGCGAGAAAGACCGAGGACACACGAGCCCCTTCAAGAGAGGGGGCGTGGTCAGGACACAGCTCATTTACATATTTAAAGGTACAGACACAGAAACAGTCTGTTCTGAGCAGGGCTGAAATAGAGGGCTTTATAGACATGATCAAATACAGGATCAGAGTGGATTTACAACAAGAAACTTCACACATGTTTTGGGGAGCTCTGAGACTTATTTAAACTGGTTTAAAGGGAGATAATATGTCACCTTTAATGGTTCTATCAATCCTTTTGTTTTATTGACTTTCACAACCTTATGCTGACCTGTCTTAAGGAACGACGGCTGTCACATTATTCTAATGATGTTTCCTTTTCAGATTACATCTGATGAGGCACATGAGGACCTGTGAGTATATATATATGTGGTGTGTGTGTGTGTGTGTGTGTGCGCGCGTTTGTGCGTGTGTATGTGTGTGTGTGTACATCTGGTTTAAATGCATGAGTGTATATGTGAAGCTGAATGCAGCTGAGCAGGGTGCAGTCCCCGGTGTCAGAGGTTCAACAGAACAGAGGCCCAATCAGTGCTGGCCCGCTGGTTAATGGATGGATGGCCCCCAAAATTAATTAGCCTGACTAATGTAGTGTACACTTAATTACACCGGCCGTCTTTTGATTTATAGCCGAACCAGACGCACACATGCTAGTCAAAGTCAGGGCTAAAAAGGGAAAAATGTTCACACTTTACTGCTGCAAATTCTTCAGCAGGGCCAGGTTCAGTAGCTGGAACGACGAGCGTCAATATGAACTGAGACTGGAGGTATCATGCACATAAAATATAATTTTTTCTTTATTTCTTAAACCTGACACGTAAGGAAGACATCTGGACTAAAAATTAAGCAATTTATAGAACAATAAAGATTAATTTTAAGGTTTAATCCAGTATTTTTAAATTAAGGTCCTGGAATAAATAACTGATTTTTAGAAAAGCTAGCTAAGTTAGGTAATTTAGAAGCCAAAAGATGGGCTGTAAAAGCTGCAATGTATTGTTAATGGGTGGGGAAATGTGTGGGTTTTTTTTTTCACTGACAGGCTCAGATTGTTTTTCTAAGTGTCTGGCAATGTTAGACAAATAATCCATACACCTTTTAGAATTTTTTTGTTAAAGAGTAAACAGCCGTTACATAACAGAGCAGATCACAGGAGTTGTTGATCTACCACCTTTCCTTCCTTCTTCATCTTTTTGAATGTTTATTATAGTGAGTTACATAAATATTGTTTTGAATTTGAATAATCCAATAAAACAGAAACAAAATCAATCAATGCAGCGTTAGACTAACAACGCCCGTGTACCAGAATGTTTCTCAATGAATTCTGTTGGCTTCAAAAAGAGTGAAGAAACATTAAGATGACAGGGTTTGAAACGGTTGGTTTGGATTCAACGCAATATGCTTGGAGAACTGATTAACAGACAAGAAGTAACAGATCCAAGGATCCCGAGACACTGAGAGGGGGGTCGCGACTTTCCCTACAAAAACATTTTAAAAGATGAATACAGCCGATCTTATCCATTGTGAAAATACATACAAAAACATAGTTCAACAGATGTTCTTCTTCTAGCATTTCTGTTTGTGCTGTTCTAATGCCACTGTTTGGATGGGCCTCATAGTGTGCCCGGCTGTGCGCAACATTAAATGTTTGAACCACCTCCAGAGACAATGGGGGTTCTCAGTTGATAGCACTGTTATTTTGGGGGTCGCGGGCTGAAAAGTTTGGGAACCCCTGTTCTAGTGGACACACTTTGGACATTCTTATGTTCCCTGCTGGGGGCTGGAAAAAAACCTGAAAATATATTTTCATCCTCTGGACACCGGTGGCCTAGTGGTTAGTTTGTGCGCTCCATGTATAGAGGCTACAGTCTTCAAAGCGGGCTGCCAGGGTTCTGGTACCGACCTGTGGCTCCTTTGCAGCATGTCGTTCTCATCTCTCTCTCTCTCTCTCTGGTTTCCAGCTCTACCCACTGCCCAGCAGTGTATCTCTTTATTAGAGGCATTAAACGCTCCAAAATACATCTAAAAACAGTTTCTAACATCCCACATTACCTTAAATAAAACAAATTAACAGGGCGCTGATTTATGATTACCAAAATGTGTTTTTATTGTTAAGTTTGATCGGGAGAGTTTTCCTCAAGGAACTAGGATGAGAAGCATTAAATGTTAAAATATGGCTCATGTGGGTTGAAAAATATTGTAAACATATATATATATATATATATATATATATATATATATATATATATATATATATATATATATATATATATATATATATATATATATATGTCCTTTGATTAAAAAAACATTCAGTATAGATCAAAGTGAAGGTATTCCTTCAACAATGCAAAGTTAGAATCTCTTACAAATGCACAAATCTAGAGATGTCTTTCTGAAAAATGAGAAATAAACATATAAAGAAAGCAGCATATCATTGACATGTTCTGTTGTGGCGGGCGTGTGCATTGAGCGACTCCACAGCATGAAACATGTCTGATCCATCACGCCGCCTGTCATCACTGAGCATTTTACAGCATTCATTAGGAGAGGGGCTCGTCTCAGGCCCCACCTTTAATTTCATGCTGCTCAAGCCAGAGAAAGGACACGGACAAAGGAGGAAGATTGATGCCCAGCCCGGCCCCCCCCTGCGCCTCCTACAGACGCAGACAGGGGGCGCTGATACTGGACTCCTCCTCCTAATGAAATGTGTCCATGTAGCTGCAGATCAGGCCCAATTAAAAACAGCCCCACACCATGTCACAGGGACGGTAGATCAAGTCAGCAATTAACCTCCCGGCTGGCCTCTATCAATCTGCAATGTGAGCCGGCCGGCCAGCAGCACACCATCTCTGCAGATATTAAATTTACATTCTATTAAGTTTAATTAGGAGGGATTTTAAATATACTGGGAGAGCAGGCACGGAGCCCTGTGCCTGTCATCGACACCGCTGATTCACGACCAGCGGCCACCTCCGGGGACACACACACACTCTGTCACACACACCGCTGTACACCTCGCACCACCTCCTGACTGAAACATGGAGCTCAAAGTGTGTTTGCTGTAGGTGTCAACATGGGTGATGTAACCTGGGGGGCTGGCTCTGCTCAGCTGAACATGGCTTTCAGTGATATTATCTGAAGGGGGGATACAAAACAACTATTATTGTAACCTTATCGTGATGCCGGAGATTTGTTGATGTGTTTGATGCTGCAGGATTTTCCAGGAGAATTTCTGCCCTTTACATTTACTTGAACTTTTCTTGCCTGTGGTTTTATTTTTCTGCGTCGTTTAGATGTTTTTGTTTATTCTTCTTTTTCTGTGTTCTCTCATTTTTAGATTGTGTAGGTCTTTGTTGTCGTTGACTTGGTTGATTTGTGATGTGTACACTGTTTATACTGAGGAATTAAAAATAAAACATTAGAAATAAATAAAAAAACTTTACTCTCAGCATTTGAGATAGGACCCCCCACAGACTCACGAGGGGGGGGGGGGGGGGGGGGGGGGGGGGACTATGACTGTCAGCCTGACATTGACTTTCTAGAACAAAACCATTACTCCTCCTTTATTTCCATGTGCTCGTTAATGTTTCATTTCATTTCTCAAAAAGCAACAACAACCTTCCAGCAAACCTCACTCTCTAAAGCAGCATTTGATCATGCAATAAAGGAAGGCCTTACATCTTCTATCTTCACACCTGTTTAATGACTTTGTGACGTTTTCTTTTGCAGCTGTTTTAATGTCATGAGAAAAACAAGTTTCCTGCAAACACTACTTAACAAGAAAAACATCAATGACTCTTGAGTTAAGTCTAACAAACATCCCAGAGCATTTTTCCCTTTCCCATGATGGATTCAGTCAGACCTTTATATACAGCTTGTACAGTGTTGTAGAGAAAAGTCTGGATATGCAAGATCAGATTTTGACACCTTTGATCTGCACAAGGCAACGAAATAAACTTTACTCTCACCAGATTGTCCATATTGAATTTACAAGGTGTTAAAAACCACACGCTGCAGCCTGTAAGTGACTTAAACATAATTGGTGTGATTATAATTCAGAAGTCATGTTTATGGAAGTATCTGATCCACATCCTGAATGATCGATGGCCTAAAACAGAGGAGGAGTATCATTCAGTGTAACACCTGCTAAATCAGGCTTTGTTGTATTGCTACTGCGCACAGGTGGATCTGGGATGTAATTACTTTTTTTTTGTTGCTTCTTAAAAACTTGAGAATGAGCTTTGAGATGCTCAGTGTCTGATCTGGTTTAGATTGTGTTGCATCTTTAGTCAGTTAATCTCCACTGGATTAAAAAGGAAATCACAGGCGGGACATCGACAAGTGGACTGTGAAGCATCTGATTCGCCAGACCAAATCTTCAAACCCCTTCCTCCTCAGTGTCCTGTTTTATCAGCACCGATGCAAAGCGTGATCAAGCCGAATCCTGATCAGACCCCTGGGAGAGGCGAGGGGACATGGAGGGGCCTGGACCACCTCCAGGCTGCTCAGCCCCAGCATTAGTCTCCACGTGGCTGTGTCCTTTGTCTGCCAGTCAAAGGGCCGCTGAATGGGGGTCAATTGAAACCAATTCCCTCTGTCGGACACAATTAATGGGGTTGCCCAGGCCGGGCAGGAGGGGGGCGAGCGCGGGCCTTTGGTTACTGATCCCGCTGCACAAGCATGCCAGGAATTTGCCACCTGGAATTTACCCTGTGACAATAACAAACCACCCCCTTCCAAACCCACCTCCTTTTCTGTACACACATGGATACATCCTAAAATTACACCCCCCCCCCCCCCCCCCCCCCAAACCAGGCAGGATGGGTGACGGGGGAGTGGCAAGTGGTTGTCCACAGTCTAGTCACCCACAAAGGAGCAGAAATGGAGAAGAAGAGGAGTGGTGTAGCGTGCAGCTGGACAGAAATGTACTGCAGTATTTTCTGATTCAGTGACTCTCAAAGTGGGGCCTATGGATCCCCGAGGGGGGGGGGGGGGGTGTATAATGGTTACTGGTAATATATTTTAGGTGTTAAACTACAAAGACCATCCAAACACCTGGCCACAGCTCTCTTTGGCAGGTCTGCGTCAAGGTTCCCTCAAGTGACTGTTGTTTTGATTTTTTGATTTTTCAGACCTTCAGTCGTATTTTCAACCAAAAGCTGCAACGAGAGAAACAGAGAGAGCAGCTATGGGTCCTTCAATATCAGAGGTCAACAAATATTGACGATTTTCAAGCCGTTTGGTGTGAAAGTAAAAAAAAACGAGTTTTTTTTTTTTTTTTTGGGGGGGGGCTTTTTGGGCCTTTCTTGTAGGACAGTGGATAAAGTCGTAAATCAGGGTGAGAGAGAGAGAGTAGGGCATGACATGTGAGAAAGGAGCCACAGATTGGATCCAAACCCGGGCCCAGGAGTTTGTCTGCAATGTTTTGGTAACTAAAAACAAGAAATTATACATGAAATATGTTTTAAGCTCTGGTTTCGACAGAGGTATCGAGATCATCTGATTTTTACTAATATCGTTACCCTAACCCCAAATTTCCAAATACTGGTCTTGTGACAACCCTAACTCTAAGTGTCTAATATTTCTGCAGACTGGGTCACACTGGAGGTAGTTTAAAACCTGGCTTTGGTTTTTCTCATGTATAAATATTCTCCAAAGGCGCCCATGAATATCTGGGTTATATGAGAATTACTTTGTATTACTTCTTGTAGTTAAAAATAAAACAGTGGGAGGTATTTGCCACAAACAAATCAAAATGTAAGAAGTTTAATTTTGAGATTATTTTATCCACTTAACACAGAAAAAGCTGAATTCATCTGCAACATTTTTGGGCGTTCTTCTATCGATTGAATCTGTGAGAAAACCAGAAAAATGAGCCTCTCGGACAGCGAGGAGGAGGATCTGCAGCTCTGTGTCTGAATCAATCTGTGGATAAGTATGGCCGATCGATCCCCCAGCAGCCCATCTACAGTTAAGCACTTCACTGGATGTGCACTAATTGTCCTGTTGACATTAATTGTCATTAAAGGGCTTCAAACGGCCTCCCGGCTGTGAGTTACACCCCGTGCCGAGGTTGCAACCCATTTGTTTATTGGTGACATCACAGCTTGGGACTGTTAAATCACTACCTGGTTGACCACTGCGCAGGACGGCTTCATATGATGACATCATCAGCCTCTCTGTTGTCACCATTAAATGCTCAGAGTTTTCGAGGACCCCTCTTTTAGCCAGGGGGATTAAATGTCTAGGTGTGTGTGTGTGTGTGTGTGTGTGTGTGTGTGTGTGTGTGTGTGTGTGTTTGTGTTTGTGTGTGTGTGTGTGTGGTTCATGCCCCAGCCCACAGCTCTAACTTCCTGAGGGGGGAAGTCTAAAAGGCCCCCCTGCTCTGCTGCCCCACCCCTCTAAATGGGCTGAATCAATCAGATTCATGTGGCCTAACAAATTGGTTGTGTGTGTATTGGCGGTGGATGTGAATGGGGGCCAAGGTGCATAAGAAAGGAGCTGTGTGTGTGTGTGTGTGTGTGTGTGTGTGTGTGTGTGTGTGTGTGTGTGTGTGTGTGTGTGTGTGTGTGTGTGTGTGTGTGTGTGTGTGTGTGTGTGTGTGTGTGTGTGTGTGTGGAGGGGAGAGGGGGCAGAGATGGACACACACCGATGCAAGCCTTACACATCCCTGGAAAAGGGGTCACGACCCCCTCCCGCACTCAAACAGCATTTCAGAGATGTAGAGACACGCTGAGGCCGAGTGCTGACCCACCACAGAGCAGCAGGGACTCGACAGAGACACGAGGGGAGAGTCATCGAGATGAGCTTTACACGACAAACTCATCTCATCACCCTGCTTGACTGTTTTTTTTACATTATTCGGTTTAAATCTGTAAAATAAAACTTCTAACAGCTACAAACTTTATTCTCCTGCAGCTGAAAGCTCAGACTCGTCATGTCTGAAGCTTGTTTAATAACTTTAAGTATATTAATCAATAACAGCTAAAGTCTTCATACTTTATGAAACAGGAAATGAAGGCTTCTATATTAAGACTCTATATTAAGAGTCTATATATTCTGAGACTATGTTGTATCTTTATTAATGATGTCATTACTTTACTTTACATGCATTGTAGTGATGCACCGATACATGGTTCAGCATCAGCACATCAGCAAATAATGTGGCATGAACTGATGTCAGGACATGATGTTTACTTGTTGTGCCACATCAATTGAATGCTGACGTCTGGTACATCTAACTACTGACTCAGAGAAGAGGTTTTTTATTGGTCAGAGGAAGTCACCTGCTGAACAAACTCTCTCCTGTTTTCATCGTCAAATCTCTAATGCAATTCAAAACAAGGTGGAAAGAGCGAGCAGCATTGGGAGCAATTGAACAATTCCTGTTAAGATATTTAAATTTACATAATCTTAACAGGAATCCTTTCAAAATAAAAATCACAACAGGTACATAACTTAAAAAACCTTTAGGTTGTTCAGATTTTTAGCCACTAAAAGTATTTTGGCATACTCCAAAAAATGACAAAAAAAAAAAATATCCACGCGCTGTATTTATTTTCCTGATGACACTCTAAAAAGACCTTTGATATCGGCCAATTTTTTTTAATTATAATCATTTTAAATAAGTTCTGGGGAGAACATAAAATATTTGTTCGTATTAATACATTAAACTAGTTTTGGGATCAGTTTGTTGTGTGTGTTAGTTTAGAAACAAAAATTAATAAAACAACACGTCCAATCTTCTATTTTTTAATTAATTATAATTTTTTTGTATTATTTTGGTTAATTGAGCGACATGACTTTAAGCTTGTTTTACTGATTCTAGATCTGAAGCTCTTAAAGACTCATTTAAGGAAATTACATCAAAATAACCAGAGCCCGACTGATCAACCAGCCAGCTGATAATCTCGGGCGATATTAGCATATCAAGTGACTATCAGTATCGGCTAATTTTTATCGCAGATATGCGCCGATATTACTAGATTTATTCACCAGTCAAAAAGCCTTTCATTTGAGTATGATTGTATTACACTAGCAGTTCTCTTTCACCAGCAGAGTAGAAATTAAAACAAATCTTCTTTCTTCAACATTTGATCTATTTTAAAGATTGTTTATCATCCCAGCTGTCCTGATGAAGATGTAAAGCTCCTCATAATGATGTGAAATCACTGCAGTGACCTCAATGTGTGTCAGGTGACGTTTCGTTCCTCTTCTGAATGGACCCAGTGTTTGCACGTCTGCTGTTTTGCATTTTGTTCTTGGATTAATTATCTCTGAAGTAACACATGATCTTCAGTTAATGTGACCTGATTACTAAAACAAATCAAATGTACTGCACAAACCCTGAGGAAATCAATCACAGGCCCCTGACGGAGGACTGAAGGGATGGTGATTACTGCCGCCCTGGTGGCCAGAAGCTGAACATGTTTTCCTCTTGAGTCCTTCCTGAGTCCTATAAGCATTCAGAAAACCTCCCCTCTTCTCCCCCCCTCCCCTATATGAGCCCGAACAATGCCCACACCTTGAACAGGCCCGCTGACTTAAGGGTCCATTGTGCTGCAGAAGAGAGAGAGCATGGACCAACAAGTGGCTCTCCTGCTCTGCTATGATAGGACACCACTGTCTGACAGTCTGCGGTGGGCCTTTATGACTTGTTATGCCACTGAAGCCCCCCCCCCCCCCCCCATACCCTCAACCACTCTCCAATCTCCTCATTAAGAATGCTGAATGAATGCGCTACCTTGGCTTTCACTGGCCTCATTTGCACCAAGAAAAGGAGGAGGAAGGAGGGAGGGAGCAGGAGAGGAAGGGAGGGAGAAAGAGCAGTGAATGGCACCATAACATAACAATGCACTTGGAGGCTCAGTTGGCAAACACAGCTGGGCCGCCAACAGTGAAGCGTTTAATGAGTCATAACTCTGAAGAGACAGTGGGCTCCTAAAACCTCTTTTATTGTACCGCAGAGTCTCTAATGCACACAAACTCTTTGAATGACTATGAGTTTATAGTACTTAAAGGGTCATTCTGTTTTTTTTAAACCTGGCCATCATTTTTGGGGGGTCTACAGTACATAATAAACAGGTATAAATACTTTGGATTGGTCCAGTAGATCACTTCTAGGGATGTTCCTAGGCAACTTGGAAGTGTGGCTAACATTAGCATTGCTAGCACCGCCAGCCTTTAGTCCTCCTTGAAGGTTAACATCCTCCTGCCCGTGCTCCATGTGGTTACACGCCGCTCTGGTCGATAATCCAGTTGAACCCGACACAGCCTCTGTACATTTTTATGGAGCAAAACCAAGGAGAAAAAATACTGCCGACATGCTGCTCCTACGAGATGCTAACTGTTCACATGTGCTCGTTTACATCCAGGCAGTAGAGCCAGAGGAGAAAGCCCATTAGCCAGACTACAGCCCCATCTAGTGGCTGGAGGCTGCATTACAGTTTGAGCACAGAATCTGACCAACTTTTTTTTGGGGCTTTTTATGCCTTTAATGGAGAGATAGGACAGTGGATAGAGTCGGAAATCAGGGAGAGAGAGAGAGTGGGGAATGACATGCGGGAAAGAGGCCACAGGTGGGATGTGAACCCGGGCCGCCTGCTTGAGACTACAGCCTCCATACATGGGGCGCGCGCACTAACCACTGCGCCACCAGCGGCCCTAGTAATTCTTTGTTGAAGAGGAAAATGATTTTTAAACCAGAAAACAGCGGTTACATCACTCTTTTAAAAATCTACTAGACTGAGTCCATTGACAAAAACAGAAGACAGACGTGAAGGGAGCTTTCGCAGTGTGCCTTTGGTGTTTTAGGAGGTGAATGATGACCAACATGATATGTAAAACATAGCAATAAAAGAAACTCTTACAAAACAGATTAGCCAATCAGGGAAGCATTAGACCAGCGACTCATTTGTTCTTCAAAGTCAAATGAGTGTGTATGTCCAGGAGCTGCAACAACAATCTGTTTGCATGTTCTGGTGTATCACTCTCTTTGAAAATAACGGACTCCTTTGACATGAACAGTCATTCATATCTGAATAAGTCAAACTCTTACCTCGATCACCTGCTTCGAGTCCAGCCTGAAGTTAAAGTCCCCAAACAAGTAAAACGGCAACTTCTCATACCGCTGGTCCGTGATCCTGAAAAACAGGAGACACACATTTGTTAGTAATAAAGTTTGAACAACTTTTTTATAAACTCATTTCCTGTTTATCTCTTCATATATATTTGAAATGACACTCGAGTTCCTGCATGAGATTAGGTCCATTAGATG
The DNA here is from genome assembly GCF_963930695.1 of Labrus bergylta. Classification (NCBI taxonomy): domain Eukaryota; kingdom Metazoa; phylum Chordata; class Actinopteri; order Labriformes; family Labridae; genus Labrus; species Labrus bergylta. The sequence continues at coordinate 6,098,203 of NC_089204.1, forward strand.
TCCAGGTCCTTAAATCTGTCATTAGATCATTGACCTGACCTTAGGGGGTTTAGTTTCTGAGGACCACAGCACCACCTGCTGGTCTGAACCACTGCATCAAAAAGACTTGACCTTAACAGAGTCATTGTTGTTAACCTCTGACATCTTCTTCTTGGGCATTCATTTGAAGGCATCACACCGGGTTATGGACTTTATGATGGAGCACAGAGAGAGAGAGAGACGATAGACATGTGAAACTTTAGAGAACACACAGGAAGCTTCTGATGGATGTTACCAGCTGAGCATGAAATACGAGTGTTTGAGAAGCTTAAAAAATCTTAAATCTCTGGACAAATCTTTTGCTTGATTGATTGTCTAATGATATCCTTAACATGTTTAGATCTATCTCTGTACAAAGAAAACAAATAACTGAGAGATTAAGACAGCACAGAGCGCTCACAGTTAATTCTGTCCTCTTTAGTTAACACGCATGAGGGTTTAAAGGAAATTATTTTTCAGTCCAGGCAGCTAATTTTCAGCTGACTCCTCGATTAAATTAAGAAATCTTGATCATTTCCTTTGATGATCGGCTTTGATGGCAAAGAAAATCCACTTTAGGGAGATGATCAAAGAGAGCGAGGACCGTCCAAACTCTGCAGAGACCAGTAAACATCTCTCCTCTGTTTGTCCTGCGATGACACAACAAGGGCAGCTGCCTTTTTAAAAAAAAAAAACACCTTATGCAGAGACGCCAGCAGTGAACTTCACCCAATATTACCTGGACGAGCTGCGAGCTGCGAGCTGTCAACATTTCTAGAAGTGGAAATTTAAAGGAGTTCACCCTGCAAGCCTGCCAAATCTACAAAGCACAGAAGAATGTTCAAGCAAAATGTATTCAGAGGAGTTTGAAGTGAGAGAGAGAGTAAGTATGAACTTCAGGGAACACGTGTCTTTATAAAAAATACAAAGCATAAGTGAGTATCTGTCAAAGGACTGAACCTGAGGATTCAGATTCTAAAAATCTAGTTTTTAAAGTTTAAAAATAAGTATTAAACAAATATAAAGATAACACAGAAGGATTTGTGTTTTTGAAATGATTGCGACTCGGATTTATCGTTGTTGTGTATTTTTTATTTTTTTTTATTTATTGATGTGTGACTCATGTCGTACGTTGTTTTCTCTCATAGTGTATTTAAAGGTTTTCCTATCAGAGGATGTTCTGTAAGAGGGGTGGGCATAATAAGCCCAAGCTTCAGCCCACAACTGTAAAGTGGGTTTAATCTAGGGGGGGGGATGCATACAGCATAGGATCGTGATATTTTGAGTGGGGATATTATATCGATTAATGGCCACCAAGAATTTATATTTTTATTATATTAACAGCAAATAGGCTTTTTACATTTTTAATTGCTGCAGGAAAACATTAAAATATATTTTGCTTTCACACAGTCAGAAAACAGACTTGAAAACTCTGATGCTTCAGCTTCTGATAGATTACATCTATGACATTGATTTTGGTCTTTTAATGCCACAAGGACTTTTATTTTTTTATTTTTAAATCGTGCACATTTGAGTCGTGCAGATGTTTTTAATACTGCGTGCAGCGTTAGGGGTCAGAGGACTCATGCAGTACAGATCCTCTCTTTCATGGACTTCTTCCAAATCCAGAATCCTTTCTGAAGCATCCCACTTCTTAAAAAAAAGGTATTTAAGTGAACTATAATGAAGTCATCACCTACTTAAAAGCAGCTCTCCTACAGAGCACAGAGAGGGGAGTAAGGTGGACGCGGTGCAGCCTCGTGTGTAATTAATGATTCAAGATGCTTGGCTCGCTGTCTCCTCTAACCGTGCGGATAAATCTCAGCGTGGACTTCCCAGGCCTGATAACAATTTATTTATGAGGCCGTAAAGAGAGAAGGAGCCTCTTCTTAGTGGTGGGTCTGTCGTAAAGCATGCAAGCTTCTCCTCTGTGAGGCTGAGACGAGGAGAGAGAGGAGGCGGGGAGCACGGCGATTATATTAAATAGAGAGCGTGTAACTCTGACATCTCATTATATCAAAGAGAAACCAGAGAGCATTAATACCAGCAAGGAGTTCTAACACGGAGACATTCCCTTTAACCCATTTTATTAGGAAATTGTCTTGACAGAAATTCCTGACGTATAATAAATTAAAAGAAAGGCAGATTGGAGGGACAGAAAAGTTGATTGATGAAGAGTCAGAAAAATATGAAGAAAAAGAAACAAGCACTTTTTGGTTTTAAAAAGCTTGTCAAATAGTTCAACCGTTTTATTTTGTTTGTCTTTATAGTTTCACTTATCATGTTGAAAACAAATCCAGATAATACAGTTATTTTTACACAATAATTCTTTTTTTTTTTAGTCTAAATATTTGGCTCAATGCGTAAAACCGAATATGAGTGACTGTTTCATCATTTTGTTTTCATCACAGTAACAATTAGCCGACATTTGTTTTTAACACAGGAGCGTTAAGGTTTGTTCTTTGACAGTATTACTACACACTCTTAGCAGCAACCTCCGGTGTTGGAAAGGGAAGCTAATGCTAAACTGTAAAATCCTGCAGTTCCTCGAGTGTCCATTAGAGGCTGGCTGCAGAAGCACAGGAAGTCACATACACACCCATTCTAAAAAGCCTGTTTTTACAGCACAGATTAACATGTTTACAGCCTGGTTCAAAAAACCAAATAGGTCTGATTAGTTCATGTCTCGATCGACACACACTGAATCTTTTTGATAACTCAGGCGCAAAACTGACATCATTGTTTCCCCTACCATTATATTAGGGGGGCCCCCCCGCCCCCCCGCCCCCCTTGAAGGTCAAGTAAAAAAATATATATATTATTACTATTATTTTTTTAAAGATGTATTTTTGGGCTTTTTGTGCCTTTATTGTAGAGCTAGGATAGTGGATAGAGTCGGAAAATCAGAGAAAGAAGTCATTTAAGGATACCTTTCCGATAGAAAAGGACAGCTGTCATTAAAAGTAACGCATGAACACCAAGATTCCTTCAAGTGTCAGCAGGTCGGCGTGTAGGCGGGACTGTTTGTAAAGAGGTTTAAAACCCGCCTCAGCTCCAGCTCTCAGCCTGTAGTTAGGTTGACTGAAAGTTAGACTGAGACAGGATTTCCAGCATGGAGACCACCATCGATGGGACTCCAAAGCCCCCTGCAGGAACAGACGGGTGACCTCACTCAGGCTTAGTCAGGTAATATTTACAGTGTATGAAATGCTCCCACACGTGCTTTACACTGAGCTAGACATTAGAAAAAAGTATCCTAGAGGGCGCGGCCTCGTACAGACCTCGACTTCTGCTTTGCTGCCGACCATTTGACATTTAGCCGCCTGTCCCTGTAACCGGGTGTAGTAACATCATTTATATTTAGTTTACAGTTCCTCACCAAATTGAACAATCTTTCCTCAAAAAGTTCCACCACTTTCCAAAGTATCCTCTTTCGTTGTGTTTTGCTAGTCTGGCTTCAGCTGTTGGCTACACAGCTCAACACTGCCCCTACAGTTTTCAGTGGTATTGCAACTTTGTTTGCTCTGTATCAGAAGCTTTCAGAAAACAACCAGAAATATGGAAGAAATGAATACAGAGTCTGTATGAATAGTGGACATAGAGCATTTGAGCCTCTGCAGTCAAATCAACGATAAAGCAGGTTATGTTTAAAGGTGACTACATTCCCGACCTGTCAATCATAAGAGCTGCGTTTTATAATCCAAATATGATCAGTTGTGTCTCAAAATAAAGAAGCAGTAATAAGAAGTTAAAGCCATAAAAAGGTCTGGACCAGTGGGTGTTGTATACAGTTTATGAGTGTGACACCTCGGTGCTAAGAGACTCAGCTCTATTCAAACTGTGTTAGTGTTCACTTTATTCTGCGGGGAGTCTAACGGAGGGCAGTAAACCAGCCGTGTGCGGGCGTCACTGCTGTTGTTACAGGCGTGGGAACTCCCTGTGCTAACATAGAATCCAGCTCGTCTGTTGTTCTGTGACAAGATGAGCAAAGGTTAGCAGAATGAAATCATCAGAGATCCAAAGTATCACAGTAAGGATGTAAAAAAAAAAAGATGCAAGAATGGGAAGAAGTGAGAAAGTATGTTTAAGGAGTGGAGGGAAGGGGGGCGCTCTGATTGGGGGGGGGGGGGGTCTCACCTACATGTTACAGGCACCAGCCCACCTCCCCATCTGTCTTCAAGAGGAAGTTAAAAACCAAATTGATTAGAAATTAGATTCTGGGCTTCTGCAGTATAACTGTATTCTGTTTCAGTCACTCACCTTTTGTTTTTGGGGCTTTTTATGCCTTTTATTTAGAGACAGGACATTGGAGGACGACGCCTGTGCATATGTTTGTTTTAAGTTCAGAACATGAAGAACATTTTATTCTAATCAGTTTGCACAGACAACATTAAAACACGTGTGTGTTTACGTTGTTGGAATCAAAACTGTCTGAATTCTTTAAAAAATGATTTGAAGAGCTGTGTGTGTGGAGAAATGTACCTTTAAGAAAATGTGCAAGGAGAGACTTTATGAAACTGGAAGCTTGTGTGTTTTTTCCTCTTTATTTACGTGGAAGTCAAAGACTCTTTTTTTTAAATGTTTTTTTGGTTTTGGTTTCCAAGTGATTATAACTGGACAGACCATCTAGATATCTCGTTTTCTCTTTGAGTGAGGGGCGGGCTAAATAAGATTTATTCTCCTCCCTGCTACTTTACCTAAAAAATTATTAATCTTTTTCTGAGAACATAGTGTGTTTTGACAACAAAGGAAAATGAAACTAAATGAAATATGGAGCATGCACACTAACCACAATGCTCCTGGTGTGACCCTTTATGAATATCTTTTGAATGCGTGTTTTTTCATTTTCCACTTTTTTCACTCTTTATTTATTATGTTTTTTTCTCTTTATTTACTTAGTATTTTTCTCTGGGTTATGATGAGCTTACTGATTTGGTGAGGATTATTAGAAGCCCTCGTCGGGTATGATACGTCACCGACACAAGTCTTTCTTCTCTCCTTGTGAAGGTTGTATTTTATTTGTTGAACTATTGCATGTCTTTTGTGCAAACTAATTAATTAAAATTAATAAAACAATTTAGGGATCAGTGTTTACATTCAGTTCTTGCAGTTCTCGAGCTTTCTTCTTGTAAATAGAAAGCATTGCAGCGTGATCAAGTGAGTATAAGAAGTCTTTTAGGGGTTACTTTGGTTTTCATGCATGCACCACTTAAGTTATGTAATATGTTCAAAGTCATACAATAATAGTGCTTTTATCATATCTGTATATTTACAATACTCTGAGGATGGAGGCGTTCAGTTTTTAGTTTCATGCACGTTGTTTTACCTGAATCTTTAGAACAGGTTAAACCAGCCACAGCGCTCAGATTCAAAACCAGAAAGACAGTAAAGACATTTTTGTAAATAAATATCATGGATGTCATTGTTGCAGAGCTGTGTAAAGTAGCTTCCACTTCTCACACCTCATCAGATCAATTAGCATTTTGTACAGTTATTTAGATGTTTGTTAAAATCCAAACGACAGGCTGAAGAAATGAGTCTGTTCCTAAAAAAGACGCTTTCAGTACTCTGGGTTGATCTGCAGCTTCTGTGTGTTCCTCCACAGCCTGGAGGTCTTCCTCCTCTCCGTCCTGTAGCTTTATCCGCTAACATCCATGTCTAATTCCCTCAGCAGCGTTTCTTTGTGTGCCGCTCTAAGGTATCAGCTCAGGTCAGAAGGTAACGCTCTGTTTACACGATCGTTTCCTAAAGCACTCGTGGTGACCCGCTGGTGTGAAAGTTGACTTTTTCTCTTGGCCTTTGTCAGGGGAAACGAAGAATTGCAACATTAGCTACAGCTACTGGGCGTGAAAGGAGCCTGAGGGTGGGGGGTCCCGAGCATGGGGGGCCCCCCACGCTGACCCTCACCCTGGGCGGGGGCCCCATTAGCCTCGTCATCACAGTTCATTCAGGCAAACTGTAACAGTGTCAGTGACATTTCCCCACAAAGACGCACTCCTTTACACAGTCTATAAACATGCTTCTGCTGGCACATTCATCGCACACTGACACCCTGAAAGAGGCTCTTACAGGGGCCGTTCTCACTGAGGTTGGAGCCGGGGCCTTCCTTAGGCCTTCCTCAGGGGCCACACAAAGACAGGGGTCAGACGCTAATTTATAACACAGCCCCCGACTCTGCTCCCAGGCTCCTTAAACCGCCCGCACAAAGCCACCGCAGCGCATTCTCTCCTCCTGAGTTCTCCCACACAAACAGAGCAAACATTTCTCTGAGGTGTGAAGAGAAGGCCGGCTGAGAAAGTGCAAAAGTTATTTAGTGAAAAATCATTCACTCACGATGTCACCGAGTGCTTTTATCTGCCGCCTGAAAGTTTGAACAAGTGATGCAATATGTAAGGAACTCAGGAGCACCTCGCAGGACAAGAGGAACACAGAGGCGTCTGCACACACTCACTGTTCAGTCCATGTGTAGCTTCAGTATCACCAACCTACCAGCATAACACTTTCATAATCAATCACTCTATAATGGATTACAATTAAAAAAACTGGAATTTTAATGGATGTTGTGCACAGGTCTCTTTTTGGAGTTGCTTAGCTATAAAGCTAACAGAAAGGTGAAATTTGATGCAGGTATTTGTTCTACTGAAGGTCGTCTTTTTATGGAGGATCGACAATGAACACAACAGAAACTCTGCAGGATGTGCAACATTAGATACATATGTTTATTTATTTTATTGTTTATTTAAAATAGGGAGAGTGTGCATTAATGACCATTAACATGTGAAATTGCCAGATTGTAGCTATAGCTTCATTTACGTCTGTAGTCTCTTGATAAAGTGACCTTCAGAGTTAAAGTGCATGAAGTGACTAAAGTGCTACAGGAGGTAAATAGTTGGAGTGTTAAAATACTGAAGTGCTGGAGTATGTCACATGATTTTGAGGTTTTGGTGTAAAATGCACATTTTCTCTTTTGCCTGTAACTTTAAAGTGCTGGTTCGATTGCACATATACTGAAATGTGTTTGAACATACTATTGCACAGGGTTTAGAAAATATAGATATGATATTCCTCAATTCCAAGAAAAAGAAGAATGTCAAAAAACACGTAAAAAAGGAAGGTGTTCAGCTCCCAATGAGCAAGTCCATCTCAAACAGGGTAACGCCTCCATCCAAAAGATCTTACTTAAAACACACAGAACAGGAAAAAGAACTTTGTTGACACAGCGTCTTGAACGCCGTTCAAAGACTTTATGTTAAAAAAACCCACCAATATCTAAGTAGAGATGACGTTTCAGCTTTTCTTTTTATCAAAATCTTTTCTCTGTAAACATACAACCCCCCCCCCCCCCCCCTTCAGTCTGACAGAGACAGCATCCTATCCACAGACAATCCTCATGTATCTCAAAAACCCCTCAGAGCAACACCTGCCTGTTTCTAAAAGTCTCTCCCTCACTGCGGCCTCCATCCCTCCCCGACTCCTGTCCAGATTACACGCATTGATTGACAGCTAAACTGAGCCGTAATAGACAGTCCATATGAGATTATGAGGGTGAAACGGGGGGCCATGTCATGATTATATTGACAAGATGACTTACCATAAGTTGACCGCTCGGACTGGACTTAGCACACAATGGCCCGGCTGAGCGCAGTCACCCATTGTAAGTAAATGTTGAGAATTTGGGAGAATGTTAACATTGTGAAGAATGTGCTGGGTGACGTCTGTGTGAATGGGTGGGGGCTGGCCCCCCGACAGGACCTTTGACTCTTCTGGACAGCATTCCCCTCGTCCCCCTGTTAGCATAGAGCTCCTCAGTGACGCCCCCCACCGCCAAGAAAACCACGCAGGAAAGACGGGGCGCTGAGGGGGAGCGAGGACGCTGCTGCGGTCACACAGAGGTTAACGGATAAGTCAACTCCAGCCAACAAGACCGCCAACTAAAGATGGGGAGGGGTCCTCTTAATGAAGGTGGAGCCAACTTATGAGAAAATGTTAGGAGTGGATAAGACAGAGAAGCGTCTGCTGAGTTGTTACTGCATCACACTCCACGTCTTAAACTGAATGTGAGACCACCTGAACTCTTGACCTGGTTACCTGTGAGGCAAAACCAGAGACTGCCCTGTGTCCAAAGACCCCCAAAGGTCCTGAGAGATCCCAGGTCCTCTGTGTGATGATTGGATTGGTTTGCCTGCGTGTATATTTGTCTTAAATTGTGCATTACAAAGATACACCTTTAATCGGTTCTGCACTGCCCCTCATTTCAAAGTCTCAAACGTCTGCAGGTAAACAAGGTCAAACTGGTTAGCTGCGTGTGGCTAATGTTAGCCGTGCTCGCTCCATCGGCCTTAGGCCTTTTCACTGGTTTACTGTATGTCCACCTGTGCAGAGGTGAGAGGTAGAGCTGGACGATATATCAAGTTTTTAAGATATATCAATATATTTTCAAAAATGATATAGGGTAAGACAATATGGTTAATATCGATATAGGTTATGTTGCATTTAAATAACGTTATAGGTGTCTCCAAACCCCCTGGACTAATCTGAGGGCCTCAGAGACGGTGGACTCCTTTAAAAAGGACCTGAAAACGCTCCTCTTTAAAAGAACCTCTTCCCTTAAATCTCTGCTTTTAGATCTTGCTTTATGCTTAGGTTTCTTAACTCTGATTTAACCTTTTGACTATTGCTATTGTTTTTATGGTTCTATTGAAATTGTAGCACTTTGAGATTTTCGTTTAAATGTAAAGTGTGTTATATATAAAATGTATAATTATTATTATGTAGAGTTGCCACTCCGCCTATTTCTCATCCAACCGTCTGTCCCTCTTCACCCTGCTACTCCTCTTTTTTTGTATTTAAGTAACATTTTGATTTTAAAATAGTACTTTTTAATTTCACAAACTATTTATTTAACAAGCTAGTTTATTTTTCACGTACAAGTTGATCTTGTGCAACTGACAGTTAATAAAAGACATATCGATATATATCGAGTATCGCCATTCAGCTAAACAATATGGAGAGAGGAGTGTTTGTCCATATCACCCCGCCCTAGGTGCTGTACCTCCAGGACTGATAAAGAGGTAAAAGTTGAGCAGCTCTCAGATTCACTTTAACATTTCATATGTATCACTGAACCAGGCTGTTTGAAAAAGTGTGAATGTAATCAGAGCAGCAGCTTCTTCATTTGTTCTCATGACACTTCAGGGAAGAAACATTTTCCCTAAATGTTTTCATATTTAGGACTTTGGGAAACACTGCTTCTTTTGTTAGTTTCTATAATAATAATAATAATAATCAAGATGGTCAAAACTGTAGATGCTACATTTCTTAACTTCCATCGCTATGGGAACAATAATAAATACAAACGTAGAGAATAAGCAAAACAAAGTAATTTGTACTCGGATAACATTCATGATATTAACTACAGGAAACTTAATATATAAGCTAAATATTTAACAAATTATTGACATATTAGGGCTGGATTTAAATTTTTGACCTAAGATATAGATTTTATTAAAATTTTGATCAGGGAAAGAATTCAAACATAAGACAAATATTGCAAAAAATGTGCATATTCTAAATATTTAAAACCTGTTTTTAGAGATTTTGTATCTGTAACTTTAGTTTTGCTAACTTATGCATTTATGTGAGAGTCTTTGATTTCACAGAAACTCTCCTCTGATGGTGCAGACAATGAATAAATCAAATGTAACGCCCGATATCATCACTTCTGTTGTAGCTGCCATGTTGCACAGCACCCACGTGACTGTGGTTGCCATGAAAACACAGAAGTGAGTTACAAACTTGTGTCAGAGTGAACAGACTTGACAAAACTCTCACAGAAGAAGTTTGCTAAAAACTGTTTTTGCAGGAAAGAAGCGCGACTCAAAGAACAAAGAGTTTAAAAAGAAATCAAGTTAATGTTCTTTTCAGGTGCTGGAGAGAGATTTCTACACGTCTGTGTCCCCACACCTTTAAGAGACTGCTGGAGCATGGTGTGTGTGTGTGTGTGTGTGTGTGTGTGTGTGTGTGTGTAAGAGAGAGAGAGAAATAAACAGGCCCACTATGAGCAGAGGGACACTGAGGAAGATTAACCTCTGCTCCTGCAGGCCTCCCAGGGTGAGAAAGCAGTTTACACACACACACACACACACACACACACACACACACACACACACACACACACACACACACACACACACACACACACACACACACACACACACACACACACACACACACACACACACACACACACACACACACACACACACACACACACACACACACACACACACACACACACACACACACACGTATGTCTCTTTTAAATAGCTGCTGTATGTAAAGGAAGAACAAAACGAGTGTCTGTTCTGCACATGCCAGACTTGAAATATGCATTAGAAATTACAAATGCTATCAAGTGTTATCGACACACACACACACACACACACACTCCCTCACTGCTGTGTTTAATAAATTCATCCTGGCATTATGGAGGATCTCCTGTGATTATCCAGTCCTCCCTCTTGCAGCTCAACATGTCTATTGGCTGGAAAGCGGCCGGCCTCCCTCCTCTCTTTCAGCCTGTTGTTCTGGGAAAAGCCTAAAGGGAAACATTTAGATTGGAGGGCTCTTTGAGACGCTGTGACAGTTGACTGATGACCGTCCATAAAATGACAAAGCATCGCTGTGTGGTGGCCAGTGCGGCCCACTGCTTCCCCATGGGAAACTAATTGCTTTGAATTGTTAACGGCAACATTATTTTTCTGCCAATCATTGCTTTTCAATGCCCCGAAAATGAGCATGAAACAAGTCTTTTCAGCGAACAAAACAGTTAAATGTCCCCAATGTTGATCAAATTAACTTCAGCACTGTGACAATGGACTATATTTGTGTGAAAATAATGGAGGGCCACAAAGGACGCCTTTATGCCAGGATTTCACAGTTGTAATGTAAAACTGTTCTCCCCTGAACCGGACCAGCCGCTCTGAATGGAGGCTGGAAAAAAGAAACAAACTCACACGTACAAAAGGGAGTTTTTTTTTTCTTTAAGGAAGAGGTAAAAAGAAAGTGTTGATTTTATCTCATGCTTCCATTTCACGCTCTGATTTGGTAGCCATGTTTTCTGTCCTCTAAAAAGATCTGAAATGAGCCGTCACATTAGTCATCCTGTGCAGGAAAGCAGGGATTCCTTGCTCCTTGTAACTTTACAGCACTTGTCAGCAGACACTTTAACATCACTGCTTGAAGAGGAATTACTGTATCTTTAAACCTGAGCTCTAATTTTACATATAAACTAACTTTCATGGCTTCATGAGGAGATGATTATAATAAAGACGATCCTTTTTGTCGAGTTAAAAAAAACTGAGAAACAGCACTTATAACTCCTCAGAGCAGCCACACACTTTGAAAAAAGGTGATTATCTAACCTGCAGAATGTGGGAGTGACTGGTGAACAACTAGCCTGAATTTAAGACAGTTAAGACAGTTTCCATCACGATTTTGTGGCGCCGCATCCCACCTGCAGAGCACGAGTCAGCAAGGTTAGCTTGAAACTGGCTTGATAACTTTGCCCGAGTTGTCCGTTAACTTGACTTGAGCCACTTTGCTCAGGATGATCACAGTGTCTCCCCCTGGTGTCTCCACCTGGTACTGCAGCTGTGAGTGACAGCTGGCCTCAGTCATGAGCGTTACGGATCTGTTCATTGGCATTTAAAAATAGACCACAAATATAAGACGATCTTGAAAAAAAACATCTACATATTTGGGCAAATATGTTCGTTTTTTGTTCTTGTTTATTGAGTGACTGTGACATTTTAAAGTGTTGGTTCAGATCTAACTCAATGTTTGTGTAACCAAAAATGGACGTTATTTGATTTTCAACCAATGATTACATCACAGCTGCTACATCCTGTTTCACAGCTAAGGCAGGATCTTTCTGTATCTATTCATTCACTCTCTAAATGTTCAGAAATACTGAAACAACTCATGAAAAGTGCTTTCTTTAAACATGAATTAACTATTTTTTACATTGTGTGAAGATCAAAACTATTAAACCTCCACATGAATATCAAACAATGATTCTCTTCTTCAAAGCTTTGCCGAGTCAGAGGGTAAAAAACACTCAGCACATGTGAGCTCTTTCAAAGCACAGGAAGACAAGCGGGGGTCCCATTTCAAGCAGAGCTGGGTTTCCCTCTCATGTTCGCGGCCCACACATCAGCACAGCTAACAGAGCTGCGCTTTTTTTGTTGTTGATGTGACTCAATGGTGAGGTCTGGCTGGCTAAACGCTGTTCCTTCTCAGCATTGTTCCCTCAGGGCCTTGAAGCACTTTGGAGATAAACACCGTTTAGCAGTTAAAAGGGCCACAGAGGAAAAGGCTTATCAGATGTCTTCTCAATGGGGCCGTAAGCTGCTTTATGAGGCCTGGGCCCCAGATAAGGTGGAGGTTTGAAGCCCCGGCTGCAGAGCTCCGGCCCCAGCACTGCTGTGTGATCGGGCTCCTGTGCCGGCTGCATCCTGGAACTCAGCTGTCGGTGTGCTCAGCGGCCCCCTCCTCTCCTCTTCCATCCAGCAATGAGAGATTAGAGCTCAGAGAGGAGAGAGAGAGAGGAGAGAAACAGGAGGGGGAGTTTGGCTTTAGTTATTCCCCCTGTCCTCTTTTCCTGCTCTGCTTTCTGGGGGTAGGAGTCAGAGTCAGGACAATGGCCAAAAAGATGGTTCCCAACCAGCCGCTGAATGGGAACACTGTTGGTGGTAGCGCTTCATTCAAAGCGCGGCCCGGGCACATTGTCCTCCAGGATCGGCGGAGGAGAATGGAGTTTGCTGGTGGCTGCCAAAAGGTTAGCAGCCCCTGTGAAAGGACCGACCCATTATTCACTGCCCTTTACAGAGCCCGAGCAGCCTTTGTGCTCCTCCTCTCTTCCCCTCTGCACCGCCAGCTTTTTCTCACTCTGCTGCTCCGGATCTGCGCCCGACGGTCTCCCCCAAAGTGAGCGAGTGAGGCGCGATGCCACTGCCACCCCACCCCTGTACCCCTGAGCAGGGAACACCAGGCGCATATAACGACCACCCCACCACCGCCGCCGCCGCCACCTTGTCTCACATCCCCACCCCTGTCAAAAAAAGGAACCTTTAAATGATATGGCCCAGAAGTAACAACAGGGTTAGCATTCACAACACAAGGGGATTTAGAAAGAGGGAGCGTGGAAACTGCCACTCAGCCAACACCACTTCTATTCAACCCCCCCAGACACCCAACTAAATCTCCGCTCTTTAGGTGTGTTTACAAGGGAACCTTTAAAAATAAATCAAGTGAAAGAGCATGATGGAGGCAGAGGAAACACAAAGAAAACACTTGAATGTAAGGCCCTTTTGAAACTTCATTATGCCAGTAAATCCAGGTGATAAAAAAATGCAAAAGCTGCCATATTCTCTAAACGTCCCGTCCATTAAATGTGGGCTGTTTCTTTCATCAAATCAAGAATCAAGCACAGGTGAAATACGACCTCATAGAGAACACTTTAGCCTCATATTTCACACTCACGGTGATAATGTATGCCACCCATATGTGCATGTACTTATTCAAAGTGTGTGCGTAGGGGGGAGGGGGGGGGGGGGGGGGATGCTGTTTGAATGGGAGGTCACCTGCTGCGGGGGCTTTCATACTGTGTCAGCACGCTCAGGTGAGGAGCAGAGGTTACACTGTGCACTCTCTCATTCTGCACCGCTGTAAATGGATATCCCATAAATCACAGCGTGGCCTAGGAACGGATGGCCTGTTTGTACAGACGCTGGCTTTCCAGAGAGCAGGGGGGAAGACATCTTTATTCAGACTTTGAAAATTAATAATGTTGACTTTATCGTCCCTCTTGGGAGGAAGAATGTCTAAGTGGCATGGCAATCTGCCTATTAGGTCATGATCGGAATTTGTAAAATTGGACATTTCCACCTCATTGTGTTGCAACAGTAAGAGTCAAAGGGTGATCTAAAAGTTTGGGGTTAGTCCTCTGTGGATCAATTCCCACAGCTATGGCACGTAGTTCAGTGATTTGACCTGAGAGACCGAGCCCATAGGACAATAAATCCACTCAGTTTATATATATGACCATCCTCAGGACAGTGATTCTGTTCTTCCTAGATTGTAATTTGATTGCATAATTGTTGCATAATTATTCAAGGGACATGTTTTGGCTTGATGATGGTGCAACAGAGACATTTAGGGGAGTCACCTACACGTTAAGGTTCAATCTCTGTAAACATTGAATATCTAATGGAACTCTAAATGAGATAAGAAGAGCAAACATTTGAGATATCTACTGAGGACAAATTAACTAAGCGTAAAGTAACTCGGCGTAAAGTTGGGGTGAGCCGATGTGACCTTTGCCCTAATAAAAAACAGAGTTTCCAAGGTTATCTGAAGGGGGCAGAGACCACTGACACTCTGTCAAGTGTTTTTAGAGATGCACTGGACCACATGTTGGACACATCGCTAAGACGACCAATCAACAAATGCGTGCATCCTTCTCCTGGTGGTGGTAAAATGAGAATGGATGAAGGATGACACAGAAGAAGAAGAGACAACACGTCTAAGTAAGGCAGGGAAAAAGAACAGATTAAAGAGAGTGCACAGACCGTGTAGTGAGTCAGACCCCCAACTTTACAGTCAGATATAATCCTGCTGGTCTACGAGTAAAATCTGCTCTGCGCCTGTCTCACTCTAAACCCCCGTTGCCATGACAACATCCTCCTTAATAAATCCAAAAACTTGAAGGTAAGGTGTACAGCTTCATAATCAGCCTGTTAAATAAATGAAAAGAGGAGCACAGACTCTTCCTTAGATCTCATCAAGACTTCAATATGGATGAAAAAGCAGCAGAGAGGTGGAGGTGTGGCCAGGTGTGTGTGTTACCTGTCTAAGACGTAGCCCAGCGCCTTCTGCCTGGTCCCGGAGTACACAGACGGGCTTTTCTCCCAGGCCACCAAGTTGGACGCATCGTGGAAAAGGTGGATGTTGACCAGATCAAAGGAGCTGCAATCAAAGAGAGAGAGAGAGAGAGAGGGCCTGAGTGACCCGATTGGACCCGGACATCCACTGCTTTGTAGATTCATTATTTCATCAACTGATCTTATCGTTTTAATGCAGTTATCATCAGCGACTTAAAGGCTGATAAAAGCTCACTGTTTGGATTAGGGTTTGGAATCAAACAAAATCATATTGGATCACATGTCAAGTCTGAGTGGGTTCACGGGGTTCGCTGTACCGGCTGATGGCCTCGCCTTAAATGTACGGACTTAAATGTTTGATCATGCAGTTCTAATAATGTGTAATGAAGCTAAATAAATAAAAAACTAGATTGATTGTTTCCATCAAACACTGGTTCTGGCTAACATGCTGCAATCTTTTCATAGAAAGAACTCATGGTGGATAAGTCCCGTGTCTTAGTAAAACCCTCAGAGCCTGTTTCCCCCCCCCATCCCCGAGTTCAAACTTAGACTACCTGTAAAAAAAAACTAAGTTGTGTTTAATGCAAAACTTAATGAAGGAAGGGGGCCACAGTCTACACAGCTGGGGTGGCCCACGTGGGGGAGTGAACTATGCAGGGGTGGCATGACGTTTGTGAGCACTGACAGTTGTTCACTGATATGTCTTACATGTAATGAAATACAATCCATAGAGAGAGACATTTATGAATGAAGGCATCAGATGAGAACGTCAGTGATGATTTAAAAGATTAAGCCTTTAACAGGCACCTGAAATTAAAAAGAACATCTTACAGGGACATAAAGCTGAAAGCTTCTTTTAGTTATTATCTCCCTGTGGATATCATGACGTACAAACAGAAACCTGGTTCCTGTCAGTTTGTCCTCTCGGGGGAGGAGGGGTATCTCTCTCCACAGAGTGATGAACAGCTCCCTGCTGATCCCATCAGTCTGAGCTGTTTGTTAGCACGCTGCTCTACAGGAACGACTCTTATCTCGAGAGGTTTATTCTGCACTGACATGCCCAACAAATGAAAACATGCACGTCTCTGACTATCTCTGATCTGATAGCCCACCTCCACACCCCCCCCCCTCCCCGCTTCTCCTGTCAAACGTTATGCCCCTATTAAATGCTTACCGTTTCAGCTCCTTAGTTCTCATGTCATCCCTCTATTAGATTACAATCCCCGTCTCTCTCTCTCCCCCCCCCCCCCCCCCCGATCCCCTGCTCTGCACACTGGAAGCCAGCGTTTGTATTCATCCCACAGCGCTTCAATTGCATGTAATGTTTTCTGTCATCTGTCATATGGAACTGCTTGTCTAACGAGATTACATCTAATCAAATCGCTGCTGGTCTCTGCAGCAAACCGTCCAGAGAGGGTTCAGACCTGAGCAGCAGGGAGAGTTAGACCTGGACCGTCAGGGTCTGATCTTCATCTCTGATCACACTGATTCAGGGTTCAAAGCAACATGAAGTGTAATGTTTCAATGCAGTAAAAACTCACCAGTCAGGCAGCGCCCATCGAGTTCTGATGAATCCCTTTCTGGACCACTTGCACTGCAAAACACAGAAACTCAACTCAGTCAGTCAAAAGTAGAATTTAACATCATTAAAGCTGATTCAGACTTTAAGGAGAAATGACTCTCTGTCTGAGTTAACCCTCAGATGTTTCATTTGTTCCTCTTTATTTGTGAAAGATAAAAACAACCTGCAAAGATTCACCATGAGACAGATTATATAAAACATGGTGATTTCACACGACCACAAAACTCCTGAAAAATAAAACCTGGTAAATTCCTGGAGATGTTCGGGGTGAGCTGAATGTGTGAACGTAAACATCGACATCTGAAGCTCAGACTTTACGCAGATAGTTTCCTGCCAGCCCTCTAAAAATAAAATCCATCTAAAGTAGCCCAGAAAATTTAAGTTTGAAAAGATTCAGTAACAGATACCCAATAATGATAAGCAGCAATCATTTATAATCACTCGGCACTTTCAGCAGGTTAATTAATGGCTTGTCAAGTTCTTTGGGTTATGTTATTGAATACATTTTTTTTTTTTTTTAGCAGAGTGCAAAGGTGTTTAAGTTTGATATTTAAAAAACAACAACAGTTCCTTTAAAGGTATTTTTTATTATTTATAATTATAATACACTTCTTGCAGTATTGTGCTGCTGTAACACAGTACATTTCTCAGTTGTGGGATGAATAAAGGTTTATCTTATTTCGTCTTCAAATGGATCCGATCTCTTAAATCTGTCATTAGCATCTGTTCTCTTTTCTCATATAGACATTAGTGTTGTATGTTCTTTATTTGAATTTCTGTATTGTATCTGCTCTTTTCATTTGTTATAATTTCATCTTTTTATTTTCTTCATTGCTGCCCGAATGATCATCACTAACATTTTGTTGTCTGCATAAAATTACATTAATACTCTCATCTCCTCTCTGATGCAATTTCTGCTGGTAGTTTTTTTTTTAATAATAGGAATTTGAAAACCGGAAAAAACTCTCTCCTCTCCTCTCCTCTCCTTCTTTCCTTCTTTCCTCCTCTCCTCTCCTCTCCTCTTTTAGGTCACTTTAGTTTCCAACATGTCTGTCTAATAATACAGAGCAGCACACTGAACAGCCTGTAGAGTTAAAGGGTTAAATAAATCACACAGAGAGTATAACCTCAGTGTTTGAACGCTGCAGAAATCTCTCCTGCAGCTGTGTGATCAGATCCCACCAGCCTCTAGTTATTATTATCCAATCACAAGTCGGAGATGTTTCTGAAACAGCACATGATTCAGCGTGAAGCTGCAGATTAAATGAGACAAATTGATGCTGCGAGTGTTCTCATTCTGAATAATAAATACGTCTCCTTCCCCTCTCTCTCTGATTCTCCTAATGGGGAGTTAACTGTGCTGATGAATAAACTAATTACGGGCCAGGTCACATAATTACAAATTGACTAATTTTATTTAAAAAACTCTGATGCAAATTAAAAGGCTAAGAGGTATTTGATTGCGCCTCACATCCTTCAATCTGCATTAGTGCAAGATTAACTGTATCAAATTGAATTACATTAGCATACTTGAATTAATCCATAGTGCCTGTGCAGGATGTATGGGCCCAATTATATCTCGCCATCCCGATCCTGCAACTTTGAAAGCAGCAAATGGAAGAAGATGTGAGATTCAGACGGCAGGAGAACGGTTCCAGCTCAGACAATAAGTAGAATATCATGAAAAGAGAGACAAAAGGTTTGAAGTATAGAAATAAAAAACATCCCTATTTAAGAGCTCTATAAAGATGTTCCAACCAAAAGGTTAAAGGTCAAAATGTCCTGTTTTATATTAATTTTAGGGAATAAGAAAAAGGTGGTGATAAATGTTGTAATCAGAGTAGAATCAACTTGTGTTTTTTGAAGGAGGTGAAATACAATCGAGAATTGTCTGCAAAAAAAAGTCACTTAACAATTAAGTGCTGTTAATCACCGCCGAGCGGTTATGCTGTGCGTCCCGCGTACAGAGGCTACAGTCGTAGGTTTGAATCCTGCCTCAGCCCTTTGCTGCATGTTGCCCCCCTAACTGTCTCCTCCCAATATTTCCTGTCTCTCTTTAGCTGTCCTATCTAATACTGTAAAGGCAAAAATAGCCCCCTCCCCAAAAAAAAGAAAAGGAAATATTACAAAAGACAATTTTAAAGACTGAGCGATGGATTTTCTGTGTGAATTAAATCAACCTGACGAGTCTAAACTCAAGCAATACATCAATTACACTTTTTTTGTTTGTTGCTGTATAGAATTTCTGCTCTGTGAGAGTTTGTTGATGTAAAGTAAAGAAAGTTTAAGAGTGAGGACGAAGAGGACGGACAGGATGGGGGGGGGGTGAAGTTGCTCCGTGCCCGCTCGATCTCTGACTGCAGCCGGAGAGTTTAATCTCGATTTAATTTTAAGAGCCATTAACTATAATCACAGCATTAAAATCCATCATTTCACTGACACCTGGTCCCAGAGTGGCCCGTTCCCCGCACGCATGACGGATTGACCCCAGCCGCCCCGTGCTTCACCGCTTCCTTACAAACATGATCACAACACACACAGAATTTAAGTATTGAGGATTTAAAGTTGTCACAAAACCTGATTCCCAAAGTTTGATACGATACTATTAAAAACGTAATTATATCAATAACTAAGTTTTGAATCCACGTCAAAAACAGAAGTCCTAGGCACCAAATGTCAGGTCATTTCTTGTTTTTAATCAAAAAGAAAAACTCCTGCACACTCTCTAAATTGCACAAATGTGTTGACAACTCTTTGGTACCAAACCTGTTTAAAACTTGTGGTATTAAAAACTATCAAAGTATCGAGAAGTCTGACGACCTGAAGGGAATTAAACATCTGCATACTCCAAAATATGATTGACTCGGCCATCTATTTCACTGGATTTATGTGCTTTCACTTTGTAATAGGAGGGTTATCTCCAGCAATCAATCAAAGCACAGAAGAAGAAAACGCTCGCTCCCCACAAATGTTGTTGATAAAACAATAAATTACCAATACAAATTGTGCCCACAAATTTAGTTTTTGGTGCTGTGTTGTTTGAATTTTACTAGAAACAGATAAATTTGCTAATAATCTTTCATTTTTATTCATTTACAAATTAGACATATTGTTGCAGAAAATGGATATGTGACGTTTAATCCCAGCGTACATCAGGTTTGGTGATATAAAGACTCAGGTGGGTGGCGGTAGCGGTGGTGGGGGGGGAAGGGGGAGGGGGAGTCAAAGGGCGACGGTAAAAGGTCTGAGGCTCGGGGTGACATTGGCTGACCTTCCACAGGTCAGCGGTGGCGTCTCCGCCCATGACAGTGATGAACGGCGGCTACACGGAGGGTCACATCCAGAGGGTGTCAGGAAATATACACATACGGCGAATGACTGGGACACACACACAAACACACACGCACATGAGGAAGAGTAGAAAAAAGACAGGAGGTACAAAAAAAGACAAGATGGAGGAAAAAATAGACCATCAGATTCAATGGAAACTGTAAACCACTACATAAAGAACTCCCCAGTTGTGACCAATGGAAAGTGACGCTCCGATAAAATGTCATATGGGACACACACACACACAAACACACACACACACACACACACACACACACACACACACACACACACACACACACACACACACACACACACACACACACACACACACACACACACACACACACACACACACACACACACACACACACACACACACACACACACACACACACACACACACACACACAGTCCATGTCCATGTCCAACACCCTCCAGCCACCGTTTCGCGGTCCATCCCGTTTGATTCTCTGACCTTTCTTATATTTCAGCTCAAAGTCCGACCCCCATAAATAATATCATGGCGGGTGATGTTTGCAGGGTTGGGGGGGGGCGCTGATAGAAGAGTGCAGGGCAGGCAGGCAGTGAGGGAGGGAGGGAGGGAGGGGGGTCGGGGAGGGTGATGGGGGGGGGGGTTACACAAAAGCCCTGTGACAGAAATGCACTGTGAGTAATAAGTAATACACACAAACGTTGATTGATTTGAGCCCTGCTGGACACTCACATTTATCTTTATTCCATCATCCAGGGGGGCATTAAATAAGAGGGGGCGCCTCACATGTGGGTTTATACGACTGGACAGCGTGTGTGTGTGTGTGTGTGTGTGTGTGTGTGTGTGTGTGTGTGTGTGTGTGTGTGTGTGTGTTATAAGGTTGCAGCACATGTACAGAGAGCTGTTTCTGTCACTGTCTTCACTCTAATATCTCTCTCAGCTGATGTAGAAACACAGTGTTTGTGATTTATTCGCATGGTTAATTAATTAGATAATTAAGTATTTGAAGGGCCTTGATTTTAAATATTCGGGGGTCCTAATGACCCCTAGGCATGAGAAAGTTGGAGTTTGTGTGTTTTACATTTAGTGTGTCATAATAACTCCCACA
Organism: Labrus bergylta; assembly: GCF_963930695.1. Taxonomy (NCBI): domain Eukaryota; kingdom Metazoa; phylum Chordata; class Actinopteri; order Labriformes; family Labridae; genus Labrus; species Labrus bergylta. Next base: position 6,119,178 of record NC_089204.1, read on the forward strand.
GCACTCTTCTACCCTGCCCTCTTCAGACTTTTACAGTGATCCTGTGACACCGCTGAAATGCCTCTGTTACCTCCTCCCATGCTGACACGGCGGTGGGATGACTTGCTCAAACAATCTCGCCTCTTTCACATTTACATGGAAGACGAGGGGTGACACTATGAAGGGGTAGTGGTTTGGGATATAACGATCTTTCTAATCCCGTTATTTAAACTGATGCTGCCGGTGTTTTTCTGCTCTCTATTTTTACAAGTTACTAACGAGCCTCTTCAATCGAAATGGAGGCAGGCGATCATATCAGCAAGGTCCGGACCTCAGTTGTTAAATAAAAATGTTTTTTGTTTCCAGGCAAGGTAAATCGACCCAGTCTGTGAATTGACATCGTTTTTAGGTGTTGCCGAAGAGCGAGAGAGCACGGCATAGCTGGAGTGTCACATATACACACAGTCAGACATGCACACACACACACACACACAGCGCTGTGCTCCCTCGCTGGCTCTGCTCATCCTGTCTCACTCCTGTAACGCCTCTGTCACTACCTCTGAGGACAGTACAGAGGGGGGAATCATTTCGTCCCCCCATCATGCCAAAGGGACGAGAAATATCTTGCCTTGAAACAGCAGTCTTAATAACGGTAATATCGCACCTTCTAGACCAGCAACTACTGTGTTTCAGCCTCCAATTATCACTGTTTTTCTACTGGAGTCTGGTGGCTTTAAAAGGAGCAGGCTGTTTCTGGTTCATGCAAGAATACAATAATTCAAACAACCAGTTCAAACTGAACTAAACTGAACTGAACTGGTTTATGAAAAGTATTGTATTCTTGCATCATAAATTAGTGGATCCATTCCACTCATCCTGAACCCTATTTTGTCATTTAGTCCCCAAAATAAATAACAGATGACTGTGATGAAGAACTACTTGAGTTCCTGTTTAAGAACATATGAAGCAGGCACAGTTGGGTTTTCTGCTGCAGAGTACAATTTAAAAATCAGATATTTATTCAAAATCTGTCTATATTGGAAAAAAAAAAACATGCTTTCATTCCAACATTATGGTGTCGTTAATGATCTGCTTGCAGCCTCGTGCATCACAGCCGTCACAGAGAACAGCGTCCGTGTCACAGGTGTCTCCTCTGGGTGATAAACGCAGAGAGCATTTTACAAGCGATGCCACTTTAAATGACTTCATCTCCTTAACGTCTCGTCCATGAATCAGGTGCCGAGCTTAAATCAAAGCAGGAGAACACGAGGGAAGTTAACTTTCATCGGGGGGCAGAACTTGAAAGTAATCACGGCCCTGTATCAGAGCACACAACAGAGGGCAGCATGAAAAGTCAATGCTTTTATGGACGCGCTCGCCGTGCCAAACAACAAATACAAACTCTTATGGATGTTGATCTACAGCCTGTCCACGGCCACGTCTCTCTCTTCTCTTCGGTGTAGAACAATCAATAGCAAGGGCACATTAAGGTCTGGGTCGTATACTTTATTTATATAAGGCAATGACAAATCCTTATGATGCAATGGGGTTTTTTTTGGAGGCGTGTATTACCGCGCCAAACAAATAAATATATTAATGCCCGCTGGGGAGGTGGAGAGATTGACGGAACAACGGGAAACGACAAGCCGCCAAATCCATCACGCCGACCTTTCAGAAGAAATGCACACACTATTTTGTCCACTTCTTTCTTATTCAGCATTTCAATTAATGTCCCCGCCGCTCTCTCCGTCACCGAGGCCATAACTCAGACCGGATTACGGAAAGAACCGATGTTTTGCATATGGACGGGCTGTCACTTAAATCAGAATCAAGCAGGAAGTGATTTTATCCAATATTTCATGTTATGACACTTGAGTCTGGACACTTTTGAAAAGCTAAGAGAAAAAGCCATCAGGGGCATGATGGAAATGAAAATGGATCTAATCAAAGGAACATGACTCAGGATGAGACGGACTCGCTGGATTTGATTTCTGATTGTTTCTGATGTTTAAAAAAAGAAAAAGCTGCTCTGCACTCAAGAAGTTAAACAACTAGTCGATTATATGAAACGTTAACTACTCCATACTTTGAAAGCAAAGATGGCGTACACATGGGACGCCGGTTGAGCCTCGTGGTTAGAGTCTGCACCCCCCGTCGGAGGCTCAGCAGGTTCGAGTCCGTCCTCGACATTAGCTGCATGTTATCCCCCAATCTCTTCGTCTGACATCTCTCTTCTCTATCTAATATCTAATTAAGACACAAATGTCACACTAAGAATGATCTTAATGGGGCGCTGATGGCCTAGTGGTTAGGTCATCTACCCCATGTATTGAGGCTAAAGACCTCTAAGGGGACGGCCCACGTTCAAGTCCAGCCTGTGGCTCCTTTTCCACATGTCATTTCCCACTCTCTCTCTAGCTCTCTCTTTTCAGTGATATTCATAGGCTTGGTCTTGTCTCTGTCCCGACTCAGTCTTGATCCCTAAAGTTCTTGGTCTTGTCTCGGTATCGCCCTGCCTTGGTCCTGGTCTTGACTTTGTCAGGATCTCTACATGTTGTGGTCTCGTCTCGGTATCGATCCCTAGACGTCTTGGTCTTGTCTGGTTCTCGCCCTGGCCTGGTCTTGGTCTTGACTCTGCCCCTAAACGTCTTGGTCTCGACTCGGTCTCGATCCCTAAAGTTCTAGATCTTGTCTGGTTCTCGCCCTGCCTTGGTCTTGGACTTGACTCAATCTCGAGCCCTAAATGTCTTGGTCTTGTCTCGGTCTTGGAGCACTCTGGTCTTGGTCTTGTCTCGGTCTCGGTTACTGTGGTCTAGACTACAGTACTACTTTGAGCATGAGGGGAGAGCAGCTAAACCAGACGGGGCCTCACAGGTTTATTTAATTTTAGACTCTAAAGTCATGTGGTCCGTGTAGCAGCAAACACAGGTGTAATAATATCACTTTATGACCCAGTTTAAAGACACTTTGATTACATTATAAGCTGGAGGCAAAAGAGGAACTTTAGAACAAGAACTTCACCGACAGTTTATTAGTAAAAAGTTTAAAAATCCCAAGAGGACTTCCTCTCATGTCTCGTGCTTTCCACGACTCAAAGACGTTTAACCATCAGAGAGAAGAGAGAGAGAGAGAGAGAGAGAGCAGACTGTGCTCACATTAATGTGGAGCTCAGAGAATAAGGAGCGTTCTTCTCATATAAAACCCCTCCAGGTGATGATTTGATGATTAAAATAGTCGTTCATAAATGTTATCTTAGACATCTAATCAATGAACTGACTGATTGAAGAAGCTTTATTTCAGTTGAGTTTGAAAGTTTTGTTTCTGGTTAAGTCATGGTGAACATCTTGTCCATCCAAGGGGGGTCAAAGGGGGCTGCAGCTGATCCCAGCTGTCATTGGTCGAGAGGCGGGGTTACACACTGTACTGGTCACCAAGCAATTTAGAGTCAGCAGTTAACCTAACGAGCATGTCTTTGGACTGTGGGAGGAAGCCGGAGTACCCGGAGAGAACCCACACATGCACAGGGAGAACATGTAGACTCCACACAGAGAGGTGGACGGGGATTTTAACCAGGAACCTCCTCACTGTGAGGCCACAGCACTAACCACTGCACCACTGAACCACTGTACAGCCTGAACATCTTGTCCAAAGAAGAAATCTGAAACTCTGGTAAAATGAGCTCAATTGGAACTGAAACTAGTCAACAACCATGAATAACTTTGCAACAAGAACTCGTTTTCTTCCTTCATGTTGGACAACAAACCGTCTTTTGAGCAAGTTTGATGATAATGATGATGTCACCACCACAACAAAAAAGGTCCAACAAGGGTTTTACTTTTAAAGAAAAATCAGTTCTTTGAATGTTTCTAATGTTCTGTTTTATTACCCGGTATTGTAATCTGACTCTAGTCAACAAAAGCAGACGTGGTAGCCTCGTTGAAGTGGCGAGCGAGTGGGAGGAGCTTATCGACCTCTACAGCAGGCAGGTGGTCAGAAAGGCGACTTCTCTCCTGCAGTGCCCAGATCACCGTCTGTATACAGAGTTTTATCCTCCACCCTCAGGCTCACGCTACAGAGTTCCTGTAGACTGAAAGGCATCCGGACTCCTCTGTACCTGCTGCTGTTTGTTTGTTAAATAACAGTTCATTTAAATTCTCAGCTGCTCATTAGACACGGCACTTTCACCGGATGCTGGGCGATCTTTATGGGGCTTTAATGTAGAAGTAATGTTTGAAGCCAGAAATATGCAAAATATAAATACAAACATATTTCCCCATGGGGACAAAAAAAGATATCTTTGAACCTTCTTCAGGCCAGTAAACATGACAAACTTTGGGATGACATTGGTACACAACATCTTTGATATTTTCCTAATTCTTTCATTTGTTTATGGATCAAACTGTTGACAGATGATTTCAGAGAAGCAGACGAATCAACAGATGAATCTGAAATCTAAATAATCCACTGGACCTTCAGGTGTGTGAACCTCTGGAGTGCAGAGAAATGTGACTTTTTCTGTCTCTTTTAGACACACAAACCAACACACACACACACACACACACCATGATGTCATCAGCTGCCCGCTCAGTGACACTTTATTAATGGTCGACTGTAAAGGTAAGACACGAGCTGAGAAACACGCACATCTGCCTCCCATCATGCACCTGTGCTGTCTGCTGTCACTCTCTCTCTCTCGCTGTCCTCGGACGATCACACACATTATTCCTCCGCTCTGATTAGCTATGAGGATGTAAACAAGAAACCCGCCCTCTGCCTCTCTCTTTTTTATCCACTTTAAATCATCCTGCTTCCTCATTTCTTAAAACAATTACTCGTCTGCATGACCTGCAGACGATGGACTCGAGCGACTGGTTCGGGACTCGTGCGCGGCGGTCTGTCCGGTCCAGGATCTGCGTGTAATAGGATTCCTCAAAGCAGCAGATGGATGGCAAATCTAGGCGGTTTCATCTACTAAAAGAGGGCATAAATCAGCGGCGGAGGAAGCGGGGACGAGGCAGGGGTTATCACCAGTCTGCCTCCCTCATGAGAGCTTTGCATTAAAGCATTAGTGAAATTAATTCATCTTTCATAAGAGGTTTGAGCAGTATCTGTGATCTATGATAACAACCAATTTCTCACTACGCAGGAGGAGGCGGCGAGGAGGAGGAGGAGCGGGAGAAAAAATACTCGGCGACCCTGATAGACTACACAAATCTGCTCTTTTTAAATGGGCTAACATTATCTGGAGTGCTGCTCTCTGGAGCATCATCCCAGATTCATATCGCAGCCGGGAAAGAGGCATAAATCACCGCCCAAAACTTTTCTCATCACACACACACACACACACCTCCTCTCTCTCCCCTCGTCCCTCACTCGCTTGCTCGCTGGTTTGTTTGCTGTTTTTCTCTTCTCGTCCCGTTAAATGCAGAACAATGCTTTGGCTGTAATCATTTTAAACGGCTTCAATCAGTGTAATTGGTTTTAGATCATCTGTGGAATGAGAAAGAGGGGAACCATGAGAGGTGTGTGTGTGTGTGTTAGAGATGTTTGTGAGGGTGGGGGTCCTGCAGTGTGTGTGAAAGAGACGGAAATTGGGGGGAAGTGTGTGAAGGGGCCGTATCCGTCTGTTTTGCATATATTTGCAGCGGCGGCCGGCGGAGCATGGTTGACAGATGAGTGGGGAGTGCGGGGATGACACACGGGCGGCCGTGCTCTTTATTACTATATCAGCACAGACATGCTCGGAGCTCAGCCCCCCCACACACACACACACACACAACACACACACCCACCCACACACACACCAGGAGAACCAGGAAACTGAGACACAGCGCAGGGAGCAGAGAAATGCACCATGGGACACGACGACGAGGACTTTCTCTGATTCATGATTTAGATTCTTCAGACTGATTTGTCTTTAAATGTGGTGCAATCAAGCAGCAGGACAAATACACCGGAGAGGAGAAGTTGGCATACAAGGAAAAAAACACAAGAAATTCAATGATTCTGGACAAATTTAGGAATAGAATGTTTTTTGGTAGAAATCATGAATTAGCTTCTGGGAAATAAAGGGCTTAGATTAGATTGTTGTGGACTTAATTGTCTTTAAATGCGGTGCGCTCCTGCAGCAGAAAAATACATTAGAGAGTTGAACTTGACAAATAAGAAGAAAGAGAAAATAAAATTGTTCTGGAAACCAGTAAAGTCACTTCTCTCTTTTGTATAAATTGGTAACACGGTGGCAGTTCAGGATTTTTTCTACCAATGAGACATATTTCTGCAGCAGGACAGAAACCTGGACAATAATCAAGAGAAGAAGATTCAAAGAAAATAAAACTCTGAAGACAAACTAATAAAGGAAACATTTTTTTTTTGCATGAATGTTGGTTGAACTTTGGCATCATGGATGAGTCAAATAAACAGAAGATCCCCAGATATTCCCACTTTAACTATTAAAACATAATATTGTTATTCATGATTTTTCACATATCACATTACGCTTTGTGGTTTTATTGATGTTTTTTTTTTTTGCACTGTTTGTAATGTTTAACTTGTGTTCTTCATCCTAAATTATTGATCATTTAGAGGACAAATGTTGAGAATGATCATGAGTGTGAAAACTCTCAAACATTGCATCCTGTTCCTCCACTCTTATGACCTGCAGTGTGTGGCTTTGTGAACAGTGTTTTTGGTGCATTACAGTCAACAGACTGTCGTCTAACTGTGTCTGAAATAAGCAAAGTGCAAAAAGTCAGCCACACCTGCTGCATACCAGGCTGTTTATTTTCATATGAGAGTAATGTCGATTTTCAGCAGCTTGCATCATCATTAAAAAAACAGCAACACTTTCTTTAATCTGCTTCTTCTCTCTTGTTATTTGTTTTAAATTTTAAGCAGGACATGAAAAAATCTCAGTGAATGTCTGGGAACGTACACTTGTTGACGGACTGTAAAGTCGGACCCTGCACTATAGCTCGTCTGTGATGACAATTTCTTTGACTTAATCAGAGGCTCTAATACTGAAGGCGATGTGCACGTCAAATAAAAATCTATCTGATATTTATAGGTATACCTCAGGGAGTGAAATGCAACTTGGCTGTAATGTTGTCTTGCTCATCAGTACTAACTGATGAATAAAGCATCATAGTTGTATTTGTATTTTAGGTCTTTTTAAGTATTTATTCACTATTTGTTTTAAATAATTTTGCACTCTTATTAGTAGAAAATAAATCTTGATATAAACATTTTCAAACTTCAGTCGATGAAATGTGTTGTGAGAAGAAAAAGGCAAAAAAGGAGAAGATGTACTTTGATCTCTCTCTCTCTCTTTCTCCTGTGAATCTGTCTGTGACACCTTTAAAAAAAAAGAATCACCTCCATCTCTCAGCCAGGTGTGTTCATAATCACTGTGACTCACCTCAGGAAAGTAGTCCTGTGGAAACTTCTCCTTCTCCAGCGTGGGGGTGCTTTCTAGTGTCTCCGAGTAGGTCTCCTTGCCCACCACCTTCTTGAATTTCTTGGCTGAGGAAAAGATGAAGAGATGACGGACAGACAGAAGAAATACAGTTTATTTTTTTTTACAAACATGAGGCTGTGTGCGCTTCAATCTCCTAATACAATCAGACAACTGCACCACCTGCCGGTCAGAGTGAAGAACTGCAGCCTGACAGGAGAGTGAAATATATTCGTCTCTGTCTCTCTTCATGCAGGGAGATGAATCAAGCTTTTAATACTGACCCCTGACCCTCACTATATCCAAATATAAAGTACTACCATGCCTCAATTTTCATTAAAACTTCAACATAAAGTAACTGGAACAAGCAGGAGGAACACTTTGTCTTTTTACAAACAGTACTGCTCTAATTAAATGGGCTAACATTATCTGGAGTTTCCATGTCTACTGCATGTCAGTCTGTTTCCCTGAGGTGAAAGGGATTCTGCATATCTCCATTTACAAACCAGAATAGCAACCAGGGGATTAAACACAGATTTTCACATCTCGTGTGGAAAAACTCACAAGAGTGGTCACAAGAGTGGTCACACATTAATATGTGACCACCCAGACTGATCATCAACTCTCTTTAATAAGCCAACAGTAACTGATTATCACAGAGCACATGTTGATAAACTACACTGTTCAAAGTGTGCTGTTTGTCTGGATCAGGAGGGGCTGCAAGCTGAGCTGCAGTGGATGACATTAGCTCAGTTTTTTGGAGGTCTTTCTCTTCTCTAATGACGTTTACAGATTTTTTGGGCCGTCCCAGGTGAAAGATGATCAATCAGCGCAATATCTGTGACCATGGCTCAGAAATCTTTGACCTGCGTCACACTGTGAGAGAGGATCAAAGATGACCGTTCGATAGCCTGCAATGAATATCTGACAGTCTCAGACATTTAGGACGATCATATCAACCAATAGAAATGCAGCATGATCTGACACACTACCCAGCGTAACCACAGAGACACCACAGAAACACCAGAGCTGTCGAAAGGAGCTAACCTCGCACTAACTGGATTCAGGTAAAAGAAAGTTGTGGGATTGTAACACAGAGTAAAGCCTTGTTTGTATGAAATGTCTTCCAGCAGTTATCATGACCGCACCAAGAAAGACGAAACATGGAAGGAAACAGCGACTCAACTCTGGTGACGCTGCGTGCTGAATCGCCTCACAGCCCATGATTCACTCTGCAGCTCTGGGTGAAGCGTGCATGCCATGTCATACCAAACATTGATATCTGTGTCACACAGTGTGGTTAGGCTTAAACAAACTGTGATTACTGCTGATAAAACTGTGTTAAAACATGTCAGATGTCTGTGTCTCTGTGGCGAGGCGTCATGGGCTGCCAGCTGAGCTGCAGCTAACTTTACATCCGACGTCTGATGACCAGATCAGATAGTTCTACAGGTTATAAATAAACCTTCATTCTCGGGGATGTGACTTGCACAGATAGCAGTAGTTTGGAAAAGTTCAAGCTAAAGCGTCCAGATTCTGTTCATCCTAAAAAGAGTCAAAACGGGGACACCGATAGCCTAGTGGTTAGTGCGCTCGCCCCATGTACGGAGCCCGTGTTCCTCCAGGCTGGTGGCCCGGGTTCAGATCCAACCCGAGGCTCAGCTCTCTCTCTCTCCCTAGTTTCTAAATGCATAAAAAGCCCAAAAAATAAACCTTAAAAAAGAGAAAGAAGAGTCCAAACATGGGCTCAGCTCTGGTATGAACTGTAGTTTTTATATTTCTGACTTTAAATCAAATCTTTAAACACGTGTGTCCACGTTGACCTTGTGACCCCTCCCCTGCCTGCGCCCTGTCCTTCACTGGGGTGACTGGTGCTAATGCTGACTCTGGTCTAATAGGACTCAAGGCGTCTCCACATCTATATCCCTCCTTTAATTAGCGCGGCCGGCGGACCCCGGGGCCCTCTGACACCGCAGGCTGATGAGACCGCCGTAACTGTCCAATAACCCGCCGCACACCATTACTGCAGGCCCGAAATCTTATGAATTAAATCCTAATATTAATAAGCATTACCATTCTGTGGGCCTGCCTTTACATTATCCTCAGAGCCAATCTCGCAGCGCTGCGTTTGATGGAAGCCGGAATAGCCTGGAGATGGTTGTGTGTGATATGCAGGGGTGGGATGAGGGGGCACGACGAGAGGCTTTTATTCTGACACTCTAGTCATAATGTGAGTGTGTGTGTGTGTGAGTGTGTGTGTGTGTGTGTGTTTGAGGGGGGGACACTTACCTTTGAAATCAAACTGGTGGATGTTTTTCAAAGACTCATGGATAAAGTAGAAACTTCCGAGGGCCTGAAAGAGAAAAAAACAGGATTTGTTAGATATTTTTTTTTACTAAGTCTTTACTGAACCTGGATCCAGTCCTCATCCTGCTGGAAGTTCAATTCAGGAAAAAAAAACAGCAACATTTTCCATCATTTTTGCCAAAATGTATGAAGTGCAGGAGCTTCAATTGATGGAATTGTTCCAAAAGCTGAAACCAGTGTTGGAAATGCCCTTAAACTTTAACAGTAACAAATAAGCTGCTCAATGCACAGATCCAAGACATAAGTTACAAGACTCCCAAATAAATCTACTTGTTTCTTCTCCTCCAAAAAGTTATGTTTTGTCTGCAACTTGTAACAGCTGATAAAGAAGAGGAGGGCCAGCAGAGATTGTAGCTTTAGGTTTAGCTCGTTACATTTCAGCAAGCAGCGTTTTAAAGTCACATTTAAAGGCTGTAATCATTTTAATTTAACTCGAAGACAATCACTGTAAAAAAACGTCTGTATAGGGACTTAGTTTAGAATCCCAAGGCTCTCCGGTTCAAGTCCCGGTATATGGACCACTGCATGGAACGTGCATGTTGTGGTTGCTAGAGTAGTTTACTTCCCTTGAGCAAGGCACCGAGCCCCCGACAGCTCATGGCCCCCCCCCCTCAGAAACCTCTCCATTAATGCATGTCCATACAGCAGGTCCTGTTTGTGCACGAGTGAGCAGCATGTCTCTCACTAACAGAGTGTGAACCTGCACTTCCCCTCAGGATTAATATCTAACATTTGAAATATATTGGTGGATACAAGCAAAAGTGTCAGAATCAGAAGGAAGAAAGATGAATCTCTTATTATTTCTCTCATCATGTCTCCAACCTTTCCAGCCTGTCGAGCATGCAGAGCGTTGACCCCACAGCAGAGGGCTTCACTAATAAACTGAGCTCTTTAACACACTACACAAATCATCTACACAACAACAGGTGCACACTGCTCTCAGTACAGTACAGCCCAGCAGCTCACACTCCTCTAATGTGGCGGGTCAACAATCAGAGCTTTCAAAAGCACACATTCAGATGGACTTTTGAACGAGCGAAGATCGACTTCAATAGGCTTAAAATCTTAATTTTCCCTGTGAACAATCAGGAAACTTTCCCAGTCGGGGGACGAGCCAATCAAAGTGTGTGGGAAGAAGAAGGAGTGAGAGCGGTGCGGAGAGGGATTTGATGCGGTTCACAGTCCGCTACACTGCTTTCTGTCGCCCTCTTTACATTTTAGAGCAAACGCAGGCAAAGCTCGGCCTCAATCCGCTCTGTCTTTGAGATGGCAGCGGACTCTTAGCTCGGGATAATTCTGTCTCCGTCTGCCCTCAAAGAGAGAGGAGGAGGGAGGAGAGCAACTTTTAGTAAAACATACCTGCAGAAGGAGAGCGCAAACCCTTCATTACTGAGCAGAAGTAAAGTTTTCAAGTATTTGTACATCACCCTTTTAATTTGATATCCATATTTGAACATTAATATCAGTGCTTTTATCATCTTTACATGTTGAAAACAGGTTAAGGTACTCCTGCTTTAAAGGATTTTTAAAAAATCTGTCGTATTTCTTTTCATTTGTGATCTACTTGTTCTGCATTAAGACTGATTTTTAACTTAAGTGCATGAACACTAACTCAAAGAAAAGCCGATTCCTTTGTGTCTCAGTCGGGTCATTTGACACAGGACAGACGTAACCTGGAGAAAACTGGGTATAAGAGAGAGAGACGTTGAGGGAAACCGAAGCGTGGACAAGAGACGTCTAGTCTTAAAGTGAAGCAGCCAACATGGCCGACGCAGGACAAGCAGCAGATTCAGAACAGAGAGACATTCAACCCTGATTCACAAATCACAAATTCATGGAGCAAAGTGACTCTTCATTAGCTTCACTCTGTTTTCTGATTTGAAGTAAGGGTTATTCCAGTTTAATAGTCTCCAAAATACGAGGAGGACTTGGGTTAGCTTTACACACAAACAGCATGTCATGTCCTTCAGACGGACACGTTTAACCTCGATGCTGCGAGCTGCATCTGCAACACTTTCTCTGCAGGAAACAAGAAACCGGAGTTCTTCTGCTGTCACTGAAGTCGACTTTCACACAAGTATCTGAACCTCTGCTTGAGGAAAGTCTGTGTGTACTTCAGCTACTTCACCACGAGTGAGACGAGACACAGAAAGAAAGAGAAAGAAAGAAATCTGTGAAACTGTGACGATGAGATGGAAGCAGGAAAGTCTCAGGTGCAGCGAGAGACGGAGTGATGCAGTGAGGTTTTTGGGGAGGTGTGATCAGAAGGAGGAGGAGACATCTGCAGAAGAAAAGCCTCCGTGCACGCAGGAGGATTTAGTCTGGAAGGTTTTTTTTTCTCTCCTGCAGACGAGTCTCTCTCTGGCACACTGGGGGACAGTTTTGGCCCGGCTCGGCCCGCTCTCTGCATTATTTATGAGCGCCGGCACATCTTGAGATTAAACATTTGCTGATTTGTCAAAAGCACAAACATGAGGTCCTGCCCATCTCCTTGACATATAAGTTCAGCCGACAGAAAGAAAAAAAAAAACACTGTCGCACATTTAATTGATGAGAACGGCGGCTGGTGACCCGGACCCGCTCTGCAGCCCTCCCCCCCCCTCCAGCAGAGAGAAAGAGGGTGTGTGTGGGGGGGGGGGGGGGGGGGGCAATGTGGGTGAAGCAGGACTCAAGGTCACAGCTTCTCATAGCGAGAGGACAGCTTTCCAGGAAGGCCCCCCTCACAGCCCAGTGCTCGCTCGTCTTTATGTTCTCTTTCACCTTAAAGCGCCGACGACAGACTGAGAGACAGAGATGGATATGAGAGCGGAGCGAGGGAGGGGAAAACGCAGCTATTTGTCAAAACGCTGCCACTATGCTAACTGCTGCTGTTTGTGGAAATATTTCAGCGGCTACTCAAGTCAAAACGACTGTTTTGATATACGAGGTGTGGGGGAATCATGGAGAAAAATGATAGATTCACTCTATTAGAAATTAAATCTCTGGACTGTAAACGCTGAGGGAAGTCAAAGACCGACTGCTGAAACAATTAGTCAACTAATCAATGTGTTTGACAGCCAATAAAGAGGCTGGATATTTAATGAATGATTCAAGTTTATGATATAAAGTACAGGGTTTTGATTTATGAGTTTTCAGGTCAACATGTAAAGTTTCACGGATTCAAGCTGCTGAAATACACGGACACAAAAACAGGGAACGCAGAGATTTAATGGAGAAACTGTTATTGACTATTCTACTTATTTTATTTAGATGTATTTTAGTGACAGTGGATAGAGTCAGAAATCAGGGACAGAGAGAGATAGAGAGAGGTGGGGGGGGGGGGGGGGGATATGCCGCAAAGGAACCAGGGGTCGGATCTTGGAGGACTACAGCCTCCTAACCACTATGCTGTTTTACTTCTTTTTGACATATCTCAAATAAAAAGCTGAATCAGTGAATGTGAAAAAAATCATCTAGATATGCATAATAAAATGACGACAGCAGCTAAAAGAAAATCTGAGATCAGACCTCAATCTGAAGTCTGTAGCATCTTCTGTCCGCACAAATAAACAACATTCATCAAATGTTTCCGTTTATGGCCAAATCATGAACATGGACTGACTTTTTAACAGTTTATCTGTGAACTGAGTTTAGAGGTGAGATGACATCACTTTTGTCACCACTCTGACTTTTTCCAAAACAGGTTAATCAATTAGTTAACTGTAATACATGTTCTAAATCCACTGAGTGAGGAGAAGACAAACAACAGGCAGAGCGTGAAGATGAGGAAGACAACAACAAACAATAGCATGAAAACCTGACATTAAAAGAGCTAAAACAGAATTTATAACAAGAGGAAGTTAAAAACCACAAAAAGAAGAAGAACAACAACATCAACACATGGAAGGAGGAGAAGTCATGAGGAGAAAGAGAAATGAAGAACGATAACAAGAAGAAGAAGAATGATGAGAAGATGACGTTTCAGTCACCTCACAGTAACATCTGAACAGACTCTCACTGTGGGTAAATAAAACTGAAAATAATCAGAACAGCATGTGAACTTAACGATGAAACCCTTTATTTTTCCATATCCGTCTCTCTCTATCTCTACAAGCTTCTCTCCAAAAAACAAAAAGAATCCGACATCCAACAAATCGTTCATGAATCAATTCTCACATGAATGATAAACAGCTCGGCTTAAGTGGCTATCCGTGTAATCGCAAAAAACCTACTTAACCCTGCACCCTGATAAATATTTATCTGACACCGGCTGCTCTCCCTTCCTCTCCCTCGCTGCTGCACTCCTTATGAAGAGGCCATTATATTAGCAGGGCACAATTAATCCATTTGTCTGATACAGGACAGCCTCAAAAATCTTCACCGCGGCCCCTCTGCGCTGACAGGCTCGGCTTATCCGTTACCCCGAAGCTCCACAATGGCCCGTGTCAAACGTATGTTTGTCACGTCCCCGTTTATTGATTAGCTGCCAGATTCACTTGAAATAATTAAAAGTATATTTTACATATTTATAAACCCCACTGCCACAGCGGCTACTTAATTTTCCATTAGTAAAATGCAGTCTATTAGGAGCAGCGTGGGGGCCGCGGGGGAGGGAGGGGAGGAGGGGGGGGAGATGAGTAATCACCATAATTGTAGATGGAAAGACAATAAGCGCGCCATAAAAGCCAGTTTATGACTCGTCCTGGCAGAGCTATCTCTTATCACGGCTTGTATCGGCAGCACAGATAGGGGCACGCTGACACAATATGCATGTGTGTGTGTGTGTGTGTGTGTGTGTGTGTGTGTGTGTGTGGGTGCAAGTGTGTAGTTGACATTTCCAAAAGCCCCAGCAGATAGCGGCTGAACAAGTCCCAATAGACTGGCTGCTGGAAAATAGAGACTAGCGAGCAGCAGTACATAGCCTGCATACTGTGCTCCTCTGAATGCTTTATCGATACCGAGGGCTGCAGAAATTAGTTCCTGCTGCGTACAGAAGCCGGAATCCGGTGACCTCCGCATGGATTTTCTGCGTTTAATGTGAAAAATGAGCCATAAAGCAAACATAAAAGTAATAATTTTTCTTCAAGGTCTCACCTCCAATCTGTGCAGAGGGAGAGTGTGCGGTCCCAGGAGGGCCGACACACACACACACACACACACACACACTCTGAGGTGTCATCACTGTGTCACTGTACTGTACAGGGTAATGTCCTGCAGAGTTCAGGCTTATGGCTTTGTGCAGCATGCTGACGAGAGTGTGTGTGTGTGTGTGTGTGTGTGTGTGTGTGTGTGGTCTCAAGAGGAGCTGACTTCAGAGACGTGTCTGATTATTATTTTTCCCTGATTCAGATATTTACCTTCAGCTTCAGGTTT
Source organism: Labrus bergylta (assembly GCF_963930695.1). Taxonomy (NCBI): domain Eukaryota; kingdom Metazoa; phylum Chordata; class Actinopteri; order Labriformes; family Labridae; genus Labrus; species Labrus bergylta. The sequence goes on from NC_089204.1 coordinate 6,134,329, forward strand.
GTTTATTTGTTTTTGTTTTGCAGCCAGCGGGATGGTGACTTTTACAAAATCAGATCAAACACATCAGAGAAACAGAAAGACTCAACATGATCACATTTATAGTAAGTGATAAAGTGCTCGAGGTACAACCAATCAAGGCTGATCAGAGAGAGAATTATCAATCAATAAAAATCACCTGTTTCAGTTTAAATTGATGATTGTACATGTTGACATGGTGCAGCCGACTGTTAATGAAACACTTTAGCTAAACAATATCGAGATATGAGTTTTGGTCCAAATCGCTGAGTGAAAAAAATAACAACATAAAATCACCTTCATTGCTCGATCACTCTGCGTGATGAGTACGAGACATTTTGTCTCATACTCATACTTGTCGCAAAATTTTCGCAATTGAAAGAAAAATAAATTCAGTGTGGAAGGTGTCTCGTTTTTCTTTCGGATTACGGATCCAAAATGCATCTGAAAAAAAAACACACTCAGTGATGCAAAGGCCATCACACAAGTGTAACGTATTCTCCTTTGCATTGTGTTAACAGGATCTAACGCCTAAAAATTCATAGGTCGAGTAACTTCAGATTTCTTTGAGAGTATTGGCATTTCTATCTTTACTAATAAAGTTGTTCTGGGAACCGAGGTCGCACAAAATATAAGCTCAATATCAGGGCGCAGGAGAGCCTATAGTGGTTATGTCCCCGCCCCATGTACAGAGGCTATAGTCCTCTAAGAAGCAGCAGCCGTGGGTTTGAATCCAGCCTCGGCCTTTTGCTGCATGTCACCCTGAGCTTTTCTCTGTTACTGAAACAGTAGATGTTCCTGGTTTATATTCACATCCATCTGAACGAGTTCCTGCACGAGTTTCACTGAGAGTGAAGCTCTGCTGACATGCTTCAAGACCTCAGCAATAAACTATGTGAAAATAAATAAATACACTGAACGGTATTGGTGATGAGAGAGTACGAGCCTTCACAGCACGTCTTTGAAATTGATAAGAGCTCGCACTGTGATCGGGGTTATCTTCATGTTCACTGTAAAGCTCCTCACAGAAAAGATCGCTGTGGCATTTTGCTCTCTGCGCGGCAGAGACCCAATGGGCTGTTTTTTCAGTTTATTTCTCATTGCTCAGAAATCCCAGGAGTCCTCTCATCTGTCACACTGATGCCACACTCCCACATGAACCTGCACGTAGAAACATGAGCACAGAATGCACACACACACACACACACACACACACACACACACACACACACACACACACACACACACACACACACACACACACACACACACACACACACACACACACACACACACACACACACACACACACACACACACACACACACACACACACACACACACACACACACACACACACACACACACACACACACACACACACAGAGAGAGTCTTATATCGTAAAGGTCAATCAGATGTGCTGTCATGAAGAGATGGTGTTACGATCTATCAGAAAACACATGCTGTGTCAAAACAGCTCAGAGGAGGAGGCAGAGACATGAGCTGGGACTAATAGCTGCATAATATCCTCATTAGTCACTAAAGAGCGGCTGAATTCTACGTTAAACCAGAGGGCGAAGGCTGAGTCCTGCAGCAGACAAAAGAGCAGCATGCTGTGGGAATGTCACAGTCCACATATCTGTTTCAGCCCCGGTGTGTCCCGGCGAGGGAGCCATTGATATGCAGGGTGTGGGGGCTCAAAGAGCACCTTCTCGGCACAAATCTCCGATACTGCACAAACAGCCTGTTTGTCATCCCGGGGAAGGAAAACACGGCAGCACAAAAGTGAGCGGCATCAATAGAGATGCTTTTTTCAGGCAGGCAGATACAGAAGGAGAAGTATTTTCTGCCCCGCCTGAGCCCACGGCCCACCCCCCGCTGCCATATGTGTTTGCCAAGGCCCTCTCCCAGTGCCATTGATTGAGTATTCAGAGTATTGAGCCACAGTGTCTATTATTCATCGGCTGCCTGGAAGGCCTGACTGGATACACAGACAAAACTCTCATTAAAACTTCCTCTGTCACTTCCTGTGATTTGAAAGCGGCCCCGAGTGTTGGAGCCATCAGTCACGTCCTGAAGGAGCCCTTGTCTCTGGGGTGTGTGTGTGTGTGTGTGTGTGTGTGTGTGTGTGTGTGTGTGTGTGTGTGTTTGCTGGGGGGGAGGTGGGAGGGGGGAGGTTCAGGACAAGGAGAAGGAAACAAGAGAATAAATGTACTGATTTGTTTCACAGTAATTACGATTTAAGTTAAGCTTATTCTCCTTAATGTTCTTCATCCATCCCAACGAGGCACCTCACCAGCAACGCTTGAAGGAAAATTGCAAAGCCCCACTCGTATTTAGTGCTTCCAGTTTGAAGAGTTGCAGCAGATCTGGGGCACCTGACTCGTGTTTTAATCTACACTGAATGACTCGGACCAGGCTCAGGACCAGAGCTGGGTTTTCCACAGCTCCGCCTGAGTACAAATGAAAGCCTAGTTTGAACATCATTACTAATTCAGGACGGAGTTTACGCACTTTAATAAGGTTTAAGGTGTTGCACCAGCTGAGCTATTTCCATCTAGGACCTCAATCGAGATGGTATGTTTGGGCCCGATACAGATATCGATATTGGGGACAGAAAAAAAAATCCAATGCCGATAGATAGATATAGATAAACACAGAAACTCAAGTTAAAGGCTATTTGACTGGTGAATTAATCTAGTAATATCTGCACATATCTGGGATAAAAATTAGCTGATACCGATAGTCACTGAACATGCTAATATCGGCCGATATTATCGGCTGGCAGATTAATCGGTCAGGCTCTAGTTCCAACGTAGGCAGAAGTTACAGTTCATAATTGTAGACCTAGCTCCTAGTAGGTTGGGATTTAATGATTTAAAAGGTGGTGTTACTTGGAGGATGAGGATTTGACCAGTTGTAAGGTGTCAGCAGTGTGCTCTCTGTGATAGATACATCCCTCAGAAACGCACGAGGACTTTGTGTTTACTCCCGCTGTTGTTTTCGTTTGACACAACCTGTGGATTACGACTGTTGGCTTTAGTTAGCACGTAATCATAATGATGTTGTTTTTTCATATTTTACATCTTCATTACTGTGAGTCGATCAACAGCAGTTAACACAAGTTATATTCTGACATTAGTCCGTTCAGAAACAAGTAAACCTGGGAGGCAGCACGGTAACAAACGGAATCAGAAAAAATGCTTTCCACTGATTGGTCACATAAAATTAAAACCGCCTTTTTGAGACAATATTTTGGTTAGTTTGGACGTCATGCTCCTCTGGTAAAGATGAAGCCTACGTCTCTGTGATGCAACCAAACCATGACACAATTAAAAAGTTTCTCCAGCAAACAGAAATATAAATTGGACGCTGGTGCTACAATGAGACCAGCCAGAGCTTCCTGTTAGGACAATGAAAGTCAGCGCCAAATTTCAAAGAAATGCATCCAACGATTAATATATCCATCCAGACCAAAGCAATGGAGCAGCCAACATCTCCCTGCCTGAATCCATAAAAGGAAACCACAGTATTTGCTCCATTTCCCAAACCCGGCCTCCATCCTTCCCTTTATTGATCGTCTATTCGAGTAAACCCCTCGGCTGTACGGATCACTTACCCTACCTGTGTTTTAGCTCTGCAGACTCATGCAGTTTTTGGCAGAGTACTTCCTGGCTTCCACTTCATTATTCTAAAATCTCCCAGAATGCAGAGCGACATGCGCCCATGATTGATCTCAAAACCACTGATTTTATTTTCCTTTGAGGAAAATATTATGGATGGGTCTAAACAAGGCATAATTGGCCAAACCCACGGCAGCGCCTGACCTGCCAACAATCCAGACCCACTCCCAAGGTTGGCTGCCTCCCTGGGAAATATTGTGCATTAATTTCATTTAGTCTCCCCTCCAACATTCAATGCTAGAAGTTAATTAAATTGCTTGTCCATTGTGTTCATCCACTTACAAAGTTAATGATATTGTGCCGGGGAATTAAAGAGCGTTTTATAAAGCGCACGGGATGGGAGCTGGCAGGCACTACATTGCCCGGTTGAACCCTGTCAGTCGGCGGGCTGCTGGACCCCCTAATTAGCGGTGAAATGGATGCTTCCATCTGCCAATTTCCTGCCATGCTCATCAGTCGTGCAGTCGCTCCTCTAACCTGCCCGGCAGAGGGGTCTAAAGCAATAAAACCATCACAGCAATGACATCCAACGGAAAAAAGAAAAGTGAATACGCGTACACATGATATGAGTCAGACTTTAAAGGAGCTGCTTCATAATGCGGGGAACCACATCAAAGACTGCCATCAGCATAATCCAGATGGAAGACTTTGATAACTTTATAGAAAATGTCTGCTACACGCAGTAATGGTTTGTGTTTGGGGTTTTGAATTCATGTTTTCTGATGGAGAAATGAGGATTTGATGTAAAGCATGCTGCATAAGAAAGTCATCATCCGGGTTATGGAATAATCATCTAAATCTAAATCATCCTTTCTAATCTGCAGTCAGGTAGCCACTCACTGCACACAGTGATTAATGCTCATAAGTATTCCAGCTGCGTATTTACTAATACAGAGATGCTACTTCAGCAGATTTTAACGAGGACATAAAACGAGAGGATCAAAGCAAATGGGATTACACCTGTGGGGCCTGAGCTGCCTTTGACCTCTTCAGGAGGCTGGGCTCAGTGTCCTCTGCATGTCTGTAAATTCAGGAGGAGGGGGATTAAATGAAGCCCACCAGCCCAACAAACATCTGACTCAGAGGGCTACAAAACATGAAGAGTCTAAAGAGACACACCAGTCGAGATGAATGTAGCCAGGTGAAGATGTTACGTCTTGTTTTAAATCAAGCACCAGGTACGCTGCTTAAGGCCTTGTTCAAAGTGTCAGTCCAAATATGTTTGTTGCATACAGATTTCATCCAGATTGATTTAGGAGTCTGAACAGTGAAAGAGCTCGTCGAGTGGCATTTTTTGAAAATTGGTTCAAAGTCACATCTGGACGTTTGGAAGCCAATACCAGTCAGATTTCTTTACACATCTGGCCGCTCAAATCAGATTTCACAGTGTTGTTGTGTGACAAAAGTGCATCAGAAGACGTGCTGCAATGTAAACCAGTTTCCTACGTCTGAATTCAGCAATTTAAGAGTTCAATAATCAAAGAGCCAAAAGCACCAATAATGTGCGAACAATTCCAGACAAAAAACCTCAGTAAACTCTTCCAACCTCAGAAATCTGATCAGGATTGAGAAACAGTTTCAACATATCCCAGCATTTGAAAACTTTGATGTCTTTTAAATGTATTGAAAGCACTCCTTAAATGCCTGGATAAACTGCATAGCCTTTAAATCCTTGAGCCAAGATTACATCCAGAATTTAGCTTTTCTTTATTTCAACCTCTACCGACAGAAAGATTCTCACGCCATGCCCGCTTTGAAGCGCTTCATGTCGTTTGTCTTTGGTACCTGCTTCCCTTTAAAAGGTTTCACTCTGATTGAATGCTCACTGCAGACTCAAAGCTTGTGTCTTGTAAAAGATGATCTAAAAGTTTGCGTACTAATACTGTATCATACATGAATATTATCTGATTTAACCTACTGAAAGAGCAGAGGACAGCGACGCTGGTGAACAAAGCATGCGGAGCACTCTGCAGGAGAGCGACCTCATGATTTACACACGGCTGTGTTAGGATGCTTCTCCAACTTAATAATAAAGCTCGGGTCAAAACTCTAACGTGCACGATTTAATCATGGCTGAACCACAGCGAGCACTAAACCAGACGTTACATTCATCCAATGACAAACAGGGAGGAGCCACATGTGGGACTATTGTGCTCCTATAGGGAAATTTTACGACGTCTGTCCCCCGCTTACAAGGTCAACTTCTCAGACGTGAGTGTATCAGACATGTGCATGAAAAGAGCGTTCTTCTTTCTTCACAGGAAAATAATGCTTGAAAGCAATCTTCAAATAATCTCTTGGTCTCAGAGGTCGCTTTCTCTAAAGAACTCGTCCGTCTGGCCTCAGCCTCGTCGTGGTTTTAAAAAGGGGATATGAAGATGATGAATATTTGCCTTATTAGATTGAAAAATCAAAGCCTGAACAATCGAGGTATCCATTAGTAATTAAAGTGACATTACCTCCTCTCAGAGTTGCCAGAGCTATTATTCAATCGTTTCGGATGCCGGGGGATAAAATGCCTTTAATATACTTACGCTCATTAATGTAAATCATATTTGGCCATGGATGTCCAATAATCAAAAAGAATATTTCAGCTTGTAGAAGTCTTCCCATTAGTGGAAGAGGCCCATGCAAATGACAGGTCTTTGAGCTCATTGATTTTCTTTTTTTCCTCCTTAATGTTGTCATGGACTGTTCATCAATCTGTGTTATTATCTGATTTAATATTGCGCCTATTCATGTGGGCTCATTTGTGAGAGAGTTGATTGGATTAGGTTGGTGGAGGCTGCAGAGAGAGGGGAAGCAATCTCATTTGAACTGATCGCTGCGGCTCGAAGAAGACTGAAGAAGAAGTTTGGAAAGTTTGGAAGATACCGGCTCAATGCGCAACTTTGACTTCTACATACTGGTACTTAGACAAGTGTTCATTTCAACAGACTACTTCCTGTAACATAGTTTTTATAAAGACAGAAAAATCAGACGCCTGTCCGTCAAGTCGATGGATGACACCTGTGGTCAGTTAAATGAAAAGCGACCACCTGCAGCACACCCTCCACTCCACACGGTGGCAGCTTTGCATGTTAGTTAGCTGTTTTTAAATGACCGTGTCTTTCTAGTTTTCCTGTTTGACATTCAGACGCTGTTGTCAAACTGAACAAAGTGGCTGTTTCCGAGACCGCCTATTAGTATGTTCTGATTCGGCCAATATGCAGTATGCTAACGAAGGTGACAAAAAATACCTCACTGTCTTACTGATTCCAAAAAAAATCTACAGTTTGCATCAGACCGGTCTTCCTCGCTAACTGTTGCAATGCACCAGGTCAAAGATCGGACAGCAACGTCCATCGTAACACAAAGATACCACCAGTTATCTTTGTGATTCTCAGAATCATAAAAATCTAAATGGATCACTTGTCAGCGTTTTTTCAGACTGTAAGTGGACGCTAGACTGTTGCGATGATTGTCGTTAGCTGGGCTGTTCACTTCCTCATTCTAAGACAGGAAGCCAGTTCACTGCAGAGTAACCACCGACTGGAGGTCACACTAAATACTACTGTCCATGAGTTTATTTATGAGAAAACAGGTGTATTATGAGCTGATACATCCGGCAGATTACACTTAATATATATTATCCAGATGTAGATAATAGAGAGCAAGTGAAATCACACATTGTGCTGCAAAATCGGTCGAGTTGACATGCAGGAAGAATTTTTCTAGGAGTGCCCTATGATGCAGAAATCATCACTGAGTGTATCAAAGCAAGTTTTTGATCAAGAGTTGAATGCGCTTTTTGAGGTTCATGCAACATGACCCTCGGTTAGTGTTTGTTTGTTCAGCTTTACTATCTTTGAATGTACTATCTGATTATTTGATGTGCTTTAAATGCATCAGTTATTTATTGTTTCTGAAAGTAATATTAAATAGGTCAAATACGAGTCAGTAAAAATCTAAATAAAAAACGGTGAAAATGGACGTTGGTGGAACTTCAATGCCCCTGTCAGCGATGTCTAATTCAACTACTGTGAACATTAGCTTGCGTTTATGCAGATGAGGTACACCATGTGTAGGAACACATGAACACCGTGCGCTGGTAAAGTGACCCATGACACTTTCGATGTCAATCAGTTTGGAGCAACTCTCCCTGAGGATGCTGGGATATTTGTCAGAGCTGTGAGAAGTAATCAGTCAGCCTGTGTCCAGCTCTGAGTCTGTCTCACTCCACCCCGCAGCTCGCCCATGTGGCCTTGTGGTGACAGAGCGGCAACCTCGGCTGACCAATGAGATACAGCTCCATCGCTGAGTCCTATAATGAAATATATTAGTTTGCTGCATCTTAGCGGCATTGCTTTGTCACTTGCAAGAAGAATTTATCAGGAGGTTCCTCATCTCTCTGTATCGAGAGCCCTTCCTCCTCCCTTAGTCCAAACACAACTCTTCCTAAATGAAGACAACGTGGTTTAGATCACGAGCCATCGAGTGAAACATCTATAAAATATGACAGCTTCCTCTGCACACAGACAATCGATGGAGGTCTGCAGCATCTCCTCAGGCACACGAGCGCTCCTCTGAACACCAAGCCGTGCAGTCACCCCGTCAGAGCACAGGGTTCAGTTCAGAAAAATCATAAAAAAAATAAGCAGCTTTCTGTCTGCGTCCTGTCTGGTATGAGCAGAGGCGTTCTCGCAGCACAACAGTGAGCACAGGAGCGTGAAGCTTTAGAGGAGTCTGCAAAAACACGCGCAGCGGCTCGTCTCAGGCTAAGACGCCCGTCCGGTCGCTCTTTGTGGCCTTCTTTGTCTTTATGTAAAAACCGATGCTCGCCAATGATGTGTTATGTAAAATTCCCAGAGGCTTGATTTAAATGGTTGGATATCCTGCATGCTAGCTTAGTTATACTCCAGTGCATCGCCCCTGAGAGCACATGGACGCTGCATGAAAAGCAAATGTAAATGCAGCCTCAGCTTCTTAGATAACAAGAAATTATGTCATGGCTTTTTGCCCTTTTATTGTATTATTATAATAATAAATAAAAAAGAGCGAACAACAGAGGACTTTTCCTGCGCAGATGTTTCTTTTTATCCGTACAATCGCAGCATCCGGCCGTTCCCGTGGCCCCTCTTGGAACAAAAAAAAATAAAAATGCTCTAAGGGAGTTCAGGTCGGTGCCAGGGGCGAGAGTGGCAGCAAACCCACTGTGTCTGCTCTCCTGAAAATATCACACCCACCGAGGAGAAAAGAGGATTTGCAGGGGCCCAGGCAGGTCCGCAGCGGGGTCGCCCCCTTTGAGGGCTCCACAGATGACCAGGTGGTACTGTTTTGTGTATCGAGTAAAGAGGGAATATGCAATGTACAGTGCATCTGTTCAATCTGAGGAAAATGACTTAAAACAACACGACTCTGGCATCTTGGAGGTTTAGCAGAGCACACAAGGTGTGAGTAAAAACCTGCTTCCTCCCCTTGTATAGCTTGTTACCCTCTTACAGTTCTTACTCAATCAATCGATCAATGGAAAACATTTGAGTGGGAATTCAGGTTACTTTATTTGTACTTGTAGATACATTTGGTTTAGAAGTCGAGCCAACCACTAAAAAGTCACAGATTCTAATCATCACTCGGTATGAATCTTTTTGAACTCGCATTTCATGAATTGAATCTCTGAGTCTGCACTTTTGTTTTTCTGTTTCATCATTGTACACAGAGCAATACAGCTACAGGCTGTTAACTTTATACAGTTCTATATTGACCTTGCAGCATTGAAGGGTTAACACATCTTCAGGAGGAACCATGGTGCTTCTGTTTGCGACAGAAAACTGCAATTGACAATAAATAAGATCAATTTAAATTAAAAATGAGACAGAATATGATAACACTGGAGAGGCAGAGTCTGGTTTTCTGGCACAACTTCACCAACTACCAAGGTGCATGAAGAGTGAAAGGTTTGAAGCGGTCAGAAAGCTCCAGCATCACTTATCAAACCATCACACTTTCAGCGTGTGGCCTTCATCAGGTCGGTCTAATAAAGTGAATAAAGTTGATCTTCATACGACACTTGTGGCTGGAGCTTGTTGACCTCTTCACTATTTAATAGCACAAATGTATTTCCTGCTGCAAACGAGCACATTAATAAAAAGTTCCTGTTGTTGCTGACTCATCAGACTGTTTTTAGGATCGGTTTGTGTCACTTCACCTTCCAACCAAATGTACATCTCTAATAATACATGAAACATCCAGCTAATAAGACTTGTGAGACTCGCTAGCAGAGATGATATAAAACTGAAAACATCTGATCAACTTGGTTTAGCTGGTTTAGGAACCAGATGTGTCTCCAGCTACATGTAGCTGCTCTGTCCTACATTTGCCCAAAAGCCTTGAACTCCATTAAAGAAAGCAGAAATAAAGCGATATCAGCTTCATCTGATTATCCATATCAACAGTCATCTACACATTTCAATGGGCTCATTAAACGGATTAATGCTCCTGAAGCCTCAAAGACTCTCTTCTCTGTAAGTCGGGGTTCTGAGAATCGCTTCATCTCCAGCTGCTCCAGAAAGCTTTGAAAAGTGTTTTTTCTTCCCTTTGCAGAAATGTCATTAGGCAGTTAAAATTAAGAGCTTGAATTTAACTAAAAGAGCATAACATCCAATCTAATTAGAGCGGTCCTTAATGAGCTGGTAATTAGCCACAGCATGTTGCACACAGCAGGCCTTTGTGGTCTGAACTTGTGCAGGGACCCTGCTGACTGGGGCACCCTTTGTGTTTGATTGGTTCCCACTTGGGGGGAATTACTCGCTGAAATATGGTTATGCTTTGCTTATAAGACACCACCTGGATCTGTTGTGGTCTGAAGTTTGAGAGCTTTTTTATTCCACCTAAAGTCCAGGCGTTGCACTAAACTTCAAATTTTGTCAGTAAAATCGGATTTATCTTTCCACTTTGAAGCTTTATCTTTTGGAGTGCATACCAAACTACACAAACCATTCCCATGAGTCTCCAGTTTTACCTGTTGTGAAGTGTTCAGACCAAAAGCAGAGGGAGTTTGAATTTGACCTTTCATTTCTGTTGAAAACCTTCAAATATTCAACCAAACACCATCATGTCTGTGGCCAGCTCATCACCTGGACTCTCACACAGTTTGGTTTATTTCTCCTCCTCCTCCATGGACTGTGTCTAAAGAAACGTTCCTGCTGCTTCCATCTACCTGAGGCTGAGGCTGAGCAGTGTCCAGTTTGATGACCTGTTAGCTCGGGTCAGTACCAGGATTTATCTGATTGATACCGGGGTTCTGTTACAGCTGTGGAGTGTCTGTCCATTTGTCTCCACTGAGAGACAGTTTGACTGTTTCTAACAATTCACACATTGGTTGAAATGTGTCTAACTACGCAAAATAATTACAATGACCTAGTTGAAAGGATGCTGAAATAACTAAATCATGATGCAGATTTATCAAAAAATTATGATTGCTATGTCAGGATTTTCGACAAGAAGACCAGAAATAAAACGTTTTTTCAGGACATAAGATAAGTACTGATATGACTTCTACCACACAGTATCATGCAGACTTCACTTAATAACTCAACAATAACGCACCATGTGCCTCTATAATGTAAAAGTCACCTGGTGCAACTTTCAGTCTCTGTACTGACTCTCCATATTATTCTGTTTTTGTTTGAGGGCACCTTAAAACTTGTGCTGACTGGTAGTTGGGAAATTTGAACGTTCCCATTTGACTGCTTCTCAGTGTTTCATGTCACATCACTGCAACTTCATTTATCATTTATTAATCGAATTAAACAGATGAATGACTTAAGTCAGATAGGGAGCTGAAGTTAGAGGCAGCTCAGCTCACAGCCTCCAAATGTTACAACAATGTTACAATTCAAAAGCGACATACATCAGAGAGTAAGTACAACACTAAGCCATTCCTACATTCATTCATGTATGGGGGAGCAATGCAGGGTTAAGTGTCTTGCACAAGGACACATCGGAAATGCTGCTCAGCTGGGGATCGAACCCTCAACCTTCCGGTTGAGAGGTGACGACGCTACCGATTGAGCCACAGCCGCCCCAAGGCATTATGAAAAGTGGCAGATTGTTTTTAACCAAACTGTTTGATAATCTGTTCGTTGGTTCGAATCATTGGGTCTGTTGTTGTGGAGAGAAGACCTCTGCTGATAATTCAGCTCCCTGACAAGAATGGTGAGCACCTAAACATGCTCGCAGCAGCTTGGCTCGCAGCCCCTCCTGACACTCAGGGTCAAATACAAAGAACAACACTTATTTTACATGAAACTGCCTTTCCTGCCTTTTTAATAATAAGTCTGTACCTACTGAGGAGACGTGACCTCTGTGTATATTCAGTTCTCGATATGAACCTTGAGCTTCATGATCACTGAAGAAATCCTGTAAACCTTTAAACCACGCTAGCAGCAGCTCAGCTCGTAGCTCCTCTTTATGTCAGATTGGCCCAAAAATATGCCATATTAAGATTCAGGGTTTAAAGTTCACAGCCTGCCCTGATGATCCTCCTGTATCGCTCTTTTTACAATGACTCAGCTGAGAGGAAAGGAAACAGCAGAGATGGAATCACAAAATGTGAGAGGTAATGCTGAGTCTTCCACATCTACTTCTGGGGTTGTAAACTTTCCAGAGCAGCGATACAACATCGTGATAGTCTCTGCCATCAAAAGGACGAACAAAAGAGTCCGCAACATGAAACAAGGGCAACAACCCGCAGACACTGGGTGGATGAGTGAAGTCAATAAATGAGCTCATATACTTTCTTGGTCAATCATACGAGATGCATTTTGATGTTTGCATGAAACCGCACGGAGACAATACATCATAAGCTATAGCAGGCTCCGCCCTCAAACGCATGCATGCTAAGTTTCATCAGACGGACTCGGAGCATCCCCGCTGGCGTTCCGTTCGCTTCAGCTCCGCCCCTCATCTGCTGCAGCCATCTACCTTTGACCTCCAGAACCTCACAGCCGCTGCATTAATTTTCCCCAACAAAAATCAATCGGCCGTGGAACGGGGAGACAGAGAAGGCCCCGGTTATTACGGCGGGCGGACACACCCTCTGGCTGGGAGTGTGCGCCTGTTTTTATAGGTAATAGTTTAACAGGGGGCGGCAGCGCGGGGACAAAGGGATTGCTCATTTCCTCTGACCCCAAAGATGAGTCATTCCAAACACACATGCTCCATTTAATATCATTAGAAAACAAGGCCGAAAGACAATTTTGGGTTATTTGGAGTGTTTATCACAAGGCGGGAAGCATATGAGATTAATTAGTTTAAAGAGATGCCACCGGAGCGTCGACGTTTGGGCAGGAAGCGAATGCATCAAGTCAAGGGCAAAGGAGGGCACTGCAAATTCTCAGCCATGTGCATGCTTTATTTCCGTTTCTCTATTTTTATGCTGGCCGGCCCAACAGACCCTCAAACATTCAAACCAAATCAGATTAGGAAATCATGAGCCACATAATTGAGCCGCTGTTTCAGCCCAGAGCTGCTTCCTGTTTGCTAACGAGTGAAAAATGATTTAATAAAGCAACTAATGTGCTTTATGAGCTATTAATATGTAGTACATAACATAAACATGACAACAGTATTGGCTGAGCATTTAAAGATCTGGATAAAGTGTCTATGTGGGCAGAGTTATGGTGGTTAAAGAGGAGAGGCAGGCGCTGTATGGAGAGCTGGTGATGCCATTACTCTGACAGAGAGCGGGGGATCATCAGCGTGGGGGGGGGGGTGTTTAAAAAGCCCTATGTGTTTAAAATGTGCTGCACAATACCTGCTAATTCTATTAAGTGCCTGTGTGCTGCGGCTGTGTGTGTACGGGTTGATGTAAATGGACGGCTGGTTGACTAAACAATGCAGCAGCATTAGAATAAGGTGATTGGATGACAGAGTGCAGCCGGAGGCCCGAAGCGCGGCCGACCCGAGCCGTGCCAAGTCCATTACGCGTATTGGAGACGTCTTGATATCAGTCACAGAGAGAGAGAGAGAAAAGGTTGTTGTTTTGTTTAGCCTTCATCGTCAAGATGGCTTCCACCTCGCGTAGGTAATGCAATCAAATGAGGACCTCACAAACAACCCCACACACACACACACGCACACACACTCTCTTTCAATCTGCTGCGGGACCTTTGGGCCGTCTCAGGAAACACACAGGTAGGTAGCTTGTTCAAGGGCGAGCACAGACTTGAGTTCTGTGTGTTTTTGACTTTGCCATGGAGCATTCTGCTTTCATGATGTGAACCTGTTTTCATAAATCATTCCTGCAGCTCCTGACAGCTCAGAGTGGAAAAACAAAAAGTTAGAGATGCAGAGAAGAGCGTGAAATACAGACTGAATGTCCGGCTGCAGCAACATTAATCCAGAGCCCAATGGAGCCAACTTCATGATAAAAGGGTGTTTTCTGACACATCTGAAGTAAAGAAACAGAAAAATCTGTGGATAGTTAAAGGTAAACAAGAGGTTAATGTAGGTTTCAGTTAAACTTACACATAGTGAATTTAACTGTTAAAATTTCCTTGAAGACGATGATGAAGATATGTTCTTCTAGAGCAGTGGTGTCCAAACTTTTTTTCTTGCGGGCCAAAATTGTCGTGTTAGAATCGCTCGCGGGCCACAGGTTTTGTTTTTTTAAATATAGATGAAAAAATAGTAAGTCTTTGTAGATCAGAATCAAAAGGCTCGCTAAAGAAAACCTTTAATAAAAGGAAATCAAATATTTTGATTTCTTCGTTCTACTTTATTTGTTTTCTTTCTCAGAATCAAACCTGTAACATGGTTAATTTTTTTGGAAAAGCTTTCTGCATTTAGCTCAGGTCATTAAATGGTTAAACAACAGACCGCTTGATTGCAAAAACTTTGCATACGTTTTTTTTTTAAATAACAACCGTTTACAAAGAGGGTGTGTTAGTAAACTAATCAGTGTGTCGGCTGTTGTGTGAGTGTGTGAGGCATGTTGTGTGGTGTAAAACTAAACTAACATAAGCAAAGTACAAAAAATCATTACCCAGTATATAAATATGTACGTTATGCTTCAGATGTGTCGCAGCAGCTGAGTGAGTGAACAGGTGTGTATAGTGTATGAACATGTGCAATGCAACAACTTAAAAAAATAAATTATTATGTGGATGTGTGCATCAAACCAAAAGTGTTCCCTTCTATGATTGTTGCTAACATCCCTCACATATGAAGGAGGAAAACTTCTTTAAACTGTCTTCATGTCACAAACCTATGACTACATGATATGTGCATCGTTAAAAATCACAACCTTGACGCTCTGTTGCTCTAAATCAAAATGTCTGACGAGCGATACCTGATTTCAGGGTCGTTTTAATCGAGGTCCTCGCCATAAGGGCCAGTCATTAAAGGCACTTGTTTGAGTGTGTTCATCGGAGGCAGGTGTCAAGAGGTTGTTTCTACTGCTGTAATTACTCAACAACACAGGAGCCGCTCTTTCAACTGCACGGGGAGAAATTGCTCAGATGTAATGTAACGCTTTTCTCCCCTGATATTAACCAGACGTGTGCGACTCGGCGCCCGAGCGAGGGGATCAATCCCTGAGGACGGTGTGTGTGTGTGTGTGTGTGTGTGTGTGTGTGTGTCTGTGAATCTCTGAGCGACACTTCCTTCATTGGGAGGGATGTTTGGATTAGAGGCCAGCTGCAGGTGTCCCCCCTCCCTCTATACATGATACCTGATGTGGGTGTGGAGCTCCCGGTGGAGGGGGAGATATATATATATATATATACACTTTAGGCTGCAGAAAGGTCAGGCAGGCTGAGCGTGGCAGGCAAACAGGCAGCGGGGGTCTGAGGGGATGAATCACAAGAGAATTGGTGCATGGCAGTGAATGAATAACCCGCCATGGCTCCCCAAACCCCATTATTTCCCTCCTTCTCCAGCGGGGCCTGAAATTCATGTCTGCGCATGCTGCCAGTTCATTAGGGGGGGGGGGGGGTGGATGTCATTCCTCTTCTGGCTGCAGCAGGACAGGCCGGCCGGGCCCCAGGAGGACCCGGCCCTTTTTAATTCCACATCAACCGCTCCACTGAGGGCCTTAATCTCTGCCTGTGTGATCAATACTATATCAGTGTAAATTAAAATGACAATTTTAAAGTAATTAAGCCTGTTAATGCTCGATTCAAATGCCATTATTTGCACAAGGAGGAGCAGATGGCGGGATGTGTGTACCGTGTGTGTGTTCGTGGTGGTGGTGGTGGTGGTGGTGAGGGGGGGTCATGTCCACAGTGACAGGTAAAAACGCTCTAACTGGCACAGCCTGTGTTGCCGCTGCAAAACCCAACAGGAGGGCTTAACAAAAGCAGATTAACTGTCCACCCATGCCGGCCCACAGACCTCTCCAATTTCAGGGGAGGATAACCCAATTGGCGAAATCTGATTTGTGCGAGTAAACCTAATTACAGCCATATTAGATGAGAAGTGGCAGGGAGAGAACGCCTGCAGAGGGAGGCAGGACAAATAGAGGGGGGGGTGCGGGGAAAAAGAAACGTTACACAATAAAAATGCACTTAACTATAGAATGAAGCCCAGCAGTAATTGTGTGATTCGATTATTTTTGTCTCCGCTTTTGAAAGGCTATTTAGAGTCATTGTTGGAGTGAAATAAATGGGCCCAACGTAAACCTCGTCCCTCTGTGTGTGTGTGTGTGTGTGTGCGTGTGTGTGTGTGTGTGTGTGTGTGTGTGTGTGTGTGTGTGTGTGTGTGTGTGTGTGTGTGTGTGTGTGTGTGTGTGTGTGTGTGTGTGTGTGTCATGCCGTCTCATGTGAAGTGAGGTGATGTGTAAGTGAAAAGGAAATGAAATGATCACATTGTTGGTTGTTATTATGACAGGCTCACATCCCACAGACTGTGACCCCGCTCTCCTCTTAGACCAGATTCACCAATTACACACAATCACAGCGCTCACAGGCCACACAGGGGCCAGACCGGCCGAGACGACCAAAACCTCCTGCTGAAACTGTTTCCTTAAATGGCTAACGAGCTGGGCTAACGAGCTGGCTAACAAGAGGAAGTGGTTAAAAGAAGGTCATTAGTGCAGAGGTATGGATTGTTCCTGATGTGTCTGTCACTGCTTTGCTCTAATCTGACATGTTTCTTTTAGTTTAGTATATTTGTGTGTTTATATTTTCACCTGTTAAGTTTTTGTTTGCATTACCTGTCCCAGGACTAAAGAAGTATTAGCATTGTGGCTAACTAGCATGTTGCATCCTTATGAACCTTTTAGTCCCTATTAAAGAAAGAAATTCAAAAAAATAAATAAATTCAGTATATAAACTTCAACAAAGAATCACCGTGTCACTGCTGGAAGTGTCACCGCTCCCTAAATGTAAAAGTCAAGTAAACAGCTTTTCCATTATGAAATCAAAAATTTGGCTGGTGGCCTAGCGGTAAGATGACACGCCATGTACGGAGGATGTAGTCCTCATAGCGGGTGGCAGTCCGACCTGTGGCTCCTTTCCCGCACATCTCCCCCCCGCTCTCTCCTGATTTCCTTTCTATCTGCTGTCCTATCAAATAAAGGAAAAAAGCCCTACAATAATGTAATATTGTCTAAATAGAAAACATGCAGACTAGGGGGGGGGGGGTTGGTGTGCGCACCCCATGCGGCGGGCTGCCCATGTTCGGGTCCGACCTGTGGAGATTACATTTCTAAAAAGGATAGTGAAAGCAAACATGCTAATGCTACTTGCTGTTGATCCGTGATGCTGTCGAGTAAGCGCTCTGTTTCTAAACTCTAACGTCAGCTGAAGGAGAGAACTATGATGAAGTATTCCAGAAGGTGAGTGAGCTCGTTCAGTAGATATTGGTCATTCAGGGGTTAATATTGGCTTCACCTGACAGGCAGTGTGATGCGGCACGCTGCTGGATAGATTTGTTCTTAGCGTCACAGTTACAGCGAACAATGACAACAAAAATAAGAAAGTTTGACATTTTTTTCAGCGCAGTAACAACCCGATGTGACTGCTGTTGTCAGAGCAGTGTCACAGAGATCTGTTCTGTACAGCACACTGAGACGACGACTCTTTTAACTGCACTGTGTGACACACAGCGTCTCTTGTCTGCAGTCAGCTCTGTGACCAAACAAACCAACCAAGACAACATTTTAAAGGCTCACTTACAAAACGTTTGTACAGCTGCCTGTTAACAGGAATATTAGAGAAACAAACATTTCCTTAAGCCATGTGTTACGGCTGTATGTTAGCCTGTGCTGTTTGTCCCTTCTCCCCTCCTGTTGTCTTCAGCTCTGCCCAGGTGAAGCTACTGATGACTCAACGTGGAGCGCCTGGCCTCGGTGCTTAAAAGCCCAGTGCTAGCTTTAACAACCCCTTGATTTTGACTTTGTTAAGTTGTCTGAAGGGTTTGATTGGCGTAACACCATGTTATACGCTTAATAAGAGGATTATCTCATTTGTGGTTAAGTCTTATACAGGAATTTTCTGCATTTTTATGTTGCTGTCAGATGTTCAAGTCTCTCTGAGGAGACCAAATATAGGATTTTAGGAAAGCTGCAGGATTTCTTGTTTCTCTTGTTTCTCTGACTTTATGGTGTCTGCAGAACAGTGAGCTAAGCCTCACTGTGAAGTCCTTCTGACTTTGTGACACCCCGACGTGACAAAGTTGAACCGATGTTGAACCAGCTCGGTGACAGTCCGAGGAAATGGCCCGGAGGTGCAGACATTCAGCATCTCTGCAGCGAATGTCTCACGGCGGTGCGACCGCTTGTTCAGATGAATCGGAAGAATTGTCTGAATGTCGATTATTATTAATCTGCGCCATCTTTAGCCTACATGACGAGCATTTAAGAAGTAGGTGTCGCTTTAGAAACATTTAATTAAGTTGATGACATGAACAACATGCGTCTGTTACAAAGCTGCGAGTGTTGAAGCCCTTCAAATGTGACAGAGTTTATCTCAAAGTCTGCAGCAGCTCAGGGCCTCAGAGGTGTTGTCCCATGAATTATTAAAAACCTGCCAATACTGGACAGAAAACAGGAGCAACCTGTGGGTATTTAATTAGCGGGGAGGGGGCTCCTCTGCATGCCTGATCAGGCTGGGTAAAGGCTCAGGAAAGCTTGGCATTGTATCGGTTTGCATCCAAGCCGTCCGATCCATCACGCTGTCTGTCCACTGCTGTTTGCAGAGCCAGCCCTTATTAATTATCAGCTCGTTTGGAGTGAGGGAGGGGGGGCTGTGTGGGCGGTAGGTAGTTGCTCCTCTTTCATCATTGTAAGAAATTGCTGTGAGAGAACTCTACTGAGGGTGATTAAGGTCAGTCCGGCCTGGCAGAGAGGAGGACGTCTGAGTGGATGCTCAGGGGACGGAGGAGTGAGAGGTGGATGTGTTTACTGTAGTGAATCCACATCGCTGGTTCCCATCAGCAGGTCAGTGATTAGTTTACAGCCTAAAGGGTTCAACACAAAGTCTGAACAATACAAAGAACAATCTTACACTCAGCGTTTTGTTTTTAAATGTGTCTCAGCTCTTTGGAAAATGAAAACTGCCAATAATCAAGATGTCTTCAGAGGGTATTGAGGACGTCCCTTCAGGCCTTTGGCTCTTTCCCAAATGACAAAAACATTTTGTTTGCCGTACAGACCACAAGTCTCCAAAATCTTTGGCCAGCAACCCCCAGAGTAACGGTACTAGTAACTGCTGACCTCCACTGTCCCTGAAGGAGGGTAAAGCATTTGTCATATTATTCAATTTAACTACATTTTTGCAAATATTTTCAGTGTATTTTTTGTGCCTACCGCCATCAGACTGTACAGCAGCAGTGGGTCCTACAGTCCGTCTTCATCATGAACACTTATCTTGTAATGTGTAAAATGTGCAATTTAAATCATTTTAAATGTTTTGTAAGGAAACTTGCGACCCCCCCCAGAAAGTAGACCAGCAGCTCCCATGCTCTATGAGGTTAAGTCCATGTTTTTAATCGATGGAGTCTGGGGTCTTTGTGACAAAACCACAACTTTTAGTGGACGCACTTTGATGTTTCACCCGTTATCGGCCGTGTAATTTTACATCCCAAAATGTGTAAATAAAAAAATAGGACCCAGGTTTATAATAACTAGAATTTCCCGTTTAGAAATACATTTGTAAACCTCCATCACTTGAAGGAAATGGACTCTCAATACATCTCAATAATAAGGAGTTAAAGGGGCATATAGCAGTGTTTAAGTAAACGTGTGTGTGTGTGTGTGTGTGTGTGTGTGTGTGTGTGTGTGTGTGTGTGTGTGTGTGTGTGTATGTGTGTGTGTGTGTGTGTGTGTGTGTGTGTGTGTGTGTGTGTGTGTGTGTGTGTGAGTTTGTACGATGAGTGTTGCTGGGGAGTAAAGTGAATGGAGTGGAGGGTATGGTTGGGGGTCTTTTTCCCTCCTTGGAGAGCGGGACTGTGAGAGCTGTGAGGGCTCTCAATAGACAGAGGATTATGGAAATCAAAGCTGAGAGATTAGCTAATGGGACTATAATGGCCCCCGACTGGCCAGGTCAGCTGGGCCATGCAAATGAAGCAGCAATAGCCGGCGGCCGAGGAAGAATCGATACGTAAGGACAAAGTGCTGGCTGGAGATAGCCCCCATATCAGACATACATGTGCATGTGCACGCGCACACCCACACCCACACCCACACACACACAGAGTGAGGGCCTGCAGCCAGCAGACAGGAGCGAGCTTTCAGCAGCAGGACACAGCTCGAGTGGAGGACCGGAGATATCGCCAGCTCCAGCCTCGCTCGCTCTCACTGATGTCAACAGGCAGCATGTGAGTCCGCCCGACGCCCTGGCTCTCATCCACACTGACAGCAGCACCAGGATGCAGATTCTGATCCAAGCCGGTCCCCCACGCTCCATCAAATCTCTATTCATCCCGCCTCGGCCCCCAAAACAGAACAAACGTCCTTGTGGACAATCAATAAGAGCTGCTGCCAGGACGGCCAAGTATTACGACAGCGTTTAGATACACTAAGTAGTTTATTTTCCTGCACACTGTGGACAATCTGACATCCGCCATTTAGGATGTGCGGATATTAACCTTCTTAGGATGTATGAGGTAAAGTGGGTGTCGTAAAATGCAATTGAGTGGGACACACAGCGGCTTTCATCATCAAACTAAATGGAACGTCCCCTCTCTTATATATCAGAATACCAATTTTGAGTGTGTCAGAAAAATTTCAATTTCAGGTGGGACTCCAGCTCCTCCCCTCAACCCCCCCCCCTGCTCTGGCCTCTCCCCTCTCATTTTCATTCCCCGCACCGCTCGGCGGAGCCATTCATCAGGACCCCGGGCAGAGGACGCCTCCCGCCCGCTCACAAATGCATGGAGCAGGCAATAAAATTAACCTTGTGGCAATTGTTTTCCCACCCGTTTGATGGCCCCGTGTCAGCTCATCTGTTACTGCGGGGGAGGAATAAAAAAGTCAAGCTCGGATGTGCAAAAAATTATGACTCAGGGTGGAGTGGGGGAGGGGGGGAGGGGGGGGTACCTGAATGGAGCCAGATTATGGAGTCAAAACCCGATCAATCAGTGCACGAGAAGAGCTGCAAACATGGCTGCTTCTTTATTTGTGTCAATAAAGAGCCTGGCGAGCAACAAGCTGCTGTGATGTGTTTACAGTTCAGTCAGCCACCATCCCTGACCCCTTCACAGGGCGGGGGCCAGGGGGACAAGATGGAGAGGAGGGTGAAAGAGGAGAGGGGGATGAAAATCCTTCAGAGGGTGTTTATTTGCTCTCAACACCTCCTAAGCGATCAATATTTTTAATTTGGGTCCGAGTTATTATTTTTCACATCACCGCGCCGGGGAGCAGAGTAAAGTGGCTCATATTTTAGCACTAAAAAGATCGATATGACAGGCTCACCTTCACTCTGCCCCCTCGGTGGCGGGGGGCTGCACATCATAATGGACGGTGGTGAGGTACACCAGGCCCGCCTCATGCTGGAATCACATCATTATCTGTGGCTGGAGACCCCCCCCCCCCACAACCCCACACACACACACCCACACCCCACCCTCCACAGCAGGACAACAACACCTCACCTCAACTGATTTACTCTCTCCTGCTGGACACACACACACACACACACACACACACACACACACACACACACACACACACACACACACACACACACACACACACACACACACACACACACACACACACACACACACACACACACACACACACACACACACACACACACACACACACACACACACACACACACACACACACACACACACACACAGTCCAGATGACGAGATATTACAAGCGTAAAACACGGCATGCCTTGATTGCAATGTGTAAACATGGCAGCCAGTGCAGCAAGCGTTGAAATCTAGACCAAGATCTCATTTTAAGAAACCCAACAAAACATTCTGTGAGTGTCTGAAAACATGACAGGAAGGATCCCAGAAGAGTCCGACCTACATGTGAGAGAGGAAGAGGACTTTCCTCAAAGCGGCCAGACTCCATGACAAAAACTGGGATTGTATCTTACATAACATGAGAGTTCTTCTTCTATAGTATGCAAATCTCTCAAATTTAAATCTAAATCACGGGCAGACTCTTGGTGTGTGTGTGTGTGTGTACTCTGCAGCAAGTATCCAGGAGGGTGCACGGCTCAGCCACCCCCCCCCCCCCCCATCTGACTCCGAGTAATAAATGCATCAACTTCTCCACCTCTTTACACCATCTATTAATTATATCTACATTTTCAGTCCAAATATTTTCACACGGGGAATGCCCACTCTCTCTGCACCATAACTCACGTCTGATGGCAGATTCATTGATTGTCGCTCAACCCTTGTCCTGAGTGTGTGTGTGTGTGCATGCATTGGTTGTTTATGCAGCTTTGTCACTTTATATATATGTGTGTGTGTGTGTGTGTGCACTTATGTCTGCCCTGAGAGTATGAGTGATGGCCATGGAGAGTTATGGCCCGGCGATATTACCGAGCTGACATCTACTCCTTTCAAGTGGCCTCAGCGGGCGCCGTACTTCTCACCATATTGGAATAAGAGCTCTCTTAGATTTAGTTCGCAATATTTTAACCGGCTTATTCACCCTGCTGCGGTGTTTTTAAACACACAGCTGAGAGGTGGAGGAGGGGAGAAGAAGGGGGAGGAGGAGGGAGAAAGGGGGGGGGGGGGGGGGGGGTCTGCTCCTGCTAGTTAACCTCAGTGTGTAAAACCAACAGACTGTACACAGGGACCCCTCCTTGATGACCCCACTCTCTCTGCAAAGTATATAATCTCTATATGCAACCTGGTTTTGTTTCGTCATAAAAAGGTGGAACAGGGGGGGTCATATAAGCTGCTGGGGGGCGATAAACGGGAGTGACACGTATTTCTGGGTAATACCGTAAACACACTCAGGCTGAGGCGCTGTCAGCACAGAGGGACACTAAGTGTTCATAAATTCCTGGCCGAGCAGAGCAGCACTGATGATTGCATTACAGCTCGCCGCCTGCAGGAGAATTAAAGACTCGCTCACCTCTGGAGAAGAGAGAGAGAGAGAGAGAGAGAGAGAGAGAGAGAGAGAGAGAGAGAGAGAGAGAGAGAGAGAGAGAGAGAGAGAGAGAGAGAGAGAGAGGTGCTGCTGACAGAACGGCTCTGATGACCACGGATCAGAACGCTAAAATTAAATATTATTATGTACTGTTCAAGGGTCATGACATATTTTACAACCTGGCCCTTTTTTTTTTTTTTTTTTACATTTCTATTATTCTAATTGACCAGACAGTTTGTGATTCCTCCGACATGTTGCTTCAAAGCTCTTTTGGTCCCTGACAGGAGAAGTGTGTGACAACATCACAGACAGAATCCCTGCACAGATCCTATATGTTATATATGACCTCATATGTTCAAGAGGAAGATGCTTGTGTTCATATGTTTCATTTAATTTCTCTCTTTAAAGCCAGCAGACTCTTCGTTTTACTGCACAGGACACAGGAGTTGCTGGTCGACTGCAGCTTCCTGCTGGATGCTTTCTTGTGTTTTTGAGTGAATTTGATATTTTTAAATGCTAACCTCAAATTCAAAAAAATCGTGTTACAAACAATAATTAAAAAAAAAGAAAAGAATTATTGCTTTTGTCAGTGGAGTCGTGGTGATATGTAAAAAGAGCATGTTGAGGTTATTTCTGATTGGACAAGAAGGTTTATAAATGAGTTTTAAACTGTATAGACTCATCAACACGTGAGTTAAATCAGCAGCGTCCTTTCAAAGAGAGCTCATAAACACGAGGTTCTGTCATCATGATGTGAGATCTGAGACCTGCACACACATTCTGTAGAGGATTTTGTCTTTGGATCCTAATCCTTATAGTTCTTCATCTGCTGTCAAACAAGTGATAATAAACAGTCCACTGATACTGTTAAAATCAATAACTGAAGATCGTAAGAAATTCTTGAGACTAAAAATAAACACATACATACTGTACGCACTGATTTACTTTTAGTTTCACAAAAATCTGCAGAAATAGAAGTGAATGCTGATTTTTTTTAAAAGAAGTATTTCTCATCACTCAGGCTTTGACTAG
The DNA here is from genome assembly GCF_963930695.1 of Labrus bergylta. Classification (NCBI taxonomy): domain Eukaryota; kingdom Metazoa; phylum Chordata; class Actinopteri; order Labriformes; family Labridae; genus Labrus; species Labrus bergylta. The sequence goes on from NC_089204.1 coordinate 6,158,609, forward strand.
ACTTCAACTCTGTTGTCTCAAATTCAGAAATTCTCCCTCACAGCCCTGTACAAGGTTTGACAGCAATCAACATGTAGAACAGTACAGAGAAAAACAACAGGTTACATTACACAGTAAATGAAAACACACACAGCTGATTCAGTGAGGCCTGCTGTAAGGGGGGGATGTGAATGCTGTACAGATTTGACCTGCTGTAAACCTTTTCCTCCTTCCTCAGATATCCGCCGACCTGGATGTATTTATTAAAATACCTAGAATATTTTGGAATCATATGCAATAACCCAACACTCCTCCTGCAACAACCAAACCTCTCCTGAGCTGAGATCTGCAGGACACACGACCGTTTAACCAGCTTTCATTAAAAGTATTTCCCTTCTTTCCATCCATGACACATAGAGGTCAAGACAGGTCGCTAACACACTGTAACACTGCTCTTTAGGGTGCAGGAAAAACACACACACACAGGGTTAAAAAGAGAGCAGGGTGTCCTGTCAGACTGCTGAGCCTGATTTATCCTCTCGTCTCTGCTCTCGTCCTGCAGACCACAGACATGAGCGATGCCTTTAATCTCCCATTAAAATGCCCCAGAACAGGACAGAGCTGCTGTGTGTGTGTGTGTGTGTGTGTGTGTGTGTGTGTGTGTGTGTGTGTGTGTGTGTGTGTGTGTGTGTGTGTGTGTGTGTGTGTGTGTGTGTGTGTGTGTGTGTGTGGACAGCTTGATTAGACTGGGAGACAGTGGCAGGTGTGTGTCTCTGTGTCAGGAAACGGTAACAGCAGCTCACGCAGGACGTGTGAGGCTGCAGCAGCGTCAGGATAAATATTAATGTGCAGGAACCAGACGATTGGGAGTTGAGTTATCAGGGCGGGTCTTCCTAATTGACATTTTACCTGCTGTATACCTTAAGCAGGCGGTAAAACAGCAGGACAGGCTCAGCTGAGGGGGGACATGTCAGTCAAGACTGTGCCCGTCACCGCTGCCTTCTCCAGGGAGGAGGAGGAGGAAGAGGAGTAGGAGGAAGAGGAGTAGGAGGAGGAGGAGGAGGAGGAGGAGGGGAAGAGGAGTAGGAGGAGGAGGAAGAGGAGTAGGAGGAGGAGGAGGAGGAGGAGGAGGGGAAGAGGAGGAGGAAGAGGAGAGAGAGGAGGAGAAGGAAGAGGAGGAGGAGGAGGAGGAGGAGGAAGAGGAGGAGGAAGAGGAGGAGGAGAGAGAGGAGGAGAAGGAAGAAGAGAAGGAAGAAGAGGAGGAGTAGTAGGAGGAGGAGGACAAGTTGGAGGTGGAGGAGGAAGAGGAGTAGGAGGAGGAGAGAGGAGGAAGAGGAGAGGGGAGGGGAAGAGGAAAATGAGGAAGACGAGCAGGAGATCTCATTGTTGAGATTCTGCACTGAGTTGTGACATGAAGTCTTTTTAACATCAGGATATGAAAACAGTTTAATGAAGAAGAATAAAGACGGGCCTCTGACACAGTCGGAGATTTTCACACCGTTGTTAAATTTTAATGGATGAAAATATTGTAATAAAACAGAGGACGAGAACACATCGTCACACATCCAGGTTTCTTTTAAACACTTGAGCTCCGTTTATGAACCATCTTTAAGAACATCGAGTGTTGATGAAGTTTAAAATGAGCTGTGAGCTTGATCTTATTCTAAGTCTCGACTGAAACACGACTGGATAATCTTGTTTCATCTGTTTCAGTATTTGAACATTTTTAAACTGATTCTATAACATGAAAACTTAAGCGTTAAAGGGGACTTTAGTTTAGTCGATCTCTTTTTAACGGTTTGGTAAAATACAAAGTGGTTAGTGTGTGCGCCATCCTCCAGGGTTTGAATCTGACCTGTGGCTCCTTTCCCACATGTCGTTCCCCACTCTCTCTCTCTCTCTCCTCCCTCATAACTCTAACTCTAGATCCTTAAAAAAAAAAGGTATTTTATAACAAACATTTGTATGTAACTTTGCTCCTTTAAATCAGTGGTTCTCAACCTAGGGGTCGTGACCCCTGCGGAGAGTCGTGAAATAATCATTTGGGGTCACCAGATTTAAAAAACAAACACATTTTGAAATGGAGAGGGTTTTTTGTTTACATTTCTGGATTCTCTGAACTCAGGTGTTCTGAAGAAGGTGCTGTGACCTGACCACCTGCCTGTCCTGGTACTCCCTCCATACATCTTCCACGTCTTGTTTTAGTTTCTGATGTGTTTCTGTGATTTAAAATCAAATACATATCGATGAACTGCAAGAAAATTATGTAAAAAAAGAAAAGAAAAAGGGCTGGAACTCAGGACGCGGGTACTCTAGCGATTAGTGCGTGCGCCCCATGTACAGAAGCTGTAGTCCTTCAAGCGGGCAGCCTGGGTTCGAATCCGACCTGTGGCTCCTTTCCTGCATCTCATTCCAAACTCTCTCTGATTTCAGACTCTATCCACTGTCCTGTCTCTACAATAAAAGCCCCAAAATAATTCTGAAATAAGGAATGAAGCTGGAACCTGTTTTTTGTTTTTTTTTGTGATATTTGCTTTAAAGATGAGTCACCTTCAGTCGATCTTTTTGATTCATTTACTCGATTCTTTTCAGCTCAAACTGAGTCAGAAAAATAAAAAAAAATCTCTCACACAGAACTTCAGACTATCATTCATCATCTGAGAGACGCAGTTCAAACACTCTCACAGAGAGCAGGCATGTAAACAAAGTTCACCACACACACACACACACACACACACACACACACACACACACACACACACACACACACACACACACACACACACACACACACACACACACACACACACACACACACACACACACACACACACACACACACACACACACACACACACACACACACACACACACACACACACACACACACACACACACACACACACGCCCTTAAAGGTGGGGCCGACAACAAACAATTACCCCGGCGCACGAGGAGGGAGGAAATCGAATATTGAGAAAACAAACAGGAGTGATGTCATCAAAGCTAAATGTTACGCCCTGTGTGAGACACGCCGCACGCTCTCTTCATATTTACCGTTTGCAGCGCCACCATCACAGAACGCACATCGGCTGCTTCACACAGAAACACAAAGGTTAATCTCTAGACAAACAGCGTTACACAAACAGCCCATAATGCAGAGAGATTATAGGGGATGGCACATCATTATATCTCCTAAAGGCCAATGTTTGTAATATTGTTTTGAAAAGAGCAAATGTGACTCAGTGCGAGCTGTGATTTATGAGCGTGTGTGGAGGAGCAGCGTGGCGTGGAGAGCACACTCACACAGATACGGTCTTAGAGACAAACCGGGGGCCCAGAGTCCAAGTCTACACCGACATTCATATTTGAATCTATAGTCCTTTAATCAAAACATTCTCCTGAGATGATCCTCTGACATGCCTGCAGTCTTTAAATTTAGCATCAGGTGGAGAGGTGCTCGGTGAACCATCATTCAGTTTCAGGGACTCTGCTGTGAAGTCTGAGTGTTTGGCTCCCCCAAGAGGACAAACACAGAACAGCAGTTCAAAACTCAGTCGAATAAAGGACTAAAAAAATATCTAACAGCACGCACATCCAAAAAACTTGAGTACCGGGTGCTGGACAAAAAAACAGGAAAAGGTAGACTAAAAGTCTGCACAGCAGAAGCTGCATCACACTTCATGTCAGATGAAGGGCGAGGGCCTGAAACGTGACATGTGGTGATCATTTCCATTAAAGTTTAATTAGAGCCTTTTTTAAGTTACCTTCAAAGCCACCGGTCTCCATAGAAACAGTAATTCTGGTTGACTGATTTGATTGGTTAGTTTGTTTCTGTTATTCTTCTACTTTAACGTCTGAAAAAGTTAAGATTATTTCTATGCAACACAAAGTAACACAAGCAAACATATAACCATCAAGATATGGGTGCAGCAGCAGCTCCGGTGTTCTGCTGTTTATAACTTCAGATTGTTTTTGAATGGTTCCTTTGAACAGAGAAACAGCTGTTTCAGGTTTATAAAGTCTAACTTCTGAACAGAAAGGTTTTCTATGAGGAATCATTTTAACTGCATCCTTTATGTTGGCTCAATTGAGCCGGATACTTTTGCAAAACATATTTGAACATTTTTATCGACTTTTATCTTTTTTTATTCAGACAAAAGTTTTATCAAATGTATTTATCAAATTTAAATTAATGCTTAAGAACCAACAAATCCAAATATTCAGTTAAGATCAACAGTGTCTCTTTTGAGCCGAGAATGACAAGATTATTTCATGTCCTCTGCTGCCATCTGGTGGTGATTAGATGAAACTACATAAGGAAGATAAAGAGGCTCTAAGGTGAGCAGCTTTTTAAAATGCTCTGAAATCATTTTAGTCTAAAGATTGAATTCACTGCTGAATTCAGATCTAAAACCCTCTAAAGGATGCACTCATGAACTTTGATACATTTCAGTTTATAAACTGAAACATGTGTTCGACGTCTTCTACTCATCTGCAAGTAAAAATCTAAGAATGACACTTTTCACACCTTTAATTGTGAGAACAAAAGGTGAGAGACGTTTTCTGTACACGTCAGATTGACGTTGAATTTCAACCACAAACTGACCAGAGTGAGTGTGAGAAGAAACCTGATCTCTGTCTCCACCAGAGTGATGAAAGAGTTTACAGGAATCTGCTCTATTGAGGGATCGTTTTTAGACTTATGATTCTGTTAATACAGCTGTTGTTACTTCTTCCACTGGTGCTGCTCAAACCGGTCCAGACATTTCTGCTACAGCTGCTAATCACACGACTCCAGGAGAACTTTAAATCAAGAGTAATACAACAAATCGTCTTTACTGTCAGTTAAAGATTTTCATGCTTTGAATGTTAAAACAGACTTTAAGTGAGACAAAGCTCAGTACGTGTCTTTATCATAGACTGCAAATATGAATGGATTTTCTTTTGCTAATTACTAACTCTCCAAATAATCTGACTTGATCAGTTTGTGCAGCTACATGACTTTCTCTCTCCTTTGCTGCCATGTTTCTCCCCTCAGAAACACTCTCACCAAAGATTTTCCCGACTTGTTGGAGCCATCATGTAAATATTCCCAGATGGGAACTAATTTTTTTCGGATTATTCCAACATTGCATGAATGCAGTTTAAAGAACTCACCGTGAAATGCTCCTGGGATTTGTAGTTCTCATCGAGGTAGACGCGGGCTCTGCTGTACTCCTTCATGGCATCACTGGACAGCAGCTCTCTGATGGACACAGTCAGATGATAAAAACAGGATATGTCAGTCGGATAGGAAGAATCAGGGTGCTGCCAACTTCAGGAACTTTGAGTATAACATACTTTGATAAAACGAAAAATTGAACAGACTCTTTTCAGTGCAGACATGCAGCTGTGATGAAATCCAGCAGGGGGAGACATCACTCGTTTCCAAACATAGAGGGTGTTTGTTTTAACATGAAAGCTTCGTGCAGTTATTAAGCAACATAAAGGCCACGATATGAGCGCTTCACTTACTTGACAAAACTGTCCACGTGTGACATGGACGCCTCGTAGTTCTTCCCTCCGACCTCCTGACAGTGAACGGCCAGGAAGTGAGGCCGGTGTGTCTGAACCGTCTGTGAGAGGAGAGAGAGAAAACACACAAACAGGTTACTTCATGTGCGCTGCAGTGCATCAACAACGACAGTGCGGTGAACTCTTACAAGCTTAGAAATGATGACAAGCTGATCATAGAATAAACTGTTTAAATGAAGACAAGATAAAAGCAACGTAATGCACCCAATAAAAACTACAGGGAGTAGCCAGTAGTGACTTTTACTTTCAACATTTTTGAGTGCAATTAATCACTAAATTTCAATATTTAATCGTGATTAATGCCCTGTGATTGACAGGCGACGAACAGTTCAGGGTGTACCCCGCCTCTCGCCCAATGACAGCCGGGATCAGCTGCAGCCCCCAACGACCCAGAGCGGGAAAAGTGGTAAAGATACTGTAAAGGATGGACGGATAGAATCCTGATTAATCACATTTTTGATCACATAGTTGAAATTCCATTATTTAATTTAAAAATAAAAATTGTTAGGCTTTTATTTTGAATGTTTGTGCTGTCTTTAGCTGAGAGTACTTAACTTGCTCTGTGCTTTTATTTTGAAATAAAGTAAGGCCCTTCTGGTAGACGGAAGGTTAGGACATGAAGTTGAGCACAGAAACAGGAAGTGGTTAGGAATCCCAAACAGAGGTCAAACAGCTCAAAGGAACGGTAACAAAGGTCAATGTGTGATGTCATAAGGTCAATGTGTGATGTCATAAGGTGGATATTACTTTGGACTCGTCAGCTGAGCTGTTTGTTAAAGTGAAATGAGACATTCAGAGATGCAGCAGTGTCCTTCTTTGACATCACTGAGACTACAGGGAGACACTGAGGACGACTATCTCCGGAGACAGTTATAGTCTGAACATTTGAAACATGTTTCTCACATTATGTGACAGTTAACATTTCCTTATTGTCACCCAGCCTGCAGGTGCTACTGTGTCATGTGACTTTGCTTGTTTTTAATACTATTGTCAATAAACTACCGTCACTTTTATCGATACGATCCTGAACATCATTTATCCCTTTCAGATGCAAGGTCATCTGTTTTTGGGAACTCTTAAATAAAGAGAATGTTTAAAATCATTTCCAAAGAATTTTTGCTTTTTCAATCATTTTCCATCATCCGACTTGAAAATTGGTTTATTTTCCAGGTTTTCCAGGATGCTTGTGAACCCTGACATTGTCTAAATTGCACAAATACATCAGTGTATTTATTATTTAGACAGTGCTCCCTTTCTTTTCATTTAGGACAGCATTTTGTTCAAACTATGACTGAAGATCTGTCGTTTCTAAAAGCTCTTTAAATGATGAAGATTGTGTCCTTTTAAAACGTGGCATTGAAAAGTACTCAAGGATCAAACATCTGGAATCTTCAGAAGACAGAGAGCAGCTCTGTTACAGGCAGAGACCTTTAGAGAGCCTGTTGCACACGAGAAACATCGACTGCTCTTCATCCTGCAGCAGGGATCAGTGTGTGTGTGTGTGTGTGTGTGTGTGTGTGTGTGTGTGTGTGTGTGTGTGTGTGTGTGTGTGTGTGTACACAACAGGGTGTGACGGATGTTCACACATCAACACAAGTGGTGACACATGGCTCCCAGTACAAACACAAAGTGAGCAGGAATAATGTCAGGACCAATCATCAGAGCGAGGGGAAACACTCCGGGCTGCTGGAGAAATTCATCTAAACCAGCGTTCACAACGTTCACTAATCACAACAGATCACTGCTTACAACGTGGTGTCCATACAGTTAGAGTGAAACTCTGCACAAAGGCCAACCCCAAAGGAAGAAGCTAACAACTGAGGAAAAAAATCACTTCAGATGATCACAGTTATCTCCTGACATATTTCACACTGCGATACTTAAAATAAGAAACTGAGACGTTCAAGAATAACTTTATTACTCAGATCAGTGTGTAGTCATGTGTGGTAAGACCAAATGTCTTCCAACTGAGGTGAAACTTTTGGAAAACTCAAAATACAGTAAAAACATTTGTCTGGATGTTAATATATTAACAAGATGTCCTTGATGTGTTGGAGAAGGTGCTAACATCAATTCTTATTTCAATCTAAAGTCCAGTGTTTGTACCTCTACCTCCAGAAAGTGATTGCAATTTGGTAACAAGGTAAAACATCACAGAAACTCTCAGTAAGGAGATTCCATGCTGCCCTCTATCGTGCATACTAAATGAAAATGTGCAGGTCCCTAAGTCTTTACATGAGAAAATAATTTGACTTTCTGGCCTAAGTGCTGCAAAAGAAAGTCCTGGAAGTGCGGTGGAAACCACCACACACACTGTCTTTAAATCACTGGAGGCACCAGCTGATAGATATATTGTCCTTAGAACTCTCTGTTGCATGATCTCATGTTGCAAAAGGAAAGACCTCAAGGTCTTCGTCTGAGCTCTCTCAGCTACAGAATCTCTACAGAGAAGAGAGCCCCAGGCTGGATCCGAACCCGGGCCGCCTGCTCAGTGGACTACTGCCTCGGTACATGGGGTGCGCACTGACCATCACTACACTACTGGCGCCCCAATACTTGAACTTGTTGAACAAATTTTGTTATTATTCGGATGTTCTGTTGGCTGATAGTTTTAATATTTTGTCTTATTTCCTCCATTGAATTGCATTTTTTTTTCTTATTTTAAAGGGATGACTTCCTGTAAGCTCCGCCCTTCAGAGTCACAGGACCTCATGTTTAGAGCCAGCCGATAATATCCGCCGATAATAGCATATCCAGTGACTATCGGTATCATTAGAGTTTCATCATTTTACACTAGCAGTTCTCTTTCACCAGCAGAGGGCGCTGTGGTGTTTGATAACTGCATTTGAGAGATCAATGTAATACATGTGTATATCTATATCTAGCTTAAGAAAGATATTGGCCAATATATCCGTATCACATTTTCTTCCCTCCCAAATATCGATATTGGTATCAGCCCCAAAATCCCCATATCGGTCGGGCCCTCCTCATGTTGCTCTCCTCTAACGTCCCGTCGTGCACACAGCGAGGTGTTTGTGAGCACGCTGTCAGAGGTGTTCAGAGCAGCCGACCTCTAATGGAGAATCGATACGGCACAGTGATTTACAGCGCTCACAGGGTCGACAGGACGCGGACCTACATCACTGTCACTGAGAGGGAGTGTGTGTGTGAGAGCAGGAAACAGTCCCTGGACCTGAACCGAGTCAAGCTACTCCACCTCAGTGTTGCATTGTGGCGCCCAATCAGATCAAAGTAATGTACGGCAATAACAGTATGGATTTACCATCAACCTCTGGCTCGCCACTTAGCCCGATGACCGCACGCAGAGACTCTCAAAGTTACAAAGATTAGTGAAGCTATCAGCCCAGGATGCAAAGGTCAAACACTCAAGGAGCTCCCGGCTAATGTCAGACTGACGGGTGTGTGTGTGTGTGTGTGTGTGTGTGTGTGTGTGTGTGTGTGTGTGTGTGTGTGTGTGTGTGTGTGTGTGTGTACGTACTAACACGCTTGTGCTTGCGCTCAGCGTCTGTGTTTGTCTTTCCAGGCTGTAACTCCAGCTCTGCACACACACACTTTCCAGGAGCTGGTTTCATTACCGCGGCCACCAAACATTGACCCGACTTTACTCAGTGACCAACATCCAATTCATGTCGACTGTGGTTAACAAGAAACTCTGTTGACATTTGACTCAAATTATTGACAGGACAAATATTGTATAAATGAAAGCGGATTTTATGACGGCCTCTCAGACAGCTGCTGCGCCGACATCTTCCTCAGGCTGACGAGGATGTCACACTCTGATGAGTTTGATGTGGAGGTGTGTGTCCTCTGTTTTCCTTTCTTTTTCCATCCTTGCATGCTCCAAATATTCACAACATCTGAACATATGGGAGCGGCCAATCAAAATTTTCAGATTGCAAGCTCTGTCACTTTTTCAACAAGCACAAGCTGCAGACCAAAGCAAACGAATGCCAATCTCTTTTCACAGATTCTGCAGAAAAATGTGTTGTTGAGTACAGTTGTCTGTTGTTTTCAGAGACCTTGAGTTGTCTGAGTCTACTCCTGGAGCCTATTGGCAGTTACCTGACAATCATTTCGCTTTTAATCAGAAACTACAAAACCAACATCTGCATGTGTGTGTATTAAGGAGATTGTTGTATTGTAATCAGTTTAACAAAAAGAAACTTCATATATACGCCTCCACATATACACACATCACTTAAGTCTGAATTTATTGCAGAACATAAGAAAAATATTTTATGTAAACCAGCAGAGATTTCTGACTCGGCATGCGGACATGTTTCCTGCTTCATGGAGGTCTGAGTCAGTATGATGGGCATCCTTTGTTTCACAACATTCAGATGAGCTAAAGCGGCCGTAAACACCTAACAGCAGGAATTAACATGTTCACAGCCTGGTTCAGAAAATGATTTTGGTCTGAATAGTTCATTATCCGCACACACTGTGCAGGAGGGGTTTGTTATTTTACGGAGGCTGTAGTCAGCCATCTGTTCCTGCAGGGGGCTCTGGAGGCTCATCGGCAACAGCCGCCATGTTGGAAATCCTGTCTCAGTCTAACTTTCAATCAACCCAACGACAGAGATCCACGTTCCTTTCTAAATAAAGCCTATGTAAAAGTGGTCAAAGTGATTTAATGATACATTATGTAGTGTAAAAAATGAGATTTCATATTTATAAATCAATAATAACATTTGTATTTACATAAAAGAAAATAACCTGACATTTTTAAAGATGGTTTCATCTTCACAAACTGCGTCAAAGCTCCTCTCTGAGTCAGACTTCATCTGTGAGACACAGAGCATCTTTATGAGCGCTCTAATCAGGACAGCCTGAATCTCATTTCACGCTCTCTATTCAGAGGTGGAAAATAATCTCAGAGATCGGAGGAGAACTGATCGATGACAAGGATTCTTCACTTTTCCGTCTGACTGTCGTGCAGTCGCTGACTGAAGAAACTTTGTGAAGCTACCGTGAGAATTATGGAGCTGATTACATATTTGACATTAAAATCAAGAGAGTTCACTTTGAATACATCCCTGTGTTTCGGGCAGAGGGTCAACAGAGGGTCCTGGAGTTTCATTTGATCACACATTATTAACTGAAACACCAAATCAAAGAAGGATCAGATGACCTTCACCGTGTTTCATTGTGCAGATCACAGAGCTGCTGCGCCGTCCTGACAGTCACACCGGCCTATGACAGATGGAGAAGTTTCCAAAGCAAATGAGCTGTGGGATTCTTTCACTCCTCTGCGGTGTGATGCAAAGTGCAAGTTTATTGTCCTGCAGCAGCGCGGCCGGATTCCCTCAAAGTCAAACTAATGATCACAGTGTGCAGCAGGCAAATGAGTCGCTTTGATTACATGTAAATGTCTGAGATATCCCGACAGGCTGCGAGTCCTCAAACACCATCTGATTGATTCACGCTCATCAGTAGGAAGGATAAGAGAGCTAGAGACTTTGTGAAGCCCCTCAGTCATTGCACCATTCACAGACCTCCAAAATGATAATGTTTTGCTTACTTTACCGTCCAATGAAACGCAACAAATACCCACATTTTTCGGTACAGTACGTTAAAGCCTATGAAGCACTTCTGGGACAGTGGGGGTCCCCAGACTCTGGCAGTCAAAGTGACAAAACAAAGAGTTGACTTAAACCATTTGAACACTTAAAGGTCACATATTCTCCTCCTCTTCAACAACTTTAAATAAGTCTCAGAGTTCCCCAAAACATGTCTGTGAAGTTTCTTGTTCTAAATCCACTCTGATCCTGTATTTGCCTATAAACTCCTCTATTTCAGCCCTGCTCAGAACAGACTGTTTCTGTGTCTGTACCTTTAAATGTAAATGAGCTGTGTCTGACCACGCCCCCTCTCTGGAAGGGCTTGGGTGTACTCTGGCTTTCTCGCTCCATGTCCTATTGTTTACGGTGAGAAGGCAGACTCAGAGGGCAGAACAAACACCTAGCTGTGGGAGGGTCACCCACCTGGGGGAGGGGTTACTGCCCTTTGTGATGTCATGAAGGGAAAATCTCCAAACGGCCTGTTAGAGCACACATTTTCTGAAGTGGAGCAGGCAAAAGACGGAGAGGATGGACTTTTCTCATCATTGGGGGGTTTGTAGACAGACTAGAGACACATATTAGTGTTAGAGAAAACATGGTGAAGTGGATTTATCATAATAAGTGACCTTTAGTAACAGTGTTTCTTCAACGCTATTTGTCAGAAAAATATTGTTGAGTGAGTGAGGAGGCTGCTGGCAGAGCTGCAGTCTGTGTCCCCATACTTAACCTCATGTAACCATTTTTCTATTTTATGATACCCTCATCTTTTGGAGATAACAAGAGTTCCCTATTGCCCTCTTTTTCATGCCCTTTTGTCCCACTTTATCTATCACAGATGACGCCCACCTGATTAACCTGCAGCTCCAACAATATCCTGCATTAGGAAGTGGGTGTGTGCTCCTGCATGCAAGCTAATCACTGCACAGTGAGTGGATGTTGTTGCTGTTCCTGCTGGGAAATAGTTTGTTATATCCGCCATACATATTGATTGACATGCCCAGAGTACATCATCGCTATCCTCTCAAGTATTTTCCGTACCCTGATCTTGATTGTTTTATTGCCCAATGGCAGCCCTGCCCTTATAGTTAAGAGTAGGGCTGTTTGTGGTGTCGGTGCGTCTCACTGAGCTTAATCCATGTTTTAATTGTCACTGATGTGAGGCGGTTATGAACACACAAAAGAATAGCTGAATGAGTAACACCTCAAACATTGTTTCACTTTGTCGTATCAGCCTCTGCAGATGAGTGAGGGCTGACTGACACGCAACAAAAGATTTTATTGCAGCCCTAAAAGTGTAGTTCCCTGTAAATGACTAAGACTGCGATCTGCATTCAAATTCAGAAGTCCAGAACTGCAACTCTCGCCTGGCAAGATAAAGTGAACAGTGCAGAGTTTACCTAAGCTGATTTCTTACAATATGCGATCTTCCAAAGAATAATAACAATTACGAACGAGCAAGAGGAGGAGGAGTGCAAACATGCCAATGGACTCTGACCGAGGTGTGTCTTAAGAAAAATAATTTTATTTCCTCAAGGAATTCCCTCCAGCTGCAGATAGAGATGTGTTGTTGAAAAGTGGACATCAACAGGATTCAACTGCATGAACGAACACACACACACAAACACACATTCATCAAGATATGTAGACAGAGCACAGGTATGAAGAGGAAAGCCTCTGTCTTCACTCAAACCCTTATGAAAGCCAGTCGGACAACTTTTCACGCTTTATTTTCCAGGATGCTGCAGCTGGACTGAGTGGTGATTCCTTGTGACGCATAATAAAAAAAGAAATTTCCTCACACTGGGGAATGCAAACAGTAGCTTTGGTGCAGCGTTGGATTGGGCAAATATTCCTAAATGTTTCCTGTGGTGTTTAAAAATGACATGCTGACTTTGCCCTCGTGTGTGAGGGCAAAGTTTTCTTATGTGAGACAACCTTTAGATGAATGCCAAAGCATGAGTCAACACACATCTCTATCTTAAAATGAGCCTTTCTGTTTTTCTCTTTTTAAAAAACACATGTCAGTTCGATGAGTTCAGGCCCAAACAGCAGGTGATGTTACAGCAGACACAGTGAGCGTATTGTGTGGTGTGTGTGGTGTGTGTGTGTGTGTGTGGAGGGTCATGATGAGCGAGCGCAGCGTGGCTGATTGGAGCTAACTGCAGAGTTCAGAGTCTGATGCTTCTTTCCATGACGTCAGCCGGCTGCACACAGGGCTGGCATGAGGCTGCAGGTCTGCTGGTTCACACAGGGGCACACCTCTCCCTCTCCCTCTCCCTCTCCCTCTCCCAGCATGCTTCTCTTCCTCTCTCTCTCTTATTGCACACACACAACAAACTTGATATCTTCCTGTAATGTCTGCATGCCTGCAGCACAATGCAAACAGAATTCCTCAACAGCAGTAACCAGGACATGACTTTTCCACACACACGCACACGCACACACACACGCACACGCTATACACTTGTCCAATAACTGGAGTGCTAAACTAAACATTCAGGCTGGAATCACCTGGCAGTCGACTTGTTTCGACACGTCACTGACAGTAACAATCAGAAAGAGGGAAACGGAGCAGACGCTCACAGCGAACACACTTTTAGTTTCTGACTTCTGCAACGAGATGCCGAGACTCCAACGAGGAGATCCTTCATACATGATATTTTATATTCCAGGTATTAGAACAAATAAATCAAAGACAGACGATTTTGGCATTCTGACTTTATTCTTAAAGCAGTGAAAAAACTGAAATCTCCTTCCTCTGATTTTTGTCCTTTTCTCAAAATGCAAGTTTCAAAATATTCCTCCGGCTCATATTTTCTTTTCTAATGCGTTGACCTCTTCTGTAAACTCAGGACGTCTACACCATTTACCTCTGCTTGAAGCTTGTTAAACTCAATTCATACTTCTGCATGCAATACGCTGTAGAATATGCTGTAGGTTAGCGTAAAAATATAACTTTGAGGGGAAAGGGCACGAGCCCTGTGATTGGTTCACATTTTCCTCTCCTTGGTTGCACCACATGTAAATCATCGAGATACGGAGTCTAATGATGACGAGAAGATAGATAAATCTTAAAAGAAATAGTAAATTGGAAGCTTGATCCAAAGGTACCTGGACTGGTTGAAGCTCAAGATCTTCAACCAGTCCAGTTGACTTTGGATCAAGCTTCCAATTTACCAAGCAGAGAGTGTGGCAGAACCAGAAGCTGGTAATATAACTAGCATAGAAAACCGCACTGCCATCTAGTGGAGTATTGAACAGCTACGCCAACACACCATCGCAAAATATGTAGCGCTCAAAACGTTGTATGCCACTACAACATAGATTTGCTGCAGAAGTATTAAGCAGTCTTTAGCCCAGCTTGCTTTCTTTCATTTTACAGGTCAAATAAAAAACGTGTAAAAACAGGCAGATTTAGAAGATTACTTTGATCAGTACGATGACATGTTGTATCTATGACAGCTGCAAACTTCTGGAGCGATTCAGAAACATGTTGCACTAATTCACTTTTACCTTTTAGTCATCAAGTCCCTGACATTTGTATTTAAAGAAAACAGGGCTGAGGTTTTAAAATCCTGGAAGGATCCTTCGATATTTGAAGCATCACTTCAAACCGACTCCATCAACAGAACTAGATCATGTATGAGGTGTAGAGAAACAACGTGAAATAGTGTGTGTGTGTGGCTCTGTGAGCACGTCATGTCCACACGGCGTGTCCTCACCTCACCTTTCTCGCTCACTGAACACCTTTCCTCCTGTAGCACTATCTGCACTGTACAGCTCTTCATCCAGTCACAAATAAAGTCACAGCGTGATTCATGAGTGGAAAAATAAACGTCCGGGTATCACACACACACACACACACACACACACACACACACACACACACACTCCAGGATGCTCATGCGCTATCATGATGCATCTGGAGACCTGCTGTGAGTTGAACCACTTCACGGTGACGACATGTGTTTCCTTATTGCAGGACGCCGTGTATATGACTGTGTGAGTACTCGGGTATGATCCGCCTTCTGATTGGCCAAAACTAAGGTCGTCACAATTTAAGATACTTTGAAACTTTTCAACATTGTGTGTTTTAAAAGGATATAACCACCAATTATATCAAAAGTGTGGAAGCTTTAAAAAAAAAAAAAAAAACAACAACTCAGAAATCAAATCTGAATGTCGGGGAGATGTAATCAGGGTTGAAGTGATCTCCCCTCTGTGCCGCCTTCGGAGGTAGTACCTGAGGCGTTGCAGGGGACATGGGATCAGCGGGGGAGTGCAGCGCTGTGTGTGTGTGTGTGTGTGTGTGTGTGTGTGTGTGTGTGTGTGTGTGTGTGTGTGTGTGTAGCTGCTTACTCAACATCGAAACGCAATGTGAATTCACAGACTGTGACAGTAATATTACGCCGCTACAGAATCAATATGAATGTACAAAGATGTGATTACGGCTGAGCTTAGTTGCGGCACTTTTGCGAAAAACACCCACTTCGTTAAAGAGCTTTTGTCTAAACTGCACGGATACATTGGCAACGTTTCGGTACCCATTTGTGCTATTTTGACAAGGTGCAGGAGTTTGACTTACAATCAATAACATATCATATTTTTAACCACCATGTATCATAAAAAGGTATCGAAACTGTTTGATTTTACTAGAATGGTCTCAAAGTTAAGGATGCTAACATGACTACCCAAACATAGCTCATATGACTTTATTCTGACCCTTGCCCTTGTTTTTTTTTTAGTCTCGTTTTTCTTCCTTGTGTGTCTTTCATTGTCACAGTTTCTCTCTTTGTCCTTCTGTCTGTTGACACATTTGACTTGTACAGCTTTCAGAAGCTTCTACATGGACAGTCTGACTCTGGGGACATTTTTCAGTTAACACCCTTTCAGTTTTTCTTACTTCTTGTGCATGGAATAAAGCTGCAGCTGTTGTGAATGTTGGTCAGTTTTTCAAAAGAGGATGCATTTGTGGCCTAGCTGCACTAAATCCAAAGTCAAAGTCATGGGGGCAACTTCAGCTAACGCTTTGTGCTGCTTCTAACTACAGTTCCTCGAGTGTCCTCTTGAGAGTGTCAACATAAAGCTCTCTATTGCTCATTACTCTGTTGGTAAAAACCGTACAGTTAAAACCTCTCAAGGCTAAGAATTTTGCATAATAAGGAGTGTGGCTGATCTGACCGATAGGTACAGATGTGTTAAAGCTGTTTAAAAGGAGGCTACGCATCATTTTAGCTCAATTGGTTTCTTAATTAATAATTCTTATTCCTCATCTTTAAACACAGAGTCTGAGTCTCCTCTAGATGTTTTTCTTTTGGCTTTGTTGCCATACTGTAGTCTTCAGTCCAAGTTTTATGTTTAATTTGAAGCAGAGGTTTTCATTAAAATGTTGGTTTGAAGTTTGCTTTGTAAATATATTTGGATTAGACTTTAATTTCTTCTTCTTTCTCTCCTTTTTTTCCAATCCAGGAGTCAAATTAGGACCAAACACAAACACAGGTCCTAACAAACAGAATATAAAAATACATTGAACTGCTCCATTCTGCAGAAATATTTCCTCTGAAAGTCCCGCCTTAATGAAAACATGTTGCAGAAAGAGGTGTTTGTGAAAGTTTTCTCTTTCACAAACACCTCTCTCTCTCTCTCTCTCTCTGTCTGTGTGTCTCTCTCTCTCTCTCTCTCTCTCCTCAGTGTGTGTCTCTCTCTCTCTCTCTCTCTCTCTCTCTCTCTCTCTCCTCAGTGTGTGTCTCTCTCTCTCTCTGTCTGTCTGTCTGCCTCTCTCTCTCTCTCTCTCTCTCTCTGTCTCTCTGTGTCTCTCTCACTCTCTCCTCAGTTGTCTGTCATTTTTGAGCGGTTCACGCCGCCTCACTTCCTCCCCCTCAGTGGAAAGAGTTGTGGTTAGTCAGGGGTTCCTATGAAGATCTGAAGGTTTGATATGAAGCATGACAGAGCTCCAGATGAGCTCTTCCTCAATAAACAATGCTCCGACAAAAGGGTGAAACGAGGGTGAACGAGATCACAGCGGCTTCAACAGAAGTCTGCACATTTTTATATAAAGATTCCCAAACAGAGCAGAGAAAACAAGATAAAAATGTTTGAAAATATGCACCGCAGCTTTTGCTCGTTGTTTCTGATCTCTGCTGTTCGGGTCTCAGGAAGCACGCCTTCAGATGACCTGATCTACAGAACGTCGACCTGACGTGAAGAAGAAGCCTCGGGGTTCACTATCACAGGAAGCACAGGAAGCTATAGAAACCCAGAGCCGCTTACTGTGGGACGTTTTGAAACGTTTGATGTTGGAACCAGACCAACGCTGAAGCAGCTAACTGATTATTATTTTATTTGATAAGCGATTAATCCTTTCAGTCCTCAACCAAAAAAATCTTTGTCTGTTCCACCGTTTAAACGTGAGGAACAGGATTCATGAGTGTTTGCTTTATTGACTGTTTGTATCACACACACACAGGTTAACACACTCCCACCAGCGGACAGACAGTATGAAAGTATGTCGCGTCAACAACCTGAATAGCACACAAACAGATCTGCGTTTTTTAAAAACACTCCCAGGGTGGTGAAGATGGGAACACTTGCTCTCCTGCAAGTAGCGCCAGACGTTTCTGACTTCACATATCAAGAGGCTCTGGATATGTTCTCCCAGAATCATAATCGCTGAAGCCTCACTGCAGTGACAACAGCTGCACACTTTGTGGATAATTGTCATAAAAACAATTGTTCCGATGTTTAGTTCAATGTGAAGTTGAAATAATTGTTCAGTTGAACACCATGATTCCTTTGAGTGTCTGTGTCAGTGTCGTATGAGTTATTTCATTCTCATTATAAATCTGTGACTGTAATTCCAATTCTGTTTTTTAGTGAAAGTGAAATGCCAACCACGGCTGCAAATACCTTTAATTCATGAAAATGTTCAAGAAGTAAACCTCAGTCACTCCTTAATAATGAACCCACTGTGTTTAACAACAACATGATAGTGTTGCTCTAAATGTTTGACATGTTTGATTCACTTACCTGATAAAACTCTCTCAGCCATGTCTTCTGGAGGTTGTCAGGCTGGAGAGAGAAAGAGAGAACAGACGTTAGTCATGTTATAAATTCAGGCTGCGTCTAGGTGTTTGAACTCTGCATCAACTTTCTCACTTTGAACTCATCTATTACTAGAGCAGCACGTCAAAATGTGACGATCCTGTTCCCTCTCACATCACTTTTCCATGTGGCGCTCATATCTTAGCAAACATAAACATGCAACATGGAGGACAGGTTCCACCACCAAGCTCGCCATGACCAGTCTGCACAGTTCAGTTTCAACAGGCTGCAATATGACAAGATTTAGGAAAAAGATCTGGATTTGGGTTTAAATAAAAACTGATGACAGCGAAGAACCTCAGAAGATGTCAACAAAGAACACTGACTATTTGTTTTACACGCCCTAGACCACCACCTCCACCCTGATAGGAATATCCCGCTCTTCATACTGCCCCACCACGTTGAACTATGAGCTGGAGGACATCACAAAGACATGACTCTTCATGGTGCCTACAGAGTCATATTTTGAACAAGCTACTGAATTCATGAAGATAGGAGTGGACAGCGCTGGTAGCCTAGTGGTTAACGGCGCCCCATGTAGGGAGGCTGTAGTCCTCCTTGTGGTCGTCCCCAGTCCGGGTCCAACCTGTGGCTCCTTTCCCGCATGTCATTCCTCCATGCTCTCTCTCTCTCCCTGAGTTCTGACTCTACCCACAGTCCTGTCTCTAAATAAAGACATAAAAAGCCTTTTTTTTTTCAAAAAACCAGGAAGCCCTCAGGAGAGAACAAACCAAACTAAGTGTTCAACATTCATACCATATGTTTTAAAAACGATACAATTCATGATCAATAGTACTAAAAAGTACCAAAACTTACAGAAACTACAGATCTGTCAAATGGTTTCAGTTGTAAATCATTGTCAACGTACTTCTACAGTTGAAAGTGTGCAGGAGGAGTTTGTCTGCATTTCTTTTTTCAATTAAAAACAAATAATGGTTGTCCAGGACTTCTATTTCTGGATGTCTTGGTATTGAATACAATATGGATATCATTTGGTTATTACTGGTGTCATATCCAGGAGGTCTGGTATGTTGATAACCTCGTACCAAAGAGTAAAGACGTCTGTGAATGAGTGAGGTACAACCACACGCTGACAGTTACAGAAAGTCAAAGCATCTTTCTCTCACGGTTCAGAAAGCCTCTCACCATCTCTCACTCCCCTCACCTTCTTTTGCTCGCCCTATATCTGTCATCCCCTCTCTCTCCCTCCTCCACTGTAAAAGGTTATTCCCAGCCCTGGACTGGTTTGTTCAGTGGAAACAGACACAGAGCCCCGGGCAGTCTACCATTTAAGGAGAGATCTCCCTACGTCGATAACTAGGTCTGATGAACAGCTCTCTCTGTGTGTGTAGGTGTGTGTGTGTGTGTGTGTGTGTGTGTGTGTCTATAATAAGAATCCAGCTGGGATCTGCAGGCTCTGAAACAAAGCCCTCGTATATTACAGCAGGAGGTGAAGTATCCTTGGATGGTATCGGGGCACAAAAGCACAACAAACACCTTGTCGCCGTGACAACCCTATCAAACAAAAACATTCACCTATTTGACAACGCAGTCCGAGACCTTTAACGTAACTGATGTTGCTCTGAAGTTCACTTCATCTCCATACAGGAGGCCAACAGGGTTTAATCCAGGAAGACACATTTGTACACGTCTGTGCTCGAGCCGGAGACTTTAAAGGAGCACATTCACATCTTTACTGTCGGTACATCCAGCAAGATGACAGCAGTGTTTGGATATCTCTTACAATATGCCTGTCAGATGTACGTACAGACAGGATCCCTACAGACTTAGACCTTTATGTTTATAACTAGCTCTAACCCCTTTTTCAAAGCCACTGGAGTCCATTGCAAAGAAATCTGTAATTTAACCTTCCAGAAAAGAGATGAAAAAAGTTGCTCCTCTACCCGAAGCTCCATCAATTTTTCTTTTGTGTCATGCTGTGTTTCAAACATGCCAATTCATGCAACTCAGGAAAATGTCCCAAACTGTTCGGGGGTTAGCTGCATGTGTGAACGTAAACCATTTCCTCACCAGGAAACGCCAGCCCCCCAAATACAATCTCTACATAAAGTCAGGGTGAGCTGATGTGTGACCTCGGCGGGTAAAAGTCAAGACATTCAGGGAGCTAGGGAGCAGGGTTGATGATGTTAATATCACATGATGGGTGAGTGACCAGTGATCGATTGTCTTGCAAGTAATGAGGAGTTCATGCTTGCAGAAAACTCCTGATAAACTCCTGATATTTCACAGGAGGAGCTGCATGTGTGAACACACTAAACAGACACATTTTTCTCTCAGACTTCACCCGGAGTTTCTCCTGTCAGACCCCTAGAATCGTTTTTTTTTCCCACAGCAAGTCCGAGTGAGCTGAAATGAGAACGCAGCAGGATATAATCAGGAGAATTCACCTCGAGCCAATGGGAGGGGGGGAGTGACGTTTATATTCTGTGACTGCTGCACATGACCGTATCAGGGGCGGTCCTCCTGAAAATATCCTCAAACTTTTTGTATCTGTGCGTCATTTAGACTACAAAAAAAAAAAAACACGCCTTGGCAAAGTCTTAAAATATCAGTTTTACCCTTTCAGTCTCGGAAAGATCGCAGATAAGTTGACTTCCAAAAATGATTTTTGTTTTTTCCTGCGGAGTCAAGGTGAGAAATAATCGAGGAAATCTGATACTTTCCATAAACTCGCGAACATATTAATACATGCAGTGAAGCGCTAAAGCCTGATATATGTTGACTTTTCCAGGGGCACCTAAATGCCTCCTGTGTGTGTGTGTGTGTGTGTGTGTGTGTGTGTGTGTGTGTGTGTGTGTGTGTGTGTGTGTGTGTGTGTGTGTGTGTGTGTGTAACATGGTCCCAGCCTCAGCCAGATCGCACAGAGCACAGGTCTATATAAGGACATGAGCACTGGACCTTGTCTTTGGTCCCAACGATGGAGGAAGAGAAAAAGAGAGAGAGACGGAGAGGTTCAGTCAGAGCTCCATCTGAACACCTCACACTGACAGCTGCAGGTGCTGCTGCGAGGTGTTTGAGCGTCCTGGGCTGCAGAGCATGTTGGGGAAAGTCAAAGCAGATTTAAAATGTGTTTCTGTGTCTGAAAAAAAAAAACATTGTTAGCTGAGGTGTCAGGTGCATTGAAGCACAATCAAGTTTATCCCATAAAAACCCCCTGACTCAAGTCCATAAAACAACAAACACCAACTTGACGGAGCGGTGAGAGTCATGAGGCAATAAAACCACTCGGTCGGCTGTTTTACAAACGAGTGTTAAAGTAACTCAGCTGAAGAGAACGAGTGTCCCAGAAAACAGAAACAGCAGCTCAGAAAAACTGATCCAGAGAAAAGCATCAGGGGCGTTCAGATTTAGGCTGACCCGTCTCAGATGTGACGGATCAAGAGAACAGATGTCAGTCCTGGACCGGGGCCCGCTCAGAAGAGGGTCAGCGTGGCCCTCGGAGGCCGGGGCCCACGGAGAGGAACGTGCTAATAAGGGAAGTCTAGATCTGTCAGCGCGGCCCTCTGCAACTGTCGACTGATCAGGAGCTAATTTGCAGTTAATTAGGAAGTGGGGCTTCACTGTCACAGAGGTAAAAATAAACCTGACCCCTCCCCAGCCTCTCCTCCTCCTCCTCCTCCTCCTCCTCCTCCTCCTACTGCTCCGCTCAGCGCTCTCCACCTCCTCTCCTCTCCTCGCTGTTTTTTTTCTCAGTCCATGGCCTACTTTTGAGACAGCGTGGGGAACTCAGAGACTCTAGTGGAGATGTTTTTAGATTTCAGCCCTCAAAAAAAAGTAGATCTGAAGTGGCCTAGCACTCCTGATATCAACAAAGCATCAATTATGGACATTTCAGAGGAAAGAAAGAAATCTGTCTGCTGTCTCTTTGCTCGACTCCACTCTGGTGTGATATGGGCTGTTCATGTTTGCACAGGACTTAAACCACACACTCACTTTTATATTATTATCATTTTCACAACACGAGACAAACATTCTCCTCCTGAAAATCAAACCTTAAACTTTCTCCTCTGTTCTGCTGGTTTCAGTTCTCTGCTCACATGACGCTCACACTGAAAATCAGAGCTCAGATATTTGCAAACGTTAAATTCACTCATTGAATTTAACAAATATAATGCAAATGGCTGTAGCTGGCCAAACCGTCTCTCTCACACCTTTGATCGATACTTCAAAAGTTTTATTATGAAATATTTTAAACCCAGAGTATGTAGATTCAGCCACCAGGGGGCGCTCAATCAAAAAAAAATATATAAAAAGATGACGTCGAGGCTGGCGGGGAATCATGGGAGAGATTCTCTCTGCTACTCCTCCCCTCTACCAAGGTGAAAACGAACTCTGGGTTGACCGTAGTCATGACGACCGGGCGAAACCGACCTGAGGAAGAGAATATGTTTACAGACGAGCTAATGTATCGGAGTTTAATTTACATGACGTTTTTATAACAGCAGCTTTTAGTAGCAGCTCACGCTTCTTTATGCAGCCGCCTTTGACGTGACAATCAGGTGTTTCCATGGCAACAATAAACATGTCGTGTCTGTCATGGAGACTCTGTCAGGACGTGTCCCGAGTTGATCTAGAGTTAATAATTTTGGGAAATATTTGAGTAGGTACTAAAATACATAATGTAGGTTTAGTCCATTTTTTATGAATGTAGATATTCCAGTGTAAAATTCTGATAAAATTCTTCATCCTGTACCTTTAAAGATATGCCTACACTATTCTTAAAAGGGCTTTTTACAACTACAATAAGAGTCTCTCACACACTACAAACAGTGTTCCAGCTGCAGCTGCTTCCAGTTTAACGTGCTCAGACAACATGTCAGAGCTAAAGCCTGAGCGAGTTCTTCCTGGGAACTTCTTCGGTAGCATGATTTGTCTCACGTCCGTTTACAATTCAGTCAAAAACAAAAGTATCTTTATGACTCAACTCTGAGACTGACGTGAGAAACTTTCTTGCACCATCGTCAGCGTTTGTGGAAGTGTAATTCCAGAGTAAAGCCGTGTTGACATGCCTGCAACAAGAAGCAGGAAGTGATGAATCAAAATTCTGTGTAGCACAAAGCCACTACTGCACCACGCTGACGACTTCATGCAAAGGCAAACGGGTTAATTGCTTCATTCTTTAAGGATGACTTCAGGTTTTTAAAACCGGCGGCCGGTATTTTTACATATCGTGCGGCCTCAATGACTAATGGGAAAATTATACTTCTGCAATTTCTCACGGAGATTGCGTCAGCCTGCAGCAGTGACCCAGGCTGGTAATCCTTTCTCTTCATCAAAGTGCGTCCACTTTAAGTTGTTGTTGTCCCTGACAGACTCACATTGTTATTCAGAGTGTCTGACAACATCACAGGAAGGATCCCTGCAGAGAGAGAGCTTTCTGTGTTAGAAACAGATGTAACATCGCCCTCCTCAAAACCTCCAGACTCCATTCACAGAAAGCGTGATTTAACTCTGCAGAAAGAACAGGCTGCATATCTACTGCTGTGTGTTTCTGTGTGTTATTGTGTGACTTCAGTGTTTAGGCCCTGTGTCCAGAGACTGCGCTCACAACCTCTGTTTCAGAGCACTTCACACCAGTACACATTGTTGCTAGGTTACGAAAGTTCTGCTTCCCTCTGTAATGTCCGTAAGGCTTCTTTAAGATATCTCAATGTGGTAAATATTTGCTTTAACTCAAGAAAATATCACCAAAAAAAAAACATGTAAACAAACAGAAAGACGAGTCACTCTAGCATCTCCTCTGTCATTGTTCTTGACAAAGCTGATGTTGTAAGTCCCGCCCTGTCTTGATTCTGATTGGTCGGTGAGGGAGGAGTGACATGGCACGGCACTGATCCAAAAGTTGAACGGTTTGCAACTGAGCCGTTCAGGGCGTTTTTGTACTCATTACTACAGACACAGGCCCTCACTGTGAGAAAACAGATTTTTTGTGTCACACAGTAACACACAAAAAGCTTGCAGAAGGAGGAACTGGTGGACTACAAACATCAACATGTCCTGTGAGATTAAAAACTACAGTTTGAATCAATGGAGTCTGGTGTCAGGAAAGAGAGTCTTATAGTGGACATGCGTAAGTTCAAAAGTGAAGTTGCCGCCATCACAGCCGATGTCACCGCTGCTGGCTGAAGAAACCTACAGCAGCAGTTTCAAAAGTTTTGAACTTATAAGTCATTTAGACCCTGATAGAGTATACAAATCAGACTCCTGGTTTAAAAACACCAGAGTAACCCTTTAATCCTTTTTTTTTTTTTTAAACAGTAACTTGAAACTCTACACATTGAGCAGAGGTCACGACCTTCAGGATGCCAGAGACCCTCAGGGGTCCTGACCTATAATCCTGTGGCTCCTCGTGAGGCATTCTTTGGACGAGAACGGAGCAGCACTCCCCCGTCCCCGGATCATGGCAGGCGGTTCAAACTGAGCCTGGAGGGGAAATTACGTCAAGGCCAGTCCCGTTTAAGACCCCCGCCGTGATCTGCTGGGAACACATGGCCACCACATAAGTTTGACCCCCCCACCTCCCACTCCCTTTACTCTGACCAATCCTCTGTCTTGTTCCTCTTGGCTTCAGTTTTCACCACAGGATTATTATTTCAATGAGGCCGTGCTGATCCCCAGGTCGGTCCATCCTCTCGCCTCTGCTCGATGTTATTTTCATCCCTCCAAACAATCGCGCTTTACTCTCCCTTCCCCGGCATGCGTGCACAGCTCTCACTTTCTCAGACATGCGAGTGGCAATGGAAATAAAGTTGTGCAGCATGCAACCTCCATAATTGAGCAGCAGTGAGCGGATATGAGGAGTCTTAAAAAGAAACGGTTGCTTGGTTACACTAACTAAAGACACACACACAGGTTTACTTCATGCTTCATGTGAGGTCAAACTCATAAAAGACAGAACAATAAGCTCCACGTATGTCAGAGATGGAGAAAGAAAGAGAGAAAGAAAGAAAGAAGAGGACACCGCTCAGCAGCCAATCAGACACAAGGCTGAAAATAGAACAACCTTCAGCCTCAAGGACGGCCTAACATGAAGAGAAACATGAAGAGAAAGAGGTTAGAGCTTTTACCCTGACGACATGACGCTCTGAGTGATGTGAGCCCACCAACAACTCATTTCAGGATTCATTTCTGAGAAAATATTTGGAGCAAACCTTCTCTTGGACTGTTTCTGGAAAAACTTTCCTGCTGCTTTCAGCTACCCGAGGCTGACCAGGGTCCAGTTCAGTGACTTGTTATCTCAGATCTGTACCAGGATTTCTCTGTTGGACACCAACTACCGGCGCTCTGTTTGAGCTGTGGAGCTCCAGCCATCTGTCTCCACTCTCCACTGAGTGACAGATTCACTATAGTCACACGCTGGCTAAATATCTGCCTTACTACGGCGCTGTGAACCTAAAATAGACAGATTTTACTGAGATTGAATGACAAGAAACGGGTTGAAAGGATGCTGAATAAAAACAACCATGAAGCTCATATGTAAAATGTCTGAATTTTATGATTTGTCAGGTCTCTCTGTGAGAGAGGAAGAAAAACAAATCTGACCATTTCAGGGGCAGCTGTAGCCTTGTTGCAGTCACACACCCATGTTCATGTTTACGGAGGCTGTAGTCCTCCAAGCGGGCGGCTCAGGTCTGAATCCAGCCTGTGGCTCTGTTCCTACACATACACTCTCTTCCCAATATCCGACTCATTCCACTGTCCTAATGCTAAATCAAGGTATTAAAAGCCCCCCAAAAAACCTTTAAAACAAACAGTGACTATTTCTGATCGAGCCTTTTTCACACATGCGCTCCCAAAGAATCCCAGAACGAGGAAAAACAGGGCGAGCGAGCTAGAAAACTCTATATATGCTACGTGTAACTGGAGGTTACACGGAGAGGGTGCCGGTGTACTAGTGGTTAGTGCGTGCGCCCCATGTACAGAGGCTACAGTCCTCGAAGCGGGCAGCCCGAGTGAGAATCCGACCTGTTGCTCCTGCAGGTCATTCCCCACCTCTCTGGGTCTCTCTCTCTCCCTGATGTCTGATCACTGTCCTGTCTCTTAGTAAAGGCTTAAAAAGCTCAAAAACAAATGTGTGACTGATCAGCAGGTTTTTTGGCTGGGAGGCCGTTGTGGTGATATGTGCACGTCCCTTTTTATGTGTATGTGTTTGTGTACGTTTGTACATCTGTATGAACACGTGTGCAGGTGGGTGTATCTGAGTATCAGTGTATATGTGTGTGTGCACTAGTGCAGGGGCTCCCAAACTTTTCATCCCGCGACCCCCAAAAATAACGATGCGAGAGACCGGGAAACCCTCTGTCCATGGAAGTGGTTAAAGCATAACGCTGCACACAGCAGCACACACTAATGGGCTTATCCAAACACTGACATTAGAACAACACTAAAAAATACAGCAGCCTTAAAACAACTGAACAACATATTTGTATGTCATTTCACAATAATGGGTAAAATATGTAATTTCAAGTGATTTCTAGTTAGTATTTGTTTTTGAAGGCATCTCGCGACCCCCCCCCTCCCAGTTGACCCCCCCAGTGGGTCCCGACTGCCACTTTAGGAACCACTGTACTAGTGTATGCACATACACATATTCAATCCGTACCTGTATGTGAACCCTCAGTTGTTCTTTATTCACCTTGAATATGCAAAATGTTTATTTATTTTGTGATTGGTTGAATGGCCAAGCTCTCAGTTACGTCATGTTGAGTTCTAGCTGTTGTCTCTTTTTAAATGAACTCCACATTTATATCACTGCATTCAACTCATCTGTGTTACAAAACTCGATAAAGAAGGTTAAAAAAATAGAATAAAAAGCTATTTAACACGATGACAACCTTGATTCAAACTGTACTAAAAAAACAAACAAAAACTCACTGACTGTCCACTGACAGATATAAAGAGGCAGGCCGAGGGGAACTCCTCACCACAGGATTTGCTATGCAAAAGAAGCGAATAAATCACGACTGATTTTATTACAAGGAAGGCTTGAAATGCTTCTCTGAACAACAACAGAAAGATCACAACTTTCCACCGCTTTGATATCGACCCAGGCTCTCACTGTCACTTTTTAATGACTTGAATTTAAAGTATAAATCAGTAAGATGTGTAGCGAGTGAAATGATAAAGGTATCTTACTATCTGATCAGACATTAAGGAAACATGCTATGTTGAAGTGCTGGCTTCTCTGACAACAATGCAGCCAGTATGTCCTCCTTCTAACTTTAGATTCTGCTCCTGAATGCTCTGGATTTGTTTGGACCAGAGAAGGTAGGCGGTTTTAAGACACCCCCACACGGCCGTTTTGGACACCCCTCGGTTTGCCAGATATGAGAGCAGTTATCAGGTCAACAGGTGTTGCAGTGATGGAAGCGGGCAAGAGAAGTGGTTCAGATAGAAGTGATTGTACCCGACCTAAAAAGCCTCTGCATGTTTCTAATAAGCTCCACGAGCAGAAACGTGCTCAAACTAGGATCAATATTGGAGATGCTTTTGAAAAATGGAGAGAGGTTAGAACACAGAAAGGTTTACAGACCGATGCAGAGCTGGATAAACACTGAAGCTTCAGTGTCCACCACATGGTGACCTGTGTGAGCATCGACTCTAGAGAAGAGGGGGCGGGGGGGAGACAGTTCGCTACAATGTTTTGAATTTGGAATGCAGTACCCATTTTAAACACTGGGGGTCAGAGTTACATATTGCTGCTTTATTTCTCATAAAATCTAA
This sequence comes from Labrus bergylta, assembly GCF_963930695.1. Classification (NCBI taxonomy): domain Eukaryota; kingdom Metazoa; phylum Chordata; class Actinopteri; order Labriformes; family Labridae; genus Labrus; species Labrus bergylta. The sequence goes on from NC_089204.1 coordinate 6,186,590, forward strand.
TGTATAACGTTACAAAAATCTGATAAATCCTGAAAAAATCTGAATAAAGGGGAATTCATGTGACAGTTTGATCCAAAGCTTTCATGTATCGGCATCTTGTGTGTGTGTTTGTGTGCGTTTAAAAACAAAAAAGGAGGTCATTAGCCTACAGGGGAGCAGACAGCTGACTAAAAATACCCGATAGATGGAGGGGAGTGGGGGATGATCAGAAGAGGAGCAGCAGGAGGATAGTCTGATTGGCTCTCTTCCAACAGGTTGCTCCTGGTGTCACTCTCTCTGACACGTCTCCTCAGTTGGAGGCTGGATGTAAGCGGAGGTGTGCTCCCTCAGCGTTTCATTTAACTCCACATCAAAGAGGCTCATTATGGAATTAATTAGAACAAGCGCACTCAGAGGGAGCTCTAAATGAGACCTGAGCTGACTCCTCCTGAGAGACGCCTCCGTGTGTCCAGAGGAGCAGGTGGAGGAGGATGAAGGCTTCAAACAAAATGTTTAACATCTAAAAGAGTCTGAACTCTCTGATGGCCGTTTTAATGTTAGACTCAGGAGGGGGGGGGGGAAGAGATGAAATATGTCCCATAAGACCACCCACTGGAGAGCAGGACTTTAACTTTCCTTTAAAGTTTTTTTTCCTCGAAACACTTGGATCACATGTGGGTGCATCGTAAGACTAAACTGACTGATCGTCAAGTTTCAACCAGTTTCTAGCAAAATGTGACTTCATTTGAGGATAGTCCACATGAGAAATTATGAAATAAATATACATATATCACCCCCAGTCTTAGTCTGTTTTTAAGAAGGTAAGGCAGGCTTATGGTAAGTGAAGTAAGTTCAGTTACAGATAGGCGCCTTAAACCTGCATTTCTTCTAATGTCCAGCAGGGGGCAATTCAACTGTGGACTGAAGTCGATGATAAATGGTCCATATTCTCAGTTGATTTATTCCCTCAGTTAACGTTTTCCTGATGAGTTCAGGGTCTCACTCTCTTGTTTCAATTCTTCTTACGGCTCGATGTTCATTTAATAAAGTATGGACCTATTAAGAGTCAAAGCAGGGGAGGATTCAGGGCGGAGCAACCTGTGATCAACAAGCGACAACTACAGCAAGCTAACCAATGCCAAGAAAAGGTGCATTGTCACCTTTTAGTTTCTTCTTGGTACAATAACACTGAGATGTTTATGTCGACAACACAAAAAACTTTAGGTCTATGAACACTTTTAGGAGTGTGAACATTACCTTACAAGATGATCTGATTCAAATCTCGATTCATAGGCTACGATTCGATTCTTTGACAGTTCAGTAAAACAGAAAACGATTCAGAACGGTTCAGGTTGATTTGGTGTTATTCATTAAGGAATCTCTTGTATTTTTTTTTTTACTTTATGGTGACTTTTAGGGGATTTGTAAACTGTGCGCGCTGACTTGAAATCTGTGGGAAGGGTTCACAATCGAAGTCCGTGAACACAGTTTAGTAATCCGTGCACTCAGATTGCAAATCCGTGCACATGGATTTGTGAACCGTGCAAACAAATCTGCAAACAGCTTTTCATTTTGTCCTCGCATTAGCCCTGAGAGGCTCAGCATAGCTGCAGAAAGAAGCAACAGGTGATTCAGTCATGGTGTTGAGACTAAGAGAGAAACTACGATTAGATCTATTCTAAATATGCTCTGCTGCTCATCAGAGTGGTTTTCCTGAGAAATTTAAAAAAACTGAAGCATACACAAACAGTTCACACTCAGTGTTGACCGTCTGTTAGCTGCAGGGCTAATGCAGCTGTGCAACAAGAAACAATTCATTAAAAAGTATCCATAAGAATACAAACTGAGCTCCACTTTAGGTTTGAATGAACGCTGCAATCAGCTGGGAAACGAGTACATTAAGTGTTGTAAGAAAACAGGAAATTACATCACTCAGAACAACCGCAGAAAACCTTTTCCTCCCTACATGGCACCACACACACACACACACACACACACACACACACACACACACACACACACACACACACACACACACACACACACACACACACACACACACACACACACACACACACACACACACACACACACACACACACACACACACACACACACACACACACACACACACACACACACACACACACACACACACACACACACACACACACACTTCAAAGGCACACACACACTTCAAAGGCACACACACCGTTCAAAGGCACACACACCTTCATGCTGTAGTTGACGCTGTACAGTTAAAGCAACGCTGCAGAGCCGTGCAGATTCATTCAAATCTCTTACTCTCACAGCTCACAAATCTCACAGCAGGTGAGAGCAGATTCAGGTTGAACATGAACGATTTGTAAAGACGCTCAGAGAGACGTCCATATTGTGAAACACACGAGGCCTCTGGGAGCTCAGAATCTGAGAGAGCTCAGTTTGATATCTGAGCAGTGTGAGCTCTCCCACTCACACCTCTGCCATGTGTTACTCAACTCACACACAATCCCAGCTATAACACAATGCACAGAGCTGCTGTGCTGAGCTCACCAGCCTTCAACATCGTTTAATCTAAGGGCCAATTTGTTTTACTAGACTCAGATTCAACTTTGATTTCATTCAATACACATTGCGAATCATTCATTATGCTTCAAAGTAACATAGATTTAATGCCACTGACTGCACAAGGCTCCTTTTTAAAGACACAGTTCAACTTTTCTAGCTGTGGAGGAAACTACCGCTGTCCTTAAATATGAAATGTCTGCATTAAACGCACAGTATGTTAAATCCACCACCAGGGGGCTCTTGATCAAAACAATAACAAAAAGATGGCTGGCGGGGGAATCATGGGAGTGATTCTCTCTGCTACTCCACCCCCCACATCAACCCCCTGATGAAAACGAACTTCGAGTTGACCGTAGTCATGACAACCGGGCGAAACCGACGTGAGGAAGAGAATATGTTTACAGACAAGCTAATGCATCAGAGTTTAATTTACATGATGTTTATATAACAGCAGCTCATACAGCAACAGTAAGGCAGCTTTCAGAAGCAGCTCACGCTTCCTTATGCAGCTGTCTTTGACGTGTTTCCATGGCAACGGAAAACCTGTCATGGGTGTCAAGGTGGCCGATGGAAAGACATGTTGTCTATAAAATGAAGGATTAATCTGGCTCTGATAACTGTTGGAAATATTTGAGGTAATTTCAGTACTCAACAAAAAAAATCCAAAATCAAACATCAGCCGCAAAATCGCAAACACCTGGAGTCTATTAACAGGAAGCTCTGAGTGTACGCGTGTGTGTGTGTGTGTGTGTTAGAATAACAGGGAATTAGTGGACACCAGCAGAGAGAGAGGAAGGGCGTGCCTGAGGATCCAGACCCTCCACACTGTAATTATGAGTCACCCTCACACACAGGTAGAGACTATATTATGTACTGTGAAGGTTTTTCACATTGATCCGCCTGAGTCCTCTGTTTCTCTGCAGGAATCCATACTGAGTATAAATGACAGAAACACACTTTTACAAACGCTTACTTACACCTAAGTCCCTGACTCAACACATTTTCCAGACGTTCATGACTCAATCCTGGGTGTTTCCCTGTGTGGCTTTTTATGGATCTAATAAAGGAATAAAAAGTCGGTTACTCATGGAGATAAGACAGAGGTTTTCACATCAACAGCAACTTTTCTTTCCAATCTGTACAAAGACGAGCTGGCTCCTACTCCACAGCGAGGTCAGAAACAAGGAACAGTACACGCTGATATATAAAACATTTACAGCTCTTATTTAAACTGCTCAATAACTTGTTGCTTGTTCTGAGTTTATAGGGTTTAAGGGTTGTGGTGGCGGCTTCAAGAAGATGACATCAGATATGACAAGACAGTGAACTTAATGAGTTAACAACGTCTCTGAACTTCCCAGAGCAGTTAAAAGTTAAAACCACTCCTTCCATTTATTAAGTCATATTGCGGTTAAGTTTGTCAACTCTATTTGTTCTATAGAGTCAAAACCAAACATGGAGGAGCGGCGTTCAGATTTCTGGGACAGTTGAGGGCAGTGCCCGACAAAGACGGATCAAACTGTGAGCCTTATCCTCAGGAAGACGTTCTCGAGTGAATTGTTACAGAAACCACTGCGATTAGGCCGGACCAGTATGTGAATCTGTGTACGTGGTGAAGGTAAGACTCCGGGATTCAGACCATGTCAACAATGAACAGCGTGCGGCGTACTAAAAAAAAAAAAAAAAAAAAAAAAAAAACACCCTACACACAAAAAAGTCAAAATGATTTCTAAAAAAGTAAGAGTAAGTAAGCTAATTTGAATGAATCAAAAATGAAGTCATGTCTAAAGGACGTATCAGATCGGATGTGGTGTGTGCTGCCCTCGCCCCGGGTGTGGGGGGTAAATTAACGGCACACGTTGCTAGGTGACCGAAATGATAGGCGGGGAAAAAAAGGGTCAGGAAAGTAGCTTCTGCCACAGCACGATGTTTCTGTCCACTTTTAAGAAGAAAGCTCTGACCTTTCTTCTGCTGAGGAGGAGGAGTCGAGCAGTTAAGAAGAAGAAGAAGAGGGTGTATGTTCATGAGATCCTCAGGACACGACAGGATGTGGGAGAGTTTAGGCGCTACGACGACCGCTTCATGAGCGCGACGCACATTACTGCTGCTGTTTTAAACACACCTGGTACGTTCAAACTGGTGGACATATCATTTAAAACGACGACTTTCTTGAAGATGTCGCGGTAGGTCTTTACACTAGAGCTCAGAAAAGTGAGACCCAGTTTGTTGTGTCTGGTCGTCTGACTGCCCTTCTATTGGACGCACAGAGGTGATGTCACACCGCGCTGCGCCCAAGTGAAAAATGTTTTCACTTCTGTGCATTGGCACAGATGCCAAGTGCAACCTCGCACTGCGCAGAAACGCGCTTGCGCCGCTCAACACACGCTCAGCGCCCACCTCGTCCTACCTGAAAGGCCCTTTAATTTAGGGGTGATTTCACCACCACAGCATCCCCAGCATTTTCCGGGGCAGCACATGGCCCCACCCGACACAGACGGAGCAAACTGTGAGCCTAAATCCAAGAAAGGATTTTCTGGGAAGGATTGTCACACAGAAAATATTTTGATTGAATCGATCCTGACTGAAGTCAAAGAGTTTTAAAAAAATGCATTTCTTCCAGTGTGATTCAGGGTCAAACAGCCTCATCATGTGTCTCTGGAGAGGGAAGGACTCATTTTATCTTGTCCTTAAAAAGATGGAGCACAGTGAGTGCAGAGCTCTTTCACACTTCCCAAGCAGCAGCTCATTCCCAGAGACAGGTAGCTTAAAAACATCCAGGACTGAACGCCTGCAGCTCCTCTGGAAAAAGAAATGAAAAGATTTAACGAGCAGCAGGCTTCTCCTGAAGAATCAAACAAATGCGTGGCATCAGTGACTGAAAGTTAATAAAACTCAGCAGAGTCCTGCTTTCTTTCTCCGCGGGGGACAAGGTCGTTTAACTAAAGTTATAACGTGTGAAGAGTCTCAAACAAGATCATGAAAGCTTTATCATCGGAAAATGTACGGAGCTGAGGACTTTAAAGGTCCCATATTATGCTTTTTCTGGTTGTATATGCTCTTTAGTGTGTTTTCCAAGTGTCCTGTGCATGTTTAGGCACATCTATGTGCAAAAATTCAAAGTCCGCGGAAACGCGGCTTCTCCAACCTCCTCCTGTTAGCTGTAGTATTAGCTGCATGTAACACTCGGTTCTAGCCCCCCTCGATAAAATTTGTCAGTGCAGCGTCATTGTCAGTGTGAGATCACTGCTCTAAGCCCATTGGCTCGTTGTGGCAAGCCCAGCAGCTCATGTTGCACGCTCGTTAACTTCTGTTGCACGCCCACGATATGCTGTAGCCTGCGGTAGCACAGTAGTGCTAAGGTCCTAATGTTTATGCTCCCCTCAGACGGAGCCAGTGGCTGCATTCCAAATATGGTAAAAGAGGCGGGACATTTCCGAGAAGTGTGCTGAGCAATGACCAATAACGACAGAGCAGATCGGCAGACCAATCAGAGCAGACTTGGCCCACGTGGGGTCTAACAGTGTGGGCTCAGCAGAGTGCAGCTGACTGACTCAGAGCGTAGAGGGAGCAAGGAGGAGCAGTACATGAAAACAGACACTTTTTTCAAACTTTAGCTATTGTGAATGTACAAAAGTAGGTACATAGATTAAATATACAAACCAAAAAAAAGGGCAGAATATGGGCTCTTTAACATATCAGAGGGGCTCCAGCTGATAGAAGTGAGAGGATTTTTTTTGTTTTGGGCAGAAAATACATTTTCGGTGAGATTTAAAAGGCGTGACAGACGCTGTGCTGAAGGTTAATCCTCGTGTTTACTTTTCCTCAGCGGAGTTAATCAACAGAGGGAGCAGAGACGGCGGCTCTTCTGCAGAGACACGAGCCAACAAAAAGTCATTCTGCACTAAATTTATGATGCATATTTCATGCTCCTCTGAAAGAAACTTGAATTTCTTTCTTTTTCCAGGAAACCATAAGCCTTCCCTAACACTACATAAAAAAATCACATGGTTTTGTCGGACGCTCTGGGAATAGCTCGCTAGTGGACCTTAACACAACATGTTTTATTCTCAAAGACATCTGAGTCTCTGGGAAAGAATGGCGGACATTTGAACCTTTTCATGACTGTGAGCAGAGGCAGTTATGAAGAAAATATTGAAAATGAGACGTGAAAATGAAAAATCAAAGCTGAGGAGCTGAACTCCATCGTTCTATTCAGTCCATGATTCAAACTGTAAATAAGGTCGAGTCAACATGTAGGCAGGTGTTATTTTAAACAACAGGCGACCATTTAACCATCACTGTAAAGAAATGTTGGCCAATCAGAAGCATCAACAAATCATTACCAGTTCCAGGAGGCTAACCAGTTAACCAACACTTTAGGTCCTGACACACCAAGCAGACGGCAAAGAACGAGTAGAGACGAAGGCCGCCTGTGGCGTCGCCTCAAGTCGCCTTTTGTCTTGGCCAAAAAGTTGCACTTGAACACACCGCAAAGACTACAACCAATGGCCAACCACCACGTAGGTTCTGCACATGCATGAGAGGAAATAACTCTCCATACCAGCAGGTGGAGGTAGTCTGTTGTTATGTTACAAGAAGACCATTTTCACACCGCTGTCGGTCACCACTTGTATTATAGGTCGTCTACTAATGGAGAATAATGTCTGATAAAAAGTTGAAAATGGCGCTGGCGTTGTCAGCTCTTGGTCTTTTAGTGGAAAAAGAAAAGAAGAGGCGGAGGAGACAAATAAGGAGAAACCGCACTAATGGGTGAAAGCGTGGATACTACAGCGACATGCTCAAGGGGCTTTACTGAACCTGTGAGGAGAGCTGGAGAGAAATGAAACCTCCCAACAGCCAATCAGAGTGATTCCTCTCACCGACCCCCAACGCCGATTCAACATGTCAAATCGGTCAAAAGGCAGACTGGTAGCGACAGAGCAAAACACTGGAAACACCGGAAACACTGCAAAAACAAGGGTTTGGTGAGCACAATGAAAAGCACCTGTAGCTGTCGTGGCTTTTAATTCAATCATTACTAACTGGATTATGCGATATTTCTGTTTTCTCATATAGAGTTAAAGAATATTTTCTCTGTGTAAGATAAGAGAATGTTAAGGTGACAGGACGGTATCCCTGCACAGCTGCTTATTTCTTATTCTGTCTCTCCAAACTCCGAGTGCAGGAACATCTCTGACATCTGTGTCGGTGCTCGATGGCCCCGAGGACGTCCCGAGAGGAACCATCTAACCACCTCTGTTCACACTCTCCAAAAGGAGGCTTCAATCTGCAGACGAGATGCACTTAGAAACACGCTATGCATAATTTAGCAACAGAAGAGAAGGTCGCACAGAAATAGGCCGTCACAGATTCCAAATAAAAAAAAGATCGCTCCACTTTGAGAAGTCGCTCAGATGCATCGTCTCTGGAGAAATCTGCAGAGACGACGAGAGAGAGGGAGAGAGGGAGAGAGAGAGAGAGCTGCTTTTCCTCTTCTGGGTGTTCAAAGTGTCAGATTGATCCAGATATTGATTCTGTCGTTTGTGCATCACTTGGATATATTCAACAGAGGAGAGCAAACAAAACTGACAGAAGTCACAGCGACAACAGAACACCAGCTAATGAAGGTCTGACCTGTGCTTACATGAAGACCTGACACTTAAAAGCAACATGAAGAACTCAGCAGTCAAACATGTCCTCCTTTAGAAGACGCTGTTTTGTGTTCTGTATGTTTTCCTAAAAGAGCCGAGAGCCGCGATGACTGCTTATTGGTTATACTCAAAAATCAATGAATCATCTGTTGATGCTAAAAGGTCTGACCAATGTTTTCAGTAAAGAAAGAAAAAACTACAGCTAGTAGTCCGAGTGAGCTGATGTGAGAACGCAGCGGGATATTATCAGGAGAATTCACCTCGAGCCAATAGGAGGGGGAGTGACGTTTCTATACTGGGACTGAAATGATCTAGATATTTTCATGAGTGCAGATGTGAAAACAGCTTTAGAAAGTAAAGTAGGTATTTTATATCAACACAAACGGGTCTTTGTTTAAAATAGAAAAGAACAGCAGAGAGAAGTGACTCCTGGACTCCGAACAAAAAGGACATTATGTAGTTTAAAACATGGAATTGAAAAAGTATTGAAGAATCTGACCTTTATTACAGCGCATTATTTGTAGAAGATACCTTTCCCCCTGTGTAGATTATTTCCCATCATGCTAGTGGAGTATTTTAAGAAGGAAATACACCAATAGCATGATGGGAAATAATCTCTGAATGAGCAGAAACAGAAGCAGACGACGTCCACAGCTGTCCTCCTTGTGTGTGCAGAGGTTTGTGAACACACTGATTAAGGCTGTAATGTTAACTGGGTTAGCATCACGCGCTAACGGGTCACTTCTCCCCTGTTGAAAATAACTCTCAGGTGTGCTGTGGCTAACCGGCGCTCTGCTATTATGCAGCAAGGACACAACAGGAAATGTTTTAGAGGCGGAGGAGACAATAAATCGTGTTTCCTTCAGGAGCTGTTGCACACTTTCTTCTTCATGTTTTTAGTGATTCTGTAACTGACTCTGTCTCTTATCATCATCATCACTCTCCAGCTGTTGTCTTCCTCTCCCTGTCCCCTTGTTCGCCTTTTTTTTTTCCTCCTTCCCTCTTGCCGTTGTGTTTTTTTTATCTCGCGCCGCTCTCCTGCACACAGCTTCCTGCGCAAACATCGTCTCTGTTTGACGTCGAAGACATTTCACAGGCTATCACACTTTCAGCACGGGCCTCATATCTCTGTAATTGGGTTCTTCCTGCTGTGGGAGAGAGAGGGAGGGGGGGGGGGGGAGAAGGAGGAGGAACAGGAGGGGTCAGTTTCCATTTCCAGCAGGACCCTTTTAAAATGTCTCCAAGAAACGAGCAGCAGCGCTTCCTGTCGTGTTCTATGTAGAGCAAAAAGATCACCATGGGATCCATGTCGCACAGAAACAGGTTGGATCCATCATCGGGGAGTCCAAAGCGGACTCTGAGCATGTCCGAGATGTGTCCACATGGATGATAAATGTCCCTCTTTTAACATCTCCCCTCGGCTTTGACCTCCACAGAGAGCCAGAAAACATGACATCCAAAATAAACAGAGGCGAGGGAGACGGATTTACACAACAACGAGAGCGGAACCAGGACCCAGAGTGGATCCTCAGAGACACACAAACATCTCTCAGTGGTTTTCCCTCAAATTAAAGATCTCCTGTGCGTTAGTTTGAAGCAGAATTCTGTTTGAATTGATCCAAAACTAAAAGAATATGGTCAGAGGTTGACTTAGTTTACAGCAGACGGTGAAGGCTGTGTGTCACTTATAGTTTCTGCATTTGATGATGTCATCGTTTAAGAGTTTGACCTGTTCTTTGTTGCATTACCCTATAAGTATAATATACTCTGTCATATGATCGTACAAAGTTCTGTTTGAATTTAAAAGACACAAACACATTTAAGGTGTTCAACACAGAATCAAGGCCACATCAAAGGAAAAGAAAACATCAGAGATTTACAGATTCAAGTCGACTTTTAATTAGAGTAAGGTCACAAAAGTCGAATGAGATAAAAGTTGCAACATAACAAGATTAAAGTCGTCATTTTACAGGAATAAAGTCGTTATAGTTCTAGAATGAAGTTGAAAATTTAATTTAATCTCCTAACAATACGAGATTAAAGCCTTATGTCGTAGGTCCCGCCCAGTCTTGTCTCTGATTGGTCAGTGAGGGAGAAGTGACATTATCTCGGGCGGAGCTTTAAAAGTTGAACTGTGAGCTCCGTCAGCGCAGAGACAATAAACACCTGGTTAAAAACACTGCCTGTGGACCCATGCCCTTAATGTTGTAAATTTTTCGACTTTGATCTCTTCAAATCAGAACTTTATTCTCAGAGGCATACGTTTCTTTTGTTCTCTCTAACTTGGCCCTCATACTCTGTCGTAAAGGTGAACTTTCATAGTTTCTAAAGATGCACGCTGCAGGAAACTCGTACCGTTTATTTGTCATGCAAAATAAAAGTCACAAAGATACAAGTGAACGAGCCCAGCTCTGCAAAGGTCACACTCCAGATTCCCTCGTCATTAGTTTCCTTTTTTTGGCCTCATAACTTCATGTTTTATGAAACCTAAATATTTCACAATCCAGTTTCTCAACTTTCTCTTGAAGTGAGCTCACAGAGCCGCCGCGATGGGGAAAGTGATGAGGCTGTAGCCTGCATTTACAGAGGACGTGCTAAGTGTGTCTCTCTTCTGTCAGACGTGGAGGTCCTTTGAAGGACAAACCCTGTGTGCAGAGAAATGTAACATGCTGCTGAATTTATGCCCCTTTATTTCCTGTGCAGAGTGGAGTCACAGATGCATCACAGTCCTTTTTATCCTTTGCAAATGGTCACACAAACCGGTAATAAATCAAGAGATTACTTGAGTCTTATCCACCAACTGGAGGTGCTAAATCAAAAACCTGCTGCCTCTCAAACGACCCTGACCATGTTATACAAGCTCCCAGTGGACAGTCGACATTATCTGTGACAGCTACATCACCTTTGTTAACAGTCGGTTTCACAGAGACTCAGGTCAGTGCAATAACATTCCCAGAACCCGTCTGCCTATCTGTGGATGACATATCCTCTGGGAGCAACAGGCAGCTTTTCGGGCCTCCAGTGTAGCCAGCTGGTCGTTATAAAGGAAACAACATTTCCTCTACTGGGCGTTATTTTTGTTTACAGTACTACGAGAAACGTAGAAAGCAAGAGTGTAGTCGGAGTTCAGGGAGAAAGTCTGTGACTGAACTGAAGAAGAAGACATACTTTATTAATCCAGAGAGAGAAATTACATTTTCTGCAGTTTGGTGAGATCCAAATAATCAGTGAGTATGTTCTTCTTCTTCTCTCTTGTTCTTGACTAAAACAGTTTTTATACACAAGGGGAGGAGCCGGCCGTCCCGTCCATGTAAACACGGCTCTGACAACAACACAGGCAGCAGGACTCGAGCTTCTCACTCATTGTAAACAGGATAGACTTGATCTCTGATATATTTATGTGGAACATGTCACACATTCTGCCTTTAAGAAACGTGTCGCTCCATAATAATCTAATAGTAAAAATATCTGCAGAAAAAGTTTTCACAATGTGGTGCAGCCTTAACATCAGGTCTCTGTTGCTCCCTCACTATCGCAGTGCTGTGTACAGTCACACACTGGGACGTCAACATGATGATGATGATGTTTGGTTCTGTAACGGCACTGTTTGGAAGCTCTGTGTATTTCTGATGACAGCAGCAAAACAAGTAGTCTGATTTACTCTTGAGTATGATCTGAGTGGAGACAGAGAAATCACACTGTCTGCCTGTCTGACAAGCTTCATCTCTTCAATCTCACAAACTGTTTTGAGATTAAAACAAACGGGTCATATTCACTCCAGTTTGCGCCAAATCATCAGATCAGATATCTAATCAGCCCTGTCGTTCTCTGGTGACCGTCCAGCAGAGCGAGGGAACACAATAAGACACACACACGCGCGTACGCGTACACACACACACACACACACACACACACACACACACACACACACACACACACACACACACACACACACACACACACACACACACACACACACACACACACACACACACACACACACACACACACACACACACACACACACACACACACACACACACACACACACACACACACACACACACACACACACACACACACACACACACACACACACACACACACACACAATCACTCTCACACACAGGATGAGGAGTGCAGACTGGTCATCATCAGAGACTTGTAAACAGGAATTGGGAGACAAAGTTCTCTGTAATCTCTCTGCTCCAGATGCAAAACTCATACAAACACACTAACGTCTGACAACACACACACACAATGTCTTCTATTAAAAACACACTAAACCCTGACTTAAAGAAACCTGACTGATGCAAAACATCAGTTGTCACACACACACACACACACACACACACACACACACACACACACACACACACACACACACACACACACACACACACACACACACACACACACACACACACACACACACACACACACACACACACACACACACACACACACACACACACACACACACACACACACACACACACACACACACACACACACACACACACACACACACACACACACACCAAAGCGTTTTCCTATTTCCAAAACATTTCACAGAAAACAAGTTGCAACTCTTTAAACACTAATTATAATAACAACAAAGGAAGAGTAACATCTGCTCCTCTTGATCGTCTCACACCTGCAGAGTGAATCCATCTGAGAGGACACACTGCTGAATGACTCATGAACATGATCTGAACCTTTCTCTCTGTGTTTAAGGACAGTTTGATTTATTAATGAATATCTGAATTAAAATGATTAAAATGAGGCCTTTAAACAGAGAGGTTTGGATTTATTAAAACAATTGTTTTAGAAACATTCACGTTTAATATAATTGTATTTCCTATTTTAAATCTGTTGGAAGTGTTTTTTATATAAGACCAGCAGACATCATGAACAGAGGCCTCAACCACCTTAACTGGTTCCTTTGGATGTGAAGGAGCAGCGGCTCTACTCTGAGCTCCTCACCCTCTCTCTCTAAGGCTGAGCTCGGCCACCCTTCAGAGGAACGCCATTTCGGCCGCTTGTAACAGCGACCTCACTACCCACAACTCATGACCACAGATGAGGGTTAGAACAAAGATCAACTGGTAAATCGGGAACTTCACCTTCCGACTCAGCTCCCTCTTCACCACCATCTTCTGGTATATAACTCTATAATAGTTTACATGGCAGATGGAGCAGTGCATTTCCTAAAGGCTTAGGTTTCTCCGTCTTGTAAACAAGTGTTAACGATGTTACTGATTAATTTATTTTTCACCACCTTCCTGTGATCAGCAGAAAATGATTAAAACGTCTCCATGACTGGAAACATCCTCCGTGTTGCAGTTCTTCTTCTTCCTATCACTAAAGTCTCACACAATACAAACAATGTCCGCCTTCCCAATGCCATTAGCAGAGCTGACATTTAATGAAGTTTTCCAGAAAACATTATCTTGTTGTTGTCTCTGCATGAAGTTTAATTGCTCTAATGAGTTTGTCTGAGCACGATGGAGGGTGAAGATGATTTGTTAGAACACGCTCAGAGGATATTAGGAAGAGGTCGTTAAAGGACTGAACTGATCCTCTCTTATTTGACTTTCTGCACACAAATGCACCGTAACATGACCTGTAGGATTCTCTGGAAGTTATCATCTACTTCAGACACCTGTAATTAAAGTATAAACGCCCTGACACCCCAAGCAGACGGCAAAGAACGAGTGGCGACGTTGCTGTTTGTCTTGACAAAAAAATGTTGCACTTGAACACACCTCAAAGATTACAGCCAACGGCCAACCAACACGTACGTTCTGCACATGTGTGAGAGGAAATAGCTAGGGCGACGACCGCTCACCGACTGTCCAACTAGGTCCGATGGCGTCGATCTCCTCGGTGTGTCAGGGCCTTAAAGGTGTTTTCATTCAGAGAAACACAGTTTCATGTCTCAGCATAAGAGGGGAAATTTCAAAATCTGTTTCAATAAAGATGCTTCATTCTAGCTTTTATGACCTCGAGCAAAAAAATTTGAACTAAAATAAAATTTGCTATACAACCTGATAACCTCCTCCGTTTTTTTTCCACACAAATACAGAAATCTCCACACATTTCCGACGATGCGTTATCAAAAAGGTATTAAGTTCAGGGGTTCCACAGAAGCTCACCTGATGTAGTGTGAAGCGTAAAGCTGCCCCGTGCAGCGTGTCATCACCATATAAAGATATGAAGACGCTGCCAGGCGAGCGGTTTTAACTCCTTTTACAAGACAGACGGCGCACAAACCAGGTGCCAAACCTTGTAAACCTTTGCACTGTTTTGTGTCTGACAGCTCTAAACAAGAACATGACTTTTCCTTTTCGATCACGCCTCAGTGAGCTGCTGCACGCCGTCTGCAGGAACATTTTTACCCGTTTTCCCTCCGTCACGCAGCCAAAGTAAATATCTATAAAAGCTCAACGATGAGCATTAGCAGGTCGGTTTTTAAAAAGCTTCGGTCTCTTTTTTTTTTTTTTTTTTTTTTTTAAACTGGTCTCTCACTGGTTAAACTGGCTCATAAAAAACCTGTGAAGCAGGCAGGTGGTGACACAACCATCTGTTCAGCTCAGTGTGTGGACCATCTTCTGAGACAGACGCACTGAAGGAGTGCTGACAGGCTGCAGGAACACAGCCAGGGCAACCCTCTGTGTGTGTGTGTGTGTGTGTGTGTGTGTGTGTGTGTGTGTGTGTGTGTGTGTGTGTGTGTGTGTGTGTGTGTGTGTGTGTGTGTGTGTGTCACTCCACTGAACACTTACAACTTTCTGCGTTAGAAACAGATATTTACTTCTACAGTGACAAATGGAGACAGCTCAATCCGGCTTCTTTCACACCACATGTTTTTGGTCGTTGTTTTTTTTCGATAGTTTTTCGGGCTTTCTGCCTTTGACAGCTAAAGCGAGACAGGAACTGTGATGTAGGGAAAGAGAGAGGGGACGACAGGCACAAAACTGTGTCAGGACCAGGAGGCCGATTCTGCAACCAGTGCGACGAGGACTTTACCAACTGGACTAAACCAGCGACTGGTTTAACAGCTTGTTTCATCGGGAAATGTCTCACCCTTCATCTGCATCTCTTTATCATTCATCTGTTGTGGGGCGCTGGTGGCGCAGTGGTTAGTACGCGCGCCCCATGTATGGCTGTAGTCTTCCAAGCGGACGGCCCAGGTTCGAATCCAGCCTGTGGCTCCTTTCCTGCATGTCATTCCCCACTCTCTCTCTCCCTGATTTCTGACTCCATCCACTGTCCTATCTCTCTAATAAAAGGCACAAAAAGCCCCCCAAAAAAAATCATTCATCTGTTGCTTCTTTAAGCCTCTGCTCTCTAGGTGTTCTTTGTAAATGGAGGAACAGATTGAATGATTGCAATCGTATTAAATATGGACATAGGCTCAATGACGTCAAACTCTGGTTACTGAAGGGGAATTTTGAAGTCTAACATTGTCGGTCGCCGTATTGTAAATGCTGTCAGTCACGCCCTTAGCTATGCACAACTCTTATCCTAGAGAGAATCCAAATGAAAGAAATTCACCCTGCATACAGTGTGTGCTGATAAAGATATTCAGGCCACAACCCTTTTATGAACTGCACTTTTTTGCATGCTTCATTTTTCTCCCTCTGAGGTTGTTGCTTGATTGCAACATAGCCGCTGTTAGTACTGAGGAGATGATGAAGGAGAAAGTAGCAGGAGAAGAACAAACAACTAGTGTGAGAAGTACAAGAAGCGAGAAACATTATTGTTTAAGAATTAGCAGGAGAAGTAGAGGATAAAAAGAAGTCGACTTTGAAGTAACTAAAGACAAAAAAGGATTGAACGAGAAGAAGAAAGATGAAGCAAGAGAAAAGTGGGAGAAAGGCAAAGTACAGAAAGTAAAAGTAGAAGACGAGGAAACACTAGAAAGTAGAAGGGAAGTAGTAGATAGGAGAATGTCAATTAAATGAAGGTGAAAGGGAAGAAAGGGGGGCGCCGGTGTCCAAGTGGTTAGTTTGTGTGGCCCATGTACAAAGAATCGGGTTCGAATCTGACCTGTGGCAACTTTTCCCGACTGTCATTCCCCACTCTCTCTGACTCTGTCAATAAACGCTCTAAAAGACCCAAAATAAATCTATTAAAAAAAGGACAGTCTGCAGTAGAATAAATTGAAGAAAAACTAGAAGTAGAAGAAGTAGAAGAAATGAATGAATAGTTGTAAAACATGAGAAACAATAAAAGAAGTAGAAACAAATGATGTACAGGAAGTTAAATGAGGAGCAAAAGAAGAGGAAAAAGTGGACAAAGTCAAAGTAGAAGTGAAGAAGAAGAACTACAACAACTATTAAACAGCAAACCCTTCAGCTGCTGAAATTGTTCCTGAATCAGGACGCAGAAGAAGAGGTCAAACCTCATTTAACAGAAACCTTGAATGGTAAACGTCACAGCGAACACAGACTCAGCTGTGTAATATTTCACAGACGTAACATCTCTTCAGCTTCCTTAATGTCAGCACTGTGACAGATCACACCATGCGTCAGCAGTGTGACCATGGTGTTTGATGCAGCGTGAAAAGGCAACGCCGGAGCGATGACGGCCATCTTTAAGGTCGTCTTGAGGTGGGTTTTTTGTTTTTTTTAAAAAGGGAGCTGAAGACGCGCTGATTAGCAGACCTCTGGTACAGCAGACATGTGGATGGAAATGTTGCAACAGAGAGCAATCAAAACAGAGAGGAGTTAGAAATGTGTCCCTGCGGAAACTTCTGCCACAAAAAGCACCAGGAAGAACATTATTTAGACAATCCAATCACAACTTGACCCTTTAACACCCCCCTCCCCCTTCTTGATTTATGGCCTCCTCACTGTTTTTGTCACTGCAGGAGGAAATGTGGGTGAGGCTCAATTCTTAAGTGTCACAGCGTTTCCCAGAGTCCGGACCATAAAGAAATAATAGGATGTCTTTGACAAAGATTTAGTCATGGTCGGGGTCTAAATTTAGCAACAGGAGGAGAGTCAGAGAGCTGCAGAGCGAGAGGGAAGGGGGGGTCGGGGGGTGGTCTGCATTGTTCCAGCTGTGAGCAGTGGAAACTTCAGGGGAAGACCGAGTGATAACCCTCTGCAAGGGATGATAAGAACACACATGCGACAAACGAGTGTGTGCAGAATCACACGTATGGGCTGGAAAAAGTGGAGAAGGCAAAGTGACAGAGAGGGGAGTTCAGCAGGGCGGGGTCCTCCTCCCACCAGCGTTTCATGACTAAACAGAGCGGAGGATTTTAAGCATAGATCCACTGAATAACACAGTCTAAAACACAATTATTGGTGTCGATCTTATATTTTAAATCATCTTTATGCTGCATTCACTCCTCAAAAATCTAATCCTTCATTTCAGTCTTTTCTTCTGAAGTTATATTCTGCAGAAATTTGCTGAAATTGATCTAAAAACTTGGGTTCTTGTTTCTCAGGAGAAATTGCATCACCATTAATAATGTTTGCAATAATATTAATTCTGTAAAAATAAAACAATTACACAAAAAAGGGTTGGGATCAAGAACCAGTTCCTACCTGGTTCTAAATTTCTAAGATTCTTGGATTCAATGAGGCACGTGCATTTCGATTCCTCTTTTCGGTTCTGTACCAAAACATAAATCTTTCAACACTTAACCTCATTGAGAATTTTACAAACCATTAAAGTAGTACAAATCTGCCATGACATAACATTACATCGTTACTGTAGTTACACAGTAAGTCAACAAAGCTGTGAGAAGAGGGTCATGGCGGACCGTAGCACTTGACTGAAAGTTTAGCTAAGTTACACAAAAAAAAGAGAAGGACACAAAGTGCAGCAGGTGCAGCAAAGATCTCATCTGGTATGAGCATTTGTGGTTCTTAAACACGGCCTGAATTTGATGCACCGAATTTGATGTGTTGCGGTCTCCGAGACCACAGCTAGCGGTAGCAGCAGTAGCAAAGTGTCATCATGCTGAGGTAAAAAAAACATCGTTGAACACACTTTTGCATTTCTATAAAGTTGAACTAATCATGTCAGAGAGCACCCCTTCAGCCCCCAGTTTCTACAGAGACATCCTGTCGGGCAGAAACTCTTCCCCTTAGCGATGAATCACCGAGAAAAGAGGAGGAATGTCACCGTGCTGTGACATGATTTAACTGATTCAAATTCCTTGTATGTGCACACATACAATCTGACTTTAAATGTAGAAATATTTGAATAAAACATTGTTTGGTAACAGCATCAGCGTCCTGGTATTCTGCACGCCACCTCACAGTCTCACTGTCGGGGGCTCACAGGGACATGTGAACAGAGCAAAGCGGTTGTTAATGGGATTAGTAAGAGCTCAACTTTACACTTTTCTAATGAGGTGTAATACTATCAAGAGCTTACCGTGAAAATGAGAAGCCTCGTAGTCGACCGTACGTTTGATGCTGCAGTGCACACGTGCAGGTTTGAGTCGCTGTGATTACACACCTCAACTAAAGTCGAGGATACGTTCTGTCAAACTGCACCTCAAGCTCAATGACTGATCTTTGAATGCAATCTGCAAAATATCAAATACATTCAAAACTCCATCACATTATAGAAACAGTTTCCCCAAGTTTGGCTGCAACAGATCAAAAACTATTTTTTTAGGTCATGGCTCTGATCACTTTTGCAATTTCAATGATTTTACAAATTGTGCTTTGCTTCTGATTGTCATTAATTATGCAAGAGATGTGAATACAAGTTTTTGCCCAAAAGCAACGACTTGAGCAACAAAGCCAGGAGACATGATGTCCAGTTGTTGCTGCACGTGTGTCGAAATGTTCAATTAATTTCGATACCAGGTGTCTTGAAACGATAAAATCTAAGTTCTTCTTTAAGGATCCACAGATAAAGCCTTGTGTTGCAAAAGGCTGTAAGTAGCTTCCTTTTTAATTTAATGTGGCACATTTTCTGTGCAGGAAAACTTAATGCAGCCCTTGCGTAAGGACATGTCCCTGTTGGGCCACCCCAATCATAAAAGCCTGGACACACCCCTGCATCAGCACAAAGGCTTCAGTCTTCCTGGTAGACATCATTCAGTTATCGTAGCCTGCAGACGGGACGGATCGGCTGCAAGATATCAGCAGTTAGCACGTTTTAATCTATCAGGTCACAAATCAACTGCCCTCAATCACACCAGAAACTGAAAGATTAGAAGTCGTAAAGACAAAAAGAAAACTTTTCTGAAAATCTTAAAGTTTCAGTCTTGACCTTAAATGTACAAAATATTAGCAAACTCGAGGCACAATTTTCAAATGTCTTCCACACATTTCATTAAGCAGAGGGGATTTCAGCACATTTTTGTTGCCTTGTTATCGACTTCATTTGCATTTTACAAGATAATAGCACCATTTTAAATGTCGTTATGACAACCCTCCTCATCATACTTAATATTTCTTAAATGATGTGTTGTGTCATTTGTTAAGAGCTTCACGGGAGGAGTTAAAGTTCAGACCTAATGCATGAATCAGTTCTTAACAGAGTCCCTTCAGGTGCCTGACCAAACTCACCATTTATTAATTATTTATAAACCTCTTGTTAAACAGGAAAGACGTGTCTCACACCAGCTTTCTAAGAAAACTAGTGTGTGTGTGGTTTTGGTAGAAGAGATCAAAATGCTACACAGCCTCCTGTGTGTGTCTAACATGGGGCATGAAGATCATTTCATTCAGACAGAAGTAGACCAGCTGCCACAGGTCAGAGCGATCAAGCTTTCATTGTTGTGTTCTTGCTTAAAGTACATTTTTCTGTGTGAGATCTCGGGTCTGATCTCATGTTCAGTATTCTTCTTTTAAAACTGCTGTGAGCCGGAGTTTCTCCAGGGCAGAGGCTGAGAGTGGGAGGACTAATGATGCAGTAATTAAAGCAGACGCATGAGCTCCAACACCGCAGCAGGTCTCATTACCCCCACCCTCCGAGCATCCCCACACAACATCCACCGCAGAGGTGCAGCTGGTCCTTTATTTGCATCTGAAGGAGGGAGACAGCACAGTGTTTCTGGATGCAGCAAGAGGTGACCGGCATCAGCCCCCCGAGCAAAGATTTCCATGAACATTATTCACACAGAACAAACATCATAGGGCTGTGCAGAGATCTGGATTTATATTAAAGGGGACATATTATGAAAAATCCACTCTGACAGTGTTGTTGAACATATATTTGGTAACCTGAGTGTTTACTGATCCACAAAATGTGAAATAAACCCATCCAGTCTTTTGTTTGTGGTCTGCATAAGTCTTACAACACAGAGAAAAATGCTCAGTTTCAAATTTGCTCTCCTTGTGATGTCACAGTGGGATTCTGTTAAAAAAAAAAAATTCCCCTCCCGTCCCCTGATATCTCCACCCATGGACTCCACCCCCAGACTAGAACAAAACTTTAGCACAGGTCCGCCATTTTTATTGTCGCTGCAGAGGAGTGATGTCTACTGGGAAAACTCAGGGGGGGCTCATTGCATTTAAAGAGACACACACACCAAAACGGAGCGTTCTGAGAGAGCTGGTTTATACAGGGTCACAAACCTCCTCTGGTGCTTGATTCATGTTATATTTTGACCAAAGCACAGCACATATGTTTCATTTAGACCACAGGGGACTGTTTGAAAAGGTGGAGAAGGGGTATCATACGTCCTCTTTAAATATCGGTTTGCATCGTGATATTGTGAGCAATGGAGACAGTAGCAATGGAGCAGTCCTCCTGAAATTATCTAGATATTTTCAGGAGTGCAGATGTGAAAATGACTCAAGAGGATTATTCAAGGTCAACAATCATCTCCTGCAGCCGAGATTCAGTTGTCATTGTGTTCACCACAAAGTAAACCACTACACCAAATGTTTGCATATAAACCTATAAGATCCAGAGAACATATCACCTTACTCAAAGTGTAACATTTCCATATTTCCCTGATCTACAGTATCGACTCTCTGCTCTCAGATCAGATTCATGCACGACTGAATCTCCTCTGAGCGTCATGTCACGTCTAACAGGAGCTACCAGCTATTTCAGTAGAGATGGAGTGGAGCGGAGAGAGTGTTACGTATCACTCCATCAGCTCTGTTTGCCTTAAATGGGAAGCAGCGGGCGTCAAACAGACAAACACGCACTCTTCATTGGGAGGGAGATTTTCTGTTTCAGCTCAGCAGAATGCTGAGTGACGGAGAACAAACGTTCGATTGATGCGCCCTTTAAATTCTCCAGAAATGTTCTTCATGACCAGCTGATGTTTACAGAAGCACAGCGTACAGTAACAGCATCAAGGTGGTTGGATAAATGCACGAACCCGGAGCAGGAAACCCGACACAGGCCGGATGGAAAAGTGAGGTCAGAATCCCAGTCAGCACCCGGCTCTGCTTAATGACTCGACCAGACCTGCTCGTTCTTTTTCAGGGTGGAAAAAGAAAACAAAAGGCTTTAACATGGAAATATTCAGCCACGGAGCACAGACAATAAGCCCTCCCCATCAAAGGCTGTGGGTTAAATAAACAGCCGCTCTGCTGGGTACTGTGAGGCTCAGAGTCTGTGAGAGAAACCTGCACACAGAAAGGGAGACTGTAGAGGTCTCTGTGAGGGGTCAAAGTGCAGAACCAGTCTACATGCATTAGCCTTAAAAACGACTGAGTGTCTGCAGACTGTGTGAAAGCCTGCAGGTGAAAGTTTGCTCATAAAGACCTTCCCCAAGTGTCCAAATGTTTACTTCTTGGTCTAACCTGCAGAACCAGTTCATCCCAGCGTGAGTCTGCAGAGCAGGACCCAGCGTGAGTCTGCAGAGCAGGACCCGACATGTGGCGATCATCTCCCTTCAGATATGTCATAAAACACTCTGCTCTCACACAGGGAGGTGCTCTGATAGTCTTCAGAACGTTCCAACAAGGATACAGAAAAGTCCATCTTAGAAGAAGTGCAGATAGATGTCTGATTTGTCAGCTTATTTTCTGAACAGTTGTTGTTCATTTATACATCATATGAGAAGTTTCCTGAACAGTTTAATACGTCGTGTTTGATGTTGATGCTGCAGCCACAGATCGAGGTAACGCAGAAGGACTGATTATTTCACATCTAAAAGGAGCAAAAGCAAAAACAAGAGCAACCAAGCTAGAGGACATGATGTCCACTCGCTGCACACGTGTGTGTATAAGATTTTCAAAAGTTTCCATTATTCAATACCACATGTTGGTTTGTTTTTTTAAAAGGTTTATTTTTGGGCTTTTTCGGACTTCACTAAGAGACAGGACAGTAGATAAACTCAGAAATCCAGGACAGAGGGAGACAGAATGTGGTATGACATGCAGGAAAGGAGCTACAGGTCAGATTCAAAACCCGGGCCGCCCATTGGAGGACTAAAGCCTTCGTACATTCTGTAGGGCACATGCACTAAGCACTGGGCATCTTGATGGACACAGAAACTTTCAGTTGCCTCGTTCCATCAGGGTTTGGATAAGGCTGAATGAGAAGGTCACATCTTCTCAAGCAGAGCTGAAGTTGGTCTGATTTCTCACATGACCAAAAAACACAGAAACTCACTGACAGGATGTGAATCAGTGACTTGATGACGGGCAACACGAAGGCATTCAAATAAAGTCGTTTGGGAAATTGCATTAGTTTATAATTTCTCTTTTGATTAGCCAATCAGAGTTTGGATTTCTCCACTTTCTGGAATGCATCAGAAGTTGATTGGTTTGTTGAAAAATCCACTCTGGGACACATGAACCAATGACAGTGTTTATCCTGCCGACACATCTAAAAAGGGCTGAATCGTCACGTTTCATTGGATCTGAACGCAGCTAACAGACCTGGTGCTTTAAACTCTTACAGGTACATTTTCCCCCCTTTTAGTCTGACTGAACCTTTAGATGTTTCGTTGGACGGATCTTAATCTCAAAAAAGAGAGACAGATTAGCTTCTTTATGCTAAAGCTTCTGATTGGCTGTCATTTTATCTTCAGTTCAGTAAAGAGTGTGTTATCAGTCTTCTCGTCTAACACAAATAAGCACGCTTCACTAAACTACAAACATAGATCAAAGATCCATCTTCAAACTAAGCCGACGTGTTATTTTACCTGAAGGCTCGGCTAACAGCGTGCACTCAGCTAACTCCAGGGAGCTCTGCACCTTCTGTTAGCTGCTCGTAAAGACACTCAAATGTCTCACATCACTCAGTGTGTTTGATGATGAGCTCTTTTCATGGAGGACTCAAACGTCTCAGCCCGACTGCGGTACAAAAACACAACTTCACAGTTTAGTTCACGCTGGTGTCAGCACAACAGACGCTGTCGGACGGAGAGCTTAGACTCGACTAAATGACCAACGATGTAAAACGTCATCTTCTGATAAAAAAAAAGTTCAAAAATAAACGACCAGATCTGAACTCTACGATGGAATAAATCAAGTCAGCTTTTCCTCGAGGCAGAACGCTGTTTAGAGGAAAACACAGTTCAGGGAAAGGATTCCTCCAACATGACAGTTTGATGACACAAATAAGTGAGCAGATGCTGTAAACAAATCTGATCAGATTATTTCCATATTTCTGTCCCGGCCTGTAAAGTCATGTTGCCACACTCTGCATCTCTTTCCGTGCAGAGAGCTGAAGAAAAGGCTTCTCAGGAGATAAAAGGAGTTATGAGCGCTTTGTGCGTCTCAGGGGAAAGCGTGTACTCGTTCATGTGTTCTATGTGTGACTGTAACAACCAGCGAGGAGAGACTCACTGAATCATCAGTCTGATGGTACAGAGCTGAAGAGGATCACACGCAGGGCTAACCGTCAGCCTGCCGTTGCTAAGCGCAATCTTTAAAACACACTTCGGGTTTACAACATGAAAGTGAGCCAAATTCCTCTGATAAACAGCGCTGACGCACACTGCAGCGCTGCACATAAACACAGCACACACACATTCCCAGGTATAAATACCAACAGCTTCATGACACAGGAAAACAGAAAACTCAAAACTGTCTCTGCTGCCAAGTTAAAAAAAAGAAGAGCATCCTCAGAGTCAGCCTCCTCCTCCAGCAGAGAGTTTCAGGAAAAGGTGAGAAGAACGGGCTGAGAACTTTCCGACCACATCAACACAGAAAGAGGTCATGATCAGTGAGAAGTCGCCGTGCATGACACAGATATCAATCATCCTGCAGTCTTCACTTTGATCGTTGTTTACTGACTGACGTCTTTTTAAAAAGTTGCAATGCTCTTTTTCTTCTCAAACTTCATTCATACTTCAAGGGGAAGTAACTTCAACACTCTGTTATTGAGGCATGACACACATACAGTCTGAAATACACACACATGCACATGCTGTGGACGTGCACTAATGGAGAGATGCAAAGTGACAGGGCTGCACATGAAAGAGCGCACGAGCAGTTGGGGGTTTGGTACCTTGCTCAAGGGCACCTCAGAAAGTGAGCTGGCACCTCTCCAGCTACCAGACCACTTTCTAGACTTGGTCCGCACCGGGACAGGGTCTCAGGTTAGTGCAAAGTTTGGAAAAAAAGAATCTGACAGGAAGTGGCAAAGAGGAGGGCGAGCAGCTTTCAACACAGTTTACATTTAATGTGGGGTCCATAATTATGTTCCTAGAGTCTCTTTAAAGGATACGTACTTTCATCTCTAAGTCAAGTGGATTTCTTTGTTTGGTGTAAAAGGTTACTTACAGCTTTTTCTATTTGTGAATGATCTAAAAATACAGCACTTAACACTCACTCTACACCCTCTAACACAATGACAGACTCAGCATGCCGGTATGAACATGAAGGAGACGCTGAGGGAGATCCACATAGAATGTGTGTGTGTGTGTGTGTGTGTGTGTGTGTGTGTGTGTGTGTGTGTGTGTGTGTGTGTGTGTGTGTGTGTGTGTGTGTGTGTGTGTGTGTGTGTGTGTGTGTGTGTGTGTGTGTGTGTGTGTGTGTGACATGGAGGTCTGTTACAGGTTTCAGTACTCCTCTCTGCATGTTGTCAGCTAACAACCTGTGTACGTGCAGAGGTCTGGTATCCTTTAGTCTGCAGGGTCATAACATATAAAACATCTCCTAATGCTGCAGCGTTATAACTCCATATTTCAATCTGCAGACTGTGGAGCGGACAAGTTGGCACTCATGAAACCTGATTCTGTTGAGATGTGAGAGTGATGTCACAATAAAAGACGATATGGTACATTTTGCACATTTTTATTGCATGAATAAAAACATGATTTTTGGTGGTTGGATGAAAGATGGTTCTACACTTTTTAGTGAAAGCTGTGCATGCAACTCTGCAGGGTTATTTTCAGAAATGTTCAGTACATTTGGAGTTTCAAGGGAAAAGGTTATTCTCTGTTCTAAAATGTCAGCTCTGTTTCTCTTAGAGCTTTCTCTAGCATGTTTCGTTCACACAGCTTTGGATCTACAAGACACTGCTGACGTGTTGAAGCCGTTCAACAAGACAGGAAATGAGGGAAACATAGCGAGCCATTCATTTTCATCATTTAACAAATATGCATCTTTCAGGATCATGTTTACGAATGCAAATGAATGTGTTATTTTTTAGAGCAAACTGTGCTTCCATTAATCCTCACTAACTCAAGAGTCTTCTTCTGACACAAGAAGAAAATACCGTCATGCATGTTCTGTATACAGGGAAGTACAAGCAAGTGAATCGGCATCATTCAGAAACTATATGTAATGACACAAGATCGTCATTTTTTTAAAGATCAACCATGCAGCCTTAGTCTGAATCTATTTTAGGAAACCCCAAGATTCAAGTTCAATCTGTGCATTCAGTTTGAGACCTCAGCTTACAGTCCTTCTCTAACTTTGAGCTCATCTGAATTTTTTACCAAATGCCTCCATGTCGCCCCCCCCACCCCGCTGATCTGATGAGTTGAGCTTTATGCAGCAGCCAAAGAGAGGGTGTGAGGGGAAATGACACACACACAGAGGTATATGTGACTGAGATGTTTGAAAGATTGAAGCTACTCCAAGAATCACGACATCTCCATAAAGACAAGATACAAATAAAGACACTCCCTTAAAGGGTTAAATAAGACATGAGTAATCCCAACTTTCATGTAACGTTGGGTACCTGTAAAGGGTATTCATTATTCTGATTTATGAGTTGTATCTGTTCCCCTGCATGATGCTTCAGACTGCTGAGGGAAAGGTTTTCAGCTCTCTCCAACATCTTCTTTCCCTCTGCCTCGGTGTGTTATGAAAGGATGGAGGAGGGCAGAGCAGGGAGGGAAACCAAAATAGCATCATCTGATCTTTCTTTCATAAACTTTTCCACTCCTGCAGCAACACACTGGAACAGACTTTGGCAGAGGAAGAAACACAACAACACTCAACTGTCAGTTGAATTACTCAGTCACAGTCTCTCCTCATAAAAGCTAGAAAGGGTCTCAAAGTTGAACCCGACATCAGGAATCAGGCTGTATTCACATGGTGAGCCCCCCCCCCCCCCCCCCCAACAACGCAGCGTCATGTCTGCTATCACACATTCACACTGCTCCTGCCAACGCTATAAATACACATCCTGTGCGCTCAATAACGTTTATTCAGTTAGGGAATTCACTACCATCACGTGCTGTGTGACCAAAGGCTAAATATAGTTTCTAGGATCTCTGCTGGGGATCAAGGGGGGGACTATGGGCCCAACTTTAATATGTTCTGTGATTCCAATGACCAATAAGAGCCAAACATGGTGAAGTTGCTCCAATAGATTAATTTAGCTCGCAGCAATGAAACAGGCTGTAATGGCTGCAACAAAATCCCCGGGAGTAAATGTGTTTTTTGCTGCGTTCCATTTGATCTCGAAGGTCGGAAATTCCGAGTTGCCGGTCTGATACGTCATCAGGAACGCCCCCTGAAGTCGAAATTCCGACCTGGAAACTCTGAGAATCTTCAGTAGCCCGAGTTCAGATCCAATATGGCTGCTATGTGCATCGACAGGGATGTTTAAGCTGTAACTGTTGAGTTTATCGGCAGCTTAATCGTCTTTTTGTGTAATTAAATCGATCAGACCAATGTGTCGTGCAAGTTCTCTCTGTGGAGGTGTTTTCATGTTATTTTCGGTCAGAAACTATCACGTAGTGTGTTGTTATCGTCTGGTATTAGCTAACAAAACAAAAAGTCCTACTGGAGGCGTCCATGTTGCTTTTCCGACTTGCAACTGGAAGGTGTGACGTCATTCCCAGTTCCGAGATCCGAGTTCTGAGGTAAATTGAACGCACCATTTGACAGGCTCAGATTGTTATTTTGACAATCTAACAGAAAGGATGCCTGCAGAGAGAGAGGAGGGTGGTTACATCACTCTCTTCAGAGCATCCAAACTCCATTTACCAAAGCAGTGATTCTACCTCAGAGAGCTCAATTGGTAGAGTCGTCGTCTCTAAACTGGAAGGTCTGGGGTTCAATCTCCAGCTCCTGTAGCAACATGTCACATGTGTCCTTGGGCAAGAGACTTAACCTCAAGTTGCTCCTTCTGCTTGTCAGTGGTGTATGAATGTGTATGATGAGTTACTTCTGATGGTCTCACTACATAGCAGCCTCTAGCATCAGTGTGTGAATGTGTAGGTGTGACCATTTACTATTTACTAGGAGTTGTTGTTGTTCTGCCTCTGCTTCCATCATTGTTTGCGTTATTGAAGCTACTTTTATGTTTTCAATGGTTGGTTTGGATCCAACACAATATTTTTGTACCACACAGTTACATGAAAAAAATGAACCAATGGAGGCAGCAGCAGACAAGTAACCGTTCCCTTCGAGGTTGAATTAGTGTTTTTGTGAATGGAGTCTGGTGCCTTTGAAGAGAGTGATGTAACAGATAATTGTCTTCAACAACAAAGTTCTGTTTCTGTTGGGAAAACAAAAACGTATTTAATCTGACAAGTCTTTAAGACCCCAAACGTTAGTGTTTTGTGGCTCCTTAACTTTGAACTCGAGATGTGCTGCCTTTATATT
This sequence comes from Labrus bergylta, assembly GCF_963930695.1. Lineage (NCBI taxonomy): Eukaryota > Metazoa > Chordata > Actinopteri > Labriformes > Labridae > Labrus > Labrus bergylta. The sequence continues at coordinate 6,214,746 of NC_089204.1, forward strand.
TTTGAACATTTTTCAACTTGGACTAAGCACTGTATTGAGAATCCTCATGGGCGAAGTGCAACCTCCCCCTCCAACTACTTCCTACTCTGTTTCTATCCTCTGTGTTGTAAATATGCCTTCTTTAATGTGATGGCCTGAGTGAAGGAGCCGTCAGTGGACAGGAGAGGCAGAAGGAGAGGGAGCAGGAGGCAGGAGTAACAGAGAGATGAAGAGAAATCATTTGTAGGACCAAACTCACAAGGAGGACTATTCATAGCAACCCATTGCATCACCATATGGTCATCTTGGCTGTGCAATCAAGGAGGTGCATGTCATGAGGAGAGAGCCAGCCAGTGTTAAACTGCGATGAGAGCACTGGAGGAGAATGTAAGAGCCTTCATTAGGAGTGATCTTTACTGAATGATCTGTCCACAAGGAGAGCAGAGCAACACATCAGCTGACATCCTGCTGTCATCTGTTTGTCTGATTTTCATCACTTGGATGAGTCCATCGGAGCTTTCCACTGGAACGTCTCCAAACATCACGATGATATGATCCGTCAAATAACACCTATAGTTTGTTTTCTCTGGAATGAACCACAGTGGAAAAGTGTTGTGTTTTTTGAGGTGGGGGTTATTTAGGTTCATACTGAACTCACAGAGACTTCCAAAGCTGCTTTCGTCACAAAATCGCTTAATCCATCCAATCTCTTCTGTTGTTCTAAGACGGGACGCAGTGGTCCACATTTCCCTTTTTCCAACAATGCTATCCAGCTCCTCCTCCTGGTAGATGTGAGGTCACCCAGTGCCAGATGACATATGTGATCTACCAGCTGAAGGAACCTGGTAACAACTCCAGGGCGACTAATTAAAAGGTGTTTGAGGGGCACAGATGGCCGAACAGTTATGTCACGCCCCATGTACAGAGGCTATGGTCCTTCAAGAGGGGGCCGGCGTTGGAGTCCAACCTGTGGCTCCTTTCCCACCCACATGTCATTCCCCACTCTCTCTATCTGGATTAAAACTCTGTCTACCGTCCTATAGATTAAAAGGCAAAACGTCCTCCCAAAAAATAGAAGTCCATTGATTACAAGTGTATATTCAGACTTGTCAGCTAGTGTAAAGTTCAGATATAGCTCAGAAAGCAGTCAACATTTAACATGGTTAAACACTGGATCACAAAGTCTGCAGGTCAGTAATGTCAAATTGGCTTCTCAGTGTGGCTAAGGTTAGCAGTGTTAGCACAACCGGCCTTCAGTCCGCTCAGCAAATTAGCATCCACATTCCCGTGCTAGTTGCACATTGCTACGATCAGTTTAACCTGACACAGCCTGCATACAACTTTATCTCCATATTCTAGAACAAAATATTCCAAAAACTGCTCTACAAGATGCCATCTGTCCACTTTGCTTGTTTACGTCAAGGAAGTAGAGCATTATGGCAGCCTGGCCGTAGCCATACATCGGAGGTAGAGCCCTGGCTTTAGTGGCAGGCAGCTGTGTTACAGCGTAGACAACATTTTCCTAGAATTGTGGGCCTGGATTGATCAAAATAATAATTTGTTAAACTATCTAGTAGTTCTGATGCCAACTGGCAAGGAGGGCAACGTTTAGTAAGCTAACCGTGCCTATCTCTATGCAGAAGGATTTGTGGTTGCAGACTTTATTTTAAGAGGTTACTTCCTGTAACTGGTTGGTGTTGGTAGAGTAAATTACCTTCAAACTTCACACTTCTTTGAAAAAGGAAAACCCGCCCCTCATCGTCCTGTTATTTGGTGACACGCAGGACCAGCGGGCAAGATGTCCACCTGTTTAAACAAAACCAATACTGAAAGGAAAACACACTAGAGCTCTTCAAATATGTCGGATAGGAACCTGCCCAGAACCTGGCACGAGTTTCCTGCTGGAGTTCAACCTGGCTGTGTTGTTAATTCACATGATGAGACGAGTCCATAACTGACTTAGTCTTTTCTTTTCCTGTAATGGCCGTGAGCAGGACTAAAAAATATAAAAAATAAAAACAGTAGACAGTTTAGGCGTGTCAGTAAGTAGCTACACATGTGTTGGGCTTTGTACTTCAGACTGACTTTAGATGAAGATTCCTGCAGGTGCCATGGGACCCCCCCCCCCGCAGCTCCATGATGATGGGAACGGAAAACCAAGACTGGGGAGAAGATACCCTGAAGCTTGGAGGGACTGAAAGCATCATGGAGGATAGAGTACGTTAAAGCTCCAAGATCTAAATCATCTTAACCCTTTCAGCACGAGGTCAACATTTAACATTTTAAATAAAGTATAAATTAACCCTTGAGATTCTGCAAAATCAATGACCTAATAGTGCCTACATTTGAAATTTTCTGACCTTGTAGTGGAAGTTCTTGGAGTATTTTTATGCCTCAGATGTGTAGAATCTCTAAAACCTATGCTAAATGGTTATGTTCATCATTCAAACATTATGATGATTGTTAACATGTTTGTCAGTAGGAGGTCTGGGAGGGTTAAGAAGAATTTTAGAGGCATAGGAGAGTTTTTCAGTCCCAACATCATCACTTGAATATTTAAAACTGACAAACAACAAATGTTTACAGCGCCTCATAGCCTAGCGTCAATAGTCATAGGGGCAAAGGTTGTGAGTTGAATCCGACCTCTGTCCTTCATATCAAACAACATCGATACCTGTAACGATACCACGGCAACAACAGAAGAAGTCCTAGACCAAAGGATGCCAATGTTGGAAAACTTTTTTGTGCAATTTAGATCATGTTCTCTCTCTCTCGTTCTTTACCTCGTTTTTTGGTTTGAAATAAGACTGAAGATCTGGACTTTTATTAAAGCTTCAGTGCCATTGATAATGAAAATAACTTCTACTGTATTCTTTTCAAACATAGAAACATATCGATCACTTTGACAGCCTTAGTTCAGAGTCGTGTGTTTTGTTTTACGACCTGAGTTAACTTGTTGAAACAGTCAAATAGCAACCAAACAATACAGCTCTCCCCTGGGGGAGGATTTTATCATAGGAACACAAAGTGAGCATGTGAACACTTCTAAATAAATAACAGCTTAACAGTAGTTTGCTGCTGTAAACACGGTCGAAGCTGATGTTTGTTTGTCGCATTTAAAGTGTGAAAGAAAGGCTTAGAGGTTTGGAGTAAGAGGATGACTGTCTTAAGCTCAGATGAAAGAATATTTTAGCACCACGGCAGGTTACTGTCAACATTTATAGGCAACACGAGTGCTTTTCAAAACACATGATTCTTTTATGTTCCATACAACTTAGAAAGAATGACAAATAGATACACACTCAATGACGTTTTCACATCTGCTTTTCTGAAAATATCTAGATCATTTCAGGAGGACTGGTCCGGAGATTCTCCTGACCTGGCAGTTCACATTTCACCTCACAGCAGGAGACTATCCCTGTCAGACGGGGGGGGGGGTGGGTTGTTAAAAAAAAAGACGTGGAAGTATCGGACGACGCAACAGAGTCCCCTATAGGACGCTATAACGAGAATATTTATATCAATGCTACGTGTAGTTGAACAGAATCTCAATCTGAACTAAAGAGTGGAGGAGAACATACTGGAGAACAGGAAACATAATGCAGCAGGTTCATTAGAGCACAGAGATGGTAGAGGTGGCGTGCAGACAGTCTATGGTCGTGCAGCGATCACAGGGAATAAACCTCACTCCCCCCTCCTATTGGCTCGAGGTGAATTCTCCGGAGAATATCCTGCTCTGTTCTCACATCAGCTCACTCTGACTTTCTGCAGAAAAAATACTAAGGGTCTAGAGGAGAAACTCCGGGTGAAGTCCGAGTGAAACATTCGGCTGTTTGCGTTCACACATGCAGCTCTTCCTGCAAATATCTGATGTTTTGCAGGAGAAGTGTGAAAGCACTAAGACAGCATGATAGAACTACAGCCCTGCATGGTGAGGCTCACCTATCGTCCTTAAATTCAGTCACAATACTAAATCAAGATTAGAGATGCAACGATGCACGTTTTTCAAGTTCCGATACGATTCCGACACATGTACCGATACTGATACCGATATTTGTCTTATTGTAACTAACAGTGTTAATGTTGTTGTTGGTAGTATGTGAAACCCTGCATTGCATTGCTTTGTGCTGGCTTCAAATACAAACAGGAAGCCGCAACAGCTGTCAGGTTTTTCAAAGTAAATCTTTTAAACTGAAGTGTAAGGATTGTTACTTTAGATCATATAGATGGAGCTGTTCCTTCTCCTCTGAGCGATTTGTGGAGACTTCTCACAGTTCAGTTTGAACGTTTTCAAAGTAAGACCGTGTGAGCTGAGAATCTTTAAAGCGCCCAACCATCTTTCTTTGATCAGTGACTTGGATCAGCGCCATCAGTCCGATATACTGTATAAATTAAGTCAATAGTGGACCGGGTACAGATATAACATCGGATCGGCCCCCTCTCTATTCAAGATGACGCCCTTTTTGCCAAACAGTGAGGCAAGAATCCTCTGAAGAAGCAGAACAAGTTGAGTTTCATTGACATCAGCCGCTCTCAAACTGTCCCTCTCCTCGACTTCATCATCTTCTTTAACTCTGACATGAAAGGCTTGAATCAACACCTGCACTTAAACAGGAACACTTGTCCAAACACACTGCGCGTGTTGAGGCTGTTTGGATGAGTCCATGTTTACATTCGTCATGGCTGTACATACAGGAGCGCTGGTCAGGTAACGTGAGCCGCGATTAGCTAAGAGAGGTTTGCAGGTTTTTCCCTCGTTTAAAGATCGGACTCATCATGAGGTTTTATGGAAGCCTAAAGACTTAACAGGAACATTTTCTCATCGACAAAAGATCTTAAGTTAAGGAAAGCACAAAGTCCACAAAGACTCCATTCATCACATCTCTGACACCAAAGGGAGGCCAGACTATAGATAGCCTCATACATGACCAGGAGGAAACATGCTCTAATGTGCATTTTGGCCCCGTCTGCCAGAAGTCTGCTGTTCTGCTTGTGAGCATCTATTTATAGTCTTTACTCCAGCGAGGGAGAGACGGCTCTTCCCTCATGTTTGGGATCAGCTCTTCACACGGGTGAGAGAGGACAGAGGAAGAGGAGGAGGGGCTCTCTATTGACACAACACAGAAAGTGACACAAAGTGTTTCCACTTGAAGCTTGTCATTGTAACAGTTAGAGTCATTGGGTACCAGGTAACAGCCTGCAACACAGAGTCCAAACACATGATAACAGATAGCATTCAGCAGTGTCACTCCTCACACTATCTATCTACGCTGACAGATACCCTTTCCTCCTGCTCAGAGAGATGCTGCAGACATGAATGGAAAATAAATCAATTTGCTTTATAGAAGTATCAAAACTCACAATCATGTGAGACGTTTCCTATCTCGCTGTTGATGCAGCCTTCAAGAGCTAACATCTTTTCTTTCATCACTACACTTTATGTGCAAATTAGAAAATCTGAATTTCACTGGTTGACTATTTAGATCAAGCATGTAAGTGCATTATATGGCCAGTAGCCTCGTGGTTAGTGCAGGCGCCCCATGTTCGGCAGCTGTGGTCCCTCAGGCGGGTGGCCCGGCTTGGAGTCCAACCTGTGGCTCCTTTCCCGCAGGTCCGCTCTCTCTCTCTCTCTCTCTCTCTCTTTCTGTCCCTGATTTCTGACTCTGTCAACTGTCCTGTCTCTACAATGAAGGCATAAAAAGCCCAAAAATACATCTTCAAAAAATTAACATAAACAAACCGTGATGGTTAGTAGAGTCAACCCGACTTGAAAAAAAGATCTCTTCTCAGATTAGAAAGGTGTACTGTTAACGTAGCTTTAAAGGTCTTACATGAGAAAATGTCAAAGTCTGACCACTTGACACTTTTCTTAAATTATTTTTGGCCTTTCTAAAAACAGAGTCACTGAGTTTGAGTGATTTAGTTCTGGTGTAAAACATCAGCTGCACTTCATGTGCTGCAGGAAAACTTAAAACAAATGAAAAAAAAGCAGCATGTCCAGTCATTTAAAAAAAAAAAACAGCAGAAGCAAATATTCTATAAACTTATATCTCATATTGCTTCCTAGAAACTGTCATCTAACTCACACACAAGTTATATTTTCTAACATGAGGCTGTACTGCTCTGCAGAGGTACACCGTATAGATATGATAACGACCAAGATAATGATCAGTCTGCTGTCATTCATACCACCGTGAGGGGAAAAGTGTGGAAGACATAACCTTGTAAACACACAGAGCTAGCACTGGGTGTGCACGGTTCTGAGAGGCCCATGTGTGAGTGCAGAGAGTATAGGTGTTTACTTCACACACACACACACACACACGGAACACGCGTCGTGACCAGGTTCACCACAAACACGATACAAACATGAGACAGACAGGTGAAGGTATCAATGCACAAACTCACATCCTCGAACAGAGATCCAACGTTGGCTGTCACCAGCAGTATCCCTGTGCCCTGCGCTGCTGTCAGCTTCCCTGCCATGATTCTGTCTCGCAGGTAAGATCTCTGGGACTTACGGCTACAGCAGACTTTACAGGTGAGAAGCGAGGGGAGGGTAAAACAAGAAGAAGCCGGAGAACGTGTCAGGAAAACTGGTTATAAGAGAGGGAATGTGCGACTGAAGCCGGGGCTGAGGCGACTCGGCTGGAGCATATTTTTCAGCAGTGGCCGTGCATCTAACCAGGAGTTGCTCTGCAGTAGAAGCTCCGTTGTCGGCGGTGGTTAGCGTGCTGCTGTTGCTGCTGCTGCTTCTCTCGCTACTTTTCCCCGTTCAGAGCCATCACAAAAGTCTCAGGTTTAATCCACGGCGAGTGCCCCACGGCTCTGGTTCATGTCAGCGACCCGGGTCTCCCTAGGCTTTTTGTAGCAGTGTAAAAGTCTCCCTCCGACGGCAGGACTCTGAGCCAGGACCATTGCCTTCACTGTTTAGAGAGGAGAGGCTGAGCTCTGACGTCACCGTGCCAATGGAAACACGGCGCTGTCTTAAAGGGGCCGCGCACCGTAAACACAACAGCCAGAGGCGTCCATTATCGGACACAGATGGGCTACCCTTGGAAAGAAATAAGGACACGCACCACTGGTTTTGGAGGTATTTTTTCAATTAAGTAAATATAATTGGTAGAACAAAAGCCTATAAGACGAGGTACTCTGCAGCACTGCTCAATCACATCGTTTTGTAGGCGTGTTGTCTCTTTTCTTCCTCCTAATTTACAGTTTTATTGATTCTCTATTTCAAATACTTCTCTTTTTTCTTAACTTTGGCACCTCTTTTAATATCAGAACTGGCTCCAAGCTCACCATTAACAATGGTGACCATGAACCTTTTTGCTTTTGTTGCAAAAGTGGATAGAAGAAAATATGTACTATATCAATCCCCAAGAGAAAAATCTATTTTGACAATCCTTTTTTTAATCATGCTACTTACACATGTAGGTCAGGAATACACACACAAACAACTGCAACTTACGTTTGAATCCTTGTACATTTTGTAATAATGCAGTTATTTTTTTAATGCAGGCTAGTTTAAAAAATGACACTTAAAGCTCCTGAGGAACTTTGCCGTTGTGTCAACTTTGGCGCCCCCCTGTGGACAAAGCAGAACCTCTTCAAACTTTGCTGACCTGTACTTGTTTAAAGGTAGACTCAATAGCTTTTTCCTCCATACATGTGTGATGGTGACTGTGTCTGCAGAGACCCTGTCCAATGACAGGATTTTCAGGATTTGTTTTGTTTTGGTTGACTCAGGGTTGTCTCTGGCAGGGAGCTGAGGGGTTTCCTCCAGCCAATGACAGCACACAGGTGAGTTTAGTAGTGGAATTGGACGTGACAAACTGGAGTGACACAGACATAGTGGCAAAGAAGAGAAAATATAATCAGAGTGAGGTGAAACGCCAAGCGGATAAAGTGTTGTTCAACACAATGTTCACCCTCAACATGGTGTTATCTTTCACCCGGGGATGGCCTGCGTTGGACAGGCAGGTGCTACACCTTGTTAGCGTGTACTACACATAACATTGATATAAATATTCTCGTTATAGCGTCCTATAGGGGACTTGTTAGCGTGTGCTTGCGTGTGGTAGCTTGCAGTGTAGGTACAAGCTGGTAACATACACACTACATCCTGCAGTGAGTGTCCGCTTCTGGGGTCGCTGAGCCCAGGAGGAGAGGTTTGAATGTTTACAAACTGCAACAAAAAATGATGCTGACTCCACCTTTGAGTAATCTTCTTAAGCTGACAGTTTGGTGATAGGTTGAGATTAACATTTGGGATAAAATAATAACTATAGCACTATTTAGTTGTACATTGAGAATTTCCCACAGGCAGGTCATGTGTTTGGTTGCAGCCGAGCCAGCTGTAAAGTTTCAAGGATTGTAAAAAAGAGTATCTACATATATGGATGACCACAAACAAAACACAAAATCACCTCTGTTTGGAGTTCAAATCCGGCCGGTAAAGATGAGCTTTTGTAAAAACGTTCTGGTTGCTTTTGTTTGGATATATATTTCTCTTTTCATATCATGGGAGATATTTAATGTATTGCAGTGAAATCTAATCTATACCTTTACAGCATGAATTGATGGAGTTCTTTGCATGAAATATTGCAATTTTGAACCTTTTATAAACAGAGCAGCTTCAAGGTTTCAAGAATTCACCGACAACAAAGCAGAGCCCTTGTGAGCACATACTTGTCTGTGCACATTGATTTCTTTGAGAATACTTCCAGCAGAGTTTATATCTCACAAAGGAAGCCGCTCTGTGTGCTTCATGCTGCAGAAACACCAGAACACATACTGTCTACAGGCAGAAGTCAACTGAATGTATAACGCAGAAGAACTCATTTAAAGTGCTCGGAGAGGGATCATGAGGAGTATAGCGAGTATAAAGAGTCCAGGTGGAACTGTGGTATAAAACAGGTTTACAGGCCAAGTGGGGTATTCTTACATTTATTTTTTGGCATTTTTTTCTGTGGTTACATTTCTTTCTTTTTTATTGGCTTTCAAAACTCAAAGGTGTCACCTGTCATTGCCCCAGTGCAAGAAGAACGTTGGACTTTTATCTTGTGGTACTAAACCACAGGTCTGGTTAACATCCTCCTCCAGTGTTGAACAGATATTAGATTTTGTGAAAATATCAACACCTAATAACCCTGATTTTTTACTTAAAAGTGTAGCAGATATTGGGTTAGGATCACTTTTCTTTAGTGTCTAATGCTGGCTTAACCGATTTTAAATACCTTGGAGACATAAGGACAGTTTCAACTGATTTTTTAAATCATAATCCTCTGACTCACACACTACCAGACGATCCGGCTGATTATTAGGTCATTCATTTTGGCAATCAGGAGCCACCCGAACATCATTAACGTAATGACATTAGTGTCCAGAAAGAAGATCAATGATGACATGAGTATGAAGTCACTGAAGTGACAAATTTCTGTTTTTAGTTTTCTTGATGTTTCACGTTTTATTTCAGGCATTTCATAGTGTGCCGGGAGTTCATTGTAATTGAGGTAGCGGGCGTAGAGGGAGACTGAACATTAATTTCAAATAAACCATCACAGCTCAAAGCAGAGAGATGATGCCTGATGGGATTTGCAGTTGTAGAGACAGTCAAACTGTATTATTACTACTGTATAGTGTCTGTTCTCATCATCATATATTAAAGTGATGTTTGGACCTGGGAGATGGAACAGGGGCTTGGTTTGTTCACTCCACGCATAGACCTCTGGGAACGGTGCACCTTTTTTGGGGGGCAGCAGTAGCTCAGTCTGCAGGGTCTTGAGTTGGGAACTGGAGGGTCACCGGTTCAAGTCTCGGTGCCGACCAAGTCTGGAAAGTGATCTGGTAGCTGGAGTTCACCTCCTGAGCACCACCGAGGTGCCCCCGAACCCCTCCCCCACCAGCTCCGCCTTGTTAGGATATGGATGTTCACTGGATGCATTTTAGAAAAGCTCTCTCACAGGCTGAAATCAAAACAGTTAGTTCACTGGACTGGACGCAGAGGAGTGAAATAGTAAAATGGGTTGTTTTTGTTTACTACTTTTATTCTAATAAACATAAGTGCATAGACTGACTGTATATCTTATCACTCCTCTGAGTATCCTGGATGAGAGTCTCTCATTACTCATCTGTCATACACTCTTCTGAATAAAACATCTCAATCAGCAGCAGACGTTAAGCTAAACTAATCCTGACCTGAAGAACACGTCTGAACAGGTTGTGTTACAGAGTTTAGACTATAATAGACCTTTCCATTGCGAGTCGCATACACATCCTTTTCCAAACATGCACACACACACACACACTCTTTGATCTAAAGATTTCCTGTTTAGGTTTTGGCAGGAAGATCCTGGAAAATGTCATATTAAGACTGGAAACTCAAAGACTTTATTTTGCTGAGGGTTGCTGAGCGACACGGACGAGCCCATGTGTGATGGATTATTGAGAATGATTATTTTGATTGTTTTCCTAGTTTCACTAAACCTGTTTGTGGACAACAAATTGTTCTTCCAGGATGAAGTCACCTGTTTACTGGAAAAACAATTAGGAGGGAGCTGGGGGAGGGTAACTGTAGTGACAAGAAATACAAATACACTTGAGAGTTCATTTGGTGGGCGGCAGTAGCTCGGTCTGTAGGCACTCTGGTTGGGAACCAGAGTGGGACTGCAAGTCCTGTTGTGGACCCGCAGTCCTAAAAGACTTCTGCTGAGAAGAATTATGTTGCCCCTCTGTGATACCTCAAAAGTAGATTTAATTACTGGAGATAGAAAGGATAAATACATTAAATTGATTTGTTGTATGCACACAAGCTTCCCACCCCCCCTGTAAACGTCAGTTCCCCAGTTGGGCCACCTTATAAAAAGTCTGGACACACCCTGCATGTGAACCTCTTTGAGCTCAGTCGGCTGTTCTTGGGAAAAAGTGTGTAGTAATGTTTCTACCTGTCGCCTTCAACTTTCTCCTGAAGTTTTTCCGCCTTGGGCTCCTCGTCCTGATTGTGCTCACCTGTGCCCCTCTCGGGTGTACTCGGGCTTTCTCGCTCCATGTCCTATTGTTTACGGTGAGAAGGCAGACTCAGAGGACAGAACAAACACCTAGCTGTGGGAGTGTCACCCACCTGGGGGAGGGGTTACTGCCCTTTGTGATGTCATGAAGGGAAAATCTCTAAACGGCCTGTTTGAACGCACATTTTCTGAAAAGTGGAGCAGGCAGAAGATGGAGAGGATGGACTTTTCTCATCATTTGGGGGGTTTGTAGTCGGACTAGAGACACAAGTTAGAGAAAAATGTTGACGTTTATTTTATATAATATGGGACCTTTAACGACGAGCAATGTTTATTATCCGCTATAAACATGAGACTTGATTGATGTTTTCAGTTTGTCTCTGTATATTGTATCCGACCCTATCAAATAAACCAGGAAATGAAGAAAGAGTATCTATTTTTTAGTATCTATTTTTTGTACATTATTAATTTTTCTTTTTTTTATTTAAATTGTAGTGTTCACTTTTGTCTGCAATCTTTGCTCTTTGCTGCTGTAACAATGTAAATTTCCCCATTGTGGGATAAATTATCTTATCTTATTTTATCTTATCTTATGCAAAAGATCGCCTCTCTCAGAAACTAAAACCTGTGCGTAACTTTCCTCAACAAAAACATGCTCACATTTCGATAGATAGATAGATAGGGACTTTATTAATCCCTTGGGAAGGTTCCCTCAGGAAATTCTGATCATCACTTGTTCTTGCAGACAATATAATCTCTCTCTGTTGGTTCTGAGGGAGCCTGGTACGATGTCAACAGTAGTGAACAAACGGAGTGACCGCCAACTTTTCTGCATCTTAAACCCGCTTCAACCTCCTCAGTGTTGCTGTAATGTGTGTTTGAAATGGCCCTGGTTGTCAACACATTAGTGAGAGTCCAGCTGTGCAGAGATGACAGGCGGGAATCCACAAATGGCTAAAGGAAGCAGCCATTATGTTAACTATACTGGCTAATGTGTGTGTGTGTGTTTGTGTGTGTGTGTGTGTGTGTTTGGAGAGGGGCGGTCATGGCTCAATGAGAGTCTTTGAAGAGGCTGAGAGATTATCACCAAAACTAGAGTGCTCACAGCTGTGTCTGGCATGGGAGCGTGTGTGTGTGTGTGTGTGTGTGTGTGTGTGTGTGTGTGTGTGTTTGTTTACATGTGATCTGGCCGTGTTCTGTATGTGTGAACATGATATGCTGCAGGATATCTATAATCAGTCCTCCGTCAGACGTATGAAGAGGATAATAACCACGTTTAGGACAAAGAGATGAGGTGCAGCGGTATATTCTCGTATGTGCTTTAATTAAAAAATGAATTAGAGCGACCTTGGACACAATCCAAAGGAGATTATTTCTTTGATAGGGATGTTATGCTCGTCACGATCACAGTAAACAGATTAAAGCCGTGTAAACTGTGTGAACTGCTCTGGAACATTCTCGATCTGACTGACTCGTGTTTATCATAAAGCGAACATGAAGCTGACCTTTACGCTCATAGAAAGTCGTGCTGCGTTCGGATGCCTGAGAGTTAATCGTTTTTTTTACCCAGGAGGAGGTTAAAAGAAGGCGACGCTAAATAAAACCATTAGCCGTGTCCTTAATAGGCAGAAGAAGAAGAAGAAGAAGGCAGAGGGGAGGAAAATGAAGTAGAGCTCCATCATGAAGTAACAAATAAACCTAATCTTTAGAGGAGGAACTATCTCCAGAAATACCAGAAAGTGGCACAGCGTGTTCTGTAATGTGTCTTTGAAAAAAAGCAATCACAAAGCAACATTTCCACCACAGGGACCAGGAACCCTTGAAGGAACTCTACTCATGGCTAAGGTCTAAATATAGTTCTGGGGAAATGATTTTACCCCTCGAATATCTCTGCTTAAAGAAACAATAAATCTAACTTTTCCAACTTAAAATATTAGTTTCTAAGGTTGAAGTAATTGCACCAAACTTTCAACAGGCAGAATGGCGCCTCTCTCATCGCCACAGAGCGGCCCAATCGCCTGTTTACTGCACTATGTAACTTTTGCAGCGGGCTGACAGCATCTCATAATGTGTCCAGCTTCAGTTCAGGTTCAAGCCTTCAGTTGTAAAAGCAGCCAGTTACCCTGTCTCTGTACTGTTTGATACAAAGACTGAGTCTATAGAGGAAGAGGACGGAGACGGATGAAGCTAAGAATACAAAAAGAGTGAACCTCCCTGCAGATATTATTCTTTACCGATTGTGCTGAAAGCTGTATGGTTGTCTCTGTCCTTGTCAATCTTTCAGTTAGGTTTGTACGGTTCCAAACTTATAAAGCTATCTCAGCTAGCATGTAATAAATGACGTTCTCCATGACATTTAGCCACGGTCTATAGACATCATTTCAACACCAGTTGAATACACACACACACACAAACACACACAAATTCTCCACATCCTAACAGTTTACACAATGAGCTGAAGAAGCTAGCAGAGTCATATTATTTGCGTAAAAGCCGGTAATATTACCGAACATGTCAGTCAACATGGTTCCTTAGCTTCTCACAACGTCTTTGCCGGCTTTGTCCACCTTCTGTTTGGAAACAAATGCATGCTATCTAAGAGGGGGAGGTGCACTATGTGTGTCTTACAACAGTTCAGTTGCACTCAGAGACATTCAGTGAGCCTGAGCGCACACATATTGCTTCTTTAAGAGTTATTACATTGGCAAAAGTGCAGAAACTTTGGGCTTAGGTTTGAATAGCTGAAACGCTCAGTTAGATCGAGTTCTCATACTATTTCAGCTGTGGGGTATTGTTTGTCAATAGTCATGAGGGAAACGATGCTAAAAAACAACACAGTAACATTCAACATGATAGTAGACGCTTTTGCAAAATCCTTGTGGTCTTTATTAGAAAAACAACAAAAAAACAAGACGCTTTAAGGAACTTTTTAGTTCCTTGAAAATACTTTTTCTGGACAAAAAGTTTTACTTACGCTTCAGAAACAGACCCAGTGGGTTAGAAAGCACGCCATCTGACGGAGCACATGGAGGCTGTGGGTTAGCTTAGCTTAGCTTAGCTTAGCTCAGCACTAGCTCTAGCTCTGGTACTGAATTAGTGGGAATAAGCTAGCCGCTGCCCCTTGAAGAATTTTTTCATTTTTACAATTTGGTTAGCAAAACAAACGCTGCTCAAACTAACAAGTTTGACATTAAAAAGCTTACTATAGAGGGGTTTTTTGATTCACTTTTAAACTGAACCATGCTAGCAATCTGGGTCAAGTCTTGATGCTAGGCTAAGCAGCTCTAGCTTCATAGGCATTGCACAGTCACAGATGTAACCTCCTCATTCAACCCTAACTAGAAAAGTGAATAAGGTCAAATAAATGTCCAAGTGTTCCCTCAGAAGTTTAAAAACTCTGAGGAAACCCTGTCGCAGCGGACTTGAGAGACTGTCAGATTATTCTGCTAACTCCTCCAAGACTTTCCTTCCAGATGATGACACAGCTTGAGGGGAAAGAAAGTGGAAATTGCGTTAAAAAACAACAGGACAAACGTGTGTGTGTGTGTGTGTGTGTGTGTGTGTTCAGACGGATAACAGCTCAGGTAATGCATTCCATGAGGGTCAATAAATACTACACCGTTAGCTCTGAGCAGGATATCCCACAGGGAGGGAGGGGGTAATGAAATCTGTGTGTGCTGATAAAGTATAGTCCCACACACTGACCAGATGCCCCTCCTGCTGCACTCTGGGTAATGGAAAAAATTATGTTGGAATTCCAGACTGCAAGCAAGTATGTGCACTTTGACCCCAATCTCTGCGCTGCTGAAATTCACTTATCTAAAAATAGACAAACCTGGAAATAATCAGGCGTTCTCATGTCTCTGAAGGAGCAGGGATTCAGCCGCAAGATGATGAACGAAGACTCGCTTGACATGGAGTTTTATCAGCGAGCTCGCTCTGGAACCAGTCATCTAGACCTGATGTTCGGATCCCAAGAGAGCCGGCTTTGTTAGCATGGGAATTTAGCATGAGAAAATGTTGTCATTAGGGAGGTCTGTGTGTACTTTACGGCTGCAGAAAGAGAGAGAGAGAGAGCGAGTGAGTTTGTATTGATGAAGGTTTATCTCTGAGTCTGCACACAGTTCATGTCGCTTTTGTTACTTTTCCAAAGTCATTATTGTTTCAATCAAACTATTATATGTTTGCGTATTGAGTTGAATTCATGTACTGACAAAAATGAATTCCTTTTGTGCATCCAAAGACATTTAAAAGTATTTTTAAAGTCTCAAAATGTCACACTTTTTTAAAAGTCATTTTAAAAGACATTTTAATGACAGTAGGCCTATGTAATGTAAGATTTTACACAGACAGTACATCTCTCAGGATCACTATTTACAGACCTGAACTGATTTCAACCTCAAGGTCCTGGTGGAAATTTACACAACAAAAGAGCAGAAGCAGATTTTGTCCACAGCTGTTCTCGTGCATGCAGTGGTTTGTGTAATCTGCCCCGATTGGAGCCCTAATGCTAGCTCGGTTAGCATTTTAAGTTAGCATGCTGCTAGCAAGGCATTTTCCTTCCCTAACTACTACCGTATTTTCCGCACTATAAGGCGCACCAGATTATAAGGCGCACCTTCAATGAATGGCCTATTTTAGAACTGTTTTCATATATAGGGCGCACCGGATTATAAGAATAGAACGTGTTTAAAACTGAACAAGGCTGGGAGATATTGTGAATATATAAATATAAATACGTATAAAACGTAACGTATAAAACTACAAAAACAAAAGTACATAAGACGATTTCCCCAAATAATAAATTATTTCTTTGACGTTTCTCTTAACTCTCAAAACGTAGTTTTATACGTAGTGCATTCACAATAACTCAACATTGTTCAAACGTTAATGTGCATATTCACAATATCTCCCAGCCTTGTTCAGTTGTAAACACGTAAAAGAAACAGTCTGATACCGCTAATTCAAACGTTAGTGCAGGGGTGCCCAAACAGTCGATCGCGATTGACAGGTAGATCGCTGACTGATTCTCAGTCGATCGCGAGATGTTTTGTCAATATAAAATACAATTGTAAAATAGAAAAGTGATTTCAATTTCATCTCATTGCACTGTTTCCCACACACGATACCTGTGTTGGGAGCCCAAGTATACTTCCGACCTGTTTGTATTTAATTTTTCATTTATTCATGAAATTGCTGCGTGCATGAGAGAGCGAGCGGCGGAGATAGAGAGAGAGAGAGAGAGCGCGCAAGAGAGAGTGCAGGCATGCGCAAGGACGTGCAGGTAAAACCGGGGGGGTAAATGTTTTACCAAAAAGTCATATATAGAAACTATGCTACGAGTATTAAGCGCATTTGATGAAGCTGCAGCTACTTTTCTCTGCTCCTCTCTGCTGTCATGACTGTGAGCATCGCGGGGGACGAGACACACCAACAAACAGCGCAAACGCAAACGCACACGCACACGCACACACACACACACTTGTACTGGAGCGCCAGCCACCACGCGAACCTTTTTACTTTTTACTTTTAGTGCTACAGCACACAGTTGATCCGTGATCCGTACGGACCGAGGCGGGAACACACGTGACCCGATCAAACAGTCGGTTGGACTTTACTCCGTTCACTCTCACCGTGTCTGCAGCTAATTTAACAAAAGCAAAATCATCTCACAGCAGCCTGCTGTAGTCTGTAGTCTGCATTATTTTTTACAGAACTCTCATTTATTATTTTCTGTTTGTTGTGTGAGTATTAAATGCGTTTGTAGGCTGTTGGTAAAGGCTATGGCTCACTATGTGGACTGGTAGATCTCGGCAGACTGGTAACTTTAAAAGTAGATCTTGGTTCAAAAAAGGTTGGGCACCCCTGCGTTAGTGCATAACTCAACATTGTTCAGTTACGTATAACACGTAAAGCTCACTTTTTCAGTTCATTCCCCGTCCACGAATCCCTCGAATTCTTCTTCTTCAGTGTCCGAATTGAACAGTTGGGCGAGTACGGCATCCAACATGCCCGGCTCCCTCTCGTCATTATCCGAGTCAGTGTCGCTGAGCGCCGTGTACAACCAGTATGGATCAACCAATTAACCAATTGATCCATATATAAGGCGCTCCGGATTATAAGGCGCACTGTCGTTCTTTGAGAAAATTAAAGGCTTTTAAGTGCGCCTTATAGTGCGGAAAATACGGTAACTGTCACGGCTTTATGAGAGCTGAAAGCATGTGCTTACAGTAAGCAAGTGTCCGACTCTGGTGTCAAAGGACACAGGCACAACGCTTTCATGATGTTAAAAACAAGTTGACTCATTGCGTTGGTCCGACTTAAATACATGCAAACATGTGAGTCAGACAGAAATCGTACTAAGTGGGACTAACACGCCAAGTAAATGCCGTTGAGGATCAACCTGGTGGTTTCCACAGAATCAGTGTGTACAGCGTTCTGTCTCTGCCGTGGTTTGGCTCGCAGCGGAGCGCAGCCATGACCAGCTGTACTCCAGGGATCACAAAATCACAGGAGAACTACAAGATCACACAGGAAGAAAGAGAACAACGTGAAAACAGGTTACTTTGTTTTTCTGAGGTACATTCGTTGCTCATTTAGTGCCTGTTTTGACAGAGTAGAGTTTTGACTGTGCGTTCCCTCGTTCTGACTTCCATTCCTGGTTCAATCGGCTCTTTTCATCTTGACATGTGCCTGCAGCGGGCTCCACTGGAAAAATAGACTCTGCATCCATTTGGAACAGAGTAGACTGGAGGGGCGCTGCTGGCAAGTGCTGGAGACGGACCACAATGCATACAGTGGAAACACCATCAGTGACTAGAGAGGGAGCGCGATCAACTCTCAACGGAACGCAGCACCCCATGGAAACTGTCAGTTACTCTTACACGTTGCTGTGCCAGGCTTTGACCAGGAAGTTCAAATGCATGGCAAAGCAGAAGCACATTGATGTCGGCCTTCGGATATCACCTGCATGCATCTCATTTTGGACCAAATGTACCAGTTTGTTGCTTGTAGCTTGTTAGCTAGGTCAACAAGAAGAAGGCCATATTGCCACCTACTATAGCGGAGTCAGACAACGGTTAATAAATGGATTCTTGCCCGGTGCTTGTAAACTAAGACAACCCCAGTACTCCAATTAAATGTCCCTAACCCTATGGGGCTCCAAAAGCCTAGTGGTTATGTTGTGCGGGCTATGAATGGAGGCTAAACTCCTTAAAGCAGCAGCTGTGGGTTTAAATCCGACCTCTGCCCTTTGCTGCATGTCGTTCCCCTCTCTCTCCTCTCAACACTTCCTGTCTCTCTTTAGCTGTCCTCTCTAATAAAGACAAAAACACCCCGAAAAAGTACTTATTAAGTTTTAACCATCGCTCGACTTAACTGTGCATGTAAACGTACTGACCGACACAGTTCACAGTTTCTTGCTTGAAGTATTTATCAGACATTTAACAACTATTTTTAAATATCAGACCAATTACCCTCACAGGGTTAATGTGTCCTTTTTTTTAGTCTCATAGCAATAAAAACATGTAAAGTGATTTCTCAACAATCACCACATTATCCCAATTTTATATCTTAGTAATTGCACATAAATGAAGGGAAACACACTTTCCCTCTGCAATAAAACAAATCCAAAGCATGCAGAGTTAACATGCACATGTTAATTTAGGGATCTTCTTTGTAACATTTTCTTACTTGTGTTAGTTCACAAAGTTAGCACTCTTTGTGCGGACTGTCGCCTTAAATCCGCGGCACATTTCTTCACCTTGGCCGGAGTGCTGTGAGTAGATCCCACAGCGAGGAGGCCTATTTTGGATCTCCCACTGGGTGCTTTATAATATCCCCCTGTACTAATTTATCCTCCCTCACCAATTAATTTGGAGCACAGAAATCTCCCGGGGACTAAGGTCAGTTATTTTCTGAAAGAGGCCGCTCATGGCCTAAATCATTTTTTTTAGTTCAGAGGGGGGACTGACTGGTGAGTGTGTCCCTGCTTCAACTCATTACTCCGACTATTTTCAGAACCAATCCTAACTCTGAAATTCAAAGGAAACCCAGGACTTCAAACTAAAACAATAAACAAACAAAGAAATCGTAATGTGCACAAAGAGATTTTAACCTCCCGGAGAGCAGTAGAGATCGTAAACAGAGTTGTGCTGTGTGGCCTTGATACCCATGTTTTAATATAAAACTCTTAGTTTCACTTCTAAAGCTAATTTTTCTTTGTTTCAATTCAGATGATAAATTTATTCATAGTTACACTTTTCCCTCTTGGGTACTTTTGTGTTCACACTGAAATATAGTGGAGCAGGTCGAAGCACACACCAACAAAGGGCCGTCCTTACACCAATTATGTCACAGCCTCCTTTTCCTGCATAGGTAAACAAACACTATGCGTTATTTGTTCTGTTTGCTACTTGATCGCGTTCTCACTGCAAACAAACCGCTCCAGGGTTCAACCGGAAGCAAGTCTGCGATCTCAGCTTGCTTGTTCTGTGTCATTGCATGGTTCCTATATTATGTTCAAATAAAAAGCCCCCTGTTTCAGAACAACTTCAATACAGGCGTGAAAACACACTTACCAGAGGGCAATCTGTACATTTCACCCCTGAAGTCCAGTTCGTTTGACTAGTGTGAGTGCTCCGATCTTTGCTCAAGCCTGGTCCTGTTCCCCACTGGCACAGTTCAGTTCATGCACAAGCACTAGAACATGGGTACACAACGTGGACAGCCTTTATTATGGAGAAATCCCGGAGTGTTCTGTCTGTATCTGACTATCATGACTCAGAATAAGACACAAAGTCAGTAAAATAGCTGTCAGGTTCTCTGTGTTGTTCTCCGACTGTGCGTATCTTTTCCCAGGCTCAACACAGCCTAAGCACGGTTAGAGTTAGAGTTACCTCTTGTACGTCATCACATCCTAATACGACACATGCATGGCTCGACGTCATCATGAAGCGCTCTTTAGTTCACAAGAATGGAGTCACAGAGAGTCAGCACATCAGAGAACAACACAGAGAACACGACTGCAACTTTACCGACTTGGTGGCTTATTTTGAGTCGCTCCTAGATTTCTCAATCATGCAAGGCGGCCATCAGTTACACGTCATGTGCACGTTGTGTACGCGTGCTTGTGTTCGTGCATGAGCGACCGTACCATGCCGAAGCACCCTTCTTCTAACCGGGCCAGGGCCATGGAAGTGTACCATGCTTGAGCCCGGTATGGAGCACTCACACCAGTCAGATGAACTGGACTTTTGGGATCTAACATGCTTGGGCACTTTTCAGATTTTAGAGGGTGAGTGCACCCTGAGATTTCACCCTAGGCTCCATGTCAGATCAAATGGCGGGCATGGAAATAAAGTGAACTCCAGGATGATTCGTTCCCCGTCCTAGAGGCGAGTTACTGGGTCTGTTTTTTAATAAATAGGAAAACTAGTGAGTGAGTGTTTGTATCCACAGTTACAAAGCAGCTTTGTATGAAAGGCAGGCTGTTTTTCACTAAATTGGCTTCGCTCAGAGACACTTGTGCGTCACCAGTTGAAGCTAAAGTAACCAAAATAAAAACTTTTTTCTCTGCAGAGCTCATCGAGGGGGGGGGAGAGAGACCGCCCCGCTCAGGGCCAAGTTCACCTCTCCCACTCATTCCTCCGTTCATTCAAACCATAACTGGCAATAAGTCAAAGCAGCGACCTCGTGATTCTTGGAGTAATGAGAGGTCTGTCCTAAATATAAACTGAGCGGATTAGACCTTTTTTTCGCAGCTTGTCAAACACAAAGCTCCTGAAGGTGGTGAAAACAGGCCTGTGTGTATCTAGGAAACGACTGCTGCCAAACTGGGAAACAAGCCGCACTCTGTGCTGCTCTGCAGAGACTTATGTAAACGTCCCGGCAGAGAGCGGCTTAATTGACATCAACTGGACGGGGCTGAAAATGATGAAATTGTTCCACCTTGTGACCGACATGTTTTTGCTTTCAAGATCAGAACAGAGCTGCTTTCTCTGACCTGTTTTCATTTTTGAACAGCAGAGGAAGAAAACGTGTTTCAGAGAAGGGAAAAGGAACACAGTGAAGCACAATCTGATTAAAAAACAAACAAAGAAAAGCTCCCTTCCACTTTAAAATGTTGATAATTATCTACTTTATCATTTCACTATTCTTTAAGAGGGCACGCTCTGGCTCCTTTAGACAAACCCAAAGGGGGCTTGAATTCCTGTTAGCTGAATTTTAACTCATATTTGGAGGATTATTTACTTTAACATCAAAATAAGAATAGATCATGATAGACTGTATAAATGTGGACGTGGTCTTAGTGACGTCACCCATTGGTTTCTGAAGCAGACTTTTGTAGCCAATCGATTGGTGTCACCTTATTGGAAATGCTGTCTTGGACTAACTTTTGGCAGAAGCAAACGTTTGTCTGAAGCCTCCTGAAAAACAGCTTCTACACACCCCGCCTGGCATGTAGACAAGCCACGCCCCTAATAATGAATAACTCTACAGTGTGTGCGGATAAAGACATGAACTATTCAGACCTAGTTCAGTATTTGAACCAGGCTGTAAACATGTTTATTTTTGCTGTTTCAGGAGCAGAGCCTCAAGTGGACACTTGAAGAACTGCAGATTATTTTTTCATTGTCTTCATTTTTCAGCACTGGAGGGGTGCTGCTTGGAAAAGATAAAGTCTCAAGCCAGACCACTCCACATTCTTTGGTCAATTAAAACACTTTTGGGGTTTTTATGACGCTTTTTGATTTTTGAGATCTAATCTTTGGCTCAGCTGAGTGTCTTTAAAACACATCAGTGACTACATACCCTGTACTGAGGGAGTAAAGTAGAACAATACTATATAGATGGATAGATAGATACTTTGTTCATTCCAAGAGAAATTCAAGCATGTATTTATAAATGCTCTTATTACACACTAAGAATCAAAGGAACATGAAGATGGGAGAAAGTTTGCTGAGGAATTAAATAATGTGACACGCATTCTCGCTTTCTTCCACAAGATGGCAGTAGAGATCAATGCTGAGGAAACATGTTGCAGCTTTGATCTTTTTCTACAATCTGCACGCTGCATTGTAAAAAAAAAGGGAGGTGTGAAGTTGAATTTGTCGTTTTGATCACATTTGACGACAGTCACACTGATCACTCTGAGGACATCTGCATTGTAAGTGAGGCATGCAGTCACTCAGTCTGTAGGGACTTGGGTTAGGAACTGGAGGATCACTGGTGCAAGTCCCGGTGATAACTGGAGAGGTGCCAGATCACTTCCCGTGTACCGTCAAGGTGCCCTTGAGCAAGGCACCAAAACCCCCAAACTGCTCTGATGCGCTCCCTGTGTAGCAGCTGCACCCTGACATGATTAATGCATGTCCACAGGTCCTGTTTGTGCATGTGTGTTAGGGCTGGGCGATATGGACCAAAACTCATATCTCAATATTGTTTAGCTGAATGGCGATACTCGATATATATCGATATGTATTTTATTAACAGTGAAAACATATGGAAAAATAAACTACCTGTTTGTGAATTTAAAAAGTAATATTATAAAATTAAAATGTTCCTTAAATACAATAAAAGAGAGAGAGAGGAGGAGCAGGGCTAAGAGGGAGGGAGGGACAGACAGTCAGTCATCATCAGTGAGATGAGAAAAAAGTGACCTGGCACCTCTATAACGTTATTTTAATGCAACTTAAACTATATCGATATTAACGATATTGTCTTACCCTATATCGTGTTTGAAAATATATCGATATATCTTAAAAACTTGATATATTTCCCAGCCCTAGACTGTGTCGTCTGCACCACCAGCAAAGGCCCTCACTTATCAATCTGGTGTAGAAACCAGCGCAGATTTGGATGTAGAAATCATTGTACGACAGAGTCCACGTGGGACCTATGAAACGTGCGTATCTGGCTGATCACAGCGTACGCAAGACGGGTGTTGATAAGTGTGGCGGCTGGAAACAATCGTCATTTAAATACCACGCCCCTATTTATTCACGGCTCCGCTGTCCTCGCCCCCAGAGTTTACGGCATGGAGATACGTAATATGGCAAAGAAGAGAAACGAGATATGACCTGAGTGACACCATAGCAGAGAAAGTAAAGAGCAATAACATTGTGTTGTCTGGCAGCCTGAAATGTAGGATTAAAGAGCTTCAGAAGAAATGCGCCCGCATGGAAATCTCAACAGCGTTGGTGTGGATAACCGAACTCCAGCGCAGTTTTTAATAATTAATTTAACATCTGTGATATGTAACGTACATAATCTAGGCTATAATATAATCAAATCTTTTATACTTTTAGTTTTAAAAACCTGGTCAGACCATACGATCGCTACAAGATAGGCTAGTGTTGCGGGTCTTAAAAGAAACAGCTCCCGGACCGGAGGACACCAGCCGGACCCCACCTGAAATTATCCCAGATCCAGGAGCGAGTGACTTCTTTCATCAATCAGCCTCAATATCAAGTACAAGTGGTACAGGTGAACCTGCATCTGTGTCAGATAACTTCGGCTGCACTAACGGGCTCCGTGCTCGCCGTTTATGAGACTTTAAAAGAGATGAATGAAAACTTGAAACATCCTGCACCAAATGAACAAAGTGTTTGATCAAACGCTGTGCAATGTGCACTCCTCATCCGTTTAGCCTTCTTTCCAAACATAAGAATTTAACACTTACATAAAAGAAGGTCCTGACTCTGTCTTACAGCCCCCGGATTTCTTTATTCGTTATTATGTCACATCTAGTCTCTGGCCTATGTGTGTCTGCTGTGTGCAATTACCTTACGCATGTGGCACATCAGCGTATTTATTATTTTAATCTCCGGTCATACCGATTAGTTATGATCTAATGTTAATGTTCTGAATTCTTAAATATTTCATATTTCAGAGGCTAAAAGTTGTATTTAGTATCTCTGGAAGTTTGTCCTTTTGTCCTTTTGAAGTAACTGTTTTTAGTTTTTCTGTTTTAATTTGTCTCAGTATTTTCTGCAGTGATATTCCTGTGCGCATGAACGTTTAATATGTATTTACTGAAAGCAGCCTCTCTAATCTTTAATCTTTAAAGTAAATCGATTAAACAAACATTAATTCATCAAATATAACACACAACTAAATAAATCACCCGACAGCTCGCGCTGCTCAACATTATTTAAAAAGCGATGTAGTCTACAGAGATCGTTTGAGGTGAAGCGTAATATAAAATACATTTGAGATATCTTATCTAACAGTAAATCTGTGAACCTCTCCGTCTTAACAAGCACTGTTATAGTAAAATCTAATTATTCTCCGACACGGACAGAAGTCCACACTGAGTTGAAAACATGCGTACACGAATTGAGACCTGGCATGGGATTTGAGCGTACCCTCCGCTCACGTCCAAATTGATAAGTGCCGAACTTTGCGTGGAAATGACCGTACACCCATTTTTCTGCCGTGCGTACGTTTAATAAGTGAGGGAATGGGGATGGGTTTTTAATCACGTCAGGTTGCAGTGATACTTCTGGTGCTTCTACAGTAGGTAGGCCTATGTCTAGCCTATTATACTAATAAGAATATGCATTTTATTATTTTATCATTACTAGCATGCAATAATGTGATGAAAAATGTAATTCAGTTTGTGGATTTTATTTATTAGGCTTTATTTTAACAGCAAATGTCATGTAGTCTAAGGACTACATCTTAAAAAGTTTCTCCACAACAGGAGATTTACAAACCCAAATGTAAAAAGGGGTGAAACTGCTGAGATAATATCACTGTATATTTTCATGTCAGAATTTAACATAATTCTCTCTTTAAAATACTTAAAAAAACATATTAAGCTAACATGGCAACAGGCTATACTATGACTCATCAACATTAAGACATAATAAAATAATTTTCATTTGCAATAAAAACAAACCCTGAGAGATCTGTGGTGACTGGTGACACAATCAATCCCAACAATCATGGGAAGTTGTAGTTCTAGGTGTTATTGATGTGAATCAAACATAAAGCACCCAAAACAGTGAAGTGTGTATATTTCTAAAGAAGGATATACTGTAAAAGATAGTCACATAAACAAAAATAATTCAATATAGTCTAACTGTGACACACAAATGAAGCCCTTTTCAAAAGCATCAAACTAACAAATGGCCACCATTGAAACCCAACAGCAGAAGTCGCCTCATATCCAGACACACACAGACATAAGGCATTGCATTTTATGTAACAAGGCCAGCATAGTCATTTTCAAGCTGAAAAACATAAAGTTTTGAATAACACAGATCTTTAAAAACCTTTTCCTGATCGTTTTTTTTTTATCTTGGGTATTTTTGAAATGTTTTTCCGGTACTTTATATTTAGACAGTGTTTGCATGAACCAGTTTGTTTGTAACAGTTGATCCCACCCACTCACCCAATCCCTGTTAAAAAAGGATCAGACAGACTTTTCAGGTTCCCTGCACTTCCTCGACTAATCTACCAAAAACCTTGACTTTCAAAATGATTCCACCCTAAAACTTAGAATGACAGCTAAAAATGTAAAAGCAGTATTGTGGCATTCAGGTCAATTATATCACCTTTGCCACCTTTTGGTTGCTGTAATTGGCTGTAATTGGCTGTAATTGGACCATAGTCAATTGAGCATATTCACACAGCAGCCATTTTTCTCAGACGTCTTTCATAAGGAGGAAAGTGGTGGTACAGGTGGTTCACTTTAGTCATTGAGGTCTCTCCTTGGTTTGTTAGTGGGTGGCACAGGCGGTCTTTTACGTTATCGATCATCATAGGGCTCATCATAGCGGTCATCATCATATCGTCGGTCTCTGTCATCATCATCATAACGCCGGTCTCATCATAAAGGCTTTCCTTCTCTCTCCATTCACTCAATTCAACAGCCCTCAAACATGTTTTGCATCAGACAGGGTGAGTGTGTTTTCGTGTGTCTACCAGGTCCAAAATATTTACCCCATGGCGTATTCCTCCTCCTCCTCCTTCTTCCGACAGCAGCAGCAATAGATGATGATGATGAGTGCGATTAGCGCAGCCACAACGCCACCGATGATTCCTGCAGTGGAGCCGATGTTCATGGAAGCTGCAGATGAAAATGTTACATATTAAAACTTATTTTTTGCGAAGATGTATTCATCATGAAAAGGGACTTCCAGATTGTTTATGAAACAATTCAAATTATGCAACAATTTAAATAATTTGTAGGTCTCGCTCACGTGGCATGACTGTGAGGGTGACGTTGCAGGAAACGAAGCAGATCTTGTTTGTGGAGGTGCAGATGTAGTATCCTGATGAGTCTTCAGAGATATTATACAGAGACAGGATGCCTCCCTCTGAAAGACAAAAACACACATAAATCACTAATGTCCTGATTCTGCAGTTTTGTCAACACAAGACACTAAAGGGACTCAATCTATTTTTCTGAAGATGTTGGTATTCAATTGTTTTAATACCACAACAGTTGAAGAGCTTTGGTCATCTTTGTATGCAATTGTTCACCTTGAAACCATACGATCAAATGTTTTGTCTGCATTGACTGTTCAGAACACAAGCAGTCATTTAAAATTCGTTATTTAAAATTCTAGCTGATGGAAACAAACAGGTGTTTTGAAAGAAGATATGATAGAAGATGTCAGCTGATGACAAATTGCATTATGAACATTTCTACAGTTTAGCCAACGCATGTTTTGTCCACAAGAGAGCAATGAGAGGACGGTAAAATGTCCAGTGAATGTCTTGGTAATATTTCTTAAATTAAAAAAAAAATTAAATAAAGGTTCATTAAGAACTATCAAATATTAAAATTTGCTTCAAATATCTGGTATTAGCCTGGTTCTACAGAGATAACAATGAGACATTTATGTGCTGACAGTTGACTTATAGTCAGGATTAATAATCCTGTAAAATACTATGTCACTTGAACTTACTGTCAGTGGATCTTAGGCTGGCAATGCGAGGGATGTTGTTGACATCTCGACTTTCCCACTTGTAGGTGGGTGGCGGGGAGCCTTCCTCGGACACACACGTCAAGTTGATGTTCTGGCCGTACTCTGTTTTTCCCTGGATCTTACAGATGGGCGTAGAGGGTGCCACTAGACAAAATAATGAAATCAACTTAACTTTATTTATATAGCACTTTACACAACACTGTTTATCCAAAGTGCTGAACAGCGCAGATAGAGGAAACACAAAGCCTAAAAAAAAGTAACAGATTAAAGAAAACCAAATACATAAAAAAATCGCCATTAGGATTTATAACCGCAACAAAGGTGGCATTTGTCTTTGAAAATGACAATAATTCATTGCAAATGTCATTCAGACAGTCTTTCCAACTGCAAGGAAAAACAGTCTTCTTTTGATGATCTACTTCCCCACATTGTGTTTTTTTACTTTTGCACACGTTGCAATAAATATGTTGCTTCACCAGCTTACATTTAAAAAACATTGAAATGCTGAAAATGATTCTTGGGTAGGATATTTTAAAGAATTTCTAACTAGAAACATCATGCAACTAAACTCTTTCACCCACTTGTGAAAAACTCAAAACATTTCTTTATTACCTGGAACTGGCATGTCAAACAGCCAGCCCTCACTGTACTCGAGGAAGGTGGAGAACCTGCAGGGCATGATGTCACCCCTAGCATTCTCATAGAGCTCCTCTGGGATGTTCACTTCTAGGGCGCCGACACCTGACAACACTGAAAGATTGTAAAATAAATAAATGTACCTTTTAGTATTTGCCTGCCCTTACACCACGATGATCTGTGATCTTGTCAATAAAGTTATCAAGTTGATCTGAAGGCTGTTGTGCTTTTACCAATCAGCAGCAGACTCTGAGATCTACAAATACATTTTTACTCCACCCTCAAACCCCTCATACACACACAGTGGGTTAAAACTGTAACAGTAAGAATAGAATAGAATAGAATAGAACTTTATTTGTCCACAAAGTGGAAAATTGTCTTTGGCTTCACAAGAACAAGACAGAAAAAACGTTATGACAAACAACACAACATTCAAGCACAGCAGGAAACCAGGAGAGCGCCTGTAGTCCTCGACAACATCACAGTCAGCATAGTTCATGAATTTAAAATAATAATTTAGTATAATAATAAGCCAGAGTTTTAATACATTTCATAAAGTTATAGGTTTAAAAACAATAATTTCATAAAACAATGTGCAGTTAGAGTTGGGGGGGGGGGGTAGTTTTTTCCTTTATGAATTTAACAATTTTATTGCATTTGGTACAAATTATTTTTTATAAACATTTTTTGTGGCTCTTGGCAGTCTGAATTGCCGACCTGATGGAAGCACTTCGAGCTGGGAGTGCAGTGGATGAGAAGGGTCACTTGTTATGTCCTGGGCTTTCTTTTTAGTGTTCAGTACATGCCTGTCACAAAGTGGCATCTGTGGTTTCCCTATGATTTTACTGGCTGTATTGACCACTCTTGTCAGTTTGCTTTTACATTTAGCATATAAATGCCCGTACCAGGCGACCATGTTAAAAGACAAAATACTTTCTACCAGATTCTTGTACACCATTTCAAGAATCCTTTTACTCACCCCAAACTCATTCAGCTTCCTAAGTAGGTGTAGCCTCTGCAGAGCTGTTTTAAAGACATAGTCTGTGTTATCTATGAATTTGAGGTGACTATCGATCTAAGTTCCTAAATATTTAAAGCAATTTACCTTTTCAACAATTTCCCTCATGATTGTGAGGCAGGAGTCAGAAATATTGTTTTTACTGGCTATAACCATTTCTTTAGTTTTACTAATGTTTATCTGTAAAGCACTCGATAGACTTCAGTTCTGGAGCGAAGCTACATGATTAAAATATATATTCTCTCCTTTAGTGTCCCATGCAGGTAGGAGGCCAACAAGTGCCATATCATCAGCATATTTAAATAAGCTAAAATCTGAGTCTTGGAGTCTAAACTAATTTGTATACACAGAGAACAATAAAGGCGACAAGATGGTGCCTTGAGGTTAATGGATAGAAGTGGAAACAGGCCACTGTTTTCATAGTTGTTTCATTTTCTTATTCTGAATTAGCTAAATAAAAATTGTACAGCTTATTAAATGTGTCTTATCTGCTTTACAATTAAACTAAATATGTTGGTTTTTACTGTTTGTGACATAGCAAGACGTTTCTCAGATGGGATTTTTATTTAACAAGTTCTTTTTCAGGTAAACAACAAAACCTTTATCTTATTAACAACATATTAATTATCCTTAATTTGGAGGAAGCCTGCAGTCTCTTCCTAGTAGGCTAATCATAACCATTCTTGCAGCGCCTATTTCAAAGGGGAAAGGTCGAAATAAACATACAATTATAATTATGTAGATTAAAATAGATTCAATGACATGCTGTCTAAATTTGACATGAGTGCTAATTACTTTTTTGAAAGAAATAAGTAGCTAACTGAAAAACAAACCAATGAGACGGGTCTCCTGCATAAACAAGCTTTGGGCCTGTTGAGTTACAGAAGAATACCTGAGGTGCTCAAACAGGTGTGGCAGCTTGGTAATGCGCAATGTAAAGAAGCATTATTTTGCAAAGGAACAGCCCATACTCACCCAGAAACAACAGAATCAAGCCAAAAATCCTCCTCTCCATTTCCACGAGTTTATTTTCTCAAACTATCCGACACTGGTTTTGGTCGGTGTCGCTGTTTTGTCTTAAATAAAACAAAGCTCCGTAGCCGCGACATTTATACCAGACTTCGCAAAGCGGGGCACTCTCATTGGTTGATGTGTTTTAATCTGCCTATAATTGTCTCTTAGTTTCATGACATGTTCATGTTCATGTTTCATGTGTTATGTTCGTGTGTTGTATTTTCAGACAGGGTGTGTACAAATGTCCTCGCACCCAGATGTGGTTTGGCGTGTGATGTTTGTGTACGTGTTACTTCCTCAGTATTTTTCCACTGTGCAAGCAGAAATTCGTGTGTGTTAAATGCATAAACAATAACATATATTTGGGTGTGACTTGGCAGCTCGGGTTCTAAAGCCGTTGCATCATGCTCGCTGAAAGTTCAGTGTGCGCTGAAATAAACACTCTGATCGCCACCTGCATCACAGTGTGAACTAAAGTCTGCCCTAGTGTTAAAGGTCCCATATTATGTTTTTTCTGATTTTATATGCTCTTTAGTGTGTTTTCCAAGTGTCCTGTGCATGTTTAGGCACATCTATGTGCAAAAATTCAAAGTCCGCCGAAACGCAGCTTCTCCTACCTCCTCCTGTTAGCTGTAGCATTAGCTGCATGTAACGCTCGGTTCTAGCCCCCCTCGATAAAGATTTGTCAGTGCGGCGTCATTGTCAGTGTGAGATCACTGATCTAAGCCCATTGGCTCGTTGTGGCAAGCCCAGCAGCTCATGTTGAAATTTCCGAGAAGCGTGCTGAACAACTGACCAATAACGACAGAGCAGATCGGCAGACCAATCAGAGCAGACTTGGCCCACGTAGGGTCTAACAGTGTGGGCTCAACAGAGTGCAGCTGACAGACTCAGAGCGTAGAGGGAGCAAGGAGGAGCAGTACATGAAAACAGACACTTTTTTCAGACTTTAGCTATTGTGAATGTACAAAAGTAGGTACATAGATTAAATATACGAACCCCAAAAAGGGCAGAATATGGGCTCTTTAAAGATTCACCCCACTGTGCGTTCTGCCCGCTTGCCTCATAGACTGTAAATATTACACTCACCTGCCTGGGAGCTGGAGTCTGATGTCACTTTCCTGCACCGTCCACTTTGCCATTTCGTTTTTGAGTTGGTTTGAATTATGATCACTTTTTAGCACAGCAAGTTTGAAAACAAAAAGCCAAAGACCTTTTTGTTTTCATTTGAATGATGTCATACAATATGCATACATAGAGAGTAAAAATATAATGCAAACTGGATGACTGAATATTAATTTTAAACATAGGTCAAATAATGCACCTATAATCTGAAAATTAAAACAACTTTCTTTTACTGTAATTTCATTTTGAAATTAGCTTTTTCATTTGAATTATGATACAAATTTAGCCAGGCATTTTTTGAAAATGATAAAGCAAATGCCATTTTCTTCTTCATTTTAATTTAGTCAAAGAATTTGCATTTTTGAAGTTGAAAATTAAAATTAAAATTAGATAAATTAATCATCATTTTATTTTTGAGTCAAATAATACACTCATATTCTGAAAATTGAAAAGCATTTCTGTTAATGCATTTGAATTTTCAAATTAGCTTTATCATTTGAATTTTGATCACTAATCGCTTCCATAGTGATAGGGGCTGCTACACCCGCTGTAATGATGGCGCGTGTTTCAGTATTTTGTACTGGTATATTGGTTGCACCGGTGTATAAGATGCAGCCAACTTTTAAGACGAAAAAATTGGTATTAAAAGTGCGTCCCATACACCGGATTTTACAGTATGTTACCGCTTTGCACAACGCCAGACATAACTACCAAATTCCCGTTTCTAGAATAACAGTCAAAATATCCGAAATGAACTGATATATGTACTTTATTTTAACATTAATCCCTCGTGCTTTCTTCTCCTCTGCATCCTTCTTCAACTGGCGGTGTTAGCACAGTGGTACCATCAGATGAAGCCTGCTGCTTTTCCTCTTGCTCCCTTTCAGCTGGTTGCAAACTTGTGTCCGGACTGTTCGCATCATTGGAGGCATCTCTGGTGTCCTCACCACTGGAATCATTCAGCGGACTTTTGGAGCTTTCCTCTGGTTCATATTTTGAGGGGATGCTGTCGGTTTCAGAGAATGTTTCCGAACAGTTCAAGCTTAACCTGTCCATGTCTTCATGTTTGTCCTCCATGCTCTTCTCCAGGATGTGTATGCATTCTGCCATCCATTCTAAAGTCTCCGACTGCTCTATTTGTTTATCTATCAAATTAGCAATGATCTCCGTTATATTGTTGTACTCCTTGAAGAACTCTATCTGCAGATCCAAGAATTGCTTCTCCACCTGTTTATTCACCATCCTGCAGATCCTCCTGTCATTTGCTGCCTGTTTTCTGTTCCTGTCCAATCATCAAGATAAAGGTAGTTCAACAGAAAAACATTAAACAGATTGAAAGGCGCACCTTCCAGTAATGACACAGACAACAGCAACACGTTACAAAAATATGTGTAGTCTATTTCTTCATAAACAACCGTAAGAAATGAACCTGAGGGTGGAGACACTGAGACGCTCCTTTCTGCCACTTTCTGCCATCAGGATATCCACTTCTTAGAAGTTCTCTCTGAAAAACAACTAAAGCAGAGGAAAATTTCACTTAAAACATATATTATTTTATTTGACTTTGAAGCCCCACCTCTTATTTAGAATGACTTTCTTTAGCCTTTTCTATTATACTGTCCTTGCAATGAGTTGCATATCTTCAGAGCCAGACAGTTAGCTAACAAGTGTAAGTCCTCCAAAAAATGACAAGGCGTAACTTTTCTCGTTATTTATTGAAGAATTCTTTCTTTCTTGTAAAACTGTAATAAAACACAAATTGTAATGTACATTAGAGACTAAAAAACAGAAAATAGGGCACAAGAAACAATTAGCTAACCTAAATAGCAGAAGCACTGATATTTCTAATGTATTCACATTCATATGTGGTTGGTAAGTGTATGTTGTAAAAATAGAAAAGAAAACATCATTGTGTCTACATTCAGTGACTGTTAGGAATAAGTTAAAAAACAACCTGACACAAACCTATAGCACCAGTTAGCTCAAAGAAAATCAACATAACAGTAACACTAACACCCAAAAAGGACTTACCTCAGTAACAAGCAATTCAAATATCTTCTGTCCTCTCCTTTTGTACTGCACCCAACTAGACTGATTTCTCTGTTGTTTACATTAGAGTTTGTATTATTTCAACATGTAATCCAGAAATTGGTTGCCATGTTACTTCAGGTTACATAAAATGCATGTCTTCCTCTGGTGGGTCATCTTTTTCTAAAGATAAATGTAATGAGGAATACTATGGTGACAAATAGAAAGAGGATTTGTAAATCAGGCATTTTTCCAGTTTCCATCAGAGTCCTGCCAGCTGAGTATGATACTGAAGTTGCCTCATTGAGCAGGTGGCTTCTATTTCCAAGTCATGATTTTGACCACAGGCCATGGTCATAAAAAAAAAAAAATCTTCTACCTAATTTAATTTAATCTCAAGGATACATAGTAGGGCTGGGCGATATGGACCAAAACTCATATCTTGAGCAGAATGGCGATACTCGATATATATCGATAGGTATTTTATTAACAGTGAAAACACATGGAAAAATAAACTACCTGTTTGTGAATTTAAAAAGTAATATTATAAAATAAAAATGTTCCTTAAATACAATAAAAGAGAGAGAGAGGAGGAGCAGGGTTAAGAGGGAGGGAGGGACAGACAGTCAGTCATCATCAGTGAGATGAGAAAAAAGTGACCTGGCACCTCTATAATGTTATTTTAATGCAACTTAAACTATATCAATATTAACGATATTGTCTTACCCTATATCTTGTTTGAAAATATATCGATATATCTTAAAAACTTGATATATTTCCCAGCCCTAATGTGTGTGTAATTCAGGCCCATGTGTGTGTGAGAAGCATGTCTCTAAATAACAGAGTGTAAACACCAGAATCTTCTAATTTCCCTCAGGGACTTTTAAACCCTCGACCTTTCGGAATAACTTCTGTTAACTTGTTGCCGATTGACTCAAACGAGCTCCTCGGGACTCATGTTATAGACATCAAACTTTTAAAGTAAATCTGTTGATTTAATAAAATCAGTGTTCATCTTTAACTACTCGATGCATTGAGTAATATCACATCCAATCGAGAGGCTGTTTGCTGTTGATGAATGCTAGCTGGACTTGCCCCCTGAGAGGATTTGCCTTTAGGGCGCCATCAGACTCTTGAGCAGCCACTGCATGTGATTCATAATACTGTAAGAATATAGAAATGTAACAAATACAACACAATACAAACTGTCAATAACAATGATTGTGTTATGTTTATATTGTAAAGTAAACACACGTTTTCCTTTTGCCTTTGTGACAGTGACATTTCTGTTCAGCACCGAGTGCTCAACTATTTGGATGTGCATGTTTTGTAAATTCTTTGTGTACTGACCCATGAAGCACCAAAAGGGGGCAGTGTTGGACTTTTTTATGCTTTGGATAATTGGCTGATAAAAAAAACATGAAGATGTAATTGAGACAGGAATCATTTAATGTCTTGCTGCCCTAACAATTAAGTTCTTTTGGCTGATTTAATAAGTCGGGCATTATCTGAAACCACCTTCAGACTCTTCAAACATTTTTAAAGGTTTTAGATTCAGTCACTCTCCTCCTGATGCCCACACAGACCAGCCGCCTGATGAGGGGGCACGATAACGTCCTGACTGACAGGTCTGTGGCAGCTGTGTGCTGAGAGACCCCCCCCCCTCTCCCAATCACAGAGGGAGGGGTTTGTTACTGTGACAGCTGTCATGCCCCCCTCCCCTCCCTCCTGCACAGATTTCCACATCATTACCTCCCACATAACCTGCTGTCCCCTCAAACCTGTCAATAAGAAGACATCCCTGCACACAAACAACATTTAAAGAACAAAAAATATACAAAAGTCTGCAGACATTTTGAACGATTTAATGCATCCTTCAAATTTAAACGCTCCATCTGGAATAATCAAACCAGCAGGATGAGTAATGTGCACCAAAAAGACACAAAACCACAGAAGTTCTAACCTTTTTTTAAAAAGCAAATACAAGAAACAAGACGTAACTCTGCACACGCTGAGTTTGACTGACGGATGACATTTAAAGAGTGGAGCAAAAATAACCCCAAAAAGCGAGCTCGCCGCTGCAAATATGTGACCGAAAAACACAAAGGGGCGCCAATAAATGGATGTTCTTCACTAAAAAGTTCACTTCCCTCAACTGCTGTTTAATTATTTTAAATACACTTTTGTTTCAGAGTGAACATTTAACAAAGACGGAAGAAATTCCAAAGCACATTTTTCAGTTTTACCATCAAAAATATACAAGAATTATCCGTCAATAAACTGTAAAAGAGCTGAAGTTACTTTGCTGTTTTTAAAACAAGGAGCACTTATCTGTGCTTAATGTCTGGTGCATTTGAAGTTGTTACTCCCTCTAAGTGTTAGTGTACGGAAGCCCTAAGCGGACATACATCCATACATTTTTAATTCACTCCGGTTTTCCTGTGATGAAGAGTAATTTACTTTTATTTCCTCGAGAACTCAAATTATTTATCTCATGTCTCCAGAGTTGCAAACAAAAAACGATTACATTCATGTCCGTCATATCTGCGTCCAATCGCTAAATCGCATCCACTCCTAACCTCTCCTGTGCACTGTCATTGGCTGGAGGAAACACACTAGCTCCCCACACAGAAACAAGCATGAAAATCCAGGCCGAGGACAGGGGCTCAAATGTGCTTTCAAATATAATGTGATGCCTTGTGAGAAATGTAACGTCTTTATTTCACTGATTCATAAACGGATGGAGAACTACGCAGAAGGAAATGAGAACAAAGCTCTTTTGTGTGTGATTTTACTACCACTACTCTAATCATTGACTTTGAATGAGAATCAGAGGATAGTTAAAGTAAAGGACTTCATCCTGCGTGTGTGTGTGTGTGTGTGTGTGTGTGCCATGAGTCAGAGTTTGATCTGTTTATTCATGGAAGAGGCTAATCCGATGAAACGATGACACACGCCTTCCTGTCAAACCGACGTCCTGTTGAGTCATGATCTGCTGTCCACTGCCACCTCACACACACACACGCGCGCGCACACACACACAAACAAACACACACTAGAGTTAGAGTCAAGTCCACACTAACCGAGACAAAGTCATACCCGAGACAGGAGTGCTCCGAGACAAGACTGAGACATTTAGGGGTCGAGACCGAGACAAGACCAAGACCCTAAATATCACTGAAACATCAAATTATGAATTAAAAAAAGTTATTTGATATTTTAGAAAGAGGCGTTTTCCTTTGAAACACACTACTGACATGGAAAAGTAGCCTCTCAGTGGTGGTCTTGACTTATTTAAAATCCAGAGTCTGCCCAGTTTGAGACCAAGACTGATTTTGAGTAATACAACACACACACACACACACACAGATTAGCGGACAACAAGTTCCATCATCATCTTCGTTTCACATGTTGAGTTACACTAATAAGGATCTTTTTAATTCCCTTGGTAAATCTCTGTGAATCATTATTTTATTTTTGGGAAAAATAAAGTGTACATTGCTACGTTGGTCTAGTCCACGGGTCACAAATCGCTGAAACGGACTCATGACCTCGATCATGACTGTTCTGGAGCTTGTTGAAGCCTTTGGACTCTTTCCTTCAGAGACTCTGAAGCCTTCGTCCTGCAGGACACGGTCTAATCTAAACTGCTAACCCAGTGTGTGCTACTCATTTATTTTCTGTAATTTGAATATTAGTTTTTCACTGAAGGTTCTGCTCCGCCTCCTGCTTCTGCCTCTCCTCTTCTGCTTTTAGTCTTGTTGAATTATCATTGATTTATTTATTTAAATATAGAGACAGTGCACATTCAGGGCGGCTGTGACTCAGTTGGTAGAGTCGTCGCCTCTCAACTGGAAGGTCGAGGGTTCGATC
Organism: Labrus bergylta; assembly: GCF_963930695.1. Lineage (NCBI taxonomy): Eukaryota > Metazoa > Chordata > Actinopteri > Labriformes > Labridae > Labrus > Labrus bergylta. Next base: position 6,251,369 of record NC_089204.1, read on the forward strand.
CCCAGCTGGGCAACATGTCCGATGTGTCCTTGGGCAAGACCCTTAACCCCGAATTGCTCCCGCTGCTTCGGTGGTGGTGCATGAATGGAATTAGTTACTTCTGATGGATGATACTACATAGCGGTCATCACTACCATCAGGGTGTGAATGGGTGGGTGTGACATGTGGTGTAAAAGTAGTTGGAAGACTAGAAAAGTGCTATATAAGCTCAAGTCCATTTACCATTTACCATTACATTAACATGTGCTGTATGTGTCAGATGTAGCCATAGACTCATTTCCATCTGCAGTACCCCGGCAGGTTGGTGGCTCATACGTATACAAATGAACATAAAACCTACAACGACAAGCATAAAATACAAACAACAACATCAGCTGTACATAAGTTCAGACACATTTATACAAGCATAAAAAGTGTCTGTCATGGTGTTCAAAACAAAATAATATCTACATTTTATAAAAAAGAAAAGATCGACTTTTAAAAGAAAGAATGTTCGACTTTTTGATCCAGTAGATGTCGCTCTTTAGCTCCAGCATGAAACCAAAACAAACTGCTGTTTGGCCACACCTCCTCCATACTGAAGCCTCCGCTCTCCTCCAGAGACACACCTCCAACCCCTCTCTCCACTCACGTTAACACAAAGGAGTTATCAGTTAGAATGCACCATAATGAAGCACCATTAAGCACAAGAGGCAGACTAAATGTATCTGCGCTCGAGCTGCAATCCTGTGTCCTGCCTTGTTGTGTTAGCATGCTAATGTTAGCACTCTTTAGTTAGCTTACTAACATCCAAATAATCAGTGAGTATGTTCTTCTTCTTCTCTCTAGTTCTTAACTAAAACAGCTTTTATACACAAGGGGAGGAGCCGGCCGTCCCGTCCATGTAAACACGACTCTGACAACAACACAGCCAGCAGGACTCGAGCTTCAAGCTCATTGTAGACAGTCATGACTCAGAGACATTTACACAGGATAGACTTGATCTCTGATTTATTTATGTGGAACATAACATGACGTACATTCTGCCTTTAATATAAAAAAAAGAAGGCCAAAGGTTTAAAAAAAACACAAACCTAACAATTTCACTGCAGCCATTTTGATCCATATCCAAAACTGCGAGCAGACGGAAACACCATGATGGAAACTCGTGGCTTTTTCTCAGGGTTCATTTCCTCTAAAACCCTGTAACCTTATGGAAGCCATTAGCATCCTAAAAAAAAAGACGGGAGCATTAAATGAATGCTTGTACGAGATAAGAACCAGCGGAGGATCTAAATGTCATGCAGTGGAGGTTTGGGTTCATGCCTGCAGGTTCAGAGAGTCTTTGTCCTGAATAATTCCTCTCTGCATGAGTCACCCAGCTGGCATCAAGGTAGTCTGGCACCGATTCCGTCTGAAAGGTTACAGCTCTGTGATCAGACCCCGAATAACTCCGACATGACACGCCTGTGATGCCTGCTGCAGAGAGTGTGTGACTGAACGAGCGCTCACTTCCAGATTCTTTATTCACTCCTTTTAATATAAGAGCACCAGAGGGGTTTTTATTACACTGAGATACTCGATCTCAGCTCAGCCGGGGAGCAAAACATAATTATTTCAGATCTGATATCAAATTAAACACTGATTGTGCCAGATTTAATTAGGGGGTCAGTGATTGTGGCTCTAATTAAGACTCAATCACAGATAAATTCACTCGCGAGGCAGAAAGTGGAGCAGATAAAAAGACCTAACCAGAGACGCGGCGCTCTTTTCTGTCAGAGAAAAGCGATTGATTTCCTTCCCCTGCTGATTACAGTGTGTGTGTGCGTGTGTGTGTGTGTGTGTGTGTGTGTGTGTGTGTGTGTGTGTGTGACTCACTCTGAGCTGTCGATGAGATGAGTGGAAACCTGTCAGAGTGAGGTGGCAGTGAGACACCACGAGGCCCGAGGGGAATTGTGGGTGAGAAATGCGCTCCCTCTCTGCTGGGTTTTCACCCTCACCCTCCGACCATGAAGAAGAGAGAGGATGTAACAACTATCCTACGCTAAAGCTAGCATCGGTCACACAAGCCTCCGCTAATATATCTGCTATAGAAGCCTATGATGAAATGTTCCGACTTCTCAGTTGATTTATCCCCTCAGTTAACATTTTCCTAACGACTTTAGGGTCCCTATCTCTACTTTCCAGTCTGATCCAATACAGCATGATGCTCATTTAGGAAATTATGATCCCATTCTGACTCAAATAGACCAGAAAGGGGGGGAGGGGGGCTGCCTGTGAATAAGTAGTTGATACCACAGTGTTTACATTCTCCTCATGTTCATCTTCCATGTTGTTATTCTGTGAAATATACAGAGCAGCTTTTCATGATTAGCTCCTTTAAAACTTCCTTCTTTATCTGATACTGGCATCATCAAAAACCATCGTTTCAGCCTCAGCATGAAACAGTTTGTTTCAGCTGCTGTCTCTCTAAGGCAGTGTTTCTCAACTGGTTTAAAAAAACAACAAGCAAGGAGCACACTCAGCAGTTGAACGCTGATGAAGGCCTAGTGCCGAAACGCGTCCGTTGCTGTTGTCTTACCCGGATAAAGGAAATCTAAGGGACATTTGTGTGCTGACTTTTTTGAATCTTTCTAGTCCCAACTCGTTTAGCCTCAGGTCCCACCATAATCTCCTTCATGAAAAACTGAGACCCAAATTCCGGATAATTTTCAATCAAACCTATTGTATCTACTGTTGTACAAATGTCTGCAGTTTCGACCTCAGACGGTACAACGTGAAATGGAACAAAACAAACTTCCTTCCATGCACACCTTGGCAACCCACTGAAAGCGTCCCTGCTACCCACTTTTGGCTCCCGACCCACCAGTTGAGGAACACAGATTTAAGGCACCCCTCCCCATGTGCACACTTTCTTCTGATTGGCCAGCTCTCTGGAAACCTTCCAGGGAGGCAGAACGCTGCAGGGCTGCCAGGGGAGGGCTGCTCTCCAGTGCTGGGAGAAAAGAGTCTCTGTAAGAGGTTTCAGCAGCTTATGTGGAGGCTTGAATGGTTTCATATCGGGAAACTATCTCGTAATTTGCGGGACAAGCCGTTTAGCGCCCCCTGCAGACTCATCCTGAGATGACTCCAACACACGTTTACCTCATGATCTGAAACTTTGCCCACGTTTTGTATGAGCATCCAGCATGGTAACACTATGGGGGATCAGCATGATAGAACAACTTTAACAATAAATCTCTGTTGCGTATTGCTAACCAAGCTAACACCAGACTTGTTTGTCTTGGGTGGCTCGACTGAGGCCCTGACTAATGTGTGCATGAAGTGTATTTGCAGACACTAGTAAAAGACATTGATTTACTGATTCTGCCTCTTGTACTAATTTCTACTTTAACTTCTGTTACGACTGCGTTTTGTTTTCTTATCAGCCTACGTTTCTCACGTGTTTGAAGGCTAACAGCAGAATTTCAAGAATGCTAGAAGCTATCAAAGTTAATTATAGCTAACAAAAAGGTCTCTCTTGTTTTTTCTTTTTCATTGCTGTGATATATCTGACCTTCATGCCAAGAATGCACTAGAGGGACCCGAAAACCCAGAACGACCTTACGCCCCCTAGAGGTACAAAACCCCAATTTCAGACAAAGATTAAGCTTGTTATCACAAACACACACTTCATCTCTCCTCTGCCTGTTTCACCCGTGATGAAGCAGTGAACCCTCTTTAAAACGTCTGGCTGTTTCACATGGAGAAGCAGAGATAATGACTGTGCAGCTCCGACTATGAACGCCATTCATCGCCGTTTCCTGCCTCTTGGAACACGGGTGCAATCAGAGCCTGAAACCCTGACTCATCACGACGCAGACAGTACACAGAGCGAGGAAGAGAAGTTTACATTTGCTCTGCACATTTATCTTTTAGTGAGATGAGCATAAAGGTTTATACAGTGTTCCTGGTGCACATGTTGGTCGGTTTTTCCAGCTGTGAAGCGAGAGTTGTGGAAAGCTTTTTTGCAGAGGGCGTTGGCGTGCAGAAGACTCAGCAGTCTGAGGTTATTATTCTCCTCCAGAGCTCCAGCTGATGCTGATCTGCCGTACAAGGCCAAAGAATGTCAAATATGAGGGAGTGTAAGAAGCAAGCTTGTTCACTTTCACATCCACATCTGCACACACGCAGAAATCCTGAAGAATCAACAGTTCTCGGTCCTCAGGAGGTGACGCTCTGCAGACTCAGCTCTGATTTACAGTAATCGAGAAAGCTGCTCGGCTTAACCACAACCTGAGAAACGGATCTGTTTTCTTTTCCACACAGAGCTGAGCACAACCCCCCCGAGCTCTGCAGCTAAACTCTCTTCCCTGCTTGTACCATGTCTGACTATGTGATTTTTATCTACATGAGGTATTTGTGTGAGCACCCGAGCTGCAGTCAAACCTCAGGCCTCTGTCAGGGAAAGATGTTTAAAGCAAAGCTGGAGAGAGCTGACACAGGAGGTGGATGTGGAGCAGTGAACGCAGCGTTAGCAGGAGAGCTAATTGTGAGGGAAATTAGTTTACTTAACAGGGATTGATCTGCAGATCGCTGGAAGATAATATTATAAAAAATCTGTATATGAGAAAAAGACATCGCCAAGGCTTCATCACACATCTGTTATTGGACTGTCATTTTAAAGCCTCCAGTTTGAGCGTCTTTGGAGCTATGCACGACCATATTTGGAAGAGAGGGAGGATATGCCTCGCCATTTCTTAGTCCTGGAGGACAAACAAATCTGCAGCTAAATTGTGTCTGTAACTCACAACATTGTCTTAAGGAAAACATGTTTAAATTTAACACAGTTCAAACTCAGTAGGTGATATAGTTCCTGCAAGAAATGGAAGATTTTACCACCTATAGCCACCAAGAAACAAGATGCTAATTAGCTTACAGGAATGACAAAGCGATCTGATGGTTCTTTCAAACTAGCACAAAACTTCCTGAAATCTTCCTGAAGTTTTTTTCGGGTTGAGCCGCATGTGTGAACGCAAACAGGCACATTCTTCTCAAGCCAGCTCCTGGTTCATTTTCACCAAAAGTCAGGAACAAACTACCTCATCGTGTTTTTCTGTCGGCCAGTATGTTCTTCCCTGTCTTTTGTTGATTTGTTTTGAATACGTCGAATTATACTTGCGTTTATATAAAAAGCAAAAAAAAACTGTCATAGCGTCTTACTGAGTAGCTTCATCCGCCATGTTGGTGTGGTTCTTCATCCTGCCTCCTGAGACTCCACCTCCTGTCCGATTGTCCCCCCGCTGTGAGACGCATGAGTGGACAAGAAACTCTGGACGATTTCAGGGGCAGGCCGAGTGCATATGTGAAAATGGTGTGTGTGTGTGTTCGTGTGTGTGTGCAGCCCTGCAGCTACGCTCTTCCCATCTGTGAACTCTGCCTCCTCACAGCTTGGAGCCGCACGGCCTCCATTGTCTCTCTAATCCTCGACTATTAACACTACAGCGCCACAAACTCTCTCCTCAGAACACACTGCAATCTAATTAACTCTGGAGAGGGGGGCTACAGGGGTCCAGTGTGTGTGTGTGTGTGTGTGTGTGTGTGTGTGTGTGTGTGTGTGTGTGTGTGTGTGTGTGTGTGTGTGTGTGTGTGTGTGTGTGTGTGTGTGTGTGTGTGTGTGTGTGTGTGTGAGTGTGTGTGTGTGTGTGTGTAAGTGTGTGAGGTTAACAGGATCCAGTGGATTAGCTCTTTTTGTTAGCGGGGTGAGGCCGGCCAAGCTGCCACAGGTGCCAAATGTAAACAGCCTCAACCAGGATCAAAAATCATGTTCACACTCCATTTGAGAGCATTAAAGTGTGAAAATATCAACAAACATGATCACGGATTGACTGTAGACGATGTGATGGATTGATGTGTTTCTTTGTGCCATGAAGTAAAGAGAAGTAAAGCGAGAACTTCGACCCTCTGCAGCAATACTCCTCTTCATTCAGATTCACACTGAGGTCGCTCCTTCACTTTTGTGGAACAAATGAGACAAAGCACACAGATCAAATTAAAGTCCATCAAATCGAGTGTTGCATGTGTTACATTTGACCTTCAAAATGTACTCTGAGTTTTAGCATGTCTAAAGCCTTGTTCATACTCATACCCGTGAGCACTAAATACTTGTGCGATGGTGTGTCTATGTAGCTCTGCAATACTCTGCCTACAAACACTAGTTGGCGGTGCGATTTCCATGCTCGTCATATCACCAGTTTTCTGTCCACATCCTCTGCTTGATTGTGTATAGGAAACCATGGCGACTAAAACTGAGAATATAGAGTTAGGATTAGGACTGATAAAAAGCTTTCTACCATTTTTCCTTCTGCTGAATTTTGAAAACGGTGATGATACCAGAAATGGTGTAAATGCCTTAAATGTGTCGCTTCCCAGCGGACCAATCACTGGGCTTGTTGTCTGCACGGGCGCGTTGATACACTTTCGAGGAGGGTGCAAGTCAGGCTGCGTGAGTCGACAGTGTAGATTTGACGCAGAAGTATAAATCAGGCTTCATAAATACAGCGGTGCAGTTACCACCAACCGATCAACAGACAGTGTGCGTGACTGTTAAGAGCTGTTAAGACATTTATTAATCTGATGGTTTTAACAATGTGATTTATTTAAATGCAAGAAACCAGCACCAGAGCACAGAGGCAATAGTTCCTTTGCAGCGCCGTTTGGAGAGCATTAACCCTTTGTGTGGTTTTGTGAATAAGACGTCTTTTGATCTCATCTGCACTATAGCATTATACTTTTGTAAATTAGGCCCTACCTGTTCTGTAATGATGTAATTAACTTTAAACCAGATCTGCACAAACATCCTTATTGACTCACCTAAACTTATTTCATACCACTGCAGAGACTCTGAGGACATCATCCATTTTAAGCATCACTTTATCACAGACAAAGTGATCTGTGTGTGTGTGTGTGTGTGTGTGTGTGTGTGTGTCACAGTGTGTGTGCGAGAGAGTGTGTTAGTCAGTGATCTTGGAATGTCCTGTTTTTTTGTACCAGCTGCTTTTGATGTTGGCAATACGCAGAGGTTCAAAAAAAGAGGACAGATAAAGAAGCAGTGGAGCAGCCAGAGGGCGTGCAGGCGCACACACACACACACACACACACACACACACACACACACACACACACACACACACACACACACACACACACACACACACACACACACACACACACACACACACACACACACACACACACACACACACACACACACAGTGGAGAAGACGGCTGAAAGAGATATCAGATAAGTAAAGCAGTAAAAATGAGAGGAATGTGCGACTCAGAGAGATGCTGAGATAGATCACATATTAAAACATTAACACACCCTGATCATAGAGTGTGTGTGTGTGTGTGTGTGTGTGTGTGTGTGTGTGTGTGTGTGTGTGTGTGTGTGTGTGTGTGTGTGTAAACATAAACACTCGTCTAATGTACACACTCTGCCTGACACAGGTCTGATTTATAAGAGTCAAACTGCTCGGTTATCTCTCCAGGGAATCATTGAAGGAGGTTTATGGAAAAATTATAAATGTGAAGATTTGAATAAACAGTCACCTGAGTCGAAATGCGACTGGATGTTATGCAAATTGAAGAATTTAGACGAATAAAAGAATGAACTGTGCTTAGATTTATTATGATTGACAGCTGATTCATCATTTTAAAAAAAGGTGGCCTGCTGACTGTAAGAGGAGGAAGGAGAATAAAGACCAAACAATGTAGCAATCATTTTCTGGTACAACACTGCCATAAAAAAAAATCAATCAAGGAGTCACATCAGGAACTCCCACACTTTCACATTTAGCTTATTTAAAGGAGGAATGTACGCCATGTTATGTTACTCATAAATATATAAAGTATATCCTGTGTAAATGACAGTGAAATGTGTCTAAATGTGAGTCAATAGTCACGATTTGTTTGATAATGACAATTTTAGGATTTGATGCTGATTATTAGAGCTGTTGATGTTGTGCTCTGCCTCTGGTCACTTCCTGTCAGCACCTGTGTCTCTGATTGGACGTAAAGCTGTTTGTTTGCACTTCCTGACGTTGTCTCCTCCTCTCTAGATCCTTGCTTGTGTTGTTCTTCTCTCTGATGTACGTCGCCATGGATACAAGCGTCTGCTAAATCAATTGTAGAATTGTACTTCATGGTCATTAAGAATCATGCATAACTATTGGCATGACCGATATAACTGCAAGTGAGCAATGTTGTCGTTGTTGAAATTAATTTTACCATGACTTATTTTAATGTGTTGTTGGAGTTTTTATATCAGTTCAACCTTCATCTTCCTCCCTTGAACTCTGTGTTCTTTCTGTCTGTCATCCCTGAATCATTAAATCGACTGTAATATGCGGGCTGTCGTCTGAAGTGTTTACTGCACCTTCACCCTCATATGACTCATCCTTTCCCACCTTTTTCTCCTCACACCAGCTTCTATTGAATCTAACAAAGCAGAAAATATGTCCAGTACCTTTAAAGAAATTTGTCATACACAAAAGTAAAACCCAAGGATGGTTTCTAACATAAAGGCAACACAAAGATTTGAACAGAGGCTTCAGCTCCTCCGTTTGAGGCCGCACAAGTTCATTTTCCTTCAAGGTTGACTCGTCAGAGATCTTCTAACATTTGAACATTTAAGACGCAGCAAGTTATCTTTCATGAGCGTGACCTAAAAATCTTGACTTTTTCAGGCTGCCTTTCTTTGATCAAACACAAAAGCATCCTTTGTTTCTACAGCTACGACAAAGTGCTGCAATGCAACCAGCTTTTAATCCACTTCATCCAGCCTTTTTTTCATTTATTTTGTTGGAAATATGTGCAGTTATTTGCAACCCATCGTCTGCATTGATCTCTTCTTGTGTGAGCAATACGGGTCAATGATCGAATGTGACCCGGCCTCAGAATGCAAGAGTTTACACTATTGTAATCCCTTTTGTTTGGCTTTAACTCTGCACTTTTCTCTTCATTTTTTTATGTTTACATAAATGTTTGAATTAATGAATGATTTTGTCACAGCACAGACTCTCCCCCTTTAAACCCTGGAGGATGTTTGGCCTGCCTTTGGAGAGCTACAGAGCTACAGTGGAAGGACAATAGAGGAGGAGGTAAAAGGAGGACGAGGAAGAGGAGAAGACAGATTGGAAGATAGCGAGACAAAAGATGGAGTGACTTCTTTTAAAACCTTTGTGGAAAAGAGAGAAATCCTAAATCATACAGGTCGACATCTTTAATGTCATGATAGATGCAGAGGAATTGCACATCATTTCTGCCTCTCTGCATAAAGAGCCCCTCCCCCCCTCCTCTGTCCTGCAGTGTGAGCAGGCTGGTGGAGGTGGGGGGAGGGGGCCCCTCTCTCTCTCTCCCTTTCTATGAGTCTCTGGAGCCGGCTGACAGCTGCTCAGGGAGGCCTGAGGCTGCAGCTCACCGCCGGGCAGAACCACGACCACATCCTGCAGGATTCAGAGCTCATGCACGCTCACGGACAGAACTCTGCAGCGAGCTCAAACACAGACGGCCGTGACAAAGACGACACAATGTTTACTCAATCTGCCCACTTGCGTTAACCCTTTTCAAAACAGACCTCCAGCGAGGGGCCCCCTTTTTTTTTTTTTTTTACACGATTCTTTTCAAATGTGTCTTGAAAAAGTATTTTAAAGAGCTAGAGCTTTCATTGTTTGACGGCCGAAAGCACAGATTTATGTTCCCCCCTTCACGTTTTCACTCATTTAAGGGACATGCATCATATAAAGATACTCCAATATAAACGTTTGATATTTATGACTGCCGATCAGGGAGGCTTCGACTTGAAAATGGCGCCAATCAGAGAGATTACTTTCACCGTACGCTGACGCCGATTCAACATGTAGAATCAACCAAAAAAAAGGCAGACGGGGGTCGACAGGCAGCAAAAACTAGGGCGGTGACCGCTCATCGATTGTCCAACTAGGATGATCTCCTCGGTGTGTCAGGGCCTTTAGGAGACAGTAAAAGGCCGCTCAGGTTCTAAGAGGTAGCAAGAGTTGACGAGCGCTGTGTTTGGCGACAGCTGAAGTCAGATTTATGACACCCAGCACGCATCTGTCATGGCTAACGCTCAGCCTGGTGGCAACTCAGACAATCCAGCTTCCAGAACTGACAAAGCCTATTCTTCTAAACACAGTAAATTAGTTTTATGAACACATCAGTTCAGAATCCAACAGTAAAATCTGACATTTTTATGCAAATTGTGTCTGCAAAAAAGAAACATCAGTCACATCCGCTTCTTATTTGAATGAGTTGAAGCTTCCTCCAGTTGTATCAAATATCTGCAAGTTAATGATAATGATGGAAGCAAACAGCAGGAGGCTCACACCAGCATAAAAAAGAGAACTTGTGAATATTACCAGGTTCACTGTTACCCGTGTGAGCCGAACTTTAAATCCTGCTCATTTTAAAGTGTGAACTTGCACAACACTGGTTAATACTCGAGGCCTCTGTGTGTCTGAACATTTCAAGTTTTAGAGTTCTTTGGTGACATCTGCTTCCTGTTTGTGATGACAGCAGGCCACATGCTTTGACCTTCAGGCTGTCGTGAACAGTGTGAAGACGAGCCACGCCCAGGTCCTTCCAGTGTGTTCCTGGAATCACTCGAGGGGAGTTTGGGAAAGGCTGCAGATTTGGCAACAACAAGAGGAGATAAATGAAGAAACTGTATTACGTGGTTTTGTTGAGAAACCTCGTAAAGCTGAGTGAGATTCATCTTTTCACCATCAAGATAAAGCAGCTAAATAAATGAAAGAACATGACTCATAAAGAAGAGTTTATAATCCTGAAAGCACAGGAAAAGAGCCTGACGTCTCCACCGCTGAGTGTAAATTTAGACTGAGGTAATCAAACCCCGAATGATTACCTCAGATCAATAAAACGACCCACTTTGAAAAGCTGCAGCCAGCAAACTTAGACTGTCGATACGATGACAGGAGTGAGGAATGACTCCGAGGCATCAAGGACACACACACACACACACACACACACACACACACACACACACACACACACACACACACACACACGGCCTGTTTTTGAAGCCACCATGGGACAGGTGGAACTCGTCACATAAACACAAACACGTCAGGTTAGATTTTTTTTCATGACGCTGAGAGGATTGTTTTCACACACAGAGAGTGGAAACTTTATCCTCTTAGGACAAGAATCAGTGAGTGTGACAAGTTTTTTTTTTTTTTTTAAGTCTATAGAGTCAGGGTGTGGAGCATGATGTGCAGAACTCTGAGCTCTCTTGACTATCAAAGCAAACTTCTGAAAAGAAGGGAAACATTTGGTGATAGATCGTCTCATGCAGCGTCAACAAGATAGAAACGTGTGAATGAAACTGCAATGCAAGTCAACATGTTGTTAAAAGTCTTCTATGTAAAATACATAGTCATGGTCTCATTATGATATTTGGTTTGTGGCTCAAAATAATTATATACAACACAACAAATTACTTATATCAACTTGTAAACATACCATTAGGTGTTTTCAGACCAAACTGTTTTTGGGACTTTTAGAAGAGGAGTTCCTGGAGAACTTTACCGACTGTTATTTGCTTATGTTTATCATGGGATTTAAAGATGGCGGTTGGTGGTACTAGATTGGCTTTTGTGTTCGACCAATCAACGCACACTGATGCATGGACCAATCCCTTAAAGTCCCTGTTGTCCTGAAACAGTACACCTGTTCTGAAGCAGGATCTAAAAAGGTTCCTCTAAACGGGGTTCTATAGGAACTAAAGTTGTTCATAGTTCTTGCAGTGTGGAAACACTTATTAGGCTCCGTGTCCACCTAGCGTTTTTTTCTGAGCAGAAAAGCGCTGGCTGTGCGCTCGGGGGTGTTGGCATGAAGCGTTTGTGCTCTGAGAAGAAAAGCGCTGCACGCCCGTCCTGTCTCTATGACAACAGTTTGTTGACAACGGCCACTGTATGACTGACACTGCTCCATTACTTTTTACTGCATGTTTTATATTTTAGATCGTTTTTTACCCGATCAGACACGATCTGTAGGAGGCTAAAATACAGAGAATATCATACATTTGGAAAAGAGCGCCGGTGATGTCAACGGCACCTTTCTGAAAAGTTGAAAGATTTTCTTCTTGAGCGTCTGGAGTGGCCGCACAATAACCGAAGAGCGCTTTTAAAAAAGGAACTGAGCACTGTGCTTTTCATCCAGTCGGCCGCTTTCTGCTGCGAACGCTGTCTACCCATGGAAAACAACTGAAAAAAGACGCTGACGTTCAGAAAAAGGTGGACACGAGGCCTTAAGCACACAAATTGCTTTTTTTCTTTTTCATGCTATGGTTACCACGGGAACACAAAAACACACAGGAACTCTGCAAGTTGCATAAGTGTCAGGTTTACCATACCAATCATACCACAGCATGCAAGTCGTACTGGTTGCTAAGTTACTGAGATTTGTAACTTAGCACTTTTGTTTTGAGGACAGGGGCTGAAAAAAGGTTCAGATTTGTAACCGCCCCCGGCTCCTTTCTGGATATATGTTGAAATATGAGATGAAATTTAAACTGTGAGCATCACGATGAGTAGAGCAAGTAAAAACAATACATTTTAATAATGGCTGCAAATGGTTGTCCGCTTGCTGTTAGGACATTTTTAAATATATTTTCTGTCATATTAGATTTAAATTGCCGTACATTTTTATGATGTAACATTTGATGATTCTGTTTCTGCTTTCTCCTGCAGCGTCTAGCTTCCACACTTGTCAATAAATACACTTGTACAGTCTCTGTCTGACCTCCAGTTCAACCAGTGTGCCTGTCCACACCCTCCTGAGTAAAGCCAGTTTAAGCTCAAGTTCCAGAGGACAATTCCATTAACATCCGCCTCAGGTTTCTCCCGACCCGAGACCACCCAAACAGGCCTGATCTGAGAGGCAGACATGTTGTCTGAATAATGTCAGGACAGGTTTACTTTCTCAGCCTCGTCCCCTCACACACGGCTCGCACAGGCCGGCCTTCCTCCTGAGGTAATTATGACCACAGCTTGCATGGAGCCGTATCATTAGCAGTAATTGCACACGGCATCCCACCGCCATGTGCCTCCCCCCTTTTTTTTTTTCTTTCTATGTCCCAGATTTGGTCTGCACTGATCCGTGAAGGAGCAGAGTTTCTGTGTTATAACGAGAACATGCGGATGCTTCAGTTTGTGTGTTAACTCCAGGAAATACACGGATTACTGAGAGGCAGCGTGTTTGTTGTGAAAGCATGATGTGTATCTGTGTGTGTGTGTGTGTGTGTGTGTGTGTGTGTGTGTGTGTGTGTGTGTGTGTGTGTGTGTGTGTGTTTTTACATCAACAGCAGGACGTTGTTCCCTCCTGCCTTGTGGTGGAACCGGTTTGTGAAACTACGAGCTGCAGGTTTTAAAATATGAATGTGTTCAGCCTGCTTCATCTCTGCAGACTGCAGGCAGAGAGATCCAGGTCAGCACCTCCACCTGTTTGGAGATGATTACAAAATATCTCCCTGGTCTTTGTCGTGGCGTCCAACGAGGAGCTCCATGCAGCACACTAATATATTATATTATTATATTATACTATTAAGAAAATAACATGCAAACAGGGGGAAAAAAAGAGAAACATGAAAAGCCACAGAATGATGCATGCTGAAACAAACCTAATGCAAAGTCATGCTGCAAATTTAGAGAGATGGCTGAACTCACTACAGAAACACACTGCTAATCCAGACGACACAACCAGTGGAGAAAAGATATCCCCTTCATTCTGTGGGATTTTAAATAACAACAAAAATGGAGGGAAAGAAAAGGAAAACAGCTCTCTGACGGGAGCTGGCGCCCATCGTTCACATAAAATCCCCGGTTCCACCAAGCGGTCCGGTTTGGTTCAGAACCGTTTGGTACAGTAAACTCTGATCTTGCTTGTGTTTCAGCAAACTGAACCCTTAGTTGGGAAGCGGAGTGTTAGCCAGATGGCGATAGCAGCATCAGCTACGTAATAGCATGACAAAAGCGTGACACAGTGTAGCTCGCCAATAAATTCAACGAAGAAGAAGAAGGCGACGCAGTAAACAAAGGGCAACAATGGAGGACGTCCAGCAGAGGTCCAACCAACAGACTGCATTGTGTCTAGTTCTAGCCAGAGAACTAGTTTTGTACCACTGCTAACTTTTAACAGCAAACAAAATGCGTACATACCTTACCAAAAGTGGACTGCTTGGTGGGAAATGAGCCAGCTTATTTACAACCGACACATCACTGGTACACTTACGATTCAGTTAACCTGAGTGAATAACAAACGCACTGCAGATTTATGAATATGTACAAGAATTTCTGAACACTCAATACAGACAAAAACTTACTCTGAATGCACAATGCAGCATACAACATCGATGTCCGCTTAGGAAAAACGTTTTAATAAAAATGCTATCCACATAATGTACAGACTGTAGCTGTACATCTGTGGCTAATCCATGCAGCGAACAACTGGCATGCTCTGGTATGATCGGTATGTGAAGCCTTGAAGCAGATGCAGTCTCTGTTGGGTGCAACTTGCAGAGTTTCTGTTATTTGTGTTGTTTGTTTGTATCATATTGGGTTTGGCTGCATGCATGTGTTGTTTGCAGCTCAATGGCTTCTTCTTCGTTGGCATCATTTTGACCTTCTTGAGCATTTCATTAGGTTATATTTAGTTATACTAAACCCAAAGAGACACAGAATAGAATCTAATTCTAGTCAATGTTCTTGATGACGTGTTGACATGTGCATTTATTTCTATCCAAATGCAGATCACTAAAAATGGAATCTAATGACAATATAAGATATTATTGCAGCATGCATGCCAAAATGCCGATTGTGAATAAATAGGATGAGACGTTTCCTGCTTCATACCCAGAGGAGCCACAGTTAGAGGGGGGGTTGGCTTCACTTCATAAAAACTCCCCCCAGCAGGAGAGATCTCTGCTGTCCTGCCTGCAGCAAACACACACACACTCTTTGTTTCACACTCTAATGAGTGTGTTTTTCTGTGTGTGTGCCTCCACAGTGAGCCCCTCCCTTCTCCTCCTCCTCCTCATCCTCACCTGCACAGAGTGACAGAGCAACATTAAGCCAAAGTCACCGAGCCAAACAGCCTCAGATGGCGACGACTCGCCTGCAGGAGGAAACAGATTTAAGACAAACAAGAAAAACCAACAGAAGCTTCAGCCGACACAAACACAAGAGGAAGAACCAGATGTGTGTTTCTGAACTGTAAATCTCGGTTTTATCTCCACTCTGACCTTCAAGCTGTGACAGAGGATCTCTCACAGATAGTCATTGTTCCCTCAACCCTATGTTTATGTTCATATATGTTCACCCTATGATCAGTATTACTAAAGCAGTGAATACAAGGTCACACATCCAAATCATAAAATGGGCCGGCCCTGCTGCAGGGGGAAGGTCGGCCTGAGGGACCATAGGGCAGACCCCGTGCAGGGTAATCTAAATGCTTTCTAAAGACACAAACAGGTTTGGACTCAGCTGGGCTTCAGGTCTTTGGTGGTATAGTGACCTGCACACCTGCTTCTACACTTCAAAAAACCAAAGGAATAGATCTGTGATGCTTCGGTGTGACGCTTTATCAAAACTACACAATGATGGATAATCCTGCAGGATCACCACACATATACAGAACATAGTTTTCTGTCCTTCAGTACGTTGCATGCACAGTGACGTCAAGCTTATAGGTTACAGCTCGATGTGCGTCCAACTCGATGTGAGCGCCCCTGTCAGCGAGTTACTATTGGACCTTTTTTCCGGTCGACCTATATCATCAGAAACAACTGAATCGGGCTGTCTGAAACCACACACTACTCACTATAAAGAGCATTAAACGTGGTGACCCAACGATGAATGAGCATCATCATACTCTACATAATAGACACATCATATCCCACAATGCATTGTGTACCACCGATGGTCACATATCGGGGCATACTATATATACCATCATGTATAATCCTCTGACTGGATTTTCAAGTTTTGTTTTGTGGAAACAATTCAGAGATTAGATGTTTGACACCAGACAGTTTTTTTTCCTTTCTTTTTTTTTAAAATCCATCCTTGTTTAATCTGTGCATTTGTTTCGAGGCTTTGCTTCACTGGAAACACGAGTGCAGAGTTACGAAAGCAGAGCAGGTGTGGGGGGAGGGGAGACCTGCAGTTGAAGAGATCTGCACAGGAGATAGACAGACAGACGACGGGGTCGGCTCACCTTCACAGACCGCCTGTCCTCTGAGCTGCACATGAGTTATTATGAAACGCTCATACATAACCGCTCCTATTTATGACTCTGAGGTTACAAATCAACATGCATGTCACGGCCTGGCCTCTGGGGGACGGATGACGAGGGCAGAGAGGAAGAGAGATATAAGGAGGGATTAAACGTAGAGCCTGTTACTGTTGGACCTTTAGCAAAGATACAATCACAGCACTGCAGGGTGTGTTTGATAAAAAGTCTCCTTAAATGTTAAAGTCATAGTTGCCTTAAAAATGGTTCCTCTTTAGATTCGGAGCACCAATTACCGAAAACTGTGTCCAGAGTCCCAATAAATATCTATACGTCCCTGACCCAGTTTTGTCTGTACACGTGTCAATAAATCTGTGGGTTGCAGCTGTAGCTCATCATGCTAACAGGACCAGGGATGTATCATAGAGTGGATACTGCATTAAGAGGCGGGGGCCCATTATTTCCCATTCCTATTTCCTTGTATCGGGAAATTCATGTCCCTCAAAAAGAAAAAAAATCATCTTATTTATAAAAGTCTCTTTCCTAATGTAAGCTTATGAGAAACATCATTTTGGGCCCATTGGCATCATGTGGCGCTGCAGTACCAGTTCCAACCATCATGTGAAATTAGCTTCAGCGGTCGGCGCACTTCCTCTGGGTTTGAACTGGAACCTGACTGGCATGCCGGAAAGGAAGTCAGAGTTTTCCAAAGATCAAAAGAGAGTTTCAACTTCCTTCAACAAAGTACCAGCCAATGAATGATGAGTCTTGCATACACTGTAGTCTTTTTTTTTTAGCTGCACATAGTGGAAATGGCGACACAAAGAGCCATATTAAAACCAACCATCACAAACGTTAGTCACAGGCTGGAAGACTTCCTGTTGTGATCAACTTCAGTGAGGCTAACGCTGATGACAACCAACCTAAACGGCTCCGCTCAGGAGGACACCTTTAACCACCTTGTGTGGTTGGTTGATCTTGGGAGATGTGATCTTTCCGCAATGTTTGCCGGCGCACTGATAAAGAATCTGACCACGAGTCAAATGAAATCAAACAAAGCTCTCTCATCCGATCAGTTACGACAAAGTGAACCATCCACGACAGCAGGGTTATTGCTTTATATTTTATTTTATGTACAGTACATGTAAAAAAGAAAACAAAAAAATAAATTGCCAATAACATTGACCAACGTGGGCAACAGTAGAGCGCCGTGTTGCTCGCGCACAGGAAATCCTGACAACGTTATTTCTTTCTCAGGCATTCGTACGTTTATAACTCTCCCACTCCTCGATGTGTAAGGCTGCCTGGAATCTAGCCGAGCTCGACAGCAAACAGTCAAACCAAAGATTATCAGAACAGGTGTGTGTTACCTGCCCCCACCCCAAACCACCTCCCCCTCCCCCCTCGATAAACACACTCCTCTCATTGAGCCTCAAACTGAACGTCATGTTCCCAGACAGGCAGAGGACACGGCTGGCCGGCTGTGTGCAATCTTTAGTACGTTTTTTTTTAATACAGACCTCCATGTGGTCTCCTACCTTCACTGCTGCCCCCCTCCCCCTATGCAAACAGTGCTGCTTTCAACACAAAGGTCACTAAAGGTCGGCATTACAGTCTGCTTCAGCCCGATGACTCAATAACTGCAGCCTGTGACGAGCGGAGAGCTTCTGTTCGGCACACTGAGCCGCTGAATTCACAGTTTTCTTACAGCATGTTGTTCAATTTCATGTTCTACCAAATGTCACTCATAAAGCTTTGACTGATGATGCAGAAGGGGCTCCGACACGACTGATCACCTGGGTTTCTCCAGTGGAAATTTTAAACGGGAATTCAAGTATTTTTTAAACAAAGAACAACCCCCTTTAAAAAAAAAAAAAAATGTTTTGGGCAACTCATTGACTAAAACGTTCAAGAGGTTTGGAATGGCTCCAGAGGATTTCTTAAGGCTGCAGTAGTGAAACAGGCTGTAATGGCTGCTACGTAATCTTTTATCAATAAAAACAACCCACTAAAAGATGTTTTTCTCGTCACTGACAGGCTCATGTTGTTATTCTAAATGTATAATGATATTACAGAAAGGTTCCCTACAGAGACAGACCTTTATGTTAGGGAAGAAGATGATTGTTTTGAACCTCGATGTCCCAGTTTTCAAAAGCCACCAAACTCCATCCACAAAAACAGTCATTTTATCCGACCGAAAACTAAAGATGCTTGCTGACGGATGCTTTAACGTATTCATTTGGTACGTCCTTTTGTTCAATGTTTAAAGAACTTTACTTTAATCGGCGAATCACAAAGAAGTAATCACTGAAGGCAGATACTGGCCAACAATTTGTGTTTTCTGCAAGTTAAAATCACAGAATTTGTCAATGGAGTTTGGTAGAGCTGTCACACATTTTCTGAAAAGTGGAGCAGGCAGAAGATGGAGAGGGTGGACTTTTCTCATCTTTGGGGGATTTGTAGATGGACTAGAGACACATTAGAGTTAAAGAAAACATGGTGAAGAGTATTTTGCATAATATGTAACCTTTAAAATAATCATATTCCCCAAAAAAAGGTCAAGAGCCTGTTAGGGACAAAAACATTTAGGGTTTCACTGCTGCAGGCTGAGAAATTCTTCTGGACCAATTCCAAAACTTTCAACCTGTAAGTCAACCTTTGAGTCGACTCTTAAGTATGCAAATAAATCGAGGTCAGTGATTAGAAAATATGAGAATTCCCCTTTAAACGTGGATTTTTGTAGTGAGTG
The DNA here is from genome assembly GCF_963930695.1 of Labrus bergylta. Taxonomy (NCBI): domain Eukaryota; kingdom Metazoa; phylum Chordata; class Actinopteri; order Labriformes; family Labridae; genus Labrus; species Labrus bergylta. The sequence continues at coordinate 6,270,405 of NC_089204.1, forward strand.
AGAGGAACACACCAAATGCAGAATACAGTGTACACAACCATCCGTGTCTGGTGCCCCCCAAAATCCTATAATAACATAAAATAAAAAGGTTTTTTTTTTTTTTGTATCTCCAAGGCCATGGATAGTCAACCACAAAGACTTGTGAACTCCCCTGCTGCCTGTTAGGGCTGTAATCTCACAATAGTGTTTCAGACGGGGAGCTTACAGCAGGCCACCAAAGGTACAGATAAAGTGCTTTTTTTTCTTAAACGTGACGCATTAAATAAGTAAAGTGATGGAAAGAAAGGATTCTCGGGATGAACTAGGGGGACGTTGGCTGTCATGATGTTACTCCTAAGGGGTAAAAAATGAAATGAAAAGAGACACAAGATGATTCTGGAGAGGAAAAGGAGCTCAGTATAAATACATCCACAGATGAGACAGAAGGCGACGAGGATGGAAACACTGATCGCTAGAGGAGCTTGAACAGTCAGATGGAGCCGTTCACAGTTTCATAATTAAGAGGGTTCATGGTAAGACTTTTTAAACCTCCGGAAAAAGGGTCTCATGTCCAGGGGAAGGGTGGGGTCGGGGAAGATGCCAGCGGCTTCCTGTGGCCAGACAACCTCGCAGTGAACACATCAGCGGCGGCGAGGGCCGCGATAAAGACAGCAGCAGACCGGGAGGTTTTGTGAGATTGTAGCAGACAAGTTCATATTAAACCAGAACAGATAATAAATACATTTGGGTCCTTGTAGTGTCGGCTCTATTGAAATATGATTAAATCTAACAAATAAAAAAAGAGGAAGAGTTCTATAGACCACGTGGCGCTTGGCCTTTTTTTGCTCCCTTATCCAGTCTCAGAGACGCTCCACCTTGGCGGCTACTTCCACCACCAGCCATGTGGAAGAAAGAAAAAAGAAAATCGGCGTTTAAAGAGTAGCCGTGGCAACCTCACGTACTCCCTCCTGGGTCTGGATGACAGAGTCTGAGGATTCAGAGAAGACGAAGAAAAAAAAAAAAAGAAAAGAGTCCACCAGTCGATCCTCAGCGTCTACAGAGAGAAGAGAAAGAGCAAAGAGTCAAAACGACGAGCAAATAAAGCAGGTCATACATCCGCTAAGGGGATTTTTTGAAGTCTCAGCATGTGTCAAAAATGTGCTTCTCAACATGTCATGTTCGTCATCTGGAGATTATGGACACCAAAGTGAACATCAGCTTCTTTCCAGCCAACTAAAACCTCTGTGAAGCTGACGGAGCAGGAAATACACTTCCTTTATGAAAGCTCTGGGGGAAAAAAAAAGGACCAAATATAGGCTCATCCTCACTGTGTGTATTCTCAGCTACAAGCCACCTCTTCTTAGCTTCTGAGCCCATAACAGAGTAAACAGAAGAGCAGGGAGCAGTCTCTCATGTTACTCAAAAGACAATATTTAACCTCAGAGAGTGAGCCGAGGACCTGCTGCTTGGCTATGAAGAGAAAAAGCACTGAAGAACAGCTGTCATAGACTCGACATGGCAGTCTGCTGTTTAAGGCTAACTCTGGTATCGGTTATTCTGGTCCTGATTATTACATACTTTTGGCTAAAAAAAGGGGACTAAAAAAACATTTGAAATAACTCCAGTTGATTTGTTCAGCCTGCAGCAGTGTGAAAGACAGCGATGGTCAAACATAATCCTTTAGGGAACACTGAGCAGAGTGTTCTTGCTTCGATTATTTAAGGGTTGCTGCATACTCTTCATAAAAAAAGACAAAACTTGAACTAGATTTCATACAGGACTCGACAGCTTTGATTCCCCTTGTCCCAAGTCGCAATATTTACGACCCTGTGACCGTTCAATCTGACTGTCGCAGAGCCGTAATGGAGGGACAAACTGGTCACCCCTCCATACCATGTGGTGGTAACAGTGTGTTAAGTGTTTGGAGCCAGTTGGGGAGTGCAGCGCTGTGTGTGTGCGTGCATGTCTGACTGTGTGTGTTTGTGGAGCTCCTGCTCAAGGCATAAAAAGCCTCAAAATAAACCTTAAAAATAAATAAATCTGGAAACGCTGCTTTCTTCAAAGCCACCAGACTCCATCGAAAACACCAGTAATTTTACATCAAACATTAACCTGAGCTGCTTCAGTTTGTTAATTTTTTATGATTCTGTGTGTAACACATTATCACAAGTGTTGGATCCAAACTTTCCATTTACCAAACCAAAGTCACACAACAACAAAAACAAAGTAACACGTCAAGGCGGCATGAAAACAGCAGCTCCTGTGTTCTGTCAGGAAACATGTCTGTTTCAGTCAATGGAGTCTGGTGTCTTTGAAGAGAGTCATGTAATCATCTACGACTTAGGGTGCACTCACACTACACAAAGTTTCTCAGTACAACGCTGAAGCACGGTATGACTGCATTCACCATCTTTGTGGCTTGAGTCATTTTAGTCAGATACAACCAGAACACAGGCACGCAGGGATCGATTATACTTCATGCCCACGTTGTGTACCTATGCTTCTGCTCTTGCTTGAGCAACTGAACCGAGCCCAAGCACACATACTTCATACTTGTGACTAAACTAATTGAACTTTTGGGGCAGGCTACGGATTGACTAGTGTGAGTTCCCCCCTTAAAAAAAGTCTCTCTGTAGTGATCCTTTCTGTAATGTTGTCAGATTCTTAGAATAAAAATCAGAGCCTTTCTGTGACAATGACATATGCACTTTGAGTGGGTACGTCTGCTACAAGGATGAAATAGCAGCCCTAGAAATTCCCTCCAAAAATATGTAAAAATATATATAAAAAAAACATGGCCTAGGCTAAATAAATACTGAGCTGCACTTTGTGATATCCCAGGAAAAGTTGTATTTTTCCCCTGCAGACGGACTAATACCTGTGAATTTCCTTTTTGAGCTGTTTTTGTAAGCTGTTCCTGTTTACAGTCAGCAGTACCGCCGATTCATAAAAGACGGATTCATGTTTGTTTGGCTGATTTGAGCACAGCGGTTTCTTTGCACTCGGAGCGGGGGTTCCTCCTTTGGCTAAACTAAAAGTGTTTGTTTGAACAGGCAGGTTGTTGCAGAAACACTTTCACTCAAATCTCCTCATAAAGCATAAACACGATCATCATCACATCAGCGACAATACAACTAAAAGATTGAGGCTGGGCTAGAAAATCTAATTTAATCTTTACAATTTTCAGCAAACTTTTTCCAGGTATTTTAACACCTAAAATATTATCAGCCTCAAAAGACAAAAAACATGCCATGTGTCCACCTTCTTTCAATGATTAGAGAGTGTTTGCAGCAGAAAGTGTCCACCTGGCTAAAAGGTGCAGCGTTTGTTTTCCGTGCACTTTGCCTTTTTTTTAATTTACTATGACAACTACAGCTTTGATTTCATCGCAAGCAGACTTGTTACTCAGTTGTTCAGGCTGAATACTTTTTGACTAGTAGAGGAACCTACATGACTAGGACTGTGATTGTAACCTGTAATAAAACCAAAGCTTCCCATCTTGAGCTGCCTGTGACTTCCACAACACTTCAGCGCGCACACAGCAGGTGTAGCCAATAAACGTAAACAGTCAGCGGCACTGAAACATCAAGCAGATGGCAAAGAGCGACAAGAGATGTCACCTCACGTCGCCTTTTGTCTTGACCAAAAAGTTGCACTTGAATACAGCGCAAAGACTACAGCCGACGGCCAACCGACTAATTGGACCGACGGCCGACAATCTCCTTGGTTTGTCAGGGTCTTTAACAAGAACCGGCACGCGGTGTATCTGTGACAGCAGCAGCGGGGCCTGACGTCTGTACATTTTTTGCATGCACACATACACTCTGCATGGTCTGTTCTCTGACTCATTGTGGTAATATCAGGCAGACTTTTAATGTTGACCATGAGTCATGGAAACTAGAAAACTGGCAGTTTGGATTTGCATCAAACAACCTAAAAGCGGCAACAAGGCGTGCTTCAGGTAACTTAACTGACATCACACCTCCTGGGACATGTGCACATTACATTCCTTTTTTTTTTTGTTTTCCATCTTTGGAAATATCTGAGTTGAGTTGTTACACTGCACGTCAGCCCTCTTTATGATTGAAAAGAGATCAGTTACTTCCTAAAATAAAAAGTGCCTTTATATTTTTTGGGGGAAAATCAAAGCAAGACCTTTTCACAGATTCCTGTAAATGGTCAATGAGGTTTGTTTATTTTTGGTACCAAAAACATTTTTATGTTGTCCTCCAGCTTACAGAACAACCTCTGTTTAGCTTGTAGGTATGTGTTGCTGTTTATAAGTGTGCAGCGCTCAATAACATGTCATGTAAGCATCCGTTCAGCAGCGCTTTGATTACGGCACCTGTCCTTATTATTACACCGATTAAGAAGTTCTGAGATAACCTGAGCAACCTTAGCTAATCACATAATGTAATAACTTCTAGTTAGATTTCCTCCCTTTGAATAAAGCTGCATCGTAGGACACAAGAACAAAGCGCCAGGGATTGGTCGCTTGTGTGTACCGTGCGGGGGCGTTATGAACTCTGAGGCACAAAACAAAAGGGGGGCTTAAGAATATGAACATGAATTAAATAAGAAGGTGGAGGATGTTAAGGTCTGTTTTGTTAAAGGTGTACCACCATGCTCTATTGTCAGTCTTTGAACACTCAGGTAGATATTTATTAAAAACAGTAGATGTGACAACCTGTGAAGTCTGAACTGACCTACGTGTCGCTGTGTGAAAGCAGCGATGTGATCTCGGGGCTCATGTGACCCACGGCCTTGGCGGCCTCCAGGATGGCTCTCCGATACATTCCCTTCTTCTTCCTGTTGAAGCGGGACCTGAAGAACTCTCTGAAGGGCGACAGTTTGGCGACAGAAAGCTGGGAGGTCGTCGGCGAGCCGAACCACGCCACCTTGGCCTGGGGCCACTGGGCCTCGCAGCTCGCCGTCTCCTGCTTGTGCGTGCCGCTAATACTGAGGACGCGCGCCGGCCACCAGGGGAAGCCGTGAATCTTCCCCCACACGACGTCGCCCACCGCCACCGCGTGACCCTCCTCTGTTACACACTTTGTCATGCTGCGGGTGTGAAGCCGCACTGTGAGAGGCGGCACCGTCTTACAGTCCTCCCGCGACGGGACAGAAGATGACGTCACAGACAGGTCCTCCCCGGGGGCCAGGTCACACAGCTCCGGGGACGTGCCGTCAGAGCTGAAGGACTTGGACTCGTCTAGGCTGTCGCTGCTGCAGACCGACAGACTCGAAGAATCCGCTTTACGCTTACGGAAATTGATGAGGAGTGTGAGGTCACTGTGTCCACGCTCCGCCTCCTCACCTGAACTTCCCGACCACAACTCCAGAGAGTTCTTACCCTCCCCTGAGTCCTCCGAGTGGGGGAGGCAGGGACCCGGCACCCTGGGGCTCCGCCTCCTTGTGCCTCCGACGAGTTCGGCCTCGTACTCCACCGCACTCTCCTCCCCCTCCCTCGACGGGGGAGTCAAGCGAATCTTTGGAGAAGGTAAGTCCTGACCCACGGTGGTGAAAGGCCGGGTGAGTTTAAGTTTAGGAATGGACACGGTGAGGCCGGACCTTGTTGCGTCTAGTATGTGCCGTTGCTCCTTGGTGGGATCAGACGGCGTTTTGCCGTTCTCTCCCACGCCGTTCTGCACCAGCTGTTTGGGGCAAAAGGGTTTGACTGAGCCGTGGACTCTAGCGGGGATCTTCATCACCTCCCCCTTACCCTGCGGAGTGCTGTAGGAGATCTTTATGACCGGACTGTGGGGGATAATGTCACCTCCGGGGAACTTCTCCCCCTCAGACTCCCCCCGTTTGTCCTTCCTGAGTCGTTTGTTGTCCAGGTTGGCGCCGTTTTCACGTCTTTTGGTGTCTCTCGCAGCAACGCCGTCCTCTTTTCTCGAAAGCTTTGCGGGGGTTTCTTTATCTTCCCCGTCGTCATCGCTGTGTAGTGAATTCTCTTTTCTAGAAGTCTTTGAGTTGTTGCTCAGGCCGTCTTTGCTGTCCTCGTCACTGTTCAGAGTGTTTTTGCACTTTTCACACAGAACCTGTCGCGGCCGCAGACGGATCGTGCTCATGGTCATGCGGCCGGGCTCTCGCGATCGCCTCTTCTTTCTCTTGATTGGTCGGGGCGGTGGCTGAGGTACCCATTGGCTGTAGCTGTGGCGCACCCATAAGGGCTGAGGGAAGGGGGCTCCTTCAAAATAAGGAGGGTAAGGCGTCTGTCCAGCTGGCACTGGTGTAGGAACGGGGCAGGGAGGAGGAGGAGCAGCAGGTACGCCGCTTTCAGGGAGCGTGTTTTCATCCTTTGGTGTGTGTGACGCCTGGCTCGGAGATTTGGAAATCGGCTCCTCACCCAGGACTTCTGGGATTTCACAAGCTGGTTTAGATTTCAGGCAGTCCTCTGGTTTGGCTGTAAACTCTGGCAGACAGAAAAGCCCGGTCCTAAGGAAAGAAAAGCAACAATTATTGAATCACTGTGTGTTTCTTTGAGTTACATTAGAAGCACAAACAACCACATGACAAGCATTTCTTGGATTTCTTAAGTTAGGCAATTTCCTCTACATAGCCATGCTGTAATGTCAGGCTCTAATTTCATCAAGTCAGACAACTGAAGGCCAAGAGGGACAGCACACTTCAAACCTTGCTGCTCCAATTAGGACACAAGAGAAGAACGCACACAAAGCTGGTTCAGTTCTTATTTATACTAATTTGTTTTTCTTTGCAAGAGCGACTCTCCCTGTCACCTGCCTGCTGAAAATTCTTTACATATGGGGGTTAGAGTCTGTGGAGGTATCTGTTTTTAACAGGCCACAAAAATGGAGCTGAAGCATCACTGACTCTCTTTGGGTGGTTTTGTGTATTCCCTTTTCTGTTTTTTTTAACAGAGAGACCTACAAACATGTCCAAAGAAGGCCCAAACTGCCCAGGAGTCTCTGAGGAGTGACTGCAGGCAACAGTAACGTGGCTGTGTAGCTTTAGTCAGGAGACAGCAGACAAAGAGACTACAGGATGCCCAGGAACCCCCCCCCCCCCCCCCCACCCCAACATCTGACTGAACAAAAACAATCCCATGAATCACTCGGGACTCAGAGACGTATAGGGAAGGAGCCAGGAGATTTCAGTTTGTTTTGCATCCGTGTCTGATCAGGGCTTGTGTGTGGTGAGATTATTAATTAGCGCACATTTTGGGAGCCCAATTTCCTCCCCAGGAGGAGCAACTGGCAGGCACCTCTGAATAATAGTCTCCCAGTGCAGCTTGTGCCTCACCTTTTTCTACGTGCCCCTTAAAGCAGGCGAATATCAGCCCTTGGAGTGACTAACAAGGCACAAACAGGTCTGTGTGTGACAGGGAACAGGCAGTGCTAGTTCAGAACAGCACAAGGACACAGTAAACGCTCAATGCATTTGTGCCATTTCACGTTGTTTACAGTGTAACTAGATGTGGAGATATGCCTGCATGACAGGCTGAGACGATGACATTAAAAAAAAACCTGTGGGAGACAATGACAGGAAGTGTATTTCCATGAGCTGGAAAGGAAGAAGAAGTCAAATTTTGTCAGTGAAGAGGCCTGAAATAAAGGCCTATTTTCAGTTATTCCAAGGCCTGCCTTTTCCCATCTGGGTAGGTTTATTTTCAGGCCAGCTCGAGCTCTCACATGAAAAACTATCTAAGCATACTAAGGGGCAAAGCTGGTCAGATTCTGATTCTTCTTTGCTATAAATAGTCTAAAGCCAGTGGCCTCTAAGGTGCACATAAGGCTTATACATGTGACACAGAGCAGCAGGGGAAGATAAGACATGATACTGATAACACATTAAAACATAAACATTCATATATAAGGATTTTTCTTGAACTGGATTGGGGTTTTTCTAGCAGGAGAGGGGCCTTTATGTGGATGATACAGAGCCTAAGATTGTAACTGGATCTCATCAGAACCAGGTTTAAATCTAAAGCAGTAAAATACAGATTTCTCAGGAGTATCTTAAACCATTTTCTTTTGTATACAGATCAACAGTGATTGCTTATGAAGGGCTATTTTACTTTATTTGAACTGAATCAACACCACAGAAAACTAACACACTATACAATGCCATGTGTGTGTGTGTGTGTCTGTGTGTGTAAGTGTGTGTAAGTGTGTGTTAATACACCAGAATATGAGTGATATACATGACACTGTAAAGCCAAGGCCTTCTCTTTTTTACCTCATAACGTTTTCATGTGTTGTATGAGATTATGCTAACACAATAAGCTACAGATGAACCCATTGACATTATTGTTCATGTGAAGTCATCATACTTTATCTTTAGACATGCTCACCACCTTCACACACAATAAATGGCTTTAATATAAACCACGGCTTAACGTGATATAACCATTTTAATGTGTTGTACATTATAAATCAGTTTTCCATTAGCACACATGCTACCAGTTAGCACACATGCTAACAGTTAGCTCTCCTGTATGGAGGCCCAGCGAGCTAACATGCTAACAGCTAGCTCTGACTGGTTAGCATCAAAGATGGATTAGCCGTTAGCTGCGATAGTTAATTAAAACGTATAAAAAGAGTAAAATAAATAACACTCACTTTTTGTCGCTGTCGAGTAATATCCCCGTGTAGCTCCTCTCCCGGTAGGTCAGCGTCACCACCAGTGTATCGTTAACTATTTGATCGATAGTGACAGGTAACCGAGAGCCGGCCCGCAGCTGCTCGGCCGCAGCCTCCATGTTTCCCGGCGTCAAGTGTCCGGCTCGGCGGTGCTCGATCCCGGCCAAGGGAGCCACGGTCGCGTCGGCCAAAGATCCGTCTCCCCTTCGCTATTGGAGCAGGAGGCTACAGCAGGGCATGAAATGACGCCATCACCCCCACCAAGTCAATTACAACAGGACTGTTAGCGCTGACATCACGCTCTGTGTGTGCTGGAGAAGGAGGCCTTCCTCCTCTGCCTCACTTTGACTGTTTGATGCCATTATTCAGGACGGACTTCCCTCAACGGGATGACTCCCATCATCACACACAGAGCACACTGACGGATCTTACTTTACATCTGCAACCATTGCGTCTGAAAATATACAATGCACAGATTTGTTTCTTTAATTGTGTGAGCGTATGTCGACAAATCTGACAGACGTGACAGAGCCTATAAACGACCTGTATTTAATCTTATACAAAACACAAAAGAGCCTACTACAGGAGCCATGAAGTCCAAGAAAGTAAAAAATATACAAGATATCTTGTGCGCACAATATAATTATCTTGTGGTATGCACCTTTGTTGTTGTTTGCGACGAGATCTTGTGTGCACAAGATAATTATTTTGCACACAAGATATCTTCTCTTTTGTGTGCCCAAGAGAGGCCTAATTATTCTGTGCCCCCATAAATGTAGGATCCTGTGTCCAATCCAACACAAAAGAGCCCACTGCAGGAGCCTTGAAGTCCAAGAAAGTCCAAAATATACAAGTTCTCCTTCCTTGTGCGACCAATATAATTAAATTGTGTGGTATGCACCTTTGTTGTTGTTTGCCATAAATAGATTGAGAGAAGTTATTTCTCTTGTGTGCACAAGATAATTATTTTGCACACATGATATCCTGTCCACACAAGCTATCATGTCTTTTGTGCGCCCAAGAAAGGCCTAATTATTTTTGTGCCCCCATACATTATTTTCTCCTGTGTGCACATGGTAATCATGTTGTGTAAGAGATAATAACTTGTTCGTGCAAGTTATCTCAAGTTTTTATCTTGTGCACACTTAGGTAGTTATACGTAGAATTATCCCTGTATTGGGGAAATACAGTAGCCTATTTTCTTAAACCACTCTTGTAAGTCCTCAGCTTGACATCACTGCTGCAAACCCAGCCACTGTTCATCTGAATGCTTGTGATAAATGTCAGGCCTAAACGGTGGATGGGTCCGATTATCTTGACATTTAAGAAGTTTTATCTCAAACCTCCAGCCTTCAATTTGCACCCGTGTCACGTAACTGCATTTTTATCTTACATTTCAACATTGTTACGTGCTTCTCTGAATTGTACAAGTAGATGTGTTTGCTTCTAGTGTTTTATTTTTCTTTACTGCAGAGGCGGCTCAAAGTTTGCAGCACTCGGCGTCCAAGGCAAATTTCCCAAAGGGGACAATAAAGAATATTGTGTCGTTTCATGTTGTATCATTTCAGCTTCTTTGAATCCCTCTAATTATCATCTCTGATTGTAAAGTTGAAATAGCTTTTCATATTTCTAATCATGGTGATGCATTGTCAATTAAACTCAACTTATAGCTGACTTAATGTTGTAAACCAGGGTTCCCCCACAATGATCCCTCCAGTACAAATACATGTTAGTTTTTTTCCATCATTGATTCATCTGAACTTCATGATGGGCAAGTGAACATTAAGTCGATGATTTGTCAGAAAGTTTCGACAAAAGCACATCGACAGTTTCCCTGAATTTTGTCCTCATGTTGCTTCTTTTGTTACCCAACCGTTTGAAACACAAAGACGACTTCCTCTGTAGAGATTCAATTTTGTTGTAGCTGGGTCGGCTGAGCTAATATAACAATTAACAGCTGCACAATGAGTCCCAGTAGCACTTAAACCCTGCAGAAACAGGACGTATACTAAATGGTCTAATTTAAACAAAAGAATGTATGATAGTATGTAAAGTATGATGGAGAGACTGTCATACTCCGGGGTACAATGGTGAGTTTCAAAGTACTGTTCACGCAGTAACAACAATGTGTTTTTTATTTTAAAGTCACCAGCATTAACACAGTCATGTATAAAGGGATGAGTCTCTTCACTAGAAGTTTTGAGTTTGACAAAAACTCAAAGGGCAGTCAGTTCTGAGGGTGACTCGGCCAGGTGTCTGCAGTGAAGGTGTCTGCAGTGAACATGATGAAACGCTTGTCAAGATTTCTATCTCGGTTCGTCTTCTTCTCCAGTAGCCGAGTCTGCAGTTTCCTCATCTGTCGTTAAAGAAAAGAAGCAAATTCAGATCAATGATCTACGAATTGATTATAGATTGGTTGTGTGAATAATGAGAAACGGGTCCAAACCTCCTCCATGTCCTGCTCTGCCGCCGCCATCTGCTCGCTGCTGCTGCCCCTGGGATTCCTGCGTCGGTCCTGCAGCGTCTCCACACGGGCACAGAACTGCCGCTCGAGCTCACGGGCGGACCTGAAGAAAACACACAGGTCAAAGATCACATAGTCAGAATACAGAAAGACTAAGTATTTAGATGAATGTCTGGTACACAACTGATAACAAACGTAATCCTGGGACTGAAATCAAATCCACGACTGTAAAAAGAAAAGACTGAATTGTCTCTTCTTCTGTGGTTATTCTGTTTTTGAGCTTTATTGTTGCTCATAAAGAACAAAAGAACCTGCAGCTGTCCTGTGGTGGGTGTAATGCCTCTCTTTCTCCACCAGGTGTCTCTAGCTTCCCATTTGCGTCTAAACAGTTGGTTGTGGATCACTTAAAAAGCCATTATCATGGAGACTTGAACACCTCAGATGTTAATCCAGTGAATATGGTTTGTATATGTCATAATAATTGTATTAATAATCATAAATATCTTGATATTTTGAACCTTTCATACAATAAATGCAACGTGTGCTTCACATTAAAATAGACAGAATGGATAGAAAGTGTAAATTAAATAAATAAAAACACAAACTACAATTACAATTAAACTGTAAGTATATGAATTAAAAAGGATAAAAGTAGATTATGAAGTAAATTCCATTGAATGTGATCTTAAGGAAAATAAACATCACTGAATAATGAAGTAGAAAATAGAGTACAAATAATTAGTAAAAACAAGTAAAACAAAACTTTGCACACTTGGAGGACTACAGACTATATGGGGTGTGACCTAACTGCTAGGCCATCTGCACCCCAAGGGATCCATTTTAAGCCCCCTTTTAAAACGTATTTTTAATGTGTTCCCACTCTGCAGTGTGAGTGACAAAGGCTACACTTTGTTTCAGATGTCTCTGAACTTCCAGTAAACATGCAGCAGATGATTAACTAAGGAGTTAGCAATGTAGCTTGATGCTATCCCATTAATGGCTTAATATGTGCAGAGTGAAGCAGGAAAGCCTGAGTGAGGAGTGCACAGTGGACTGATGCCTGACTGCAGAATTTTCAATAGGGATGTAAAGATTAATCGTGAGGCAGTTAGAAATAGATTCAAAGGTGTCATGGTTCACATTGGTACTCTGAAAAATGAATGGCAGTAATATGGTGAGCGTCAGCAGCTGTAGAGCAGAGGCGGTTGGTTGTAACAAGCAGGCGCTATCATGGCAGCTGTGGAGGCCAAACCACACAAACGAGCGGGATTGCAGCCCACGCTCACCCAAACGAGTGCCTAAGAGATTATGAGGTGCATTGGTGTTTTCATGAAAAAATAAAAAGGACTCTTTTTCTCATCATTTTGTAAAATAAATCGTGAGAGAATTGTACCGTGAACCCGGTATCGTGAATCATAAAGCTTGAACTAAGGAGGATAGACCTCGTCCCACTGCAGGTTAAACTTACATTTACTCTTCTGTACGTTTCAGTGTTTGTAGATATACAGGTGAAAAACAGGCACTTTCATTGCATGTATTACAGGAAAACACTTCAACAGTCACACATGACTGACCTGCTAAAAGTTCCTCTGACGTTGGACACTCTTTGTCATAGCTGTCAGTTTCATTTAAGTACGTTTACGCAGCCTAGAGACACTTAATGTGTTCCACAGTCGTGTTCCTCTGACTGAGAAGGACGACTGATTTCAATTTAAATCTGATCGTTGATGTCTTTTCAACATGACCCTCCATTATGATTGTTCTTCTCGTGTCTTTTAATGCTGCAGCTGTGTTCTTCTAGTTCCTGGAAAGCACTCTACTTATTCTTACTCTTAGTATAATTATAAATGTAGTGTCACAGTGCTCTCATTACCTGGACTCCTCGTGCTCTGTGATGGTCTTATAGGAAGTCTGACTCTGTAGAGAACCACCTCTGTCCTCTGTGACACCAGGTTTAGATTCTGTGTCTGCCTCCTGAAACTGAGAGTAAAGATGTTACCGTAATATTAGATTTTTTTTTTTTTAAAGATTTATTTTTGGGCGTTTTGTGCCTTTGTTGTGGAGATAGGACAGTGGGTAGAGTCAGAAATCAGGGAGAGAGAGAGAGTGGGGAATGACATAGGAGCAACAAGTCGGACTCAAACCTGGGCCGCCCGCCTGGAGGACTACAGCCTCCATACATAGGGCGTACGCACCAACCACTGTGCCACCAGCGCCCCGTAATATTAGATTTTTGATTGATTGTATTTCTCTTTGTGTCATGTACACAAAGTGCCCGACCCTCAAGGGGTTATTAGACACCAGAAATTCCGCTGCAGTGGTTCAACATATCATAACATTACAAACTTACATGCTCCTTTTACAGCTCAGTCTTTAAAAGATAACAGATGCAATCTGCTACAAAAAAGGTTCCTCTTCTAAAGCACAATCTGATCTGAAGTTTTGAAGGATTTCCCTTTAAAAGCATTAAAAAAAAAGGTAAACTTGTGTTAGCTTTGCACACAAACAGCACAACAGCTGTTCTTCATTTCACCGAACAGAGAGTTGAGTGAAGGATGTGTATCAGGAGGAATTGTGGATTCATCTATGTTTCTATGGTGTTGACCTTTTAATGAGGAGTGAAGAACCCCTCTGATGAGTCAAATATTTGTTTGATGTTTTGGTGCACTGACGAAGACAACAGGGTGAAGAAACAGTTGTTTCATTTTAATGCTTACAAGCTGCTAGCGTTTTGTTTGTACAGCTTGGGAAAAGAGTCCGTCTGGTTTATATCCTCAAAATTATCATTATTGTAATCTATGCGTCTGGTTTCTCGTCCTTTATTTCTTAATATTTGTGTCTAGTAAGCTTGTTTGTTTAAGTATGACACAATACCCCAAAAAAGCAAACCAACCAATCAGTCCAGGTCTTCAGCATCAGTCTCAGGATGTTGAATCGCCCAGATGTTTAGTACTTTATATTTAAGTGATGCAGCCAACATCATGAGCATCAGCTTTGACTGTAAGCACACTCTGTTCCTGTTCTCTCTTTGAACAAACATCAGTATCTTTTATCTTTACATCCCTTCATTGTGATGGTCATTAAACCAGTATGACACAGCTGGTGCACTACTGCCCCCTGGTGGATGATCCGTTTTGACAGCTGGACATTTGTGTGATTTATTTCATACCTCCTGATCTCTCGGTTTGCTCTGTTTCTTGGGCCTTTTCTGCTTGGCTTGTGAATGCCACACCCGAAGAGCCTCCTGGCTGCTGCAGAGGAGCCCGAAAACAAAATGCAGTGATTCATCATTCTGGATTCTTTTGTTTCTAAATGCTTGCAGTACTGTGCACACAGATGACTCTTTGTGTCTTTAAATTAAGAATATATAATCGATCCTTTACAGTTGGTGATTTGTCTTAATACCAATTACACAAAATAAATCCCTGCACAAAGAACACTATAGTTATTTTATTCATTGATTGATTTCTTATCTCCAGTAACACCTGGGCTGAGTGGATGTTTAGGCAATTCATCAACTGTAATTTAACATGTTATATTTAAACCTGGCTCCTGATTTTATGCTGTAGTAAGTTTTGAAATTGCTCAAGTTGTTGCATTCGAATGCTTCTACCTGCAGCAGTGAGACAGGCTTTAATACACCTGGAGCGAGTGGGAGGCGGTAGTGACGTTTATGAAGACAGTCTTTGGTCGTGCACTGATTGCACACACACACACACACACACTTGCTCGAGGTAACCGTGGAGCAGTGTCAGGCCAGCAGGAGGGGGGACAATCGTGCTTAAGCAAGGTACGGGACTACTTTACCTAGTTTGAGTGCGCCCTTAAAGACTGTCTCACTGCTGCAGGTAGAAGCATTCGAATGCAACAACTTGAGCAATTTCATCAGTGCACGACCATAGACCATCTGCACGCGACCATTACGATCACCGTGCATGTGATTAAACGGCTTCATTATGTTTTCTGTTCTCCAGTATGTTCTTCTCCAATCTTAAGTTCATATTGTGATTCGGACGAACTACACGAACATTGACATAAAGGCAAATAATCAAATTAATGTGGACTCTGTTGCTTCATCCACTCCTGTGTTGTTCTTGTAATGCCATGTCTTGCCCCTCAAGATAACACTGCAGCCATTGCAGCCTGGTCAACTGCTGACGGCTGAAGAGATCAAGTGAGGCAAAATGTCTTGAACGTCATTCAGACCACAAAATATGTAAAAATAGAACCAAGATTTAAAAGTACTGCCATTCCCCTTTAATGCCCCAGTAGTTGTGCAGAAGGATAATAACTCGGGTCATAATTATATTGAACTCGAGCTCTAATAGTAGAAAATAACTCACTTCCTTCTGTGCTCGAGGATGGCTTGCTTCTCCTTCAGCTCCTTCATTGCCGCCTGTCTCCTCTCCTCTGGCCTCCTCCGAGTGTCAAACAACGGCAGCTCGGGAATTATGCCGGCCTTGCCAGTCGCCTTTTTTCTGCCGAATAAATTGAAACAAAATGCTTTATTTTTATTGCTCTCCGGAGCTCTGAGTCCCAGCGGAGACAACCCGGAGAGATTTTTTATCAGCGTGTCTCCTCTCTGCAGAGAATGTCATTAAAAAATGTTTCGCTGTCCCTTTTTTCCCGGGCGAAACTCCAAACCTCAGCACTGAAGTTGTCTACTGACACAAAAGCAGATCACCTCCTCTGTTAGAGAGCCAAGATCACTTTCAACTTCATTTCACAGAGTGTATGAACGGGTCCAACAGAGACGATACAGTGTTCAAAAACAAAGACAGGAGCGATAAAATGATGATCTGATTTGATCTGAGCCCAGAGAGAAATGAAAGAGCCAGGCTGAGACTTTCTTCTGAGGGAATAGTTCTGTGGGAACACAGCTAATCACTTCTGGATGCTTATGAGACGATCAATATCAGTCTGAAACCTGACGTCTGAACTGAAATATGAAGCCCAAGCCAGCAGCTGGTTAGCTTAGCTTAGCATAAAGACCTGAAACTGTGTATTGGCAACATCCAGAGGGGACAACATCCTCCCAGCAGACCATCTTTAGCTCCGTGTTACACCCTTCTTGTTCAATCATTTTAAAAAATGGATTATAAAAAAGGACAATGCCTATCTCTTCTCTAGCACCAGTTGCCAGGTAACCGGCAGATTCCAGGAAGTTACTTATCCCCGCCAAGAAATGATTTGGCACATAACACCCAAATAAAATGTGTGTGTGATAGTGTGTGTGTGTAATAAACAGTGGATAGAATTATTGAGTTTATTTGGGAGCTTTCGGGCAGATTTTGTCACCTTTGGACACATACAGGGAATCTATCAAATTCCACCTGTTCCCAGTTCCCAATGACCCAATGACAAATACTGAATAGCTGTACTTAATTTTTCATTCACCCTCTGCCATTTAGCAAAAAATATCTAAAGTTTCCACTCCTCCACATTGTAAAGACAATCTTGTTATTTTAGTCTGAACACATTTTAGGGACATTGTTTATATTCTGCATTATTGGATGCTGCACTCCCAACACTCCCAACATTAATTATAAACTCAACGGACGTGACACTAACTCATAGAAAAGCCGATTCCTCCATGTCTTCATCAGTGCATTCACACAGGAGAAACGTAACCTGAAGAAAACTGGGGAAAAGACGTGCAAAGACAAACAGTCGTTGAGGGAAACGACATGAGGCTACATGGATGAAAGGGAAGTAGCCAACATGGCCGACGTACGACAAGCGTCAGATCCAACAAAGGGAGACATTTTCCATCCAACTGAGTCACACATTGGAGCAAAGTTAACATTCATTATTTTCATTTGAATGTTCTTCGATTTGAAGTTAGAAGGATTTCGCTTTAAGAGCATTAAATAAGAGGTGAACTTCTGTTAGCTTTGCATATGGACTTTCTGACCAACAGACCCCAGTATGTTAGGTCAGGACACACCTGCTCCACCACCATCACACTCAACACAGGCGTACCACAGGGCTGTGTGTTGAGCCCATTCCTCTACTCCCTCTTCACCCACGACTGCAGACCTGTACATGGATCCAACGCCATCATCAAGTTTGCGGACGATACGGCGGTGATTGGCCTCATCAGCAACAACGATGACACGGCCTACAGGGAGGAGGTACAGCATCTGGCCGCCTGGTGTGCTGACAACAACCTGCTCCTCAACACCAGCAAGACGAAGGAGCTCATCGTGGACTTCAGGAGAGAAAGAGGAAGCATGCACAACCCCATTCACATCAACGGGATGGCTGTTGAACGTGTCTCCAGCTTCAAGTTCCTGGGGACCCACATCACAGAGGACCTCTCCTGGTCCACTAACACCTCCAGTCTGGTTAAGAAGGCTCATCAACGCCTCTTTTTCCTGAGGACACTGAAGAGACACCACCTGTCTTCAGCTGTACTGATGAACTTCTACCGCTGTGTGATCGAGAGTATCCTGACCAGCAGTGTCTCAGTCTGGTACGGAAACTGCTCTGTCGCAGACCGTAAGGCGCTACAGCGGGTGGTAAAAACCGCCCAGCGCATCACAAGGTGTCCACTTCCTGCCATTGAGGATGTCCAAAGAAAACGCTGTCTGCGGCGAGCTCATGGCATCCTTAAAGACTCCTCCCACCCTGCCCACAGACTGTTTACCCTCCTGCCCTCCGGCAGGCGCTTCAGAAGCCTCCGGACCAGAACCAGCAGACTGAGGAACAGCTTTTTCCCCAGAGCTGTCTCTCTACTGAACTCTACCCCCCGAACTCTGAACTCTGTCTCTCTCTCTCTCTCCCTCTCTCTCTCCGCCCCCTGCTGACCCCCCCCCCCCTTTCCCCTGCATATCACCTCACACCCATCATCCCCCCACCACTCCTCCTGATCACACACACACATCTCTCATCCACCTGTATTATTGTATTATAGTATGTTCATATTATGTCCATATTCTTTATATTATCTGTAAACTAGTATAGCATGCTCACTGCACCTTAATCTGTATATTATTAGTATAGCATGCTCACTGCATCTTAATCTGTATATTATTAGTATAGCATGCTCACTGCATCTTAATCTGTATATTATTAGTATAGCATGCTCACTGCATCTTAATCTGTATATTATAATCCTAAGAATACACTTATTTTGTAGCATTACTTATTTATAGCATTTATTTATATTTATAGCATCCCATTAATCCAGCCATCCAGATATACCTAATAATTCACTTTTTTTAGTCTACATCTGTAAATTTTGTAATTACTGTACATAGCACTGACTCTTGCACTTTCTGCTTATTTGCACTTCTGGTGAGATGCCAAACCTCATTTCGTTACTCTATACTTGTATATGTGTAATGACAATAAAGTTGAATCTCAATCTCATCTCATCTCATATAAACAGCAGCTAGAAATGTTCTCCAGAGGGACACTTAATACTTTTAGACAGTGAGGACATATCAAATGTCGTGACTGCACAACAATAAACTCCTCCTCTAATATTTAAGAAAGATGAAAATCATTTTATATCACACATTCAGAGAAAAATGGCATCTCTCTAACTTTTTCACTTCATCTTAACTCACCTTTTAATAACAGGACGAGGGCGGGACTTCCTGTCTCCCTGTTCTATCGGCCCCAGCTCAGCCTTGTCCAGCAGGATCATCTTCTGCTTGAGGTCCCTGAATCTTTGCAGCTCCTCCTCCTCGTCCACAGACTCCTCCTGATCCTCCACACTTGACCCCATCAGCTCGGACAGCTGGAGCTTCTCCACCAGCGGAAGCTCCACGACCGACACATCCACTGCACCTACAAGTTTAACATGTTTCATTAAACGAAGGGAGCAGCCAGTTCTGGAAAGAATCCCTGCTGTTTAAAGCTGCTATAGCTGCAGCCCCTCATGATAACAGGCTATCAATGCAGCTCTTTACAAAGAGCAGAGAAGACATGGCCTCATCCTAACAGCTGTACTCATATCAATATCAGAATCACAAATGCCTCCAACACAGCCTCAACTGCAGAATCTGTAACTATGCACAGATTTGATACATACACTTTCAAAAAGATCCTTCATTATTTGAATCTTTTAATCAGAAGGCTGTGCAGCAATTGAGGATGCTTTCTGGCTGCCTCCAGAAACTTCTGTTTTAATGCAACACAGACAATTGTTAGGAAAGCTATTGCCCAATGATAATTGATAACAACAAGCAGAGAGTGTATTTGAATTCAGAGCTCCAGTATTGAAGTAGAAAGTAGAAGTTTAGTCCTATAGTGGCTCCTTTCCTGCTCTTTATTCCCCACTCTCTCTCTCCCTCTCCCTGATTTCTGACTCTGTCCACTGTCTTTTCTCTGAAATAAAGGCACCAAAAGCCCAAAGATAAATCATATATAAAGTTTTAAAAAACAGTCAGTGTCTCTCTAAAGCTTAGGTGGCTGCAGTGTTTTTAGAAGAACTGCTTTATCCGAGCTGGTGTGGATGTTTGCTCCACTTTTCATGGTCAGGATTCCTTTTGTGTTTTTCGCTTACAAAGTTTTTACTAAACACATCTCCACACACACACACACACACACACACACACACACACACACACACACACACACACACACAGGTGCAATAATCATCACACATCAACAGTGCAATAAATTCATAGGGACACATTTTTCTCAAGTGCACGTTACTTTTCACTGTTCAGTGCAACTCTCTCTGCAGGGCTTCAGTATCCAGTTTCTCTCTTTCAAACGGCATGTAGTTCCTGTGGATGTCTAAATGTTGTGCACATGCACAGGAAGGTCAAGCTACTCTTCTTTCATTGTACATTATATTGTATAAAGACAATCAAGGGTTTCTATTGTATTCTATCCACTGTGGTCTCCTCTTCTCAAAAACAAACAGACCCGAGATTTAGTAAATATTTACATAAAAATCAGTATTTATCTGACACTGAATCAGCGGACAGGAGCGAGACAGATGTGCTGGAAACATCTCTTACTCACAGAATTGTTATGTATATTTTTATTTATTACCGTTTCCTTCCTGTCATACTTGAGAATGAACTCAAGTTGTTGACATCTGTTCTCTGTTTGCATTTGTTTTACAAAAAGTTTAACCTTAGCGTGGATATAAGACAACAAAAGCCATTACATCACAGCCAGTCAGGGTTTTCAGTTTGTCTGTTCAGACTCATGCAGAGGTATCTGATAGTGAGCTGGTGAAGGCCAATCGAGTTATGAGGCAGGAAAAGCCGTACCGGACATCTCTCAGACTTTGATCTCCTCCAAGAGAGCATGATGTTGCAGAGTGTTAACCAGCAACCTTGAACTCATTATCTAGAAAGTATGAGGGTGGATAAAACAATTACAATAAGTCCTTCATGTTATTGCAGCCTAAAAGGCAGATCACGATGCAGAATGTCGATTAATGGTGTGTTTAGAAAAACTTTGACTCTGAGTGGATCTATTGAAAGGAGATTTCCCCCTGGAGACGGGAGCCCTGTCTTTCTGAATAACCTTGTATTTGGGGAGATAAACACAGTGATTGAGGGGTGTGATGGGCTCGTTGTGCAGCAGCAGCCTCTCCTGTGGGGGGCCGTCTCGGGCTGCTCACAGTGATTACCTCCAGACAGAGCTCGGAAACACAGCGCTCCCCGTTCAGAGCCCACAGGTTATCGATCATTTTCATCTGGCTAAAAATATTCCAGGGAGGAGGGGTGGTGGGAGCAGTCAGCCGACTGTCACGCGCCGTCTCCAAGGCAACAGAAGTCACACCAGTAAAGTGGTACCAGGGCAAGGAGCTATTTTTGTGACCAGCGCGTCCTAGCTTTGACTAAAAGAGCAGATGGCTGGGATGCACGTGCACACTGAACACCTCGCTGCTGCATTGTTCAGAGTTAAGGTGCCTTTGACTCACCTGGAGGAGTCTTCGTCAGACATGACCTCAGGTACTGCAGGATGCAATAGACCCCCTGGTTCACGATGTCCTGCGGGGGGAAAGTGATGGGGCAGGACCTCAGGTTCAAGCCTGTTAGGGTGATCACACGACCTGGAATGAGGGCATTTCAAAAAAAATAATCTTAGAACTGTGTTTACAGGTCACAGTTTCTACATTCATCCAGAATTTATTTACAATGAATACATCAGAAATATATCTTAAAGCTGTGTCTTTTAAGTAATTTTTAGAGTAAAAATGTAATTCAAGTGTATTTGAACTTGGTCCCTTTAACAAAATATTTTAGGGCCTATTTTTGATTCAGCCACAAGCTGCAAAAAGTGCAACTACGGCTGTAACTTAACCCTTTGGGGTAGATTCACCCAATTAAAGTACAACTAAGTATATTTCTTGTTTTTGTCTCTGACAACATTACAGAAAAGATCCTTACAGAATTTGACCTTTTCAATGAGGAGGCAGATAATTCTTTTAATCAGAAAAACCTGTTACATCACTCACATCATAGACACCAGACTCCTTTGATCAGAAGGATTATTTCACCATGCAACCAAGAGGCAACCTTAACTCAGGCTTCATCCATTAGTATTTACAGTCTATGGCACAGAACACAGGAGTTGATCATCTAATGATGCCTTAATGACTTACCTTAATGATTATGTTTCTTTCAGTGTCAAGTGGGTTACTTCGATGTTTTAAATGGTTAGTACGGATTAGGCACACTTTATTTATAACACGCATTAACACACAAAAAAAAAAACGGATTGAGCAGTAGACAAGCTACTCCAAAAATCTGAAAGGTAAAATGATTGTTTTTATCATAGACATCTGGTGTCTTTGAAGAGAGTGCTACAACAGCTGTGTCTGGTTAAAATAATCTTCTTCATTTAAACAAAACAGTCTTTCTCTGTAGGGATTCCTTTCTGTAATGGTGTCAGACACCTTAAATAACAATCTGAGCCTGTCAATGACAAAAACAACAACTTCTAGTGGACAGACTTTGATTAGGTGTATTTGTGCACAACGATTTGCATTAAAGCGTTTTTCATGGCTGCAGGCAAAAGCAATATTCAAGAATAATTCAAAAACATGTGCACCTATAATTCACTCAATCACTTAGACATGTAAAATAGGAGCCAGGTTAGAAAATATTTGATCCTCTTTTTAAGGCGATTCATGCAAGCTACAGATCTTGTATCAACCACTAGGAGGATTGCTGAACTCCAGTGAGGCTGATTGAGGCTGATGAAACGGACAGACGGCTTGTTATTATTACACAGAACAGAGACATGGTTTGCAGGTAAAGATGAGCTCAACTTACCCAACTCTGCTGGAAGTTCTGAGATGGAATTTCCTTCCAGAAGTAGAGTTTTCAGACATCTGCATGAGTGAAATTAGAGAATATGAGATGATTGACTCTGACCGGGTTCAATGAGGAAAATGGGAACACGACAAAAATGTACAAAATATGCCCTAATCAAAAAGAAATCTTATTTTTCCACTCTTGGGAATCATGCATTCAGTTTTTCTCCATACAAAAGTACTCTGAGATATAAAAATGGGAATCTAAAAATGTTCTGAAATGTGACATTTAGAAGAACGAATGTACTGTACTCCCATGGTAGCCGAGGGGCTTGGAATCAATCAGCATAAATTTCAAAGAGCGGTTGCATAAGGAGCCTACCTGTGCGAGCCAATTTCAGCGGGGAGCGATTCAATTTGGTTATTTCTGAGATCCAGCCACCGCAGGTTGGGCAGGCTGATGAACAATGAACCTGGGACGTGGGTTATCTGGTTCCCTTCAAGGTATAAACACTGAGGATGATAAAATGAGCCGTTAGAATAATGGATAATGCAGAAGAAAAAAAATTCCACTGACATTTTAAAATAGTTTTCCCTAATGTTACAGCTTTATAAGCACTGTAGTGTTTCTATTGTTATGAGCAGAGTTGGTGAATACACAGTGGAGTCCAAACTGACCTTTAGTTTGCTATCTTTCAGAATACTGTCTGTGATGTGTTTCAGGTTAGTTCTGCTCAGATCCAACATCACTGCTGGATAATACTCGGGGAGCTCCTGGGGCTCAGCATCCTCTGGTGTCATATGGGGGCTCTGGGGTTTGACAAGACTGTTCCCAAAGACAAAGCTCAGCTGCAGGTCAGACACCACCTCCTCCTGATCCTCCTCCCTCTTCTGCTCCCTTTTCCTCTCTGCGGAGGTCATTGTTGAATTGATACTGAGATATATACTGCGCACTGTTGACTGAAAATTCAAAATAATAATAATGTAAACACCACATCCGGTGGACAAGTTTAGTTTGACAGATTGATAATATTTATTTCTTATTTAGTACCACAACACAAATAATTATAACGTAACTTTACATTAACACTTAACAAATCTCATAAAGGGAGAAAAACATTACAATAACAAAATAAATTAGAATATAAGAATATAACAAAATACTTCAGCATCCTCTAAAATCCTCCCAAATAATATATCCATATGGTATTGGCTTTAAATTAATATAGGCTATATTATAAAGATAATTAATATGAATAATAATTAAAACACCAAGCAGAGGTGTTTTATTCTGAAAAGCATGAATCGTGACGTTTATATACACGTTTCACAAGTTTGTTAGCTTAGCTTAAATTAGCAAAAGTTTTTCCACATCAGCGACACTTTTAGCTTACCCAGATCGTTTAGGAACAAACTCACAACACGTCAACGCGACTTTATGTACTATAAATTGTTAACGGAACGAATAAATACATAAGAGAAATGTCATGCTAACCTTTAGCCGCTTGAGTTCGACTATTTATGTAATAATTTTTACAGTCTATGGTTTGACGCCGTAACCATGACAACGTAACCAGGACAACACCAACTACGGCAAAAATACGGGGTCAAACAAAGTGAGCTGCGCCCATAGTGAACTCCTCTGATTCTTGTAAAGAATAATTTAAGATGTAGCCTAAGCATTTAAAAATTAAAAAGTGTTTTCAAGTTCATACAGGAGCAGGCAAAGCTGGTGAAGACAAAGTGTTAAATGCCTGGCTGTCCCCCAAACCACCCCCACCCCGTCAGTGAATTGGTACCGCCCACCCATCTCCAAATGAGGTTCATTAAACTGGAACACAGCACCGGGTTTCTGCCGGTGACGTCTGATGAAGCTTCCCGGTTTGTGCTCATCCATCCCGGCTGCTCCTGCAGAGAGGCTGCCTGCTCCTCGTGGTTTGATATGCATGACAGTCTGCAGACACAGAGCTACGTCGGCTTCAGTCACTGGCCAGCAAACTGTCACACTACTCTCACAGGTGTCAAGACAGGTAGAACATTAACAAGGGATTTCCGGTTACCCCTTTCAGTATAAAAGTCCTGGTACAAAGTGTATAGCCCTATATAAGTACATTTCCTCAAACTAACACTCCAACCACTACAACTTCCGCCGTTTTTATGAATAATTGTATACGTGACAATAATGTCGTTATATCATCAAAAATGATTTAGGCTAAACTTATAAATGGGTAGCAAGCATACTAGAATTTGAAACTTGAAAAAAGTCCAAACAATATTGACACCTGTTTTGATACTACACCCAATTTTGGGTAATACCTTGTTTTTAATATCTAAAATCACAGCAAAATGTCTCCAGTTGTGCCCAAAAATAAATTAAAATCTTTAAATTTTAAACAGCAAAATAACACAGTATTAGACTACTTATCTTACATACAGTAGCCTACAGGCTATGTTGATATAACTGATTATATAATATGAAGCAAAACTTAGGAAAGACTTACATTTTCTTTCTATGTCTGTTCAACTTCATGTAGTCTACAATATAATGTTACATATAGGATTTTCATTGTGAAGCCCTGCAGAAACTATTTGTGGTACTTGATCAAAGTGAGATATAATAAGGCATCTTGCAATCACTGTCCAAATTGAAAACAACATCTAACTTTACAAAATCTAAATCATATGGTACAACTGTTGTGTCATTGTATAAATAACAGGCAAGGCAGGCAACTGCTCAGGCCCCGGGCTAGTAGGGGGCCCCCAAAGACCGACTAACTTTTGGCTTAAATCAAGCAGCAATCTCTGGTGTTGCAGATGCTGAAGTACAAAATCCTGCAGTTCCTCGAGTGCCCACTAGAGTCTGGCTGCTGAAGCACAGGAAGTCACATACACACCCATTCTAAAAAGCCTGTTTTTACAGCAGAGATTAACATGTTTACAGCCTGGTTCAAAAAAACAAATAGGTGTGATTAGCTCATGTCTCGATCGACACACACTGTAACGGGGGTGAATGTTTTGATGACTCATCAGTTTTGATTTGATGAAGGATAAGAGTTATTCACAATAAGGCGTGTAGCTGACATGATTGACAGGTGGGCGCGGTGTAACGGTTTGTCAGGAGTCTTAAAACCCGCCTCAGCTCCAGCTCTCAGCCTGTCGTTAGGTTGATTGAAAGTTAGACTGAGGCAGCATTTCCAGCATGGAGACCGAAGATTTACCTAGGACTCTTGAATCGCAAGTGATTGGTTAGCATTATTTATGACGCAGACTTCAGTTCCTGCTCATTTTGCCGCGCCTCATCTGTGGGCTTTTATTTCTAAGGCGCACTTCCGGTTTTCCTCCCCGGTGACTGCGTGTAGCTTTACACAGCTCCGACTCTCAGACTGACAAACACAAGTCTCTCGGTTGTACTGGCAGGCTACGGAAGACAACTGAACACCAGCAGTGCCGAGTGATTACATTTACCTCCAAGTGTCACAACCCGAGCAGCATTTCCTTTACTTTGCACCGCTCTCCATCTCAAATGGCTTAGGAAGAGTCTTACACTCCCGGGGAGAGTAAATAACGGGGGGGAAAAAAAGGGGGAATAACGGAGACGGTCTGGGTGAAATGCACGGTTATGATTTCTGTTTTTTGATAAGGGTGTCCAACACAGAGCTGTAGTTTCTCTTCAAGAGGCGAGGAATGCAATCTGAGCATCAATGTTTCACTGGGGCAAGTGGAAGAAGAGGATGGGAGCCAACAGTTCTTCAAAGAGACCCGTGTTCGACGAGAAGGAGGATGGTAAGTCCCCACTGCAAAAAAAAAACCCACTATACTTCAGAAGTTCAGCTCTGACTTACAGCTGTGTTGTTGGGTGGCAACACTGAATGTGTGATGTCATGTTAGCGCCAGTCTGTTGGCTGTAATACCGACATGGAGTTCATGCTTAGTTGTCAAAGTTGTTGGCCAGCAAGAGGAAGGAGCCTTCACCATGTTGACAGAGCAACACTTCAGCGCTTGTTTTTGTGCCTGGAAGTGTTGCTCTACTTGGTCAAGATAAAAGAAGCGAGCTTTCATAAATAACGCCTCCAAAGTGACTCTAGTTTGAGCAGTAATAAGTCCATGTGTAGATTAAGGTTGTCAACCTTTGTGATAGCATGTGTTTTCAAATGACACTCCTTAGTTTCTTGGATTATCAGCTTCAGAGCTTCAGTCATGTGTTCAACCTGGAGCTGCTGCAAGAGTATTATTACTAGTGTTCATTAAGATTTGAGTATCCCCTGTTTTAAGGGACAACTGAAGACAATGTCCACATTGCACAAATAGTTCCCAAGGTATTTGTGCAATTTAGACAGTGTGCAGGAGTTTGCCTGCTAGTTTTGTAATTACAAATAAATGAAGCAGCATTGGGGGCCATACAGGGCTGTATGATGTTGAGATATATCCTGGCATCTTTTCCTTCTGCGATATGAAAAATAGAGACAATCAATCAAGCGCAGTCTGCTTTTAAAGCACACATAAAGCCTGCATGGAGAGACAATTGTAAGATATGTGATGTTCTGTATTTTGATAACAAAATGAAGTACGGTTAGTAAACAAACTCTAAAGAGTAGCCTAGATATTAGCCTTTCTATCACTCCATTTTTATTTCCATCAGCTGTTTGTTCATGTGTTACACAAAGCTTGTGTTCTCATCATGTCCCCCCTGAAGCCAGAAAAGCTTTTTAGTGGCTTTGACAACACTGAAAAGAAAAAATCCTGCACACTACTCATGCTCGACATCACCATTATATTAGAAAAACATCTCCACGTTTCGCTCTTGACAAAGGTTCAGAGGGATCGAAACGTTGTGATTTTTTTCTAATTAAATGGTGATGCTGAGTAAGAGAAGTGTGCAGGATTTATTCACGTCAGTGTGACAGTTTTATGTCCTACGCACCTTGTTCACGAGAGAGTTGGATGCGTGAACACCTCCTTAAAAACATGGTGGGGGTTTTAAACATTGATTTGACATCATTAGTCTGAGGGGAGCTGATAGTTAGAGCTTCATCTGACTGCATGAACACGTTGTTGAAGCTCAGGCATGACACCTGCATGGCTCTCAATCAAACAGGTGAAATGTGCACAGTGAGAAATAACCACGTCTTTAAAAAGAACGTGTTTTTATCTAGTGCGATAAATCTGTGTGATGTGTGTGCTGTGAAAGCTCAGATTGTAATGTAGTGTGCAGCCCTACAGTGCCTATAGGACTTGTATTTTCTGTTGTGGTGGTATTTAAACATTTATCTATATTGTTTGATTTGAACTCGCATTGCATCAAAAGTGCTGTGACATCCCTACAGTATGTGTAGATAAAATTCTCATACTACAAAAACCTGCAGGATTACCCCTCCGTCACACACGGCACAGATATCTGCTGTGAGAAAGAAACCGCTCATGCCCGACTGAACCCTTTGAAATGTGAACCTATTTGAAGGCAGATATTTAATTGCGTAATTAGGACAAGATTAGTGTCATGCATGGAAGTAATGTTAATTCATAATATCTTGTCAGTGTACGGGGTATGAGACTGTTGGAAGCGGACTCATTAAGCTCTGTGATAGACCACAGAGCGATCGTTAATGTGACGGCCAAGTTACAGAGAAAACTTCAGCAAAAACCAGGTCATTTCACTGCAGGCAAGTGGTCATATGACTCCTCTGTGTGTGTGTGTGTGTGTGTGTGTGTGTGTGTGTGTGTGTGTGTGTGTGTGTGTGTGTGTGTGTGTGTGTGTGTGTGTGTGTGTGTGTGTGTGTGTGTGTGTGTGTGTGTGTGTGTGTGTGTGTGTGTGTGTGTGTGTGTGTGTGTTCATTACTGGATCCAAGTGGAATCGATAAAGGGTTATTCTGGTATTTTTCCCTTCGTTGTTTTCATCACTGGCTTAGATTGTTGTTCTGGTCTTCTGTAATGTTTTCACAGTAATCCTCGGCTGTAAATGAGCCGGATCAAAGTATCTCCACTCCATGTGTTGTTTGTTTAAACCCGGGGTCCTATTCACATATTTTGGCCAGAATAACTAATAAATACAAAATGAAAGTTTGAATTGCTCCAGTAGATTTCCTCAACTAGCCTTAAAGCGGGCTGTGATCCTGAGCAGAGAGTACATCCACTAAAAGTTGTTCTTGTCCCTGATAGGCTCAGATTGTTTTTCTCAGAGTCTGACAACATTACAGAAACAATCTCTACATTTAGAGAGCTTTTTGTTTCAGAAGAAGAAGATACTGTACTGAGATAAAGACGTCACATTCCTCTCTTTGTAGCCTTCATTAAAAAAAAAAAACACTAATTGTACCTAACAGGTCACAGAAGCTGCAGGTCTCCCGCTGCCACACACACACACACACACACACACACACACACACACACACACACACACACACACACACACACACACACACACACACACACTAAACTCCTGAACATGTTCTCAATTTTTCAGGAGGAGCTGCATGTGTGAACGTGAATAGACGTATTTTCACTCAAACTTTACCCAGAACTTTTCCTGCAAGCCCCCCTAGTAAATGTCACATGGGAAGTCGGGCTGATGTGAGAAAGCTGCAGGAATTCTTCAGGAATAGTGGGAGGGGAGGGAGTGACGTTTATGTCCTGCAATAAGCCCACCTCTATAGACTGTGTGTTAGCATATGGTGCGATCTCCGTTCATGTAATGAAATCGCTTCATTGTGTTTTCTGTTCTTTTCTTTTGTTGATATTCTGAATGTGTCAAACTACACGTACCAAAATAGTTGTCATCATAGCGTCTGACTCAGTGGCTTCATCTGCCACTTCTGAGTTGTTCTTTTTTTCTTATATTTATTCTTTTTTATGTTTCTACAATTTTTGTTTTGGGATTTTTATGCGTTCATCAGAACGACGGGACAGTGGATAGAGTCGTAAATCAGGGAGGGAGAGCGTGAGGAATGACATGCGGTAAAGGAGCCACAGGTTGGATTTGAACCTGGGTTGTCCGCTTTGAGGACTACAGCCTCGGTACATGGGGCGAGCAAATCAACTACGAGGCCACCTGCACACCGGTGATGTTCTTTCTGCCTCATGTCTCGCCTCCTGAGACCCAAACCCCTCTGCTCCTACACAAGGTGAGAACAAGCAACTCAGGAAGGTTTCTGGGGCAGTCTAGAAATGTTCTAGCAGCTTTAGTTTGTTCGTATTGTTATGTGACATTTGAAAAGTTTGCTTTGCCTGGATGCAGGAAATTCATTGCAGCCATTAAATCCTTTTTTTTTCCACAGCTGTATGCTGAAGCAGCTTCCCCGAACAACTCGCCGTACCTTTTAGACAGTTAGTCCCCTCATTACGATAATATAGAGCCAGGGATTACAGCGTTCTCTTTACTACCTCCTAGAAAAGGGTGCAGCTGTAATTCAGATTTCTATCAAGGGGAGAGGTTGTTGGATCGATCAGGAGCGGCCCCTTCAGACCCCTTAAGTACTTCTCTTCTCTCAGCCTTGCAGCAGATGATCACGGTGGTTAAGAGAGATGTTTTCGGGGGCCGGCGCTGATCACAGTTCAGTTTGTGATGCGGCTCTGTGTGATTAAAGGAGAAGCCTTGAGCTCTGCAGGGCGGAACCTCTCAAGGCTGAGAGGATGTTTCTGGAGAGGGAGAGAGAGGGAGTCTACCGTCTTTATTACCAGACAGAAGTCAGTGTCCAAACCCGTCCATCATCAATTTGAGACAGGTGCCACTTACCTATGACCCACCGAACACTGTCCAAAAGACCTTCTGAGTCCATTTCCATCTGCTGTGTCAGGAGTCATGTGGTTACATCGACACCGTAATGATCATTCCCTCTATCATGATGCACGCACGCATACGGCCAAATGTGCCTTTGATTTTATTATTGGATGTTTCTGTTGAAGGGACGTACTAATGGAGAGTTCTTTTGTGCAGCTGAAGAGAACTGAAGGTACGGAGTAAATGGAAGAAGGTCACATATGCATTTCAAAGTGAATTCAGCTATTTTTAATCCTGGGACCTACAGAGCTCAAGAGTGATGTTCACATACCAAAATCACGTTGATTTTCTCCATGTCCGATTTGATTATTAGCCATGATGTCATAACCATCACAGGTAGACTGACCACGAGCTTCCCGAGTGAGAAGCGATGGTTTATGCTCCTGTAGGAGACACGAGTTCTGATATCAACCTCGTTTGAAGAACAACATGGTTTATTCACGTTATCTGGAAAAAGAACTACACTACCCACCATCATAGTGTCACAGCTACATCTCTGATTGGTGGAGCTCGCTGTTACCATGGCAATGTTTCCCACCCCTTAGTGCTGTATGTGAACCGATAGTTAGCTAGCAGGCGAGCTAGTTAGGTAGCTAACAGGAAATGTACTAATAATCTTGTTCTGATGCAGTGAATGTAACAGTCAATAAACACGATAACAACGACTTAAGTTACTTTTAAGAAGAGGTGTCATTTGCAATGGATTGTGGGATGTGTAGTTCCTTGACTCAGGAAGAAAAACATGCACACAGTCTTGTACCTTTGTGGTTTTCTCAGTTTTTTAATGCCGTTTTTGCACCAAATCAAATGTTTAATAGTCACGAGTAGTGGGGTAGCTGGTTGTCATTTACATATTTTGAAGCCTACCTGAAGAAAAGGTAGAAAAAAGTTTTTAGGAATTGCTCCTGTAGATTTCTTCAGCCTGCAGCAGTAAAGCAGGCTGTAATGGCTGCAGCATAGTCTCCCTCATAGCTCCCTGAATTAAAGTCCGTCCACTAGAAGTTGTTGTTGTTGTACCTGACAGGCTCATGGTTGTTATCCTCATTGTGTGACAACATTACAGAAAGGATCCCTGCAGAGATAAACCTTTATGTTCAAGATAAAAAATGATTACTTTTAAAGCAGAAACAGCGGTTACATCACGCTGTACAAGGACACCAGAGTCCATCCGCAAAAACAGTCATTTAACCTTGCAGAAGACAGAAGGTGCACAACTATCATCGCCTCAAACAGTTCAATTCAGTTCAATTTAATTTATTTTTGTATAGCGTCAACTCATAACAAGTGTTATCTCAAGACAGTTGAGAAAAGCAGGTAAAATACCTTACTCTTTGTTATGTTACAAAGACCCGGCCTATCCATCATGAGCTGTCCATCAACAATCAGAGAGAGAGAGAGAGAGAGAGAGAGAGAGAGAGAGAGAGAGAGAGAGAGAGAGAGAGAGAGAGAGAGAGAGAGAGAGAGAGAGAGAGAGAGAGAGAGAGAGAGAGAGAGAGAGAGAGAGAGAGAGAGAGAGAGAGAGAGAGAGAGAGAGAGAGAGAGAGAGAGAGAGATTAACAGAAGAGCCTCAGACTCCAAGCTTTCCTAAATACCTGAATTCCTTTTGAACGTGAGTCTTTTTCCTCGTGAAGCGCGCCGTCTGCACAGTAACTGGTGTTTGTGAAGCAGCTGCTTCTCGTTCTCGCTGTTCGTCTTTAAAAGAGCTGCACGGCTCTGACATAAGTCTGACTGTGTGGATGCTGACTTTGACTCAGGATGTCTCTTAGAAACAGAATCTGTTGGCTTCTTGGAGACCAGCATATGGCTGACATTAGGCAGTAATATTAGAGCAGCGTTTGGCTGAAAAGGCTGCAAACATAATCAAGCGGTCAGGTTGATGTCCATGCGTAGCTGCCAGAAGGGCTTTTCTGGCAGCTACTTTGATTACCAAGGGAGGGCTGTGGAATTGATTGAGGTGCACATCCTGCTAGTTTCTGCTCTGCTTTTCTCGCTGAAACACTTTGACAACAGAGCAGAGGATGAGAAATTAGTTTGAGATAAATGACGGTTAAGCTGCTCCGGTCTGTCGGACACTTTGTCTTTTGTCTTCATTTTGGAAACGTCCCTTCTTTCCCTCTTTGGCTGCTGAATCAGTGAGCAGCTCTTTAAATTTTCAGACGCTCTGGTCTCTCTCCGGGCCGGGCAGAGGAGCTTCATGTAGGCCGTTTGTCACAGTGAAGTCGCATAAATAAGCAGTGAAAGGTAAAATGTCAACAGTGAAGACAGAAGACGCCGAGGAGAGTGCAGAAAAAACCTCAGAGAACCAGGTCATAACTTCAGAACTGGGCCATCAACCGGTTCACATTAAGGCTGTCCACATATTTTGAAATACCAGGGGATTTATAACGAAACAACCTCCGTTATTTCCATGATGGATAGTATCCTAAAGTAGTGAAACTTTTAGAAAAACGACAGATCTTCATTCTGAAGTGAGAGGATTTAAAGGGTTAAAGTCTACATGCCTGTGCTGGTCACACGTTGCTCCGGTCCAGTGGTTATATTTCTGTCTAACTTGACATAGCACACACACATTTAATCTCCATTCTCTCGATCAAAACACACACAAACCGTGCTGCTCCTATGAGATACGATCCGTTCACTGTGCTCATTTACATCCGGGTAGTAGAGCGCTCTGATGGTATGGCGGCCGTTAACAGGAGCTACAGCTACAGCTCTACAGCCCTAAATCACAGTTTAGACCTGAGCAATCGACTGGTTTTAAAGCCCCGAGATGAGACAAATATTGATTGATTGAGAGAACTTTAGTGATAGACAAAGTCTGAATTAGTCTCGCATCACAGCGACTCCATTTGCAAAACAAAAATGAAAGACAAGATACAAAAATACAAACATTTAACACTTTTTAAACACCAAACTAATATCCAGAGGCCGCCACTCTTTGCTCTGGGATCCAGCTCCATATTCAATGTTAGGATTGCCAGGTGTACAAAGAATGCTTCAGTGTGATCTTGTTTAAACATTGATCATAACAGTTCTTATTCTGCGTTCAGAGCGTGATGAGGGTCAGAGATGAGGCTGTTAGTGAGCTTGAACATGATTTTATTTCAGGCTGGTTCATAGAGTCTCTGCGGTGGGAAGTCTACAATCCTATCTGGTGGAGCAGTTTAGACTTAGTGGACAGAGACATGTACTGTGTGGTGTTAAAATACTACAGGACTCTCAGAATCACAGGAGTTAAAAACAACAAGAAACAAAACCTTTATATTCTATAATAACGAATGTAACAAACAAATCAATCTGATGCCGACTTTAATTGTTTCAATGGCTAATCATGTTTGCATCAATGAGGAAAAGTTCTAAGATTGTGTAAAT
Source organism: Labrus bergylta (assembly GCF_963930695.1). Classification (NCBI taxonomy): domain Eukaryota; kingdom Metazoa; phylum Chordata; class Actinopteri; order Labriformes; family Labridae; genus Labrus; species Labrus bergylta. The sequence goes on from NC_089204.1 coordinate 6,303,833, forward strand.
TGGGACATTTTTTCCATTTACACAGCAAGGCAAGGCAGGTTTATTCATTTAGCACGTTTCAGCAACAAGGCGATTCAAAGTGCTGCACACATGACGACTGAAAATACATGAATGGAGAGACAAACCGAAAGTTGTGACGCTGGTCAAGCACCGTGATTAAGAGAGAAGAAGAAGTTTGAAGCTGTTTGAGAGTGGACGGTTTAAAAAGCTGAAAAATTCAACGAATAGTATCTGATACGTTAAACCACAGAATGGCGTTCTAGTGCCAAACATAGAACGTCATTCTGTGGGAAACAGCGTGATAACAAAATGTTTGAAAATCTTCTGTGTGTTGAATGTGTTTTTGTCTTAAATATCACTACGTCGACATGTTCCTCTTCAAGCTACTTCAGATCTGTGTGATGCCCTGAAAAGACTTTATAACTGTAAAAGTTTCTTGTGATTGAATGAATCCAACGGAAACAAAGAAATGATTCTTTTTAAAATATATTCACTGTGTAGAACTGTGAACACGCTGAGAGCCGACTGGCTGCGTTTGGACTCTGTGTAGTTTAACTGAAGACAAAGCAGCACTTCATGCTCTCCAGTCCTCGTGAACTTTTTGTCTCTTAGTGAAAGCTGCACTTGTTGTGGATGTGTTACAGTATTCAGGAGAGAGAGAGAGAAGATCTGACAGACGCCTGCTTGAAATGAAGCATGGACTCTTTGTTCTCCAAAGTCTTCAGGATGTGTGTGATGCAGACGATGCTCTTCATTATGTCGTCGGCTAAACTGTTGTATGCATTTGATCATCCTGGTTACGCTGAAGGCAAATGTCTTCTTCCATGGACAGTAAACTTGTATGTCTCTGTGTGTTTGAGTGTCTGAGTGTGTGTGTGTGTGTGACTGTTTGCTGTCAGTAGCCGTGTGTGTGTGAGCAGATTTGGTTGAGGATAAAGATAGATGCAGAGCGAGATGGCTGATTACTCGCGCTGAATACTGAGGCTCTCTCTTTCTTTCATCTCCGCTCCAGACTCTCACTTTCTCTCTTCATTCTGCTCAGATTCTGCCTGCAGATACTCGGCACTCACGCTTCAGCAGAGGGGACGCTATAATTGGCCTCAGCAGCAACACAATGGGAGGGGAATACTCTCTGCTCGTTTTGTTGTACCTCTGGTTTCCGTGCGTAAACGGATTGTTAAGTATTTCACAGTTTAAAGGCATCCCAAACGTCTGAAAATCAGACCCGTTAATATGTCTGTTTGTGCACCAGTGCAGTTCCATCATTTATTAGCATAGAACAGTGATCCAGAAGTTTGAGCTGCAGCCCCCTAGTGGGCCGTGAAGGTACTGCAAGTTAGCCACAAGCAAGAATTTATGCTGATTAAATTCAAGTTTAATTTCATATTTAAAAGTGTTTTAATGACATGTATTTTGTCATTTTTCAGATTGTTCACCGTTATCAGTTTGAATGGGCACAATAAGGATTCTGTGTTGTTCTTCTCTTCTATTATTTTTTTGTTTGCACTTTACCTCAAACTCTCCACAGGCCCTTTAGAGCGATGGATAAATATACTGTTGACCATAGATCTGATGCTCTTTGCCTTGGGAAATTAAAGAGTGTAAGTGACTATGGGAGCTTCTAACAGATCAAACACAAGTGCTCACTTTAGCCTCCTTTCAGCAGCCGTACAGAAAGTTCAATATTAGCTCTGTGGTCTAACGCTTCTCCAAAGGAGGAAAATGTACGACTATACGTTCAGCCGGCATTCCCACTGCTTCAATTACTGAACTCGATTCATGAGCGAGGGGAAGAGATGCCGAGTGGATTCCTGCAGGAAAAACCTGAATGAAAGTGAGAGAACATCCTCGTCCTCCTCCATGTGTCCTAACCCTAACCCTAACCCAGCTCACAGACAACGAGGAGACGAGGAAGACGAGGTGTGTGTGTGTGTGTGTGTGTGTGTGTGTGTGTGTGTGTGTGTGTGTGTGTGTGTGTGTGTGTGTGTGTGTGTGTGTGTGTGTGTGTGTGTGTGTGTGTGTGTGTGTGTGTGTGTGTGTGTGTGTGTGTGTGTGTGTGTGTGTGTGTGTGTGTGTGTGTGTGTGTGTGTGTGTGTGTGTGTCTGTCTGCAGTGTAGTGAAACATTTGTTTAATTTAGCAGGTTCAGACATTTCTTGCCCGTTGAAACCAGAAAAACAGTTTTCTCTGCTTCCCCGCTAATTCTTGAAATGATGAAGCTAACCGTCAATGTCAATAATGTGTTGTTGTGTCTGATGATACAGAGTAAACGTCAAGTCAATTCAAGTTTAGAAAAGGTCAAAGTTGAACCACTTGTAAGTTATGAAGGCAAGGGATTTCAGTCTCTATGATCCTCTACGATTTAGTCTGATAATGAAAGTTTTTTTTCGATCAGATTTGATGTTTTCTGGTCTGGTACTGAGAGATGGAGGTCAGAGGAAGGTGACTCCTCTTCCTCACATTACAAACCATCATATAGTGCATCAGATAACCCCACATCCTCCCTCCAGCTGTGCACATGTGTCTGTCTATATGTGAGCTCACCCAGCGGCGTCTTGTCTGCTCATACCAGAAACAAGGTTACTGAGAGAAAATCAGGTTAAGGCAGGGAGCGCGTCTTCATCTGTGTGCCTGTAAAAACCCGTGTTTACATGAAGCACGTCGCTAATATCCGATTCCTCTCCTCTCACACCAAACATATTCTACAACCACCGGCTTTCGGATTTAATTATTCTGGACACCGGGACGCACCACTGCAAGTTCTAATCTCCCTTTCATCCTGCTGAATAAAGACAAACTTCCTGCGCCCGAGGACGCGACGTGCACACGCTCTCTCACTGTGAGGTGTTCATGCGGCTGAAAATCAGGTTTTCCAGCAGAAATGTCTCTTAATCCCTCACAAGATGAAGCAAGCAGTTTGCAATCACACACACACACACACACACACACACACACACACACACACACACACACACACACACACACACACACACACACACACTTCCATATTCTCACTGTTCAGATCCTCCTCAGTGAATGAATGGGACTGAAATATGACACTATTAAACCTGACAGAAGCTCCGCCTCTCCAGCTGCCAGTTACACCCCCAGGAGGGAGGAGTGTGTGTGCAAACAAACCTGCCTCCTGACGTCCACACACACACACACACACACACACACACACACACACACACACACACAGTGACTCTCACAGGTTGTGTCAGAGTCGATTTTAAAGAAGAAAAGGTGTTATTGGGAGTTTTTCTGTAACCGATTTTTGGCTTGAGGCACCGTGTGAGCAAACACCTGAGCACTGATCTGAATAAACCGCTCAGCTGCTCGTCCTAAATACCTGTGAGGACTAATAGAAGTCAGGTGTATCTGGGCCAGAACACGATGTGTCCTGCCTGTGCTTTCAGATCCGAGCTGCAAAGGGGAAATAAGTAGGCCACAGCGTCCACATCCTCTCACCTGAAACACTCTGAAAGACAGAGTCACACCTGCAGAGCGCTGGCTTCAACACAGAAGTGTTAAAGGGCTTTTTCTCTTCATTTCTCTGAAATTAAACTTGTTTCTCTACGTCCAAAGTACAAATATGTAAAATAATGATGGTCATGTTTAAAATAGCTCCTTTAAATTTGGATGGGAGATGTTATCGTAAATAATTTGCAGCGTCCCGCTGAAGCTCGCTCTGCACTTTTGTGTTTTTGTGTTCACATGAGGACAGCTGGAGCTGGAAGTGAGGATGCATTATTCAACCCTGTGTGTACTTTTCACCTCTGAGCGGCTGGAAATAAGACAGCTTTTCTTCTTTTGACCTCAGCTGTATAGAGCTGGACTGCACAGGACTTTATCTAAACCATCACAGTTCTTGGTCTTATCTCTTGCAGACTCTTTGTGTCGGCTCCTCCTCCTCCTCCTCTTCCTCCCTCAGGCTCTAAATAGATCCTTAATGTATCCCTCTGTGATCAGTTGAAAGGTTATGCTGGCATTTTGTTCCGTTTCTTCACCGCGATGGGTCACAGCACGGCGCTTTGTGGAACCAGGTCCGGATGAAGATGTAAGAGGAAGGTGGAGGAGTTGGGGTTGTGCTGAGTTGAAGGACATGTTGGAATATCAGAGATTGGGTCGTCTCTGCGTGTGCATTGTGACAACAGCATGAAGGAAGCCTTGTTTAAAAGTTTTAGCCAAGCTTCATAAATCTGTACAATTAAAATCCAGAGAACAACAAGGACTATACAACTTGCGCTTAACAAGATACAAAATATTTCATCATTTTCACCCAATTCTCATCCAGAGAATAATTCAACCTTTTCTGTGAACTAATTCTACACCAATTACCAAATTCAGTGTTTCTTCAAAAGCTGCCTTCTTAACTTTTTCAAACCACGTTTCCCTTAATTATATTTTTTCATCTAGAGGTGTAAGGTACAGTTTATCATCCTGAACCTTGGTACAAGATGTTGGGTAAAGTATTGATAGCCTCGGTGAGTACGCACCATGCACCTTAATATCCTCTTTATGTCTCCTTGCAGAAGCAAAACCTACATTTTAGAGGTCTAGTTTTCCTCAAAAGTTTTCTCAGTGCTCCAGTTTTTGTCTCTGTCAGCTGTAGCATGTCATAAGTCTGCTAAACTGAGGATGGTCCACTCCATAAGGTGGGCATAGTTTTAAACCGGCGCTAACATTGTTGAACTGAAGTTGGGTTCCTCTGTTGAAATTAGGGATCTTCCCAGGCGACTACTTTCCTTATCTGTAAAACAGAAGACTGAATGACTAGTCTAAAAGAGTGCATCCTTAACATCCACGTGCCTGTGATAAATGTGGTTGTGCATCGCTCCAGTCGAAGTTTAATAGTCAGTTTAACCTGACAGACTACATTTTTTTATAAACGTTTTCTAGATATACACTGCTGGACGCGCTGCTCCTATGAGATGTCGTCCGTTTACCGTGCCTGTTTACATCCGGGGTGGTAGAGTCTGGGAGAGAAGGCCCATTACATGCAGCTGCAGCCCTGGCAGGTTGAACTGGCTGCGTTGTAGTTTGAGCACAACATTTGACCAGCATCAATGGCCAACATTATGTGACTTGTTTTGCCCTCGTTATTTTTTGCTCTATCTCTTACAGCGCAACAGATCCTAATTAGGGGAGTCCAACGTTCAGAGTTGAATTCATAAATACTCAATTTAGAATTTTATTATGTGCAGAGAGCAGCAGAGGAAGATGGCACCAGTATTATTCAACAGTTGCTAATTAATTTAGTATGAACGGAAAAAAAGAATTAATTGTTGCAGACACCGAGGGCTGATGATAATGAGGCTCTAATGATCTCGTTTTGAGCTGCAGATTTGAGCTGAAACCAACAAAACCAGAACTGCTGCACTGAAGAATCTGAACGCAGTGCTGCAGGAGGTAACTTCCACGAACACAACCGTCACAACGAATCGTCTGACCCCTGTTATATATACAAAATAAAGAATCTGATAATAATCCAAATAAATCCACAGACAGTCCATTAAGAAGCCTCCGCTTTGTTTTATTAATGATGAACACACAATGTGCCGATGCCGGCCCGGGTGTGTGAATAACAGTGAATTCATTATCCTGATGCAGAGCTGCTGAGGATGATGTGGCTGTAACACACACACACACACACACACACACACACAAACACAAAGGCACACATTGCTATGGCAACCTCAGAAGTTTTCACACGGTCCACATGATGTTTGGTGGTGACAGTGCGGTGCAGGCTGGAGTCCCCGCTGCAGAGCAGAATTATCCTCTGAAGTGTTCTTCGTCTCTGCTCCTCCTCTGCGTCCTGACAGCCTTCAGATGTGGATCCAGCCGCCCCGAGAGATTTCTCCTCGTGTGGAGGTCCAGTTTCAAGGCTCCTCTCTCATTGTCACATACCAGCCTACATGTTTATTATGGTTTACTGACATCTGTGCAGATTTGAACAGCCACACACTCACAAAGTTTAAGACTCGCTTTATTAAAACTGCATTTATAGAAGAAAAGCTGTTTTTAATTTTTATTTCAGTCAGACAACTCACGTTTGTATCGTTTAAAATATTTATGGCAGCAGATTTTATTGTGTTTATTGTGTTTGTCATCTAGGCTCTGACCTCATCACTCCTCACAGTTTGAATTTACATGCAGAAATTTGAGGAGTGATGGGATGATATCTACATTGTGGATGCTGGGGTGGAGGTTGGGGCAGAGAGAGAGAGAGTGCAGTACTGGTGCAGGTCAGAGCTGGGGATGAAGGAGCAGAGGGAGAGACCGGGAATCTTGCAGCTTAAATAGACCGCTAATTGGACGGAGGTGTCAGGTGTGAAATCTGTGCAGCTCGAGTTGACTGCCTGCACTAGCTCGCAGGCGTCGCCTCATTTATTGAAACATTTAAAGTCGTAATCCTTCAGATTTTTTCTTCTGTGGAAACAAAAAGTGAACATTTAACGCAGCGCTTCTCTGAGGACGATCCCTCTTGACTAGAGTTAAGAGTTTGGCTTAATGATCCTGGCTGAGTTGACTGACAGGTGGGAGTGTTGTAGCGGTTTACCAGGAGGTTAAAAGCCCGGTTAAGCTGCACCTCTTTGTCTGTTTCTAGCCTGACTGAAAGTAAGAAGGAGGCAGCATTTCCAATATGGCGTCTGCATCGTTTGGCGTCACAATGCAGCTTCAGAAACAAATGAGTGATGTCACCAAGACTAATAATCCAAACAAATATCTACTTCTAGTGAGCCTGCATGAGGCCCAGTCTTTGTAAAAGTCTAAAACTGAAATGTCTTTGGATGTGAGAGGGTTTCAGACTGTTGTGTGTGGTAGGCAAGGAAAGGAAGGAAGGAAAAATAAGTCAGGTAGCAACAATAAAGAGAAATATGGATAACTGAGGGATAAACCTGTCTGGGGGGTCGTCCACCTGAATGATGGATGCAGAAGTAAACAGTCATGTCCACTCAGATGGATATCAAACACCCAATAAAAGTTTGTCAGCTGTCGAGTTCCTCCCTGATCTGTGCTCTCCATCGGTCCTCTCTGAGTTCAGGTCCATTCTCATTTGGTGTGTAACCTTAGCAACAGGGTTTTCAATAGAGCTTCATCACATTAGTGAGTTACACAAACAGCCACATCAGGCTTTAATGCTGCTTTAATTTTCCAGCAGTGTGACTCCTTTGTGTCATCATGAAAGCCGTCCAGCCGATGCAAATCAAAAAAAAAGAAAAGAAGCTCTCTGAGGGTAATTAATGCACACGCGAGGAGACTCAAAGACGGTGAAACCACATGACAGCGGCCCCGCCGGGAGCGTCCGATCTGCAGGAATTAAATCTAAAGTTGCAGCGGCACACTCTCTGTGCAGATCTGCGTGCTCGCCCAATTATCAGCCGAGGTCCACCGCTGGAAACGTCCCGGCTGTGAAGATGATCAGCTCTGTGCTGCTGCTGCTGAATATTCATCACAAACCACCATTTAGAGTTTGAGTGTACGAGGACAAACTGATGAAGATGACTGCTGCTCAGTGATGATGGTGATTTTTTAATGATGTGTCATTCTGACGTTTCAGACAACAAACGTTTTCCCCTTTGGGACCCGCTACAAATGAAACCAGAGCCGTTTTCACATATGCACTCCTTAAAGTGTGAAGACATTTTTTACAATGCTGTCCCTGAAAACGTCCTGCATTGCCTGTTCACATTTCCCTCACATCTGGGGGGGGGTGGAAGGAGCAACAGAGTCTAACACTGTAACAGTTTTGTTGCTTTTATATCAATGCAACATGTAGTTCCACAGAATCACAATATCAACAAAAGAGAGGATCATACTGGTAAAAAGAAAACAAAAAGAAGCTGTTTCATTATGTTCATGCTGATCAGCTCCCTCCCACTCGCTTGCGGTGAGTTTTAAAACACATCAGCTCACCCCGACTTCAATCCAAAAATGTACCGTACCCACGGAAACTCCAACAATTCCAGGAAGTTTTTCAGTAGTTGTGTATCTGTGTGAAAGCGCGCTCATTCTGTGTAAATTTACATTCAATGTCAAGCTACAAGCTACCATTAAGGTCCTGACGCACCAAGCAGACAGCAAAGAACGAGTGGAGACGAAGGCCGCCTGTGGCATCGCCTCACATCTGGGCCAAAAAGTTGCACATGAACACACCGCAAAGACTACAGCCGACGGCCAACCACCACGTAGGTTCTGCACATGCGTCAGAGGAAATAACTCTCCATGCCAGCAGGGGGCGGTAGTCCGTTGTTATGTTACAAAAAGAGCATTTTCACACCGCTGTCACTCACCACTTGTATTATAGGTCGTCTACTAATGGAGAATAATGTCTGATAAAAAGTTGAAAATGGCGCTGGTGTTGTCAGCTCTTGGTCTTTTAGTGGAAAAAGAAAAGAAGAGGCGGAGGAGACAAATAAGGAGAAACCGCACTAATGGGTGAAAGCGTGGATACTACAGCGACATGCTCAAGGGGCTTTACTGAACCTGTGAGGAGAGCTGGAGAGAAATGAAACCTCCCAACAGCCAATCAGAGAGATTCCTCTCACCGACGGGTAGCGACGGAGCCAGACACACCGCAAAAACTAGGGAGACGACCGCTCACCGACGGTCCAACTAGGACGGCTGACGATCTCCTTGGTGTGTCGGGGCCTTTGGCATGCTAACACAACAATGCAGGCAACATGTAATTGCAGCTGGAGCAGAGGGCGACTTTGCCCGCTGTGAATATGAGTGGAGAGGGGTCGGGGGGTGTGTCGCTTGACAAGAGCGGAGGCTTCAGAACAGCAGTTTGTTTTGGTTTCATGCTGGTGCTCAACGGCGACATCTACTGGATCAAAAAGTCGCACATTCTTCCTTTTAAATAAAATACTACTGATATGCAGACTTTATCCCCAGGACTTTATACAAACACTATTTCTGCATAAAGAGCCTGTTTTTTTTTTAAACTATATTTACTATCAGGACACTTTCTCTCTTTATCGTCATCCTGTGCTTCATGCAGCCTGCTGTGCTGACGCCATGAACATGTGAGTGCTTTCCTGCCATCCTGTAATGAGATCCCATCGATATGGATCTGATTAAAGGTCAAGATCACAAGGGTCTGTAACCGTGCAGCGCTCAGTCTCTGGGATCGTTTGGGAAGCGGAGAGCGCAATCAGTAAATCTTCTGCTTCTCTGCTGCTCGATGGATACAATTGGATGTTTGACATCAAAGGGTGGAGCGAGTCCCAGCAGCAGCTTCGACTACTACAGAGCATGAAATATGACTTACTACTGCGATCAAATATTCAGTAGTCACGTGGGAGAGGAAGCGGCTGTAAAGCAAACTGAGTTTTTCTTTTTTTTCTTTTCAAAGCGGTGCTTTCCGATGATGCGAGTGTCAGCGTGTAGTGTCACTGCTCTCAGACTCTGATTCAGCTGCCAGAGAAAACCGACGCTGTGAGAAAAGTACAGCAGAGCGGGCTTCAAAGCGCCGATGGTTTTTGTGTGTCGGCTCATGTGTTGTGTGTGTGTCTGCAGATGGAGCGCTGTCAGCAGAGTGTGAGGCAGAGCTCGTACAGCCGCTGTAACACGACAGAGGCAGACAGCAGAGGATCGGATTAGAGCAGAGGAGTATTCTCTACAGACAGGACAGGAAGGGATCGATGCTGGGAGGTTTTTTGATCCGGGTCCAGCAGCTCCTCCTCACGGCGGAGCGTCCACTCAGAGGGATCTGATGCGCTCCATGAATCTACATTAACAGTTCACTCTGTGTGTGTGTGTGTGTGTGTGTTCACATGTTTAAAAGGATTCAGTTGAGCCTGACTCATCATGTTTCAATAATCAGCCAGTCGTGCAAACTGAATCACTGAGGCTACCACTTTATAGAAAACAATATTCATAAAGCACGTTATGAAACCATCAGATGGAGCATTGAGGTACCTTTAGTTTCCACAGGATTCGTGTGCGCTGAGTTCCTTCCACGCCGCTCACTCCAGAGGCTGATCACGCCCTCTGTTGTCCATTCTTAGGTTTCCACACAACGCTGCTGTCCATATCCGGCACATGCCAGAAGAGCCACTCTGCTCCGTATACATGCCAAGTCTATTTTTTTTAACAGAGCTCGCTGCAATCACGCGTCAAGCTGATAAGAGCAGAGCGCCTCAGACAGGAAGTCAGACATAAAGCATCAGAACAGGAACCAAATGAACAATAAAATCAAACTCTGGAGGCAAAGTCACCTGTTGTTTTTATGTTCGCTTTGTTCCCGTGTGATCTTGTAGTTCCCTTGTGATCTTGTGAACCCGTTCTTCTAGCTACTCATGGCTGCGCTCCGCTACGCATAAGAAATCCCAGAACCCAGTAGAGTCGGCGATCTGCCGGACAGAGCAAAACCACGGCGGAGACAGAACGCTGCACTCATGAATGCTGTGTGCATGCTATCAGAACAGAAGAGCACCTCTCTGACTCTCGCTCATTTTTTGAAGCCGGAAAGATTCCTTAAGTCAGCAGTAGGAGTGTGAATCTTTCCTTTACAAGAAGGCTCGACCCGGTTCGATTCCCTAGAGCTATGCGATGCGATTCAGGGACGCTTCATTTTATACGGTTTGGTACAACTTGATTGTTTCTATACAAGTTAATACTTGAATCCAAAGTAATTTAAAACATATTACACGAAGCGACACTGAACACTCTGACGCCTGGATGCAGCTCTCTGAATGATTTGTGCGCTACAGTCTCTGTGTTGTATAAAAAAACCTCTCAGTACCAATAAATCTTGAGTGCGTCCAACTTTTCTCGAGTGTGTGATTTTGCATAAATATCATAAACTCACAACCTTGAAGCAGAGAGCATCTGTTTACAGCGGTCTGAACTGCAGGAACTCAAACACACGAGTCGAACTCATAATTCATCAGCATCTGCGCTCTTGATAAATTGTCTCCCCCCCCCTTTCTCCCCCTCCCCCTCCTCCCCTCACACACACCCTCTTTATGCCGGGAGCAGTGATGGTGATTAATAAAGATGGTCTCATTAAAATTACACCATCTCAGGATCCATAATTAATACCAAAATAAGACTTTACAACACTCTGTTTTCTTGTGAGAGTCTTGGTCGTAATTGGATATTTTTTGGATTCATCATCACGTTCTGCCTCTCCGCTGTTGGTTCTTCACTCCGATGATGACCGTGGATGTAAAGCTCCCTTTTTAATCTGTGAAGCATTGATTACATCCCCGCCCTCTGACTGTGAGCTCCACTTGTTTTCTTGTAAAAGTTTTGCACGTTGAAGAGATTTACTTTAAAGGGTTGTATCTGTTCTGCTCGCCGGTGTTTCCCCGGGTATCATTAACAAGGTTAATGAACTGGTTGCATAATGTATTTTCTCCTGGTCTTCAAGGTGTGCTCCGCTCGGTTCACCTTGTCAGGTCTCTCCTCCTCTCTCTTTTATCATCCACTGTTTTTACAATTAACATCAACTACAAAGTGCAATCAGCACCCAAGTTAGCCCAGCTGTTTATAAAGTTTCTATAAAGTAGGTCAGCAGTAATGATGGTTCAGTTTAAAGTTTAATCTCCTACATGTCACATTCCCACAGCCAGCGTGATGTCTTCAGTTTGAGTCTCTTTTTTCGAACAACAGGTCCAAACCTGAAGACTCCTCATGTACAGCCCGTTAAAGATGAGCAGAGGAGTCCCGCATGAAGAAGCTAAAACTAAGGATGAGGGCGTTTAGTCGACCAAACGATTAAATGTCCTCACCCTCGCATAGTTTGTATGCTGGCCCTTGATACCAGTCAAATATGATGCAGCACAGCGATTGTGGGGGAGTTGTTTCCATAGACCGGCTGTAGCTCCAGTTAAAGCACCTTCTCGCCTCGCTCTACAGCTTGGATGTAAACAAGCTTTGCAGGAGTCCACTAGGTGGCACTGTCTCCTAATATCTTTGCCGGCCTTGCCCCCTTGTACAGAGGCTGTACCTCAAAGAGGATGGCCCCAGTGCCATCCGACCTGTGGCTACATTCCTACAGACTGTAAATATTAATGTTTTGAACCCTGAGTCACGTCAGCCATCTGTTCCTGCAGGGGGCTCCAGAGGCTCATCAGCAGCAGCCGCCATGCTGGAAATCCTGTCTCAGTCTAACTTTCAGTCAACCTAACGACAGGCTGAGATCTGGAGCTGAGGCGGGTTTTAAACCTCCTGACAAACTGTTGCACTGCGCCCTCCTGTCAATCATGTCAGCTACACACATAACTGGATAACACGTATCGTTCATAAAATCAAAACAGAGCCGTTTAAAAAAGATTTCACCCAGTGTGTGCCACTGATGACAATAACTAATCAGACATGTTTGGTTTTTGGTCCCAGGCTGTAAACATGTTCATTTATGCTGTGACTTCCTGTGTTCCAGGAGCCAGCCTCTAGTGGACACTTGACGAACTGCAGCACTTCTGAACTGGCTTCATTTTTCAAGACCCGATGTTTCCGCTTGGTCATTCCCCTATCTCTCTCTCTAACCTCATTGTCAGACTCTATCCACTGTCCTGTCTGTCCACTAAAATGGATAAATAAAAACGTTAAATCTCAACAACTCAGAAACGTGAGAAGTATGAATGTTCTTTAAATTTGCAACATTTTAAAGAGGACAATATAATCAACGTTGTCCTGCAAACAGACCATGTTCTACTCCCCCTTCTCTTCATTTTCACCATGTTTAGATGGCTTTCGATAAATGTACAAAATGAAGCGAAAAAGGAAACCCAGATTTCTGGAACATGATTCTGCAAAGAACGAGAGATCTGTCGTTAGAGTGAAAATAAATCATTACAAACTGCATCTCCCACGATCCTTTACTCTCCTGTGCGACTTAAAGAACCAGAGGAGTGTCTTTCACTGAGAACTGAATTGACTCATTAGCTCAGTTAAACAAACACACACACACACACACACACACACACACACACACACACACACACACACAAACACACACTCTGTCAGACCCCCTCAGTCTCGCTCTCTTCCTGCCCCTTGACACGGGCTTCATGCCAACATCAGCTCCGCAGCAGGAGCCAATCACCCGCCGCGGCCCCCCGTGGAGCCCACTCAGCATCTCATCCTGGTGTGTCAGCAGCTTCCACAGAAGAGGAGGAGGTTTCATCTTCATCCCTTTGTCTCCTCATCCTCTGCAGAGGTTAGGCATCATCTTCAGAGGAAAACAACCTGAAGGAGAAAACGTCCAGTGACGCTCTCAGCTCCTCTCAGCGTTGTTTGTGAGCACCGCTCGACCGTGAAAAGAGGCAGATTACTCAAAACATCCGCCTCGTATAGTCTAGCTGAATGGACACCCTCTGTCCTTTAATCATTTTAAATCAATCAACACCGGTTGCTGGGGAAGAAGAGTGCTGCGTGTCACTGAGGACACTCCATGAAAAGCTGCTGAATGTTTAGTCACACAGGTAAAAAGATGAATACAGTCAAGGCTGCTGAATCATAACAAAGCGTTTCTGCTGCTGCAAGCTCTTCTCTTGATTCTGTTGAGCCGGTCCTTGGCTATTTGTGGGGTTTGAAGTGAAACTTGTTAGATATTAAAGAAGACGTACACTGCTTCCAAAACGTCACTTTTCCTCAAGATTGTACAGAGGAAGAGATCAACTATTTACAGGAAAATAAGTGGTATGCTCTAATTCTCCTCTTCCACCAAAGTGAACCTGAGGCTGGTTCTGGGCTGGTGCTGGTTCAACTTGGGAATTGTCTAAGAGTGTGTGTGTGTGCGCGTGTGTGCGCGTGTGCGTGTGTGCGCGTGTGCGTGTGCGTGTGTGCGTGTGTGTGTGCGTGTGAGTGTGAGAGCCATATGAGTGGATTAGTCGTGTACAAAAGACTGAGCAGAGAGGATCCTCACAGGATTACTCTCTTTCTTACACACTAAACTCTCGTGTCTTTTGTCTGCGAGCAGAAATCGTGATGTGGTTTATGTTCTGGTTGGGGGGGGTGGGGGGGTGTTGAGGGTCTGTTGGCGGCGTGTCAGCCTGGAGGAGCTCAGCGTGACGTGTTCCTTCTCTCATGATCGCTGGTTGTCTGACGGACGGGGGGGAGCGAATCGGATCAGGATGAGACTTTCGGCAGCTGAACGACTTTTAAGGAGAAGCTGCAGGAGTTAGATTCAACCTGCTGTGATCACATCTGTCTGCCACACACACACACACACACACACACACACACACACACACACACACACACACACACACACACACACACACACAGGTAATCAGTATCAGAAGTGATCAGGAGGAGGTCAGTTGCAACTCGTCAGCCTGAATCACAGTCAGACAGAACTCCATCGTTAAATTCAGCTCACAGTAACATGATGATGGATTTCTCTGGAAACAGAAAAAAAACAACTCAATGAACTGCTGGAGAATAAAGTACATTTATTGAGTGTCAAAATGAGAATAAAATGGAAATATCAAGAATGAGGTCCAAATGTTCCTCTCTAGAGTGGATGCTCACACAGGTCACCATGTGGTGGACACTGAAGCTTCAGTGTTTATCCAGCTCTGCATCGGTCTGTAAACCTTTCTGTGTTCTAACCTCTCTCCATTTTTCAAAAGCATCTCCAATATTGATCCTAGTTTGAGCACGTTTCTGCTCGTGGAGCTTATTAGAAACATGCAGAGGCTTTTTAGGTCGGGTACAATCACTTGTATCTGAACCACTTCTCTTGACCGCTTCCATCGCTGTAACACCTGTTGACCTGATAACTGCTCTCATATCTGACAAACTGAGGGGTGTCCAAAACGGCTGAGCTGGGGTTACTTAAAACCGCCTACCTTCTCTGGTCCAAACAAATCCTGGATGTTGTTCTTAGTGAATCAGGCCCAAAGTGTAAAAATCTTTTAGCTGCTGTTCTAACTGAAGCTATTGCAGTGTTGATTTTGACGCCCCCTGTGGACGAGGCATTACATCTTTTCTCTTTTTGTTTAAATTTTTTTTGGGGGGATTTTGTGCCTTTATTTAGAAACAGGACAGGATTAGAGTCAGAAATCAGAATAAAAAAAAAAGAGAGAGGGTGGGGAATGACATGTAGCCACAGGTCGGACATGAAGCTGATCTGAGTACAAGTACACGGGGCGTGCAAACTAACCACTCGACCACCTGGGCCCCATCTTCTTTCTTAAGCAGTCCTGAATATGATGCAGGAATAAATCAGTGATAAAATGTTCATTATTTATTTTTTGCATTTTTTTATTCCTTTTTTCTATTTTTTTCACTGAGTGTTTCCTCTTTGCAAGGCTTTAGGGTTTATTCACCCTCCTCCTCTCAAAGGACAAACCTATCAATCATCAGAACACACACCCACTGAAGGAGGCAACGAGCCAGAACATCTGACTGTGCCATTACACATATTGATATCATAAATAAAAAAATCAGATGACTGATTGCGGAGCATGGAGGAGAAAGTTTCTCTGAACTCTCTCTTTCCTCCAGGGGAACCTCAGCGTGGGTTCACAAGATCTCATGAGAACCACAAGATCACGTGGGAATAAAGAGAACAACGTGCATACAACATGTTGCTTTGTCTTTCTGAGGATGACTTCTTCATTCGGTGCCTGATTTGATGTAGTGTTGATAAAGTGATGGAAAATACAATCAGGAGTCTTAATATTGTGTTTTATTTTGAAATTGACCGGATGCTCTCTGTGTTCCTGTGTCTGACTTCCTTTCTGGAACGATCTACTCTGTTCAACTTGATGCGTACTTGCAGTTGGCTTCGTTGAAAATAGACTCTGCACAAAATTAAAATGGAGATGAGCTCCAGGGACGTGCGTGTGCTGTGGAAATACGAGCATTGACTAGTGGAAGCGACGCTGACAGACTGCGACTTTTTCTTTTTTTTTAAGATGTATTTTGGGGCTTTTTTGTGTGACTTTACGAGAGTGGATGAAGTCAGAAATCTGGGACAGAGACATGCAGGATAGGAGCCACAGGTCAGATTTGAACCCGGGCTGCCCGCTTGGAGGAATAGCCTCCGTACATTGGGCGTGCACACTTACCACTGCACCACAGTGGGCTCCAATCATCAAGGACTTCTTGTATAGGTTCCAGCCCTCTCTCTCTCTTGGTCACAAAGAAACCAAACATTAAAAGTCTTGACTTGTGAAGTTGTTTTTTTTGTCACATAAAAGTGGAAAACATTTTATGAAAGAATCTACAGCACCTCCTCCTCCTCCTCTGGTGTAAATGTTAACACCATCAAATGAATGCTTACAGTCAGAACTTTCACCTCACAGTCATCGTTTCAGTTTTTAATTTAATGTGTCGCCCTGCAAGAAATGCAAAGGTTCTATCTTTGCCAAACCTAAATGATTACTGACGCATTCTCTCTCTCTCTTTTCTTCTTCACAGTGAACTTCGACCACTTCCAGATACTGCGTGCCATCGGGAAAGGGAGCTTTGGAAAGGTGATGTGACCTCCATCTTTTAATGTAATGGGCGTTCTTTCAATTAGCCTGCAGTCATTATCTCTGCAGAAGAAGAACGCTAGGCGGGCCGAGGGATCACATTTGAGTTCTCTTGATAAATACTTTTATTTTGATAACAGTCATAAATGCAGCTCATGAAATCCTTTCTGTAAAATCACTTAGAGGAGCCAATTTACTTTTCCTCTCTCCTGACAGACGACCTGTTGGGAGTTTTGACCCACATCTCCATTTAATTACAGAGCGGCACAAATCAGAGGCCGCTGCGTTCGTCATTGTACTCGATGTTCAGGCTGAATACAGTGCGGAGGGAAACCTGGCATGTCTGCGAGCGTGTGTGACGGCTGCACATTGTGAAGCCAAATCACCGCAGCTCTTTCAGCCTGCTCTCAGGTGCCAGTGTCGGGCCGTGGCGGCCATTGTTGATAAAACAGACATTTTGGATTAACTTGTTCGAAGCAGAACTCCTTTGTGTTGGTATTGAACGTCTTGTTTGTGATGACTTCAGGGCGCAGTGGGTGTGTTTGTGTGTTGATGCACAATTGGGCTCCAGAGATTGGAATAGTTTATCTTCACTTTGAATCGTAAATATCTCGCCTAATATTTGTTCATTAAACTCGTGTCTGTGCACAAGTTTGCAAATTCTCCCTGCTTTGCTTCTCAAAGCTTTCTCTCAAAAACGCCCCCCCCCCCCCACCCCCCCTGTTTTCGTGGAAAGTCATATCCCAATGCTGAATACATTACCATGTGAATTTATGTTAATTCATACTTATTGCTTTGTTCCCTCAAGCTGCTGTCACTTCCCCGATGATGCTGAGGGAAGCTGCAGAAAGCCGGGAAATACAGTCAGCCTTAACACTGAGGCAGGGCAAACTAAATGATTTTAAAATAAATATGCATGTAAATAAATGTTCATTCATGCTTCTTTTAAAAATTCACACATAAGAAGTAGAAATGAGCTGCCGCGTCTCTCTTCACGTCTCCGTTCTGTTGCATCAGACGAGAAAAGCAAACATTTCATCTGAGAGGCTGAAAACAGACGCTCCAGTCTGACAGCCTCTGGTTATGCAATGTTTGTAACACAGTCATGTTCACAGACACACTTTTTATGCAGACACACACACACACACACACACACACACACACACACACACACACACACACACACATAAACACACACACACATGCTGACAGACACAAACAGTCAGACAGATGCTGGCGGAGACGTCCAGATAAGGTTTGTCCTTGCTGAAAGTCGTCCCGTCTGTGTTTTCTTTTGGCCCTCTGTGGCCTCACTCTGAGTTCCTGCTGTTTCTGAATACTTAACAACATGAGTCTTCAGCTTCCTGCTAAACACACACCCCTGTTCTGTGAACACACAGCTGTAGTTGGCTACACAGAAAATTGGTGCACAATGACTTACACTTTTAAAAACTTAAGAAACAAAGGCTATTTGGGAGAACAATGGGGGTGTTCAGACTTAAAGATGTGAGTGCATCAGCCCGTTGAGGAAAGGTACAAATGTAAGACTTTAGTTTACAGACACTTTGCTGCTTATTCTCCTTCCTGAGCTCTCATCTTCAATCTCACTTTGACCTACAAATGTTTGCAGGAGGCTGTCAAGGTGAGATCATAAACATCTGAAATCTCCTCTTGGACAATAAACACAATGACATGTAATCTTTGAAATGATACATTATCTTTGATTATATCTTAGGGTGCTTTCACACCTATGGCTCCTTTTATTTGTTCTGAAAGTGATACGTTTTTGCACATTTACTTCATGTCATTGTTCACACGGCATTATTGTAAAGCGGACTAAAGCACGCGCCAACGCAGGGCTGTCCTTACACCATAACGTCACAGTCTCCTTCTCCCACTGTGTAGGTAAACAAATGCTCACACTCTGAATTGTGGGACGCCTCAACAATGCTGTTAAGCTTAACCTACCAAAAATATGAATCGTGGGTTGACTTGGTGCAGCGATTAAGGGCCAAGAGACGAACGGAAATGATGTACAGTTGTGGCTTGAGAGGGTCCAAAACCCATTTCAGTATTTCAGATTCCTCCCGATGAGGTATCAGAGCAGATCCTTTACAGTTATTAAAAAACTCCATGAGTAATCAAAGCACTCTAAACAAGAGCAAGGCTAGCACAATGTCAGCTATCTTTTTTTTCCCTATCACTCTTTTTAGCCTGTATTTGTTTTTTTTTTGTTTACTTACCAAAAATACCAAATTAAAACTGCTTCAGTTTTTAAACACGGGACAGTCTTCTGCTTTTATAAGATGTCAGCAGCAGCTGTCAAGAACGTCAGCTCAGTTTGAGACGCATGCACGCCTCGGTACCTTCAGTTTTCTACCACAGGTCATTAAACAATGATGCCACCTTCACATAGTGAGAGTAGTATTATATCTTTAACAATCACACCAGTCTCAGAGGGGGATGGGTATCTGCTATAGGTGAAGCTATAGGAAAGTTAAAAAGTGGTGTATGAGCATTTTCAGGTATTGCAAAGGAAGCTTAATCCCTCTGCAAAAGTCAAAACTTAGCATAAAGCAGAGGTCTGTTCTTTTATGTAATCCTGCAGCTGCCAGTGTAAGGCTGCTGTCTGTAAGTGTTGAATAGTTACTGAATAAAATTTGTCTTTGGGATGAGCGGGAAGCTAGAGCATGGAGGCAACCGCTTCTAAAAAAAATGACAATGACATCACTTTGTTGTCATGACTGACCCATCTTTACCTCAATCAAACCTCAATATACTACAGGGAAGATGCACCATGTCAGATCAGAATAAATGTAGTTTATGTGTCTTAAACAAGACGGATGTTGTCTTTAAACCTGAGAAAAATAAAGCAATCCACCAGTTCCTTGGAATGAATATTTTAGTCCGAGCTGTGTGTAGAGAATTAAAAAAGTGTCAGTGTTTGTGTGTTTGAGGCAGAAAGCAGAGTGAAACCCGCAGAGGTGTTTTCCTCACTCTGTAGCTCTGAAACATGATCCATATATCACAGCCTGTGTAGGTGCTCCGTGAAAATGGCTTTTTTTATAGTGCAGCGCTGTGTGTGTTTTAGTGTGTGTTAGTGTGCATTAGTGAGAGAGAGAGTGTGATCGTGTGTGTGCGGGGCTCGTTCGTGCACAGAGGAGGCTGCTGAGGGAGGACGGAGCTGAGAGGAGAAGTAGAGGAAACGTCCTCTTCTGAAACCAAACATGAGTGACGCTGGTTTTACTCTGCTCCTTGTCTCTTTTTATTCATATCTCGACTTTAAAATTTGTGTTTAAAATAGAAGAAGAAATAACGGCCAGTTCATCACCTGGACTCTCTCACAGCTGGGTTACTCTCCCCTCCTCCTCCATGAACCATCTCTGGATAAACTTTCCGCCTGCGTTGAACTGCTAGTCTAACAACGATGATTTTAAATGTATTTTAAATATGTAAAATAAATCCTTCTTGAGGCTGAGCAGTGCTGTTTCCGAAACTGCCCCACAATGCAATGCGGCTATCAGACTTTCCAGTCTTAGAGCTTGCCAGCCAGCCAACTAGTGGCTTAAAATAAAAGTTCTGTGCTGGAATACATTTACATATTGCCAAATAATATTATTAGGACTACCTAGTTGCATTAGTAATGAACGTGAAATTGTTGTTTGAATAAAATTGAAGTATCGACGGTCGCGCTAGCTTGATGCTAGCTCATGGGACGGAGCTCACACCGGAAGTACGTTGCATGATCCGTATTGTAGTATGTTGCTAACAGTCGAGTTAGTTTTCAGTATGCAGTATATTTATTTTGAGTAGATAGCAGTATGTAGTAAGTGTTTTCGGACACAGCACAGGTCACAGCTTGATGACCGGTTTGCTCGGATCAGTACCAGGATTTCTGTGGTGGCTTACTTCAGTTCAAAAATCCCCAAATACAAATATTTTACAGTAATTTACTTGCTGATGCTGAAATAACTCTGTCATGATGCAGATTCATGATTTGTCACTTCCGTGCAAGGTTAGAAGCAAACAACTTTTAAAGGTCACATCTCCTCCTCCTCTTCAACTAGTGTTAATAATTCTCAGAGCTCCTCAAAACATGTGTGTGAAGTGTCTTGTTCTAAATCCACTCTGATCCTTTGATCATGCCTATAAACCCCTCTATTTCAGCCCTGCTCAGAACAGGCTGTTTTTGTGTCTGTACCTTTAAATATGTAAATGAGCTGTGTCTGACCACGCACCCTCTCTGGAAGGGCTTGGGTGTCCCTGGCTTTCTCGCTCCATGTCCTATTGTTTACGGTGAAAAGGCAGACTCAGAGGGCAGAACAAACACCTAGCTGTGGGAGTGTCACCCACCTGGGGGAGGGGCTACTGCCCTTTGTGATGTCATGAAGGGAAAATCTCCAAACGGCCTCTTTGAGCACACATTTTGAGTGAGAGGATGGACTTTTCTCATCATTGGGGGGTAGACAGACTTGGGACACATATTAGTGGTAGAGAAACATGGTGAAGTTTATTTTTTTTTATAAAATCCTTTTTTGTTTTCCTGAATGATCGATTAGCCAATTACGCTGACTTTTCCCTCCATCTGGTAAAAAAAAATGAATTACGGGGAGCTACAGGAGCTCAGGGAAGCACAGGCGGCTCTGTTTTTTGATGACCTCAGTTAAAGTGAAAGTCAACTCTCATTTTGAGATATTTTCCTTAATTTAATTAACTGACAAAATCTATTTATCCCACAGGAGTTTCTGCTCTGATTACACTCTGCTCATCCCCTGTATGAGACTAATCCCCGAGAGTCTCTCTGTCTTCTCTCGACATGCTCAGTCATTTACGACTCGCAAAGGTTTTACTCAAGGAAATGAGAACTGTCTGGAAAAAGAGAAATCACAGAA
This sequence comes from Labrus bergylta, assembly GCF_963930695.1. Taxonomy (NCBI): domain Eukaryota; kingdom Metazoa; phylum Chordata; class Actinopteri; order Labriformes; family Labridae; genus Labrus; species Labrus bergylta. Next base: position 6,325,168 of record NC_089204.1, read on the forward strand.
AAAGTTTGTTTGCAGAGGTTTTTTATTCAAATACATCTGATGTTGTGTCCCCTCTACCCGGAGCAAATCACCCCTGTTTCTTCTTCTAATATATCAGAGCAGATACTCATCTCCCTCCCCTCCTCTCTTTTAATACATCAGGCTCCATCTGTTCCTCTCACAGTTTAATTCAAAGCTGCTCTGTGGGCTCCACAGTAAAGAAACCTGTCTCTGCAGAGGGATGTGTTATTCACAATCATATATGGCATTAATTCAGTATGAATTTCCCTTCTCTTTACTCTCCCTCTGATGTTTTGGAGCAGCCATCCTCTGCCTGTGTGGGGTTGAGGAGTGATGGTTTCCAGGTGTGATTATTTCCACAGCTACATGGAGCATACCGCTCATTTGTAACATGCCTGATATCGAGCTGGACGACCATATACAGCAGAGAGTCGGATAATTGCCTGCTCCCCTGTAGCTCCCTCTCCTATTTCCCCATGAGCATCACTCCTCTGCCCCCCATTGTCGCTCGATCTCCGGAGCTCAAGCCCCATATAGCGAGATTGTCGTTTCCGCCGTGGGGCTCATTAAGGCCCTGAACGGAGCGAGTGTGACACCCGGGGGAGGCGTGACTGACAGCAGGTTATAGTGACAGCTCCTTAATGCCAGCGGTCACAGACAGGTAAAGATCCAAACAAAGAGAGGAAGGTGTTAACGGAGGTCAGAGGTGGACCGGGAGCTCAGCTAGTTGTGTCTTCAGCCTCACACACACACACACTTCAGTGGGAGTGAACCCTCATTAGGAGAGAGTGTGTTGGCAGAGACAGGAGCTGGAGTTAAGTGGGGAAGGAGACGATACAGAGAGTGGCGTTGACACCCTCATCATATCCGGGAGGGGAGCAGCGTCAGAAGAAAAGGTCAGGAGATGATGAAGCCTTTGTTAAGGTTTTCTCTCCGTTAGCTCTGCAAGGCTCCACGTCATGCAGCACACCGAGGGGGGGAATTCACAGAGCATGGATTGCGGTCGCTTATGGCACTAAAAATTACAAGTCATTTGTCTCAAGGTCTAATTCACAAAGCGTGTAGCTGTAATAGTCAAGTGCACACACCCATTAGGTTTCCCCACTCCGTGCAGTTTGCTCTCGTTTGGGTCTGAATGTGGAGAGAAGCTTCTCTGCACAGCGCTGTGCTCTCATGCTGACGGAGTTCTGTCCACACAAAGATGATGAGCTGGGAGGCGAGTTTTTTCAACATTGAAAAAATGTGATATGAGTCTGGTTAATTAAAACAAAGAGTCCTCCCTGAATGGAGCAGACAAGGACAACAAGTTATGTGCAACTCCTCCTCCAGGCTGTCTCCGAGCCGCTCACAGCTCTGGACTGATTTAACCCAGTGTTCTGTTGATGTCAAAGTCATATTTACAGACTTCTTTTTACAGATAATTTCTTCATGAGTCATTGAGAGGAAGAATTGTTTCCCTGATCTCTGGAAAGTTTGAGCGTGACATCCCTCATTAAACCTGCGGAAGTCACCCCCAGCTCTCGGCTGACAGAATTTTTTTTACTCCAACTGTGTGTGGCTGTTCGGCCGGTGTTTGCTTATCAGACGCTTTTTGTACTGAGGCTGATTTACATATAAAGGGGCCAATTTGTATTAAAAAGTAGCACCAGCAACATACTAAAATACGAGTCAAGCAGCGTACTTCCGGTCAGTGGTGTAGTGGTGCCTGAAGAAATGGGTAATTTTCCCCAAAATATCTTTTTAGTCCAGTGTAGGATAAACAGCCTCTGTTACTAACAGTGATATAAAACTACTCTTGCATATTTAGTTAGCCAACTAGAGACAGAGTAGAGAGGGTCATCCCTTCACCATCCTAGGAATTGCCATGCCAGAGGGTCGTCACACAGCATCACATACTGAATATGGTCAGTCAATCAATGGTGTGAATCAGAGGAGATTTAGAAATTGGTATACCCTATGGAGACTGAAAAATAGATGGGTATACAACTATACGCAGGCATACTCCACTACACCACTGACTCTGGTCTGAGCTCCGTTCAATGAGCAAGCATCAAGCTAGCGCGACCGTCTGTAAATACAATTCCACAACAATATGCAAACGTTCATTACTGATACAACTATGAAGTCATCTAAACAGTATTTGGCAACATGTAAAATGTATTTCTGCACAGAACTTTTATTTCAAGCCGCTTGTTGTCTGGCTGGCGAGCTCTGCGATTGGATATTCTGAGAGGCGCAGTGTATTGTGGGGCGGTTTAGTAACACCAGTATGCTCCCGTCTCATACTTAAAATTCTGGCCCAAACAGCACCAGCGCACAGAGACACTGTTTTCTCTGCAGCACAGTTAGGGAACATTTTACCCTCTGCGTGTGTTTTGTGAATTAGACTGTCTCTTTGACTCATTTGTACACGTTTAGCAGGTACTGAAGCTGCACAATCCTTTTAGTGAACCAGGCCCTGAGCGTCCTCCTTGTACCTCTGAACACCTGAAGCCTGCTCCTCCCTCCTCTCGGCCTCCAGCTGCAGGTGTGAAGAGCTCACGTGAGAGTTGGCTTTGCAGAGTGCTGCAGCACGGCCCAGCCGCAGTGTAGCCCTCGGCAACCTATTAGCCTAGAAATGTGCGTCTTCCATTACACTCCACCTCCATAGGTTTGTCAGTACAAAGCTCTGCTGCAGAGCCACTCTAAGGAACAGAGGGCCATATGGATAAAAACGCCCCAGGACCCAGAAAGCAGCTTGAACACAAAGTCCAGAGAGGACAGAGATCCTGAAATGCCCCATTTTCATTTGTTTTGTTTTAGTTTGACCCATCTGTCTCTGTAGTGTTGATAATGGAGCATTTTGAATACTCACAATCCTGCCAATAAAATATATTATGTGCACAGCAGAAAATGAGATTGGCAGCTTTGCTGTCATGACCTCGAAATCTTTCACATTTTATTTTCATCATCCTCCGAATATGCCCGAGCACGTCCTTCTACATATCCACACAAATGAATGAGAAATGTTTCATGAAGCTTTCTACTGAAAGGAAAGTTACACTTTTGCTTTTATTCATTATCATTCCAACACTTCTTCCCCTGAGAGTACTTGGGTGTTAAAATAATCATCATGAATTTAACCAGAAAGAGAAGAGTTTTCTCCCACCTCCACTTAACTGATATGTGTGCAGCTCAACGGAGAATAAATCGTTGAAATGTGATCATATCCAGCTTTTTTTTATTACATGAAGTTCTGATAAATTAGTTCAGATAAATGTCTCTTGTTTGCTTTAAAAGCTCAAATTTGTTTTCCTCCTGTCTGCTCCAGGCGAGCCTTCAGGATACATCAATAATATCTGATAAAATACTTTAAAAAATTGAAAACATGAATCTTTTTTTGATGTTTGAAAAGCTGAATTTTGCCAAGAAACAACATAGCACAGAGCAGACATGCATATAGAGGGTAAGCATTCACATCACCTTTCCACTGGACCTCGCCCCCCTCAGTCAGACCGTGTGCGGACCACATCTGGGCTGGGCCCCTGAAAGCAGTGGCGATTCTAGAGTCTGTTGGGGCCCTGGGCAAAAATCCATTGGGTGCCCTCCAACCTTCACCATCATGTCTGCCAGTGTCCCGACGCTTGCTCCTCTTCCTCTTTTCCCCTGTTTTTTTTTGTCTCCTGTAGACGGCTAAGTCTTCTTCAATTTTTTAAAATTCATTTAAAAAGCGTGTGCTGTCAAATGGGACCCCTTAAGGAAGTTTTTTTCCTACTATCGTTGCAAAATTTGCACATTTTCGGTCACTGCTTTGGTTTAAGTTTGTAAGCACTCGGGGTGCCCCCTTCTGGTCCGGGGCCACAAGCAGTTGCCTGCCCTGCCTGTTGACAAACAGCACCTCTGTCTGAAAGGCTCAGTGAAAGTACCCTCCTAAAACGTGATTTGATTATGTCAGTGCATGTGTATTGAATCAGTTGCATTAGTCTCCTTCTCCTGGCTAACATTCTCGTCCTTGACCAGCTCCGATCTGTCTTTGGAGCTGACTGGAAGGCGTTTATTATTGCATCATTTATTTGTTTACAGTATGTGCTTCTGTCACTGCATGGCTTTGTCATGTGGCTTTATTAACCTAATGTTACCAATCCAAACATTCCTATAAACATATCACAACAGCGTCAGTAAATGATAACTGAAAGGACGGCACCTTTCATCTGATTTAAATCCATTAACTGCTCTCTGATTCCTGTAAGGTGCTTTCAGTGTAACAGCAGTGACTCCGCCCACTATGACATCACGTGCACACCCTCTCTAAGTGTTTCTGTCAGTCCCAGAGGCGTGTGAATGGCGAAGTGAGCCACATTGACTTTAACAGCGAGCTCAGGGAATAAAACCTTCACAACAGAAACAGAAACAAGCCGTCAGAAATATGAAGTGAAACATCACGGTGTCAAATCTCTGGGTGTCAGTCTCTGAGAGGGTCATCTTTACCCCTCTCAGTTTTTAACTTCTGACGGCCAAGGCACCTTGACTTTTCAAACTGCATGCATCTCCATAAGATTACATGTAACGAGTTATCAAGTAACAGCCTCCTCCTAACGCATGAATATATATGAGATATTCCACCTTTAATGAAACATGCAGTGACACCTCTAACACCCGCAGTAAGCCAGAGAGAATATCGCTGAGAGAAGCCTTCAGGCACTTTTTGTGTCTTTACATTCTGCGATGCATGTAATCCTCATTATACAGCCCTTATATCTCGCCACCTTCATACATGAGCGACTTCAAAACCTTTGTATGGGTTTTATATAAACTGATGTAAGCACATATACTCCAGGCAGATACATGTGAGCTTTAAGAACAATTTTCTACCACTTGTGACTTTTTTCCCCGAGAGGCTGTTTTTCAGTTTAGTGAAAATAGAATCATGTGGAATTTTCTTTTAGTTTGGACATGCAATAAAAACTCAGTTTCTTTATTTCTCTTGCCTCCTCTATTTAGAGTTCAAATTGAGAGTCCTTGATGGAAGATGAGTCATGGAATATATCAGACCATTTTGGTGCCCTAGGCAAGATTTCAGCAGTTGCCCCTTAAATTGCAGCCAGTTTGACCACCAAAGACAATATTCATCCACTTAAAGAAAACTGGCATACAAACTTATTATCAACCGAATTTCTTTATTTAAAATAAAAAATACTTCTAAAAAAATTGAATAATATGGTAATAACACTAATATTTCTTATAAATGAATAAAAATAACTAATGTAACAGAACAAACAATACCAAACAGTTTAGGGTGCAGAAGTGACGACCCAGACGGCCCGGGTATAGCAGGGGATGGATTTAAATGTTTCTGATTGCATCTGGAGAGAGAAGAGGAGCATTTGTGAAACAATCTGCATTTTATAATATAGTGTGAAAACAAAATATTATTTTCTCTGCAGAGCAGAAACAGAAACCTCATACAGCATAGTTTTTTAGGTGAGCCCAAATGTTTTCCTTACAGCCAGACCTACAGCATGCACAACTATCTATTCAATGAGGCTCTTAAATAAACATAAAATACTCTAAAGGAAAGTGCTTAAAACTATTAACAACAGGAGGAGGAAAATAAACATTTAAATCGACTAAGGTGAAAGCTAACTAAGTACACAAAGATGTCAATAAATATATAAGTAGGTTTTGTGTCCAACAATATAAGAAGAAAATAAGATTATTTTCTTAACATGAATAATATTTATCTAATGAAAGTACAGTGGAACTAACTGATGTTAACTCAAGCTACTCATCAGGAATTAGTAAACACAGATGTTACTATCATCCATCCATAACAAGCTAGCTAAACTACCACAGATAAATAACTGATCCGTGCAGCACTTTACCTCTGTGTCTGTTTCATATTTTTCCTCCTCTTCTTTTTCGCCCCTGGGTTCCCGAGGGCTTTCTTGTTGTTTTTTACATCACGGTCATTTATAAACTTGATATTAATCGGTACACTCATTGTCACTCACTTCTAATAAGTCACCTGCCCTCCTCCTCCCCAACGAGCAGGTAATGAGCAGGTAATGAGCAGCTGTGTTGTGATGCACCAGGTCAAGCAGGAGGCAAGAAAATAGAGCCTTTTTAAATATGTGAAGTAGCCTAGTTGTGTTTTCATGGCTTCTTTCATAACATTGCTAATTAAAACCATGAAAATGATATTAAATTAATAATATTTAGTGATATTTAAACGCATTTTCCCTTCTATTTCTTCTTCTTATCTTCAACTTTTCTGCCTCATTCATTTGAGGCACCAGCGGCGCCCCCTATGGAGGCTGGCGCCCCCTATGGAGGCTGGCGCCCCCTATGGAGGCTGGCGCCCCCTATGGAGGCTGGCGCCCCTTGCCTATGCTGCCTATGCCACGGGCTGGCCCTGGAATATATCAATATGATACATTGAGTCTCTGCACCTGGGTTCATATGATCGTATTATTATTAAAACTGGGTTTCAGCCATGACACAACCGTTCCACAGTGACACAATGTCTTGGTAAATTACATTCAGTGAAGTGTTAAATTAGGTGTATTTACAAAACAGCAACCTCCAGGCTTAAAAAATAAAATTAAGTCTGCATGACTGCAGTTCCCCCAGTGTCCACAAGAGGCTGTCTCCTGCAGTGAGTCAGACTCCATAGAGCTCCATGTTGAAATGTACAACTTTACAGCTGCAGTTCCTCCAGTGTCCACTAGAGTCTGTCTCCTGCAGTGAGTCAGTCCTCATAGAGCTCTATGTTAAAATAAACATGTTTACAGTCTGGTACAAAAACAGTTTGAGTCTCTAGAGCTCATTTCTCTCTTCAACTATACGGGCTGAATGTTTATACAACTCACCTGTTTACATTATATTAAGTCTTAAAGTGATGTAGAAATAGTCCCTGACCTTTAACCTCTGGGTCGTGTTTGTGCTGTTGGAGTCTTTTGGAGATTTGTTCTTGTAAATATCAGACTAATAATCTGTCTCTTTCTCTGAGTTTTATTGGACTAACAGACCGTCCAACAAGTCTGAGCTCCACTTTTTACAACCAGGATATCTATGACGTCGACCAAGTTATTTCCAACTTTTCTCTCTTGTGAGGTCATAATCCTGCATAGAACACAGTGCTAAACTGTTCCAATAAAGCTTGTGGAGTGTTCTCAGCAAATTGATCTCAGGGTGTGGATCTGAACTTCACAACCATCAACGTTACAGCAGGCTGAGAGCTCAACAAGCGTACCTGAAGATACCAGGATTACAAAGCCCACATGGTGAAAACAGATGGTACTAAAAGGGCTGCACAGCTGCACAGAAACCCAACGTTGTGGACTTTGATAAACGCAATCATCACACAGGAAGACAGTTTATATACATTTTTCTCCCTATGAGAGACCCCCAAAAACAGACTTTGCCTTCTATACCAGTAAGACTTACATTTCATATTTTATTCAATTACTGTACATGAAGAAAATGTTTGCGTCACCTCTAGCTGCAGAAATACATCAGTACATGAAACAACCAGACACCAGTGAGTTCTGCACATGGAGGTGAAGAGACTTATGAGATCACTGGTTTTAGAAAGATGCTGAGTTAAGGAATTGGATCATTACTTTGAGAAAAAGAGTGTAAATGTGGAGCTCTTTATGGCTTTTCCCTTCATGACATTAATTCCTCAAATAACACTGAGGGATTTTCTGTGAGGCTGCTTCAAAGGCAGAAAAACTCGCAGGCTGTCAGAGACACGTGTTTGTTTCTTTAAAGTGTCAGTGCGGTCTTCATGTGCATGCATGGCGTTTGATTCGTTATCGTTCCTTCTGATGATTCTCACATCTTAAAAGGACACACCTTCTATTTCTCTGTGTGCACGACGGAGCCTCCCGTCCCTCACTCTCACAGATCCATGGCTGTGTTTATCAATGCTCATGCCTGCTGTACTAGTTCATTGTGGAGCTGTGTAAACGGACAGCAGAGCTCGGTAAACACGTTGACTTCCTGTAGGCTGACAGCAGCAGCAGCAGCAGAGCAGCAGGACACATCCAGAGGAACGAACCAAATGAAAGAGCAAATTATTACTTCCCCCCCCCCCCCCCGGATGACATGTTCATCAGAGCCTGAAAGTCTATCTGCCTCGCATGCCTCATTCAGAGCACTCTGCAGCTCGGGGGAGAGTGTGTGCGTGTGAGTCAGGGTGTTTTCAGGTTGTCTTCCACTACATCTCTTCTATGCAGAGGCCAACAAGAGCTGAAAAAGACTTTAATCGGGAAAAACTTGGAGAAAATTCAAATGATGCAAATCCAAAAGCACATGCAAAAACAAATGAAACGACTGATACACGCTGCAGAGAAAACATGAAACATCTCCTAGCAGTGCAGTTAATGAAGGTGTTTTGGCCTTTTTGCTGATATTTTATTTCATTTGCAGCTGTCATTGCATTTGTTTTTTGATTTCATGGACACTTTCTTTAAGGAAGGATGTGCGGCATTTAACACATACTTTTAGCAGAAATGAAGTCTATCCTGTGTAAATGTATCTCTGAGTCATGACTGTCTACAATGAGGGAGAAGTCCTGCTGGCTGTGTTGTTGTCAGAGCCGTGTTTACATGGACGGGACGGCCGGCTCCTCCCCTTGTGTATAAAAACTGTTTTAGTCAAGGACTAGAGAGAAGAAGAAGAACATACTCACTGATTATTTGGATGTTAGTAAGAGTTTTTAGATCACGCTCATTCTGTGTCAGTTTACATGCAATGTGAAGCTACGAGCTAGCTAAAGAGCGCTAACATTAGCATGCTAACACAACAATGCAGGACACAGCTGATTGCATCTCGTGCCGAGGATAAGTCTGTTCACAGCGTGTGCATTACTCCTTTGTGTGAACATGAGTGTAGAGGGGTTGGAGGTGTGTCTCTGGAGGAGAGAAGGCTTCAGTATGGAGGAGGTGTCTCCTAACAGCAGTTTGTTTTGGTTTTCTGCTGGTGCTAAAGGACGACATCTGCTGGATCAAAAAGGCACACTCTTTCTTTAATGTTAGTTGTGTCGGATGTTACTGAGTGTTTGCACTTATCAGCCATCATACTAATGCTGAGTGTTAAACTATCCCAACAGAAACAAACACGCTGAGAGCTGATCTGAGGGATTGATAGACGTTTATGTGCAGTACATTTCTGAAGAAGAGGCCACAAGCTGCTCTCCCTCGTCCTCCCCCCTCAGGCGGTGGTCTTCTTTCATTCTCCCCTCCCTTTGTGTCTCTTTCAGAGGCTTCTGTGTGACTCGGCTCTTACCTGACCTACAAAACAGAAAGTCTGCAGCTTCCTCTCCAAAATTTAACACCCAACCTTTTCCTTCTCTCTGCCTGGCTCGGAGCTTTAGACCCTCTGACAACAATTGATAGGACAGCTAACTATAGCAGAGCGGGGGGGGGGGGGGGGGGTGAGGAAGAAGAGCGGATTGTAAAGGTAAACACTGTGCTGGGATTTAACGGTGGCACTGCGCTTTGAAGAGCCACATGAAAGAGCTTTTACTTTGTGAACAAGCGATATGCTCAGCTAATTTAAAATGTTGTGTTCAAGGAGCACAGAGCAACATTAAGACATAAGCAGGGCAGGGGGGGTGGGGGGGGGTCTGGGGAGACTAAGAGGGTTTGGGGTCCAGGTATGAAAGATTTAGAGCAGCAGAGAGAGGATTCAGGTTTTTATTTGTGGAGATTCAGCTGCTCCATGCACGCGAGGACAGAGTCACATCAGTGTATTCTCAGAGATATGACATCACACCTGATACTCCATGAAGGTGTCTGAGTGCTAAAGAAGTGTGTGTCAGAGACTTTGTGTTGACAGTTTGATTTCACAATCGATGTCTCAAAGTGTGGTTGGATCAAAAAAATGAAGCGAGTTTATTATGCAGTCAGTGCAAAGAAGGACAAAGATGCTACGACTCTCAGTGTGCATGGCTCTAAAACGACTCTGGACGTCCTCAGTTCCCTTTAGAAACTCCTCTCAAAAAAAGTTGTTTGCTTTTCATCTTGCAGACAGATGAAAAATTATGTATTCAGATTTTTTAAATTCAGCCTGTCGTTAGGTTGACCGGCAGCATTTCCAGAATGGAGACCGCCATCGATGGGACTCTAAAGCTCGGTGACATCACTCCTACTTCGTCCATTAATATCTACAGTCTGTGGCTCTGTGTCATTGAGTGATTTGTACCAAAATTAAGCACCAAAATCTGTGTCATGCTTCAGGCCGGTATAGAAAACGTTTTGGTACCAGTCCCATATTGGTACTGGATTTCAGTACTCGTCCCTACAAAGGGACTGTGCACTGGTCAGCCTCAAGTAGCTGGAAGCAGATTTGAGCTACTTTTGGTGAGTGTTGTAGTACTTCAAATCTTGGTCACTGGACCACTTTTTAAAGGACTCTGTCTCGCCTCAGGTTTGAATGGATTTTTACTGGTTCTTGTCTCGGTCTCAGGCTGGGCTGACTCCGGATTTTAAATCAAGATCGGTCAAGACCACCACTGATCAGCTATTTTTCCACGTCATTAAGTCAAAATAAAAGAAAAACGCCTCTTTTTAAAAGAACAAATAACTTAAGCTCATTCATAATTTCATTTTTATCCCCCGGTTACAGCCGCAACCTTCCCGGTGGTACGGTCTAAGTGAGTGACACATAACGATTTTTCTGTGACATTTATGGTCTCGGCCTTGTCTCAGTCTCGGAGCACTCAGGTCACTGCTATTTCTTGGTCTAGCATTAATTTTTGGATCTGTCAACAAGAAATCCAACTTGTTTTAGATAAACTGACAGAATCTTCATTTGAAACACTTGTTGTATCACTTTTTTCCTACTTCTCAGTTCATTGAAATGGTTATTTATTGACTTTCTATGATTTTAAATGCAGGGCTTCTACTCCAAACAGAGAACAAGTACAACATCATACTACCCTTCTATTGATGGGTAGCTTTTCAGAAACTTTCCTCTCAAACTGGGAGATGAACGTCTTAAATACATATTAAATATATATCTTGTAAAGTTATGAGTGAGTGTGCAGTGATATGCAGGATTTAATATCTCCTCAGTGATGGATGATTCACATTATTAAAGGATAGTAATCATCTTCTCGGCTCTCTATTTTCAGAGTGGTTTGAGGCTCTTGCCAACAGAGCTGCCAGTCTTACTCGGCTCTCATATGATCCATCACACCTCTGCTTCAATACGTCTGGCAGGATAACATTCAAATGTTAGGAATCCGTCAGTTAATAAAAGGCCATCGGAGGAGCTTATTAAGGGGGTCGTTTTAACGAAACCGCGGGAGGAAGCCGCTCTGGGGTTCAGTCAGTCCGACCTGGAGAATTGGTATTCCTCTCTCGTCGCTTTCAGAAACAATCTCTCTTACCCTGAATGAACTGAATTATTTCTCGTCAAGATGATGAATAATTTGATTGTATTGAGAATCTCCGGCTGCCCCGCTGCATCATGATTCAATGACCTCCAAATTAACATCACCCGCCCGTCCAGCAGCACTTTGAAAAGTCTGATCTGTCTCCTGCAGTGTAAGCTAAGTTCCTTATTTTCTTTAGGAATAAAAGCAGATTTGTTTCCAAACAGGAAGTAACGACACCTTAAGCTTGAGACGGGACAAAAATACAAAATAAAAGCATACAAAACATTTAGAAGATGCAAAATAATGGAATTTTAAACACCAGATTCAAAATGTGATTTATGGAGACTAACTATTGAATTTCAGAGTCGAATCATGATTGGAAAAATGTTTTGTTTGACAGCCCTAAAACAAATTAAAAGTCGCAGACCAAACAAGTTGCCCTGTTGCCTGAATGGTTAGTTACTTTGGATCCGAGCTGCTTCTTTAAAACACCCGAACCAAACGAAAAAACACAAAGATCCCGAGATGGAGGCAGCTGTAATCCAGCCGTGCTGTGGTTAGTTTACCTCCTGTTGTGTTACCTCTTTTCTAGTCTTCTGACTAATCAAAGCGCTTTAACACCTCAGGTCACATCTACACATTCACACCCTGATGGTAGAGGCTGCTGAGTAAAGAGTCCATCAGAAGTAACTAATCCATTCATACACATTTTTACTCTGAAGCAGCTGGAGTAACTCAGGGTTAAGCGTTGTCCAAGGACACATTGGACATGTGGCTGCAGGAGCTGGGGATTGAACCCCCAACTTTCAGATCCAAAGACAACTGACAGCGGCCATAAATAACCTTTGAAGTACTTCTCATTCTGTATCATGAATGTCTGTATATTCTGATACTTTTCAACACTGATAGAGAGCAGATGTTTCCACTTATTTCAGAGGTCTTTGAATGATCTCTACCCTTTCAGTAGGATGTGTACTCTCATGCTTTCTCTAATGGTACGTTGAGTAATAAATCATGAATTATGAATGAATTATTGTTGCTCTCAGACCTTTACAAGCCTCTGCCTCCATCACAACACCCCACCATTGTTATTGTGTAAAAGCTGCTCACACGGCCTCATTAGGGCTCCTCGATGCTTTTCAGAACATACGTGTGATTAAGTGCGGTGGCTTTATTTAGATTGGAGGATGTTTGAATGTGTTGTTCAATTGCAGGAACGTGTTTCTGTGGCTGCCAGGCGCCCCTGGCTGACCCTGTGCAGATTAACTCCAGGAAACAGCCTCCAAAGCTCCTCGTTATTATTAGTGCTGCTCTCCTTTCTAGGACTGATTAAATAATGATCGAGCTGCAGGAAAAACAAAGTTAGTTTCATGCACCAGAGCTCAAAACTATTCAAATCGAGCATCGGATGCTAAGGAGGAGACAGACGGGGGCTCTCATCCGTGGCCTTCCTCCACCTTGACTTTGAATTCCTCCACATGAAATGACTTTGAACACTTTCCTCTGAAGAATCGATCGTCCCCACCTTTTACTCTCGCCCTGACCACGTCTAAAAGGCTCCCTTTAGCAGAGATAAACAGGTGCAGTGTGCAGCCGCGTGGTCAGAGATTACAGCCAGCGTTGTGACAGTGTCTCGCCCCCGGGCAGTGCAGAGCTGTCGTCCTGTTTGCTTGAATCTGGAGCCAAGTCTAAAGTCTGCTCGCCTACCGCATGAATGGCCTTTTTTTTTTCTCTCTCTTTAATTGTATTTGCTCATTAGCCGCTAAACCATTTAAGTCCCCAGCTGAACGGGAGTCTGACAGCTGCAGTGTTAAATTCAGAGTTACCTGGACCGTGACGGAGCATTGTACTCACACAGTGTGCGTAAACACAGCTGCTGGAAACACTGGTGAGCGTTCATTCCTGCTTAAACAAGAGAAAGCAACGCAACAAACCTGATATTCTATGTTTTCATGTAGCGCCAAAAACTCCCGTGAACAGGCTCAAACCAATTTTGAATGTTTCTCCTGACACGTCTTGTGTGTGTTATTGATTCTTCCTGTGTGCCTCAGAGCTTCGTTGTTGTCCAAAAACTATTAAAAACACATCAGCGAGCAGCAGGGCGAGCAGCAGACATGTTCCTTCATTAGCATGAACTCAGGCACAGCGGTGCGCTTCACCTTCCTGCTGCTGGAAATACTTAAAAATGTTCAAACTCAGAACTCCTTCTATTGATTCATTGGGTTTAAATCTGAGCACCGAACTGAACTTCTAAATCAGCCTAAGAGAGTTTCATGTTTCACCTTTGAAATGCACGGCTTCATAAGTTTTTAATAAGCTCATCTGAACTCTTTTTTTCCCCTACTGCTTCAAGTCATGTCAGCGTTATTTTTCATGCATTCATTTATCCAGATCAAAGATCTAAGTCAGTTACTGAGCTCATTGAACAGCAGCTCTGAGCCGGGGGATACTGTGTGATTTCATGAATCATGAAAGATATCAACAAGAGAAAGAGCCATACAGGAAATATTTGAGTTGATTTAGCTGCTAGTTACGTGTGTGTGTGTGTGTGTGTGTGTGTGTGTGTGTGTGTGTGTGTGTGTGTGTGTGTGTGTGTGTGTGTGTCGTACAGTGTTAGCACATAATTCATGAGCTTTGGATGACCATCGTTAACGATTCTCTCGTATACAATATGAGTTGACATGGCAACATTTTGACAACTTAGCGTTTGCCTGACCGAAAAGAAACCTGACAGATCTGAATGATGTCTGTTTGTATTGTCTTATTAAGATGCTTCATGATGTGATAACCAGCTTGTTGCACGTCTTTTACTTCTCTGTTCTCCTCCTCTTCCTTCCTCAATGTGAGTTTATCTATAGCCTATTAATAAATGAAGCCCTGTCGTCCTCACTGAATAAATTCAGACACTACATATCTGTGTTTCTTTGCACACAGCTCTAATGCATAAACTACATAATCACATATTGGACTGACATGACAAATAAAATACAATTTAAAGAGGCACAGCGACGAAACATCAAATCAGTCATGTATGAGAAGAGAGCTGTCTCTTATACTTCAAGTGATTGTTGCCGTGGATACGGGGAGACTGTCTCTCCACTGACGACCTCAATCGCAGCTGTCATGCACGTTTGTTTTCCCTGAGTGCGGGCGGCTCTTTTTCTGCCCGACCTGTCAGAGCAGAAACTGTGACTGTGAGTGTGACGTCAAAGTGGAACGCGTGCCGACCCGGCGGTTCAGACGGAGGCCGCATTGCAAAAGACCCGACCTGTATCTGATTGAGACCTTATGGCTGACGCTTTAAAGACACTTTGAATTTAAATAAATCAGATTTTGATTTCTGCTGACACAAAATCACAATAAAATAGTAAAATTGCGTCCACAAACTGTTTTCTTGATATTATATTTTATAAATAATTTTAAGACCTTCAGTGAGACGTCGCTTACATTTGTTGTTCAAATAAAATACTCTGGGAGGAGAGAGGGGGGGATGACATGCAGCAAAGAGCCGATGTCGGACCCGAACCCAAAGCCGCTACGACGAGGACCACATCCTCCGTACATGGGGCAGACGACATGAACGCCAGGCTTTCGGCGCTCCAAATAACACTCTCTTTCAACGGGCTTTAATTTGACTTCCTGTGGTGTGATTTAAATGAGAATAAATCTGCAGACATGCAAATGTATTAGCTGGCTCTTAACTATGATGCCTCGTCAGCCAGCCGGTGGAGAAATTTGGCTCCATCCTCAGACTCGCCCTGAGCCTCCAACCTGCCTGCCGGAAAACAAAATGACCTTTATAAGTGACAAATATTCAAAGGCAGTCTGAATAGCAGGTGTTCCTGAATTAGAACTGAACAATAAAAAACCTCTCGGCTGGTTGACGGGGGCTGGCCCCGTGCTGAACATTAGCATTTAGGAGATAATGTTACAGAATTAATTAGAGACAGTTTAGTGTCCATTACAGCTCACAGAGATCAGGTCTGTGACGCCATCATTCTGGATAAGCATCGTCTGAATCCGTCATCTCACCTGATTACAGTCGGGTGAAAATGTCTCCATTCATATGCAAATAACTCGGCAAACATCCTGCCTCACACCTCTCGCCTCCAAACTGAGACTTCTCTCCGCTCCAAACTAAACGGGTCCAAAGCGATGAATGGCTAATATGCTCGATGAATATATGAATAAATCCTGTTTAAAAAGTCATCATCCCTCTCTGCTGACCAGCTCCTGAGGGTGCAGATAAGACCGAGCTGCTGCGAGATGACTGACAGGCTGATTGGTTTTATACTCCACACACGGCGATCATTAGAAAAGCTCAAAAAAGAAATATGCAGTTCAATGTTCTGGGCTTAAAAAGAGCAACAGAACACAGAGAATATTGAATGACATCATCACTCAAAACGCACACTGGCAGGGGTTTGTAAAGTTCATAGAAACTTACTGACAAAAAAAATCTATTTAGTTTAATTCTGTTTAAAGTAAGTTTCCTTAAAAAATTAACTCAGGATGTTGAAAGCTGCAAAATAACAATTTCTTATGTTCAGTTTCCACGGGATCCGTCCTCGCTCCGCACTCTACAGCTGAACTCGTGTTTCCACTGCACACATGCGTGTCCGTCTCGGCGCGTTCAAGCTGAGATACTATTCAAATATGCAATTTTCGACAGAGCATGCTGCAAGCAAGCTGAACAGAGCAGATTGAAACAGGAAGTCATGCAAGGTAACGCACTGAGCATCCGGTAAATTTCAAAATAAAACACATTATACAGACTTCCGATTGTAAATCCTGTAAATTTATCAACAGCCGTGATTTTGTGGACCCGCGAGCACAGCTGCTCATGGCTGTGTCCAGTGAAAAAGATCGATTCCTAAGCTAATCCTGTTAGCCACTATCCAGTACGTGTTAGCATCAAGCTAAAGAACGAAGAGTGTGAGAAACGAAGCATCTCACTGTGATGGAACAATAACTGTTGTGATTTCAGAGGACTACAATATAACACTGTTTCTTTGCAGTGATTAGTGTATCTTCAGTGTGGATGTAAAAAGAGAAAGATAAAATAAAATTAGTTTTTACCTAACTAATCAAAATATAAAAAGGTATTATTTGATTATTACAGCCGGCTGTAACGAGTCCATTAAAAACTTCAGACCGACTTCTGAATTATGGAGACTGCTGATTAAGTCATCATTAAAATCAGAAACGTATCATTCAAAGAATAAAAATGTGCACATTTCTTTCTCATCAGATCGTTTAGATAAAGTAAAGACAGGTACTACAGATATTAGGAGGCTTTCTTCTTACAGCTGCAGCAGTAAGAGCAGTAAGAGAGTTAATGAGTTGAGATAATGATTTTTTTAGTTTTTATTTGGTCCAGAGGGACACATTAGCCACTAAAGGGCAAAGAGGTTTGGCAGTTTGAACCTCGAGAGCCACCGTAAGTGCACATCCTGCATGTGAATGAACTGACATGAAAAATTTAAGAGGTAAGGAAGACAGAAGCTGAACGATGTCGTCTGATGAACACTGATACAAACACAGGGACACACTTTAGGTTGTTCAAAACATTTTCATAATTTTAGCACAAGATTGAAGACGTACTCTCTACAGTTCTCATCATTAAGCTCTGAGACGACGAGGTGCTTATTTGAAGCTTCTGAAAACCCAAATCCAAGATGACCCTCTTACAAAGCGTGGTTTGTAGCCGCTGAAAGCACCATGAATCACTGCCTCCGCTATCTGCTGCGCTCTTGTTCTGCAGACTAAATGTGTCCACGTATAGATAGAGATTTACCAGTTTATTGTGAAGTCCAGACTCAACAGATGAGATACAAGTTTCACTGTCTCTGTGGAGGCTTTATAAGAATGAAGTGGTGGTATCACATTTGTGTTTTATTTTCAAACCAGATTTCCAGAAGAGTTTAAAAACGATAATCCTTCACTGAGAACGTTTCCCTTCAAACTTTTTTTTTTAAAGTTGCATTACGCTCACTTGCTTATGGATTTGTGAGCGGAGACCATTTAAAAAAACAAAACAAAACACCTTCTTCTGTGCTGCATCAAGTTAACAGATCACTTCTCTGAGTAAAGCGTGTTCTGCTGCAGGAAGAAGAAAGTAAATGTGATGTCCACTGGGTGCAGCCAGATAAGGTTCCCTTCATACTGAAAATATATCAGCTCTGCGGTTACTTCCACACATCATTACTGTCTCTTCTTTGCACACAGTATCTGGATTTTATTTTAGCGTGCACAGAGGAGGTCTCCTTGGATTGTAAGAGACTTACTTTACTGCTTCTTACTCCCAACTGAGCAGTAAAGAAGATTTCCAAAATACACCCTAAGCCTCTAAAGGCGCTCCTTAAACTGACTCTTCTTCCCAGATGATGCACACGCTGAAAGAGAAAAACATAAATGGGTTATTATGATGCATGTGGCTTATTTCTCATAGTAAAAATAAAAAGCTGTGAATATGTAGCCGACCTTTTGGACTATGGTTTGTTATAGTTTATATTTCCTACCTTCCAGCTCAGTGCAGATGGTGCAGAGCGGCCTGGCGAACTGCAAAGAGAAACTAGGTCTGTGCTGAGCTCCACGAGGGGAGGGTTTGGAGCTGATATCATGCTGAAAAAGAGGCTAAAGGGAGGCATGGTTGGGCTGATAGGGGGGCCAGAAATCCAAATGCAGGATTTGGAAATGTAAAGTTTTTCTGCAGTAAACTCCTCTGGTTCAGTACGTGAGCAGTTAATTATAATCTACAATCAATGAGTTTACCAATTGGCTATTCCCAGGTGGTAGCCAAAGGTGGTCATAGCCCCCCCCCCCCCCCCCAAGAAATCAGATTTGCTTCCCCAAAAGGTCCCGGCAGCAGAAGCTAGACTCTTGAGTAGACAGAGCGCCCCTAACCTTCAGCCGGGTGATCGGGCACTACTACCACCCGACGTCCCTTGACCACCATCGGACTGAGTCATCCCCAAAACCACCTCCGTCCTCCTTCATGCACGGCCTGCTACGACCTCAGCGGCGAGGAAGTGTGGACAACAGGAACGCGAGGAATACAAAGGAGAAATCCTTCCTGCATATTATCCCATATGCTCTATTTGTAAAGCGTCTCGAGGTAACACTTGTTATCAAGATTCAAGATTAACTTTAATGTTGCTTTAAAATTTGTCTTGGGCTCTTCACCCATGCTGCAGCCATAAAAAAGACAACAATCCACATCATCATTCACATCCAACATACAACAATAAACATTGCATAACACAATGAACATTAATTAAGTATATAAATGTTAGGAATATGATAGACTTGTGTAACTCAGTGTACTTCTAGTGATGAACGATACAAAAGGAAAACTCAAAGTACTTGGTCTTTTTCGATTCTCTGATTTTTGAAATTTTCAAAATCCAAAAAAAAAAACCACCAACCAGAATTTACATTTTTAGACATTTTAAGTTATGAGTTGGTGCTTTACAAATAATGATTGATTGATTGATTGATTGATTGATTAAACAAACTATGACTGGCTGTTTGGCTTGTCAGAGGCAGGGCTTGTGTTTAAATCTACCATTTTGGCTTTGTCACAACAGGCTGCTGGGAGCTTCCTTTGCATTTCAATGTCGCCCGTTTTGATTGGATAGTTTTTAAATATTGACTTCAGACGTTGGGAGCTATTTGTGGTGGATCGTGTTTGTGTGTCTGGAAAAAAAAGTGGTGTCAAAAAGTCTTTTAGCTCCTTTTAGAAATTTGTTAAGTTCCATTTCTTTGTTCTGTCACAAGTCATGAACCGTCTGGGGTCCAAACTTCACAACTTCTCATCCGATTTGTTGAAAACTATCAGAAATTTTGGAATCATTGACCTAAATGTTGCCACTTTATTGTGTAGATAGAAAGGGTGAGTTTGTGCATTCCTGGCACTTCCAGCCAACCCTACAAAAGTTAGGGCGCGGCCTGGTTCAGCCAGCCCAGTTACAAAAGTCTGGCTCATCACTGGCTATCCCGTTTCAGTAGGAAATATATCACGATACGGCAGGCAGAGGTTCTGTTTCAACTTTTATTGAGCGTTCCTTCAGATGCCAAGAAGAAAATCTTTCCCTCTCTCCATGAAGAGCAGTGTCAGTGAACGATGATGTCAAGTTTTCTGCCTGAGTGAAGGTTTGAAATTCACTTTGTTTACCTGCGGCACAAAGTTCAGACTGTGTGGAGGAATAAGAGGAGATTCAGAGAGTGCTTAACATGCAGCTGCTCGGTAATCAGATTCCACTCTGACCCGCTTCCTTCGCTCCGAACCGAAGGCTGGCACATTTAAAGTGTATTACAGTGATGAGTAATGATGTTTCCTGACGCCCCGCTTCACTTTCTTCTGTCTCGAGCCGTCGTCACGCTCATGTGGAGTTTATAAAGGTCCACTTTAACACCAACAAGACAAAGAAACTGCTGATTTTATTCGAAATCTCCCTGAGTCGACTAGGAGTGTTTGAGACTTGAATGTGTGCAGCTCAGGATCCCCCGCGTGATGTATATAACGATCGTAGTCGGACTTTAATGTCACCGTAATGACTCTGACCTCTCCGCTGTCTCGTCCTGCTTCTGACCTTTAACACACGCTTCCTGACAAAACCTCCAAACTCATGCATAAAGAATGAGCCGATTTGTTAGTAAGCGCTTTCTGCCACAAGCTCGTGTGTCTGACATGAAGTTCATTAGAGCTTCTCAGCGACTTCACAGAGACAGAAGTCGACAGTTAAGAGATGCTCAGGTCTGTTTGAGAACGTCTCTCTCTATGAACACACGGTAGAGTCAAAGAGTTTGTGGTGTTGAAAACTCTCTTTCTCTGCAAACACAAACTTGCTTTACGTGTTCATTTAAGCACATTTGTTATTTTATTAATTCAAACACAGGTTTTGTTTGTCAAAATGTCCGATACTTTGATACAATTTGAAACCACTTTTCTTAAAATGACACAATCTCTGTTATTTTAGGTACTCTCTGTTTACACACCAACAATTTCAGCCGTGAAAAAAGTGACTTTTTGTTGCTGTTTATTTACACGACAACAGTGTTTCTGGTGCATGAAAATGCAAACTTTTAAAAAACAACATCGCGCGTGAACTGGAATATGCAGTTCCTCTGAAAACTGAGACTTTAGTCTTTAGTCATGCATCACTAGGTGGACTACAACAACAGTGGCGGACAAGTTTTGTTTATGAAAATGTGTACTGGCATGACTCCCTGTCGACATATTCTTGTAATTTACAGGCTTAGTATGTTTGGGTCATTTGGAGTAACGACCCCACCTCATCTTACGTCCACACAGACGTTTGTGTGTTAGCGGATTTTGTCTGTTTACACCTCAGCGCTCTGTGAAAGAAGGAGGAGCATGTGCGCATGTGCCTGTTGTGTCATCACTGTACTAGTGTTTTTAGGCCTTTATGTGGATCCGTGTTTGAAGCAGTCAGAATGTAGAACTTTATTTTCAGTGGATCATGTTTGTGTTAAAGTGGCCTTAATCATCATTAGTATCAAAGAGAGCAGAAGCTTAAAAAATTGACAGCTCTTTAATCATATATTTAACTTCAAGCTGCCGAAATGTTGTGACCAAACGTTGCCAGGGTATTTGTGCAATCAAGACAGTTTGATGGAGTTTTTCTGCAATTTGTGGGGGTAATGAAAAACAAGAAATGACTCAATATTTGAAGCCTAGGACTTGTTGTTGTTGTTGTTGTTGTTGCTGTGGTATTGAAAGGTGTAATAATATTAGATTTTTACCAGAATCGTATAAAAGTCTTAAATTCAAGCTGTCGATGGCCTAGCGGTTATGTTGCGCCCAACGCACAGAGGTTAAGGCCCTTTAAGCACACAGCCAGGTTTGAGTCCGGCCTGTGGCTTCTTTCCCGCATGCCACGCCCCGCTCTCTCTCTCTCTCTCTCTCTCTCTCTCTCTCTCTCTCTCTCTCTCATTACTAAACCTATCTCTTCCTATCAAAATAAGATAAATAAGCTGGAAAATAAATCTAGGAAAACAGAAAAAGTTTTGGTATTGTGACAACCTCCAAAATGCAAAACAAGTTTTTCCTGCACTAAAATGTCCTCTTCCTCTCTGTTGTGTTCCTCTCTTGCAGGTATGCATCGTGCAGAAGCGGGACACGGAGAAGATGTACGCCATGAAGTACATGAACAAGCAGCAGTGTATCGAGAGAGATGAGGTCCGAAACGTCTTTAGAGAGCTTGAGATCCTTCAGGAAATTGAACATGTTTTTTTAGTAAATCTCTGGTGACTATCTTGTTTTTAAACTCTACATGTGGTCTGCACTGCGTGTGTCGCCTTGCCTGCTTTGTGTGTCCGTGCACTTTGTGTTTTTCCCCTCAGAGAGCATGCTCACTCTTGAGGTCTGATGCACTTAAATGGATGTTCTCTGTGTGAATATTGTGCTTCATGCACTTTCCTTTTCCTGCATTTGGAGCTAAGTGCAGGAAAAAGTTTGATTAAATGTTGAAGCGAGTCCTCCTCCAGAAAGCGACCTTCTCCAATTAAACACAGGAGGATATTTCAGGATATTAATTTTGGCTGTGATTCCGAGAAGCGCACATTTGAT
Source organism: Labrus bergylta (assembly GCF_963930695.1). Taxonomy (NCBI): domain Eukaryota; kingdom Metazoa; phylum Chordata; class Actinopteri; order Labriformes; family Labridae; genus Labrus; species Labrus bergylta. The sequence goes on from NC_089204.1 coordinate 6,347,127, forward strand.
AATTACTGTGGTTTAAATGACCTCGCTCTTCCCCTGAGTCTGATATATGTGGGTGAACTGAGGCTGCGTTCATTATTCAGCGCTCATCTCCGAGCGGGACGTGTTTCTAAATGTAATTGGGGCCCTGGCACGGCGTTCACGGCATATTACACGCAGCACTTTTGCACGTGCACAGTTTTTCTACGGATCTGATGGCGCTGTGATGGTGTGCAGATAGCGAGTCGTGTCCTGGACTCATCCCTTCACCAGGTTGTGAATGATTTAATCTGCAGATATTTTTCGGCTGCAGGAGAAGCCGCTCTTCTAGAACAAACTGAGGGCATTTTAATGAGCCTACAGTCGTCGCCTGTGTGTTTTTTTTTAGAGTTTAATTCCCTGCAGGAGTGTACGGCTGCCAAAGCCTTCTGTGTTCTACTTTTCTATGTTCTGCTCTCTCTCTCTCTCTCTCTCTCTCTCTCTCTCTCTCTCTCTCTCTTTCATACTTTGCATCCAATCAAATGCCCATTAGTGAAAAAAACTGTATCATATCAGCTACGTGGGAATGAAAAGTTTCACACCTCCTCCCTCTGCTTTCATGTCGGCTTCACTGAAATGTTCAGAGAGGGTCTGTCCGTCTCACAGGGAGCTAATAGACATCGTCATATCAGCAGAGTTTTAACTGTCACACACTCAGCAGTTTATTCTCAGTGTCTCTTTCAGTCACTTCTTACATACTGGAAATTCACACAGATGGAGCAGGATCAGTCCAGAAAGTAGACATCTGTTGATGCACAAGTTAACTTGTTTTTATTATCAGTAAAGGGTCGCTTCAGGGTCAGTAAAATAAATGTATTATCCTATTCCTCGAGACATATCTAAGTTTGTCCAGGAGTGCCAAATGACTCTAATTTCTGTGGGCCTAAGCATGCTCAAAAAAACTCCTCAAACTTGCCAAATTGGCAAAAGTTAATATTCTATATTTGATGGACTCAAATGGGTGGTGCCAAATGCCTCCACAGCGCCCCCTACACATTTTCTAAACAAGTGCACCAACACATTAAGCAAGAATGGCTTTTGGAAACAGCCAACCAGTTTAAAAAATCCATCATCTCCAAGAAATGTGTATGCCCGTTTCCAGGGGTCATATTTTGATTAACTTCTCCATAGGGGGTTATCCAAATCACCTTCAGTTTTGCTGTAGAGGAGACCCTAATGATGACAAGATACTAACAACACTCAAAAAGAGTGGACATAATGGCCCCCAAACTGGATTTCACACCAGGCAGCAGGATGTGGCTCTAACTCAAAGTTGACCTATATTGCTGATCCCCATTTCAAACTCACATAAAGTGTTTCAGATCATGAGGTAAACATATGTTGGATAAGTCTGCAGAGGGCGCGAAAAGACTTGTTCTGCAAATAACCTGATCGTTCCCCGACATGAAACCAAGTATTTCATGAGACGGCTTGAAGCCTCGATGTGAGACGATGAAACCTCTGACAGTACAGAGACTCTCTTCTCCCAGCACTGGAGAGCAGCCCTGCAGCGTTCTGCCTACCTGGAAGGCTTCCAGAGAGCTGGCCAATCAGAAGAAAGTGGGCACATGGGGAGAGGGGCCTTAAAGAGACAGCAGCTGAAACGAACCAGCAGAGGTTGAAATTGGGTTTTTTAATGACTCCAGTAAACTTTTACACATGTCTACATGTCAAAACAGAAATTTTGTCATAGCACCCCCTAGTGGTAAGACACAACAAGCTTTGGCTAAGCTGGTCTAAAAACCTTTTTGGCCATTGATAAAGACACTGCCGCACACTCCGCAGCTGCTAAGCATCCCAACCACACGTCCTTACAGTGCCCAGACGAGGGCCCGGTCAGTGCTGCCTTCAGCTCTAGTTAAGTTTTATATAAATCTGTCTTGACTCCAACTCAGTGGAACTAATAGAGTGCATGTGACTGTGTTAATTGTCAAAAAATTGTAAAGAAACCAGCAGTGGGCTATAGACAGGCAAACATCATAAAATCATTCTCACTGGGTGGTCATGTTGTAATGCTTCTCCAGGGAGGCTTGATACTGAAAGTCTCTGAAGCCTTTCCAAAGCATGCACTCCTGAAATCTATCAAAATCAAAGGCAGCCAGCCAGCCAGCTGAAATCTTTCCGACATGTGTGTTTTTACATGAATTCCCACAGCGGGCTCGGGGTGGGGGGTTCTCAGGAGCTCAGGAGGCGAGACATGATGGGAAAAGGGTGGGGCAGAGATGGCGGATGAAGAGACAGAGTCTGACCCTGCGATGACTGTGATATGAAGCAGCTTCGTTACATGCACTAAGATGAAATGGTCCCCCACAGGTTGCAGGATATAAATGTCCAACCCCGCCTGCTCGCTCGGGGTTAATTCTACATCCAATAGCTCACCCAGACTTCACACGCAAATTTCCCTAAGAGGGAAATGAAGAATTCTGTGTGAAGTCAGGGTCGAGAGAGGGAGTGCATTGTGGTTTTGTTGTAATTTTCATGCCGGCCATGAGCCGTGTGATGTAGTGTCTGAATGCAGCTGTTCATATTTGAGTCTGTTGTTGCAGAACGTGCAGACCCTGAGCCCGGGCAGCTGGGTGGATGTTTCTAAAGTTAGCATCACCAGACTGGTTCCATGTAAAAAAAAAACAGAGAGAGAGTGTGAATAACTCTGATCCAGAAAAAACAAATCTGGGGTTCTCACTTTGCAGAAACTGACCAAAATCATCCCGGTCAGATAAATGCATTCACTGACGCCTTCTGTGTCCTCAGAGCTCGGGAGTTTACAATGTGAGGAAAGTTTGTCTTCCTTCCTGGAGCTGCAGAGAGGAGAACACAGAGACTAGACTCCATGGTGAGTTTGTTGTTTCTGCCCCAGTTTACTCCGCCTCTCTGTGAGCGTGACAGCGTCGTTCTGCTGCACCTGTATGCATCTCTTAAAGTGTCTTGCTTCATTTAGCTGCAGTGGGAGACGGCGTCTCAGCCGGGCAGGTAATGAGACAGGACTGATGAGAGCTCTGCCTCTTCCTCGCCTCCTCTCCCTCACTGTATAACAACCAGGATGCTAATTGGTTCACTGCGTGGGTATGCTGTTTAACAGAGTCCCTGTAGATGAGACTGCTGCAGCATCAACAGGCTCCTTCAGCAGAGCGAAGCACTCTCTGGTGCGTGACTTTCTTAATGGTTGCTCAATGGACCAGCCGGGTTCTGGCGAAATTCTATTCTCAAAAACAAACAAATGAAAAAGACGGAAGTCATAAGAACAGCGTTTTTTGATAAAGCTTCATTGTGTTTTTACTGATGCAGCTCCAGGAGGAAGTCAAAGAAGGACAAAATATGAGAACCACAGAGAAAAAAAAATCTTGGTTTATGGAATCTGTAAGAGGACATGAGTCCAGACACCGGTTATAGTACCGAGTATATACCAGATGTTTTTCCAAAATCTTGATTTACTGATGCCATAACATCAGGATTACAAGTCCTACCTGTGATAAATACTGAAATTGAGTCTTCACAAGACTCGATAAATCGACCACTTATCACAGGAAATCGAAGGTTTAACTTGAGATAACAACTTTAGCTTGAAAGCTGAACTTTTCTAGTCTTCTGACTACTCGAAGCGCTCACACACCTTTCCTCTCTCCTGCCTCTATTTTGACAGATAGATTGACGGACATGAAAATATCATAGCTATTTAACGTCCAACAGACACCCACTTACATTTCAGTGCTGTCCCACATCTTTAAAACTCTGACTAGACTCTTCTCCTCTGTGGCCCCCTGGTGGTGGAATGAACTTCCAAACTCCATTCGATATGCAGAGTCCCTTTGCACCTTGAAGAAAAAGCTAAAGACCCAGCTCTTTATGAACACCTACTGTGCTCTGCCTCTGGTTACTTCCTGTCAGCACCTGTGTGTCCGATCGGACTGAAAGCTGTTTGTTTGCTCTTCCTGACGTCGTTTCCTCCTCTCTAGATCCTCCCTTGTGTTTCCTTTATTCTCTGATGTTTGTCGCTTTGGATAAAAGCGTCTGATAAATGAATCTTAGAATTAACTAAAACATAACTGATGTGTTGTCAGTGTTTGTAATATCAGAGATTAGAGGTCAACGTCTAGTCTTTGTCGTGAAAAAATTATTGTTGACAAACATTCATTGTCATATTTTTGGATGTGTGTCGTCGTCATTTTAGGCTGTGGTTAGCCTATATGTTGTTTTAAACGGGAATATCAGATGAGCAGCGAGCTACCTGGATATATTTTACTTTATATTTCCATTTTTAAGACTTTTCTGTCTTGAAATCAAGACTACTCATATTTTTACAACTTCCTAAATCTCAGTATTTTTTCTTTATCAAAGACACCGTCGTAGTGAGCCCCTGTAGATCAGGCTGTTTCTGTATGTGTGATGAACTAGCTGGAGTTTTTTTGGGGAACTTCTTTTCTCTACAACAAACAAACAGACAAAAGAAGACGCCAGTCACTTTGACAGAGCTTTCTTAGGAGTGTTTGTATTGATGCAGCACCAAGAGAAAGTCAAAAATGTGGTCGGAAAAAGAAGAAAGAATCCATGAAAAGACGGCAAACAGAGGTGATGAGGAAGAAATGATTGGTACATCATAGGAGGGGGGGGGGGTGAGACAGTGCAGAGGAAGTATGCAGCATTGATTTGTTTTGTCAAGAAAGAACAGCAGACTAAGAGGATTTGTAAGGTTTTTCCCAGCAGCTCCTACCTCCACACAGTCTGTCTGGAAGCTGCTTTCTTTGAGTCATCCTGAATTTTGCTTTTGAACGTCTCCGTCGAAGGAAATTCATTAGGAAGCAACCTCATGAAAGGCCCACACTGAATCCCATCCGCTCACTAAAGGCGGCCTTAAGCTGGGCAGATGTCAAGTTTTTGCAGCCCTCAGTAATTGCAGTGACCATTCCCCCGCTGCTGCACGGATACGATGTGTAGGAGTGGAGGGAGCGCTGAATGGATTACTCTGGAGGAGGAAAAAATTAACTATCATCTGCTGCACACAGTAAATCCACACAAAGCTTTGTGAGGATTTGTGACACATGAGAAGACGCTGACTTCTTCCTTCCCTCGGCGTGTGTGCAACCTCAGAGTGCAGAGGTCTCCGGCTCCGCCCAGCAGCAGAGGAGAGAACCTGCAGAATTTGATCCCTGCTCTGTGGAGAGTGGTGCTTTGTTATGAAATCTAGGTTCAGCCTGAAGCGTTACATCACAACAGATCTCACTCAAACAGCAGCGTCGGTCCTCCTCGAGGGGGTCCAGAGACAAAGTAATGAATCATGGCCAAATGGACTCTGAGGGGAGCTCGGGGTCGTCACAGCGACTGGACAAAGTTTCAGACATACTCCCCGGGGATCGACTTAAAGGATTTCAGAGGTTTCTAAACCCAAACATGGTGAGTCACTGACCATCCCTCCATCAGAGTCAGAGAGCGAGCGGGCGGAGGAGTGCTCAGGATGGATGTGCCTTATTCAGCCTCCATTAGGAATATTGATCTCAGGCCTGGATAGAACAAGGCCTTATGAGACTGTGGAACAAATTAGCCTGTACGCCCACAGTCAGCAGTCTGAACCAGCCATGTGAGGGGCTTAAATCTTTCTCATAACACCAGAAGATCATTTCCTATAATCTTCTCTTGAAGTAACAAGATGAAGGTTTGTTGCTCTTTGAGCCCTTCAAAGATTATGAGTGCAGCTGCTCTGTTGTAAAACACTCATACAGTAGATGCTGTTAACACCTCCCCATCTCAGACAGCGTGCCTTTGTTTACAATCAGAGGGTCGAAGAAGCCGGCAAAGACGTTGTGAGAAACCAAAGGACCCCGTCCACTGACGAGCTTCAGTAATGTTACCAGACTTCCTGCAAATCTGACTCCATCAGAGTCGCTAGCTGTTAGCAAGTGGAGAATGTTTATGTGTATTCAACTGACGACTGTAGACCCTGGCTGAATGTCTACCTTGGAGAGGATCATTTATTACATGCTTACATGCAAACTAAGTTAACCAGAGAGACAATTTTTTGGTGTCAGATGGATTTATTGATTCATTTGTATCAAACCTGAGACCTAACTCGGGTCAGACGACGTCCTGCAGTCGGTAAATCTGCTGAACATGAGACAACGATGACGCCGATAGCGATACAGCCTAACGTTGCTCTGAATAATATCTGGGGTGATGTACACTCTGCCTTTGGACTGTTACTTCTCATTAGCCGCGAGACAGATCTTAATACCAACTTGTCCGGTAATAGTTTCACAAGTTTTCAACCGTCCGGCGGCAACATAGCCAGCTAGACGTCAGACTTGCAGCCCACTTACTCGCCAACATGTAAAAGCCTGTCCAATATTTAGTCAGACTTCTTGATCGGTGACTCTCTCTTTTTCTCAGCTCAACCATCCCTGTCCTCTTCCTCTCAGCTTCAGCCGTGGTATCAAACAGAACAGAACCGGGCTTCTTTTAGAACTGAAGGCTGCTGTGTGAACTTGCATAGTGCAGTAAACAGGCGACCGGGGTGCTGTGCAGACAAAAGAGAGACGGCCTTCTCTCTGTTGAAAGTTAGCATACTATTAGATGGACCCTTGAAACTACTTTTTTAAGGTGATAAAGGTCCATATTGTTGATTTGTACTCGCCCACTTGTGATTATCAGGCCTTCTACAAACACTAAGAGAAGATGTCAAATGAGCACAAGGTGTTTTCATAACATGCCTTCTTTCAAGACGAATACTGAGATGAAGTCGTGAAACAGGACCATAAAGAAAATAACAGCATTTAAATACTGAGTTACTGAATATTAGCTGGCCAAGGACTTTCCCCAGCAGTTTAAACGAGCCCTGTGAGGGCACTCAGCATTAAATCAACCTCATTAAAATGAAAGATCACAGATTATTTTGCCCTGGACCTGCAGCCATCAAACTCCCCTCTCAATACTTAAAAAGAAGAACTCCCGGTTGCCGCAAAGCCTAGCACCCCAAGTTCGGAGGCTATAGTCCACATCGCAGCGGCAGTGGGTCCGAATCCGACCTTGAACTTTAATGCGTGTCATCCCCCACTCTCTCCACCCCCGCTCTCTTCAGCTGTCCTATCTAATGAAGACAAAAAGGCCCCCCAAAAAAACTTTAAAAAACCAAGAACTTTTTGTAGGACGCGTGGAGTGCACCTTGTGGAAGCAGGTCAGAGGAGGTGTTGAGTCCTGAGGCGACTTGTTGAAGGCCTGACTCGTGTTTCTGCTGCAGAAATCCTCCGAGGAGCGAGCGAGCGCCTTGTGATTGAGTCATGTGTTCGGTCCAGGCAGCTCACCTCGATCATCGTCTTTATGTAGGACAGAGTAGACAAAGTTTTCAGACCGACTGGAGCATCACAGACTCCTGTGTCTCTCCTCTTCACTGTCCCTGTACCTCCCTCTCTTCCCGGCCTCCCCGCGCTCGTTTGTCATCGTGGCCTGATTACTTCAGCCCGCTCCTCGTGCTCCTTCCAGCAGACAAACCTCCCTCTCTCAGACCCTGAGACTGTCGCAGCCTCGTCCTGTCCTCGCCTGTCCACATGTCCTCCTCCTGGTTTTGGACAGAAACAGCTCTCCATAGATCCCACATTAAGGCCTGGTATTTACTCACACTCACAGCTTTACTGTGCTGTTTGTAAATCAGACTTTTACAGGATGAAGAGCATCGCAAAGAGCAGGATGTGCAGTAAATAAAATGACTTTAAGATGAAAGATGTCACCTATAAGACACTCTTGACTTTGCTGTTTGCTCTATGCCAGGTGAAAACTTCTCTTTGACTTTACTGTTTGGTTCAGTCCTTACGCAAGACACTTAACCCTAAAATGAAACCATTGCTACGTCAGGGTCGTGTGAATGTGCATGAATGGATTAGTTAATACTGATGTACTGTAAAGGCAGAGATTCTAATTATGACATTGTGTTGCAGACTCTGTTGCTTCATCCTCCACGTCTGCATCGTTCTTCTTCTTACGTCACATCTTGCCTCAGGTGCTCCCTGACCCTGCTCCCATCCAGCAGGGATAGTCTCCCGCTGTGAGGTGCATGTGTGAACAACCAGATCAGGAGGATTTCAGGGGCAGTCCTCCTGAAATCCTCTCGAAATTTTCAGGAGTGCATAATGTGTGAAAAAGGGTTACATGTCCAATAACCCCCAACATCAGGCAGAGTTCCAGACTAGCTGCTGAACATAACAGTAATGTTATCAAGGTTTAAGATTCACCAGACCACATGGTTTAATACTCTCTGATATCTTAAAGATCTGTGGTCTGTAAAAGTACAGAAGATTTAAAAATCCTTCAGATCTTCAGACATATTTTCAACCAAAAGAGTTAACGAGCTGAAGAGATACAGCACATCAGCCGTTTTCAATTTAAATTCACAGGTCGGAAAATACTGATGTTTTTCAGGTCTTATTGGGGCTTAAGTTAAGTTAATGTTTCTTACAGGCAGGTACAGAGCAGAGAGGAGACACTGTCCAGATTTACACAAAGTCCATAATTCAAGTTTGTTTTTTCTGAGCTTGCAGACATGTTGAAGAGGAAGTCCAGGCTTTAATGAGAGATCTGATTTTTTCTCAGATAAAATTAGCCCCTTGAATCAGGATTAAAACCTGACCTTTTCCCCCTCTTTCTCTTTGGTCTTCCCCCGTCTCAATTAAATGAGCATTTAAAATAATTGTTTTATTATCATGAGGGAAAAGATAAGGAGCAGGGACATCAGAGGAAGAGCTCAGAGTGGAGCTGTAGGTCTCGTGCGTGAAAAGTAGAAGGTAGGGGTTGTTCTGGCATCTGATCAGGATTCTTCCTCGACAGCTGCTGGTAAAGATATTTGAGGCACGTCCACCTGCGAGGAGACCTGGGGGTCAGTCCCTGAGCATGCTGGGAGGGTTGTATATCTTATCCGGTTCAGGAAAATCCTTCAGATCCCTCAGGAACAAGCTGGAGGCAAGGAAGAGTAAACTCCCGGAGTGCTTTGACAAAATCCAGAGTGCATGAGAAAGTAAATATACTGTGAAACATTTTGATCAGTGTTGCAGTCAGTATAGACGTAGAAGTGATGAAAGATGTTAAAAGAAAGCAAGAGCTTGAGAAATACAGTCAAACCCTGCATGGTGTCGGACTGCAGCATTTCTGGGACGTGAAGTGAATATACAGAGGTTAAGATGATTCCTTCAATATTTTTATATATGTGTTGTATTTTTGAAGGACGTGTATCTGTCTGCAGGGACATGTCTGCGTGTCTTTATGTAAATGTCCGTAGATGTCCAGCGTTTCCTTTTGTTTATATTTTCTGCCAATACAGATTTTTCAAACAGAACAGATTCTTGTGTCAGTTTGAAGCAGACTCTTACACATATGGAAAGTTCAGAGACTCTTGTGTTAGAGTTTGTAACGTTTCCTCGCACTGTTCCTCCTCTACTCTGATAATCCGGTGCACACAGCGCTGCAGGAGAGCATTCGGATACAAATCAACACGATAAGAGAGAAATATATTTCATGTGTATCTAGATTTTTTAGTTGTACTCATGTCCTATCTGTTAACATGGAGGAGGTGGAGCTTATGATTCAGCAGCAAGTCAGCAGGGGGAGCTCTACAGTTTCAGCCTCACTTCTCTCCTGTCCTGCTCCTTTGGGTTTCATACTTTACACAAGCTGGTGATTCACATGCCCTTATATGGACATCAAATAATGAAAAACATGGATGAGTTTCCAGGTTATGAAGACATGGCATTCATCAATCTAGAAGGGGATGTTGCTCGGGCTTTCTCACTCCATGTCCTATTGTTTACAGTGAGAAGGCAGACTCAGAGGGCAGAACAAACACCTAGCTGTGGGAGTGTCACCCACCTGGGGGAGGGGTTACTTCCCTTTGTGATGTCATGAAGGGAAAATCTCCAAACGGCCTGTTTGAGGACACATTTTCTGAAAAGTGAAGCCGGCAGAAGACGGAGAGGATGGACTTTTGTCATCATTGGGGACGGACTAGAGACACATATTAGTGTTAGAGAAAACATGGTGAAGTGGATTTTACAGAATATGTGACCTTTAAAAAGCAAAATCAACAAACTGGAATCAATCAAATTCTTCCTCTCCACTTTCAGACAGCAGAAGACTCTTTTCGTTTGATTTCTATGACGTGCCATTTCTGGATTTCACTTTGTATTGATTCATATTGAAGTGTTCCCTAAAAAAAGGTGGAATAAAATATTTTGTGTCTCCTCCGTCCCCTCCTCAGCAGAGAGCCTGAAAGGTGGCAGGCCCGTCAGTGCCGGAGCTTTTAATGGTGCTGTCGTATCTGACATCTCGCTGTCACCTCAGAGAGCAAGAGAGAGTCTGAAAGTGACAGCCCGACCCGATGTGCACCTCTCTCTCTCTCTCTCTCTCAGGATCCCTGATATCTGAGCAGAGGATTGGGGAGGCTGTTTAGTGGAACAGTGAGATAGAGAGTGCAGCCTCATCCGTCACCTGGATCCCGAAATCAAACTGTGACAATGAGGTGATAAAAAGGTGATGGAGAGGGATCCCTGCCAACAGCAAACAACATCCCGGGGCCGGCCATCTGTGAGGCCACTCTGTGAGGCTGATCCGCGTTTTAATCAAGCGACTACCTCCGATGTAGAAGCCAAATGCAGAAGAGCAAAAAAACTACAGTACCTCAAGTGTCCACTAGAGGCTTTCTGCAAAACCAGAGGAATCCCCGTTGGGTCCCATATTGAAATATCCATGAACATGATTACAGTTTGGCCTCTATAGCTTATGTCTGTAGTCATGACAACTGTACCAGGGGTGCCTTTGATAATTGGGGCTGTGGCTGAGTTGATTGACAGGTGGACTCGTTGTAGCTGTTGATCAGGAGGCTTAAGACCTGCCTGCAGCGCCGCCAAGTTGAAGGTTTCAGGATTGATTGGAAGTCAGGTTGATGTTGCATTTCAAACGTTGCAACCGCAATTTATTTGTAGCTTTTTCTTAAACTTATTTTTTGGGGCTTTTTGCCTTTTTTAGACAAGACAGTGGGTAGAGTAAGAAACCATGGAGAGAGAGAGGGGGGGGAAATGACATGTCTCTGGTCGAACCTAAGATTTTTAACTGTCAGATGCAGTTCAGGTGTCCAGCTCACCTGTGCAGGTTGCGTCCTGCTTCCCGCCCCCTCTACTGTCCTCCCTCCTCTCTCATGATTATTTTAGTCTTAAACGACTTCCACCAGACCCTTTCATGACGTAATCATAAAGATCTTAAACCCTTAATATCAAACGTTTGATAGAAATCAGGGTCGCCCCGAGGAACTCCGAGCAGATCGGGAAGGTTAAGATTGGATCTTTGTACGACACACATTACAAGATCATTTGGGCAGATAATCGCTCCGAGCAGCCTTGAGTAAGGAACGAACCCGTGATTGTCTGAGCCAGGTTTAACTGTATGTTGACTGAGACTACGTCCATGTTTTATACAGTCTATGGTTTTATTGGAAAGCAGATGTCCAAACCACTGGCCAACTTCTCAGTAATTGCAGTGTATTCAGCGGGAGTAGCAGAGAGAACTCCCATGATTACCCCACCAGCCTCAACGTCATCTTTTGTTATTGTTTTTGCATACTGTGCCTTTAATGTCCAAATGTTAGAATAAATAAAGCTTATATGTTGTGATCAAATTAAACATGTTGAGATTGAACTAAAAGAGAAGACTATGTGGATGATAGATGATAGCTTTCCCAGATCAGAGTTTAAATCTTTGTTCTCAACACTTTTAAATGTTCCTAAAATGCATCACAAACGTAATCTCCCTTCTCTCATTCATCCCTTTATTTTCTGTCGGTCATGAAGTGTTGCAAAACAAATCAAAGGGGTGAAAATCTAACGCGTCAAGGGAAATATATGTTGTTTGTGGGTCTGCCTCCCTCTATCTGTTATCCCCCCAAACACATGATGGAAGACTTTATTTCATAGCTGAAATCTAAAGTGTGTTATAAAGAAAAGGCCCAACAGTCCTGCCAATGTTTTTTATTTCCCCCCTCAGATGCTGCGATCTGTGGATGAGATGAAATCATTTTCCCTCCGCAGAAACACTCGCCTCGTCTCTCTTATTGAGAGGCAGGAAATTACACCTGAATGGAACCAATCAGAACATTCAGAGCCGAGCCTGCAGATACTGAGACAACCTGCAGCCACGAGGAGAAGTAATATCAGCACAGTGTCACAGCTTTAATGGAAAAATAAAGATTTGGCTCAGTAGCAGCCACATTAAACCGAGTGTGAAAGAAGAAAGCACGAGGCCACGTTTGTTTCTCTCCTCTGCTGCTCACTGAGCCGTGGGGTCGGGTAAAGATATCATTCTGCCTTTATTTTTCCTTCTTAACTGAGAAATTAGCTCCTGTTGTACCAAAACAGATTGTTCACCCGTGTGGATTCATGTTTTGTTCAGCGTTTGGGGCAGAAACTGTGAAGTGAAGTGTTACAAATCCCCTCGCAGATCACCGAGAGGCGGTGTGTTTTAATTTGATGTGCATGATTAAAAAGCCTGAAAATGTTTAAAAGGACCTGGAGGAGCGCTCAGTGAAATCACATCAAGTGGGGGGGAAAGAGGCTGTTTTCAAGCTGCAGTTATTTACAACTCTATTTGTACTCTTTGAAACAAGTGGCACATAGACGGGATGAATGTTGATCAATTACTTCAATAACTTAATTATGTGTGTTTAGGGCCCGGCAGAAAGTACTCATTCACACAGAAGCACACGAAGCCTAAAACATACAAAAATAGTCATTATGCATAAAAAGTCCGGCTCGAGTGGCTGAACAGATCACCTGATAACAGATGCTCTCCAGTCAGAAAGGAAGCCAGACTGCCTTTCTCCAAATTTCCAAAAGGCTCCAACAGGACAAACACGGCCCAGAGGTTAAAGGTCAGGGACTGAATTAATTGAGGTGACACCTAGTAGACATCTAGCAGCTCTCACCTGTCACTCAAAGAGGCCACACCCACTAATTCTACATCTCTTTAAGCCTTAATATAATGTAAACAGGTGAGTTGTATAAACATTCAGCCCGTACAGTTGAAGAGAGAAATGAGCTCTAGAGACCCAAACTGTTTTTATACCAGACTGTAAACATGTTTATTTTAACATGGAGCTCTATGAGGACTGACTCACTGCAGGAGACAGACTCTAGTGGACACTGGAGGAACTGCAAGTTTTAACTTCAGCTATGGCTAGATTTCGATTGATCCTTTTAAGACAAAATTGTGTTTTTGTCATAAATCTTCATCTTAACAAAACTGTGAGGAAATAACTCTGAAAACTATGGAATATAAAAGACAACGTTGGAGTCTTTGTACACAGAGATTATAGCATGAATAAATGTTGTCGCTCACAGATATATCCACCATGTTTGTCTTTGTGTGAGTTCCTGTAAACATGCATGTGTGTCTGCAGATGTTTACAGAGCAAGCTTTGCATATGTTCAGCACGCAAAAGAAGTGTTGTGTTTATGTTGTGTGTGTGCTCGGTCTTTGTTTATATTTCACATGTTGCACACTGAGTGAGCGCTGTGTGTCTCCCTCTGTACCTCCCCGGCTCTCAGGTACTCGTTCCAGGATGAGGAGGACATGTTCATGGTGGTGGACCTCCTGCTGGGAGGAGACCTGCGTTACCACCTGCAGCAGAGTGTCCAGTTCAGCGAGGACGCCGTCAAACTCTACCTCTGCGAGATGACGCTGGCGCTCGACTACCTGCAGAGTCAGCACATCATCCACAGGTGCTCACTCAACTTCTCCATGTCTCAAACTCACCTTGCACGATATCTTCCTCCTCTTTTATCCAGATAGATGCTGGAACTCGTTACTGTGCAGGTAAAATACAGTATTTAAAACTGTTGGGTTGAAATCCGCAGCTTCTGTATCTCCAGTAATGTGATGCAATCAGTTATGTTGCACCCCACGTACGGAGGCTTCAGTCCTTGGCTCTCGCCCCCTGGTGGTGGAACGAACTTCCAAACGCCATTTGATATGCAGAGTCCCTTTGCACCTTTAAGAAAAAGCTAAAGACACAGAGCCTGTCAGGGACAATGATGTTTCACTGCTGCAGGCTGAAAGAATCTCTTGGGTCAATTCAAGTATTATTTTCAGTCATATTGAACAAAACTTAGGGCCGAGGTTTATATCGAATAGAAATACCCTTTTAATTGAAAAATATTGACTAATGCAGCTTCCATTTGAATCCTAACATATTCTTAAATTGCCATGAATGCCACCACTTCTAGCCGTCACTGTTGTTTTGTTTCTGTAATTGTGATTTATGGATTTGACGCTGCTTTGGATTCCTTTAGCTCCTTAGTGTTCAAGTTTTGCACGGAATAAAAAGTCATTAAACTCGACGACACTCACTGAGAGAACAGACGTCCTATTTCCTGGGTTCTGATTCAATCTTTCAGAAAACAAAGACAAATGAGAGAAACATTCCCGGACCGTGTATCTATAATTCTTCTAACTCAGAATACTTTCAGAATAGACCCAAAGCCCCAGTGTCAGCTCACGTCTTTATTATATTTTATTTCATCAAAAATACTAAAGCTGAGTTTGAGTTCATAGCTTCTGCAGCAAAAGAACTCAGAGTGAATATCAGCTCAAGGTGACGTCTGTGACTTTTAGTATTCAGGAGCTTTTCTGTTCTGCTTCTGCAGCTCACAGCGTTTAATATTATTATTATTATTGATGATTTATGAGTGTAATGATTTATTCTTTAACTGGAACTGCAGAATGAATTCATGTAAAAGTCAGACGTCTTTACTTTCACCCTCAGAGACCGCTTCAAAGAAGTCCTCCTCCAGTGCCTGTAGTACTTTTTAATGCATCCTCGTTTTGGTGATTTTCATGAGAATATGCTAAACAAATGCACACAAACATGTCAATCTAAACATCTGAGTGTAGAAACAAAACATGCCTTTACAATGCATACCTTTTATTAACTGTCAATAGGCTTTGTGTTTGAGACTTCTCGAGAGGAACAGAATGCAAACGTGTTTTTATACTTTTATCTTCCAGAGAAACATAGTGATGACCTCGGCCTGGGCGATATGACTAAAAATGTTCTCACGATAAATGTCAAATCTTTTTTCTTTCACATTGAAAGGCTGATTTTTGCTCCAGAAGAAACCCAGATGATTAATTGCGGTGACAAACTAAACTTGAACTTGAGGAACGTTTCAGCATCATAAGCTCGGTGCTGGAACACAGATATTCAATCCTCCAATCTTCACCCAGCTGTTCTGATGGATATCCATGTCGAGCCCCCAGAGAGTGCACATGACTGCTGAAGCTAATTTTGCATTGTGGCTGAACCTGGTACTGCAGCGTCACGTGACGCTATCAGGTTCAAAAAGAAGTTTCCCTTTAAGCTTACATTGGGAAAGAGACGATTAAAAATCAGCGAATACATTTCTCTATGAGGTACATCAACTTCCCTATATGAACACTTTAGATAACCTTTTTATAATCCTCTAATAAATAATAAATAAATAGTCCTAAAAGTTGTAAAATGCAATAAAAGTCGAATTCAGAGATAATTTTGTCGACATTATGAACGCAGATCAGATCCACAGGACTGCGACTCCAAGTGTGCATGCTCTGTGGGCCCAGTAACGCAGAAGATCAGGATACTTTTACACGCTGAAGTCTGACTTTTATTTTGCTTCATGCGCCACTGAGCAGCTTTCATAGGACTGAATGTGCAGAAATATGGGCACAAAGAAGGTAGAGTATAGTCAGAAGGCTCTGTCAGTGTCCATATCTGTCTTTACATTAAACATTGTTAATGAACAGGTAAAGGTACACAGAACGGCCGTCATTCTGTCTCAGAGGAAATAATCCTTCATGTCAGCACCACAAAGTCACAGCGTCTTTCTAACCAGCTTCATGTGCACTCCTGTAGACATGACTCAAGTGTTTAAGTATAAGTATATAAGTTCACATCCCCCTTCATCATATCCTGTTGACTTATCTCTCCTGCCTCCTCTTTCACCTCAGCGGTAAAAGTACATCCTGTCTGTAGACACACAGAGGGCATCGGGCTGCGGCTCCTCGTAGAAATACTAGTGTGCCCTCTCCATCGGCTCCGTCGTGCTCCAGTTTAACCTGCAGCTGTAGTTGAAGGTTGTGTGAGCTGAAGGTGTTTCCTCATCATCCCTGTTCTCATTTTACACACATGGAAACATCCTCGTGTATGTTTCTGTTAAGTGTAAACATTCATCATCTTCAACCAGAGTGGACCCTCCATCCACGGCTCTTTGTGCAGATCTGCTGAGCACAGCAGGGTGTGTGTGTGTGTGTGTGTGTGTGTGTGTGTGTGTGTGTGTGTGTGTGTGTGTGTGTGTGTGTGTGTGTGTGTGTGTGTGTGTGTGTGTGTGTGTGTGTGTGTGTGTGTGTGTGTGTGTGTGTGTGTGTGTGTGTGTGTGTGTGTGTGTGTGTGTGTGTGTGTGTGTGTGTGTGGATCCCTGCAGACTGCAGATTTAGAATCACAGATGGCTGAAAAACTGTTTGAACCTTGTTTAAAACCTCAGAGGGGCTTCATTTCTTCTTCAAACAACAGACGGTGTGTGTGAGAGTGTGTGTGTGTTTTAGTCTGTGGACAGTGAAGCAATCCTGAGCGTCTGATTCACCTGAACATTTAGCAAGGTAATGGGTAGAAATGATCTGTTCTTTCACATTGGGAAAAATGGGTAAATAATAGAAACATTTTGGTTTATTCATGCTTCCATCTTGACCAGAACTCCCTTGTGCTTTTTTCTCAATGGAGATATTCCTGGTATATTAAGGTAAAGAATTACTTCTCCACTTTTATGTTTTTGTTAAAGGTCCAATCAGTAAGATGTGTAGAGAGTGAAATGATAAAGTGACCTTACTATATGGTCAGACATTAAGGAAACATGTTATGTTGAAGTGCTGGCTTCTCTGACAACAATGCAGCAGCCAGTATGTCCTCCTTCTAACTTTAGATTCTGGTCCTGAATGCTCTGGATTTGTTTGGACCAGAGAAGGTAAACGGTTTTAAGGCACCCCCACACGGCGGTTTTGGACGCCCCTTGGTTTTCCAGATATGAGAGCAGTTATCAGGTCAAACCAACAGGTGTTGCAGCGGGCAAGAGAAGTGGTTCAGATAGAAGTGATTGTACCCGACCTAAAAAGCCTCTGCATGTTTCTAATAAGCTCCACGAGCAGAAACGTGCTCAAACTAGGATCAATATTGGAGATGCTTTTGAAAAATGGAGAGAGGTTAGAACACAGAAAGGTTTACAGACCGATGCAGAGCTGGATAAACACTGAAGCTTCAGTGTCCACCACATGGTGACCTGTGTGAGCATCGACTCTAGAGAGGGGGGGGATAGCTTCTGCAAGTCGGCTTCCACACGGGTTCTGTCTCAGCTGCTGCCATTCACCCGGGTGTTGCTAAGTCATGTAGTGTCTTTAGCAAACACATCCTTAATGTAAGCGCCGGACCTACTCTCAGAAAAAGCCGATGGATGCTTCTCATCTCTCCGCCTCTCCGTCCTTGACATCAGCTGTTCTGCCTTTGACATGGTTGTGTCTGTGTTCCCCACTCCTCCCCCGCGGGGACCCACGCTCTTCTACGGCTCTGCAATTTAGTTCCACGCTGTAAGTTTTTGACAGCAGAATACTATACAATTATTTTGTTGCACCAACTGTGGGAAGAAGGGTCTCTGGTCTCCTAGCAACAGTCAGCCGCCACCATGCCCAAGGAGGTAAAACTGGTCCTCTGAGAAGAGAGAAGAAAAAGTCATTTTCTGTTTTTTCTTCTGTTTAGTCTCTGCACCGACCACCAGGATTCTTCATTTGTCATCCTCATACACCATGTCACTAGTTCAACCTGCAACCTGCTTACGTATCTATTCTTCTTCTTCTGCATAATAAGATGTTACTTTACATGTTGTCTCATGTCTCGAGCTGCAGACTGAATCCAACATTTAGTGAATAAAAAAAAAAAAATCAGCTCAGATTTAAGCTGACACTTGCACCAAGATGCCGCATGGGAACATGTGTGCATGTTTTTCCCTCCAGCTTTATGCTGCCCGATCCCTCTGACCCCTCGCCTCTCCTCTCCAAGAGTTTGGCACGTGATATCACCATCAACTTAGCGTAGCATAGCCGCAGTGAACAAATGCATCCATTGGGAGGTGTCGTTGCTCTCTGCGGAGCGTGTGTGTTCTCCACACCAGCATGATGTGAGGCGTAATTAAATCAGATGTGTGGGCTCTGTTAATTGCCTGTGGAGAGATTGGTGTGTGTGTGTGTGTGTGTGTGTGTGTGTGTGTGTGTGTGTGTGTGTGTGTGTGTGTGTGTGTGTGTGTGTGTGTGTGTGTGTGTGTGTGTGTGTGTGTGTGTGTGTGTGTGTGTGTGTGTGTGTGTGCAGGGCTGTGATTGTGTCCGCTGCATGTGCAGACAGACCTGCAGGATCCTCCAGGGGGATCTCTGACGCTTGTGTTCTCCAGCAACGTTTGAAATGCGGGAGAGAATTTCTTCTTCACACATGCTCACACACAGACACACACACACACATTACACCAACATGTAATTCACACATGCATCAGCCTACAAACACCTCCTACAGACTTTCACATCCACACATACTGTGTACATCTAAACTATAAACTACGCCTGTTACAGTGTTTGCATGTGTGAGTAAACTGGAGATTATCTAAACAAATCAGACTCTTTTAAAAACTCTGATTATGAAACACTTTTAAAGACACCAACAATTCAACAAGTGTGTCTCCATTTTTCTTTTTTCTTTAACCTTTATCAATAAAACCTAAAACCTCTCAGGCGCAGAGAAAAACCCTCAAAACCTGAAAAGTTCTGTGTTTTTTTCTCCACAGTTGACCGACCTCCTGCCTGTTACATGTTGTGTTGCAATGTCTTCCTCTGCTGTAATTCAAAGGAAAAAATACCAAAAGCTGCTGCTGCATCAGGGGATACAAATGCATTAGACTCAGTTCAATATTGCAAATATGTTCATGTTAACCTGAATAATGTTTGCAGAATTAATGATTAAAATTAAGGTTATTTGCGGCGCCAGTGGCGTAGTGTGGGCACCCCATGTACGGAGGCTGTGGTCCTCCAGGTGGGTGGCCCGAGTTAGAGTCCAGCCTGTGGCTTCTTTCCCACTTGTCGTTCCCCGTTCTCTCTGTCACTGATTTCCAACTCTATCCACTGTCCTATCTCTACCATTAAGGTACAAAAAGCCCAAAAATATATCTTTAAAAACATAAAGGTCATTTGCAGGAGTACATTTTTTTTAAATCATACGACAGTGAACAGCCCTGTCAGTCCTTATATCTTGGTGCTCGCATGGCAGCAAATTAGAAAACACA
This sequence comes from Labrus bergylta, assembly GCF_963930695.1. Taxonomy (NCBI): domain Eukaryota; kingdom Metazoa; phylum Chordata; class Actinopteri; order Labriformes; family Labridae; genus Labrus; species Labrus bergylta. The sequence goes on from NC_089204.1 coordinate 6,366,509, forward strand.
AGAAGGTTGAACTATTTATTTGCGTTTTGCCCGCCACGCTTCATCACATTTTTTTAAGTATCTGATTGAAGTGTCTGATTTTGTTTCCTTTAGAGACGTGAAGCCAGACAACATCCTGTTGGACGAGCAAGGTGAGAGAGCGTGAACTGTTTCCTCTGTGCATGAGTGTGTTAAAGTTCAGGCTTCTATGATTAGCAGGAAAAAGAAGCTTTCAGAGCTGCTTACATGTAAACTGGCTAAGATGGGGAGCAACAACAAGAGCCAGTCACTGGACCGTTATGATTATTTAGAGTCTATATAAGCAGTATTAATATTCTCTCACACTCTTCTATTATCATTTGTTATGCAGATGATACAACCTTGTACATACAAGGACTCCTCACACTGCATTCACTGTTTAAAGCTCAAACTAACCTCAAAACAACCAAAGTGTTAATTGCTGCAGCTTAATCGCTCTCTCCAATGTTTTGAATTTGGATTGCAGTACCCATTTTAAACACTAGGTGCCAGGTTACTTATTGCTCCTTTAATTAAGAATGAAAATGCCAACAAAACATTCTTCCAGTTTGAGCTCTGGTATCTACTTGTTGTGTCTGTATTATCAGGAGATAAGTGGGCATTATGAAACAGAACAACCCTGTAAAGTGCTCAGTAAACAGGCAGCAGTGAGGCAGAGTCCATCAGGACGAGTAGGACACAAATCTGACCACACGGACTGATAATGAGTCCCAAAGGTACCAAAACCACAAAGACTCAGTGATCCAGTCTAATGAGGGGGTCATGTTTTATTATCACTGCTTCTCTGTATGTAGGTCGGACACATTCATTGATTAAAACAGAATTTTGGATTTGATTTGGATCAATTGTGGTTCTTCTTCTCATTTTTTTTCAGGTCACGCTCACCTGACGGACTTCAACATCGCCACAATAATAAAGGACGGAGAGAGAGCCACAGCCTTAGCGGGGACAAAGCCCTACATGGGTAACAAACTTCTTGTCGACCATCTTTGGTGTTTTCTGATTTCTTTGAGCAAATAAATTAATAACCCGGTTTTTGTTTGTTATTTTCTTTTGTTTCCATTTTTTTAATGGTTATTTGTCTGATTGAGGCAGCTGGTGAACATTAACTCTCATGTTCTGTTTGTTAAATCACTGTTTTGGTCAATGGAGTCTGGTGGCTCTAAAGCGACTGTTTTTTGGTTACATAATCATCCTACTTCTCTAAATGTACCTGTTATTGTCACGATGTCCAATGGTTCGAGTAGATGCACTTTTTTAAATGATGTTTATCGCTGAAGTGCCAGAGCAGGAATTCTAATGTGTTCCATGTCATCATGTTTCTGCATCGCTCAGCTGATGATAGATGAACGCTTTCTTGTGGCTCCCTGCACATGAAATCGCTCTCTCCACCCCCCCCTCTCTTCCTCCTTCTCTCTCTCTCTCTTCCTCCTCCTCTCTCCCTCTCTCTCTCTCTCTCCCTCCTCCTCTCTCTCTCCCTCCTCTCTCTCTCTCTCTCTCTTCCTCCTCTCTCTTTCTCTCTCTCCACATGTTCATGCAGCTGTTTGAGAAGTTTTCTCTGTTTTCAGCCCCAGAGATCTTCCAGTCGTTTGTTAGTGGAGGGACAGGCTACGCCTTTGAGGTGGACTGGTGGTCACTAGGGGTGACGGTCTTTGAAGTGCTGCGTGGATGGGTAAGGCATCATTTCATTTTTTTAAAAGTTTGAAACCTGAGCTCCAATCTTGTCTCTCTCTTTCTCATGACTCTGTTTCATGTCTTTGTGTGTGACCAGAGGCCCTACGACATCCACGCCAGTAACTCTGTGGAGTCTCTGATCCAGCTCTTCAGCACGGTCAGCGTCCAGTACAGCCCGACCTGGCCCAAAGACCTGGTCTCCCTCATGAGGAAGGTGAGCTGGACCCTCAAGAGGGGCATCAATAAGGATTAGCTCTTTAATTTGAAGGAAGTAACTCAGATAAGTTATCTAAGAAACCCACTCTTAAGTCCGTATGAAATGAGTTTCAGGCTCCATTTTTGTAAAAGTAAAAATATAAGGAGATGAACTTAAGGGGGTGCCTGGACCCTGATAGTCCTCCCTGGGAAGAGGAGCAGGAGGGGGGAAAGTAGGAGATAAAGATGTGATGCTGGGGTTCATATCAGGATAAAACAGCTCTGAGGAAGCAGGTACTGAGGGGGGGACAGAAGCTGGAGGGGGGGAGGATGAGCCGAGACCTTCGGGGCAAAGGAGGAAAGAAACGACAGATGGTAATCTGAAGGATGGAAGCACAGAAACAGAGAGAGGAGAGAGAGAGTATTTCTGCCGATATCATTCATCAAACATGTCCTTTAATCTCACATTGTTCTTTTAAAAAGTGAAAGTCTTCCTGTTGAAGGAACTCAAAACTTTTCTGACCCAGACTCGTGCTGTTATATAAAAGTCCTCCTTTGTTGTTCTCTTAAAGAGGAAATGTGCTGAAAGATCATCTTGGCTCCTCTTGCTGTTTTTTTTTTCGTGGTCAGTTTGAGATTTGAGTGTCAGCATGAGGAGCTCTGGCTTGTTAAACAGGACATTTTGTGGCAGAGAGTCGGTGCGAGAGAGTGCGTGCATGTGCAGAGTGTCTGAGTGTTCTGGGCCGAGCTCCGGTCTCTTCCGCTCGGCTGCTGATCGATTACCATGTCTGGACTCGGCCGGCCCTGCAGGAGAAAACTGAATCAGCCGCTGACCCTCAGAAGGAAATAAAGCACGGGGAGAGAGTTAACATGACAACAAAGTCAGATCCTGTTATCGTTTCCCGTGGTTACCCCGAGGAGAAAACCCAGACTGATGCGATTCAAACTAAACTGAGCCACCTTTTGTTTTAGTGGAATATGTGACTTTAATCATCCGTCTTAATTATGGAAACATTTTTGATGGGAACCTGATGAGTGTCTGATTTGATTAACAGTGCCCCCTGTTGGTTGAATTTGTCTGGTATTCCTGTGGTGGCAACATATTTAAAAAAATGACTGTGGAAAATATTAACATAAATAAATTATGAAATGGATGAAAAACTTTTCTTAGTAGTATATATCTTACTGACAGGGTAGGGAAGTAAAAAGTACTGTAGCTGTACTTTGATTACATCTGACTGAAGTAGAAGTCAAAGTAGTGGTTAGCTGTGAGACTTCTGCTTCTGATAGCTCTTCCTGATATCTCCACGTCTCACTGTTGACTCTCGCATGGAGGTTGGGTCACATGCTCACAAACTCACTGCTCAGCCTGGATCGTTTTCTTTAGCTCAGAGAAGGTTTTAAGGAGGTGATCGCACATCCAACTATCCCAGGAAGTAGGTGCGTATGACAAACTCTCACGTAAAAAGACAAAATCCTGCACACTACCCTTGCTCGGCATCAATCACAACGTTAGGGTCCCTCTGAACCTTTGTCACATGTGTTCTCAAACAATCCCCACCATGATCTTAAGTAGACAAAGCTCCACCTACTGTGTGTGCTCAGGTGTGAGACATTTAGTCTGACTAGAAGTGTCTCTCAATCTTCAGAAGTCTCTCACCCCAATATCCACATGCAGTAAATGAAGGGAAAAGCACAAAGTCAAAGTACAAAGTTCAAATTTGACCGGCATTAGAGCAGAGAACATACATGCAGGGACATAACTGTGTCGTCTCCACAACCACCGCCGTCCTCATTCATGCACGGCCTGCTCTGACCTCCGACATCAGCAGCAAGAAAGTGTGGACGACAGGAATGTGAGGAATACAAAGAAGAAATCCTTCCTGCGTATCATCCCATGTGCTCGTTTGTAAAGAGTCTCGAGATATTAGGAATTGACGATATACAAATAATGATTGATTGATTGATGCATCATTTTTTTAAATATATATTTATGGGGGCCATTGTTGCCTTTATTGTATAGGACAGCTGAAGTGAGACAGGAAATGTTGGGAGGAGAGAAAGGTGGGATGACATGCAGCAAAGGGCAGAGGTTGGATTTGAACCCACGGCCGCTCCAATGAGGACTACAGCCTCTACACATGTGGCATAACCGCTAGGCTATCCGTTAGTCCGATTAATGCATAATTAAATCAACATTGAGACTCTACCTCACAAAATGTACCTATTTACAGGACGATTAACAGAGATATCTAATGAGTTGAGATCACACCCTGACAAAGGTGCAGACGAACAGAGACATTGTGATTTTTTTTTTCAGAATAAATTGGTGATGCCTAGCAGGAGGAGAAAGGAGTATGCGGGAAACTTTGCTGCAGCAGTGATATTACATTTAAATGATTGATGATATCATAATGTCTTTTCTATGTTTTTAATATAATGTGCTCTCTCTTGTGCCTGCTTACAAACATTTCCAATAAGAAAAATCTCTTATAATTTTTCCTGTATGAGATATTTGAAGACGCATCACGATAGTTCTGTATTGAAAGCAAGAACTCTGAATTTATGAAGTGCGTCCAGCCCGGATGAAAACCTTAAATATTAAATGTTGAAGTTTTTGTGGAGAGATAGTTTCAGGGAAGCCAGGAAGGATTACAAATTTACGAGAGTATTTTTGGCTCCTTGTTATGTTCCCTTCACTTAGCACAGAAACACAGTCTGGCTGCACGTCTGCCGTCTCAAAGTGCACAACAGAGAGGACGGAAACCATCAAATTGATTTCTATTTTTCACCCTCAATTTATGGAGTCTATTTCTCCTCCCGGAGAGCAGAGCCCGGCTGAGAGTGAGGAGGGAAGTTGTGAAGGTGACATGCAGTAGGTAACATTCCTGTGTGTGTGTGTGTGTGTGTGTGTGTGTGTGTGTGTGTGTGTGATTGTGTGTGTGTCCTGTCCTTCCAGCTCTTGACAGTGAACCCTGAGCATCGTTTCTCCAGCCTGTCTGATATGCAGACTTCTCCCTACCTCGCTGACGTCAACTGGGACGCCGTGTACGAAAAGAAGACAGAGGCCGGATTTGTTCCTAATGTGAGTTTTAGAGCCGTCGGCGCGCACACATAATAAACACTTAAAGGCACACACGGGCGCGTCTTCGTGTTTGCAGATCGTAATGAGCATGTGTACCGACTAAATAATGCAAAGCAGCTGAATGCATCCTCCTCATAAAGCTTGTGCACATTAACGTAGAGCACATACTGTATGTGTGTGTGTGAGTGTATTTGTGTGTTGTATGTGTGCACTTTGTGGTTCTGTGTACCTCATGATTTATGATCCTGTGTGTGTGTGTGTGTGTGTGTGTGTGTGTGTGTGTGTGTATGATCGGCTCGTGCACATCTCCCTCCTACAGAAAGGTCGGCTGCACTGCGACCCCACCTTTGAGCTGGAGGAGATGATCCTGGAGTCCCGCCCCCTCCACAAGAAGAAGAAGAGGCTGGCCAAGAACAGATCCCGAGACAACAGCAAAGATTCACAGTCTGTGAGTGACACCTGTCCTCTGCACGGGGCTGCTGGTTGGACCTCATGGTCTCTTAACGATGATAGAAGCTGCGAGTAATCACTCTGAGCCTGAATGACTGAAATATTCTTAACTGTTAGAGCTCATTGATAATCTCAAAACCACAAAAGAAGAAGTTATAGCAATCGTTATTTCAACAATTCGATTAAGAAAGTTCTGTTTTGAAGCCTTCAGTTTTTTTCCTGTACTATTAGCCAGATGTAGGGCCCGACTGATACAGGATTTTTGGGGCCAATACCAATACTAGGGGGAATTCTGATCCTGATATAATCACCGATATCTTTCTTAGATCTATCTCTGATCTTTAGAGATTGATAGATATAGATATACACATGATTCAATCTCAATTTTTGGGGTCACCATTCAATTCAGAGTCTATTTTTGATTCAAAACGATTCTGGATTCATGATTCAAAGTCTTTTTTTTAATTAGTACATACTTCAGGATCTACTCCAGTCATCTGTGAGACTGGCGGAATTTCTTGCTGCTCTGTGAGGCTTTCTACTGAGTTAAAGAGTTAGCATTAGCACGACGTCGCAGAGGCGTAAATATGGCGCCGTGAATTGGTGGTGTGTGTACGAGAGGCTCAAACTCATCAGAAGAGCTTTTCATCTGCTTCATCTTTTATTAATAATAAAAATAGTAATAATAATAATATTTAATAACAGATTAAATGTATATTGCGCCTTCATGGTCTTTTGTATTCTGGCTTCAGATTTGAGAGAAAACGGCGAGATGGTGATAACGCCAGCGTTAAAAAGCAGAGTGCTGAAGAGGAGGAGGAGGAGGAGGAGCTGTTAGGATGAAGGTGGAATTCAAGATGTCACGTCATCTGTTAAAAGGCTTTTATTCTCTTTGATGGTAGCGAGGGTTATTTTTAGTCCCATTTAAAACGCTTGTTTACCGTCGCACAAGGCTGTGATTTACTGCCTCCACGTTAATGTGATCTCAGTATCCATGTGCACATCAGATTAGTGTTGTTTCCACCAGCACACAAACACACACACACACACACACACACACACACACACACACACACACACACACACATCTTTAAATAATAACCTGCTGTGTACAGTAGGAGGTATAACTCACACATGACGAGACAGGACAGGAGGATAATAATGCGGCTCAGGTTTACCTCCCTCTCCGCTCTGTCACTTCCTGTCAAAACTGTATATTTTTAGATTGCAGGAGCGTCTTCCTCCTCATGACATGAGGAACATTGAGAGACATAAAGAGAGGCTCGCTGTACAAGTCTCCCCGCTGCAGGCATCCAGGACATTCACTGATTACAGCGTTAAGATCAGACAGGAATCTCTCCTTTAATGTCACTCTGTGTTTTCTACTGCTGGTTGTAAAAAAGAGAGAGACTGAACGGAGGGAAATTAGATGAATCCTTTGCAGGATGTCAAGATCGTTACACAACAACAACAAAAAGGGTTTTAAATTGAAGGATTCCTCACACTTTTTCCAAACCTTTTATCGTCCTGACTTTAGAAGAGATGAAGAAAAAGCAGTTCAGATTCAAAGGAATATTTCTGCACGAGTTGAGGAGCCTGACTCTAAACAGAAATGGCTTTGCTGGCCTCGTCGCAAACACAAGAAATGGGAAACAGGGAGGTTTTGTCTGGCATATTTTCTCCTGTTTTTGATTGAGAGAGATAGTGTTATCGCTATGCTAAGTTAACTGTCTGCTTGTCTGTAGCTTCATGTGTATGGTTTTCAAATGATGAAAACCTTGGCTATAACGTAACGAGTACCGACTGCTTTTAACTTTCTGTAATGGCGTCAATGGATTTGAGAAGTAACTAGTTACTACACTTTAACACACATAGTAGTGGAGTTACTGTAATGCGTTTCTTCCAACACTGGTCAGCACCATTGAGATATTTTGGCTTCACTTTTGTTCAACTATTCATTTACATGTGCAGTTAACGGTTTAGCTCAGTTGGTAGAAAGCACAGGACGCTCATACAGAGGTAAAGTCCTCATAGTAGTTAGCTTAGGTTAGACTCAGGGCGCACTCACACCAGGCAAAACTGTCCCGTACCAGGCTGAAGCATGATTGCCCCCCCCCTCCCTCCTTCCCCATTCCCCCGCTGGCCTGCACTCACACTGCTCCAGGACTAACCCGGCCTGAGCAAAGGTTACCTCTTGTACGTAACGTCGCAAAACAACACATGCATGACTTTATGTTATTATGAAGTGTGCTCAGATTACATTACAGATGGACTGGAAAAATAAAATAAAAAGGGAAGCACGGTCGAGTCAGCGTCCGCACATCAGAGAACAACACAGAGAACCTGACAGCTACTTTACTGACATTGTGTCTTATTTTGAGTTGTGTTAGTCAGAGACAGACAGAACACTCCGGGATTCTCCAGAATGAAGGCTGTCCACGTTGTGTACCCGCGTGCTTGTGCTCGTGCATGAACTGTACCGTGCTGAAGCACTCCTCTTCTAAACGTGCCATAGCCAAGGAAGTGTACCATACTTGAGCACAGCACTCACACTAGTCAAACCAATTGGACTTTAGGGGTGTTCTTAGGCATGGTATGCCCAGGCAGCATATCACCCCCACCCTGATCCACCTTCACTGGCTCCAGGTCAAGTCCTGCATCACATACAAAATCCTCCTCCTCTCCTACACATCTCAGCACAGCTTCCCCCCCTCTCCAGTACCTTTCTTACCTCCTCCATCCCCACACTCTGACCCTGAACTTCTGACCCTGGTTTGCTTTCCACTCCCCCACACCAACCTGCAGAGCCTTCAGCGTGGCAGCCCCCACCCTCTGGAACATTGTTACCCACAATGCTCCTTTGACATGTTCCAAAAACCTTTGAAAACCCGCCTGTTCACCTCAGCTTATGGACTTAGTTAATTGTGTTGTTTTGTTTGTGTGTTCTGATGTTCCTTTGGTCCCTTGAAAGGCGCTTTATAATTCAAGACATAATTATTATAATTTGGTGCATGTCAGCCTGACTCTCTGTAACCTTTATTTCCTCTTTTCATCAGCGCTATGAACACAATGAATCTGAGTGGATGACTACAAGATCATCGTCAAGGAAATAACATCAAATGACATAAAGGACACACTCAAAATGGTTTTGTTGTTGTAGAATTTAATGGAGTCATCCATTAATTTTAAAGCTGAGACTTGTTTTTAAATCAGCATCGTGTTCTGGCCACAGATCAGGAGTCAGATTGTCTCCTCGGCCTCTCTGTGTTAAGTTATTTACAGCCGACAGGAGGAATCCTCTCAGTATTTATGAGAAACAGCCTGTCCCCATCACACACTCATCATGACTTCACACACTTATTACCGTCAGCCCTGTGTGTGTGTGTGTGTGTGTGTGTGTGTGTGTGAGGAGTGTGTGCCTCGAATATTAGCCTGGTTATGAGACGTGTGTGTGTGTGTGTGTGTGTGTGTGTGTGTGTGTGTGTGCTTGCACTGCGTTATTACCCAGATTATTAAATTATGAAGCCTTCACTGCTGTTGTCATGGCCTCAAGTGCTTTCGGAAATATGAGCATCTATTTTTGTCTCAGGCCAAACATCCAATTTGAGGAAGTTCACAAACAATTCATGACGAGGTTCAAAAAGAGCGACGGAGGGAAGAGAGGAAATGAGGATGAATGTTCCCCTCAGAGGTCGATCAGGAACACGTGAAGGTCTTCGACGTTGCTGACGATGTTCTGCTTTGTCCTCTGCCTGCAGGAGAACGACTACCTACAGGAGTGCCTTGACGTGGTGCAGCAGGAGTTCATGATCTTCAACCGAGAGAAGTAAGAGAGCACAGGAGCAGCAGACCAGCGCTAACACGGCTGAAAGCACACATTCTGTTTCAACTTTCAAACAGTGACGCAGAGAGAGAGAGAGAGACATATTAAAGGAGAAATATTAGTAAAAAAACATGTATGAGAAGGCCGTACTGACATATTAAAGGCAGGGTTGGTAATTTTCTCCAGATCCACTTTTTAAGATTTTAGTTGATGTTGTCTTTAGGTCCTGAAATTAATAACTCATGTTCTCTGAAAAAGGAACAAAGAAAATCCGTCATCTGTATCAGTTGTAAGTCTGTAAAAACTTGTGCATGTAAGTGAGGGGGCGTGGCTTTTGAGGGAGCACAGAGGGGAGGGGGTGCAGACAGAGCACTATCATATTGTGTTTTCACACGTACAGAAAATTCCTAAAAGTTCCACAAAGTTTTCAGGAGCTTCATGTGTGAACACATCAAAACACATTTTTCACCCCAGATGTATCCAGACTTTCTCCTGCCAGCTCCCCAGAAAACACCGTGTAAGGTCAGAGTGAATCAATGTGTTAATGCAGCAGGAACTATGCAGTTCACCGTGAGCGAGCAGGCGGAGTTGATGACATTTACATTATATCAGGCAACCCGATCGATCTTCATGAACCCACCTGTTGCACACTATAACTCACACAATGGTGTATTTTCTGTTCTTATATTTTCTTTTATGTTGTTGTGTTTTCTGGACATATGAACAGGTCACTCAGGAAGAATTCAGGGGAAGCCTGTCCAGAAATTTTCAAGGATGATTGTGTGACAACAGCTTGATTGACACTTTCATCTAAACAAAAAATGTTCTTACCGTGTTTCTGTGGATATTGGTTTTTCATATTTTACAGGATAACTCATTGAACTGAGCAGTTTTTTTTCCAGTTTATCTTTTACTTTATTTGATGAAGTAGTTATGCAAAAAAGTAATTAACCCTAGATCCAAGTGCGTCCCCTAAAACTTGTACTTGTGTGATTTTTTTATCCACCTCTGTCAGGTTGAAAAGGCGTCCGGAGGAGGGTCAGTCCGAGGCGGGGGGCGATGACGCCAGCGGAGACGGTGACGGAGAGGCTGAACCCGGGGCCACTGATGACGACGCACCAGAACCAGAACCCGAACCCGATCCGGAGCCGGAGCCAGAGTCCTCCTCCAAACTGAGCATGTGCGGCTCCGTATGCTCCTCCCCCGGCAGCTGCTAGCTAGCACCATATCGCCTCACAGTGACGCTCGCAGGCCTCTCTGTGCCACGCCAACAGATCTCCTCCCTCCTCTGTCGTAGCCTGGAGGAGGAAACTAACGCACATCAGGACCCAAAATGGCCCCCATCATTTATCCCCCTCCTTTTTTTTCTGTAGCATCCTTCCGGTAAGGCATGAATGAAGCAGAGAAAGCCCCGCCTACTAGTCCGCCCGCCCTAGAGTAAGCTCTAACTTCTATGCAACGTTACAGAATATAGCATGAAAATTAAGGTAGAGGAGGTGTTGATCCTGAACGCTCCACGAGCATGATGACATCCAGAGCAATAGCAGTTTTTCCTTCGGGGGTAGGGGGGGGGGGGGTTGTTGGTTTTTTCGGTGGGGACGCCCTCACTGCCTTCCTGTTCTGAGTCTGACGGGGACGACTCAATAATTCAGAACACGCAGCTCTCAGTCTTTGTTTCTGTCTCCTCTCAGACTCTTTCATGTCACACTCCTCCTGTTTCAACACCTCAGAGACACTCTTACAGTCACACGCTGCTTTCATGTTGTCTCTCTGTAATCATCAGTATTTGTTAAAGGGACAGTTCACGTTGTTTTGCTGTGGGGTTGTATGAATAAGGTGAGTGTTTTACCTACTGATGATGAAGGTCAGCACGGCTCCTGTTCGGAGGATCCAGCAGGAGCACTGACACTGAAACGAAGCTCAAAACAAAGTGATACTTTAGGTTCTAAACCCTTAAAAACAAAAGCCCCAATGGCCGACTGGGGGCACATCGTTTAAAATTAAATTAAATTAAATTAGGCACAGTGGTGCAGTGTTTAGCGCTGTTGCTTCACAGCTGGTTTGAATCCCCGTCTGACAGGAGCCTCTCTGTGTGGAGTCTGCATGTTCTCCTCGTGCATGTGTGGGTTCTCTCCGGGTTTTCCGGCTTCCTCCCACAGTCCAAAGATATGCTCGTTAGGTTAATTGATTACTCTAAAAAATTGTCCGTAGGTGTGAATGTGAGTGCAGCTGATTCTCTGTCTCTATACTTCAGCCCTGTGATTTGCCTCAGACGCTACAAAAAACATGATGCAGAGCTATGAAGCGGAACAAAAAAAAAGATTAAAATAAATGTATTGACTTTTTTTTTCCAGCCACACATTCAGGACCCACTGAAAATGGTTCTGCGACCTGTTTTTGGCTCCTGACCCCCAAGTTGAGACCCAATGCTTTACACAACCCCACACAAAAAATAAATCTAAACCGTCCTTTTAATCACATGTAGCCATGGATACATCGTTGGTAAGAAGTGTCCGATAACCATTCTTTATTCTGCTTTTTTAGGATGATAAGGTACTTTGGTTTTTGGGAAGTCAGTGTCTTTCGTCTGTGGTTGTTTCCTGAGGATTCGTATTTCAGTCCCGTGCTCAGTTTGATTCAGAATCTCTTTTCTGAGGAGAAAACACAGACCGACAGTCACATCTTATAAGAACCTGTTAGACTCCCTATAGCTTCTCTCGTCCCTTCTTTAAGTGCTCCTTTAGTACCTTCTTCTTCTCCCCGCAGAGCTTGTTTTGGGGCTGTATTACACGTGTAGCTGCGAGCTAGTCTCTTTCTGTCATAGTGATAGTGCTACGTTTAAGGTGGCACCATTAATCCCAGTGTGAACACCTGGGAACATGTAGCAGAAGTCCACCTTTAAACCCTAAGGCCTAATAAAATGAAAACAGTGTAAATAGCGAACAGTGTAGGTACTTAAACTCTCCACAGTTTTATGTGGGACTGCGACATACGAAGTCAAAGAAGAGCGGTGTGAAGCTGCGAGCGCTTCGTTCGGCTCTTCTTTCCAAGTGTGCAGGCACAACTTGTAGGCAGAATATGCCAAAGCTTTTCTACCATTTGCATAACCATTTCTAAGGAACTTTAAGTGTGTGAATGTACGTCTCTTTTTCCCAGTATAGCATAGAGTCAGTGTTCCTTCTGCAAGTGAAAATCATTTATACGGTCATATTGTGATTATGTATAAAGTATCTCTTTCAGGTAGGGAGGGGGGTTAAAGGTTGACTTGGATGTTTTTGGAAATATGTCAATTTGCTTTCTTTATAAAAAAATCTGTGCTGTAAGAATTCCGCTGAAGCTAGGAGAAAGTTAGCCTAGCTTAGCATAAATTCTAGAGGCTAGGCTCGACAGGAAGTCCAAGGTTTAAAAAAATCCTCAGAAAATAAAACGCCCATGTTTAAATTAATTGTTATGAGTTACAGGAAAATTAAGAAACCACCTCACAACAGGTGATGTTTGTAGCCCCCTTAGCTAGTTAAACGCTTTTGTGAATCTGTTAGCCAGAAAGCTAACGGTATGCTAGTAAGATTCAAAGTCAATGACTTTGTCTGTGGATGATATAAAGTTAATTCTATTTGACAGTAGGGATGTAACGATACCTCGCAATACAATCAAATATCAAAATAAATATGGACGATTTAAATCAATTTGGCAAAACTATATTTTGCAATACCCTTTCTTTAACCAGCAGAGGGCGCCATCTGCTTCAGGCATCCTTTGTTCATCAGTAGCTGAAGAAGAGAGTCGACAGACATGGCGGAAGGAAGTGATGATTTGAGATGCAGGGTGAGCAGAAAACAGACGACATGACAGTGAAAAAATATTACAAAAGACTGATGCTGAACAATACAAATACAACAACAAACACGATGCAGGAAGTGAAACAGAGCCACGCTGCCTAGTTTAAGACACCAGAACATATCAATAACATATGCTGGGAGGAGGATTTGACAAGTGCCAAAGACGCAGAGATGACTACATAGCTGCGTTTCAAGGCTGAGGCGTTTAAATCAATGCTAGACCTCTAACTGTTTGTGTCTTCCTCCTTCATGCTAAGCTAGGCTAATCGCCTCCTCCTGTACCTGTGGCTTCAAGGTGAACACACAGACATCATTATGGTATCTTATGACTCTTAAAGAGAAAGCAGATTCCATATTTCCTCAAACGTCTAAAGCGGTAAACATGATTAGAGTAAGAAGCTTCTTAAAGGGATACAAAGTGGCATCTTTACGTCGGCCAAAGTTAAATACCTGACCACTTTAGTCCGAAGCCCTGCGCTCTTTCTGCATGAACCTTTACAGTATAAGCTTGTTTTTTTGCCAAAGCCTGGAGCCTGATTGGCTGATCTGTGCATGTACAAGTTTTGGGTGACAGCACACCTGAGTGCTCACCTGACTATAGACTCAGACTGTACCTGGCCTGCATTTGCTGTTTTTTGGACAGTGAGTTTTGTGAACTTTAAACTGTACAAAATCGTATAAATCCAGTGTTATATGGACGGCATGATATTTTTAGATGATATGCAGAACCTTCTGGCATCCCGTAGATCGTCTTAACGCTTGGGTCCCGTAAACGTCAGGCTCGTTCCTGCGCTGGATGAGTGCAGCGAGGTGTGTGTGATGCTCTTAAATGTTACGTTATTGTTTCTGCAGCAGAGAAAGAAGAATATTTGGACCTGATGCCTGTTTTTAGCTTCATTTGCTGCATTATTAATACACTGAATGTCTCCATTTGTGGAAAAGAAGCTCAGATATTTCTAAGACTCATCGACCAGTCTGCTTTATACTAACTGTTTTGTTGACAGCTGATTTTGACGGATACAGGAGGTTACTAATCTGCACTCATTCTTTCATATCAGAGATGTTTCCTGATCGGGCCGTGCTTGCAAAACCCTCCTGACATGTTACTCTCTGTGTAAATGTTCTGGATGCCGTTAGGTGTTTGAAAATAAAGGCGTTGTGCTCGTGTTTGACCTGCAGCAGCATGTCTCCTATTCTCCGCTGGATGCTCACGAGGCGTCACATTACCGTCGATATCTGTGGATTACAGTCTGAATCTCAGTGCCCCGGTGAGGAACTCAAATTAAGATAAAGAAGAAGAAGAAGAAAAACAGTGATTTATGATGCCACTCTTTTCCTCCTTGTGATCCTTTTTTTTGCATAATGTTCTCGTGCTGCAGGATTCTGACGGGGAGTCAGTGAAGCCTTGTTACTGCACCAACTGAAACTGCTCCGTGTGAACAAAAACATGCTGCTTTAACTGCTTTGATAAAGAAATAAATCTCCTTCCAGTAACTCCCTGTCTGTGTCTGTGTCATTTTCACACAAATACACGAGCACAGACTGCAGAGGGCGACACAGAGCAGAGGGATAAAAGGACTGAACAGAGTATAAAAACTGAACTCTGATTCACTTCTCTTCCTGCAGACATGAGGGGTGGAAGGTCTTCATTCATACATCCACCATTCAGAACCATCAACACAAAGGGGAAACAGATCTATACCATCATTTTAAAAGATTGTGATCATATTTGAGATTTCAGAGAAAAGCTCAGGCACGGACAAAGAACATGCAAAGTGCAAACAATCAGAGCCTCATTCACCAACCTTTGTTAAAAAGAAATGTGTTCTCTAAACCCATTAAGATTCTGACATTGACTAAAGTTTTCTTATCTGTGATTTGTTCTTAGCTTAGAAGAAATCACTTTGGCATACTCTGACGCACATTTGAGAGTTGGCATGTGAGTGAAGAATTCACACAAGCTATTATTATGATAATGATGATGTTGCTCAAGACAAAAATTTGTATATTTCAGCGTTGACTCTTATTTTCTGATCTCTCTGTTAGAAAACTGTTTTCAAATGTGCACTCCGGAAACTGTATTGGAAACTTCGGGCAGATTGTCCCTGAACTCCTCTTCAGTTTCTTGTTCACATGAACCTTGCAGTGTGAGACGTGATGTCAAAAGAACAATGCAAACGTAGCAGATGAAGTAACACAGTCCGACGCTATGATGACAATTTTTGCCTTTTTATCCAAGTAAAGAACGGAGAAGCACAGACTTATCATCAGGAAATATAATGAAGCAGTTTCAGTGCGTGCATGGAGATCACAACGGTCACGGGCAAACCGGATCATATAACCAGTTGCAGGATATGAACGTCATCATCACCCCCTGTCACTCACTCATTGAATTTGTAAAAATATTTTTCGCTTTGTTCTCACATCGGCTCACCTCATGAGCCGATGTACTTCATGTGGAATATTCACTAGGGGGCCGGAGAGGAAAAAGTGTGGGTAAAAGTCAGAGTGGAAAATGTGGCTTTATCTAAATGGCCAGCAGGGACCCATGTGCACAGCCTAAACATGTTCTCAGGTGCAGGAACAAACCACAAGAAATAAATCAAAAGTCAGTGGCACGCTGAAAATATCTTTCTTATATTTCATTGTGAGTGAATCATAAAATAAAGTAAAGTTATTTTCAGCGTGCCATGGACTCTTTTTTTTATTTTGACAACTTAAGAGCATGTTAAATATTAATATTAACAAATGAAATGTCCACTTTCTTCAAGCTTCATTCATGATCAGGATTCTGTTTAATCCAGCAGAGTTACTAAATTGAAACCTCAGATATTGATATTGATCTATAGAGAAAAATAACCACAGGAATATTTTTCCACTTCGCTCTATAACTCAATGTGACTGGAAAAAGAAGAGGCTGGCACGTGTTTTGTAAGGTAGACTTAGAAATAGCATTGCCAACACATTCAGTCCTTCACAGTCCGTCTTTAGGAGCCCTGTATGGTCAGTTTATCTGCACAGGATCCTCCAGTATATCCACTGCTGTCTGTCCGGTATTGTCCAGCAGAGGGCGCCACTTCGGAGCTTCAATGGTCTCCAGCAGAGCAGCCAGCTCCGCTTCCAGCTTCTCCACCGTGTCCTCCACCGTCTGCAGGAGACATGTTTTTGTGTTTCACACATGAGTAAAATATGAATAAGTTATAGAATGAATAAAAGGGTCGTCTCATGAATTAAACCATCACTTATTCAGAACAATTAGACAGCTGCACAAACAGCTGCTGACGAGAGGTCACAGTTGACTCACGAGGTCAACAAGGAGACTTTTACTGTTACTCAGCATGAAAAAAGAACGTTTACTGCATTAAGAAAAGATAAAGGCTGATGTTTTATAAAGAATTACAGCAGGGGGGGAAAAACATCTGAAATCCTGCATGATTAAAATCCCATCAGGACAAACTGTGAGCTGAGTTTGGAAACAGCATGCACCTTCTCCACAACGTCCAGGCGGTTGTGAAGATTCATGTGCTCCTGACAGGCACTTGAACGCACCGCTCGAGGCTGCAGGTCGGACTCAGGTCCTGGAGAGAAGGAAAAGATGCATCTTAATAAATGAATAATCTGAAATCACTAAAGTTAAGTGATGGTTCATGCTGCAGTCGGTCTCTGAGCTCTGCGTGTGATTCTCTGTATCAGGATGTGAGGATGAAGTGTGTGTGTGTGTGTGTGTGGGGGGGGGGGGGGGTTACACGCATTGTTCCAGACGTCTCCTCTCTCTCTCTCTGATGTTTCTAATTATCGGTTTGTCTTTGAAGCCCACATATTTAAGAGGAAGCTGCGGCCTGCTCCTGTTTTTTCTAACGCCTCCTGAGCAGCTTGCAGGACGAGCTCACGCTGACTGAAGTTTAAATCCAGAGAACTTTTCATTCATCCACTGAACATGAATTTTTTTAGGCGCCGTTTCTACCTCTGGTCCAGTCCGGTACAGAACACCTTTATTGAAATAACTGTACCGTTCTACTTTTTTGCTTCCCCTCTGTTGGGGTGCCAAGCGTGCCGATCCGATCTTAAAGGGTGACTGTTATACACACTGCAGTCCGCTGATCGATCAAAATAATCCTCACTTCGCGAGCAACAGCGGTAATAAAGGACAAACACTAAATGTGCCTTGTAAAATATACCGTGGATTTCAAGAGACTAATGTCAAGCTCTTTTTGCTTTTGGCCTGCAGCTTTCTGTCAAACAGCCACATACTAAGAAGAACAAACACAAAATGCTGGTCGTCCTCCATCGTTGCCGTTTGTCATCACCATCCAGCTTACACCTCACGTACCATGTAAAGGTACAGTTGGCTGTGGAAACACAAGCAAGATCAGGGTTAACCGCTGATTTTTTTTGTACAAAAAGGTTCCACATGAGGGGGCCTTCTTTCTTCAAGAACATAGCCCTTCAAAACCACCCACCAAATGATAGGCAAACATGAAACTGCCCCCCCCCCACCATAGCCCCCCTGCTGAGCTGATTGTCATCAGCCATCAGGTGAGGAGAGCATCACAGATGCAGTCAATAGCTACTGACGAGCTAGGAAGCCTGTGACCTAGTTTCCTTGGGAATCTAGCCATAACAATGTTGATAACTAAGTTACGTTTACGGCCAAAACACGGCGAGCTCTTTCCAACGGCTCAAACTTAAACTGTGCACGTCAAAACTGTTTCTGAGAGGTTTCAATATTTGACAAAATTGAACAGCTCATCATGTCGGGAGCTGTTGTCTAACTTTAATACATTTCATTTTCACACACGTCAGTCTGTTAAGTGTCTCAGTTTGTCCTCTCTGCAGTGACTCAGTTTGACTTGCTGCAGTGAGATCCACACATGCACATTTTGGACACAATAAGTGAAAAACACCAGACATTCAGCCTGCTGTCTCATAAACACAGACTGAGTTTTGTTTAGATTTTCTCTTCTAAGCTCTTCAGAAAACAGCTAATAATTTCAACAAATTCACATCTGGCATGTAAAGACGAGGATAAAGGGCTACATGGAATTCTGTATTCGTTTCTACATGGAGTCTCAATCAACTTTTTACCACAATATATTTTTTAGATACTTTTAATGCAAATAAAGTCAAAATTCAGCTTTAATTTGAGGAGGTTAAAGGTCACATATTCTCCTCCCCTTCTTCAGTGTCAATAAGTCTCAGAGCTCCACAAAACATGTGTGTTGTTCTAAATCCACTCTGATCCTGTATTTGATCATGCCTATAAACCCCTCTATTTCAGCCCTGCTCAGAACAGGCTGTTTCTGTGTCTGTACCTTTAAATATGTAAATGAGCTGTGTCTGACCACACCCCCTCTCTGGAAGGGCTTGGGGGTTACTGCCCTTTGTGATGTCATGAAGGGAAAATCTCCAAACGGCCTGTTTGAGCTCACATTTTCTGAAAAGTTGAGCAGGCAAAAGACGGAGAGGATGGACTTTTCTCATCATTGGGGGGTTTGTAGACAGACTAGAGACACATATTAGTGTCAGAGAAACATAGTAAAGTGTATTTTACAGAATATGTGATCTTTAAACATGTAGTCAACCAGAAATCTGAGAAAAGTAAGACATAAATAATTGTGTCCACATGTTGCTCTTACCCTCTTCTTTAGAAAGGAACAAGAAAAAAGTGAAGATAAAATGTATCTTTTTACTTAAAAAAAAAAAGTCTGTAATACATGCAGTGGCAAATACAGATTCTGACAGATTGAGAGGAGAGTCAGACACAAATGATTCTCCTCTCTCATTCTGTTATCTGTCCTCCCTCACATCGTCGTGCTTCAGCCTCAGATGGAGCTGATTTTACTGATATATCTCATGGAAACATCTTACAGGCTCCATTACAGCGAGCGTTCACAACAAGACAAGAATCAGGCCGACAGAGAGGAACGGATGGAGGTACAGAGAGTTCAGCAGAAACTCTGTTAACACAAGAGTTTTAAGGAGTCTGTTGAAAACATGAAGATTTCAAACACGAGTTAAGTTTTAGGCCTCGTCCACACGTAGGCAAACTGGGTTTTCGGCACCGTTTGGAAAACTTCTTCCAGGGAGATTAGTGCGATGGCAGAACTTACCAAACTAGCGCTGGTGCTAACATTGCTAATTGGACTTTTTACACGCTCACACACACAGTTACTCCCCGACTATGTTGACGAGCAGAGACACCTGTTTGGACGACGGAGGTCACTGCTGCTTTATACAACACTCCAACGACACAATCCCTGCCGCCAACGTCAGCGGTTTTGGGGCGAGACCAGGTCGGGCTTCAGGTGGTGGGACAACTTTGTAAATGAAATGGTCATTGCAGACAAATGGGGAGAAAATGTAAATATGTCAAGGACACCGTTGTCGACTTGTCGTGCTCAGTACAGCTGTAAGGTTTTTTATTTGGACGGAGATGTTTGTAAGAACTTAGTGTGTATGTGGAAGCGTTAAAAAAATACACGCAGCAGTGTGGACTAGGCCTGCAGTCGACAGCTGCATCAGAACATGCTGCTGCTTCTCTGAACACAGCTGTGCTTCCATCTCAGTGTCAGTGTGTCTTTGTTTGATGCCTGTGAATGCAGCATAGTCTGCTCTTTATGGTGCGTGGTAAATGGACTTGAGCTTGTTTATTTATTTTCTCATCTTCTAACTACTCAAAGCGCTTTTACACACTGATGGTAGAGGCTGCTATGTAAAGGGTCCATCAGTATCCAGTGCTTCTTCATCCTGGTCCTCAGCACCCACTGCTTTGGATGTTTTGGTTTTTCTTTCTCCCAACACATGTGATTCAAATTAATTGTTTAATATCAGGGGTCTTGATCATTTGATCACTTGAATCAGGTGTGTTGGAAGTGGGAAACATCTAAAACATGCGTGCCAGAGGTTGAGCAACAATGAACAAATCCATTCTAACACATTCACACTTTGCTGAAGAAGCGGGAGCTATTTGGGGTTAAGAGCCTGGTGGCTGCAGGAACTGGGGATTGAACCCTTGACATTCTAGCAGAGAGATGGTTGACTCTACCACCGATCCACAGCTGCCCCCTTTACCCCCTTTGTCACTAATGCTGTACAAAAAGAAAAAGCTGTGTGTGTTGTTTGCAGTAAACCACAGACGCGTCAACGTGCTGATGCTGCACAGCTGAGAAGGCTTATTAACACGTCTGATTTTCCACACTGTAAAATGTCAGCTCTAAAGAAAAGGAAAGAAATCACAGAGATTGGAAACTGTTACTCAAAATGAGCCCAAATATCTGCTGACACATCAAAAACAAAATCACCTCTGAGCTCTTTTAAAACAAGGAAGCAGATAAAGTGTTGAAAAGACCACAGCTGTTTTTAAACCTCTGCGGCTAACACTTTCAAAAGAGCCACCAAATCCTGGTTAGTTCAGCACCAGACCTGTACTCATGTTTCATTTGTGTAGCTTTATCGCTGCTAAATGTGTCTTATTGTTACCCACAGTTCCTCATCAACTCCGCTCATTTGACGTACAATCCTTTTGTGAATCAGACCCATTTAGTTTGACTCAGATTTAACTTTTTGCAGTGAAACAGTCAGAGAACATTTGTTCTTGTTTGCGTTGGCTCAAGTCTTTTTCTTCCCTTTCAGAAATGTTTCAGAGGATTGAGAAATCTCACAAAACCCCCCCCAAAAAAATTCTCAGGAACACACACACACACACACACACACACACACACACACACACACACACACACACACACACGCTCACATGCAAACAGATGATGATCTAACTCAGTGACTCCACCCAAGGACAGAGGTAAATGGCCGTGTGTGTGTGTTCGTGTGTGTGTGTTCATGTGTGTGTGTGTGTGTGTGTGTGTGTGTGTGTGTGTGTGTGTGTGTGTGTGTGTGTGAGAGAGAGAGAGAGAGAGAGAGAGAGAGAGAGAGAGAGAGGACTCTGTGGAGTGCAGTTTTGAGAAGTTGGATCAGCTCAGTGTGTGTTCACAGAGTTCAGACCCGACACTCATTTTCCTTATGTGACTTTCATTGACAACAATAATGAACGCAACGCTTAGCAAGGCAACAGGAGTGAACGCTGTCTGATGGGGCCCTCTTAGGGAGGTTAATGTCATTGCAAAATTTGCACATTTTGAGCTAACTACTGGCCTGGGGGCCCCAAGCAGTTTCTTGCCTATCCCTTTAAAGAGCACCTCTGCCCTGATCAAAATGAAAAGTGAATGAAACTAGTAACTAGTAACAAGCTGCTTTCACACTTTCACTGAGCTGCTTTTAGAGCAAACTGCCACACATCAACTTATCGTAACGCTTAACTTATAAATCTTTACTTTTAGCTCTTACTGCTGATCATACATTTAAGCTTCTATTCGTGCTAACATGTCAACTACTCTGAACTGACTTCGGCCTGAGGGTGGCGCTGTTCTCCCAGTTCTGTGTGTATTCTGTTCACCCATGCACTGCACCCCTTAATATGTCCAGGAGAGACAACCTCAATGGCTGAAAACAATAGCAGTGCAGTTCCTCTTTCGTCCACTAGGGGCTGTCTGCTAAAGTGAGTCAGTCCCCATAGAGTCTCATGTTAAAATTACTTTACAGCGGAACTCCTGATATGAATGAGACACCCCAACAAATGGCAGCTCATTGGAAAGGCGAAGATGTTCTGTACATCGGCCATCAGGTTTCAGTTCGATAACTTAAAAGGTTTTAAAAATATCCTTTGGAGATTCATGTCTCCCAGAGGACCCACATGAATGCTGGGTCTCAGGAGGA
The DNA here is from genome assembly GCF_963930695.1 of Labrus bergylta. Lineage (NCBI taxonomy): Eukaryota > Metazoa > Chordata > Actinopteri > Labriformes > Labridae > Labrus > Labrus bergylta. Next base: position 6,388,365 of record NC_089204.1, read on the forward strand.
TAAATGTTATTAATGTCTTAAATCAATTTTTGAAACAAAAATGTTCCACATCTCTCAAACAATAAAACATAGTTTAAATAAGAATTTTCAAGTCAGATTCTCTTGTTTACATTCTAAATTCATCTGGGATTGGACGAGGGAAGATGATAAATGAGATAAAAAATGTTTTTTTTTGTGTTCATTTAGCATCCTGCAGTTGTTCATTCCTGCAGGATGAAGTCCATGAAGTTCACACTCTCGGCCGTCACTCCTCTTTTTGTCCCCGGAGGATTTTCCCACATTTTTGTGAAGTTTCTGTTGGATTCTTAGTTCGGTATGATAAACAAAGAGAGAGGCTCGGGATAGAGGAGGGACAGAAACACAACGGATGACGGAGAGAGGGATGTTTGAAACTGTGAGTGAAGCCCGAGCTGCAGTGTAATTAGAAACAGATGTGCTGGAGTCCCTGAACACACACACACACACACACACACACACACACACACACACACACACACACACACACACACACACACACACACACACACACACACACACACACACACACACACACACACACACAGACTCATGATGTCAGCTTCGTGTGTGTTCATCTACACACGCACACACAACAGTGAAGTGTGTAAAATCATGCAACAAAGACCGGATGTACAGAAAGTATTTGCATCAGAAAATGTATTTTTTACTTCACTGATCCATAAATCATCAAATCTTCTCAGCTCCAAGTTCTTCCTCTCAACCTCACCTAGGTGCCTCCCTTACCTGCTGCAGTGTAGCCAATCAGGAGCAAGATAAGTCCAAATGAGGATGAGGAGGGGCAGGTCATGGTGAAACCTGACGTCCGGCAAGTTAACAGAAAACAAAGAAAGTAAAAGTGAAGTAAGATCCTGAAAAATGATTTCTTCTCTCCTCTCTCTCTCTCTCTCTCTCTCTCTCTCTCTCTCTCTCTCTCCGTGCTCCGTTCACTTTCTCGCTCTCTAACCCATCTCTCGCTCTCTCTCTTGCCCTCTCTCTCTCTCTCCCTCTCTGGTTTAGTAGCGCCCAGTTTCCTAATGAAAACATGAGATGCAGCACAAAAAAGCTCAGTATGTGAGAGGAAGGGGAGGAGGTCTGAAGCGGGGAGGGGACTCTTCTGGGTGAGAAGAATCTGCTTTTACTTTGTTTGAGATCAGCTGTGAGTTTAATGGTATTTTATTCCTCTTGTACCTGATGATTGTCATAGCAACCACACCCAAAGGCATATTATTACATTTGCTGATGACAGTCATTTTAAGTCTTCTGGAAGGGGAGGAGCTTCACAATGGGCCTGTGGTTGACGAATTCACATCCTTGTGTGATGAGTCTTTTCCCAGTTAACTGAATAAAGGGAGGAATAAATTAAAAGACAAAATCATTAGATGAAGGATTTATAATGGATTTAAAGATTTTTGTTAAGAAATCACATAAAAGTGAGTCTATCAAAGTGATTTAAAGATGCCACTGAGTCTGCTCGCCCCATCTCCTCAGGCAGGTCGTTCGAAGTCGAGGGGCCCTGATCCCTCAGGGTCGCTCTCCTTTAGATTTGAGCCTCAACGTTGGAACGACCAGAAGGGCTCTGACTGAGGATCTGAGGTCACGAGATGGTTCATCAGGGGTTAGCATTTCGCTGATGTAATTCGGGGCAATACCAAAACGGGCTTTAAAAGTGATCAGTAAAATCTTAAAATCAATTCTAAGTGTGACAGGTAGCAAGGACAGGAGTGATGTGATGATGTCTGTTAAAAACCAGTAAGAAGTTGTGCATTGTTGATTTTTCGTTTTTAATTCAGTACCCGGTCTGATCGTGCCCTGTGACCTTTGAGTTCTCTGCCTCTGCCCGCCTCAGCTACCACCACTGAACCACCCCCCACCCCCCCAACCAATCTATGGATAGTAAAAATCCCTCGAGGCTCCTGATCCTTAGACAACAAACCGTCCTTTGAATAACATGTCGCCATTACCAAAAATGATACAACAGGGGTGTACTTTTTAAGGAAAATTTGTTCTTTTAATATACCTTCTGGGCTGTGCATTGGTTAGTTCTGTCCCCTCACAGTGAGGAGGTTCCTGGTTTGAATCCCCGTCTGACAGGAGCCTCTCTGTGTGGAGTTTGCATGTTCTCCCTGTGCATGTGTGGGTTCTCTCCGGGTACTCCAGCTTCCTCTCACAGTCCAAAGACATGCTCGTTAGGTTAACTGGTGACTCTAAAAAATTGCGAAATGTGAATGTGGCTGGTTGTCTGTCTCTCTCAATATGTCAGCTCTGTGATTGGCTGGTGATCTGTCCAAGGCTCCAGTCCCCTGCAACACCGAGCAGGAAAAGTGTTATAGATGGATGGAAATGATGACCCTGTTTTATAAAAGTTTTTGTTTAATGTTGTATTGCCTGGAATTGTAATCTGACTCCAGCCAATAAAAACAGACTCGGTAGCCACGTTGAAGTGGCGAGCGAGATTTCTGTTAGGAGTCAGGTCCAGCTTATCGACCTCTACAGCAGGCAGGTGGTCAGAAAGGCGACTTCTCTCCTGCAGTGCCCAGATCACCGTCTGTATACAGAGTTTTATCCTCCACCCTCAGGCTGACGCTACAGAGTTCCTGTAGACTGAAAGGCATCCGGTCTCCTCTGTACCTGCTGCTGTTTGTTTGTTAAATAACAGTTCATTTAAATTCTCAGCTGCTCATTAGACACGGCACTTTCACCGGATGCTGGGCGATCTTTGCAGGGCTTTTAAGAAACAACTGATACAGTTATGAGGACTCAATGCTGTCGTTTCCTTTGTGGGAAATTGTTTTCTTTCAGCAGGAAGTGAGAAATCGAATCAATGGAGCAGCAATCAATGCCATCAAAAGCAACCTTTTGATGGCATTGATTGGTTCCTGTTATTCCCCCTCAATTGATTTATCTGTGTCTGTCTGTCCGTGTGTGTGTCAGTGTGTCTGTGTGTGTGTGAGAGTGTGCGTGTGACCCGCCCACCCGCACAAACACTCAGCTCAGACTGTTGGTGGTAAATGTGGTGATCTTCATTAATCCCGTCGGTCTTTTGCCTCGTGCTCTCCTCTCGTCTGGTCTCTTAAGCAGATCTAAACGTTAAGAAGCAAAACAGCAAACCGGAGGAAAAGTGAGAGAGCAGATCAAAGACGGAGACGAAAAGTAATTCTGTTTGTCAGTTAAAAAAAACACAGAGAAAGAGAGAGAGGACTGAAACAAATACCAAATCTTGGACATAAATTTGGACGTAGTTGAAGTTCAGCCTGTTTTCTAGAATATCAGTATCATTGGAGTTTTACGAGTTGGCTCAGCACCATGTAGAGATACTTTTCAAACACCTTGTTGTTGTAAATGTGGGTCACAGGTCATGAAGTGACCATCGGTTCAGGGGTGAATGTTAAGTCCTACACGAGCCGCGGCGAGGATCACATAACGTCACTGATCTGAGGAGGTGGAGGGGGTTGTCACTCTTGCACGTCTATTTCTGTCACTCCTCCTGTTTCATTGTTTTACAGTGTAACTCCTGTCAGATGTTATGATGGCCCAGGGTCCTCTGAAGTATTGTCACTTTCTTCTTGTAATACCTTTTTTGTTTTGTTCCCTTCTGCCCCCTGACTAAGACCAACCTGCCCCTTTTAAAAAAAAGATAAATCTTGATCGGTTGAGATTTGTGGATGCGTGTGAACCAAGAGGCAACCTCTGGTGTTCTAAAGCCGATGCTGAAGTGCAAAATCCTGCAATTCCTCGAGTGTCCACTAGAGGCTGGCTGCAGAAGCACAGGAAGTCACATACACACCCATTCTAAAAAGGAGAACATGTTTACAGCCGTGTTAAAAAAAACCAAATAGGTGTGATTAGCTCATGTCTCGATCGACACACACTGTACGAGGGATGAATGTTTCTGATGACTCATCAGTTTTGATTTGATGAAGGATAAGAGTTATTCACAATAAGGCGTGTAGCTGATCTGATTGACAGGTGGGCGCGGTGTAACGGTTTGTCAGGAGGTTTAAAACCCGCCTCAGCTCCAGCTCTCAGCCTGTCGTTAGGTTGACTGAACGTTAGACTGAGACAGCATTTCCAGCATGGAGACCGCCATCGTTTACGCAGCACATTGGCTGTTTCTGACATTGTTTCAGCTTCTTGCAGCAGGTTAATTAATTACATTTGTTTTGGACTTTCCCGTGTGTTTTTGAATTTGCATCTTCTCTGGTGTTGCACTTTAATAAAACTCTTACTGGGTGCTTTATCTGACCCACATCAAACATACTCAGCGTATTGAAGACACCTTAACAAATAAACTTGAGTTGTCCTCCAAGAGGAGCATCCCTGAGTTTGTTGTTCCAACGCAAAAAGGACATTTTTTCAACTCCCTTAAAGCTCCTCTTGTGGACTTTCCGTTTGTGTTGATGTGGCACCCCCTGTGGACAAAATGTGAAGAAGGTTTACACAAAACGATTTAATATTTCCAGATTCGTTCTGGGCTGAGCTGTATACGTCAATGCAAAGGGCTGAGTTTTTCACCCCCAGTTTACCCAAATGTGTGTCATGGGAAAAATGACAGCTGGTATCTAAAAGATTTAACTTCTCATACCAAATATGTAAGCCATCATGTTAGAGCTACTCTAAGTAAATGTATTTAGGGTAATATTTTCAGATCAGCTACCATATAGATGAAATGATTTCTACAGCAAAAATAAATAGGCCTACTTTTAGAATTTGCCTGTCCCTAAAACCTCTGAGCTTCTTTTTCATTGACTGACATTTCCCACTATCTGCACTCTGCTTAGACTATCAGCCCCGCCCATCTCATCATCCATTTACTTTGCTCAGATTTACCTGCACATACAGTGTGAGCCATGTCTGCTGCAGGGATTATCGCTGATTACACACTTTCCTGTTGTGAGTTTGATCAAACTCGTTATCTGGAACCTGTTGAGTGCTGGCGTCTCTGTCGCTGCTCCGTTCAGACTTTAGGGACGTGTTGGACATCCCATCAGAGCTGAGAAGGATCTGGACGTCCTGCAGAGCGCTGGCAGCAGAGCGCACCTCTCATCCTCTTCTTTAAAGTCTATGTTGTCAGTCTGGGAGGCCGCCTGTCTCTCTCTCTTTCTGCAGTCATATCTCATGTTCACAGTGTTTATCCTGAGCACTCTTCTGCTTCAACCACAGGCTTCACTTTTCTCAACAAGCACGTTTGTTAATTCGAATCAAACATAAAGAACATCTTGCCTTGCATCTCATCTGAAATACGATCTTTAACTTGTTTTAAACAGTAAGTTGAAACCCCCAAATATCCCTTTTTAACAGTCAGACAGCGTTACACAACACGAGTGAGCTCCTGGTGCAGCCTGAGCTGCACTGATCTGCAATGAGCAGATAACTCATTTTGTGTAACCAGGCCAAGAGTCCTCTTTGTGCTGCTCATTGTTTAGAGTCTGGCTGCAACTAGAGATGCATAAAATGGAGTTGAATTGTTCTCTTCGCTTGTATACAGATTATATCTTTATAAAGATAAATTAAAAGCTGAAGTGTTGTCATTGCATTCCAGCTCTTTGCTCTTACTGTTTTCCTGCACACAATCAAGCATGCTCAGCAGCTTGAATCCTTCCTGAAAATGTTCATGGTGAGCTGAGTGTGTGAATGTGAACAGCCGCATTTTTTACTCCCACTATACCCAATATCTGTCCTGCCGAGCCCCTGATACATTTTCCACATGAAGCCGGACTAAGCTGATGTGAGAACACAGCTTCAGGAGTGAGAGGGAGGGGTTGGTGATGTTTATATCCTGCATTCAGTAAACAATCAAAGACTGATGTGCGCTATCTCTGTGCAAGTAGTGAAACTTATTTTGTTGATACTGAGAATGCATGGATCTGCACATAGCATTGATATAAAGGCATTCTCGTGTCAGACTCATAGATTGTAAATAAACATGGAAGAAGCACCCATTAGTTACTAAAGGAGGTGCTTGAAGCCCATCTCAGACTATCTGTTGTATCTAACAATAGGCTGAGAGCTGGAGCCAATGTGGGCCTTAAGCCTCCTGACAAAACGCTGCAATGCACCTGCCCATCAGTCAGGTCAGCTACGCCCCTTATTATCAATAACTTTTATCCTTCATTCAATCAAAACAGATAAGTTCAGACCCAGTTTAATGTGAGTCTATAAAGACATGAGCTAATCTGACATATTTCATTTTGTGAACCAGGCTGTAAACATGTTTATTACTGCATTTTTGCAGACGCCCCATTCTGCAGGCAGCCTCAAGTGGACAGTTGAGGAACTGCAGTTTTTTGTCTACATTGTCTTCATTTTTCAACACCAGAGGTTGGCCCTTAGTCAGACGCTGTTGCTTTACCCTGAGATCACCCCCTCCCGTCCGACAGGGAAAGTCTTCCCCGCGAGGTGCATGTGTGAACAACCAACAAGCTCTGGAAGATTTCAAGGGCAGTCTGCCTGAAATTTTCTAGAAATGTTCAGGGATGTACTGTATATGTGAAAACAGCTATAGTCTGCCTTTGGATCCTTTCTCCTTGTGTTTATACTAAACTTAATAGACCTTTCATCTTCACCCCTTTTGGTACCCATCACCCCACTCTGTTTCATTCCTGATCCTCCACCCTCAGTCGTCTCCTCTGTGCTGTTGAGCCTCCAGATCACTGCTCCCTAGATAAACCCTAAGTCTGCAGCTATCTCCTTAGACATCTGATTATAGCTACGTCATAGAAAGGGGAAGTAATCCCGGTCTGGGCCCAGAAATAGAGCTGTGGGAGGGGCCAGGCCAGCGGAGAGAGACGCTGCAGAGCCACCGTGCATGTGCCTCTGGGTAATCTCTTCTTAAATAGCCTTTGGCTGTGGAGAGAGAGAGGAAGGACGGTAGGGGAGGTAACACGGTGGGAGCATATCCACTCAGTGTCCCTTTTATCCCTGGGACACATCACAGCCAGAGAGGAGAGGGATCCAGATCCAGAGACGGACTGCAGGAGGACACACATCGAGCAGGATGAACTTTGCTGCGCAGTTATTCTACTCCAGCTACCTGAGCGAGCGACTCGAGCGTCTGTATGCACCCAGACCTGCGCTCAAAGGCAGCGAGGAGAATGACCCCTTCTGGCAGAGGTGGGAAACTACAACTTCTACCCCCCTGGTTCCTTCAGACCTTTCCCCTCACCTGCTCAGCCCTGTAGATACAGATTTACCTCCTGCTAAGTGCTCCAACGCAGATCCTTCCTCCACACCCTCTGTGCCTCTTTCCCCGAGGACCTCCTTTTCTTCTCCTCACCAAAAAGACTCACCCTCAAATCTCCAGTCACCTCCTCCTCCTTCTCCTCACTCTAATCACATAAAGAAATTAACACAATCATCTACCCGTCATCCAAACCTAAGTTTGGCTGCTGCACTCTCCAAATCAACAGACTCTCTCCAGATCGTTCTGCTCGAACCTTCCTCCTCCTCCTCACCTCCTGCCCCTCTTAGAGGAGAGCAGCTCCCAACCTTTGAAGCCCTGGTAGACTTGTTCCTTCGTTTTGTCCTCTACCTTGTTCTCCTCTTCGTTTCCAGGTAACTCCAAGAGATATGTGTTTTCTAGATTATTTTACAGCCATACTGGCAAATGTTTGTGGGGTTGCAAGTTCTTCTTCTGCGATTTCAACAAATCTTGGATACATGTGTCTTAAAAGCAGTGGTGCTATATCTGCTTGCTACCTTTTTTTTTACAACCAACCAGACAAAGACCATAAAATGTGCAATAGGAGCAGTGAACATGTGGCCCTCTGAATGAGGCTTTCTATTGTTTTGATGACAGAAATGTATTTAAATAGCATGCATTTAAATAGAATTGAGCAAATTCACTGCGACTTTAATCAGTAATTTTCCACCGATAAAGAGCTGATTCTGTATAGGACAACAAAAAGTTTCAGGGTGGTTATGTTTGCACTTCACTAGTACAGTAGGTGCAGGGCAACAAATTAAAATACATGATGATGACACAAATTCCTAATAACTGATGCTTTTTACAGTTTTAAGATCATATTTAAACGCACAAGGACAGTGGACCTTTTAGAAAATCAAACTGAAGAGAAAAGTTTCTGACATCAACAAGAGTGTGTGTGTATACTGATGTTAACCTCAGAGCAGAGTTTGGACATGAACCCAGGAAGTGTTACTATAAGAAATGTTGTCTGTGTATGAAAAGCAGGCTGTGAATTTATTTTGACCACAAAATTATTAAAAAAACGTTCTGTTGATATGCAGATGTAAGTTCTAGAGGTCATGGTTTGCAAGTCAATTGGCCAGAGTGATGCAAAGATTGCACCTGCAACAATGCATCATGGACATACAGGGTCATGTCGAGCTTTAGGTGCTATTTCCTCACACAGATGAAAACTGTACCAGTCAGGAATTAACCAGTCAGGACCTTCAGTACTTAGAAGAACATGAAGGAGCCGAGAGGGTGAAACGATGACGGCCTGCTGGCTCTGACGTCCTCCTTACTTTCTGCTCTGATCTCACTTTGAACAGTTTTGAACATATGAGATTTTTCAGGAGGCTTTCTGAGCCTTCAGACTGTCTGCGTTGTTGCTCCATCCCCTCTCTCGTGTTGTGTTTGCACTCAACTTCATCACAGGTGCAGACGTGTGCGGTGTGAGGAGTTCACTGTGTGTCTGAATGTGGGGCAGAGGGCATTGAAGGACCCCTGGTATGAGGTGAAAGGTGACAATATTGTTTACAGCAGATCGTTGCGATATAAATAGAGTGTGATGTTCTCTGCAGACTTTTGGCACATTCAGATTGTTGTTTTGGAGAACAGCTCCCCCTGGTGGTCAGAGGATATTTTAAATCAAACTACAATCTCATTAAAGTTTTTCTTTCACTGATGTTTTTTTCACTCTTCTTGCACGGCGCTCTCTGGACCGTTAGCTGCAGATAAATTCATAGGATTGTCTCGGCTGGAAAACGATCACTCTGCTTGAGTTGTGTTGTTGACAACAGGTTGGAGAAGAGCGTCTGCCTTTTTCAAAGTGTGAAACTTCATCATTAACCCTTTGTGATCTGCTTTGACAGCTAAGTGACAGAGTTAATCCCCAAAGACTTTAATCTAATTATCACATTTATACAGTGTTAAGGATCTCCAGATTTACTACTTCAGTAGGAAAACGCTCACAATCAAGTCTAACCTGAGCTAACCTCAATACACACAACCTGGAAATATCTTTTTTAGTTGCTCATAATTCACTATTAATCGAATAAAGGAAACAAGTACTGTATGTCTTAATTAATAATTTAAGGGCAAATTTCGATGGACAGAATTCACCTAAAAAAAGAGCATTTAAAGGTTTAAATCAAGTCATATTTATCTAATTAATTACAAAGCAGATTAAAAAGCTGCAGCGGCTGCTGGACGTGCAGGACGATGAACAAAGAAACAATACAGAGGAAACACGGATAACACGGAGTAATCACATTCTCAGAAAAAGCGGCTATAGACGCTGTGTCCTAAATAGGAGAGGGATCATCCGGCTTGTTATCAGCGCTCAGTTCAAAAGCCAGGATCCATGATGGCATGGAGACGCACCTGCACATTGGAGAAGGCTCCATTGATGCTGATCCATGTTTAAAGGTTTTGGAGAAACATCTGCTGGGAGAGGAAATATCAAACAGGCTTACTTGCAAGCTGGATAAGTCAATACAGTATGGCTGTTTAAAACCGCTTACTACTTACTACTATCCAATGTAGTATGCTGAATGTACTGCATACTAAGTTCAACAGAAGTCTGTAGTATGACTGCCAGTCGGTCCGTTATTTTGCTGGTTTCTGTTCTTGGAATGAGGAAGTAAACAACAGTGTAGCATCCACTTACAGTCTGAAAAAAGCAATTAATTTACAGTGCTTTCACACTTGCAAAAAACTCCTGATATTTCCAGGAGGAGTTGTATGTGTGAACACAAACAGCCAATTTTTTCAGTCAGATTTCACCGGGAGTTTCTCCTGCCAGACTCCCAGTAAGTCCGAGTGAGCTGATGTGAGAACGCAGCAGGATATTCTCCTGAGAATTCACCTCGAGCCAATAGGAGGGGGGAGTGTGTACGTTATTAAACGGCTGCATTACGTTTTCTGTTCTCCAGTATGTTGTTCTCCACTCTTTTGTTGATGTTGTCATTCCTGCACATAGCATTGGTATAGAGGCAAAAGTTGTCATTATAGCGGACTCTGTTGCTCCGTCCGCTACTTTGATGCCGCTTTTTTTTAAGTCATTTCTTACCTCAGGAAACCCCCCGCCCCCCCTCCTGTCCGACAGGGATAGTCTCCTGCTGTGAGGAGCATATGTGAACAACGAGGTAAGGAAAATATTTAGAGCAGTCCTCCCGAAGTTATCTAGATATTATCCGGAGTGCAGATATGAAAACAGCTTAGGAGATAAAAAAGAAGCAGGGAATAAGAGGAGCAAGAGGAGCAAGAGGAGCAAGAGGAGCAAGCGTTGGTACACTGGCAGACATGATGGTGATGAATTCTGGTTGGAAGGCCCCCTAATTAATGTTTTGCCAAGGGCCCCTACAGACTCTCGACTCACTGCTGTAGATGATGTGATACACTCTGATTGGCTAAAAATACATGTATGGTTTAGTGTGAGTCAGAAGACAGAAATCTGTCCATCCCAATGCTCTGTGGATCTGAATGAGTATGTCTTCTGTTGCGTTATTTAAGATCTGAAATATAGAAGAACTGTAGAGCGCTTTAAAAGAATTGTACAGTCTGTTTAATTCAGTGCTCCTGAACTGAACGGTTATAAATCAAACTGTCACTCCTCCGGCTCTACATTACCGCTTTAATCGTTTCTGTGTCTCAAAAAGACGACTGACTCGAATGACCCAATGAATCATAAACTGTCACCGAGATGTGATCTGTCACGGTTAGTGGAAGCTGGGCGGACATGAAAGGTGAATGCATTCATCTTAGACTTAGAGGGTGGGGCGAAGGTACCTTGGTGTCAGGCCTGAGGTCTGTTTCATTTCAGTTTAATTCAGATATAAATTAAAAACCCGGAAACCAGGGCTGGACAAAGCATTTACCGGGGCCTGGGCACGACTTGACTTCTGGCCCCCTTCCATCTCTGTACGGTTAATATTATTGATTATTGTCAACGCTGATCATTCTCGGTCCCACCATTAATCTATTATCGATTAATCCTTCACCAATCCTTCACCAATCCTGTCTTCTTCTTTTAGTATTTATTTCAGCATTTTTGCCTTTATTAGATAGGACAGCTGAACAGATACAGGACATGTTAGGAGGTGAGAGTGGGGGATGACAGACTCCAACCCACAGAGGCTAAAATGAGGACAATGGTCTCCATGCATGGGGCGCACTACATGACCGCTAGGCTATCTGACGCCCCACAACTCCTGTTGTTGTGTTGGAGTCTTTGACGAGAGTGTTGTCACACATGTTTCTGGCTCACAAAAAGGTCTTTCTCTGTCGGGACCCTCTCTTAAATGTACTCATTACAATCTGAGTCAGTCGCACTTTGATTGGAAAGATTGGCCTAAAGTTTTCTACTGCAGCTATGACAGCCTGTGTCACGCTGAATAGATCAACAAGAGCAACTCCGAAACCATCAGAGCGATTAGTTAACTGGACCCAGTAATGTAAAATAATAGGGCCTTGTTTAAAAATACCTGGAATCCCTTTTAAATCCTGAATTAATTCCTCCCTAATCTAATCCACGAGATTAAGACATTAAAGTGAACATCTGTGTATTTTGTTGTTCCTCAGAGACGAGTTGTGTTTGGGTTCCGCTCAGCCTGGATGTTCTTTTAAATCCGGCCCCGTCACAAATGGCACGGCGGGCCGCAGACCCACCCTCATCGAACCGGAGCGGCTGAAGGACTTCGGTGAGGAAGACCTCCTGAACGGGGACGTGAAAGTCCATGACGACAAAGTGACAGAGACTCCTGAGATCGTTCTCATGGATCCTCCGAAAACCAGACGTCTCAGCGAGTTCAGGATCGTCACCAGACCGGCTCCTCAGTTCCTGCGCTTTGAGGACATCAGCGCCGCCGCCTTCAGGATCCAGACGGAGATACAGAAGACACCCTGCACGGTAAATTAGCTTAGCATGAGCTAACTGGGATGATGGGGTCGGGAAGAAAGTGATTGTTGACCTTTAAAAATAACAAGTGATATCCTCATCACTTTAAGAGGTGCACTTTATCGAAAATGGTTTCTGAAAAATGTAAAGAAAAAATTCTTAATAACGTAAATTAATGTTTATTTCATTAAACATTCTGACAGCAACTTGTCACCAGTTTTAACAGCAGCCCTGTGCGTTAAAATATGACGATCAAGATGCTGCCATAGTTTGGTTCTGCAGTCAAGAATAAATACTAAGCCACATCAGCTAAAAAGGGTTTTCCAAAGAAGGCTTTCGGTTTTTATAGCACCATGATGATACGGATCAACTGTGATCCGTGAATCCACTACAGTAGCTGTCACACAAACGGTTTAAAAGTGTCTCAGGCTTGTTCTCAGGGTATTTCCAGTTCAACTTCAGACTCTGCCATGATAGCTGCTTGGCTGCTCTGGGTCTTTGTACTGACATTGTGAGACAGTTGTTACCTCGACTCGAAATAACGTCAACTTTTAATATTGCTAAATGCAATGGGCTGCACGGTGATGCGGTGGTTAGCCTCATAGCGAGCAGGTTCCTGGTTTGAATCTCGGCTCTTCCTCAGCGTGTGAACAGGCCATTTTTTCAACATCCAAAGGTGTGATCAATTTATACTTTGTCCAAGATGAGCTTTGCTCCATCCCAGTAGAGGAAGAGCCGAGGCTCGAAACATTCGTGTGGCAGTTAAAATATAAAATTTGGTGTCCTTTTTTGTTTTTCTTATTCAAACATTTTTTTGGGATTCAGCACCCAGTTGTTTTTGTTGAAAGTGAGTTGAGCGTGTTTTTTGTCTATAATTATTTCCTGGTTTGAATTCCCGTCTGTCAGAATCTTCTCTGTGTGGAGTCTGCATGTTCTCCCTGTGCATGTGTGGGTTCTCTTCAGGTACTACAACTTCCTCCCACAGTCCAAAGACATGCTCGTTAGGTTAACTGCTGACTCTAAATTGTCTGTAGTTGTGAATGTGAGTGTGTCTGGTTGTCTGTCTCTATATATCAGTCCTGTGATTGGCTGGTGAACAGTCCAGGGTGTAACCCCGCCTCTCGCTCAATGACAGCTGTTATCAGCTCCAGCCCCACTATAATGCTGAACGGGAGAAGCGGAATAGATAATAGGTGGATGGAAGATCTCATCTTACCCATACTGGTTAACGCTTGTTATGGCGTCGGCTCGTCATCTCTCTTCTTCAGCCCCACACACCCACGCTCCTCCTGCAGCACACACACCTCTCCTCTCACCTGCTTGTTTTTTGACAGACAGATTTCACGCACGGTGGCCAGTGTTGTCAGAGTTGTCAGAGTTTGCATTTCCAATGATATATTTTTAGCTCTCCATTGCCTCGTCTTTTGTCAAGAAAAAGGTCTTTGTCCTTGATTTTCGAGATAAAACTAACTCCATAAGAAAACAATTATCAAGTAAAGGAAACTTTTTTTGCATTTCGTATAGAATAGAGAATAAGAAAAGAAGAAAAGGAGAGAGACGTCAAGAGTCAAGTCCTTCTTTGAGCATAAAGTCAAAGTGCTGAACATGCAGCTCAGTTGTTAAGATAAAAATAAACATGAAATAAACATGATAAACATGTTGAGTTTGGAGTCTAACTTCCAGAACAAGTGTTAGCTTTAAGCCAGAAAAAATAATCAGAGGAGGAATATTTGTGACATTTATTCTTTAATCTCAAGTTGCTTAATTAAAATATAAAATCTCAGTTTTTCCCTTATGACTGGCCCTAATAGGCTTCCGTACATCCTCTCAAACACAGAGTTGAAACGCTGCTTGTATCTTTTCTTCATTTTCATGTTTTTATGTATTTTTTGTGCAGTACTCCAGGCTGTCCAAACAGTACGGGATGGAGATCTACCTGAAGAAGGAGCACCTGCACTACACGGGCTCAGTGAAGGAAAGAGGAGTCCTGTACCTGCTCTGCTCCCTCACACAGGTGAGAGAAAGGGAGGGGATCACTCGCTGACAGGTCACAGCTGCTGTCACATGTGTTAGCTGACCTGAGCAATGACCTGAAGGGACAAAAATAGTCTCTGCTTTAATGGAAGCAACTCGGGAATGTTTCCCTGAGTGTGTACCTGTGACCAAAGTGAGTTTGATTTCTATCAGACGATTATAAGACATCAACGTTTTTAATACCAGGTGTTTTAAACAATGTGATCTGCATTCTTTTAATGTTTGGTAGCATCCAAAGCTTTAAAAAACTTCTACAGTCAGATTTTTCACAGAAAGCTGCCGCACGTGTAAGAGAGAGCACTCTTAGAAATTACCCAGCAGGACTTCTATTTTTGTTGCTGTGGTATTGAAACAGGTATCTATAATGTTTGATTTTTTTTTTACCAGTATCAAAGTTTAAAAGTCTGGTTTCTTGTCAACCCTAAGAACTACGGTGAACATCAGTCATCGTCAGCAGCACAAAGGGATTATCTTCACATTTTTGAGTTTCTCACTTTGATGATGATTATGATGGTTTTAATGCCAAGTCTTGACGATACAGAGCGTTTTATCACAGTGTTAACTGGTGCCTGGCTGGAAGTTCACATGCTCTTAAAGCAACAATATGTAACTTTATGACCTTTAAATTGAAGTTTTAAAGGATGTTTGCAGACAAGTAAATAAATCAATCAATCAATTTTATGCCCATAATTTGTCTCTTGTCAATCTCAAAGTTATCTTAAGTTTGGAACATAGACTGTAAATATTAATGGACGAAGGCTGAGTGACGTCAGCCATCCATTACTGTAGGAGGCTCATCAGCAGTAGTCGCTATGCTGGAAAAATTACTTTCAGTCAACCTAACGACTGACTGAGAGCCGGAGCTGAGGCGGGTTTTAAGCTTTATGACAAACTGCAGGATTTTGCACTTCAGTTATAAATTACTTTCTCCAATGGAGCCATTTAAACACAGCATATAGACGTCATGGTTACAGTTCAATACACATACCAACACTCCACATGCTAACAGCTCGAAAACAACGAGCTGCAGCTGATAGCAGAGTCGTATTTGCTCAAAATCTGGCTTCTCCGACCTCTGCTTGTTAACAAATGCACGTTGTCAAAGAGGAGGAGGCGTAACAGCACTATGAGTGTCTTATGTCAGTGCAGTTTCACAGAGAGACCTTTGGTGGGCGCCAAAGCTCACCATACCAAAGTCCTACATATTGTTGCTTTGAATCAAGATGAAGGGCTAAACTTGTGAGACTTAGAAACCTGTAAAATAATCAACCTAGGCTACACAAAGTTAAGTCCTTGTAAGACATAAAATCGTGCATGGCTCTCAAAGCTTAACCTCTAATGATGTGCGTCATGTTATCATGTGTTTGTGTCCCTCAAGGAGCAGCAGAGGAAAGGAGTGATCGTGGCCACTGACTGTAACTTCTCGATGGCCGTGGCTCATCACGCCGTGGAGCTGAAGATCCCGGTGTTCGTCATCATGCCGTCATGCTGCTCCTCGCCACGCCTCAGGATCTACAGAGACTACGGGGCCATGGTCATCTCCTACGGCAGCACGGGACACGACTCCCAGAAACACGCCCGCCACCTGGCTTCAGAGAACGGATACATGTACCTGGAAGAGTCAGTCCCACTTTATACTTTGACATTTCACACAGGGTCAAAAAAAATTCATAAGTTTGTGTACTTCTGCACTAAAAAGCTATACTGATACAAATTTTAAACTTAACTCTCTTTGTCTCTGTATTCACTTATATTTAATACTTATACCTGCCGTTTGTTTTTTGGCAAAACTTCATCTCCTTGCAAGGTGCCTCAGCAGCTTCAGTATCTAATTGTGTTCAGAGCATTCAGAGCAAACATGCTATGCCAATGAAGAGAATATGGTTTCCCATAGTCACTGAGGGAGAAATTTGTATGAAGGTGTCATTAAAACATGCCAGCCTTGAGACTCCTCTGCTGGCCTTGCATCAGATCTGTAGGATCCAAACTACTTTAAAAAACAAAAACTCGCATTTAAGCGCCTGTTTAATGCACTAAGATCACATCTGAGTCTATGTAAGTCTAGTCTAAGTCTAAATGGCAGCCACACACATGATTTACAACATGCAGTGAAACCACCAATCACTGAACAATGTGAGTCATTAAAAACATCAAACTTATCAGAATGAAAGATGTTCTTCCATTTCAGTCGCATTAGTCAAAGTACAAAAAATAAAGTGTAAAAATGAAAAGATCTCTTGGTGTGGAGTAAGAGGTTATTTGTAACATTTCAAACATCATTTCAAATTTCTTGCACTTAGAAATAAAACTTGCATAGAACCATTTCTAAATTTTCAGTTTTGAACTTAACAAACATTAAATAGTGAATGTATGGTTTATGTGAAGATTGGTGTGTTATGTTTTGGCTTCGGGTGCCTTGCTCGAAAATTGTGGTATTGGCCTGAAAAGTAATAGCAAGTTAATTTAATTAACTTCTATACAAGTAAATACAATTATTTTATCCCGCTGAATTAAGTCTAGATAACATTCTAGAGAAAAAAAACTCCCCAGAGAAACATGACTAAGCACTCAACTACTGAAATTCAACTCCAGGAGTTGGTTTCATTCAGAGAAGAACTTGTTCCCAGTCAAGCTAAACCTTGCTGGCCTTGAGCTTAAGCTTACTGGTCGCAGACTGATCTTCCATGGGAAGCTGGAAGTCGCAGGAAAGTTTATCCAGGGTTCCTAAGATAGGAGGTTGAATAAACCAAAAAATGTGGTGCATCTCCAGGGGGATGTAAGGAACCAAGAAACAACTTCTATTTTGCTGTCAAATGTGGAGGCAAGATTCATTTCAAATGTCGTGTTCAAACAATGCAAGCAAGCGACAATGCAGTCAACTGTTTGCTCCGCTTTTTTGGTTGGGTACAGTGCAGAACTTCTCAAGGAACAAAGATGAGAAACAGGTTTTAGTGGTCCGTTTATCGAGGAACACTTTATCTGACATACTCTTTCTTTCTTTTTCTTCTATTTTTTTTTTTGTCCAGAGATGAGAGTGCAGCGTACCTGGCAGGTCTGGGTACAGTTGGCATGGAGATCTACGAGCAAGTTCCTAAACTGGATGCAGTGATTGTTCCTGCAGCTGGGCAGTACGGTCTACTGGCCGGTACAGCTGCAGCCATCAAACACCTCAACTCTAAAATCCTTGTCATAGTAAGTAAATAATCAGACGTTTGATTACTGTTTGCTGGTTCGGCAATTTTTCTATTTATGGTGTGCAACAGGGCTCCATATGAGGGCCAATGTGATTTTCTGTTTTTATTTTCCCTGTGGGAAATCCCTATGCAGATGACACCCTGATGTACATGTCTCTTAAATGGTGTAATTTCTCTTCCATAGGTATTTGCCTAGCTGCACTGAAGGGTTGGAATGAAGAACATTTTCTTCAGCTTAACTCTTCCAAACAGAAATCCTTAAAATAGGCTTTGAGCAGACTTATGAGCAACTTCTGCCTGCTCTTGGCAACCAGGCTCAACATGTTGTACCTGCTGCTGAGATCAGGAGGAACAACTTGGCGTTATTTTTGTTCAGATCCTCACTCTGGTGTCCCCATGTAAAAAAAACAAAAAAACAAGCTTAGTGGTCTGTTTCCACTTTAAGAAGATCTCTAGAATAAGATCTATTGTTACTTTAAACAATTTTTAAATAGCAAATCATGTTGTCTAGTTTAATTAAATATGAAACCCTGTCATGTGAAAACAACCTTAACTAAATGGACTTTCTTTGACAGGGAATCGAGCCTGAAAGTTTCCCTTTGCTGCTTCAGTCTCTGAAAACTGACAGTCCAGTCAAAGACATTCACAGCAACCCCAACAGGAAACTCTACGGAGGTAATGTTTTAGTAGGTTCAGGTCCTGAGATGTGTACCCAGAGTAAAATTAACCATTTTAAACATATTCTTCTGGTAG
Organism: Labrus bergylta; assembly: GCF_963930695.1. Classification (NCBI taxonomy): domain Eukaryota; kingdom Metazoa; phylum Chordata; class Actinopteri; order Labriformes; family Labridae; genus Labrus; species Labrus bergylta. The sequence goes on from NC_089204.1 coordinate 6,406,444, forward strand.
CAGCTCATGTAGCTTTTTAGTTTCTCAGCAGCGGAAAGTGAAGTAACACAAGTTCTACATTTCTGTTGTCAGATCTCATGGAGCGTTCGCTCGGTGAAAACACCTTCCAGCTGGCAAAGAAACTCGTGGATAGAGTCATTTCTGTCAGGTACTGCAACTCCACATGTCCATCTCCAAATTCAGATTATAGGTCACCATTATACTACTGAAATACTGGCTGATCCGTTTTAAGTGAATTAATAAGGACATTGATGATTTTGTACCATTCATTTTAGATCTAGTCAGAGGAATCTCGATTTTAAAAAGGAATATGTTGTGCAATCTCCTGTATCATTACTTCCCTCACAGTGAGGAGGACTCTCTGGTGGCCATGTTGCGGTTTCAGGAGTTCGAACGCTCCACAGTGGACACAGAGGGAGCCATGGGACTGGCGGCCATCTTGGCTGGACAACTACCAGAACTAAGAGGCAAAAAGTGAGTCATCATTTTTATTCTTTACTGCTTTTTTTGCCTATTTAGAGACAGTTCAGTGGATAGAGTCAGAAATTGGGGAGAGAGAAAGCGGGGATTGACATGCTGCAATTGGGCCCAAAATTGTGTCGTGTATAGCCACCCTAACACTACTCGGCCATTTTCTGTGCTAGCAATGCCTATTTTCTTAACAAATTCAATACAGCATCCTCTGTGCCCTTGCAGACAGCTGATTTGTTTCTGCTGCGTTCACAGCACTTTATATTGAAATAGTTAAATTTAGAACAGTGGTATGCTGGTCACTGTCACTTCTACGTTACCCCCCAAATCAAAATGTAGAAGGAGCGGGGCTTATGATAACAACTTTGTCAACAACAATGGCGGAAGAGATAGTAACTTTTTTTTCCTGGTACTGTTTATCTCAACCAGACTTAAGCCCAATTCACACATACTCCGTGCGCGTCGCGGTCCGTCAGCGCTGCGCACTACGTTGTACTTAGCTTCCACTCTAGTCGATCATTGTGTTCACACAGGGCGCGTTGCGGTCCGTCTCCGGCGCGAGCCACCGACAGCACTGCGCTCTGCTCCGTTTCAAATACGCAGCGAGTCTATTTTCGCCGGAGTACGCTGCAAGTTCGCATCAAGCTGGACAGAATATGACAGCCCGGACAGGAAGTCAGACAAGGAAACACACAGAGCATCCGGTCAATTTCAAAATAAAACACAATATACGGACTCGCGATCGTATTTTTCATCACTTTATCAACATGACGTCAAAACAGGAACCGAATTAACAACAATGCATCCTCAGAAAGACAAAGCAACATGTTGTTTGCATGTTTTTCTCTTTATTCCCGCGGGATCTTGTAGTTCTCCTGTGATGTGTCATGGGTGTGCTCCGCTGCGCTGACGTCCCAGAAACGGATCCAGTGTGAATGGGCGCGAGCCGTCCGACGGAGCAAAACCGTGGCGCTGACGTAGTATGTGTGAATTGCGGGTTAGAAAAAAAACAAAACTAAAATGATCTTGGATAAAAAGAAAATATTTATCTTACAAACTAAATGGTTACTACAGAGGGAAGCTGAAGTGCCACAGGACAGCCATCGTAACCTAGCAACAGTACGTGCAAGTGAGGGAGCTCTGAAATTAAAGTTGTTGGCGCTTCCAGCTCAATAAACACTGTTTGTGGACACAGTCAGTCAAACATGTGATGTGTTTCAACAGTACATTCCCTTCTTGTTGTTAAACAAAAAAAAGAAAAAAAAAAGTTTACTGTCTATTCAAAGGAAGCTACATCCCAGGTTTATTTGAGGTCAAAGCAGAACAAGCATGTAACCTGAGAATGTAATTAATGTACTTTAATTAGGTTTATCAGTCAATCAATCAACCAATCTATCAATTAATTATTCAATCAATTATTGTCTTTAACAGTAACTAAAAAGTCCTCTACCTGTTTCTCCAAGAGCCAAAGAAAGACATCATGTAGCTTTAAGCTCACTCCGGGACATTTCATTACATGTCAGCGTTTATGGTTGATATTGGTACATGTCCATTATAAAAATAAATGAATAAAAAACAAATAAATTGACAAATAAACAACCTTTAAAAATAGTCCTGACTGTGAGTGATGTAAGCCAGTAGAGTTAATCCGTTTGGCCTCAGATGAATCAAGACTCCCTGCCTGTGTGTATTTGTGTGTGTGTGCTGTAGGGTTGCTGTAGTGGTGACCAGTGCTAACATGGACCTGGAGCTGGTCCGGCAGTGTGTGGACCGGGCTCTGGTGCTGGACGATCGGGTTAGCAAGTTCTCTGTGCAGCTGGGAGAATGGCCAGGAGACATGGCTAAGCTGCTCGACTTCCTGTCCAGAGAGGACGTCAGGTACAGTCAGCTGCCGTCCATTTAAAGACCTCTGCTCTGTTTACGCTCCAATCCGTTCTATTTTTTATGCCCCTTTAATACTTTACTCCGTCCTCTTCCTCCTAGGCTGTTGGATGTCTGCCATCGGAGACAAGGTGATAAGACAGACCTGTTCAAAGCAAAGGTAGGAAACTAATCTCTCCTTTTTGTACCTCATGCTTTTGTCTTCTTTTCGTTTGCTCACCAAGGCAAGTTTATTTATTTATCACAATTCATCACAAGGAGATTCAGAGTTCTTTACACAAAACATCAAAACATAACGACAAAAGGAATATGTCCTGCCCATGTCTCCTTTAAGGCTCCGTAAAAATCTGTTAGCTTGTTAACAGTACATCTGGCGAGGCAACATTACCATTAATGTAAAATGTGCTCTGATGTCCCTCAAGATTTTCACTGCCCGATGACTTCAACACTTCTATCTTTTTATCGATGAAATGATAATCATTTGTCATATTTATCTACATTTACATGGCTGCAACCAGGAATACAGTTGTTATAAATTATAACAGTGTTTAGCTTCTTAGCCACCCTGAGCACGACTTCTTGTTCAGTTTTTCTTGCTTTGGATGGAGCAGAATTTCTCTGGTTTTGCATATTTGCCTTTGTGCACTATGGCCTGTACTGACAAATACACTGGACTTTCAAAGTCATCAGTGATAGGTGTTGCAAGACTTACTGTTGTGTGCGTGTGTGTTTGTGTGTGTGTGTGTGTGTGTGTGTGTGTGTGTGTGTGTGTGTGCGCACAGGTGGAGTGTGTGGTGGAAACCAGGGACAGGACACAGAGCGCTCAGCTGCGTAAGACGCTGGGTGAGCGCTACCCGTCTGTTTGCTGGCTGGACCGGTGATCGCCTCCACCAAATGAACATTTACTGATAAAACAGTAAAAAAGAAGAGGAAAATATATATTCATAAAATCTGTGACGACGTGCAAACACATCCTGTAAGATGCACATGTGATATATATTAACTCTGTTTCAAGGAACTCATTATCTCATTAAGAGAACTGCTGTTAGCCAAACCTACTGACCGTATATCAATATGGACAGTGCGTCTCCATCTCCTCCTGTCGTACAATAGTGAAGCCAAAATACCCCTGTCACTACTCAGAAAAATGAAAATTAGGACATAACCCGCATCATAAGAACTAACCATCATGACATATGATAATTTATTTGACGAGTAGTTTAACTTTTAAGTTCGACTTATGTTCCATCTGTTAACATGGAGGAGACAGGGTTTATGACCTATTTAGCAGCCAGTCAGCAGGGGGAGCTCTAAATCTTTTGGCTTCACTCCCAGGCGGCTGTTTCTCTGTCCATCTTAATATACAGTCTATGGCAAAACAATGTGTGTACAGAAAGCCTTGAGATTATAGACACTTCATGTTAACTCTGTTACTTTTGCTGCTAATAAGAAATATCACACTGGAGGCTCTGCGGCGTGATATTACTTTGATATAAAAGTTCTGTGAGCTGATTATAGAAGTAAACAGTGATGATCAACAACTGTTTATTATTTGTGTTTATTTTATCATTCAATTTTGCTTCACAACACAACTACTACTAGCCTATCACTTGACTTGACTTCAACTTGACTTGAACACACGTAAACATTTATTTTTGTATCATGTACATGTATCTGTATGTCGCTATTTAGGTCCCGTGTCCACCTAGCGTTTTTACGAGGTGGAAAAGCGCAGGCTTTGTGTGCCTGCACGAAGCGTTGAAGAAGTGTGCTTATTTGTGTGCTAAGAAGAAAAGCGCTGCACGTCCCTCCTGTCTCTAAGACAACAGTCTGTTGACAACGGCCTCTGTATGTCAAACATTGTATGACAAACATTGCTTCGTTGCTTGTTACTGTATGTTTTATATTTGAGATCATTTTTACTCCAGCAGACATGGAGCGAAGAGGATTTGGGTAGGCACTATCCATAGCTGGCAAAAATACCTGGAATATCATACATTTGGAAAAGATTGCCGGTGGTGTTATCAGCGCCTTTCTGAAAGGTTGAAAGATTTTAAACTTGAGCACTTGGAGCAGCCGCGCGAAAAAAAGGCGGAGCGCTCTGACAGAAAAAAAACGCTGAGCGCTGCACTTTTTGTCCAGGCGGCCGCCTGCTGCTGAAACACTCTCTACTCATTGAAAACAACTGAAAAAGATGCTGGTGCTCAGAAGAAAAATACTAGGTGGACACTTGGACTTATTGTGCGACCAGTGAAATACTAATCTTGGTTGTGAGACAGTTAGCTTTAATGCTCAGCAAAATGCTACATCTAATTACAATGCTTCATATAAACACTGATGGACCGCCCCTTGTCCAATTAGAATACTCGGTCTGGACTTTCATCATGGCACCCTGTCATTAATGATGTTTATAAGTCTTATAGTTGAATTTACATGGCAATAATGCACAGTACAGGCCTCTTTCTAAATCAATTCAAACTGTACACTTCACTAAACTACGGACACCTTGAGCGGACACCCATCCTCAAACATTAGTTTGAGAATAATTTCCTTTTTTGTCCTCGAGATCTCGGCTTAGGCAACATTTACACAAGAATCCACTGAAACTGTAATGGTTTTTAGTTTTCAAAAATGTTACGCGTTCAGACAAATCTTGGATAACATCTGTTGCCCACACAGAATCCGCAGAAGGACTTAAAACGCTGAAGTGGACATGCCAAGCCAGTAGTTGGCGGTGTGACTCTTCCTTCTACAGAGCAGTGAGGTGTAAACAGACAAAAACGGCTAACACAACTTTAACCCAAGTTGTAAGCCTGTGGGTTCAAGTCCGACCTGTGACTCCTTTCCTGCATGTAATTCCCCTCTCTCTCTCTCTCTCTCTCTCTCTCTCGCTCTCTGATTTCTGACTCTATCCACTGTAGCCCCCCAAAAACTATTAAAAAAAACCTTATTGTTGTTTAACAGAATAACTGAAATGCAACAAAAAGTTTAAATTTCTGGCTGAAATAATCAACTCGGCCTTATTCATGTTGTTCTCTCGGAGTAACAGTGCTGATTTTCCTGTGATAATGAGTTAATTCATGAGATCACGAGAAAACAACTTAAAAAAAATTGTTTTTTAAGTTGTTTTAAAATTAAATGTGTGGAAGCATGTCCGCTTTGGGCTTCTGTACTGATCTGTTTTTAAATCAATGAGTCAATCTTTATTTGTTAACCACCAATTTATATCAAACATTATCTGGAGACACTTAACAAAAAGTGCATGTCCTCTTTATAACATTCATCCACCACGAGCGCAGCACACAGAAACATTTAGCAACATCGTTTTATTAGGCAGAAACCTTGAGCAGAACCAGGCGTCTGCTGCGGCTGTGTCGGGCTGTTTCAGTCTGTTTCTTTCTAAACGCTTGTATATATTTCTGTATGTATATACTGTCTGATGATAGAGTCGATCCAAGCTCGTATTCTGCAATAAAAACGTATAAATCTTGACAGTGCTGTGATTTTTTTGGAGCGCGAGTAGAGAGTGCAAATTGTCGAGAGGTATTTTTGCACTTAAGAGTGAAAGTGAGAGAGGATGTAAAAGTAAGTGTTGTCCTTACCATCCACCCCTGATTAATGACTGGAGACAGCTCTGGTGGATACTGGGAGGTTTAAGACGCCTAATGCTCTTAAGTTCATAAGCAGAGGACATCATGACCCGGTGCTACTGGTTCAGCTTCAGTCGGACGACGTCACACCCACACCTTCCACTGGAAGAGCACTGTGATTAAAAGACATTTCAATGTGTGCTTCATGACAGCGAGGGAGAAACGAATCACGTCCTCTGGGGAGTGGTGGATTGGTTTAAGTTGCTATATTCAATATTTTGGGAGTAACGATTATTAGAATGAAAATATGAAATAAAAAAATAGGTTGCAAGTCGATACAGACCCACAGAATAACCACCTAACTCTACAGTTCCTGTAGATGCAAATTAATCTTTTGTGTGTAACTCACCTGTTAAAACTACATTTAGGCTTAAAATGATGTATAATGAGGGGGCGTGGCCTCTTTGAGTGACAGGTGGGAGCTGCTAGCTGTCTGCTAGGTGTCACCTCAGCTAATTCAGTCCCTGACCTTTAACCTCTGGGCTGTGTTCGTGCTGTTGGAGTCTTTTGGAGATTTGTTCATGTAAATATCAGACTAATAACCTGTCTCTCTCTGTGAGCTTTATTGGACACATTCATGACCCCTGGCTGACAAATCTGGTTCTGGTTGATGTTTGTAGTCGTAAATATTTATCCAACCTTTGGATGAATTGCTATGAATTGCCATCCATCCATTTTCTTTATCTTGTCCGGGGCTGGGTCTGAGCAGACTAAGCAAGTTGCCCAAGACGTTCCTCTTCCCAGCAACATTTCCTTGCTCCTCCTGGGATATCCCGAGGCGTTCCTAAACCCATGATCAGAAAGAAGACCTTCTGCCTCTTCTCAGTTGGGCTTTCCTGAAGACCTAAGGCAGGCGACTTCATCAACTGGCTTCTCTACATGCAAAGGAGCAGCGTCACTACTCTGAGCTCCCTCCGGTTATCTCTCAGGCTGAGCCAAGTCCACCTTTGGAGGAACCTTATTTCAGCTGCTTGTATCCGTGATCTCATAATTCCACTCACTACCCAAAGCTCAGTACGCTAAGCTTATGCTCATGCTACGTTCCCCTGAGGAAGAATTTGATCACTCAAAGACTGGGTTGGTAATTCCCTCCAGATCCACTTTTTCTGATTCTGGCTGAAATTGTCTTTAGGTCCTGACAGAAATTAATAACTCATGTTCTCTGAAAAAGGAACAAAGAAAATCTGTCATCTGTATCAGTTGTAAGTCTGTAAAAACTTCGACCAATGTCTGCCACGAGGTACCAATCTGATGAACCAATCAGATACCTCCCTGTCTCCCTGCTCGTTCTCTACCTCTTGTGTACTCTAGCTCACACTCAAAGTGCGTCACCGATGACGGAGTTTATACTGTGAGTTTATTTACTGCTGAATGAGACATGAGATGACGTAGTTTCTACACAATGTAAGAGATGAGCTGAGGTCCACTTCTGGAACAACGGCGCTCGTGCATGTAAGTGAGGGGGCGTGGCTTTAGAGGGAGCACAGAGGGGAGGGGGTGGATGTAGACCGAGCACTGAGGGAATGCTACTTTCAAAATCATGCTAGTTTTGGAAAATTACCAACCCTGCCTTTAAGTGACGTTACTTTACTGAATGTTTAAGTGTGAAAAAAATCTGAAATGAGCCTTTATAAACTCTAATCAGCTTATATATGTGTGAGATAACACCAGGGACAAATCTAACGACATCAACAAAAACCGTTGTCAGGGTTTGGTTCAAAGTGTCTCAGCTCTGTTGTTAGCATGATGGCTGCAGGTTTCTGCACATTTTTAGGGAGATTTAAAAACAGCGAGTGAAACACAATCAGTGCAGTTTGTTCAGTCACTCTTTATTTTTGCAGCATTAACATCCAGGACTTCCAGCCTACAGTTTGAAATTTAAACTCTAAGCACTTCAGGGAAAAGAAAGGCGAATGAGAAGGTTGTTAACACACTCAGCAGCACGCTTTAAGGACACGTGGATTGTACCATCTACAACTAAACTTCGTTATTATTTTTTATCACAGCAGCTGAGAAAATCTGCACACCTCCATCAGACACGCTGATTGTAAACATCATGAGGGTAAAAAATGATTTTAGAAAAGATTCCTCTTCTATTGCACTAAATATTCAGCTCGGCACACGTTTATTAAAAGATCTCTGAGATTATCTGTTTCATTATTATTATATATTAAAAAACATATTATCATAAAGGAAATACAACTGTCCTTTATATGGTTAGAACATCTGTGGAATGAGATGGAGACTTAGTAAGAAAATGTAGTGTTCACTTCAAAACTTAGTTAAAGGAGAGGCTCGACTGTCTTCCTCTGCTCGCCCTCTCAGCAGGATTTAGCAAAGGGGGTTTGAGGAGGCAGGACGCTGGACTCAGCGTGTTGTTCTGCGGGCTCGTCCTTGTCCTGCAGCCGTCAGTGCTGTTTGGGACGCTCGGGGTCGAACTTGAGGAGCAGGCTGAGGGAGGCGAAGCCGAACAGAAAGGTCTGGACGCACCACAGGCAGCGAGCGGACGTGTTGGTGATTCCTTTTTTACTGCAGACACACAGAGACACCAAACAATGAAATGAAATCAGACTGCTCCTCCATTGTGTTCTTATTCTTACAGTTTCTCCATTCTCATCATGACTCAGCATTTTTTTTTTTTTTTACTCCAAAGTCAACAAATGGTTCAAAAATGATTGAAAAAATGTAATTACTGCTGAAAGGATAAGTCAGGAATCCTTATACAGAGGCTGTGTGTTATTGTTACAGTGGGGCGCTAGAGTACTGCACAGGTACGCTGGGATAGAATAAGGTAAGAGATGTCCCCTGACCTATCAAATAAAGGCAGAAAAGCCCCAACAGTAATTATGTTCATTTTTTAAGGTTTATTTTTGGGCTTTTTCTGCTTTTGTTTTGAGACAGCACAGTGGATAGAGTCAGGAATCAGGGAGACAGAAAGTAGGGAATGACATGCATGAGAGGCCGTCCGCTTGGAGGACTACAGCCTTCATACATGGGGCGTACACTAACCACTAGAAAACCGGCGCCCCAGAAAATGATCTTCTAATCTTATTTCTAAATTGATTTGCCGACTCAATAACTCACAGAATAAAACCATGCTGGTCTTGACGAGCATCAAGTGCAGCACAGCACGCTATCAATCCCAGATATGGACACACTGGTACAGCTGTATTCTCTGAGGGCGTTGTTTTTATTTATTGAATGATTTCATACCATGCATTGCATCCATGTTGCATGTTTTTATACTCTGCATTGTATTTTATGTCTTTTGAATCGTTTCCTCTGGACCCTGAGTGATTAATAAAGTTTTGATTGATTGGAGGATTGACTTAGTTATTGTTGTCACAAACCAGTAACATCTCAAATGAGAAGGTTTCCGATGTTAGTTTGGCATCTACATACTATGAAGACTTTTAGGGAGTTATTAAACTTTTCCTGAGACCCACATTTTCAGAGGAAGACGAAGGAAACAGTTTTGTGAAAAATTAGATTTTAGCACCATCTAGTGGACGCTGTTTGTCATGTTTTTTTTCTTACCTGCACACCCTCAACGCAAACCAGGCCTCAAACACATGGACTGCCCAGGCAGCCCACCACCTGAAACACAGAGAAACACGTGAACCTCTGCAGACTGTCCGTTCAGAACAACAATACTTTAAACTTTTAGAGCTTTCAGACTCCTGAAAAACTCCTGATATTTCCAGGAGGAGCTGTATGTGTGAACACATTTTTCACCCAGAGTTTCTCCTGCCAGACCCCTGGTATTTTTTCCGCAGCAAGTCAGATTGAGTTGATGTGAGGACACAGCAGGATATAATCAGGAGAATTCACCTCGAGCCAATAAGAGGGGGGAGCGATATCCTGTGACTTGTTGGTGCATTGACCGTCTGCCCACGACTGCTACAATCTCCGCTCACATAATGTGTTCTTCATTTTTTGTTGACTTATATAGCTATGAGGAGCATATGTGAACAGCCAGGTCAGGAGAATATCCTGAAGTTAACTAGATATATATCAGGAGTACAGATGTGAAAACCGCTTTGATGATCAATAAAAGATCCCTCGAGTTCTTAAAGAAGACTTGTAACACTTTTAAACATTACGCTGTTTGTTTGTTTACTTTAAACAGCAATCACATGACGACCTGGAAAGGATCAATCACGTCACAAGAATCAAACCAACAAACACTGAACGGTCCCTCCCTGCTCAGGCTGCTCGGGGAGTCACATGACTTTAACATCCGTCGTTATCTTCTGATCACTATCTTAATAGGGCGAGGGTGAGGGCGCTGCAGCGGGTCACCTGAGGGAAACGACTCATTGGCAAAGTCGTGTTAACGACCTGTAAACGGATTAAAAACATTAACGTTGATTAAAGAGAGTATTCCAGCTGAGAGATCTAGGGCTGTGCTCAAAACATCCATATGGAAATATATGGTCATGTGCTCCTTGTTAATACATATCGATGCAGATGTTACAGAGTCGATACGGCTGCAAAGCTGTGATGACTGTTTTGAAGGACAATCGACCGATGGTGCAGTTCACAATGACACCATCCCCCTCGCTCTGGGATTGAAACATTTGAATGAAGGATCTCTGAGGACCTGAATTTGTAGTGTTTTAAGTTGTAGGATCCTCAATATGCCTCTGCTGTTATTCTCAACAATAAAGAACAGCTGTTGTAGGAAGTGTAAGAACGACTTGGGCTCATATTTAAATCTGATCTGGGAATGTGCTATGCTGCGTCCATTTTGGTGTAACTCTCCCGGTGCACCCACGACTTTGCCTCCTTAGTGACAAGACATTGGTGCCTAAAGTAACAAATCCCAAAATGTAGCATTTTAAAAGTTGTATTTATCACAGCAACGAGGATTATACAGCGAAAATTGGAAGGACCCCGGGGGGCCCACTGTGCAGGAATGGACTGAATACATGTTGGGAAAAATGAATGTGGGAGGAAAGATGACAGAGAGATGGGATCTGTTTTGGCAACATATTAAACTAAGATCATGGAATGGACTCATGTTGACGGCTGTACCTCTCTTTATTTTGTTATCTCATGATAGGAGATGACTCACATGCTCACTCTTTCAAGAGGACATATTCCCCCCCTTCTCCACCTTTTCAAACAGTCCCCCTGTGGTCTAAATGAAACATCTGTGCTGTGCTTTGGTCAAAATATAACATGAATCAAGCACCAGAGGAGGTTTGTGACCCTGTATAAACCAGCTCTCTCAGAACGCTCCGTTTTGGTGTGTGTGTCTCTTTAAATGCAATGAGCCCCCCCTGAGTTTTCCCAGTAGACATAACTCCTTTGCTAGCGAGAATAAAGATGATGGACCTGCGCAAAAGTTTTGCTCTAGACTGCGTGTGGAGTCCATGGGTGGAGATCCAAAATCCCACTGTGACATCACAAGGAGAACACATTCACACTCCTCTGTGTTGTAAGACTTATGCAGACCACAAACAAAGGACTGGATGTGTTTATTTCACATTTTGTGGATCAGTAGACACTCAGGTTACACAAATAAATGTTCAAAAACACTGTCAGAGTGGATTTTTCATAATATGTCCCCTTTAAGTAAAAAATGAAAGGCCCTCCTAAGGATGTAATCAACATTTCTCACACAAACTGAATGAGCAGCAGCATTTCAAATCACTCACATTTTATGCAGGACGCCGGCATAGTTATCCAGCAGGTATCTGCAGAAGGTGCCGTACGGGCCGAGGTGCTGGAAGGGAATTATTTCCGGTGCAAACACCATGCACTGAAAATCACAGACAGAGAGGCTGAATATTCATACATTCATAAAGTTAGCAAAGTATGACAAGCTTTAAAAGACTCAGACGACATGTGACCTTTATGGATGTTCTTCTAGCAGAAATAAAGAATTTCAGGACTGTGTGGTTACTGACTCTGTGATAATCTGCACACATGACGCCATGCAGCTGGAGAGACTGAGTGACTGCTTCCCGATTATCTGGTCCATTAAAGTTTAAATATAAAAAATCCCAGGGCAGCTGGCAGATAATGAGCTGTATGATGTCAGGTTCTCTCGGTTGTTAAAGTCTCTGCAGTGATTTAGATGATGACACAAACGCAGAGATGTTCCACAAAGAGCAGCTTTGTTATGAAACTGAAATGGAATCTGACACAGTTATGGCTGAGAGCACCATGTTGGGTTTTTCTTTAACGGGATTTCCATTTTGAAAAAAAAAAATCATTTTTTTTTTTTTTGGGGGGGTTCCAAATGTTCCCTCAGAATCAATGTTTTCTCTAAGTGGAAATCTGCTCCAACCAACAATCAGTTAACATGAAATCTACAGATAGAAACTGAAACATTCCCTAAAAACAAACAATTCAAACAATCGAGGACTGAACACAGTTATATATGTAGATACACAAGTGCACTTAATGTTTTATATACTTATATACTCAGAAAGTACAAAAGGAAATATATTCCTGCAGATTAGTGATATTGTTTTAAATTGTCCGTATTTGTTCATTACATCTCTAAAATAAAATGAGCCCTGCACACAATCAGATCTCAGTGGAATGTAAATCAGAATGTCTCATTGTGTCGTGACGGCTTTTGTCCTCTTTTGTGCACCTGGAACAGGTCAGGTGTCCGTGTGGACTGTGACAAAGGTGTTATTGTTGGAAGGGGCCCTCTGCTCTGAGGGTTCAACGTCATGTTTATTTATGTCGTCGATCACCCAAAACGACAGAGTTTATAGTTTAACTGTGAACTTTCAGGTGTCTCCCTGTAGTCTCAGTGATGTAAAAGAAGGACACTGCTGCATCTCTGAATGTCTCATTCCACTTTAACAAACTCTCAGACAGCTCAGCTGACGAGTCCAAAGTAATATCCATGAAATCACACATTGACCTTTGTTACCGTTCCTTTGACCTCAGTTTGGTATCCCTAACCATTTCCTGTTTCTGGGCTTAATGCTGCATTCATGTGCAGCTCGGGTGCTCCAAGTTTCCGAGTTGGGAAGTCGTTCTTCCGACTTCAGTGTGTTCACATGATTTCAGTTCTGAAAGTGAGAATGATGTAACAACAGCAAAAAAAAAAGCGTGGACGCTAAGAAGAGGATGTGTGACATGCAACTGTTCCAAGTTATATTTAAACAAAAAGTTGATGTGCAATATGTGAATTAATAAAAAGTATGTTTTGCCCCCCAGGTGATGACGATTCCGACACCAAGTCGGGAAGTCTGAGCAGGTGTTCATGTTCATTTTTCAACTTGGAGATTCTTTTTTCCGGTCTGTCCGACACCACATGAATGCAGCATTAGTTCATGTGCTGACATCTACCAGAAGGTCCTTACTTTATTTCAAAATAAAAGCAGGGTTGAAATCAAACACACCTGCGTTTTTTTTTTGACAGAAAATTGTATCATACATCACATTTTACTATCAAATGATGAAATAGTCTCATATTTTCTTGACACAGCTCTTCAGCTCAATTAACCCCAAAATAACACGTTCACCTCTGCTGCACAGCTACAGGTGAGTATGAGGCTTAAATTAGCATATTTACAAAAGAGGTTTAGCACGGGTTTGTTTGCTTTAAAATAACAGAGAGTATCTCAAAGTCGGGACAGTGGACAAAAACTGGACTTAGGACGAGGCTGAGTTTCACCTTTGCTCCTAAAGAGAGGCTGATAAATCCCGATAAGATAATACATCAACTAAACATGTGTTTACACAAGAACATTTTCTAGACTTTTAGAATCTAAATTACATTTAAACATTTCAATTTCTGTGGAGTTAAAAGCGAATTTGACAATAATAAACCAGCCGGAAGATGTTTTGCGAAACACAATCTCTATGTGGCATTCACGGCGAGAAAATGAAAAACAAAAACAGTATTTATTAAAAATAAATAATAACAAATCTACTTTATAATTGAACTTACAGCTAGGTGTCCCATCCCAAATGTGACAGAAATGATCCAGAACAAGCTGGTTCTCTTAAAGTAATCGCATCCATCACTTTTAGCCATCGCTGCTGCCGTTCTGCTGTGGTCCCCCCGTCAAATGTGACCGTGCGGGAACAGCGGCGGGAGGAGAGAGGTACCTACCGCGTGGCAGGATGGACATATCTGTCTGTGCGGGGAAATGACATGAAGAGAATTATGTAATAATGAGAAGATACAACACAGAGCACCTACTAAAGGCTTTACCAACCGTGGGGTCCCGACTCCACGTGGGGTCGCCCGAAATTAGTATGTATTGGTCAATAACGAATATATTGTATATTAAAATGTATTGACCCCAGGCTGGGTCAAAGGTAGCCAATGCCAAAACAAGAAACTTGCAGAGTCTGTGTCTGTCTGCAGAAATGTCCTCCCTCCCTTTATTCCTCAGTCCACAATAATAAACACCAAAAAAACGTAAAGGTGCTTTAACCTGAATGTTTCAAATATTTCATGATCCAAAACAAATTAATTTGAGCAAGAAGCTGTAGCCTACGTGTTTTGGATGTCTGAGGTTGCCAGAGTTTTGTGAAGTCAAAGTGCGGTCATGAGCCAAAAAAAAAAAAAAGTTGCTTATTTTAATATTTTTGCTTTGTTTGTGTACAGGATTAGTTTACAGACATGCTTACAATACATAAAGACACAACTTTAGGATATAAATAAAGAGAGTGAGTATAATTGTAATACTTAAACTATAGTGTCTTATTTAGTAAAGTAGTGTTAAACATATTAACTGATTTATGCACAAGAAACAGATCTGCTATTAGATGTAGAAAACCCAACATATACAGTATTAAATAACAAATACATGTCAAAAGGGTACAATTATTCTACTATGTTTATTCATTGGTCTATTTATTTGCATATTTATTTATCCCTGTGTCATTCCTTTATTATATATTTGCACTCTTACCTCGTGATAAGAGTGCTTTTTTCCACCCTCCTTGTACTCCATGGAAGTGAGATTAAAAAAAAGTGATGCATTAAGTATCAGTTGCCGTCCTGTCAGACTTTATCCGGGTGCGAGCTGTTTGCTTTCAGATAGTCTGTGATTCAGAGCGGGGACTTCATGTAGTGAGGCCACATACTTTAAACTCCTCTCAGTGTTTTAGACTCTTTCAAAGTGTCTAAACTTTTCCCACGCAGATACAGAGAATAATCTGATGTTGGATAAGAAGGTATGCAGCTGCACAAAGAGTCCAGATATTTGGATTCAGAAAGGATGCGCTCTAACCTGTTATAGTTATCATGTGTATGTTGAGTAGTTACCTGAGGACCTCCGGTCTTATTTATCTCATATATCAAATCTTTTGTCGCATTGTATTTGGTATAATATACCGTATCACATCATGTTGTGTTATATCGTATATAAAATTTTATTTTGTGTCATATTGCAAAACCATACAATAATAAAGCATCAACAGTGTGAATACTTTCTGTCAGTTGATCAGACTTCAGTGGTTGCTCCATATTTGGATGTTTGGGTCGTCCTGTGATTGACAGCCCCGTCTGCTCGCAGGATTAAACTTTACATAAAGAGATAAACTGATCATATGACCGTTTGTTTTAATATGCAGATCTGTGTTGTGTCAGTGAACGCCACACAAAGCTCTTCATAGTCATTTTACATGAAGTGAATAGCCTCTAAGCTGAACCAGTGTTTGGTTATCTTTAATCACTCGATCATTGTATGCTAACTGCCCGTTTAATCTGCTTCATTGATAAGACTTTTTCTGAAGCAAAGTGTACTTTTTTAACATCAAAAAACACAACTTATTCCACATCAACCTTCAGAGTAAACGTGACTCGTGGTAGTTGGGTTACAGCAGCGGGTGCCCTGTTGTGTAAAGCCTCTGATAGGGATTCTGGTCGCAGCACAGCGGAGCGAGGAGTCGGGACTCTCAGGAGCCGTCTCCACACGGAGACATTGATTCTTGAAGTTATTCCAGATAAAGATAAAAGAAGAGTTCTTCGCTGGTTTTTGTTGTATTAGATAAGTCTGATAGACTTCAAGCTGCATTGTTTTCTATTACGCCCACAAACACTGGAAGTTTGCGTCTGCACTTTGACCCCTCTGCACTGTTTGACTTCAGAGTCGGTGTTTTCTCTGCTCAGAGAACGTCACATGGTCAAAGAGACGTACGAGCATCAGACCGGACACAGAGAAATAAACTCAAAGCACAAAGAAGTCACAGCTTGTTGTTGTTATATGTTCCTAAAGTATGTCTTGAACAAGCGGCAACTTCCGGTCTTGAAAAATGAAGCCAACAGAAGTGCAAAATCCTGCAGTTCATCGAGCGTCCACTAGAGGCTGGCTCCAAAAACACAGGAAGTCACACACACATGGGAAGGAAAAAAACGTTTTTACATCATAAATTAACATGTTTACAGCCTGGTACAAAAAAAAAACCAAATAGATCTGATTAATTATTGTCCTCAGTAGCACACGCTGTACGGGGGTGATTTTTTTTATTTCGAGAACGATACGTGTTATCCATAGCTAGGCGCGTACATGATTGACAGCTGGGCGGCTGCTGCCGATATGCCTCCTGAGCCCCCTGCAGGAACACATGTCTGACGTCACACAGGCTTCGTCCGTTAATATTTACAGTGGTGTTGAAATGAGGAAAATAAGTTTCAGGTACGCTGCCTTTGCAGAATGATCGGGATCTGGTCCCTTCAGATATGTTTTAAAGTAGATTGAAGGTGTTGGAGGACGATGCTTCAGGTTGTAGATGATGACTTTTCTGCTCTGAGACTCAGGATGTGCTGATCTGTATCTGTAATCGTTCTGTGTTTCATTTTTTATCTTTTATTTAACCAGGAGTCTCACTGAAATGAAGAATCTATCTTACAAGATTGGTTACTCTTGCAACCAATTCCAAGAAGAGGGAGCAGAATTCTTGAACGCCAGTTTTCTCAGTTCAGTACGAGCTTTAAGGAAAGTTAAAAGGTATAACTCCTGGAGGCAAACGTGTGACTTCCTGTATGTAGCTCTGTAACTTGTCTATTGTGCTGCTGCCTGTCATGACCAGGACACTATTATAAATTATTCTTCATCTCAATGAGGTTTTCCTGGTTAAATACATTTTAAATCAAATCAAATTAAACGTCCTGTACACGTTTTCTCGCAGCATGTCAGAGCACTGAAGCTGTCTCCCATACTGCGATACGATTTGATACCACGTGTTTTCAAACGATGCAGTCTAGTACCGAAATGTACGGCAGGTTCAACTAAACTCAGAACTTCAGTCAAATCTTTAACTAAAAAGCTGCTTCGAGCAGAAGAGAGAGAGAGAGAGAGAGAGAGAGAGAGAGAGTTGTATTTGTGCACTTTGGACGGTTTGCAGAAGTGAGCTGCACATTTCAGATCAAATCAACAAATGTCCAAATATTAGGAGACTAGGACTTCTATGTTTGATGCTGTGTTTTTGAAACAGGTATCGTCATGGTTTGATTTTCCCCACATTGAAGTTTAACATTCAGGTACAGTGTCGACCCTGCAGAGCTCAGCATAGAGAGGTTAATCCTCACAACATCTGCACACAGCTGGGTCAAAGCCTGGACATGTCGACCCCGCTGACAGGCTCTCCCCTCTTGCTCTCTCTCTCTCTCTTTGTGCAGCAGAGCTACCGTCCGTTAATCAGTGAACAATTAGCCGGGCTTGTTATTTCTCCTCCTCTGGAGATAATGAGACGCTGCTCATGCATAAGAAAAGACGAGAGGAGCCACTGACGGGCTTCAGCTCGTCTTTAAATTCAGCTAACATCTTGGGAGTTAGTGATTCTTTAACACTGACGATGGTTAATCAGTTTGCTGTTTTGGGATTCACACCAATCAGAGGAGCAACAATAGTCAGATTAGAATTAAAGGGGCAGCAATGAAACGTGGAGAAAGACGTGTTAAGTGACCGTCTGAACGACGTGGAGTCATTAGAGGTCTTGTGACAGCAATTAACCAACATTTATTCTGAGCTCCAGTACGTCCCGGATGACTGATGTTTGTTTGACTCAGTAAGAATGGATTGATTGTGCCCTTCATGCAGGTTCATTACTGCTTACACTGTGACCCTCTTTATCTCCCAACATCCGTCCTTCACTCATTTTTGGTGTTTTTAAGACTCTCCTTCAAACATATTTCTACTCATTTATCTTCAATGTTCAATCACCACTGCACAAAATCGTTACCTGTCCCCTCATTCTTCTTATCTGTTACTCTCTCCTGCGTTGTGTTTTCCTCTGCTCAGCTCGTTGGATCGGCTGTGTGCTCTATAAATAAAGTTCAGAGTGCATGCTTTAACTCTGTGATTATTCTTCAAGAGAGTGGATCACTAATGGGACTTACTGATGATTTTTTTCTAACTTTTTTTTTAGTAGTTCGCTTCATAATAATCAAACATAACGATGTGAATTTGTGTTCACGTCTTAGATCATGTCCTCTAGCGCCCCCTAAAACCTCTTAAAGTAACTTAAAGGTTCATTCCAAGAATCACCACGTTTGTTTTTTCATGTTTGAGATTTAAATTATGTTGTTTTGTACTTCTACGTCGTGTTGCAAGCATGAGACATGGACACACTTTTGTAAGTTTTTCACAGTTTTATCATTGATCTTGTCTTCCCACAATCATGAAAATCAATCAGCCAATCTTTATTTGTATAGCGCCAAATTATAACAAGTGTTATCTCAAGGCACTTTACAAAAAGCAGGTACAAGACCTTACTCTAAAACAAGATCATCGCCGTGTTGAATGAAATCTTTTAATGCCCCAAGGGGAATATACCTTACACCGAGAGAATAAAAACACAACACAAACATATACAGGACAGCACATACAAACAGTCTAAAGTATCACATGAGTAAAAGAGGGATTTCGGGAGCAAGTTCATTAAAGTTCAGAGTTCATCCTGTACGATCGGAGTGTATGAAGCAGCTGAATGCTGCATGGTAAAGGATGTGACGCCTGGCCTCTCTGTACTAGCGCCCTGAAGTCAGTGCTCTTCTATAAGTTTTTATGTGTATGTCACAGTCACATTTTTCCCTGGCCTGTAGTTAATCCAAAGAAGGCTTTGTGTTCATGTGTGCATGTTGTTATGAGCCATGTTAGCTTTTCTTTTTTCATTTCTTTTAAAGGTTTGGAAACATCTGTGCTGCCTTCTCCTGTGTTTATTTTAAGTTAAACTAATAAAATATGTTTAAGAATAAACATGCACCTTTATACAGACAAAGCTTTTTATAATAATAACTATTAAAAAAATTAAAGCCGCTGCATAAAGCTCTCTGTCTTTGGGTCTCACTGATGTGTCTTAATGTGTCCCACGTTCACACACACTCACATGTTTGTCGTCTTTCACTGAAGTGGTATCGATGAGGCACACGGACACTTTCTTTTGTCCTGCAGAGCTTCACATTCACCACTGACCTTAACATTAGGCGATAACGAGGAGGGTGGTGGGGTGGGGTGGGGTGGGGGGGGGGGGGGGGGGGTCAGAGTACTTCTTCCTCAAAGTAAAACGACCCCCCCACTTCCCCCTCCCTCTGCTCTGTTCAGGCTTTACCATGGCCTTCTGGGTCTCAGGTGATCAATATAAAGGTACCTGTCAGGAGCAGGAGACACAGTCAGAGAGTCACACACAGGAGCAACACTCTGAACTCCTCTGCACTCAGACCTTCATTCATTCATTCATTCATTCATTCATTCAGCTGCAGAGATTCAACATGTGGAAGGACGCCAGCAACGGTAAGAAATTAAAGCTGAGTGCATTTTCAACTTTGTGTTTCGCTTCAGTTCTGTAAAAAACTTCAAACAGTCGTCGGGTTTGGTTAAAGACAAACCGTCCTCCTGACATGTAGGTGGGCTTCAGCTCACAGATTTTAGAAGCAGGTTTAGTGTGATTAGATATGATAATCCTGCAAAAAGCTTCTGCAGCAACCAGCAATTTATTCACAGATGTTTGACTTTTTCAGTTCCCCCATGTCATGGTATTTAATTATTTACTGTGTGTGTAAGTTTAATCAGTACAAATCCAGATCAATGTAAACAAAGAGAGAAATGTTACAGCATGGTTAAGTGTCACATGTTTTTGTTCTGCCAGATTGGATATGTAGAAATTACTTTCATGACTTATTAGAACGAGCATTTTGGGCCGAACTTAGTGGAGAATCATGAAGAAGACGTCTAAATGCCGTCTGATGTGTAACCGGGCTCTCTCCTCGTCCTCTCAGATGATGCCCGACCCTCCAGTGGCGGCTCCTCTCGCAGCGCCAGCCGCAGGAAGAGAACCAGCTTCTCCAAAGAACATGTGGAGCTGCTGAGGGCCACCTTTGAGACCAACCCGTACCCGGGCATCAGCCTCAGAGAGAACCTGTCCCAGACCACCGGCCTGCCAGAATCACGCATACAGGTACACAGTCACTACCTTATAGAGAGTCATCTTTGTATCGAACAGTACAAACCCTGAGATGGCTGTGTGTGTTTGTGTTGTGAGGTTTTTCTCTGTTGTAGTTTTTCTCTGCAGTTTCTTATCATCAGGAGGCTCTGTGTTCAAATGCATCCTGCATAGACCTGCAGATACGCTATCACTCTATCACTTTATTTCTCTATCTGAGAAGATGACACAAGCTGTTTTTATCAGCTGACAGATAGACAGTACAACATGCCCTGAGAGCTGATCCCCCCTGACTGCCTGTTGATGATTAACCAAAAAAAAAATCCTTGAAGTGTTTTTATTTCCTGATTTTAACCTGCGCTGTCTCTTCTCTCTCTCTCTCTCTCTCCATCCAGGTGTGGTTTCAGAACAGAAGAGCTCGCACTCTGAAGTGTAAAGGAGCAAAGAAAGCGCTGTGGCAGACTGACAGCCCCGTCCATGACTCTCATGCCAGCAGGGGCCAGCCTCAGGGGCCCCCGCCTGCCTACCCCGCCCAGGTGAAGGAAGAGATGGAGGAAGTCTGCTACTACGGACAGTGTCCTCCAGCCTACTCAACCATGGAGGAGCATGCACATTACAGCTCCATGTATGGGCTTCAGCAGGGTCAACAGGCGGGGAGCAGCTCCAGTCCTCCTGTGAGGGCCCTTTGGTCCCAGCCTGGCAGCCAGACCCCCCCTCTGTGGTGCCACTTGCCTCTGGAGATGAGAAACTACAACTCCAGCTTCATGTATCCAGGATCAGCAGAGCAGATGTACATGCCCAGCTCTACCTCCCACTCCTCCACGCCTGACACCCCTGACTCCGGGTATTGGGACGCCGGTGAGGAGAACAGCCCCCCACTGGAGGGTCAGTACTCTCAGCTGGAGGAGTCGTGGACCGGGGCAGCTCTGGAGGCCTGCAGAAAGCCTGCATACCCAGCGCCGGTCCCACACGCGGCTCTACCCGAGCTGTCCCTGCAGGAGATCCTGGGGGAGCTGAATGAGGACTGGCTGGGAGGTGAGGGTCTGGATAACCACGCTGCGATGGATAAAAAATCTTCCTGCTGACGACTCGGTGACCAGGATTCATTATGGACGATTATAAATCATTTGTATTATTATGATTTTAGTTTATTTTTTACTTCTAAGATGTGAACACATGAAAAACTCTGCAGATCTGTAAGAAATGGAATCACACAATTCTGATTGTATTTATTCCACCCTGTATTCATTCACTATTTATAACCGCTATTTATGATTATCTGCACTTTTATATAAATAAATCAATAGTAATAAACCAAGAAAGTATTCTTTGTTGTCTTATCCAAGAATTGACTTGTGGTTATGTGAAACCAATCAGATTAGGCTCTGTGCAGGTCAGCCATGAATTCCTCTGGTATGCAGAGATGACAGATTTCAGTGAGATGAGTGAAAAAAAAGTAGGTCAAACACAGACAACCAGCAGAGGGGGCCAGAGAGTTACAAAAGAGTAAGACGGATATCATGATCTGAACCTCCTGAGAATACCAAAGAGAAAAGTTCCCGATCTAAAGCTGATAAAAAAAAAAAAACACGTAACTTTGAGGGTTTTAGCTTTTAAACATATTTAATGCACATTTATGAAAACAATGAAAAACTGAGGCTGCTGTTTCCCGGGGACAAAATGTGTTTAAGAGTTCATGATAAGATTTACAAAGCAGAAACATCTGGTGTGGAAAAATGAAGAAAAACCTGCAGAAAAACACACGTTCACAGCCTGGTTCAAATAGTAATTTGGTTTGAATTGCTTTTTTTCAACACGTGCTTTATGGGGAGTTATTTTTTTAAAACTCATCCGTTTTGATGTCATGTAGGATAAGAATTATTCATAATTTCATAATTAGGGGCAGGGCGAATCTGACTGACGCATTTTATTCAATTCCCACATACTGTGTTCGCTTCCACTCTAGTCACGCTCCTGTTTCCTGGCGATTGTCAGCATCACTACGCTCTGTTTCAAATACGATGAGAGTCTATTTTCGACGGGCATGCTGTAAGTACGAGTCAAGCAGGACAGAATAGAACTACACCCACAGGAAGACAAGGAAATGCACACAATGTACGGACTCACTATCGAATTTACTATCACTTTATCAACACTACGTCAAAACAGGAACCAAATGAACAAGAAGTCATCCTCAGAAAGACAAAGCGGCATGTTGTTTGCTCGTTTTTCTCTCTATATTCCCGCATGGTCTTGTAGCTCTCCTGTGATCTTGTAGTTCTCCTGTGATCTTGTAGTTCTCTTGTGATCTTGTAGTTCTCTTGTTATCTTGTAGTTCTCCTGAGATCTTGTAGTTCTCCTGTGATCTTGTAGTTCTCATGTTATCTTGTAGTTCTCTTGTTATCTTGTAGTTCTCTTGTGATCTTGTAGTTCTCTTGTGGTCTTGTAGTTCTCTTGTGATCTCGTAGTTCTCTTGTTATCTTGTAGTTCTCCTGTGGTCTTGTAGTTCTCCTGTGATCTTGTAGTTCTCATGTTATCTTGTAGTTCTCCTGTGGTCTTGTAGTTCTCATGTGATCTTGTAGTTCTCATGTTATCTTGTAGTTCTCCAGTTATCTTGTAGTTCTCTTGTGATCTTGTAGTTCTCCTGAGATCTTGTAGTTCTCCTGTGATCTTGTAGTTCTCCCGTGGTCTTGTAGTTCTCCTGTGATCTTGTAGTTCTCCTGAGATTTTGTAGTTCTCCCGTGATCTTGTAGTTCTCTTGTGATCTTGTAGTTCTCATGTTATCTTGTAGTTCTCCTGTGATCTTGTAGTTCTCTTGTGATCTTGTAGTTCTCCTGTGAGGGCGCACGCACAGACTTTGTGGAAATTGGCAGTTAGGCTGAACTCAGCTCCAACTCTTTCCAATATGGCCACCACCATGATGGGCTTCAAAAGTCCTCTTCAAATTCCACTGGGTGACATCACCTAGACAGGTCTTAGATTTTACATTGTTGGAGCCCCGGGTCTGAGCAGTAGGTGGTGGTCAAGGCCCTGCTTATGTCGAAGATATTTTGAAACAGATGCAGTCACAAAGGGAAAATCTCCAAACGACCTGTTTGAGTTCACATTTTCTGAAAAGTGGAGCAGGCAAAAGACGGAGAACGATGGACTTTGCTCATCATTGGGGGATTTGTAGACAGACTAGAGACACATATTAGAGTTAGAAAAACATGGTGAAGTGTATTTGACATATCGTAATATGTGAGGTTTAAGGAGAGATGAAAGCTTTACACTCAAACTTAAATTATTAATCAATGTATTTATTTGTCTGATACCTTCTATTACACTTCTTCTCTTATTCCTTTACCAGTTGTTGTTTTTACATTTTCTCCTAAGATGCCAATTTCTTTTTACTTTCTCTTTCCAGTCCCTCGTCACTAAAGGTTTGATTATCAGGTCAAGATTAAAGAAATCTAATCTGTGTATATCAGCTCTGTGTCACCCCGACCTGATGACCAAACACACACTTATTTAGTGGAAAAGGTCCATGACGCTGCACAGGATGTTCATCTTGAGCTGCTTGAGCTGCTTTCCCTAAACAATGCAAACCTGTTGTTTGTTCTGCTTTGGCCTCCTGCCTTCATCCTCAAGATGGGAGGGTTGTCCTTTTGTTTTAGTGTCTGGCTCTGGTTCCTGTTCCCAAAACACACAACAGGCCCGGACACAGAAGAGAGCTCGCTAAAGATAGACCAGCGGAGGAAATGTCGCAGATTGTCCGAGTCTGACGTGTGCTGGCCAGGTGTTTACACATACAGTATGTACCAATTTCCATCCCTCCATTTCCTTTACCGTTTTTCGGTCACGGGGGGCTGAAGCCGATCCCAGCTGTCATTGGGCGAGAGGCGGGGTTACACCCTGGACTGTACTGCAGCCAATCACAGAGCTGACATATAGAGACGGACAACCTCACACTATGGACAATAGAGTCAGCAGTTAACCTATCGCGCATGTCTTTGGACTGTGGGAGGAAGCTGGAGTACCCGGAGAGAACCCACACATGCACGAGGAGAACATGCAGACTCCACACAGAGAGGCTCCTGTCAGACGGGGATTCAAACCAGGAACCTCCTCACTGTGAGGCGCTAACCACTGTACCACCGTGCCCTGTCAAATACTTTTTAATAAGCTTGTACTAGAGTCATAAAAACAGGAGAGAAAACAGATCTAATTCAGACTCTCAAAATGGATCACCTGATGTATTTATTTCACTTGTCCCTTAAGGGCTTCCCTAGCTGTGTCTCTGTTTGTTGTAAATCACTGAGCTGGTGTCTTCTTGACCTTAATTCAGTCAGCAGGGATTTCACAACGAAAACATTTCCCTCTCAGAGTCTCAGTTACAGAGAAATCAGTGTGTAGTGTGTGTTAAAGTGTGTAATAGTGTGTTAAAGTGTGACATCATGAGGTCCATCATGTGTTTCAGAGTCACTGAAAATGCAAAGTTGATCAAAATCACAAATTTGAACACAGTACGTGACTTTCCACCAATCAGCTGATTATTTTGCATGATGAGTGAGTGTGTGTGTGTGTGTGTGTGTGTGTATGTGTGGTTTAGGATGACACTCTGGTTTGACATTTGATGTTTTTATTCTGTCTGTGTCTGTCTGTCTCTCTCACACACACACACACACACACACACACACACACACACACACACACACACAAACACACACACACACACACACACACACACACACACACACACACACACACACACATACACACTGTAACAGGAGTGTAAACAGTGTCAATGTTGAACAAACTGGGGTCAGTCAGGCGTGTGAGTGATGTTCCTCAGCTGAAGGCTAGCCTTCACTAAAAATACGTTCTGTAATTTAGCCGAGCGCTGCCTGAGACTCCTGACGGCTTCACGTCTAATTTAAGAGCTCATCTGAGAGGTTTGAGATTGCATCCCAACTCTCTCTCTCCCTCTGTCTCTCTCTCTCTCCCTCTCTCTCTCTCTCTCTCTCCGGTCCTCAGTCTGCACGTCCACGCTGTGATTGACGCCAAGCAGAGACAGGGAAATGTGTGTGTGTGTGTGTGTGTGTGTGCGTGCTCGTACGTGTGCACTTTACGATCAGGAGGATAGTATCTGGAAACTGGAGAGGAGACGTGGGAGTGAGGAGCGACTGTCTTTGTTTGCTTTTCTTTATATAGAACAGACTGCACACACATACCGGTGTAATAACATACTATTGAACCGGTTTATTTTCATTCATGTTCAATCATTGTCTTTACAACACAAACACCATTGTGTCTGTTAAGAATAGACATAAAACAAACCGTACTTTAATGCAATAGATGCTGACTTGCAAAGCACTGCAGACCATACTGTGTGTGCGTGTGTGTGTGTGTGTGTGTGTGTGTGTGTGTGTGTCTTAATATGTTAAAGCCTCCACCTTTAAATGAGCTCCATGCAGAAATAGACAGCAGATATTAAATGTCACACGCGGGGGAAATAAGGTCAGCAGCTCTCTAATGAACTCCTGAGCAGAACTCACCTGCACTATGGCGTCCTGATAAACCAGAAACACTGTGAGAACACGACGTGTGCCCTTCACAAAATGTCCTTTAAAATAGTTTACATGTTTTATAATATAGTAGTAGGAATGTTTCTGGGGAAGCTTCAACATAAAGATGTCATTAGACACTCGTTATTAAGAACCACAAATTCACTACAAGAGCACAAAAATATTTTATTAACACACATACAACATTTAAAAGTTGACTTTCAGGGTCATAAACTTTATAAACATGCAGGTTTAAAGATCTCCCTAAACTTAGGCTCTGTTTGTAAGGTGAGGTGTGATTTGAGCAGGGATGGCGCCAGGATTTTTTTCACCCAGTGCTGAGGAGGAGCTTGACTAATATGTTGGGGTGCTATGAATAGTTGATTTTTCATGAATTCATAGTTACTTTTTAAGTTATCTCTTTTCTTCAAATAAAAGTAGACATTCGTGAGGGGGTCTTAACCGGGGATAAACAGATTTGTGATGGGGCTATAGCACCCCCTAGCCCCGGTGTAATGCTGTGCTTGGATTTGAGTCCACTTCATGATTTTTGCTCGTGATGATGTAAGATTTATTTTTTATTTTTAAGAATTCACTCTTAAAACATGCGCCCAGGTTTTAGAGCCTGAAGGCTCATAGAAAAGAAACAAATCTGTGCAACAGATAAATAAGTTAATATTATGATCCAAAGCTATTTATGGAAGCCCAAAGCAGACATGCATCCATATTTTATTCACTCAGTGGCCAATGGCAGCATGGTGAATGGCAGCAAATGATCCTGTTAGGGTCTGTGTTTGTTCATGCTGGTACTTTTTGGCACTGCAGTGCTCGCGACCTCAGTTTCAGAGAGCTTCTCACCGGCACTTATTGTTGCTAGGTTATATAAGTTACCTAGCAACAATACAGTTTACAGTAGTGACAGTTATGTCTGTCTAAACAAATTCTGTATGCCTAATATTTGCTTTTAATCAAGAATAATTCACCCTTGAAAACTTAACAACAATGTAAAGGACAAAACAGCAGCTCATGGAAATTGTATCCTGGAAAAGAGACGAGTCTGAATAGTTGAAATTGTTGAAAATATTTTAATTTTTTTCAAGTCCGAGTGCTGTGAGAGCAGCAGATTAAAAAAAAACACATCTGGACTCAGGATGCTGAATATTGAAAATGCTGTGCTGCATTGGTTTTGCATTAAAAATTGGCGCTGCCAGCACACACACATATGGCCCTTATCATGAGAAAAACAATCTTTTCATCTCGAGATAATGAGATACATTTGTGGAGTGATCCAGAGAAAAAACTGAAAAAACTCATGAAAACAGAGTAAATAAAATGGAGTAATATATGACCATTTAGAGTTTCCATAGTAATCCAGGTAAACTACTTTATATAAAAAAAAAAAAATCTAAATCAAGTAAATGTGCGGCCCATAAAATAACCTTATTTTTAATTTGTGTATTTTTGTGTTCATTTGAAAATGAAGTTCTAGTTCAGTCAGCAATATTTGCCTTCATGTTTGGGTCTGTCTCTCATTCATCCTTCTCACTCACATTTCCGATGTCATTCTCCCGAGCTGTCATTTTCTGGGGCTGTCATTGGGTAATCAGCTGTCTTGTCAAAGGCACTCATCGAATCAATTGTATGGCGTTCCTCCCTATTTTTTAAATATGATTATTTCTCTGCCTTTAGTTCCTTCATGTTTCGTCCAGCTTCACCCCCTCCAGAGTCTGGACCCCCCCCCCCAAGCACCAAGCACCTGTCAAGACACATTTCCATGTTATCTCTTCACTTTCTCTCCTGATGTCACTGCAGGGTTTTGACCTCTCAGGGCCTCCGTAGTTCTGTGAGGACAAACAGCAGGTTGGTGTCTGTTTGCTTTGAGAACATCACTGACTGGAAGTTGCATTTTTCCACTTCGAATCGAAATACTCAGCACTGGAGTAACATCATGGTGATGTTAGTGCAGCCTTTTGACTCATTCCCAGCATGCTCAGCTCTGTCAGCTGACCATCCCAGTGCAGAGAGCGTCGTTCTGCATGCAACACCTCTTCAGGAGTACTACATGTATGAGGTAATTGTTGTTTGGTCATGTGAGCTGCTGCAGCAGCTGTCAAATGTGATGAGAGCAGGAGAATCCTCTGCCCCGCCCCCTGAAGCTGATTGGAGAGCTTATGGATATCTAGGGACCATCAGCCAATAGAAGGACACAGAGTTCAATTTATGTGCTCACCAGCGTCAATATAGTTCACTGATTATGTGAAAGTCAGTCACAGTAAGTGTTATTGACTTTCACTTCAGTGCTGTTATTATGTTATTTTAATATTTTCTGTCTCTACTTGTTCAGTTCTCAGTTTCCCAGCAGCTGTGACTCACCTGATTCTTTTATTTTCAGTTCAGAGAAATCTGTCACATGATACGAGCATCATTAGTACGTTGCCTTCCTCTTTCAGACAGCTGTGTGACTCCAGTTACCGAGATGAGATAACATGTAAGAGTCTCGTAAAATGCTTGTCATAAAGACAAAAGATTAAAGATACATTTCTGAGAGTAATAATGACAGAAATGTACATAAACTGTATAAAATATGGACGTAGTCTCAGTGACATCACCCACTGGTTACAGAAGGGGAATTTTTAAGCCTAATGATGGCCGTCCCCGTAAGGGAAATGCTGACTTAATCTAATGTTCAGACACAGACAAAAAGTGTACCAGAAACTTAAAAAAAAAAACATAAAATATGACATATGATCACTGTAAAATTATGTTCTTAAGAGGCGGCAAAAGTTTACAGAGAGAATTAGCAAAGTCTAGAGAGCAGAGAACAGGAGAAACAGATATATGTGTGTGTGTGTGTGTGTGTGTGTGTGTGTGTGTGTGTGTGTGTGTGTGTGTGTGTGTGTGTGTGTGTGTGTGACATGCCTCTGAAGATGTTTGAGTGCTCTAATTTAAGCAGACAGACACACCTGGCTCACTCAGAGGCCATAAACACACACCTCCTCCTGTGGCGACTCAATCTGTAGCTTCCTGTCCCATCTCAAATATCCCATCCATCCTACGCGCACACACACACACACAAACACACACACACACACACACACACACACACACACACATATCCTTTGGTCTTGTCGACCAAAGAGTCGTGTGACCAGCAGACAGACTTCCCTAAAATTAGAAGCTGAATGTTTATGAGAGACTTCAGTTTCAGGTCAGAGTCTAAACAAACATCCACGTCTAGACAAAGTCAAAACCAAATAACTTCATTATTGGACGGAGACCCTGAAGTCCCTCAATATGACTTTTTTCACAGTGATTGGCAGGAGGTGGTGATGACATTTATATGCTGCAAACAGCATACGAGCATAGCCTGTATGCACGCGTCAGGTGAGATCTCTGTAAAATGTTTTCAGTGGATAATGTGGATGTGTTGAACTGCATGTAGCGCTGATATTGAAAACAGCTAGCCTATAGAGTGTCATTGTGGAGCCTTTCAGCTAGACTCTTGGTACAGAATACCGCTGTTTAGACCACAGACGGTAAAAATAATCTACCTAGTGCCTGTGATGTCAACCAGTGGTTTCATCACTGCCTTATTTGGGCCTCAGATTTGGGTGTTGTCTACCACTGTGATGTGCATGGGGCTGGGGAACAGCAGGGGTTTAGCAACAGCTAAGTATCAAAGCTATATATTGTCTATGTCCAGTGCTAACTCATTAACTTCCTAATTAGAAAGTTAACAGATTATTTCCCATAGATGAGATTTTGTTTGTGGTGATAGCAGACTGGAGTTGACTGGAGTAGACTTAAGAAGCTATGGGAGTTGTTCAATGTTGAGCAGTGAGCAAAATACACTATTTATTCAAAGGACTATCATCTCAATACTACTCTCCTTCTCTTTCTCTGAGGAGAAATCCAACAACAGTCCTGACTCCCACGCAGGCAGCCACAAATAAATAAATATATGACAAACAGTCAACGAGCTAACTAGCCAGGTATGGTTCTCACAGACTAAAACAGCTGCAAATTGTTGCTAACATGTTAATAAAATAAAGTTTTAATGTGACTGGTTGTAAAAAGTGGCGCTCACTTGTTGGACGGTCTGTGGGCCACAAATTATGCCAAAAATATTGACGGAATTTCTTAGATGCACAAACATCATCTGGCCAACTAGGACAGACTTCGGGAGAGTTTTTTCACACATTTCTCCCCCAAATCAGTGAACACAGTTAGCTGCTAATTGTTGTTACATGTAAATAAAATAAAGTTCTAATGTGACTGGTGGTAAAAAGTGGAGATCAGACTTGTTGGACGGTCTGTTAGTCCAATAAAGCTCACAGAGAGAGACAGATTATTAGTCTGATATTTACATGAACAAATCTCCAAAAGACTCCAACAGCACAAACACGACCCAGAGGTTAAAGGTCAGGGACTGAATTAACTGAGGTGACACCTAGCAGACAGCGAGCAGCTCCCACCTGTCACTCAAAGAGGCCACGCTTTGTTGTTTATACACGAGTTGTATAAACATTCAGCCCGTACAGTTGAAGAGAGAAATGAGCTCTAGAGACCCAAACTGTTTTTGTACCAGACTGTAAACATGTTTATTTCTGCTGTAAACATGTTTATTTTAACATGGAGCTCTATGGGGACTGACTCACTGCAGGAGACAGACTCTAGTGGACACTGGAGGAACTGCAGTTTTTCATTTTAGTGTTGGTTGGCCTAATTTTAATTCCTTGAAGTAAGCTCGTTTACGTGGCATAATAAAACAGTAAAGGCCGATAGTGTGTTTGTGATTTAAGTTGTTCTATTTATGACGTCATACATCAAGATATTTCTATTTACTGTAGGGTTACCTTCATGGCTTTTAATATTAGTCATTATATGGACTATTTTGATATAGGCCTAGATATGAACTACTATGATGATTGTAGACCTGCCTGAAATATGTTTAATGTTATGAAAGTGTGTTGTACCATGGTCGATCTATAAAAAGATACTTTATTGATTAACTCACCCTCGTGTTCATGATGTAATTCCTCAGCTCCAAACATCCCCAGCAGGCGGAGTGCACTTTATCCCGAGCCCCTTACTTTTAAACCCTAAGCCCCGCCCCTCCAGCGAGCGCACCCACCTTGTCCAGCAGCAGCTCGGTGCGCCAGACTGCACGAGCTCAAGCGGGGAGCTCACCGGAGAGAGAGAGGGCACGGAGGAGCAGCGGCACGGAGGAGCGGCAGCAGCGGGGGACGTTTTCTGGGTTTTGAGGGGACACCTTGTTCGGACCTCTCAGCGAGGGATCATTTTGACACCCGTGGAAAAAGATCAATCTTAACGGGGAGATTTGACAGAGTACGGTCTCCAGCTGTGGTCAGGAGGGTAGAAGGATGCAGCTGTGGTCCGGGTCGGTGTGCCGCGCCGTGCGCCTCCACCGCTGGTGATGCCCTCCGCGCGGGATCACCGCCCAGCAGCAGCAGCAACAGCGGCAGGAGGAGCACTAGGAAGAGGAGGAGCAGAGGGAGGGAGTCAGGACAACAGGGCGTCGGGGGGCCGGTGATGATGACGGTAAGGTCGGGATCATGGCTAACGGAACCGGTACTATCATGTTAAAATGCGTCGTGGTGGGAGACGGAGCGGTGGGAAAAACGTGTCTGCTGATGAGCTACGCCAACGACGCGTTTCCGGAGGAGTACGTCCCAACGGTGTTCGACCACTATGCAGGTATGAGCAACAATGTTCTGCAGTGTGTCTAATAATGAATAATAATAATGTTTGAATGTTGTATATTTGTGTTTGTGACCATACAAATGTCTCAGATTAAAAGTGAACTCCCTGCTCCCCCTCCTCCCTCCCTCTCTTTTTGCATTGGCTGCATCTGTTGCTATAATCAAAACCACTTGTTTGCCTTCTTCATAGCAGAGAGGGGTTGGGGACCCTGACTCCCCTCTCCCTCCCTCCTCCTCTTCCTTCTCTTATGATCTTTGTCATCTCGTTGCAGTGAGCGTCAGTGTCGGGGGGAAGCAGTACTTGATGG
Source organism: Labrus bergylta (assembly GCF_963930695.1). Classification (NCBI taxonomy): domain Eukaryota; kingdom Metazoa; phylum Chordata; class Actinopteri; order Labriformes; family Labridae; genus Labrus; species Labrus bergylta. The sequence continues at coordinate 6,438,393 of NC_089204.1, forward strand.
GACTGTATGACACAGCCGGTCAGGTACAGTTTATTTTTTCCTCAGGCCTGTTGCCAAGCATGTCAAGGACACACACTCTCTCTCTCTCTCTCACACACACACACAAACTCTAAGTGTATGTCTTCCTCGCTCGCCCATGTGCTCCTCGGGCTGATAACTGTCCTCCAGCCGCCTACAGGCTTCATATTCAGGCCAGACTCTAAGCTGCAACAGGTGACGGCTCTCTCACACTCATTTTACTGCAGAGTGTGTGTGTGTGTGTGGTGGTGATGGGGGTTTGGGGGTGGGGTCAATAGTTGTATTATGTGGAGAACAGGCCTTCTATGTGCAGCAGTGATGTCACAGGTTGGTTAATAGGGCTCCTAATGCTGAGCTTTTTCTTCACAATGTGCCATTCAGCACATAAAACTGTACCCAACGCACACACACACACACACACACACACACGCACACACACACACACACACACACACACACACACACACGCACACAAAGTTTGCACTCGGCAGAAGAGCCTCTGTACAAACACATCCGACTCGGACTGAGCTGCAGAAAGGCTCATTGAGGTCGTCATCAGCATAAAGAAAGATAGACTAAAATTAATTCAAAATACTTTATAATTAATTGGGGTTGATGAAGATTAATTCACAATCAAAATTATTTGACATTCTGGCTGTTAATCTAAATTAAATTTTAACACATTAAAAGAGCACTTTGATCAGGTCTCACAAAGCCAAAAGCAATATAAGCTATCACTTGGAGTTTTCAACCACTGGGAGCGCTATTGAGCTGTGTTTATTTTTCCATAGACTGTAAAAGAAGTAAACATAACACATTGGATTGTAGGCTACGGTTTTAATGCCTCATGCTGGTATTTAGACTTTGAAGTTGGCACAATTGGACAAAATGTTTGATGTAAATTAGCCGAGCAGCTCCCACCTGTCATTCAAAGAGGCCACGCCTCCAAATTGTGCTTAAATTTAAGCCTTAATATAAATATATTTTTTTTTATACTACGCTTTAACAAGTTTATTTCTGCTGTAAAGTTTGACACGAGGCTCTATGGGGACTGACTCACTTTCGAGTAGGCCTCAAGTGGAAAATTGTGGTACTGCACTTTATGCTGCCTCACTTCTGATTCTTCAACTCTTGAGGTTTAATTTAGCTTTTTTTTATAATGTTTTTGCACGATACTCAGAAAACCTTTAACATTTAATGTTTTCTTTTTAATACAGAATTCAAAACATAAACAATAAAATGTTCAGATACGCCTTTAGAGTTTATTTAGGCCTGTATGGATACACTAGAAACCACAATTATTCAGATAACGATACACACACTTCATGCTCAGCTGATAACTGGACTCATAAGATCTTCCCTCCTGCTCATGCATGCAGAGTGCAGCTTTGTAAAATGCAGAATTTAACTTCACAAAAGAAGCTTGCAAAGACAACAGTCTGCAGGACCTGTGATTAGTTATTCATGCTGAGTTGTGTACCTCAACTTTAGGATGATTATTTTCCACCTAGTGACTTTTGTTTGTTCTGTATGGAAACACTTTGTATGACAGGTGCTTCATGGCTCCAAAACATTTCAAAACAAGCATGGAGTTTAAAACAAAGTGAAACAGGGTCAGTAGGGTTTCCAAAAGACTCGACTAAATATCATCAGCCTTGCTAGTAAGCACCCGAATTACCAAAAGGTAAAACCAAGAGGTTGGGCCTGTCTGAAGATCCAGTTTATGCTCTCCCCACTCTACTGCCCTGATGTAAACAAGCACAGTGAACAGATAGCATCTTGTAAGAGCATCACGGTTTGGAGATAAAAGTGTCTGTAGGCTGTGTCAAGTTAAACTGGCATAATCACATTTAACACAGGCATGTGGATGTTGAGCTGCGGGGAGGACTGAAGGCTGGAGGTGTTAGCATTGCTAATGTTAGCCACACTCAGCTAACTAAGTCACATATAGAGCTGGTTTCATCTCTGTTTCAATGATTAAAAGTTTTCAGCAGTATGAATACACAGACAGATAAACACTTTTGTTTGTTTACACTGCATTAGGCCTCTTTGAGATCAGACGCTGTTTAGCTGCACTGTACAGACGTGACAGCTTGGTTCCTTCTCTGCATAAACACCTCTAACCTCCCGTCTCCGCAGGAACCTGAAATGTGCCAGTCTGTCAGCCTCCAGATAGTTAACACTCTCCTCAGGGACAGATTTAACCGTGCAAAGTCACAATCTGAAATCTGATCCCTCCATCGGAAACACAAAAACCCAGCAGTGAAAAGTTGATGTGGGCATATTCAGCTGTTACTCGGCTCTGTTCATTCATGAATGCTGAATGTTGAAAAGTCCATAAATAAGGAATCACAGGCAGGCGCCCAAGAAGCTACCTGTGGCTGAGATGAAACGTCTTCTGCAGAAAACAGATAGTGGAAGTGTTACTACTCGCTATGAGAAGAGGAACACAAGTTTATTGTCTATTCTGGCGTGTATAAACGCTGTGTGTGTGTGTGTGTGTGTGTGTGTGTGTGTGTGTGTGTGTGTGTGTGTGTTAGCTGATTCAGAGCGTCTCTGAAATGGAGAAGTTCTCCCAGATGTCTGCCGTGGCTGCAGAGTAGAGTTACAGCTCTCCTAAAAAGCAGCCACCCCTCACCCTCCTCCACTCTCGGCCCCCTCCTCTGCTGACCTCTTTCTGTAAAGCACGAGGCCAGCTGGTAATGTTTAGAGCTGCAGGGTCTGATCAAAGACCCGGACCCTGAAGAAAGAGAGAGAGAGAACGAGAGAGTGAGTGATATAGAAAAGAGGAAGAGACGGGGACAGATTTAGAGGGGGAGGATAAATTCAGTTCTCTTGGTTTCATTTTCTCTTCCTCACTCTTTTATTCTAAAACTCAAACCTCTGACTTGTGCAGCACATTTTCGATAAGCCCCCCCCCCCTGTAATATTTATATTTCTGTCAAGGCTGCCGATCCCACAATGCTTTGCTGCTCCACAATGGTACCTACCCATGTTGTCTTTGTGCTCTCATGGGATGTGATTCCTGGCTGTCACGTCGTTGTGACATGGAGCAATAATGTCTTTATGCTGTTGCATTGTTGAGATATGTCCAGATGTTTCCCAGGTGTTGAGACATTCATATCGAGTTATTTCATCTGTTAAAGCTGTTTCACTGTTGCACGCATTCAAACACATCCTGCAGGGTTTGTGGAAATAGATAGATTGAAGTGAGGATGTATTTGTATCAGACTCTTCAGAAAAGTTGCAGAGTCCTGTTTGATGGCTTAAAGCACGCTGTCCAAACAAGTGGCACAAAGTGATTTTAGGGCGTGTCCGACAACACTTCTCTGTTTACATGGTGATAAATCGGGCCCCCAAGTGAGACGCCGGGCGCAGCGAGGTTGGATTAAGTGGCTTGATTATACATGAGGGCGTTTGGGGAGTAACATGAATCAATCCACTCAGAGTGTCAGCTCTCATTCCCTTTAAGAGCCAGGTGCGCCTGCAGGCTGGAGCATTGATATTCACACGGTAGATTTCAGTCACTTATTCTGAAATAAATCAAACTCCAGACGGATCACCACCTCTGAACACACACAGGAAACTGTATGTAATGGGTTGATGGCAGACTGAAGACATGTTTCACTGAAATATTCCCACACATATTTCCACATGTCAGGTAAAAAACAGTCAAGACTCCTACTGTGCGGCAGGCGTACACTAACCTGTAGGTTCGTTCAATCACTGCAACTTTTGGCAAACTTGACCAAAAAACAATTTCTCCCCGTATGTGTCATCAACCTCAACTGCTAGTTTTCCGTCCATTATCTTACCGTCTATCCTGTTCAGGGTTGCCGAGGGCTGCAGCTGATCTCAGCGGCCATTGGGTGAGAGGCGGGGTCACTCCTGGACAAGTCACCAGTCAATCACAGGGCTGACAACGACATAACCAGTCACACTCTGACACAACATCCCCCCCCCCCAACCCCCCTTCCCACTCTCCCTGCTGCCTCTGCGTGTTGAATTATTCCATATGAAGGTCTGAGAAGTCTGTTTTTCTCTGATTGTTCAGAGGAAACAGAGGGGGGGGGAGGGGGGTGTCCTATCTTATTCATTCGTTCTCATACTGCTGCACTCTAAAGAGGAGCAGGAGGAAACAGGGAGTGGGTGAGTGCTGCGGTAACCATGGAAACGCTTTAGTGTAAGGGAACTCAAGTTGTGACCTCGTGGGACCTGTGTGCCCCCCCCCAGCCACCCCCACCCACACCCCGTCGTTCCCCCTTTGCTTGACTCCTCAGATGATGTCACACTCAGCCGCAGATACTGTAATCACTTTAAACACCTGACCTCACCCCTCCTCCCTCCTCCCTCCTCCCTCGCTGCTCTCACAGTCTGATGACTCTTTTTCGACTCAGCAGCCCAAAGAGGCCCACCGACCACGAGACGTCCCAGATGGGGAGGGATGAAGGGGGCTGGGGAGGTGCCGAAGGGGGGACACAGGAGATGGTTTAACTCAGCTGGGAATCATTCACCGCTCAGCAGCTCCGACTCAGAGAAACAGGAAGGAACAGAAAACGCTTCAGCTCACACTTCACACTTTACAAACTTTGTTTTTAATGAAAAATGTCATCTGAAAAATCAAAAAATATTAAAAATGTTCACAGTAAAAAAATGCAGGATATAATTTAATCACAAGAGAAATCATCTATTGTTATCAGGCTTTTACTTGTGAGGTCAGCTCATGGTAAATGGCTGTATATAAAACAGAGCTCTTTTACATGAGGATGATAAGAGGCTTTCCTTCATAATGTCCCACTCACAGTTTATGTGCCTCTGCCATTAACTGCCATTACAGGCTTCATTAAACTGTCTGATTTTTCAACGGAGTCTGGCAGGATGTTCCCAGTCTGCAGCAGGCTTTCATTAATGTTCGTTAATCACCATTAAAAAGGAGTCAAAAAGCCTCTTTAATATTCCCGAGCTTTAATTCAGAAAATGCAGACTCACAGATCAGAGGCTGACCTTTGCAAGGATGTCTGGGCTTGTTTTCACGCCCGGCGGCCATGTTGGAGCAGGCGTCTGTGGCTTTGTTGACACAGCGGGTTTATCGAGCTCCGAGGAGGCGAGGAGGAGACGGATAGAATGGAGAGAGCGACTGAGGGGAGGTGGGGAGCGAGGGGGGGGGGTGACTCACTGATATCATTGCACTCCTATGTCACAGAGCGGACAGCGGACACTCAGCAGAGCTCGTCCACAGACGGCGAGTCTGGCTCTGATGGAAACATATGGACATGTATGGAGAGAAGAGAAGCTGCTCTGTTCTCCTCTGATCATAATATTTACTGTCAACTCCTCGCTGAATGTTACAGTTATGTAACATTATGTTATGTCTCAGGGATTAACTGTTGGACGTCAACGTTTATGTCTTTACTGAACCTTTGATTTGCAGCGCTTTTTCACTTGTTGCATTTGTTTTTGGACTTTTGCATCTGCTTTTGTAGTGATATCGTTTCTGAGTTTGTTTTTCCTAAAGTAAGTTGTTTGGGTCGTTGCAGGTCAGTTGCCCTGGTCGGACGCCTTAGCCCCGTTTCCACTAAGCGGTCCAGTTTAGTTTGGTACACTTTTATTTTCACTTTCAAAAGTCAGGAATGGTACCAAAATAACTGATCCGTAACGTCCAACTTTTTTTGCTCCCCTTCTGTTGGGGTGCCAAGCGTTCCGATCCGACCATAAAGGGTGGAGCTAGACACACTGCAGTCTGTTGATTGGTCGAAAGAATCTTCACTTACCATGCGACAGCGGTAATAAAGAAGTCATTTTAAGGTTGTTTTTGTTTTTTGCAACTACTGTCAGCGTGGAGCTCCGCCCCGTGGACGACCTCAGAGATGCAGACCTTAGTTTTTGTCTGGGTTGCATTCTTCTTCTTTGTTGAATTTATTGGTCTACGCCACTGATTTAGTGATGTGTAAGGGTACGGTGGGCTGTTGAAACGCAGGTGAGATCAGGATTTATCGTACCAAACCGCGCTGAACCAAACCAGACCTCTTTGACAACATGCCCTCAGTTCTGCACTCACAGCTCTCTCTTTTGGAAATAGTTCAACTTTTGGAACGCCACTGAACAGCTGTGCTCTGTATGTTTTAAGCAAATGTTAAAATAATGACATAATAATAATGTTTTTTGTCAGTGAGAATTGTCCGCTGCTGTTACAGATTCTGTACTTAGCATTAGAGCTATAAGACATGTAGAAGACTTTAACAAAGCACCTTCACAGCAGCTTGACTTTAAACATTTCTGCACAGAGAGTTCAGATTGAGATGTTAGTTCAGTGTAGGAGTGTTCACTGTCGGTCTCTTTATATCCGCGCTGTAAGAGACGGTCTTCTTCGGTGTGTGTCAGGGGTGTGCTGAGGAAACAGAACCGTGTCTCAGAGCAGCTCGGGGCCTGTTTACAGTAAACTGCTGATGGTCTAACACTGCCAGTCTTTATGTCTGCGGCTCAGCGGGGGATCGCAGGATTCACTTGTGCATGCAAAAGGTCACGAGCACGCACACACACACACACACACACACTCACACACACACACACACACACAGTGAACTTGACCCCATGTGACTGAAAGAGTGTCTGTGGGGGGAGCACATGATGGATGTGCTGTAACATCTTCTTGCAGAGAGACTAATGTTCAGATAGGAGTCAGGATGTTTTATTACACAGTCTCTGTTTCTGATAGGCTGAAGGGTTTCAGTGAACTCCTGAGAATGAGACAGGTGAGGGGTTCAGGTAAGAATTGTAACCTCTCAGATTAAAGCTCTGGCTGTCAGCAGTTAGCTCCTCTGTTATTCACTTTATGCAGCTTATTAACAAGCTGACATGCAATTAGAACAATGAGGGACTTGAACATTTCTCTAAGGCCCCGTGTCCACCTATCTGTGCGCTCAGGAGCTCTTGTACAGTATGAAGCGTTTGTGTGCTGAGAAGAAAAATGCTACACGTCCGTCCTGTCTCTATGACAACAGTCTGTTGACAATGTCCACTGTATGACCGACACTGTTACATTTTTTAAATTTGAGATTGTTTTAATTATGTAGCAGAGAGGATGTGGTTACAAGACATGATCTATAGGTGGCAAAAATACGGGGAATATCATACATTTGGAAAATCACGCCGGAGATGTCAACAGCGCCTTTCTAAAAAAGTTGAAAGATTTTCAACTCCAAGTGCTCAGAGCAGCCGCACAAAAAAGTCGGAGCACTCCGGGGAAAAAAATGCTAGGAGTTGTGCTTTTTCTCTCCAGGCAGCCACCTGCTGCTGCAAACGCTCTCTCCTCATTGAAAACAACTTTAAAAAAGACGCTGTTGCTCAGGAACAAAACGCTAGGTGGACACAGGGCCTAACCTGTTTGTAAAAATGAAAACAGCTGCAGAGAGAGTAACTCCAAAAAGAAAGAGAGAATCTCTCTTCATCTCTTTGGCCCTCCGTTTTTTCTGCAGAAAAGCTATCACCAAATAAATTCATATATGCCAAACACTGAACGAGCTAACAAGCAGGGGGTGGTGAGCGCAGACACAGATAGCTGCTCAGTGGAGCTAACACATAATATTGAAGAATTTGACTATGAAGTGGAGCATGTCTTTGAGTGTTTCTCAAACATTTCCTGACTGTTTGTCTCAGCTTGCATGAAGCACCAGATGGTTTGCATTCAGCTGATTCATCACATCAACAGATTCAGGCGGTGTGAGGTAACCTGTCACTCACAGTTCAGTTACATAAATAACTGTCAGTGCGCTCCATCATCCTGTGAAATCATCCCAGACACTTTGGCGCTCTTTAAAAAAAAAAGCCACTAGAGGAATCCTGTGAAACTTTCACAATACTCTGATCTGTGAAAACTCGTCGGAATAACTCGTAAATCTCAGTATTTTTAGACTTGACCCCCGAGATTTATGTGCTGCTTTCATAATTGATTCCAGGCAGTTTATCTTCAGTTCATTACGCAGCAGAAGGTGACCTGCTGGAGAATCTCATTTGCATTTTTATCTCCCATCATGCACCATGTGTGAGAAGGCCATGTCTCCGAGGGGTGTATCAGTGTGATCGTGTCGGACTGAGTCGTGTAGTTGTGACTCACCGAAAGGCATCCGGGTGAAAAACTGTCATGTGAGCTGATGAAACTCTCTGTGAGACAGCGGGAAGGTGAAAACGTGCGGTTTGTTTGATCTCCGGGATGTGGACAAAAAGTGTCCTCGTCATTCTGTTAGTCATGTCTGATCACTGGAGATCCATTGATCGCCGGTGTCTCTGAGTTAGCGGCAGAAACCCATCCAGTCAGGAGAAGGAGTGCGATGGATCATGAATATTCATGTGTGTGTCAGTCGGACACTCTGTCAGAAGGATTTATGTCTGGAGAGGACAAGAGAGGGTCTGATCTGACACACAGAGGACAGCCTGCGTCCCTGAATTAGCCGTTTACACAACACAGATATCGGAGATGGCAGTGCGTCTCTGTTTCAGTGTCTTGTGGCGACGCCCTCCCCGAATCTGAAATAATCTGTAAGTGTTTCTGGCAGTGAGAAGGGAAGCTGCTCTCGTGTGAAGGTCATAAACTGCACGGTCCTTTTATTATTATAGCTCAAGTCCTAGTGAAGTTTTTACTTAAAGCGTTCCAAATGTAACAACCAATTCCTCTCTTTCTGAACCGGGGCAGTTACTATTCAGCATGTTTTGACTTCTAAATGACTGACAGGTACAAAACGTTTCAGAATTACTTCAGTATCGTGATGCTGGTGGTGCCGTGGTTAGTGCGCGCGCTCCCATGTATGGAGGCTGTAGTCTTCCAAGCGGGCAGACTCTATCCACTATCCTATCTCTCCATTAAAGGCACAAAAAGCCCAAAATAAAAAAAAATAAAAAAGTAAAAGAATTACTTCAGTTTTGTTTTGCTTCAGCCTGCAGCAGAGAAACAGGCTGGAACGGCTGCAACATCATCCTAAAGTTCGCCCACTATAAATTAACGCTCATGTCACTGTTGGGCTCAGATTGTTATTCTGAGTGTTGGATTCGATTTTAAAGATAAATGCAGGTATCTTAGAGGACTCATTTTACCTGACCAAAAGGTTAACAAAGTTTGGACATGCCTTCAGTAGATTGCTTCAGCCTGCAGCAGCATAACAAACTGTAATGGCTGCAACCAAATCCTTAGACTGTCCACTAAAAGTTGTTGTCCTTATCTCTCACAGGCTCAGTTATTCTAAGTGTTGTTGTACTCGTAATCAGTCTTGGCTTTTTGAAGGTCTCGGTCTCTTCTTGAAATCTAAAGCATATTTACTCGGCCTTGTCTCGGTCTCAGACTGGATAGACTCTGGATTTTGAATCAAGTCTGGTCAACACCACCACTGATAGGCTTCTTTCTCACGCCATCACTGTGATTAGAAGGAAAATGCCTCTTTCCAAAAGAACAAATAACTTAATCTCATTCATAGTTTGATTTTTATCCCTCAGTTACAGCCGCAACCTTCCTGCTGTTCTGGTCTAAGTGAGTGACACGCCCCCTAAACGCAAGATGATGATTTTTTGTTGATATTTATGTTCTTTGTCTTGGTCTTGACTCAGTCTCGATCCATAAATGTCTCGGTCTTGTCCCGGTCTTGGAGCACTCTGGTCTCAGGTCTTGGTCTCAGTTAGTGTGGTCTTGACTACAACACTACAGTCTGCCTTACAGAGAGGATCCCTGCAGAGACCTTTTTGTTACAGAGGAAGATGAGTTCTTTAACCAGAAGCATCTGTTACATCACTCTCTTCAAAAACACCAGACTCCATTATTAAAAACATCATTTTGACCTCACAGAACACAGGAGTTGTTGATCTACTGCCTGTGGTGGATCCGATCTAAACACTTGAACCAAACAGACTAACTCCTGGATGTAGTGTTAGTCCAGTAGAATAACAACTCCTTTGTTCTTACCAGTGGAATCAGGAGAGGATTACATTAAAGCCTAAATCAGTCTACTAAAGCAATTCAGAACCTTTTCGTACTTTTTAGTGATTGAGACTATGGTTGCATGGTAACAGAATTTAGATGTATAAATGATACTAATAAAAATCAAACAATATAGATACCTGCTTCATGCTCGAATACAAGTTGACGGTGGGTATTAACGCAGCGGCTCCTTTCTGTTGAAAACGCCATCCTGAATTTTGTTCTATCTACTATGACAAATAAACTTCCTTATGTCCTTAATTTCTTGTTTATGATCACCAAAATTGCAGACAAACTCCTTTACATGCACACTGTCTAAAATCCACAAAGACATCCCCAATTTAAACTCCTCAAAAAAAGTTAGGAAATGTTGTTTCGGTCAGTTTAATAATATATACCAACAGAAGAACACTGCAGGGGATTTTGACACATTTCTGTAGGGCGCTACCCACACGTTTAGCTGTGTTGCTCATTCCACTGCTACACGATCCTTACAAGTTATACCTCGTTGTAAAGGTGAATATTCAGGCTTTCCAACGCTATGTAATACAACACCAATTAATATTACTGAAAAGGTGAAATAGCTGACCGACAGTGCTCTCCATCTTTTATTTGCTGCCACTTTTGGTTTGAAACAAGACTTAAGGGGTGCTGGTAGCCTAGTGGATATGTTGCACGCCCCATGTACAGAGGCTGTAATCCTCGTCACAGGGGCCATGGGTTCAAATCCAGCCTTGGCCCCTTGCTACATGTCATCCCCCTCTCTTTCCTCCCAACACTTCCTGTTTCTCCCTCAGCTGTCCTATCCAATAAAGGCAAAACATGGCCCAAACATATCTTTAAAAAAAAGTTATTTTAAAGCTTCAGTACTGTTTGATAGTATTCATCATTGAAACCATAAAGCTTTTATTTTATCAAAACATGTTGTATTGAAAAGTACAGAAATATTGGCAGCCTATTTCCAAAGAAATGTAGACCCCGGGCTTCTCTTTAATATCCCGTGTTATATATAAGTAATATTTTTAACACCTGAGGAGCTAGCTTATCACAGTCTAACGTTAGCTCTCCTGGCTGCAGTGAGGACTGAAGGAGCTCCACATTCAGAGCTCACTTTTTGCACACTTTAATAATTCATGAACAATAAGGAACAGGAAATGAGTCCTGTCTTCTGTCCTGACCTCCTGTCCTCCTCTGACCCAGAGTGTTTCTGTCTCGTCTTCCTCCAGGAGGACTACGACCGTCTCCGGCCGCTCTCCTACCCCATGACCGACGTCTTCCTCATCTGCTTCTCGGTGGTGAACCCCGCCAGTTTCCAGAATGTGCGTGAAGAGTGGGTGCCCGAGCTGCAGGAGTATGCACCCAGCGTCCCCTACCTGCTCATCGGCACCCAGGTGAGAGCTCCTATACTCTGCTCACTGCTCAGCTTTGATCTGCACCTTTTTATTCATACTGTATGTATAATGTCTGAATAATCTGGAGAACAATCAGATATTCTTCCCTTTCCTCTGTTATTTACACTCGTGTAACGTGTTGTAACTGTTATGAGGATCAAGATTTTGTGCTGAAAATCTTATAACCTGGTTCTTATGCAAAAAAAAAAAAAAAAAATACTGTTGATGTTCTTCTGTTGCTCATGTGGAAAAGGTCCATTTGTTTAAAGAATTTTGATGCATTTTTTGCCTTTATTGTATATGACAGCTGGAAAGAGACAGGACATTTTGGGAGGAGAGAGTGGGAGTATGGGAGACATGCAGCAAAGGGGCGAGGTCAGATTTGAACCCACGGCCGCTGCAACAAGCACTATGGGGCGCATGACATAACCGCTAGACTATCAGCGCTCCAATGTATGTCTTTTTTTCCACATAAGCCCAACCTCCAACCCCTCCAACTGTTAAAGAGTAAAATAGAAGTAATGGACGTCCAGACCGGAAAAACTACTTTTTGGTCTAAAATGATTAAAAGTAGTAAGAATTGCTCTGACATGTTGCCAATGTATGTGTGCTATTTAGACAATGTGCATGGGTTTGCCTGCAGTGTTTGCCGACCCAGTATGAGGCGCTTCAGGTGTGTGTGTGTGTGTGTGTATGTGTGTGTGTGTATGTGTGTGTGTGTGTGTGTGTGTGTGTGTGTGTGTGTGTGTGTGTGTGTGTGTGTGTGTGTGTGTGTGTGGATACTTAGCATCGAAGAGTGCTTTGACTTTTCTCCCCGACTCTCACTGTGTCTGTTTTTATTTGACTTTTGTTGTTCTCCTCGTGCATGTGTGGGTTCTCTTCAGGTACTCCAGCTTCCTCCCACAGTCCAAAGACATGCTTGTTATGTTAACTGGTGACTCTAAATTGTCTGTAGGTGTGAATGTGAGTGCGTCTGGTTGTCTGTCTCTGTATGTCAGCCCTGTGATTGGCTGGTGAACAGTCCAGGGAGTGACTCCGCCTCTCGGCCCATGATAGCAGGGATCAGCTCCAGCCCCTCAGCGACCCTGAGCAGGAAAAGCAGTGTAGATGATGGATGGATGGATGGATATGTCTCCAACAGGGTCAAAACTTTCACATCCTAAAGCTCCATGAAGGAATTTAAAGGCTTAAAGAAACAGAGAGGGATTTACATTGGACCTCCAAATCTGCCCGGTAACATCAGAACTCCACATCTAGACTTCATTTCCTCCCCGGTACTGATCTCTACCTCTGAGTTTATCTTTGAATCAGACATTTTAAAACCAGAAATGAACTCATAAAAAGAAGCTAAAGCCGAGCTCATGTCTCGTAATCTTCACTCAAGTCATGAACACGTTAACAGACGACAGTAATCCTGAGTGTTAGCTTCTTTATAAGACTTAAAACCATCTAAAGATATCAAACGTCCTCTGAGGAGAGAGAGCCTTGTGGGTGATTTTTAGGTCCGTGTTCCCTGGCAACCAAATGCCAGAGCAGGCGAGGCCCCGCGGTGATGAAGAGGAGGATGAAGATGGAGTGGGTGTCTGATTTATCTTCTGTCAGCTGATGTTTGCCGAAAGTCTACTAGTTTCTCTCTCTCTGCTCAGCTGGACGGTCACACACACACATCAATCAGGAGGAGGTTAATGAAGGTCGCTCGCTGTGAGGTAGTGAGGGAGATTTCATTTATCATAACTGTTGTTTCACAGACACAGGACAAGAGAGAGAGAGAGAGAGAGAGAGAGAGTGAGGAACTTTGTGGTCGACTGTGAAATGTTTTTGCACAACAGCAGGAAGTGTGACAACATGTCAAGATCAGTAAAACACAGTCCGTTATACGGTTCTGGATGTGTTTGGGAGGAAGATGTTGTAACAGCTAGGGTTGTCAAAACATCACATTGTCAAACTGAGACGAGTAAAGATTAAATCATAGATACCTGTTTCGCTACCACCTCAACAAACTTAGAAGTCTTAAGCACAAAATACTGGCTCATGCAAACTCATGCATGTTGTCTCAATTGCACAAAAACGTTGGCAACATTTAGGTACCAAAACTTTGCCAACGTATTTGTGAAATTTGAACAGCGCTCTCTCTCTCTCTCTCTTTCTCTCACAGCAGCTTGTGGTTAAAAACACGACTGAAGATCTGTCGTTTTTTTAAAGCTTTGGTACATTTCAATATTAACGCTCTCTAAAATAACAGAGATTGTGTCATTTGTTAAATAGGTTACGAGTATTTTAAATAACCTGTTATTTTATTGAACAGAATCTGACAGGAAGTCGGTAACAACCTGACAAAAGGGGTTTAAAGGTTTCCCCCAAAATTCAACAAATCTGTGGCATTGTGAACGAGGCACGTGAAACTGGGGTGCTGGATAGCCTAGTGGTTATGTTGCATGCCCCATGTACAGAGGCTGTAGTCCTTGTTGCAGCGGCTGTGGGTTCAAATCCAACCCTGGACCCTTTCTGCACATCATCCCTCTCTCTTTTCTCCAAATGTTTTCTGTCGAAAATGTCCCAAAAATGTCTTTCAAAAAAAAAGTTTCAATCTGGATCAGAATGATCTGAATTTGTGAATCCACTTTTTTCCCTATCACGGCTCACATGATCCACCTCATGAACCACATGAAAACTGGATAAGATCACAGATACAGATACAGACGGCAGTGGTTCTCAAACTGTGGGGTGCGACCCCAAAGGAGGGCGCAGAGACAAGACAGTGGGAGGGCGCTTGTGGCCCTGGTGGGGGCGTGTCTAGAAGCGTGGCAGGTAGTGGTCTGGGCTCTGCTTGTGATCTGATCTGGCCACCCAAGCTGCTTTTCCAAAATCACAACCCCCTCATTTACAGAGTGAGCTGCATATGTGAACAAAAACAGACACATTTTTTAAACTCTGGCTCTACTTTTCCCTCCGGTCAAGTTTCTTTACGAAGTCGGAGTGAGCTGATGTGTGAACACAGCAGGAAAATTCACTGCAACAAGCGGGAGTAGGTGGTAGTGTTTATGTCCTGCGACTGCCTGTGATCTTCAAGCACGTACTGACAACTTTATTATGTTTTCTGTTTGCCTTTATGTTCCTCTCCGCTCGTCTGTGATTTTATGGCACTACAGGTAGCACTGATAAAAAGGCAGAACTGTCATCATAGTGACAGACTCTGTTGCTTCATCTGCCATCCACCTGTCTTCCTTTTCAAAATCTAAACTCACCCGCTGTGAGGTGCATGTGGCAATAGACAACTTAGGAAGACTTCAGGGGCGTTCTGTCTGACATCAGGGATGCATGTGTGAAAACAGCTTTAGAGTCTCTGAAGGGGCTGCACACTGAGCTGCTGCTAACACATGCAGAGCTTCTGTTTGAGTCAATTTTCCACAGTCTTCAACGTTCCCTCGGTTTTCATCTGGGCCCGGTTTTCTCCATGGTCCCTTTCTACAAATGGACAAGACCGAGAAAGCAGTTTCCCCTGAACAACTTGTGTCTCTCTGATGTTCTCTGGTGGAGCGTGGAGGGCTCAGAGCCGAGCTGCCGCTAACCGTAGCTAACTAGCTGACTTAGAAAAAAAACCCAGCAAAGGTTTATGGCTGATGATGAGGATAAGGTGAAACAGAACAAAAGACGCCTCTTGGAGTAGATTTCATACTGAGCAGAAAAGTCTCTCTCTCTTTTTCAGATTGACCTTCGTGACGACCCGAAGACCATCGCCAAACTGAACGACATGAAGGAGAAACCCATCGCCATGGAGCAGGGACAGAAACTCGCAAAGGAGGTTTGTACGTTAATCCTCCTGAAACAGCAACGCGATCTGGAGCTTTCAGTCGGTTTCCCGGGTTGTGACCGCTCCAGCTGGATTCCTGCGTGTTGATTAGATGCAGGAATGTCTCAGAGAAATGTCTGGAATCAAACCTCTGCAGATTCTTTTACCCGAAACGAGTCCAGCAAATATTCTGGGTCAACGCCGAGGTCCAGCAGAGTCTGAGGCCTGCAGGACGCAGAACCCACATGTGGTCTGATTTTAATCCTTTCTGTCAGGCTGAGAATAAAGGTCAACTGTTCAAACAAACTGCACTCACTTAGACGTTGATCTGTGTGCTGTGAGACTAAAGAAAGGATTTAAAAAGCTAATTACGTTTTTGGAGGATTCAAGGGTCCATTTGATAATATTTAAGTTCAGTCATTTTAGCAACTTTCTTCAGTTTGAGCCACATTTTTTCTCTTACACAGAGAGAAATGTGATGATGGTTCTTGGCACACTTGCAGCAAAAATTGCCCTCAATGTCTGACCTTTTCTGGAGACATGGTTGAGAATGTATTTTGTAAAAGATCACCAACATCGACTACATGCCTCGTTAGAAATGTAATTTTTCATGTGTAAAGTTGGAACTAGAAATAGTTGCATTTCGGTTGTGGTGGTCATGTGGTAGCTAGTATCAGCATGGTCCCTACCTGGAGCTTGCATGTAAGTATTCAGGTACCGTGCCCAAGTGCACTTGAAGAGGTGGTCTCGGGCACATGTGTACTTGAGTACGGTCCACGGGAGATGTTAACACAACCGTGCTCAAACAAGGAAGTGCACCGCTAAATGACACAACTCTAAACCTCTTAAAAAAACATTGTATCCTCACAGCACGGGCCCGCTCGTCCTCTGAGCTGCACGGTAGATGAGGGTAGGAAGAGGAAGAGGGTTGTTGTTGGCGTCTCAGAAATAACAAAAACATCCACGGGTAACATGACAGACTCAGCTCACGAGTGGTTGCCATGGGTGCTTCTTCTTCTTTCTGCTGTTTCGCTGAATTCGCAAACCAACTATGTGCATACTGCCCCCTGCTGTATTGGAGTGTGAACATATGCAAGTTTTCTTGGAACGAAGTGACTCATGATGAACAGCAGTGATGCTTGTGCACGGTACTAAAACAATCCTGCCTGATGTGAAAACGCCCTGTGTGAAAATGTTAAACTTTTATATGGCCATTAAAGAAGCACAGGGAGTTCCTGTCTGACAGTCTGTCTTGTCTTCCCTGCAGATCGGTGCGTGTTGCTACGTTGAATGTTCAGCTCTGACCCAGAAGGGCCTGAAAACGGTGTTCGACGAGGCCATCATCGCCATCCTGGCTCCAAAGAAGAAGAAAGGAGCTCTGAAGAGAAGGCTGGGACCTCGCTGCATCAACTGCTGTCTGATCACGTGATACAGAAGAGAAAAAAAACCCAGAGATCATTCAGCAGCCGACCGTAAACCAAACCTGGACTGAATGCAAGAGAAAAATGCACAAAAGAGAGGACTGAACTTAAACACAGCAGCGCTCTTCAAAGACGTTTACTCTGTCTCCTGCTTTCCATCGAGGGGGGGGAGGATGCAGTTTACTACCAAAGGAGCACAAAACCCAGTCAGTCAAGACTCTCTGCCTCCAAAGTACCTTCTTTTATAACCATTTTTAATCATTTTCACGTGCAGAGTTGTCGTAAGCTGTAATTCAAAAAAAGACATTTCAGTTCAAAGAGAAATGTGTAATTTTTAGGAGCTCGTATTGTTGATTTCTTCATAGTACCAGTGCAGATGTGCAAATGTGCAGATGTTCAGATCGGGAGCCTGCAGCTGATAAATAACGAGAGGCTGACTTCAGTGACACTGTGACAGAAAACATTTCTGGACATGACGGCCCAGCCTCTCCGTTGTCCGCCTCTGATTATGTGTCAGTTAAGGATCTGCAGATTTACCCACACAGGTGCTCTGCTCATCTTGGGCTTAAGACTTATTATTTTAAAGTTTGAGAGTCTTGTTTCTGCCTTATTAACCTGTTTTTATTTTTGCAGTGTGGCATGATGAAACATACTGTGAGCTAGGAGGAGGCTGAGGTCTCTTCGATGTTTATTATCCATCTTTAAAACTTATATTATACAGAATTTATGAGTCTATAGCTCTAAAAAACAGATGCTTTATTTAGCGCAGATATTCTTTGCCAACTTATAGCTTTTTTTTCTCTTTTGATTTTGTTATCCTACAGTAATGTTTTATCCTTTTATCACCTTGAAGAAGGTTTAAGAGAGAAGAAGAAGAAAGATTATATATGCCACATCCAAAGAAACGTGTCTTTAAAGTGTGGGGGGGCTGAGGCTGTGTTCAGATGAAATGAAGCACATTTTCACTCTGACTGCAGGATCATTTGTATTCGTCTGCAATGATTGAGAACAACCAGAGAATATTGAGCCTTACAGATCCACAACAAAACTCAAACTTTGAGATCATGATGTCATCTGGACATTCAAACCGTTCAGTTTGATTCCCCTCCTTCTATGTTTGGATTATTTTGACTGAGACCTGTCTTACTTAAGCACTTTGAACCCAAAGTAGACATATTTTTAATTTGATTTAATCACAATAATCAGGCTGAAAGGATGCTGAAATAACTAGAGGATGGTGCAGATTTGTAGACAGTTTGAATTCTACAATTCATTCAGCAGACATTTTTATCCAAAGTGACGCACATCAGAGTTAGAAGAACACAAGCGAGGATCTAGAGAGGAAGAGACAACGTCTGGAAGAGCAAACAAACAGCTTTAAGTCTGATTGGACACACAGGTGCAACAGGAAGTGACCCGAGGCAGAGCACAACATGGACAGCTGTTCTTGAGAGTTCTATCCAGCATCAAAACCATCCTAAATATCATCATCATCATCATCATCATCATTAAGGTCGTAGTTGTTCATAAAGAGCAGTGTCTTTAGCTTTTTCTTAAAGGTGCAAAGCGACTCTGCAGATCGAATGGAGTTTGGTAATTCATTCCACCACCGCCGGGCGACAGAGAAGAGTCTAGTTGGCGTCTTAGGGCCCTGTTGTGAAGGTTGGATCAGACGCCATTCATTGGCAGAGCGAAGTGGGCGGGAAGGATTATAGAGTTTAGGTAAGGGGGAGAGTTTTGAATTTGATGTGAGCAGTAACTGGAAGCCAGCAGAGGGAGATAAGTAAGTTGTGTCTGCAATAAGAGAAGAAAACAACTCAATGGAGTTTGGCTCAACCAGAGCTGATGCATCCTCACTGCATGAGCTTTAGTGACACACCATCATGCAAATGTCCCACTAGATATCAGTGTGTGCTTGAGTTGAGACGGCTTTGCAGCACTGATTGACGGTTTCGTAGCATTACCTGAAAAATGTGCTTCCTTTTTTTTTGTCTGAACACACCTCAAAGTGACCCAGAGTATTCTGTCTAATGCACAACATGAAGCACAGTCAAATACACTTTATTTTCAAGGAAAGACAAAGCACATTCCTCGGCTTATAGCTCTGTTCATCTACAGGAACTAAACGCTGATTGAAGCACAGGAAACAAACGGATCCATCCGGCACAAACAGGAGCAAAGCACACTCTGACCACGCACAATCCAGCACGGTCGCCTATGAAACAGCTAGGAAGTGTTTACTGTAGATCTGAACTGAGGGAAAGTATCTCTGTTCTCTCCTGACAGGCAGAATAAGTTTTAAACACAAAGGCAGGTCACGTAAAAGAGAGAGCAAGCAGGTCAGTGTAGAGAGAAGGTCAGAGCCGATCGATGAGCCAATCAAACAAAAACCTTTCACCACATGTCTGACATGTTTTTTTAGGATCTTCATGAAATCTAGGGAGGTACGGGACTGTAATTTGTTATCAGAGGTGTTCTGATTTGAGTTTATACGAGTAGTATCAGTAATGTTTCGGCCGGCATTTGTGCAAAGAAAACAGATTGTGTTGAGAGCAGGCAGAACACAATCCATCGTAATGCAATCCACTGGCTTTATGAGCAGATATCTGTGCAGCCAACAATCTTTATGTCACTTCTCAAGTTTCCAGTCGGACTGTAAACAAAGGCGATGCACTGAAAAGGAAGTTTTGGAGAATGATACATTCAAGGAGGCTGGGAAATCTAAGGGTTGGTTGGCTTTAGCGGCCAGATTGTTCGCTGCTCTGATGCAGATGTCTGTTTTTAAACCGTCGATGGGATGTCTTTACTCCTGCTGATACATCTTTAGTCGATACTTCTCAGACTTCAAATGTACCTCCTGAGAACAGATTCTACATTTTTATGTAGAATATGTAAACAGACATCAACAGTCAGACGATACCTGATGGGGTCAGAGATGTCCAAACAAACCTCTCGTTTCAGTTTGGACATCACATTTTGGATTATTAAAAGATTATCATAAAGTTTGAAAACAGTAAGTCAACATTGATCATTGGTTTCCAACAGGGATGTCAACATTCAGCTGGTGATGCTGCAGTGACTTTCTACATATTTAATTTTCAAGCAACAGATGCACTAGTTGCACTAATCTTAAAACTAAAGCTGTTAAACCTGAACATTTCTTGAGAATGTTTCTGGTAGACTGCCTCTGAAATCTTCCAGAGCTGCGAATTCACACGTTGCTCACAGCTTGATGTTGACCCTTCTTGGACGGGAAGCAAGGCATAACGTCGCTGTAGAAATCTATACAAGATGGTGGACAAGGAGACAGAGTCTGAAACTATAATGACTATAATAATTTTCTAAGGGGCTGGCAGGAAGAAATGCGGGCAAAGTCAGAGCGAAAAAATGCAGCTATTTGCGTTCACACATGCAGCTCACCCTGAACAGTTCCAGAAGTTTTCAGGAGTTTTGCTGAAAACAGCATCAGATTATTTTTTTGGTTTTAATGATGTCATACTGTTTTTTTTTTTGTTTTTTTTACATCTCTCATTTAAAATGACCTGCTTACAGAAATGACACAAACTGCTGCAAGTCCCAGTCCGCTAAAGTCAGCCCTCGGATATATAGCCAACATTGGCCTCAACGCCATCTTTAGTGTCAGATTATAAACAGGTTTTCTCTTTTTGTTGTTATGAGGTCACATCCTGCTTCATGAACTGAAAGATTGTTTGTGAAGCTATTCATTTTTTGACAACGGTGTGTATAAATGTGTAACTTGATTCTGTTCTGAACTTGATCTGCAAACCGAACACGAGCTCTTCTTGTTTTGATGCACTTGTTATAAGTTTCATGTTTTTATTAATATCAAAGGTGCCAACTGTTGAATGACTTGTGTCGAGTTTGTGTTGGAGTCGCTCTGATTAAAGCTTTAACCTTCTCGGTGCTCCTCCTCCTCCTCCTCCTCCTCCTCCTCCTCCTCCTCCTCCTCTTCTTCCTCCTCCTCCTCTTCCTCCTCTTCTTCCACCTCCTCTTCTTCCTCCTCCTCCTTCTCCTCTTCCTCCTCCTCCACCTCCTCTTCTTCCTCCTCCTCCTTCTCCTCTTCCTCCTCCTCTTCTTCCTCCTCCACTTCCTCTTCTTCCTCCTCCTCCTTCTTCTCCTCCTCCTCCTCTTCTTCCTCATCCTCCTTCTCCTCTTCCTCCTCCTCTTCTTCCTCCTCCACTTCCTCTTCTTCCTCCTCCTCCTTCTTCTCCTCCTCCTCCTCTTCTTCCACCTCCTCTTCTTCCTCATCCTCCTTCTCCTCTTCCTCCTCCTCTTCCTCCTCCTCCACCTCCTCTTCTTCCTCCTCCTCCTTCTCCTCTTCCTCCTCCTCCGTCCCGGCCTACTGCAGCAGCGGCCAGCCCTGAACGATCGCAGCTCTGCTTCTTGTTCTCTTTGTGTGAAGGTCCCGCTCAGGATCCAGGACCTCTTAAGTGCCGACGCCTCCGATGCATTCTCCCATGATGCTCCTCTCCTCTCAATAAATGTGTTTACTGTGTTAATGAGACCGGCTCCGTGGGTTTAACTGTGGAACGCATTAGTGAGATCAACTTTGGTTTAATCCAGGAAACTAATGATCATTATAACTCAGATGTCGCTGGGTTCATTTCATAGAATCAGAATCAGAAATTAATCCCGGCAAGGAAATATAGAAATATATAGAATAAAATAGCATTGAGTATTTGAAGACATCACAAGCTCAGGGAATTCATGATATGAACATCCATTACCTATACCACTTTTCCCATTCAGGGACCCTGGACTGGCTGCCAGCCAATCACAGGGCGGACATATACAGACAACCAGCCCCACTCACATTCACACCTAGGGGCAATTTAGAGTCACCAGTTAATCTAACGAGCATGTCTTAGGACTGTGGGAGGAAGCCGGAGTACCCGGAGAGAACCCACACATGCACGAGGAGAACATGCAGACTCCACACAGAGAGGCTCCTGTCAGACGGGGATTCAAACCAGGAACCTCCTCACTGTGAGGCCACAGCGCTAATCACTGCACCACCATGCAGCACTAGATATGAACAGTACTTATAAATATACACATGCAGTGTGGAACAGTGTAGATATTGCACATAAGGCTCAATGTGATGAGGTCGACAGAATTCAACTAGCTCCACAAAAATGTATCATGTTATTATCAAAATGTTGCATGTATTTTTTTTTATTTAAATCACCTTATTTGAGAAGGAAGTTATTAGAGTTTGACCTCTCTTTGCTATCAGCCTGATTTCTCATTGATTTACTCTTAATGCAGAAATTCAGTTGTTATCTCTTAAGCATGATCGCCACCTGCTGTCGGTATTTGAGAACATTTTTCTTTGGCTTCAGTCCACCTGGATTTTTTTTGTGTCTTATTTTGCCTTTTAATACATCTAATACCACAGATTTTTTTATTGTAGAGGTAACAGATGCAGCTCTTTTTTAAATCAACTTTATTGATTTTATAACAGTATACAAATAATCAGTCATACTCATCAACAATGACACACAAGCTTAAGAAAAATCATTCAGTAATAACATGAAACAAAAAGTTAACTCTGATGGACTCGTGCTATAAAACGTTTGTTCTCAGGTACCTGTCAGGGATCAGTATTTAAAAATGATTAGTCTGTTGATGCACTTTTCTGCCACAAGATGGATAAGAACATAAAGAGTTTAAAGCAACAATTTGTACATTTTCCACCTTCAAACAGCCGTGTGCTTGACGGCTTGATTCTTCACTGACTTGCAAAATAAAATAGGAAAGCTGCAGAAGAAGTTAAGGGCTGTATAAATAAATAACTTTTATGGAATTTCTCCCTGCATAGGAAGGAAGATGTGAGAGAACAGAGAAGAAGAAGAAGAGAGAGAGACAGAGAGGAAGACAGATTCATGGTTTTTCAAGTACCTTCCATGGGTAAGTATCTTAATAGGATTTGAATGTTCTTACACTTTTCTACTTTCCTGCCACAAGATGGCGACCTGACCTTTGTCTCTGTTTGAAGGAACACAGACCTCAACATTCATACAGTAAGTTCAAATAAGAGCAAATCATTTTCAGTTTTAGCTGTCTTTATAATTTGGAATAATGATCATATGAACTCAGGATTAAGACAGTGACTGACTCTAACGTTTCAGTCATGAAACTGAAACTATACTTTTCTTTTTTGTCCTGAATTGATTAAATTCTGCTTTAAAGTCGCTCTCTGATGTCATTTTAAAAAGTCAGAACTAAAAAAAAATGTCCTCCCATGTAAAGATATTGAATATGCAGAGGAAACAGACAGATTAAATCATTTTTATTTATTTTATTTAACAAGGTCTGTCCCACTGATGTCAAGACCCTCTTTTCCAAGGGAGACCTGGTGGAGACAGTCAACAGCACAAACACAAAGTTACAGACAGAGACACAAAGAGAGACAAAGAACAATTTATAAAACACTAAATTAGCATCAAAAGTGAAACATATGAGTAAAATCTAGGTGTCAGTAGTTCAAGCAGTCAAGCTGAAAAGCATAGATGTAGAATCTGCTTCCAAGTCTTTCTTTAGATTTAAAAACATTTAAAGCTCTCACACACCAAGCAGACGGCTAAGATCTAGTGATAGCGAAGGCCAACTGTGGCATTGACTACATCTCCTAACGACGCCTTTGTCTTGGTCAAAAAGTTGCACTTGAACACACCACAAAGACTCCAGCCGACGGCCAACCACCACGTACGGGAGGAAATAACTCTCCATGCCAGCAGGTGGAGGTAGTCTGTAGTTATGATACGAGAAGACCATTTTCACACCGCTGTCGGTCACCCCTCGTATTATAGGTTGTCTACTAATGGAGAATAATGTCTGATAAAAAGTTGAAAATGGCGCTGGCGTTGTCAGCTCTTTTTCTTTTAGTGGAAAAAGAAAAGAAGAGGCGGAGGAGACAAATAAGGAGAAACCGCACTAATGGGTGAAAGCGTGGATACTACAGCGACATGCTCAAGGGGCTTTACTGAACCTGTGAGGAGAGCTGGAGAGAAATGAAACCTCCCAACAGCCAATCAGAGAGATTCCTCTCACCAACCGTTGACGCCGATTCAACATGTCGTATCGGCTGAAAAAAGGCAGACGGGGGTCGACAGGTAGCGACGCAGTTGGACTGGTGTGTCAGGCCTTCTAGGACACCAGCTCCTTGAGTTTTTATATCATTCTGCAACAGATTCCAGGCTGAGGGTGCAGAATACCAAAAACGCCCTTTTCCCAATTTCTGGCAGAGTGTTTGGGACAGAGAGCGTAAAGAGGTCCTGAGATCACAAGGAATACAGTCCTGTACTTTTCTGTGTGACTAAAACACAGAGGGAGCAGATAAAGCTTTGCCTGATATATATGTAAAGGTGTACCAGTGGCCTACGGGTCACCAGAGAACAGCACCCAACCCCAGATTATAAATGTTATAAGATCTGAGATGGTCAAACCAAGTTTTAATTTCACTTTAGTTTTAGTGAATCTTGGAATCCAAATATTTAATTTCATTCATTTAATTTTGCAATTAAATTGTTAAAAACAAAGAAAAACGCACTAAGCTGTCATGAGCATGCTAAGTCAACTACGATGTCCTTGACATGCAAGGACGTCTTTGTTTTCGCCATTCCTCTGCAACGACCTAAGTGGATAAAATAGTCCATTCCGGCGTCTCTGCTAGTCCACATAGTAGGAGAGTAACTGTGTATGTATGTGTGAGCGTGTAAAAAGTCCAGTTTTTCCAAGTCCAGAGTTTTCCAAAAGGTGAGTTTTCAGTGACCTAAAACGCAGTTTGCGTACGAAAGGCCGAAATGCTCAGAAAAAGCAACATTTAAAAAATACCGCCAACATGTGGACTAGGCCTTTGTGTGCAATGATGTTAGCTTACAGTATTCAGAACCCCTGGCGGAGGGAGGCAGAGGGATCAAGCAGCAACCTCTGGTGTTGAGAAATGTGTTATGTTAATATTTTTATTTCATTTTCTGTTTGACTTCGTCTCTTTCTTCCTTCGTGTTGCTTTCATTTCTCTTGTGTGTATTTTAATTGCTTTAGTCTTTAGTGTTTCCTGTTTTTTTTTGTAATTTCTAACCCTCATGTCTCTTTATGTCCTGTGTGTATTATGTCTGATTAATTATTCAGTTCTCTGTGTGTCTTAGGTGTTTCCTGTTTTATTTTCTTGTCTTACTTAATATTTGTTTGTTTCAGTAAGAAAATATTTGTTTTTAAATTATTAGTTAAAGGAGCAGTATGTAACTCTGACACCTAGAGTTTGAAATGGGTACTGCAGTCCAAATTCTAAACATTGTAGAGAGCTGTCTCCCACACAGGTTGCCATGTGGTGGACACTGAAGCTTCAGTGTTTATCCAGCTCTGCATCGGTCTGTAAACCTTTCTGCGTTCTAACCTCTCTCCATTTTTCAAAAGCATCTCCAATATTGATCCTAGTTTGAGCACGTTTCTGCTCGTGGAGCTTATTAGAAACATGAAGAGGCTTTTTAGGTCGAGTACAATCACTTCTATCTGAACCAGTTCAACCTGATAACTGGTCTCATATCTGGCAAACCGAGGGGCGTCCAAAACGGCCGTGTAGGGGTGCCTTAAAAGCGCCTACCTTCTCTGGTCCAAACAAATCCAGAGCATTCAGGACCAGAATCTAAAGTTAGAAGGAGGACATACTGGCTGCTGCATTGTTGTCAGAGAAGCCAGCACTTCAACATAGCATGTTTCCTTAATGTCTGATCATATAGTAAACACATTTATTGTAGAGTTGATGTGATTTTTATTGAATGTCTGGTTGTATAGATTGTCTGTACGATTGAAGCTAATATAGATATCTTTGACTTCTGAGTGTAAGTGACTGAGATCAAATCTCCCTTCACACAGGAGTTTAGTTAGTTATCAGTTTCTCTTTGTGGCCTTCTTTCTCCAGACACAGCAGAGACGTGCTGGGAGAGTCTGACCAGTGTGAATCACTCTGGCAGCAGATTTGGCTCTAATGTGATTCTCCTTCATTTCCTTCATAAACACTAATTGGATCAGCGTGTCGGACATGTAAAAGCTAATGTGCTCGGACCGGTCTCAACCTCAGCTCCTGATTACTAAAATATTACTCACACGACTTCCACCTCTCATTACGAGTGTGTCATGGGATGCTGAATGTTCCTGCAGGATGTGACCTCATGTGTGGGCGTATGAGTGACTCCTAACGCTCCTTTTAGCATTGTTCTTATTTAACTCAGAGCGGTGACACACATGAGATCTGGATTGTAGAACAATGTTTCTAATTATGCAGCTGTTGAGTCCTGGAGAAGGTGCTGGACCTCGACTCATAGGGGACGTTAGTTTTTTATTTGTTCACAAATAGATGCATGGACTGCACTCCTGAGGACTGTCCCTGAAATCTTCCCGACTTTATCTTCCTGATAATCTGACTTTGTGTGTGGTTTAGTGTACTTTCAGACAAGTGCAACAAGTCTGAGCTCCACTTTTTAAAACCTAGTTGAGGCGGCCCTGTAGCTTGTTAGGTTGTGCCTCCTCTTTTCTTGTGTTGCAGGTTGGTGTAATTAGTAGGTGTGGTGTCCATCAGTCTGATTGGGAGCACCTGGGCCCGGTGCTCACAGTCATGATATAAGCTGCTACTTCACTCTACTTGGAGAGACCTTTCTACATGTGCTTTTTTGTTTTGTTACTTTGTCTTTCGTCTCCATCCAACAGATACACAATACACTTTCACACAACCAGTCACTTACACTATTGATACTACTGACATCCATACTTAATTCCTTTTGCAAGTTAATTCATATTTTTGTAAATAAATTAGTGTTATTAATTATTATTTCGGTGTCTCTCCCTTTACTTGCCATGGCTTTTGAGCCAGTCATGACAAAGTCAACTTCTGCTATTATTGTGTTCATATAGCACTTATTAGTAGCAGGCCTGGTTCAAGAACAAAATGACTAAGGGTGCATCTGAGATTAAAGGGGGTGCAGCTACAGTGACTGGCAACAGTATTGAAAAATAGCGTAGGTGTCATGTGATCCCCGGTGAACAGACAGGACTAAGCACCTGACATGACCATCAGATCATCGATGTAATTAACACGATCTGAGTCACTGTTGTCATTTGAGAGCCTCGATTACTTACTGTAAAAAAAACTGTTGTTATTTTTTTGCGTCCATTGAGTTGAGGGTGCAGACATTTAAGATGAGGGTGCAATGCGTCCTTTGCACCCTCGTAGAACCGGTCCTGATTAGCATCAGTATCTATGCTTATGATATAATGCTGTCTGGCAGCCCATTCATGGAAAAAAGAAAAGTTGGGCACATAATTCATTTTTGATCCATTAATACGTTAAAGTATGGCACTGGAGAAAACTAGTGCACACACATCCAGGCAAAATGTATACAGGTGCAGGACAAGAAATGTAGCTAACTGCAGAAAAAACTAGATTAAGCAATTCCTGAAGAAACTGCAGTGAGAGCTGGGAAAGCTTTGAGCATAAGCAGCTACCATCACAGCCATGGCTGTCGAAGCCATCGCTACCACAGTCGCTTTTGCAGCTTTTTCTACCTCCATGCTGCAAGAGCGAAGATAACACAAGTCTCACACTTGTAAATGGTAAAACGCTTTTCTAGTCTTCTGACTACCCAAAGTGTTTTTACACTGCACAACTACACATTCACACACTGATAGTAGAGCCTGCAATGTATCGAGACCATCAGAAGTCACTAATCCCATTGGCATTAATACACCGCCGACGAATTCTGATTCTGAGGATTCAAAGGTCCCTGTCCTGTTAAATTGTTGATCAAGCCTGTGGGTGCGCAACATGTGACAATTATTTTATTATTCTGTTTTTTCTGCTACATTCTTCACTTTTGATTTTAAAGAGAGAAAAATTGTTTTGAAATTGGCGCAGAGGCTCGTGCAGTTCTTCTCACCTGGATGACATCAGTGGTCCGGGTCAGGTGTTGTGCCGAGAAATGCATTCCTGCTAAGAACTGCATGCACCTGGTGGAAGTGTTAGAAAACGATATAAATCGTATTTCTTGGGAAAAGATGACAAACCTTATACCACAGCAGGGGCTCAAAATGTGTACATTTTGCAATGACAGAAAACCTCCCTAAAGAGGCCCCATCTGACAACACACCTCGTCCATGCCCTGGGAAGCATCGCTTGCATTTACAAACCAAAGTTTGTTGATGGAAGTCAGCGGAGAAAAAAGGAGATGAATGATCTGTGTGGGAGTGAAAACGTAACGAGGACTCAGCGTCAGGACCCTGGCAGACATGATGCTGATCAGCGCTTGTTGTGGAGGGGCCCCCTATGAAGTTTTGCTTAGGGCCCCAACAGACCTCGAGAATTTCCCCTGCCTGCCCACAGTTTGTCTCTGAAGTGTCTGCAGAGTAAAATAAAGGGTGGATGCAAAATATAGCAGCATAGTATTTTAAGTACTGACGCAAAATTCGGCAGTGTTGCAACTGTGTCTGTTATATTGTGTTTGCATTGTCTAGCGAGGGGAGTGCAATTATCGGCAGGGATGCATTTCTCGGTGTAACACCGGCCCTGTCACATCCAGCATCACTTCACCTCTCCACGTTTCCAAGTCGCTGCCAGCGGATCCTCCTCCGCCTCCGCGCGCTCATTGGTGGCGCCAGCTGCGGGGAATTCCCTATCCGCGTCCTCCGTCGGAAATGGCCGTCAGTTCCCGGTCCTCCATTGGACTGAGCCGCTGTCAGTCGGCCTCCCTCCTGCTGAACACCGTCCGCCTCTCCGGCTCTCCGTCTCCGTCATATTGGCTGCGAGGAGCAGCAGCGAGCACGGCTGAGAAGAAGACCCCCACCATGACGGGAAACGGGGCTCCCGCTGCGCTTTAAAAAATGATTTAGCCCTTTAAACATTTTTACTAGTATTTTACTAATTAATTAGAAAATAATCGGGATGATACCTTCAAGTATCCGAGAACCTTTAGTGCTTTCCTCCGACACCGTGGTCCACCAGGGGGATGTAGTCCTGACTTCTCTTCAGAGCCGCTTTCTGCAGACAAAGAGTGCTTGTGAATAAAGCTTTCAAAGACACACGGGTAAGAGATATGAACTCGAGAAACGACCCGTCACTACTTCACATGGACCCCTTTGTCTTTACATCATCTTTACGCAAAATTACAAAAACCGGGTTTATTCGTGGTGAATTATTGTGTCGATTCTCCTCGAGCTAACACGCTAACCCCACTAGCCGAAGCTAACACGCTAGCCCCGCTAGCCGAAGCTAACACGCTAGCCCCGCTAGCCGAAGCTAACACGCTAACCCCGCTAGCCGAAGCTAACACGCTAACCCCGCTAGCCGAAGCTAACATTAGAAACTCCACTCCAGGGAATGCTAACCGTTAGCATTTTTGACAGCTCCAGAGTCTGAACTGCTAGTCGACTCACCAGGCTGTATTTGAGACAACTAGCTATATTTACTGACAACACAAAGAGATTGTTTTTACAAATTATTATTTTACATCTGTCTTCCAACAGACTACACTGAAGCCGAGATAATGATTTATTCTCGGCTGTAGGCTACGTTAGCAGTGCTAGCATTCAGCTAACTCGGATGGGACCAGAGAGAAGTGGGGCCTCCAGAAACCTGAAGGCCTTCCAACCATTTCTGTACACCAGCTTTAAAAACTACAGATTTGTCCCTTTATTTGCCATCAGTGGTAAAGGTTATCTGTTTTCTGCAGAAGTATTTTCCGGTAGTATAAGGGGATCTCACCTTCAACCACAGATATGTATGTAGAGTTATATTAACACCAAGACAGGTATGGTCTAATGTGACAGGCTTAATGTCCTTAAAATGATTGTTTGCTCAAAATGCAATCAAAAGGAAGGTTTTGTTCAACTGATTTTAGCTTGACATAGGTCTCTGCTTGACTTAGGTGTTGTTTTTATTATTTGCACTGCTTGAAAATGCATTTTCAATTTACCAGATTGTGAGAGAATAGAATAGATCTTAATTTTCCACCAAAGCTGGGAATTCGCCTAAAGCTGGCGACTAACTAAACGATTTTCAAATATTTAAAAAATGTGAGCCCAGAGACATAAGGACAGTGTCAAACGATTTGACGACGACACTACTAGACGATTCAGCCAGACCAGGAGACCATACAGCTGCTGTCTGTAGTTACAATTTAACAGATGAGATCTCACAGAAACAAACGTGACTTCGGGAAAATCAAATATTCAGGATGATCGACGTTGTGGGCTTGCTTTCCTCGTGTGTTGTTTTTTTCAGCATAAAAACAGAAAATGAAAAAAGTGTATTACGGGATGAAATCCTGGGTAAGAAGACGGATTTTGTGCAGCTTATACAACTTGTAGCGCTCGCTGAAGGTGAGTTGTGAGAGTAGGCAGCATCCGGCTGGTGACGCTTCCAAGTGTGCCCGCTCTCATTGGCTGCTGCGGGTATTCTGTCAGAGGCAGTCGAATTGTAAATATCAAACATGTTTAAATGGTTCAACCGTGGCCAGCTTTAGACTCTCACGATACATATTGAAGTTCATGTCAGGGTTTAGATCTCTTCAGTCCTTTTTAAGGTTAAGTATGATTATCGCTCTTTGGGTAAATAACTTCTTAAATACATTTTTAGATGCCATAGGGCTCAAACTGGTTAAAGAATGATAATTATCTGCCATGATGCTCCTTGCTTTCTTCCTTATCTTATCAGTAAATAGTTGAGACCCAGGCTTTTGTGGTTTGCCCACTTTTTCGCCTGTCGATGAGAGTTTATTCTTAAATGTACAGCTCAGGTGATCGTAGCAGGAAGGAAGATGATAGTTAAAACACACTCAACAATAGATCTGTAGATTAGTTTTAGAATTTGCTGAATGACACCAAGGCCACCGAGTTTCTCTAAGTAGATAAAGTAACTGTGAGCATTTTTTGAAAGAAAACTCTTTATTTTTAGAGAAGCTAAGCTGGCGGTCCAGAACTGTGTCAAGAGCATAGTCTGGTGGCAGCCACAAATTGATTTTTTGATGAAAAAACTTAAAAGTAAAAGTTTTAAGTGTTGAGGTTGAATTTTGAAAAATCTGTGAGATTCATAAGCGATATACAGACCATTATGCATTCAAACCGTTTCTATTTGACAGCTTTTGTATTTTTAGAAGTTTGTTTTCATTTGACTTTTGTGTTTAAACATGGCCGTTAACTTTTAAGCTTTTTACCAATCGTGTGCAGACACTTAACCATCCACGTTTATATCTTAAACGTATACTAGAAACAAAGATGGTGATAATGGGATGACTCAAGGTGGTTAAAATCTGTAAAGGTTTTGTTAATAAAATGCAAGATGGAGATATTTGTGTACTGTATTTAACTTGACTTGTAGAGGTGGGGGAAAAAATCGATACAGCATAGTATCACAATATTTTACTTTAATATTATATCCCCAGGGGTTGCACAATTTATTTTTAACATGTTGCATTGTTAAAAATTCCTGCAGTTGTACAGTTGTCCATACATGTTTGTGTTCAGTTAAGTTTGATTAGACTGAAATACTAACAGTTCAGATTGTGAGGAGCATGTGGCCTTTTACTGAGTTGAACTTTTATCACAGTCTTGGTCAGTCTGTGGATTTGACTCCCATTGTGTAGAAATAAAAAAAGACTTAAGTGAGATGAAAAAACTGACAATTTTTTCTTATTTGACAAAACAGTTCCTGATTTGGTTTAGTATAGTGGACATGATATGCAGTTAAAAAGGTACATGGTATTATATTGTATCCAGTTCTCCGCAAATCACAATGTTGAAAATCACACCAATATCATATCGTGTGGACTCCTCCCCACCCCTGGGAGTTAACCCATCGAGATCAAGATCTGTTCCACAAGGGTGACCAGGCCTAAGGGGCAGCAACACACGTCATAATTAACATTTTATATGATGAAGTAACAGTTTACAAACAATATGTTAAGAGCAACAACGAGCAAAGTGCCCAAGTTACAAATTACAACTCAGAAACACAAGATGTGTCCAATGGTCTTAGGTTTTTGTCAAATATGCTTTTGTATTGTTTGCACACTTCCAACAGTAACAAACTTGATGTAGTTTGTGCTGAATTTTAGGTTGCAGGATTGTGTTTCACCATGCAACACTACCCTCACCTAAAACCTGCAAACACATAGTTCACCTTTCATCGTGGAAAAAAAAAAAACCTTGCATAGTTTGCCTGTAAAAAAAAAACGTTTTCTACGTGTTGTGGTTAAAATTAGAGTGATCTGTCAGTCATTTACTCACTCAGTGTGAATGTCTGCAGTCCCACATTTGTTTCAGAAAGCAAGAAGCTACAAATATCTCATTAACTCTGCTCTGGTCTGAGCAGCGAGGGCGTCCTCTCTTAGATCAGTGTGATCCCAGGAGGATGGGTGTGTTGGGCTGCCAGAGAGCAAAAGTAGCCTGGTTCTGGTTCAGGGCGGCTTTAGATGGTTGTGCACTGGATTGGACTATTGGTGTGGTGTTTTTATCAACGTTTGACAGTCACGAAGAATCATGTATTTTTTTTTTTAGCTTAGCAGAATAAGCTGTAGGTTAGCATGTTGCGGAGACAGAATTAAACACAACTTCAACTTACATGTGTCTGTAGATTTCCCTTCATGTTGTTCTATTATCTTATTCCGATTGCTCAGAGAGTTTCTCTGAAGTCCAGGTCGACGCAGTTATATGGCAGCCATTTTTGTCTGGTGTCACGCTCAGGTTGAGAAGCTCATAAGCCATTTTTTTTTTCAAATTGTATAGAAATCTAGGGTTGTAGTCAAGACCACACTAACCGAGACAAGATGGAGACATATAGGGACCGAGTCAAGACCATAAATATCACTGAAAAATCATCAACTTGTCTTTAGTGCCACTCACTTAGACCAGAATACCAGGAAGGTTGTGGTTGTAACCGGGGGATAAAAATCAAACTACAAGTGAATTGAAGTTATTTGTTCCTTTTTAGAAAGAGGTGTTTTCCTTCAAATCACAGTAATGACCTGAAATCGTTTTCTCTGGGACATCAGTGGCCTAGTGGTTAGTCTGCACTCCCCATGTACAGAGGCTGTTGTCCTCAAAGTGGGCGGCCCGGTTTCAACTCGGACAATGAACATTTCCTTTACAAAGTTGTCCATTCAGGCGCTTCTGCTCGTCCACATAGTGGTAGAGTAACTGTGTGTGTATGTGTGAGCATGTAAAAAGTCCAGTTAGCAATGCTAGCACCAGCTCTAGTTTGGTTACGTCTGCCATCGCACTAATCTCATGTCAACTAAAGTGACGGTGTCGCACAATAGCGTCCCAGAGGAGAAACCAGCGCAAGGTGTGATGTCACAAGAACAAAACTTTGTTTTTCCCGTCTTCACCTTTTTGTGCCTTTTTTATTGGAGAGACAAGACAGTGGCTAGAGTTAGAAATCAGAGAGAGAGAGTGGGAAACAACATGCGGGAAAGGAGCCACAGGTCCAATTCGAACCTGGGCTGCCTGCCTGCCTGGGGGGCTACAGCCTCGGTAAATGGGGCGCGCGCCCAGACCACTTGGCCACCAGTGCCCTAAACATAACCACCTTTAAATGGAGTTTCCAAAAAATCTTGACCCTGGAAGAAGTTTTCCAAAAGGTGTGTTTTCAATTACATAAATGCGTATGAAAGGCCAAAACGCACAGAAAAAATCTGTTTGAAAAAAATACCCGCCTACGTGTGGACTAGCCCTCAGAATCGCCTTCTTTCTATGGGTTCTGTCTCCCTGCGTGTTAAGTTAATCTTCTGAATCCTTGAACTTTCTTGTCATTTGAGAGTTAAGCCAAATGAGTCAAAGCTTTTACCATCAGCAGATAGTGCCGTGAAGAGATACTTGCTAATTTCTGCATTTCTAGTGTGATACGTCTTAGCATG
Source organism: Labrus bergylta (assembly GCF_963930695.1). Classification (NCBI taxonomy): domain Eukaryota; kingdom Metazoa; phylum Chordata; class Actinopteri; order Labriformes; family Labridae; genus Labrus; species Labrus bergylta. The sequence goes on from NC_089204.1 coordinate 6,471,899, forward strand.
CAGCGCCATGTTTGCCTACATGCAACAGCTTTATTGTTTTAACTGTGGCAGCAGACACAGAACACCTAGGAGGGTTTTTAAATCAAACTTGGACATGATGAGAGTTTGTCCGTTTGTGTCGAGGTCACTGGAAAGTTTCATTGTTTGTAATTTTGAGCTGAATGGTGAAACACGCCTACCCTGATGGAAAATGCAGCATCTGAAGATGAAGCTGATATAACATCGAGCTTACTGAGGGAGGAGAGCAGGGTGTGAACATGCAGTTTTTAGTGCTGTGCAGCAGTGTTTCTCTCATGCTGGCTGTACACTTTCAGGTAAAAAAACAACAACAACTGCTGTTAAAGTTTAAATTTAGCTTGTCTTCAAATGTGGGTTGATATATACATTTGTACAAAGCTTGTGTGGCAAGCGTCATATTGGATGGACAAATCTCATTTCACTGGAAACATTGAAGTGTCAGGTGCAGCCCTGAGCTGAAGCCGACTCTGGTGTGTCCCTGAGTCGGCTTCAGCTCCTCTCAAGGTGCGTCTCTGTCGCAACGTGATGATCATAGTGCGGTGGGATCAGGGCCAGAGGTTTCCTTCCATACATCAGAGACACAATAAAAGGTGTTGCTTACCTTGATGACGTGCTGCAGGTTTCTAACTGGTGTCAGCTTCTTTGACCTGCAGCGCTTTTGTCCGTTCTCTGCGACGGCTTGTACCGAGGGTGGTAGCATACTTGCAGGCAGGGTTAGGAATGAAGAAAATCGCTCACCTGTAGCAGTTCTAAGCTTATAAAAAGGTCATCCAATGTCTGCCACAAGGTACCGAGCTGATGAACCAATCAAGCCTCCCCGTCTCCCTGCTCACTCTCTTGCGTACACTAGCCCACACTCAAAGCTTGTCACCAATGACAGAGTTTATACTGTGAGTTGGTCGTTGGGAGCAGTAAAATAGTCATTTTTTTTAAACATGTATTTTGATAAAGTTTAGTGTTTATGCTGAATGAGACATGAGATGACGTAGTTTCTACACAATGCAAGAGATGAGTTGAGATCCGCTTCTGGAGCAACGGCACTTGTGTATGTAAGTGAGGGGGCGTGGCTTTAGAGGGAGCACAGAGGGGAGGGGGTGGGTGTAGACGGAGCACTGAGGGAATGCTACTTTCAAAATATGCTAGTTTTTGAAAATGACTAACCCTGCCTAAAGGGGTTGTGATATTTTACTAAAGAAGTAATTCATGGGAAGACTTTGTGATTAATAGACCCGCATTAGTGGCGGCAGTAGCCAAGCGGTTATATTGTGTGCCTCATGTATAAAGGTTTAAGTCCTTAAAGTGGGCGGTGTGGTTTTGAAACTGACCTGTGGCTCGTTTCCTGCATGTTCTCTCTCTCCCTTTCTTATTTCTGATCATATCTACTGTCCTGTCTCTCTAATAAAGGCATAAAAAGCCCCAAAATAAATCTTACAGAGACAAAAGTCAGCATTTAACAGTAAAAAACAAAAAGATGGTTAGAGCGATGAAACACAAGAAGGATATGGAAATAGATCAATCGGTTTTAACAAACATGCACATTCAAGAAAGGAAATACCTTGTTAAAATATTTGACTATATGGGTACGTTTAATAAGAAAAAGTTAACCAGCGGCTAGCTAATACAGGGGAAAACTTAATTAATGAAATAAATTAAACAAAATAGACTAAAAATTCAGTTCATAAACAGTAAGTCAAAGCTATACTTTGAACCTCTTTTTCTTTTTACAAATACAAACGTAGCATTACTGTTGTATTTATTCAGAAGCATCAAGATGATAATTCTGTTCTTAATAAATGTTAGCCACAGCAGCACTAATTGACACGTTTAAGAGGTTTTAAACACTTCTGAGAAACATTAGTTTCACAAATTTGTATTTGTACTCAGCATATTTTAATTTGCATTATAGAGGTGTTACTATGAGGACTCTGCGGGTCGGCACTTAGCTGAACGTAGGTCATGGCTTCAGAGCGTAAACAACGGACCAGTGGATGCACAAACTCTGAGACTTTATGGTTGTAGAAACAGAGATAAATCACAGCGACTGTCCCGTTTAGGGATGCAGTTTATCAGTTTGATATTTCTTCAAAGCAGCCACATGTCTCGAGTAGATAGATGTTGTCATCTTTAGATTACGCAGGAAGTCGATAAGGCAGGGGGGAGGGAGGGGGAGACACTCTGACGTCATGATTAAGTTAGCGGCGGACCGGCCCCCCCAGCTAATCAACTTAATCAGTTGTGCTGAAGACCAGTCTGGTTTCCTGTTCATCACAGAGCTATCACAGCTGACTGTGCTGATCAATGTCTTTATCAATATGAAGAGGTTCACTTTACACACAGGATGTCCCGCAGTCGAGGAGGAGGGAGGAGAGTAGCTGTAGCTCTCGAATAATAATGAAATTGAAGGGCTCGTTTACCTATTTTTGACCTTCTCTCTGTCTATCCGAGTAAAGTATAAATGGTCAAAATGTCTGCAGATGATGGGAATGTTTTCTAAATCTGCAAAGCTGCAAAATCTGTCGTTCTTATTGCTTCAGCACCATCATTTCACGTACCCAGTCTCCTGCTAGATCTATGAACTATCACACTTAGATTTCTATGCAAACTAGCCACAAAACTTCTCCACAAAGAGAAAATTATCCAGAAGATCGATCGCTGAGTATGTAACCAACAATGTGACATGTTAGCATTTCGGCTGTCTGTTTACTAGATGACCGATTATGAAGTGGAGTTGGCCGTGCATGTGCAATACATCCTATTGTGTAGGCACTACTGGCATTGTACTCAGCTTTCTGCCGATTGTTTCTTTGTTTAGATTCCAAAATTGTTTAACTAAAGCTCTGAAAATGTGTCCTGGGATAGCCTAACCTAGCAGTCGCATGTCCCATGTACAGAGGGCTGTAGTGTAGTTGCAGCAGCTGCAGATTTCAAAATCGAACTAAATGCTCAGGAAGAAAATGTCCATGCAGAAAGTGTAAAATGTGATTCTAGTAACGATCAATCGATATCGATGCCTGTTTGGATACCATGGCAACAAAAAAGAAGTTATGTTTTTTTATTACCAAAAATTGCATGCAAACTCCTGCACACTCTCTGAATTGAACATATACATCTGCAACATTTTGCATTTGTGCATTATAGACATTGCTCTCAAATTTTCTTTTGCAGTAACTTTATCGTTAAGAAATCATGAGAGTTCAAATCGTTTTCAAACAAGTGGTACTGAAGTATCAGATATTCTGACAACCTTAGTCCTGACGAATTACCACACTGGGACCAGTTTAAATATATATTTCACCAGCTCTATAGCACCAACCATTTCCATGAGGTCATTTCATGTTTTGATCAGTCCATAGTAGCAGTGCAAATCGGTGTCTGTTATTTGCTGTCATCCTGCAGTAATTGAACTCGAATAAGTTCTTCTTTCCTTTGCTCTAACTGTAGTTACTAGTAGCAACCATTAAATATAATATTGCTGTGCACAAGTCCTGTGGCGTGGGGGATGAGTTGTGGCATTGAAAATTACCTTTGGGACCAAGAAGCTAACTTGTTAGTGTTTAGACTTGTTGGATTTTATAGAAGCACAGAAATATGTTCCCTAATAAAGCCCAACTTAAACAGGAGAATAAAAGCTGCGGTATGAAATCTTTGCAGGTTTCGTGTTTTCTGTCAGGCCACCTACCTGTGCTGACTGTAAAGTTTGAAGAATTTAAATGCAGTTTGAGGCTACATCTTCCAAGTGGCTGTCAAACTGCAGCAGAGCGGTAAATCATGAGCCTTTGTGGGTGTGCATGTGGCCCGTCTGCTGCTGTTACAGGGAAAGTTTTCGGTCAGGTCTAGACTGGCTCTGTAATACAGTACATACCAGCAGATCAGCTGTGAGCAGATCCTGGGTTCATTTATAGCCGTGGCCTTGTGTCCCTGCACGTCTGCCTGGCAACTCCTCACTCTACTGCTCCAACTCCTCCAGCTCACCCACCTCTCAGACACTTTGGCCCCATTAGACTCACCATGCTTAATTACTAGATACGCAGCAGTCTAGGGAATTAAATGTAGGGCATTCTTTATGTAGCTTTATGTGGGGCGTCGTAGCTGCTGTGATTTCTCCACCTGTGACTGACTCAGTTTGTCTCCTGTTCTCTGCAGCTCCCCGGAGCTCCTGTTGATGAAGAAAGTGGGCAACATGTGGAGCAACTTGAAGAGCAAATGTCAGACTCTGTTTCACAGCAGCAGCTCAGGACCCGGTGAGAGCAGGCCGGACGCCAACGCAGTCCACTGTGTGCTTGACATCGGACAAGGAGGCAGCTCAGATGAGGCTCAGGTGTCCGAAGCCCCCAGTCCATCGCGAAGCCTCCTGCCAGTTCCTATGGTAACAGCAGGCCGCCGCCATCACAACTGTGTGTCAGACATCCCTCAGATTGTAGAGATCACTCTCGACAAGGACACTGAGGATGTGCGGGGGGGCTCAGGGGGCGTTCCTATGGCCCGCAGAGACTCTTATTCCCGTCATGCCCCATGGGGGGGCAAGAAAAAACACTCATGTTCCACCAAAACCCAAAGTTCCTTGGAAGCAGACAGGCGGTCTGGCCGTTTACGGGGTAGCGGGAATAGGAGGGATCGACGTTATGGAATTGGCTCCATCCAGGAAATGAGCGACTCCGTTTCTGGAGGACGCAGTCTGAACGCTCGCTCTCTGAAGCAACGGCTGAGTGACACTGTTGGGCTGTGTTTACCCCTCCCCCCTCGCAGACGCTCAGCTAAGAACCCCGTTACCTCCAAACGCAAGATCCACCTGACGGAGCTGATGCTGGAGACCTGCCCCTTCCCCCCTGGATCAGACCTCGCACACAAGTGGCACCTGATCAAGCAGCACACGGCACCAGTTAGCCCCCATTCCTCCACCGCCCTGCTCGATGCCTTCGACCCAGCCCACCCCTCCCCTGAGGACGAGGAGGAGCGTCTGCGTGAGCGCCGCAGACTTAGCATCGAGGAAGGTGTGGACCCCCCTCCCAATGCACAGATCCACACCCTGGAGGCCTCAGTGCCTGGCTCCTCTCTCTACAAACTGGGACCAAAGTTGGCTCCCGGCACAGGGGAATCCTCTGGGGAGGTCCGGTCCTTGGGGTCCGGCAGCTCTGCGAGTGCTGGATCATCGGGGGCCTGCAGTTCGTTGTTGGGGGCTGCAGCGTCGGCTCAGGACTGTGACTCGGAGGAGGACTCGACCACCCTCTGTCTGCAGGCCAGGAGGCCCAAACAGCGGCACGCTTCAGGGGACGGACAACTGAGCCGGCAGCAGCCTGGACCCTGGAAGGTCCACACCCAGATAGACTACATCCATTGCCTGGTCCCGGACCTGTGGCAGATCACTGCTCTGCCCTGCTACTGGGGCGTGATGGACCGCTATGAGGCCGAGGCACTGCTGGACGGGCGGCCGGAGGGCACCTTCCTGCTGCGTGACTCGGCCCAGGAGGTCTACCTCTTCTCCGTTAGCTTCCGCCGTTACAACCGCTCGCTGCACGCCCGCATCGAGCAGTGGAACCACAACTTCAGCTTCGACGCTCACGACCCGTGTGTGTTCCATTCGTCCACTGTCACAGGACTGCTGGAGCACTACAAGGACCCCAGCGCCTGCATGTTCTTTGAACCGCTGCTCACAGCGCCGCTCAATCGGACCTTTCCCTTCGGCCTGCAGCACCTAGCTCGGGCCGCCATCTGCCGCTGGACCACTTACGATGGTATAGGCTCTCTGCCACTACCACCCGCCCTGCAGGACTTTCTCAAGGAGTATCACTATAAACAGAAAGTACGAGTCCGCTGGCTGGAGAGGGAACCGCCAACAAAGGTCAAATAGGACGGGGCTTCTCTGAGCCTGCACGTACGCTGCAGGAGGGTTACACATCCTGAGGAGCTCCTCGTTAGAGCTTTAGAGACATTTCTCTCTTTCTGATGGGGGATGAAATCTAAATGTAACAAGCTATACAAGATTCATTCTAATCTTTGCTTTAGTTATTACTTACATCACAGAAAATACATATGATTATATTCAGTATAACGCTGTCTGGCAAGCACATGTTTTTGTGTTGAACAGGTTGTTTTGACCAGGAGGGGAGGCACAAATATCAGAGCTTTGTGTCTTTTCTCTCCTGCTTTGTGCTAAATGTCTGCCTGATCCCACCACTTCATCACCTGCCTGTACACCTGCCTGCATGCCTCCCTCTTCATCCCAAACCGCTATTTAAGCCCACACGGCTCCGTTGTACAGTTCACTTTGTGCTCTCCCTTTTTTTTTTTTTTCTTTCTTCCTGAGCTTGTCAAAGCACAGAGTGGAGCACCTTCACAGGAGGTGTGTGTGTGTGGGTGGAGAGGGCATCTGGAGGTGCTTATTGGTGTATTGCAGTCACAGCTCGTCCCATGGATGAAGCTACATACTTCAGCATCCCTTTGCACGCGTGGCATGAGCTTCAGCCGAGTCGGGACACATTCAGAGCAATCAGGGAAACGAAACGCCTAGTGAGGGCTACGGATGAGTCCTTCAACATGAGTTCCCCCTCAAGCAGTAATGGTGACAAATGATCAGTCTACTGTTTCATTAAGAGCGAGCTGAACTTGTCAACTTTATTCCCACTGTGTGGTTTCAAAAAAGGAGAGACATTATACGGAAATATTCAGACACGTCGGGCCATTGTTGCACTTGTGAAAGCAGTTTGTCAGTTCTGAGGTGCACATACGAGCTCTATGACATTTAGGAAAACATTTGCGCAGTTTGCTGTTTTAAAAGAAATGTTTTAGCTTTATTATTTTGTTTCACACCTGCCTCCTTCTGTCAGCATCTTCCCGGGCATCGACCCTGTGTAGCCATCCTCCTGAGCCACGTTTCTTTATAGATCAATAAGCTAACATTTTTTACACTTTACATCTACCCTTCCTCAATTGTATAACTTCTCCAACCAACAGTCCCAAACTCAAATGCTGTCCGTGCATGGTAACAAACGTCAAAGAAAAGCAGAACAAAATGAACAAATCAGAAGCTTACACCGGCAAATGTTTGATAATTCTGCTCATGCAACCGTTGACCAATTATCGAAATAGTTGCAGACAATTTCCTCAAATTGACGCATGTAAATATTTATGTTCGACACCTGTTGTTCTTTCTCCGACTTCCACAGAGGTCTGCAAACATTTCTTCCTCCCTCTCAGTATTTTACTCTGAACCCCGAATCAGAGGAGGCCGACGGAAAACACTTGGAATATATCCTGTGACCTTAATCCCTGTCTTTTTTTTTAACAAAATGTGTTTTTAAAAAAATATATATATATTTATTAATTTAAGAAAGTAACTCTTAGATAAAGGAAACGGGGACCTGACATTTAGTTGACCCTGCATGGTGCAGGTATAAGGTGCTGATTTAACTCTCTGATTTACACACAGTAGAGAGGTGATGGTCTCCAACACTTCAGTGATTACTTTCCGAAGGTCTCACTCAAAACAACGCCTTCATCGCCCAGTTTTTAGAGTCGAAGTTGAAGCGTAGACTGCAGCCGAAGCTCGCTTGAGTTATGTAATTTGACTGGTTGTAGTTGTGCGTGCGTGTGTGTGTGTGTGCGTGCGTGTGTGTGTGTAGGGCTACAACATAAAAGACCTCAAGTCCACTCTAATCAGTCCGTTGAATCTCTGCACTTTGGCTTCATTGTAACAGCATAGGAAGTTTGCAACTGAACACACCAGGTCTCGGAATAACCCTGAAGTGTGTCCGAATTATCCTCAGCGGTCTCATCATCTCAAAAACACAGAAACTGTAAATAAAACCTGTAGAAAGACTTAAAGAGCCCATATTCTGCCCTTTTTGGGGTTCGTATATTTAATCTATGTACCTACTTTTGTACATTCACAATAGCTAAAGTTTGAAAAAAGTGTCTGTTTTCATGTACTGCTCCTCCTTGCTCCCTCTTCGCTCTGAGTCCGTCAGCTACACTCTGCTGAGCCCACACTGTTAGACCCCACGTGGGCCAAGTCTGCTCTGATTGGTCTGCTGATCCACTCTGTCGTTATTGGTCAGTTGTTCAGCACGCTTCTCGGAAATTTCAACATGAGCTGCAGGGCTTGCCACAACGAGCCAATGGGCTTAGATCAGTGATCTCACACTGACAATGATGCTGCACTGACAAATTTTATCGAGGGGGGCTAGAACCGAGCGTTACATGCGGCTAATACTACAGCTAACAGGAGGACGTAGGAGAAGCCGCGTTTCCGCGGACTTTGAATTTTTGCAAATAGATGTGTCTAAACATGCACAGGACACAAAACACACTAAAGAGCATATAAAACCAGAAAATGCATAATATGGGACCTTTAACACTGCTGCGTCCTTTTAAACATCTGTGTTTCTGTAATTCTCTTCTGATAATCCTTAGAGGCTGAGAACTGAGCTGCAGTCCGATGTGTGGTGTAAGAAAGCGGTCAGCTGAAAGCCTGCACTCAAAGGAAACTTATTAACATAATTCTGACAGGTAAAAACATAACTTGATACATAATAAAAATTGATAAAATTGCGAGGCTATAGCTTCATGTTTAACAGCCAAACTTGATTCAACTGACAAAATCGGAGTCCGCTGCGTGGTCGGGACAAAAACGCTGCTGGTTAGGGGGTCATTTGTGTTGTGTTCTCTGAAGAGTAAATAAGTGTGACCTTGGTGCTTTTTTTTATTTTTAATTTTTAAACACTTCATCTTGTTCCAGTGTAGTCGAATCCTGAATCAGGCGGTGCTTTAACCCCATCGGTTAGACCGATGGAGGAGCTATGAGCTCACTCTGATGGTGCACGGTAAAGTTTTTACTATTCAAATGTCCGAGGTGCTATAACGGATTACAGTACACCTGTTGTGTCTGTAGTCCGGTGACTTCAACAGTGCTCATATTTTCAACTGGGAGCGCTTGATAAAGGACGCTGGGTGCTTCACTTTTGTCCAGGCGGCCGCTCGCTGCTGCAAACGCTCTCTCCTTGTTGAAAATTGAATAAAGACTCTGGTGCTAAGACAAAATGAATCCCCAGGTGGACACGGGGCCTAAGCGGTTTCTAAAGTTTCCTGCTGGTGTTTGAGTATATGGCCTCTAAAGTATAACTAGTGATCATTAAAATCAATCACTGGACGCAATTTGAGCTGAGCTGCCAGCAGCGCTTTCAGATTTTAAAGAAACCGGCGTTTCTTTGATGCTCTCAGGGGTCTGACCGAGGGGGTCTGACATCAATGACATTCTTGTGAGACTTGCTCGCTTGCGTTTCCTCTCGGCAGACTCCACAGTTGTGCGATGAGTGAAGACAAGAAATGTCGGTAAAAATGTGGTGTCTCTCTACCTGTGCAGAGATTGCTGGAGAGATTTCACACGCCCCATGTGCAGAGGAGATAGTCCTCATGGCAGTGGCCGAGGGTCCGAATCCGACCTCGGCCCTTGGCTGCATGTCTGACCACACTCTCTCCTCCCGACATGTTCTGTCTCTCTTCAGCTGTCCTATGCAATAAAGGCCAAAAAACTCCCCAAATATAGCTTTAGAAAGTTGCCTTCCCTATCTTCAAAATCCAACGTGTGCATCTCAGGAGGAGGTTGGAGAAATTCAGAGTTGTCCCCCTTTGTTGCATTAAAAGGAAACGATGAGCTGCGAGGTGTGCAGATGTGAAACCTGCAGGTCGGGTGTCAAACTGAAATCATCGAGCCTTAAGATGATCTCAAATTGCTTCATATTGATCGAATCAGTGAGGATGAATTACCTGAGTCTTTAAGCAAACAGCTGTGTAGTTTTAATCAAAGAGGATATTTAAATTATGATGCAATTACAGAATGACAGACTGCTCTTCTACTCACCCGGTAAATCCCACACAGACACCCGAAAGTTCAAAAGAGGTGCAAAACCTGAGACAGGTAACAGGTGTTCAAAGATGATCCACGTAGGTACCCTGAACATTTCCCTCTCAGAAGTCCAAAACATTTCCCATCGTTTGCACATTTGTCTTCAGAACCTTAAACACCAAATCGCCTCCGTGTTTGTTCTGAAGGAGCGACACAGAGAGAGAGAGAGAGACAGCCGGGGGATGAAGTTGACATTGATCTGCTCGTCTTTGCACTTTAATGTGTCAGGATTTTCAGCCACCTGTACATCCTATTTAAATAATGCACAGATGTAAAACTATCCTGCTCACTGTCACCTGTCTATCACGCTGGAGCGCACACACACACCTGGGTTCAGAGCCCCGCCCCTCTCACAGGCTCCAATCACAGGCTAATTTGACCATGATTGGATATGACTTTCCTGTGTACTGAGAGGTACCGTACAATCCGATTTTTAAGACTCATTCTGTCTCTGAGGGTTTAAAACTGTCTTCCTGCGCAGCGATTTCCATGCTGCTCGCAGTACTGAACGAGTCGTGTCAGGTCATGTGAGACAGTGGCAGCTGCACTTGTAATGGCGGTGCACATCTGTGCATTTTAAACTGGTATACTGGTCGAACAGGTATATAAGAAGCAGCCCACTTGTTGGATGAAAGCAAAAGGTGTTCATCTTATACACCGGACTTTACCGGGTTTTTATATTGTTCTGAAATCTGAGCTGACCTGGAGGTGTTTGTCCCGCTCTGTTGAAGAGGAGGAGGGTGACAGAGAGCTTCCTGTGCAACAGTGGCGTGCTCACGGAGAGGGCGGGCGAGGAGAGGAGAGGCGAGGGGTTTTCTGAAGTAAAAAGCACTTTAATTGTGTACTTGTTGTGTTCCACAGTGTGAGAGGAATCAGGACAGTTTTTTGGTTGTTTTGGCTTTTTATTGCAGCAATGTACCTGTTTTAACCAATTTATCAAAGTTACATCATCATCATAGTATTTAAAAATGAATAAATATCAGTCTATTTTAAATCTTTTGACCACCATTTGTGATCAGAGTCCCTGTGGTGAGGGTTCTGAAATGTCCACGTTGAGGCTACGTCCACACTAATTCATCTGTATTTCACTCCAGCTCCGGTGTATCGTGGTGCGTTAGCGTTGGAAGCACTGCTGACCTCGTCTTAGTTTGTCTGCGGCTCTGTTGTACGTTATCAAGTCTCAGGAGACGAGACATGATGTACAAAGGCCGATTAAGAAATGGTGGACGAGGCAACAGAATCTGAGGTTTGATGACAGCTTTTATATCGTTGCAACTTATTCAACGCATCAACAGAAGAGTGAAGAAGAAAATACTGGCGATTGCAGTCTTAAGTTCGTACGTCGGCCGCAGGATACATAAACCTCACCAATCCCCTCCGACTTGCTGGTGGTGATTTTTCCTGAATATTTCCTGCTGCGGTCTCACGTCAGCGCACTCCCAACTTCACTGAGGGAGGAGAGTCTGGGGGAAGTCAGTGGAAAAAATGTGGCGTTTTGTGTTCACACATGCAGCTCATCCTGAATATTTCAGGAGGTTTTGTGCAAGTGTGAAATCACTAATCAACACTTTAATCGGCCATATTGGTATTTGACTTAAGATCAATACCTGCAAGTGAAGACTTATGCAGGAGATGAATATTGTGTGAACAAATCGTTGTATCGGCCCTGACGAGAGCACACAGATGATGCCTTTTGGCGACTGATGGCGGAGATAAGTCATGAAGCAGGGCTGCAACATCATCTAAAGTGGACTTTAAAACAGCATTGTAAAGGGAGCCTGTATTAGTGTGGATGTAGCTTTATCAGTCTGGCTTGTTTTCAAAAGAGAGAAAGCATCGTATACTCGTCCTTTGATGGTATGTTTTTGTGCATTAAGTTGCACCTGTAAGACTGAGAATGTATCCAAATTTACATCCAGTATGAACCCTCAACCATTACTCCAAGCTGAGAGTTTTCAGCTATTTCATTCTGTAAACGCTGCAGCGAAACGCCAAAAGACCCGACGTGTCTGAATCTTCCTGACGTCACTGTTTGAGCTCATGGAGTCGAGACGTGTGTGCAGAAGAAGTGGGCGGTCCTTAAGTTTGTCAGAGTGGTGTAGATGGAGCTGCAGGAGCTGCATGTGTTTGAGAGCTGCATAGAGGGAGGGGACACGGGGTCACTGTGAGGGAGGATGACACTGACTCCTATGAACGATGTCTCTTTGCCCCCCCCCCCCCCCCCCCCCCCCCAAATCACCCTTTATTCTCAGGCAGGCCCGTTGAGAGGAGCGTCCTCTCAGCCCAGTTTTCCCCATGGGAAATATGTGACGTATGTGTGGCACACGTTTGCCAGTTAACCCGCAGATTTAGAAGGGGGGGGGGGTGTTTGTATGATGAGTGATTTTACTTTTCTGTCTGCAACACACACCTCCTGACACCTGCACTACCCTAGGTATTCTCACACACACACACACACACCTCCTCCACCCTAAACCAGGAGGTGTGTCATCATGGACTATGTTAAGCCACGCCCCCTCTCTGAGCTCCTCCCCCCATTAAGAGAAGCGAACATGGTGTGTACATGTTTATTCTGTGATCTTCTGAAAAACAGTGATTGAATCTATCTGACTCTTTATTGTCATCAGTGTGACATCATGTAGCTGCACTATGAGAGCAGGAAACCATGAGTCCCCCTCTCGAAAAAAAAAAAAAAAAAAAAAACGTCTCTGTACGACTTACGGTTCCAGTTCGGAGGTCGCCTCAGACTGCAGGAGTTTTTATGATCTGGTTGCATAACACATGAAAGGATGACTCAGATATCTCAAACATGCTGCACTAAAAGATTTAAAAAATGTTCGAGCATTGTTAGCAACGGGTACGGGATATAAAAGTAATGATTGCAGGGGTTATCTGGAGCAAGAACCGCCCTAACATGACCTCAAATTATCCAGTAGGATCGCTCAGGATCATCAGATAGGGGGGTAAGACCCAGAGAAAAGTTAACAAGTCCTCTGCGGTGAATCTCTGCAGAGAGAAAAAAAAACAATCAAAAGAAAAAGAGGCTGATTGAAAACATGTTTGTGAAGATGTGGCCAACAGTTTGTTTTCTCTCCACAGTAGCATGCTACCTCACGTTAGCAGCAGGTTTAGTGGCGGCCCCGCCTTCTTGCAGACTCAACACTTTCATCCCGATTTTAACTCCTAAATATCAAGTGTTAGAAATCATCTGCTTAGCTTTTAAGAATCTACAAGCTGATACTAAGCGGGGGAATCTGGATCTTTTTTCACTTTTGCAGAAATTTCTCACAAAATCTCGCCTCCGACTTTGGTTCCTCTCTGATTGTTTCGAGGAGAATCCGATGTAAATAACCGTTAAGGAAAAAAAAAAACTCCTGCAGCCTGAGCCCCAGAGGTCAAACAAACTGAAAAAAAAAAAAAGATATTTTAAACATTTTATTTCCTGTTCCCGTATATATTTGAGAGAGCTGGGTTATATGCAAACAGAAAAAGATGTATGAGAGAAATATAATTTTTCATTCTCCCTGATATGCAATGGAGTGTAACAATGGTCACTTTAATGCTGTATGTGCACATCGGCTGCTGTGTGGACGAGGCTGAAGCAGGACTTGACAATGATGGGAGATAATGGTCGTCACTCTGCAGCACCGCCGTGTTCCCACGCCGCCTTATTCATCCTGACCAATTGCAGGAGCCCTTTTAAAAAGAAAACGCCACGGGCCGAGCGAGCTGCCGTCAGACGAATAACACTGTTCCATTTGACTTCTGCTTTCCTTTTTGTTTTGTTTTCTTCTTTTCTTCTGCTGTCAGCTAGACTTCGGAGCGTGTAAATGGCATAACCATGTTCACATCTCACCGTCTGTTTCTGTGTATCTGCTTCACTGTTCAAAGAGAAAAAAAAAATCAGTGGTTTCCAGTATAACCTGTTCATTTTAAAAAGCCGTACGATGCGACACTTGTAGCTGTCACTCTTGGTGCTTGGCTTATGCTTCATTGTCTTAATATTCCAAATAAAACTGTTAAGTGTTATCCACACTGGCCCGGGACATAATGTCGAGTTTGTTTTTCTTTATTCATCATGTTTTTCTCTTCTGAAAGCGGTGGGTTTCTGACCTTTTTATTCCTCAAAGCCCCCTGTAACTGCACCTTAGGAAAGATGAGCTCCCCCGGGCAACCACAGGGAGAATGGGGAATCTTCATGTATTCATTTTTCTGTTGTTTTCAGGGATGAATGTTTTGTTTTCTGGGTGTAAGCTGAACACTTCATCTCTGGATGTCTCTACAGAACAGGCCGACACGCCTGTTCCCACCACAGTTGTAGTGTTGTAGTCAAGACCACACTAACCCCAGACCGAGACATACCCGAGACCAGAGTGCTCCGAGGCCGAGTCAAGACCAAGATGTAGGGATCAAGACCGAGACAAGACCAAGACGTTTTCAGAAATGCATTCCTAAAAATATCTAAAGGATCCTCCTGACATCGTCCTGATCTTGTTCACACATGCACATCACAGCAGGAGACTATCCTTGTCAGACTGGAGAAGGGGTTGCTGGTTCTCCTGAGGTAAGAGAACATTAAAGAGAATGTCAGATATACATCCCTTCTAAAAAATAATTCCTGACTTGAGACTAGAAAAAAGGTCAATTTGGTCCATGTGTGAATATGAAATTTGATTTCTGAACTCTTTCACAAACTGCCTTAAAATCAGGGTAAAATCTCCCATTTGCTTGTTTGCAGCTTGTACTCTTCAGTTTTCCTCCCAAAGCAGAAAAACATCGACCCTGCACTCCCCCCACCCGCCATACGCCCCCCACCCCCATCAGCAGCAGCTATGCAGACAGACACGAGCGGGCTGCCTGGAACTTCACAGTTAAGTATTTGTTCATTTGAAATGAAGTATAAATAGCATGTGGGTTATCGGTTTCAAGTTAGCTACCAGAGGCTTATGAATAATTGACACTCACCCAGGAGGAGGAGGAGTGGAGCGGGGGGGGGGGGGGGGGATACATGCAGGGCAGGAAACTTTTTGTGGACTAAAAGAAGCGATGAAACTCGTCTATATGCTGTGACAACAAACAAATCTACAGCGTGATGCAAACAATCCCTGAACTCTGCAGGAGAAAAAGTCTGAGTGGGACTCTGGTGAGGAGGACGAGAAGGCTGATGATGAAGATACTCTCAGTTCATCCTCCCTCACCGCAGTGTGGATGCCTCCTTATCATTCTTCACTCAGCTGTTTCTCTGTCCACACTTTGAGCTGCAAGAAACACCTGTCAATGCTTAAAAAAAAACAGAACTTTGCTGTCAAGATACTTTTTATTTTGTCTAACTTTACCAAGAAAGTTTTAATGTTTTCTAATGATGATGCTTTGACAGTATTCTCACATGTAACATACTCGAGTGAGCTGATGTGAGAACGCAGCAGGATATTCTCAGGAGAATTCACCTTGAGCCAATGAGACGGGGGGAGTGATGTTTATTTACTGTGACTGGAGTCAGTGCATAGACTGTCTGCACACGGCCGCTATGATCTACAAAGTTATCCAGATATTTTCAGGAGTGCATATTTGAAAACTTTTCTTGGTCTTAAGCGGCATAAACATAAAAAATCTGACAAATTATCATCAATTTACATTTCCCTTTTTGATCATAACTAAAGGTTCAATGTGTAGTATGGAAGCGATTAGTGATCAAAATTCTAATTAAAAAGCTAATTTTAAAATGAAAATACAGGAGCAGTAACACATTTAAATTTTCAGATTATAGGTGCATTATTTGACCTAAATTTAAAATGAATATTCAGTCATTTGTTTGCGTTATACTTTTACTCTCTATGTATGCATATTGTATGACATCATTCAAATGAAAACAAAAAGGTCTTTGGCTTTTAGTTTTCAAACTTGCTGTGCTAAAAAGTGATCATAATTCAAACCAACTCAAAAACGAAATGGCAAAGTGAACAGCGCAGGAAAGTGACGTCAGACTCCAGCTCCCAGGCAGGTGAGCGTAATATTTACAGTCTATGAGGCGAGCGGGCAGAACGCACAGTACGATGGGTGGTGGGGTGAATCTTCAACACTGGTACAAGCTCGTTGTTGCCCTGATTTTGATTCAATTTTGGCGTTGTAGTTGATTATTCTTTCAATAACTACAAAACAACCTCTGAAAGGGAGAGCTTGGCAGCTCGGGTTCTAAAGCCGCTGCATCATGCTCGCTGAAAGTTCAGTATGCGCTGAAAAAAACACTCCAATCGCCACCTGCATCACAGTGTGAACTAAAGTCTGCCCTAGTGTTAAAGATTCACCCCGCCACCCATTGTAGTGTGCGTTCTGCCCGCTCGCCTCATAGACTGTAAATATTACGCTCACCTGCCTGAGAGCTGGAGTCTGACGTCACTTTCCTGCACCATTTCATTTTCAAGTTGGTTTGAATTATGATCACTTTTTAGCACGGCAAGTTTGAAAACGAAAAGCCAAAGACCTTTTCGTTTTTATTTGAATGATGTCATACAATATGCATACATAGAGAGTAAAAGTATAATGCAAACTGGATGACTGAATATTAATTTTAAACATAGGTCAAATAAAGTACCGATATTCTGACAATTAAAACGTGTTTCTTTTACTGTATTTTCATTTTAAAATTAGCTTTTTCATTTGAATTATGATACAGATTTAGCCAGGCATTTTTTGAAAATGATAAAGTAAATGTAATTTTCTTCATTTTAATTTAGTCAAAGAATGTGCATTTTTGAAGTTGAAAACTAAAATTCAAATTAGATAAATTAATCATCATTTTATTTTTGAGTCAAATAATACACCCATATTCTAAAAATTAAAAAGCATTTCTGTTAATGCATTTGAATTTTCAAATTAGCTTTATCATTTGAATTTTGATCACTAATCGCTTCCATAGTGTAGTGCTTATCTCAACTTCCTGTTAAACTCATGGACTGTCTATCAATATGGACAGTGTGTCTCCATCTCCCTCCGTTGAACAAAATTAAAGCCAAAGTATTCATGCATCTGGCATTAACATGCGCTTGTGACCTAATTTCAAGACAAGACGCGTGCAGATTGGAGCTGGCTGGAGGAACCTCAGAATCGACCACATGCCCCTTCCGCTTACCTAAACATTTTATTTAATTTCCTGATAGAAGGTCAAAGGTCCCTCGCGTGCGCTCAGAATGCAGCGAAACAGATTCTTGAGTCGGTTTGAAGCAGACACTCAGTTATGGAAAGTTCAATGACTCTTGTTTTAGTGTTTATGTTTCCTCTCACTGTTCCTCCTCTTCTCTGATAATCTTGTGCACACAGCGCTGCAGGAGACTCATTCGCCATCAGAGCTGTCAATCACGACCTCACAGCTGCTCTCTTTTGCATAAAAAAAAGTTCTCCAAAAAATTAAGCTTGGGCACAATTCAGCATGATGATAAATAATTATTATAATGGAATCCAGGCTTGACAAAAAATTATTTGGTGTTTATTTTGATTTCATAGTTTGACCTATGTCCCATCTGTTAACATGGAGGAGGCGGAGTTTATGACCTTTACTGCAGCCAGTCAGCAGGGGAAGCTCCAAATATTTTGGTTTCACTTCCAGGCTGCTGTTACTGCGTCCATCCTAAAACCGATACTTCACCTGTTGAAACATTAATCTGCATTGACATTGGGTCATATATGTAGTAGAAATGTGAAATAAATTTTGAAGTTGGTGCCTTCTTGACCAAGAAAAGACAGAAAGTGTCTTTTTGGCTCGTGGATGAAAGACACCAAATCCCAGAATGCACAGTACCGCATGCCAATCCCACTGAAGCTAGGGTCCTCTATTTACAGACATTTACTACAACACATAATTCAAATTCAAATAACTTTATTTATCCGTTAGGAACTTCATTTGTGTAAAAGAGCATCAGTGCGCATACAGCTAGACACAAAAACAACAAAAGAAACACACACATACAAGTGGCTCTATTAAAAGCATGATAAATAGGTAATAAATAATTGTTATAAGCGGTTAAATGAGTGGTCTTAAAAATAAATAAGAAATAGATCATCATAAGGCCGTTTCCCTCAACTGATTCAGAGATTTCTTCCAGAATTGATCTTGGAAATTCCTGGCTGAAAACAGACTCTATGTCTGTGTCCACAGGCAAACAGTGAGAGCACCGACACTACCAGTCCGCCCCAGCTCGAGCCCGGGCTCCTCGTCCTCACCGCCGCCAACAGGCGGGTCTTATGCCTCAGCGGCCAGCAGCCGCTGCACCCGAGGCATAAGACCTGCTTGTCGGCGGTAGCCATCCCCTTCATACATATCAGTTTGAAGTTGAAACATACTTTTATTGTACTTTCGTTCTTCTCAACTTTCTCCACAGAGCCTGTAAGCATAGCTTGGCAAGATGGCTGACTTTGAGTTTCGGTTCTGGGAGTGAGGTCCACCCACTGATCTGTGATAGGTCCCCCCATGGGCGGGTTGAAAACATGAGGAACTACCGTTGTAGTTTCACCCCCTCTAACCAAAGCAGCCTCTGATGAGGCTCCTTTTCAGACTGAGAAATACAGATCTTTCCCGTCTTAGGGGAAAATGAGGGCGGGATGCACGATCATTCAAAAATACTACCAGGTTTCTAATGATACAAAGCCTAATGCAAATGGGGGAAGTATCCCTTTAATAAACAGTCTATATTGAACTGTACCAGGCCCAGTTATACGAGCGTGCAAAAGGATGCAATCCCCCCCTCATTTTACATTTCTGCACCCTTACTGTCTTACATCCATGATGTATGGGACCTGTCTGACCAGGTGTTAACCTCTTCTATCTTTTATTGCTGTTGCCCGTCACTGTAGCTGCATCTCTTTAAATGTTAGATGCACCCAAACCATTTTATTCTAGAAGCGGCCCACAATGTACAGACAGATTTTTGAAGAGTTACAGTTCATTTTCAGTGGTATCTGTCAATTTGAAATGTCAGGTACAAGAAAATATACCATAAGGCATAATTGGACTTTATCATAGATCTAAGAATTGTTGGAACCCTCCCTCCCCAGCCATATTTAGCCTGACATCTTTAACTTTTTGATCATTCAGTTAAAATAATTGAAATGACAACTGGTGATTCAGAGGGAGAAAGTTCAGGCTTCTTACAAACATGATGCTTAACTTTTCTCAAACTTTCTCAAATCATTAAAACAATTTATGTGATCTTTCTTAAAGCAAAAGTCTGTGGTTTTCTACTCAAAGATATTTTTACAGATTGCTTTCCAGAAATAATCATCTGCTTGTAGAGAAAACGTTCCTGCTGTAACATTTCCTCTGACTTCTGCCTCGGTTGTGTAGCTTTTCATTTTCTCGACTCCTCTCCTCTGAGCCGTTTCCCCGCACAGCGAGCGTGCTAAGCCCAGAGCTCAGCACAGATACACACCACATGGCTGCCTGCTTCTTATCTGCACGCAATACTGACAGAGGAAGAGGAGGAAGAGCACATAGAGAGGGACAGACAGAGAGCAGGATCGAGGCATTGCTACTGCTGCTGCTGCTTCTCAAGCGTTGGAGCAGCGCCAAGTCTGCGGCGGCGAAGTGAGCATTGACCTCTAGTTAACCTGACGTGGACGCTCAGACAGGCACGCGCTCTCACCCGGGCTTCAATCCATATTTCATGCAGAAATATATCCTCCAGACAGGATTTTACACCCTCTGCAGAGCTCTCCTCCCATTGGCTGAAAGGGCAGAGGAGGGCGGGGTCTCGAGACGAGGTTGCTGCTCTTCACGTCGTCAGAGCCAAGAGCAACAATCGCACAAGCGTCTGCAGCTACTGCAGCGCAGAGAGGACGGTCCACCAGGCCGGCTGCTCGGCACATTTTAAGATCCACAACTTAGCATGGATCTGATCAGCTGTTCAGCATGAAGCTTCAACCTCCGACCCCCACAGACCCCCACACCTGTCCAACATCTGCCGCAGGAACGCAGTCCAAGTTCTGCTTCACATTATCTGATTAATGCAGAATGCTGTTTTCACACACACACACACACACACACACAAAACTCCTGAAAACTCCTGAAAACTCCTCAGAATTTCCTGGAACTCTTTTGCGTGGTCCGCCATTTCCTCACCGTCCTTTTAACGTCCTGTCCTCCCGTCCAATCGTGAAAGTCGCCTGCTTTAAGGTGCAACTGTGAAATGGCAAGTCAGGTATAGATTTCAGGGCTGTGCTGAAATGTTCTTGTGCGTGTGAGGAAAATGCTGAACTCCCTAGATACTATATTTAAAATAGAATATTTAGAACATTCAAAATAGGCTAAACCTACGTTCATTTTTTTTGTGGAGTACTTACATCACCTCAAATATTTCCAACACGAATCAAAGCCAGAGAAATCCACATTAGCTCATCGTCATGACTACGGTCAACTCCGAGTTATTTTTCATCTGGCGGTGAGGGTGGAGTATATTATACTTTCGACAGCCACCATAGTTGGCAGTATAGTGTTAGCTATGTGCTATGTTGTTACAGTTAAACTTCCAATGCCAGGAGGTTGATCATCACCAAACTGCTAACAATGAAATACAACGTCACTCTACCCTTAACACTTACAGCCATCAGCAAACTGTTAACAACTTGTAAAGAACCACATTTACAAAATAATGCTAGACTATTTTTTAACTGGAGCTCAGACATGTTGGACGGTCTGCAAACTAATCATCAAAAAGCTCCAACAGCACAAACACGGCCCAGGGGTTAAAGGTCAGGGACTAAATTAGCTGAGGGGAAACCACCTAGCAGACAGCTAGTAGCTCCCACCTGTCACTCAAAGAGGCCACGCCCCCTAATTCTACTCTTTAAGCCTCAATATAATGTAAACAGGTGAGTTGTATAAACATTCAGCCCGTACAGTTGAAGAGAGAAATGAGCTCTAGAGACCCAAACTGTTTTTGTACCAGACTGTAAACATGTTTATTTTAACATGGAGCTCTATGAGGACTGACTCACTGCAGGAGACAGACTCTAGTGGACACTGGAGGAACTGCAGCTGTAACGTTGGACATTTTAACATAGAGCTCTATGGGGACTGACTCACTGCAGGAGACAGACTATAGTGGACACTGGAGGAACTGCAGCTGTAAAGTTGGACATTTTAACATAGAGCTCTATGGGGACTGACTCACTGCAGGAGACAGACTCTAGTGGACACTAGAGGAACTGCCGTTTTTGGCATTTCCAAATTGGCTTCATATTTCAGCCCTGTATGTTGCTGCATGTAAATCACCTGCAGCTGTCAAGACTTGGCCCCAAGACAAAACTTCCTTTAAAGAAAGCAATACACAGCTATTTCACTTTGTCTATGAATTTATTAAATAATTATTAAAGCACGACTTCAGACGATTCAAACACAAAATCTGAAAAGTTAAGAGAAACTTTCATGACAAGATTTTCAAAGCTTACTATTCTGGTTTTGACAAAGTTAGAGAGCTGTTGTGGATTTGTGTTTGCAGAGGCTTTAACCTCCTTCTTGGACAGCTCTTTCCTTCATCGATCTTCCTCCCTCCGCTCCACAGAAACACATGTGAGCAGGCATCTGGACTGACCTCTTTTTTTCTGTTGTTCTCTGGCAGACGCTCTGGAAACTTTCAGTGGGCATGTCCTGTTAATTCCTCTGTCTCCCCCCTCTCTCTCTCACTCTTTCTCCTCCTCCCTGCTGCTCCCATCAGTCTCCTTCTGCACAGTATGTGTCCATGCATTCATACAATAGTAATGTGCATGCATAGAAACAATAAGTGCCTGCGTACATATCAGAGGTGAGCTTTTAATTAGCCTGCAGTGTGTCCTTTCATTCTTTCCCTCCCCCTGTCCTCTGTCATCCTCCTCCTGCAGCTCACTGTGTCATTGCTGCTTGGCTGGCCTCTGAGTAAACCCTGAGCTCGTTCTGCAGCCCTGCTTTCTCTCACCCTCGGCCTCCCCATTGCTCCGCCAGCCTCCGGAAAAGTTCTCCTAGCTGGCATTAGGAACCGAGTCCGTGTATGTGTTTATGGAGTTCTGACAAATTCCTTCCTCCTGGCTCAGTCTCAGGCGCTGCAAGCTTTATATTTAATCCCTGGTTCCTCGTGCAGGCTGGGGCTGTGTGGTGCAGGAGCTGTGGGTCCTTGGAGCTGTGGTGAGGCCTCTGTGGTGACGGTGCTTCATTATGGAGGCAGCAGGACAGGCCAGCGATGGGCTCAGATGGAGCTTGTGGTGGAGCGATGGGATCTGTGGTGGTGCAATGTTTTCTTATGGCGGGGCTCTGAACGGGTCACTGTGAAGACTAGTTGCTATTTAACTGATTCAATTATAAATAAGTCAACTGCTCACATACACTGAGAAACTAAAGCTGCTTTCACACATGACCGCCTGGAAATTTACTATGAACTGTAACAGGCTGCATAGTTCCAGTAACTTGCATATCACTGTTGATAAATAACGGTAATGTGATTACTGAAGTTAACCACAGTAATATCTTAAAGGTGGAGTTAGTAGAAATGTTTGTTGCAGTTTGTAAACACAACATTCAAACTGGGCCCCTCCTCCTCCTGGGCTCATCGCCCCAAGAAGCACAAGCCCTCTGTAGGACATAGTGTATGTTTCCTGCTTGTAGCTAGACTGCAAGCTACCTCAGAATATTACATGCATATATTTATTAAATTGGAAAAGCCGATCATTTAGCAAGCTAGCACAAGCTAACCGCTGGTGTAAGGCACCTGCCAGTCCAACAGGAGGCCAACAACACGTCGCTCTTCACCCTAAACGGCTCCTTAAGTCCCCAAAAGCAAGTGAAGCCGACTGAAGGTTCAGACTCGTTAGGGAACGAGCTTTTGCCTCACTATGATTATATTTTCACTTCTTTGCTGCTACGTCCACGTCTGTCATATTAGCCAGTTTGAATCTCATCCAATCCCTGAATTGTATCCACTGCCAAACTTTACCTGTGTGCTCCTCTCCCAGATCACTGAGTCACTTAAAACTAACCAGAACAGTAAAATCCAGTCAGAGGACAGGGTCTCTGCAGACTCAGTCACCATCACACATGTACGGAGGCCCAGAAGAGACGATGAAGCGGCTTTACTTTAGGATACTGTAAATCTGTGTTTTATTATGTTAGTGAAACGTTACTGACTCTACCTTTAAATTACTGTTACGAGTTACTTTGTACCACCTTAACCCCAGCAGGAGCTGCTAATAATAACTGTAAATTTCTGAATTGTTTAAAAGTTCCTGTAGTTCCAGAGTCATGAAAAGCATCAGCAGCTGTGTGTTTGTGAGGAGAAGGCAGAGAAACAAACACAAAGAGATGAAGACAACAAAGAGAGGAACATTTGTGTTCTGCGGTTTCCTTTCTGAGTCGTCTTTCCCAGAAGAAGAATCAGCTCGGTGACCACAGAGAAGGCCCGAGGCTTTCATCCAGGCTCCAGGGTCTGTTTTAGGATGAGCCGTTGGGGCTGATCATCACTTTGCTGTCACACTGTCCCTCCTCTCCGTTTCCCTCTGACTCACACAGCTGCTTCACCAACACACTCTGCTGATGTTAATGTGTTTATTCTGGCAGATCTGCTTCTATAAGTCCCTGTTTACACTCTGCTGACATGTTGGATCGGCTCTGGGGAGTCTGACACTCTGCTGCAGAGATATTAACACATCATGAACGAGCTTCTGAGACGCAATAAAAAATTATGTTTACACTTGTTTAAAGCTCCTCTGAGGAGTTTTTATCAAACCATATGATCAAACCAGAGCTTAATGAAGACGACAGATTATTTGTATAAAGTTGTTTTGAATGTCTGTTGGTGCTGTGAGCAGGTGGGAGTCAGACGAGGAGACGTTTCACAGCAGAGATTCACAGTGAGTGATCAGGAAACAACACCAGCAAAGAGAAGGATTGACCACCGGGGGCGCCAAAAAAAAAAAAAAACTAAAGTTACCAAGGTAGCTTTAAATGCACAGTAAGTACCACCAGGAGGCTCTCAATCAAGACAATAACAAGAGATGACGTTGAGGCTGGTGGGGAATCACGGGAGTTCCTTCTGCTACTCGCTGAAACGCTAGGTGGACACAGGGCCTTAGTGGGCGCAATCCATTTGAGTGAATCAGGCAGGTAGGATGATATTCTCTGCACAGTTATTATAAATTAAACTGATTAAATCAGATTAATCGAGTTGAGAGCGTTGTCTCTATGAGCGGAGATGCTCCAGTAAAACAGCGTACACAGTTCACTACATATGCAGCACCTCTACATAACGTTATTACATGTAACCTGCTGGATCAGGTCTCATGCCGGTCTCAGGTCAGTCTCATGTCGGTCTCTGCAGACGTAAACTCTCTGCCTGGACGCTCAGTCGCTCTGCTGCCTGCTGGATGTATATTTGTGCAGAGATCTGTATAGTCTGCTCTCCACACGTTGTGCTGTGTGAGGTCTCACTTCTTTGTACCATCTGGGTACAGAGTAATATAATACACATTATAAATGATATCTCTCAACATCAGGAGAGATCTATACACTTAAGCTGCTGCTCAGAGAGGATTAACACTTAGTTTCATTTGTTTGTAGATAAATTACATAATCAAAATGGAGGCAGCACTATCTATATGAGGTAAAACAGTATTCATTGGAAAAATCCTTTATTACATGGCTGTTGTCACGGGTGTGTTTGGACCTGGGAAACACAAGGTCAATGATAATAACCCTTCCTGATGAATTTGGCAGGTAAAGGTTCAGCAGCAGAAAAAAGCAGAAGGCAAGTCGGGGAGCCAGCAGCTAGAATCAAGAGACCCACCCAGGAAAACAGGAAAGACTTAGACTGTAGGAGCTGATGTGGAGAAAAGCCATCGGAGAGGAACCAGGAGGGTAGAGACAGAACTCCTCATCTGGGACAGAAGGCCGAGGCTCTCTCCAGGATACGACAAAGCTGGCTGGTCAGGGTCGGCAACAGGTAATCAGTCCAACTTAGAGTGCTGGAAAGTTTTACAATTAGGTGAAGAACGATTTGGCAGTGACTGTGAACAGGAGAGGCTGTTACACTGACTTGATTGTAGATGGGAGGCAGCTGTGTGCACAGGTGATGATGCACTGAGGGACTGAGTGAAGGCAGGTGAGCAGAGGAGCACAGTCGTGTTAAATACTTCCAATTCTGATTGGCCAATAACAAAACCCATTGCACAAGTTGGAAAGTCATTCGTCCGAGTTTAGTGCAGTGTTCACATGATTTCAGTTCGGAAAGCTCAGTGTAATGCAACTGTTACAAGTGATATTTAAGAAAAAACATTGAAGTGCAATACGTGAATTAATCAGAAGTATGTTAAAATTAAAAAAACATATTTTGCCCCCCATGTGATGAGGATTCTGACGTCAAGTCGGGAAGTTGGACACCTAATTCTTTTCTGAGTTTCTGAGTTATTGTTCCAACGTTAGCAGGTGTTCAGGTGCATCTTACAACTCAGAAATGATTTTTCCGACATCACATGCATAGACCATAACTGTAAGCACAGCCGCGGGAAGAAGTCCGGTTAATTTGACGTCCGTCTGTTTAGGGATTAAAACGGAGTTAGGAGACAATAAAAGCTGAGGAAGGAGGTGAAATGGTGCAGAAACTGCAGACTATGAAAGAGAAATCTACAACACTGAAGATGGCACATGATTTAAAGGTCACATGTTCTCCTCCTCTTCAACCAGTTTAAATAAGTCTCAGAGCTCCTCAATACATGTCTGTGAAGTTTTTTTTTTTTAATCTGCTCATAATTTGGGGTTAAGTGTCTTGCCCAAGAACACATCAGACATGTGACTACAGGAGCTGAGGATCGAACCTCTTACCTTACAGTTAGGAGACGACCGACTCTACCTACTGAGCCACAGCCGCCCCTGAAAGTCAACAGAAATGTTCATTATATTTCATTTAGCCGCTTCTCTCAGAGACGGATTGAATAAAACGTATCTCTCAGACTTTGAAAAACAAACCCACATTATTTATTTAACTAGCGAGCTGTTTGATGGACGTATCAGAGATTTCTTTGACCTTCTGTTTTTGCATGTTGGACAGGATTTCTTTCGGTGTCAGTCGTGTGTTTAATGCAGCTGAAGTGTCTTTGGTTGATCTCTGCAGGGTTCAGCAGGGCCCCACTGGGCTCACAGTGTTTGCGGTCAGACACACGGCGAGCCCTGCAGCAGGAAATGACAGAACTCTGCTCACAGGCTAAAAATAAAACAGCCGTTGTTAAAGGAGAAAAGAGCCGGGAGAGGCAGCGGAGAACTGCAAATATTATTTCTATTAAACCACATGTTCAAAACCACTGAGAGAGCAGGCCAGAGGAGAGGAGAAAACGAGGAGGTGAGGAGGAGGTGAAGGAGTCAGAGGGTGGGGGTGGGTGATGAAGGTGGGTGGGGGGGGGGTTTCTCAGTTAAATTCCTGTGAAGTTATTCCACAAAGCTCTGACTCAGAGAGGACATCATGATTCTATGTCTCCATGCTCCTGACTTCACTATTGTTACTAAACGAGAAGGAGGGGGACAAGAAGGAGGTGAAGGGAGAGGAAGAAGAGAAGAAGGAGTACTTGGAGGAACAGAATAGGGAGGGGGAGGAAGGTGGAGAAATAAAGTAGAGGAGGTGAAGCAGAAAGTGGAGGAGGGGGAAATGGATGGTTAAGGAGGAGAAGGTGGAGGTTGGGGTCAGAGGACCAGGAGAAGAAGGATAAGGAAGAGTACCAGGAAGGGGCAGTGGGGGTGGGGGGTGGAAGGGATGAAGAATGAGGAGTAGCATGGGGAAGAAGTAGCAAAGGAGGAGAATAAGAAGCTAAGGAAGGGAAGAGGAGGTGGGGGAGGAAAAGCAGGGATGGATGAGGAGGAGATGGAGTAAGAAAAGTGGAGGTCTGAAAGAGTTATAGGAAGATGAGGTAAAGGAGGAGGAGGAGGAGTTGGAAGGAGAAGGAAATGTAGGAGGTGATGGTAGAGAAGGAGGAGGTGGCAGGGCGGGAGAAGGAGAAGAAGGAGAAGCAGAAAATTTGATGGCAAGATGGTGGAAAGCAGTTTGGAGATTAGGAGAAGGAGAAGGGGGGAAAGAGGAGGAAAAAGGAGGACGAGGGAGAAGTTGGAGGTAGAGGAGAATGAGGAAGAGGGGATGAATGTTTACAGAGAGGAAGAGAAGAAGGAGAGGGAGGAGGAAAAGGAGGGGGCATCTATGGGTGTAAAGTTGGCATCAGTCTGACTCTTAACGCCACTCCAGTTCACCTCCCCCTTTCCTAACCCCACTCACACACACTCACACACACACACACACACACACACACACATACACACACACACACACACAAACACACACACCCTGGCACTCAGCGGTGCCGAGCTAAGAATGGAGCG
The DNA here is from genome assembly GCF_963930695.1 of Labrus bergylta. NCBI lineage: Eukaryota > Metazoa > Chordata > Actinopteri > Labriformes > Labridae > Labrus > Labrus bergylta. The sequence goes on from NC_089204.1 coordinate 6,499,189, forward strand.
CTCCTTCGACTCACGCGATGTGGTGTGCTGAAACTTCCTGCAATAAAAGTGCGATCGGGAGGATTCCTGTTAAAACGAGTGAGGAGGAGGAAAGAAGGAGGGAGGGGGAACAGGAGAGAAAAGATAGAAGAAGAGAGGGATCAGGGAGAGGCGGTGGAGGGGGTTTCTCCTCTCTGCTGGCTCGTTCTGTCACTCCTCTTGTTTCTCTCTCAGATCCTGTCTTTCGTCCAGCACATGGCAGCGCTCCCTGAGACTCCTCACTTTCCCAAACCAAGAGCTATTTCCTGATTCACTCCCTCTCTCATATAATTATTCTGCTGGACCTGGCTCCTCGCTGCTTTTTTTCAGGCGTGCTCCTCCAGCACGCCGTGTTCTGTTCTCGTGGTGACATCGTGGCCTCGGCGGGCCCGAGGAGGAGGGTCAAAGATCAAGGCTGCTCCCGCTCATTCACACATATTTAATCCCAGTTCACACGTAGAGCTGATGTAATTTTATGAAACACTTCTGCTTTGGGTAATTAAATCTGGTTGAGTCACATGTCCCTGTTTGCACTCAGGGCGATTCTGCTGTTTCAAAAACCCAGGCTTCATACTCACATACTGATGGGATCTTTATCAGAAATAGATACAAAAAGGATTTAAGGGTTTCCAGTAGACTTTAGATTTACCATCGATCCTCATTCCAGCCATCACCTGTGGTCATGAGCGTGTGACTGAAAGAATGAGATCAGAGGTACAAGCAGCTGAAATAAGTTTCCCTCAGAGGTTTGCAGGTCTCTGCCTTAAAGTGCTTTCAGACTTGCAGAAAACTCCTGAAAAAAACAAAAGCTGTTGGGGGTGAGTTGCATGTATGTGAACACAAACAGACTCCTCGTGTTTATTCTGCAGAAAGTCAGAGTGAGCTGATGTGAGAACACAGCAGGATATAATCAGGAGAATTCACCTGGAGCGAGTGGGAGGAGGTGGTGACGTTTATTCCCTGTGATCACTGCACGACCATAGACTGTCTGCACGCCACCTCTACCATCTCTGTGCTCTAATGAACCTGCTGCATTATGTTTCCTGTTCTCCAGGATGTTCTTCTCCACTCTTTAGTTCACATTGAGATTCTGTTCAACTACACGTAGCATTGATAGAAAGACACAAATTCTCATTATTTTCCTGCAGAGAATTTCGGCCAATCAGAGAGCATGTTCCTCGTGCATGCCACATTTGGTCTGTTTGTTAATATCCCCGTGTGAACACAGACCAACCCTGCAATAATAATGCAACAATGGAACAAACTGGTCGATGATTCATTATGATAGCAAACAAACTACGGGTGTGAAATCACCGCCATGTCATTTGGAAGAGAAAACTGGAAAAACCCCTTTAAGATAAAAAAATTACTTTATTTACAAGATCATACATCTCAGTGTAACATGTTGGTAACTTTGTGTTTGTATGAAGAGAAGGTCTGAGACATTTTTGAGCTCAGATGGGTCACATGGTTAATATGTTAAGGGCCCTTGTTAAAGCTGCACAGTACTCACAACATAAATGGCTTCATTGTTCACTCACACACACACACACTCGCGCACACACACACATACTGAGGCCATAACTGTTCTGAATCATTTGTAATGTTCCCTCAAATCTGCTGTAAAAAGTTCACACTTGGCCAACACTCAAGCAACTCGATTTTATGCAACTTTCATCACATTTTTATGCATTTCATTTTGTATCTTGACACAGAAATCGACCGCGAGGTGATTCAGAAGGCAGGAAAGTTCGCTCTAGCTCACTCACAGTGGACGTTCAGCGTCACAACTTGCAATTCGACTTCTGTGAAATCAGGCATTCTAGGCTGTAAAGGCCCTGACACACCAAGGAGTGTGTCGGCCGTCTGTCCTAGTTTGACCGTCAGTGAGCAGTCGTTGGCTTTGTTTTTGCCGTGTGTCTGGCTCCATCGCTACCTGTCGCCCCCTGTCTGCCTTTTTTGCTCTCGACACAGGTTCTGTAAAGCCCCTTGAGCATGCCGCTGTAGTATCCATGTTTGCACCCATTAGTGCGGTTTCTCCTTATTTGTCTCCTCCTCCTCTTCTTTTCATTTTCCACTAGAAGACCAAGAGCTGACAATGCCAGCACCATTTTCAACAGAAAAAGCCCCTAAAGTCCAGAGGGACAGGCCTATATTTAACCCCTTGCTCCACCTGTGTGATGGTAGGTGATTCTAACTATTTGTTGCCCACATTAAGATCAACAATCCACCGCAGGGTAACATGGGGACAGCTGATTATATTTAGAGGCCATTACAGCAGAATTGATGACAGCAATAAAAAAAGCAGGTTCAATCATTTTAATGAGGCTGAAGCATTGTTTTCATATTGCTCTAAACTGCTGACCAATAACAGGCCTGCCTTTAATTTTTTTAACTGCACGGAGGGCGGTCGTAATGTGATTCACTTCTGTTCAAAACGCTCGGAGCTCTCCAGCTCGTTCGGTTTTATGTGACTCTCCTCCCGCAGAGCTTCATGTTTGCAGTGATTCAGGGTCAAATAAATGATATTAATGGGTGTTCTCTTTTTTTTTTATTGTGTTTTGTTTTTACTTGTGTGTGTCCCTGCCAGCTCCCCTCAGACACACACTTTCAGTCTTTGCTGTTTCACACGTTTTTACAGCGTGGACACACACAGTGACGCAGCCGAAGCTCTAAGAACAGTAATGACAGTGAAGAAGACTTGTATTCATTGTTGAAAAATTGCATCTGCTTTTGACTTCTTTTCAGTAACAAGCTGCAAACCCTCAAAGTCTTCATGAAAGACACACTGAATCTGACAGCGTAGACATTTTTCTTCCTTGGTGCATCAGATCTCTGAGTTGATGATTTGTTGAAGAATGCAGCTCAGATCTGATGTGCAGCCTCTAAAACCCTGGCGGCTCTGCTCCTCATGTTTTCACTCACAGAGGAGCTAAGAATAGTGGCAGACCAGACTACAATGTGCTCTGAAACAGCAGCAGAAACCTTAAACCGGTCTGGAGGTCACACACCGCGAGAGGATCTGACATGACCGAGCACATACGAGTTAGCGAGGTAAAATATAGCCGACATGTGTGTTAAGTCAGGAAGCACGCATGTCGACATGAGTGTGAGTATGTGCGCGTGTCCTTACAGTGTGTGTGTGTGTGTGTGTGCTCAGCTGGTATCTGCTCTGTGGTGTTAGCGTAGCATAGCTAAGGGTCAGAGCGAGGCTTAGCACTGATAACCAGACATTCAACAGCAGGCGAGCTCCTATAGACCGGCTCACACACACTGTCACAAACCCACCAATGAAGGGAGCTGATGCATAAGAGAAAGTGCTCAACAATCAATGCAAATAGGTGCTCATTTAAACATTGAATTTAACCATGAAAATAAAGTCACTTGCATAATTTGTGTGAGTTGAAGAAATTGTCTCACGCTGCAGACTGAAGGTTCATAGAGTGAGAACCACTGCAGGCCCAGTGAGCCAATAAAAGGCCTTCGAGGGGGAGAAAGAGGAGCAGGAAGAGGCATCCCCCCCCCCCTCCACACACACACAAGACAGCTGAACCTCGAAAAACCTCACGCAGGGTGCACTACCACACGCCACCATTATCTCAGTCCCAGTAATGAAGATGGCATTTTCATGGAAGTGCAACAGAAACAGTGATAACTTGTATTAGACTTATTCTTAAAGCTGCAGACCTTGCTGCATTGTGTAACAGCATGAGATGTTCAGGACAGCGCGTCCAGTACAAAGCTGACGTTCTTGGCTTAATATCTGCAGCTGAGGAAGATGAGACTCCCTCAGCGCAGGCTGACATGACGACTGGACGAGTTTAATGACATTAGAGAGCAGAGCTGCAGACACACGGGCACACACACAGAGGGTGGAGCTGCATGCCGTCCATCTGCTGAGTCATACTGGGAGCTGTGGTTCCTCTTCGTGCAGCAGACTGGAGCAGCGGTCAGAGAGTGATTCAGGCTGTAACCGAGACGAACAGAACGCGTGTGCGCCGTCCAAGTGTAACAAACTGTAAATCTGTCAGAGCACTATGGAGTGTAAAGAGGATTTGAGTTGAAAAGCTTTTAGAGAACAAAAGTACCAAAGAGTTCACACTAATGAGGCTGAAATGAAGAGGGAGTGAACTTCTGCTTCAACTTTAAGAGGTTACACTTTGGAGGTTTGTCCTGACGGTGGTGCTAAACAGAAAGGCCATGTTTCCTCAATATGTCAATCAAATCAGCTGTATGATGTTGTTACAGCCTTTGAGGGGCTCTCAGTAAAACGAAAGATACTTCAAGGATACAGAGAGCGAACATGAACATCTCATGGCCTCTTATATTTAGTTGTTTTCAGCCCTAAAGTGAAACCTTTTCTGCATTAGCAGCGGCTTTAGACTTGAAATTGTACCCTGGAAAAATGAGTCCGATTTGTTTCTCCTTCGCTTTTTTTGTTGACAAAGCTGTTACCAGAGGTCCCGCCCCTTCTTTATTTTAATTGGTCGGCGTGGGGAGAAGTGACATTGACAAGCGGGGAGTTTTCAACAGAGAGTGCTGTGAGTGCAGCAACAAAAATAACAACTGAGGGCGCTCTTGAAAACGCTGCATTACATCGGTTTTGAGTTGAAAATGTGGCCCTACATAGTTTAACACTTTTTCACAAGAAAATATGTTCGATGGTTGGAATGAGGGAGGTAAAACATATGAACAGCAGGTTGTCAGACAGATATTTATTTAGTGCTTTTAGAGATATTTTCCCTGATGATGGTGTGAGTTATACGTCAATTAAAAATATGAAATCAGTATGAACCAAGTCTAGAAATGGATGGTAGGTCAGCAAAGAGGTGCCAGTTGTATTTTCGGGCCCTGCTGGGAGGCCCTTGAGGCAACCATGTGCGCTGGTGCAGCCCCTCACTCTGATATCCCTCTCTCTACCATCACCTGAGTTTGTGTAGCATGTTCGATAACGTGTCGAGTGAAAGAAGCACCTCCTCTTGTTATTCCTATATCAACATTGTTTTTGTTTTGAGGCTGCACTCATCTCTCTCAAAGTTTCTGCTGTTGTTGAGCGTTTTTCTGACTGATTTTTGTGGTTGCTTTTGCTTCTCTGTGTTTCTGCTGTTCTTAACGTGAAGGTCTTTTTGTTTACTTCTGTCTTGACTGCCTGCCTGTTTAGTCTTTTTTAGCTCTTGAAGCTGCCGTCGTTGTTTCTGCTTCTCCTACAGTTATAGTTTCGGTGGAACTGGAATTATTTTCTGAGTTACTCAACACAAATAAAAACTGTATATTTGAGGCTGTTGGCACTCCAGCTACGCCCAGAGACGATGTCAAACAGATGGATCGTCTGAATCATGATCACATGCAGATTTCTGAAAGAAAAACTTTCAGGACTTTCATGAATTGTTGACAGACAGAAGACATCCTCCTCCTTGTACGTTTCTCCTGGTCCTCACACAGCTGGGCCTGCAGACTGCTGCATGGATGAATGGGGGGGGGGGGGGGGGGGGGTGAAGCTAGAGTTACATTCCTTCCATCGGGGTTGTGTGTCTGCCAACCGGGTCACTCCCAGTTCAGTCCCGGGAAACTGGGAGAAAGAATTTCCTCTATGTGTCCGTACTGGACTCAGTCAAAGCCCCACAGAGGCCTGAGTGCAGCAGCGAGCATTAAACATGTGTGAAAATGTGATGTTTAAATCCAAGCATTCAGTGTATTACTGTTTGTTTAAAATTTGGCGAGATGAAGATGTGCTGCCTAAAGGCTCTTTGACACGTTATTATCCACTCCTTCCTCAACTCTGTTCACATACACACCTCATGTGGGGCTTTCACACTCACAGAAAACTCGTGAAAAACTCCCGATATTTGCAGGAGCAGCTGTATGTAAGGAAGCAAACTGCCACATTTTTCACTCAGACTTCACCCAGAATTTATCCTGCCAGCCCCCTAATGTTTTTTCTGAAGAAAGTCAGTGTGAGATGAGAACGCAGCAGGATGTAATCAGGAGAATTCCCCTCGAGAGAGAGAGAGAGAGAGAGAGAGAGAGAGAGAGAGAGAGAGAGTGGGGAGGGGTGGTGATGTTTAGATCCTGTGACTGCTGTATGGTCACTGTAAACGCGAGATCACTAATGATATAAAGGAAAATATTCTCATTATAGCATCTTATAGCAGATTCAGTTGCTTCGTCCGCTACCTCCCGCATAATTTTTTTTAACATTATGCCCCCTGCTGCGTTCACACATCAACTCACCTTGACGTCTTGCAGAAAATGTACAAGAAGACTGACAGAAAAAACGTTTTTCGCTGTGAGGTGCATGTGTGAACAACGTCATTAACTTGTGTTTTCATGAGCAGCCTGTCTGAAAATTTCAAGAAATTTTGAAGTTCATGTGTGAAAATATGTGTTTGAACACTTTTAAGGACTGCATGTGTAAAAACACCTAAAGAGAATCTTGCTGCAACTTCTGGGACAATGTTTATGTATAAAACACAAGAATTCAAATCAAATCAATTATGCTGCAAAAAAGAGCTGCTAAAACCAAAACAAGTATGTTCACAGGAAATGCGTTGCAAAAACAGAAGCCTTGCAAAAGAAAAAAAAAAACAAGAGTGCAGAGTCTTCTGAGAGCAGTGCGAAGCAGGATTTCTGTGTAACATATTCAATACAGAGACTTGTTTAAGTTTTCCTTCTGACGTGATCCCTGCATTCCCGATCCTGTTCACCACTCACTCACACCCAGCAGAACTACACTGAATGAAATGAATGATGCCTCCAGAAGGTTCCCGCTCCTCTGCCCCTCTCTGCAGAATAATAATAGAAAGGTGGAATGTCTCGATCGGCATAAACTGTGAATTTTATGAGAACTCGTGTAGCTGACCTGATTGACAGGTGGGCGCGGTGTAACGGTTTGTCAGGAGGTTTAAAACCCGCCTCAGCTCCAGCTCTCAGTCTGCCGTTTGGTTGACTGAAAGTTAGACTGAGACAGCATTTCCAGCATGGAGAACGCCATTGATGGGACTCCAGCACCCCCTGCAGGAACAGATGGGTGACATCACTCAGGCTTCAAACATTCATATTTACAGTCTATGGGTCTGCATGCACCATCGGATGAACACAGAGTACACGTTACACCTCCTCTTTCTGGAAACATTCGGCATGGGTTTGGTTTCATAGAAATAAAAATGGATTGATTCGTGGCACTCAACAAGAACTCGCTTTTCAAAATCACCATTCAAATGCACTTCAAATGCAAATGTACATCGTATGCTTTCTGTGGCTTTATCCAGATGCTGAGGAGCAACATCTGGATGCAAGAAGCGGACATATGGAGACATCCTCTTAAAGACAGGAAGACAGGAAGTGTTGGGCTTCTGCAGACTGGCTTTGATTTTAAGAAAAATATTAAATCAAATTATCAGATGAAGTCCAAGTTGTCCTCCAATGAGTGCAAACATGTCCAAGCAAGATGAGATAAGATCCCCTTTGCTCCACAATCTTCATGCCAAACATTTAGAAAAATGTAGCACATTTTTATTTTTGGACTGTTTTTGTCTTAAAACGTGTGTTTTTTCCGTGGAGACAATCAGAAGTGGAGGCACATGAAACACAAAACACACACTCTCTTGGGGGGGGGGGCAGGAAACATGTGAGCTGCATATGGGATCCAAGGAGGACTTGGCAGACAGATACACACACACACACACACACACACAGAGACACACACACACTCATAATGCAGGATAGATTGAAGCTCTTCCAGGACACACAGGACTTGGCCCTCTCAGACAACGTGTCACAAGGAGTCAAATTAGACGTGTCAGCGGAGTGAACTGGGACTTTCCTCCAGGAATCGACAGTCAGGAATCGACAGTGACGCTCGGGTCAATCTCAACAGTAATTTGTAAACTCGACTGGAGAATCAAGTTGTGTGGATCTCTCTATCACTGTTACACTTTCCTGGCAAACGCACAGGACCAAAGAGGAAGAAGGGGGGGGGTATCTCTCTACTGTATCAGTGTGTCACATTTCCAGTCTGCGTTTGAACCTGTGATTTACGGGTTCTTGGAGTCAGGTATCTCTCAGGTCAGATGGCTCGTGATATGACGGACGAGTTACACAAGAAGGAGAGCCGCTTCTCAGAATTAAGACCATCAAACACTACTATAAGACACCTGAACCAGTCGTCTTTGTCAGGCAGAGTAACAGAAGTGCCAAAACTGCAGTTCCTCAAATGGCCACTTGAGGCTGACTCCAATATTGAGAAAATCCACATAGAGCCCCATGTTAAAATGGCCAATCTTACAGCAGGAAAAAAAAATATGTTTACAGCCTGGTACAACAACAGTTTGGGTCTCTAGAGCTCTTTTCATGAAATTATGTTAATTAGGGGGCGTGGCCTCTTTGAGTGACAGGTGGGAGCTGCTAGCTGTCTGCTAGGTGTCCCCTCAGATAATTCAGTGCCTGACCTTTAACCTCTGGGCCGTGTTTGTGCTGTTGGAGTCTTTTGGAGATTTGTTCATGTAAATATCAGACTAATAATCTGTCTCTCTCTGTGAGCTTTATCAGACTAACAGACCGTCCAACAAGTCTGAGCTCTACTCTTAACAACAACTCACATTAGAACTTTACTTTATTTACACGTTAGCAACAATTAGCAGTTATCTTAGTCTGTGGGAAACATACCTACATAGCTCATTCAGTGTTTGTCAGTTTTATAGGTTTAAGTTGTTGTTCTCTTTTCACTCGCTCTCGATGCTTCTTTATTTTTTTGCTAGCTAATGAATGAGGCACACGCTCAGACGGTTTAGTTTTCAGAGCTTAGCAATTGCTAACCTCTTGTATCTCTCCAGCTCATCAAAATATGTTAATTTCAACAACAACAACAACAACAACAAAAAACAAACACACACAAAACAAGAGTGCTGGTACAACGGTAGCCTAGCAGTTATGCTATGTGCATTTAAGTTGGTTAGCTTGATGCTAACACATAACAGATTTTGCCATTAACGGGCTAACAGAATTAGCATTATAATTAGATTGTTTCTTCAGTTTAAAATATGCTGAGTTCATTTCATAGCTTCTCTACAGTCTGTAACTGTTCAGTTGTGTCATTGGTCAAAAGTTTAATGGCATGTGGGCAGAATGAATCTAGCCCAAATGTTCAGCAAATCAAGGGGGTGGGCCATGACACCTGTCAATCATTTACACTACAGAAGTACTATGAGGAGGATGCTACATGCTCGGGCTGTAAAAACTATTAGGTCTTGTTAGTTCCCTACGTTCCAACAAAATGAAATACAGTAGGTTACTGGAAGAATAATTTTCTACACTTGTAATAGAGGTCTTAGTCCAGTTTGGGCTGAACAGGCCAAGGGGTGTTGGGCTGTTGGCTTGGTTATCTCCATCAGGCTATTTTTACAGTCTGTCACCTCAGGTGCCCATGGCATGCGCCGAGTTTTCTAGGTGTGCTGTACAGACACAACCCCACAAACAAATAGCATTGTTGGACAGATATAGACCCTGATGAGTTACTGTCATGTATGAGGAGCCAGCTGCTGCTCGCTCATGACTCAGAGCGGAGATGTAAGCGGGTCCATTCGACTCTACGACCGCCTGGACTCAGTTTAGCATCATGGGAACTGCTGATAGCAGCTGGGGTACCGCAGGCTGACACGAGGGTTCAGCTGAGTCGATCCAGGCTGTGGGTGGTGGGTGGAGAGGATTGGGGGGGGGGGGGGATCTGTCAGTCAATCTGCAGCCAACCAGATGTAGGAAGTGACCTGATGGGGGCTGTGTTTGTGGGGGACCTGGGAGTGGACTCAGCTGGGTGGTCTCCACATCCGTCCTCTGTCATTGTACAGAGTGAGGAGGAAACAGGCTGATGTAACAGAGCCCCCTGCTGGTCACACAAAAAACTGCGTCTCCCCACAAATAATCAGAAAAATTACAGCAAAAGCAACAATTTGTGAGTTCGTCTTAAGAATATTAAATCTTTTGGAAAAGACAAACATCAACTTACTAACCTGGATTCAATAAGAATTCAATTTTTAAAATAATGTTTTGAATATTTCATGTAAAAGATGAAAGGCAAAATAAATGTATTTGGACATTATGAAGAACATTCATAAACCCTTCTTATCCTCACTCCTGTGTGTTTTTGCAGAAATAGAAACAAACAAAAGTAATAAATATTTCCTTAAGTTTGTAAATGTAGGAAATTTATTCAGCCCAGATTGGCATGAATATAAAATAGTTCAATGGCACTAAACTATGTGAATTTAATCCAATATGACGGACATTTGCCTCCTTACAGTTTATAAGAACATGTTTAAATAACACAAAAATAATCATTTATAGTAACAAAGTGTCTTTCATCAACATCCTCTTGTTGTTGTTGTTTTGTTTCTGATTTGCAGCCAAATCATTTCTGATACTTCAGATTTAAAAAAAGGTCAGATGTGTTTTTAATTTTTTTTTATCCAATCAGCGATGTGCACTCCTCGATGAAAGCCCGAAGCAGGCATTCATCCAAACATTTTATTTACATTTTCCTGCAATGTGATATTTTCCTCTTTATCTCTGGATATCAAAGCTTGTCTCCTCGTGATCACAGGATCATTTTTTGTTAGATTCATGTACCGCTCAGGACTTCCGTATACTTCAGGGGTCATATTCATGAAGCCTCTTAAGTACTAAGACACTTCTTAGAATCAAGACATTTTCTAAGAAGTAAGGACTACATCCTTGTAAAGATGAAAGTCATTCACAAAGCATCTTAGAGAGCTCCTCAGGTGTCAAACTGTGAAGAGGAGTGACTCGACTGAAGGTGCCGGCCCTCCTCTGTGCCTCCATACACTCACACAGGTAAAGGTAGGCCAGGTGGGGTGGGGCCTATGGGGGCCATCCTGAGACTTTATTTGAGGATCAGAGGGTGCAGGTGGTCCGGTCAGAGAGCAGACCTGCAGCGATGGCTCAGGTGAAGGCAGCAGGAGACGCAGCAGCGAGGAGCCAGCAGGAGTGTGCAGACGCTTATTCTGATATGATGACCGTGAGCTCCACTGCAGGTCAGAACGACAAATACACTCAAGGATTATTATTTACAAATCTGTTTATTAATATTATTATTAAGATGGAGACAACAGGGGAAGACTGCACGGTTTAAAAGTGACATTAAAGCAGCGTTGGTTCTTCTAGCATTCAAACATTTCAGATTTAAATCTTTGCATGATTCTTTAAACATCTTTTTATTTTTAGAGGAAAACTTTGCAAAGACTTAAAACATTTAAAATCTCTTGAGCTTCAACACAGAAAGGGTCATAAAAAGTCTGCTCAGCTGTGTGAAAGTTCAACTTTTAGCCCTGAAAACATCTGAAAATGAGTCTGATTCAGGCACTGTAGTTCTCTGTAGTAAAATCATCTTTTTTTTGGTGAGTTTTGAGTTCAGTTGATTAAGTTTTACTTTTCTAACATGATTCTCACAAACCAGGTTAGCTTGAAAATATAAGAAATTACAGAAAACAATCTTTTTTTTTTACCTGCTCCTGATACTAAAACTGCCCTCTCTCTGAGGGTTTCTACTCTTTATAGCCTTTCATTAGTTACCATCTTCCCCTGGTTTTTATGTATTTGTTTCTGCCATGTTTCTGCACTTCTTTGGGCGGTATGTTTGTACTCGAGGTGCTGTGTTAATAAAGTTGAGTTGACTTGTATTCCTCCCGCGCCTCTCAACAGAGAGGTCAGCTCAGTCCACCAATTTGCCCGATGAGTCACTTTGTTTGATAATCTCTGGTGTAATCCTGCAGCTTCTCGTATCTTTTTCTCACGAGCTCGTCTTCTTCAGCTAAAGCTCTGTCGCTCTCAGGTTGCCTCATGTCAGTGGGAACCAGAAAGTCGTGTAATCCTCCTTTTTGTTTTTTTACCAGCGAGTCATTAGTGAAATGCTCCTTTACTGATTAAAAACACTTTTTTATAATCATTCAGAGGAAGTCAAAAAGTGTATTCAGCGTCTTTTCGAACCCTTAAAGTCTTCTCCTCCCTCCTGAAAACAGATATCGGAGACTCTGTGAGGAGGGGGCCACTGTGCGAGACCTCCATGTCTGTGGGCCTCAGCAGCAGGAGGAGCAGGGCCCTCCACCCCTCCCCCGCCCGGAGACGACACCGCACCTCCTTCAGCCACAAACAGCTGGAGCAGCTGGAGGGAGCGTTCACTCAGAACCAGTACCCCGACATCTACTACAGAGAGGAGCTGGCCCGGGTCACCAAGCTCAACGAGGCCCGCATACAGGTGAGAGGGGCGGGGTCTCTTGGCCCTGAGCTGCCACCTTTAACACACCCGGGCTCCGTTTATGCGAGCTCGCCAAGGATCAGGTTCTCCTACCTTTGTTTTGTCCGCCAGCTGCCATTATTTCTCCTCCTCCAAAATCCACTGAGTTGCTTCCTCTGACATCTCTCTTACTGTCTCAAATACTATGTCCACTCACTCCCAGTTCTCCCAGTAATGATGAGATAACTAAAGGTGCTATGAACGCTCTCCATCCTCACAAAGCCTTCTCTTCTTAAAGTCAGTGTGTGCAAAAGTGGCTCGATTGAAAAATGAGCGTGGCTTCAGTCCAAATGTTTGATCAGAACATGATGAAACGGCGTCCTCGCCTGAGACAATCACTGCTGGTCTCCCTGATGTTCATCAGTTCAGTGTGAGTAAATGCACAGTAAAGTAATCTTCATTTCCTCTCACCGGTCTCCTGCAGGTGTGGTTTCAGAACAGACGAGCCAAACAGAGGAAGCAGGAGCGCGCCTCGCAGAAACTCCTCCCAATGGGTATGATGGGAGGCCACAGGGGGCTTCTAGGAGGCGTTCACATCCAGCAGTCAAGCATGAGTCGACAGTTTTACCCCCAACCCCTCGCTCACCTCCCCCGCCTCCCCCCTATGATACCCTCTGGGCCGTACCCTCAGTGCCCCTGCCCCGGCAGCGTCCCTCCAGCAGCAGCAGCCCCGCGGCAGCATGAGGACTGGTACAGCCCGCTGAGGACCAACATCCAGTCCTCCATGTTCTCCCTGCAGCCTCTGGAGCCCCCCCCTCACTGGAGCTAAAGAGTAATCCTAATAAACATCACTTTAATCCTCACTTTTTGGAAGTCATTGCACTTATTTACATACTTAGAGATAGTTCTCTAAAGGAATATTAGACACAAATGTTTTAAAATGTCTCTGGTAGATTTCCTCAGCGTGCAGGAGAGAAACAGGCTGTCATGGCTGCAATGTAATTCTTGATCCATCAAAGTGCATGCACGAAAAGTTCATTTCTTTGTCCCTTACAGACTCAGATTGTTATTCTAAGAGTCCGACAGCATTACAGATAGGATCCCTGCAGAGAAAGACCTTTTAAAAACCAGGGTCCACAGCAGCAGGGGCCGCCCCACCAACGATCCAGAGGAACCTACGAGAGCTCAGGAGCTCCCAGGAAATGATGTGGTCAGTAACTAAGATTTACAGATAGTGACATGCAGTAATATGATGTGAATGCACAGAGAGAGAGTTCCCCCGGTAGTCTAAGCCTATAGCAGCATAGGAGCTGGTCTACACCTGCGCCAGCCCTAACTGTAAGATTTATCAAAAAGGAAAGTTTTAACCCTTCTCTTAAAGGTACAGTGTGTGTCTGCCTCCTGAACCCTGACTGGTAGATGACTCCAAAGGAGAGGGGTCTGAAAAGAAGGCTCTACCTCCCACAGCAGACAATATTCAGGAAAATTCACTGCAAGGAAGCGGGAGGGCTCGATGACGTCCTTCGAGCTCCATGCTCCATGCTCCATGCTCAGGCAGATCTCGAGTCTCCCCTCTGCCCTGCAGTCAGTCCATCCTCCCAGACTGACAACATCCTCTTCCATCATAATCATTATCTCAACATACATTCATCTGTCTCATCATTCATATCATCTATCACTAAATAAAACACATGTTGTTGTGATGTAATTTGAAGTTCTTTGAAGAGAGTGGTGCAGTGATCCGTTTTTTTTTTTTTTTTTTAAATAAAAAAAATAAAAAAAAGATTTCTGGAACAAAAAGCTCTCTCTCTGCAGGGATCATTTCTGTGAATAACAACCTGAGCCTGTCAGCAACAAAAACAACAAATACTAGAGGCTGATGGTCAGGGATTAAGTTGCTGCCAGTTTCATCTGCAGGCTGCAGAAACACACAGCTCACCAAGGGGAATTATTTCTTTGTTGATAAAAAAACTCAATGGTCTCCTCCTCTCAGTCGTCCACATCACTGTCCGGTTCATCAGTGTCCACTCCTCCTCTGAGCTCGAGGTGGAGGTTCTTCTGTTCCAGATAGGTCTTCTCCGCTGCCTCCCTTTAGCGACGGTCGTCCGACATCTTTGCCCTGCGCTAATCCACCGGCTCCTTGGAAGGTGACTCATCTGACTGGCTCTTCTGTTCAAAGATCTTTGAGTACTTTCCTTCTTGATCGTCTTGATTTGGTCTTATCTGAGCAGTGTGGGAGGTCTATATATATATATATATATATATATATATATATATAAAAAAAATATGCCCAGGTTTAAAATGAAAGAATCAGAGTTAAATTCGTCCACATGATTTCTCGAGCTCTGTACCTGAACCCTGAATGTTTCAAAAACCTTTTTAGTGCATCTTACAAATCAAACACCTTTCAAAAAGGAGTCTCTGTAAATAAAATGAGAAGTCAAACTGTTGAGATTACGCTCTTTAATATTCACATTCCAGAGACAACACAGTCACATGTCATATGTTCTCACTGTTTTTTTTTAACATTTCATTCGACAACCTGAAGTGACTGAAGAATCAACTCGAGATGGCAAAAATATAGAATTCATCCGTATGAAATCAAACGCTATAAAAGAATCACAGACGGATTCTAGAAGAACAACAACACAAAGATGACATGTTCGATCCACATGTGTTTGAAGGCAGCTTAGAAGCAGAGACAAAGCGGTGTGCTGTGAGCGCCTGCAGCGACTCACAGGCAGCTGTACATTCACTCCATCAGGGGGTGTTAGGACGATCTCTGCTGCCTGAACGTGAAGAGGAAGTGATGGGCTCGTCTGACCGTGATCATGTTCACTGAAACAACAACTGAGCTGCACAAGGGCCTCGTTTCAAACTCCTTTCCTTGCCTCCTTTCCTCCAGACTCATTCCCTCACACCTCAGACACGAGCAGAGGAAAAAGGAGGAGCAAAGAGTCAAGCAGCCAGGCAGGATCTTTCAGTAATTATTGGAATCTTTTCTGGGAGTATTTAACATCAACTTTAGCAGCTCAACCTCTTTAATAAGTCAGAGGTGCTGCAGCGACTTCGACCTCTTCTCCTCGAGACGCATTTAAGGAACTGAAGCATCCTGCACGGTGGGTTTTTATGGTTGTTTTTTGGGGTCAGAAGCAGGAGGAGAAGAGGAGACACACACACTAGAAAAAGGTGTGAAGCCTTCAGTGCTGTTCTGCGTTGAAGCTTGAGCTTCACCTCCTCCCCCCCTGCAGGGTTTCCTCCCCTCTAAAACGCGCTCGTTCACACTGCGAGGGAGTCAAGGCCACTTCACTTTGCAATGAGAAACGTCTGATTCGTCTCTCATCTTCTGTTTGAGAAGATCTCACAGGAGGAATCGTTTGGTCCACACGGCAGCAGCGGCGGCGGCAGTGTGTTCGTGTAAATGTGTCTGTGACTTTCTGTAACGATGCTACTGAAGGCACAGAACACAGGCGAGGAAGTGTCCTGCATGTGTAAAGAGACGATTCACCTAAAAATCACAGAAAAAAAAACAATCAGATTCTCAGTTTGGTTTGCAGAAAGGACGCAGGCGGTTTAGTGTTTCTGTATTTCACCAAACAAAATGAAAAAGAGTTTTTAAGTGATGTTTGGGTGAACTGGCCCTTTAAGAATGAGTTCAAGGACGCTGCAGAAACAGACGGTGAAGTGATGTCACTGTCCTTCTCCTTTCTCCTCGTAAATTACTGAATTATTGAATAATGATCCGCCTCTAACTGAAATCACCACTGATCACTCCGATCGCCTTCGAGGGAGGACGCAAAGATTATACGATGTTTTTTGCGGTCCCACTTCTCTTCCTGCAGGTTCCTTGTCGTCGTCGTAAGAGATGAGAAAGCACTCGGGCGACTCGTTCACTCCAGAGACTTGGCGAACTCTGCGTAGTCGATGTAGCCGTCGTTGTTTTTGTCGTCGTCCTTCAGAACGTCGTCGATCAGACTGATCAGATCCTCCTCTTTCATCGGCTGGCTGTCCTCGCCGCGCTCCTGGAGAATCACAAAACATTCAACACAGATGATTCATCAGCGGTGATAAGACAACGAGCGCTTTGATGCATGGCATCCAAAGGCTTCAGGACAGGTGCAGGTGCCGGAGCATTGAGACATTTTCAGGAGTTTTGTGCATGTGTGAAAACAACAGTCTTTTTAAATCAGGTTCTGCTAATAAAAACTGTTTTATATATTTATGTCCTCGTGCAGCGGTTCTCAAACTTTTCACACTGAGACCACCACAGAAAATATTTGGCTCTCCGAGTACCACCATTATGGCTAACATTGAACAAATGACTAAACTCCATCGGATCTGCAGAGTCCCTCTGCACCTTTAAGAAAAAGCTAAAGACCCAGCTCTTTAATGAATACCTACTAACTTAATGATGATGGTCTCGATATCATTGATGATGATGATGGTAATGACGATGGTTTTTGTTTGATAACGACGACTTATAAGATGGTTTCTATCCTGATTAGAGCTCTCAAGAACTTTGCCTCTGGTCACTTCCTGTCAGCACCTGTGTGTCCAATCAGACTCAAAGCTGATCGTTTGATCTTACTCACATTGTTCCCTTTTTATAGATCCTCGCACGTGTTCTTCTTACTCTCTGATGTACGTCGCTTTGGATAAAAGCGTCTGCTAGGTGAATTGTAGAATTTCTTCTTTAATCTAACATTTTTGTGGAGTGATTTCTCCCATGATGCACCAGCCAAAGTTCACTAGCAGCTGGCAGTTGGGAATTGATTTAAAAACATACTCACTTTATCCAAATACATTTCTATAGGAAGTACATGCAAGTCATTTGTGATGGAGAAATATCTAAATAAGTTCATTTAAATCTATTTTTGATGCTGTGGCATTCAGTCACAAATATTTACCTGTACTGAAGTTAACAGGCATGTTCACACCTTAAATAATAAAATAGATCTGCACACACACACACACACACACACACACACACATCCCCACCTCTTTGTGTACGTGTGTGATGGCGGTGGCGAGCTCCAGCCCGTCCAGCAGGTTGTTTCCGTCGTAGTCGTGCATCTTGAAGTAGTGCAGCTGGAGCTCCTGGGGGGTCATCTCTTTCTCCGGTTGGTCGATCACTCCCTCTAAATGCTCCATGATGTGGCTGCAGGACAGACAACCGTGAAAGAGTGTGTGAACGCTGTGTTCAAAGTTCATCCCTCTGTGCAAATAAGAGCTGGATCAAGGGGATCTCCCTCTGCGGGCGGGGACGTCACTCACTCTTTGTCCTGGATCATGTTTTTGTCGAGACGACCGTGAGCGTGACCCGATACTGCGGACGCCACCACCGTCTCCTGCTGCTGCAGAGGATCCACCTGAGAGAGAACGGACACACAGCAGGAGAGCAGGAGGAGGAGGAGGAGACCCCACCACTGTAACCTGCACCTCCTCATTCTGCAGACACACACACACACACACACACAGATAAATAAATTAGAGACCTGTGTTCTTTCTGAAAAAAGTTAATCCATAGCTCCCAGTGTTGTAACTAAATAACCGACCGATCATTCATGTTCCAAACAGAGGCAGAGAAATAAGTCGATTCATTCATCTCAGCAGGGTTAGATTACTGTGACTCTCTGTATCCAAACATATGTCAGACAACTGCAACTTATCCAAAACTCAGCAGCGGAGCCCTGACACGTACAAGACAATGTGAACATATAACCCTGGTCTTCAAATTAACTAAACTCTGTTTCCTGAATCTGATTGTTTAAATAACGTATTTCTGGATTTTTTTTTACTCTCAAAAGTAAAGCACACTGAGGTCACCTCAAATTAAATGCGCTTTGTAAATAAACTGTCTTTTTTTTTTTATAGATTACAGGATTTATTTCCCCCATAAGAGCTGCTCTTTCATAACCACTGTGCTAAACACAGAGGAGACACCATTCAGCTACGTTTGTAAATCAAACCTGTGCAAATAAAGAATCTAAGAGATATAGATGATTAAATAAAGGATAAAGAGACATAATCAGGCTGTATACAAACATCAGATGGAGCTTTTTACCATGGGCACTTTGAGGAAACTTAACTGAGATAATTAAAGTAAACACCGGTAACGGAAACATATGCTAACATAGAGGCTGTCTGTAATAAGATCTGCCAGCTTGAAGCTTCACTGTAAGACTAAGTTACGACATATTAGACACAAACCATAGAAGACGATCAATAATATAAATATTTAAATAATTATAAATTAAAGCTTACGTGTAAATGATTGGTATTCGCGGACCGTTGTGTTGAAATCTTGGCTGTCTGGAAACGAGTCTGATCAATCACAGGCTTTCAGGACCGAGCGGCTTCCCGTAGCTCCTCTTGGACACGACAGCTCATTGTGATTGGTTAAAACATTTCAAAGAGTACACAACTGAAGCGAGAGAGTTCACCGCTGCGCGCACGAATATCTCTCCACACCGACGACGTTAGCGGGGCGGGCTACTTTTAGCTTTCCAAGAAACATTTCATACTCATTGTGTACTTTGTAAAGTTTTCACGTGATGACGAACAAATACAGCCACAAACCTAGAATGACTCTCAGTTAGTTCAGGTGAATTTGTCGAACGTTTTAATTCCCTCTTGGGAAAATAAAACTCTTAGCTAAGCTAACATTTAGGTTTTTTGACAACATTTCTGCACTCTGGTGCCTTGTACTTCTTTAGCCACTTCTACGGTGGCCCTGAAGTGCATTATGGCCGCTATGTCTTTTTAAATTCAGTCTTGGAATATGCTTTTGCCTTGGAGTAGTGTACAGTGGCCCTGAAGTGTGAAGCACAACGACAAATCACAAAACACACAAGAAATAAGAAAACACAACAACATTAGCTTCTAACGGAAAAGGTAATAGGCACCAGAGGTTGACAAGGATCGTCGCTGATTGGACCAACGCCTTGTCCGTCTTTTTAACCGGAAGGATATGCTGCTTTCGTTATAGTGATGTGAAAAGCAGTTCTTTTCAGTGTACTGAATCAGTTCAGTAAAGTGATTCGTTCAAAAGATTTGTTCACAGAATCGTTCAGTACTTCTCTGCAGCTCTGTCTGTGAATCAGAATTTAATAATCTGAAACACGGCCGAACGTTTAGTTCTGCTCGCGATCGTACTGAGAACAGCCAGTGGTGAATAATAAGCCAATGAGCTGAGAATTTAGTTGGATAAAGCTACAGTTTGCAAACTGAAAGCTGCTAAAACAATCACATTTATTTCCCCCGACCGTTCCGCTCCGCTCCGCTCCGCTCCGCTCTTCCTCTCAGTTCGTTCAGTGAACGTGAACGAGCAAGACTGCGAGTCACCAGCCTCAGTCACACACACACACACACACACTGTACTGACTGAAACACGATCGTTAGTGGATGTTAAAACACTCAGCTGAGTGAAATTAAGTTGGATATAAAAGCCGTTTGTAAACTGACTGCAGCTATAAAAAGTACAAACATTTTCGCGACACCTAAATGTTGAATAATATATTTGCTACTTCCTCAATTTTGGAGACATGAGAGAAGTAGGGGCGGGCTTTAGCGACACAGAACTCCCGACCGACTCCGTCCTGTTGGTTCAGTCAGTACGTATCACTGACATGAAAGAGAGAGGGAGGGCGGGCTTTGAGCGACTCTTACGGTCTAGAGAGAGACGAGACGGGAGAGAGGAGAGCGCAACTGAAGTTGAGAAATGAACGACTCTTTTCAGTAAGTGATTCAGTTCAGTTCGTTCACCCAGATGATTTGTTCGTTTTGAACGAATCGTTCATGACCGACACATCACTATTTCGTTAACTTTTCTCTGTCTGGCGCCAAAGGAATATGAAGCATTTACTTCCTGTAAAAAAGACAGACATTGCGTTCATCCAATCAGCGACAATTATTGTTGACCGCAGGTACCTTCCTTTTCTGTTATTGTTAATGTCTGTGTTTCTTAGTTGTTGTTGTGTTTTGCAATATGTCGTTGTGCTTTGCACTTCAGGGCCACCGTACACCAAGGCAAAAGCATATTCCAAGAGTGAATTTAAAATGGTAAAATTTCAGTTGAGTGCCATAATGTCACTTGAGGGACCCCTCTTTGCAGGGGCTTTCTTGGTTATTGCATCTGCGTCAACTTTATTTGCCAGGTGTCGCCTTCACGTACAAATGTGACTTTGCTTTCATTTGCTCTCTGTACAAGCATGAATCATTGGATGTTATACTAGTGTAAACAAGGCAATACAACAAAATAAACAAATCACAAAATTCAAACTGAAATGACAAGAAATGCAATAAAAGTAAATATAAATAATTAAATAAAAGTAATAGAAGTAAATTTTTGTTAAAATCAACCAGAGGTCATCAGATATCTTCAGTTCATAAAACTCTCTGAGAAGAGGTTTCGCATTTCTCCCGGGGTTAACTATCTTGACAGGAAAAAAAACCTTGAGGTGAGTCTTTGATGACGTCGGCAGGGGGGCGTGACGCAGCCGCTGTCAAATGTAAACTGAGCGCAGGAGCACGCTGTGTTAGTGTGCTGGAGTTCACTGAGGAAGAGGAGGAGAGGAGATCTGTGTGAAAGAAATGTCCAGCTTCCAGAGAGAAAATGAAGCCGCTAAATCTCTGTTCAGGAGGCTCGAGGTGGATTTTCTGTCATAAAGTAGCTCAGTAGTTTTTGACCCTCGTCTCTCCCTGTATTACCCTCTGTGCTCGTGCCTCCACCTGTGAAGATGTACTTTCCCCTCCCACTTTTCTAGAGCTCAAACTTAAAAGGAGATACTTGTATATTTGTCGCTGTAGTGCTTCATACGGCTCTCACAGTGCAACATCTGACAGAAGAGTTCTTTTTATATGAGACATGGAGGAGGCATTCATCTCAATGTGCTGCTTACAGACTCGTGCAATACAAACTTTTAACAGGCACTCTATCGAAAGGTTTTAAGAGAACCTTCTCCATATGAATAGTGTGTGTTTTGGTTGCTCGCTTTGCAGCAGCAGAGCGCAGCTTTCTGTGAAATGTCGCTTCTTAAGCCTTTAACCTGATCCAGTTAAAGTGTTAGAGGGAAAGATTAAGGACATGGCTTCTTAGAAGGAGGATGACACCTTGCTTCCCTTTTACTTCTGGCAGCCACAGATCAAAAACTCTCGCTCGTTTTTGAAGAAACCCACACAATCTCTCTTAGTGATATGAGCGTGTATTTTAAAGTTCTGCTGAATGTACGGACGAAAATAACGATTCTTGAGTTATTTAGATAAGTTTTCTGATTATTTTATTTTCTATGTCTGTGAAGTTTCTTGTTCTAAATCCACTCTGATCCTGTATTTGATCATGCCTATCAACCCCTCTATTTCAGCCCTGCTCAGAACAGACTGTTTCTGTGTCTGTACCTTTAAATATGTAAATGAGCTGTGTCTGACCACGCCCCCTCTCTGGAAGGACTTGGGTGGCTCGGGCTTGCTTGCTCCATGTCCTATTGTTTACGTTGAGAAGGCAGACTCAGAGGGCAGAACAAACACCTAGCTGTGGGAGTGTCACCCACCTGGGGGAGGGGTTACTGCCCTTTGTGATGTCATGAAGGGAAAATCTCCAAACGGCCTGTTTGAGCACACATTTTCTGACAAGTGGAGCAGGTAAAAGACGGAGAGGATGGACTTTTCTCATCATTGGGGGGTTTGTAGACAGACTAGAGACACATATTAGTGTTAGAGAAATATGTGGAAGTGTAGTTTACATAATATGTGACCTTTAAGATAGCCAAGAAAATGATTTTAAAGATATTCGGTTATGACTCACCAAGTTGTTAAATTGAGATCCTCATTTATCTGTCAATATTTTCTGATCAAACTCATTATTTTGAGCTGCTCTGTCAATATTTGAACATACTATCTATGTACTCGCTATTTTTAGATAGCTTGTATTCTTTGTTGTTGAAAAAAACAAAGGCTTTGTTTTTTGTTAAGTGTCTTTGAGTACCTAGAAAAGTGCTTTAAATGTCTAATGCGTTATCATTATTAACTAAACCCGAACAACAAATTAAAAGCTCCTACACATATCTTTATTAGGAGGATGCTGAGTCAGGATTCCGAGACATTTAAGATACTAAATCATCTTTTTTTATACTGAGGCGCTGTTTGTCAATAGGTGAGGCCGGCAACTGCTTGGGGCCCCAGGTCAGTGGAGGGCCCCTGAGGTCTTACAAACTTTAAACTCTAGCAGTGGGTGTAAATGTGCATATTTTTGCAATGACAGTAGGAAACCTCCCTAAGGGGGCCCCATCTGACAGCACTCCATTGCTAAGTGTGGCGTGCATTTTTGCTCTGAAAACCAACGTTTGTCAATGAAAGTCAAAAGAGGAGATGAAGAGGAATTGTCTGTCTGAGAGTGGAGAAAAAAGAGAGAAAGAGGAAGAGGAGTAAATGGTGAGAAACTCGCAGACAAAATGGTGATGATTGCTGGTTGGAGGGGCCCTCCATGAATTATTGCCAAGGGCCCCAACAGACTCTAGAATCGCCACTGGATAGTGTCATATTTTTCCATCATTACTACTCTTACATTATTTGAGATGATAAATCATAAATGTCAACAGCACTGAAATTTTGGATTAAATTGACTTTAATGAAGTTCATGATGAAGCAGTTCAAAGAAAAGTTAACTTTGACATTTCCGGTTCTACTTTGGTTTAAGCACTCAGAACAAACGGAGCATATTCTAAAAGTTAAAATATTTAAAGGTATTTTAATATTCAGCTTTTCTTTCAGTTTAATGACCCTTTGTGATTGTAGTTAGAGTGCACACCCCCTCCTCCTCCTCCTCCTCCTCCTCCTCCTCAGTCAGATTACACATTTATTTCTCCTTCAGTCTGCAGTCACTCCCATCGTGTCCGGGGAGTACACTCACCACCACCGGGACAGAGCTCCGATGGCTGCCCGGGTTTCCTTCACCCAGATCCGGCTGGAGACGGAGGTGGAGCGCTGCCGGGCCGAGTGTCAGTGGGACAGGATGCCGGCGATCATCGACCAGATGCAGGCTGCGCGTTTCCACGAGGACGGTGAGTGGTGGGAGTTCACCTCCAGGAGGGTGCAGAGTTTAAATCGCTTCCTGGAAGGTTTTTACTACTCATTGATTTGTTTACTGCATATGACATTACAAGCGAAAAAAAGCTAAAACTATGACTCACGTTTTCTTTTAGTAAGTTTGCTTTGTTTAAATTGTATTCGTTTCAGAGTTGTTGTTTTCTTTAGTCAGAGTCACTTTTTCTTCAGAAAATCCTCCAAAACTTTAACCTGTAAAGAGTTTCCCTGCAGTGCTTAGCAACAAGAGCTTCCTGTATTTTCAAGTTTTTGCACAGTAGCTGATTTTTTTCACGATTTCAAGACTCAAGTTTCTTCAGTGATGTTTTGAACTCTGCACAGGTTAGACTTTGGACTCAAAGCAAGACAGGTCGACAAGATTCCTGTGCAAGATCTAGTCTACAAATAAGAACTCATTTAAAAACAGAAAACATATAGGATCGCTGTAATCAGACCCAAAGGGGTCAGAGTGTCTCCAGATAGTTTACAGTACACTCAATGATAACTGAAGAGGATCAAAGGTGTTGTTTGACCCTCCTTACTGTTACCCCCTCCTCCTCCAGGGGACAAAATACCACCTGCTTTACAAAAACAACACGACTTTATGCTTTCCCTCCTGAAATCTTTCCACACAAGCTCCAAGAAATGCAAACAAGCGTATCGTTCTGTGCCTCATAAAGCATTTCTGTGCTGAGTCACTAATGCACCTGCCTCCACCCCTCGCACGCTCAGAGTAAATACAGGTCCAGGTGACTTTACTGCAAGTCAACAGTTATTGAGCCCATATCTGGCTGATGGTGCAGGCGGACAGTTTGTACATGCACTGAAGTGTTAAATCAAATGTGGTGTTTCTTACTGTTTGCGTGCATGAGTCACATCAGCTGATCTGACATTCATGGAAAGAAGGGTGAATCAGGAGAGTTAAAGCGCTTCTGCTCCACAGTCTTTATGAAGAAATGGAACAATTTGATGGCAGTTGAAAAAAAAAAAAGGAATTTGATTCCACCAATAGGAAGCTGAAGGGATGACAGCTGGCTGGCTATTAGTACACACAGCAACAACAAAACTCAAGAATCAAGATGTTTATTGTCACTCCACACGTGGGTACAAAGGTGTGAGACATCTTTTGTGATTCATTCAGAAGAGGACATTTTAAATATACAAGTCCTGTAAAATGTTAAAGGTTAAAGTGAAAGCAGCAACATAATGTACAAAAACATATTCACCTCAGAAATACAAACATCACACAGCTGTGTTTGATACTTGATTCTGATTGGACAGTTATGCATCCCAACGGTCTGCTACCCCTCGATAGATCATCACTGTCAAGAAGAACAAACCGTTGCTAAGGAAAGCACACGTTGCTAGGCTAGGGCCACGGCTTTTATCACAGATTCTGGAGGACTAAATGTAAATGATATAAATCCACGGAAAGAGACTGATCTGTTTACGGAGAGGAAAGGGGATAACAGCGAAGAAAAGATGTTAAGACGTCAAAGCTGAACGCTATGACAGAAGAATCCACAAAAATGAAGACGGCAAACAAAGTAAACATTTATTGTACTAAGCCACATTTTGCAAAGTCGGACTAACTCACCTAGTTAATCCAGCAGGGGGTCGATTTTCTCTTTCGTGTGTACACACCTCAATCGGACATGAACTGGCCTCAGCGTTCTGAGCATGTTCCATGGCGGGCTTTAACCCTGAACTCAAACAGCAGAAGAAAGCGAGACAGCGGTTTCAACATGGAAAGTTTTTTTTTTTTTTTTTTTTTTTTTTAGTTATTTGGCTTTTGTGCCTTTTTATTGGAGAGATAGGACAGTGGATAGAGTCTGAAATCAGGGAGAGAGAGAGAGAGTAGGGAATGACATGTGGGAAAAGAGCCACAGGTTTGATTGAACCTGGGCCGCCTGCTTGGAGGACCATAGCCTCCATACATGGGACGCACACACTACTGACTGCGCCATCAGCGCCCCCCAACATGGCGAGTTTGAGAATGAGATCCACGCCTTTTTGGACAGCTTATGTCACATCAGCAAAAAATGTGCACAGCTCTAAAGTTGGCCATGTTTTCACCGTTCCTTAACTTGTTTGGTAAGAGGCGTTAACGTAGGTAGTTACCATAGCAACGAGCTAAAATGTGGTATATTGCGACCTACCGAGGTGGAGTCATTCATGCAGTACTTCCATCAATGAGACATTATTCCAGTGAAATGTCACTGAACTGCTCATGTAGACGTCCTGAGTGACTCTTTGTAACGTTCAAAGCCTCCAGCTCGTGTGGTGAGGAGCTCTCTGTCGTTTGGGGCTGAGAACCGTCCTGCTGTTTACACTCCGCCCGTACACACACACAGTTTAGCCTTGGCTGTGCTGATAAAACTAACAGCAGATATACGAAGAGCATCAGGATATAAACACTGCGTCAGAGCACACACACACACACACACACATACACAGAGGGACAAAGGTAAACAGGAAGGTTTAATCGAGTGTGTGTGTACACAGGATCTCAGGTTCATTCCTGGACTCTGAGGTCGGTTTACTGTACCACAAGCTCGTCTTATCGTGTGATTACAATATGAAATCTATTTCAGGAGAGCACGGAGGGAGGGAAATGGAAACTGTTGCTTCTAAAAAAGACGTCAGGAATATTGAAGCTTCTCTCCCTGAGTCGGTGGGAAATGTTGTTTTTATGGACTCGCTGAGGTTTGCTTTGGCTACAGAAAATAGTGACGTTTGACCCCGAGCTCAGACGGACTCCAACAAAGTCCGTTTTTCTATCCTGACCCCCCTCTCAGATGACTACGGGATGCTGCTGATGGCGGAGGCCCTGCTGGAGGAGTGCCTGCAGGAAAACACGGACCTCTTACGGAGCTGCATGCCTCTGACGGACAAGACCCAACCCAAACTGTGCCGAGCCAAAGGACACCTCAACTCGGTCCTGAGCAGAGGCCGTCTCTCGGTCAGTCTCTTTGCAGCTCAGAATATTCCTTTAACTAAATAAAGAAAGTATGCAGAGCTCATAAAGCTTCTTATGCACGTCTCTGACTTGATGTTGTTTCTGTCTTTCTTTCCTCCTCTCGCCCTCCAGCCTCGGTACCTGAACGAGGCTCTGCTGCTGATGGCCAAAGTCCACTATGTGCAGGGTCGGTACCGGGACGCTCAGGGGATGTGTGCCAGGGTGGGACTGGAGGAGCTGACACAGGATGTACAGCCCACTTACCACCTACGCCTGCTGGCCGAGGCTTTTGTCATCAAAGGTACCCGACACGCCTCCTGCTTTTTTTTTTTAAGCTTTATTTTTGGGCTTTTTGTGTCTTTAATAGAGAGATAAGAAAGTGGATAGAGTTGGAAATCAGGGAGAGAGAGAGAGTGTGGAATGACATGCGGGAAAGAAGCTACAGGTGGGATTCGGACCTGGGCCGCCCGCTTGGAGGAGCAAAGCCTCCATACATGGGGAATGGACACCTAAATATGTACAAAAAGGCTGCAGGTTTATATAAGGTAACATTTTAGTGATGATGTAAAAATTGTATAAAGAGTTCAGTTACAACACAAAGACCTCAAAGGAACACAGTCACTACAACTGCCAAGATTTTTACACTGATGGCTAAAAAAAACTGTAAGTGAGTCATGTTCGGTGGAAACATTAGCTGTTACTCACACACACACACACACACAGATGCAGTCTTTAATTTTCATTCTGAAACACCAGAATGATCAAAGGTCAAAGGTCACTTCCACAGAGCATCATCAATGCGGTCCTTAGAGGTCTATATAATCGTATTAAACTCATAATCACGTCGTTACATTTCCTGTTCCCTGATGATCACACATGACCATGACGAGGACTTTAAACTATTACATATTTATTTACTCTGCATGTTTCTGTTGCTGAACTCGGTCAGGTCCTCAGGGATGTTTGTAACCTGGTGTATGTTGTTATGGGCCTGCAGTCAGATGTGGATATTTGTCCGATGATATCCTCCCGTCTGTACGCAGCTCTCTGTTTATTTGATCAGGCTGGCGTCTGCTCTGAGGCCACTGTCAGTCACAGACCTCACGCAGAATAGAAAATGTTCAGTTTATCTGAATCAATAAGTCTCAAACAGACTCCTGAGCAGGCATCTGGACCAGGACCGACCTGCTCTCCTCTTCCGCTCTGATCATCAGTCAGCCGAGCGTCCGTCTCCTCAGAAACAGTAGGAGAACACAGAGAGAGAGCATGAGAGAAATGAGAAGAAATGTAGGATCTGTTAAATGAGTTGAGTTGATTTTATTTAATCGAAGATGTTTATACACATCATCAGTGGGTTGTATCCTCCTGTGGGCTGATTATGAAAGAGGCTGAAATTCAGATTGATGCCTCTATTTGATGTAAAAGAACAAAGAAGACCATCAGCAGGAAGATTGACCTTTTGTATAAAGATGATTTTAATTTCTGAAAACACCGCAGGGGATTTGAGTGTCAGACAAAGTGACAAGCAGCATGCAGACTTTTTAGAGACATTATTGTTAAAAAAGCTACTTGCACATATAACAACATCAGCAAAGAGATAAGAGGTACTGCTTTGTCCACAGGGGGCGCCAAAATCAACACAAACCAAAAGTTAAGCTTTAAGCCTCCTGGCAAACAGCTGTAACATCCCCCCTCTTTGCAGCCATATCAGCCGAGCTCCCCATTATGTATCACTTTTAACCTTCATATAATAAACAAGTTATTTTGAAAACATCACCCTCGGTCTAGAGTGTGCTGATAAAGAAAGGAGCTATTCAGACCTTTGCATCAGGCTGTAAACATGTTTACTTCTGCTGTACATTTTTAACCACTCTCTGTGGTTCAGAGTCATGTTCAGGTCTCTCTGTGGTTCAGAGTCATGTTCAGGTCTTCTCGTGGTTCAGAGTCATGTTCAGGTCTCTCTGTGGTTCAGAGTCATGTTCAGGTCTTCTGGTGGTTCAGAGTCATGTTCAGGTCTCTCTGTGGTTCAGAGTCATGTGCAGGTCTTCTTGTGGTTCAGAGTCATGTTCAGGTCTCTCTGTGGTTCAGAGTCATGTTCAGGTCTCTCTGTGGTTCAGAGTCATGTTCAGGTCTCTCTGTGGTTCAGAGTCATGTTCAGGTCTTCTTGTGGTTCAGAGTCATGTTCAGGTCTCTCTGTGGTTCAGAGTCATGTTCAGATCTCTTTGTGGTTCAGAGTCATGTTCAGGTCTCTCTGTGGTTCAGAGTCATGTTCAGGTCTTCTCGTGGTTCAGAGTCATGTTCAGGTCTCTCTGTGGTTCAGAGTCATGTTCAGGTCTTCTCGTGGTTCAGAGTCATGTTCAGGTCTTCTCGTGGTTCAGAGTCATGTTCAGGTCTCTCTGTGGTTCAGAGTCATGTTCAGGTCTTCTCGTGGTTCAGAGTCATGTTCAGGTCTTCTCGTGGTTCAGAGTCATGTTCAGGTCTCTCTGTGGTTCAGAGTCATGTTCAGGTCTCTCTGTGGTTCAGAGTCATGTTCAGGTCTTCTCGTGGTTCAGAGTCATGTTCAGGTCTCTCTGTGGTTCAGAGTCATGTTCAGGGCTCTCTGTGGTTCAGAGTCATGTTCAGATCTCTCTGTGGTTCAGAGTCATGTTCAGGTCTTCTCGTGGTTCAGAGTCATGTTCAGGTCTCTCTGTGGTTCAGAGTCATGTTCAGGGCTCTCTGTGGTTCAGAGTCATGTTCAGATCTCTCTGTGGTTCAGAGTCATGTTCAGGTCTCTCTGTGGTTCAGAGTCATGTTCAGGTCTTCTCGTGGTTCAGAGTCATGTTCAGGTCTCTCTGTGGTTCAGAGTCATGTGCAGGTCTTCTTGTGGTTCAGAGTCATGTTCAGGTCTTCTCGTGGTTCAGAGTCATGTTCAGGTCTCTCTGTGGTTCAGAGTCATGTGCAGGTCTTCTCGTGGTTCAGAGTCATGTTCAGATCTCTCTGTGGTTCAGAGTCATGTTCAGGTCTCTCTGTGGTTCAGAGTCATGTGCAGGTCTTCTTGTGGTTCAGAGTCATGTTCAGGTCTCTCTGTGGTTCAGAGTCATGTTCAGGTCTTCTCGTGGTTCAGAGTCATGTTCAGGTCTCTCTGTGGTTCAGAGTCATGTTCAGGTCTCTCTGTGGTTCAGAGTCATGTTCAGGTCTTCTCGTGGTTCAGAGTCATGTTCAGGTCTTCTCGTGGTTCAGAGTCATGTTCAGGTCTCTCTGTGGTTCAGAGTCATGTTCAGATCTCTCTGTGGTTCAGAGTCATGTTCAGGGCTCTCTGTGGTTCAGAGTCATGTTCAGGTCTTCTCGTGGTTCAGAGTCATGTTCAGGTCTCTCTGTGGTTCAGAGTCATGTGCAGGTCTTCTTGTGGTTCAGAGTCATGTTCAGGTCTTCTCGTGGTTCAGAGTCATGTTCAGGTCTCTCTGTGGTTCAGAGTCATGTGCAGGTCTTCTCTGTGGTTCAGAGTCATGTTCAGATCTCTCTGTGGTTCAGAGTCATGTTCAGGGCTCTCTGTGGTTCAGAGTCATGTTCAGGTCTCTCTGTGGTTCAGAGTCATGTTCAGGTCTTCTCGTGGTTCAGAGTCATGTTCAGATCTCTCTGTGGTTCAGAGTCATGTTCAGGTCTTCTTGTGGTTCAGAGTCATGTTCAGGTCTCTCTGTGGTTCAGAGTCATGTTCAGGTCTTCTGGTGGTTCAGAGTCATGTTCAGGTCTCTCTGTGGTTCAGAGTCATGTTCAGGTCTTCTCGTGGTTCAGAGTCATGTTCAGGTCTTCTCGTGGTTCAGAGTCATGTTCAGGTCTCTCTGTGGTTCAGAGTCATGTTCAGGTCTTCTCGTGGTTCAGAGTCATGTTCAGGTCTCTCTGTGGTTCAGGTCTGTCTCTGGACCACCAGGCGGTCTCTTCAATATCTCGTGTCCGTCTGTCAGAGAGGGAGGAGGAGAGTCTGTCCTGTTTCCTGAGAGCCTGCGATGCCGCGCTCTCCTACCTGCAGGAGCTCGACAAGGTGCGTTTTTATTTACACCTGCAGAGGAGGACAAATGTGTGTGTGTCTTGATGAGTGTGTGTATGTCAGACTCAGCAAACTTTATTTTCAGACTTCATCGACCCCCCACTCTAAGACCCCAAAATCCAGTCTTCTCCCTCCCCCTCCCGACATCGACCTGGGCTACTTCGTGCACGCCGCGTTACAGAGCGCGTACCTGTGTCTGCTGCAGAGAGGGTGAGGCTCACACACACACACACACACACACACACACACACACACACACACACACACACACACACACACACACACACACACACACACACTGAAACACAGTGTCTGCCTGCCTAATATCCTAAATTTAACCTGGTGAAAATAAAACCTGAGCATCTTTAGACACATTCTTAAGACCTGGCATAAAGAGCAGAATTATCGTGTCAAACAACATGTCTCTCCTATCTGAGCACAGCAGGCACACAGACCTCTATCAAAGGGTTTTTCTCGGGGTTTTTTCCTCTAGTTAAAGAGGACATATTATCCCCCTTTCCCCCCTTTTCAAACAGTCCCCTGTGGTCTAAATGAAACATCTGTGCTGTGCTTTGGTCAAAGTATAACATGAATCAAGCACCAGAGGAGGTTTGTGACCCTGTATAAACCAGCTCTCTCAGAACGCTCCGTTTTGGTGTGTGTGTCTCTTTAAATGCAATGAGCCCCTCCTGAGTTTTCCCAGTAGACATCACTCCTCTGTAGCGAGAATAAAAATGGTACACCTGCAGAAGTGTGGGTGGAGTCCATGGGTGGAGATATCAGGGGAGGGGATTTTTTTTTTTACCAGAATCCCACTGTGATGTCAAAAGGGGAGCAAATTTGTAATGGGGCATTTTTCTCTGTGTTGTAAGACTTATGCAGACCACAAACAAAGGACTGGATGAGTTTATTTAATATTTTGTGGGTCGGTAGACACTCAGGTTACCCAGATAAATGTTCAAAAACACTGTAGAAGTTGATTTGTCATAATATGTCCCCTTTAAAACTGTCTTTTATCTGTGCATCTTTAGGGAGTGGAATACTTTATTTTAAGTCTTAGCAGAACTTATCAAAGCCCACAAAGTGAGATGTAACCTACAGAAGAGCTCAGATTTGTGAATCAAAGTGAGACAAAGACTTTAACCCTTTAATGGGGATGTATAAATATTTTGGATAGTTAATGAGTTGCTGTTCTCTATTGTATCGGGTCTACAATATAATAGCTTCATGATTTTGTTCTCCTAAAATATGACCTTTGTTTTCCCATTTACAGTCTGTATCTCCCAGGATACGTCGCCTGTTTAGGGTATAATGTCAACATGTTCCCTCCTCATTTAAAAGGTCCAATATCAACTTTAGAAACATTTTATAAACAATTAATTTCTGTCAAAAACTGTTTTCAAAAACAAAATCCCACCAAACTCTAATTAGCATGAAAAACAACACGTAGCTCGTGGTCAGTGCCTTTGTCGACACACACCGCCATGTTGGATATTGATTTGTTTCTCATGGAGTGTTGGCATGAAGTCACATGACCTGAGTGTTTGACCCACTGACCCCCAGATAGAATTGTATCAAACCGTACTGAATCCTTCTGTATTTTTCTGAATTGCCTGGAGAATCGAATCAAATCAGAACAAATCCTCTTATAAAAACTGACGCACACCCCCTGTTCGTGCATGTATGTACACTGACAAGAAGGAGCAGGACCTCAGAGAGATTTATAAACAAGAAACAGCAGAAGTGAAAGTCTGCAGACATACAGAAGACAAACACTGAGCTGCAGCTTAAAGAGTGGGGAGCAGGGTTACTGCAGCAGGTTATAAATAAACATAAAGGACAATGATAGAGAGAACTCAGTTTCTTTAGGCATTCTTCAGGTTCTTTCATAAGCACAACATCAGCTGTTCAGTTAAAGGAAGACGCTGAAGAAACAATTTCTTTATCTGGAGGGAGAAATGGGATGATAAATAAAACAACACAATTAACTAAGTCCATTAGCTGAGGTGAACGGGCGGGCTGGCATACGTTTTTTGAATATGTCAAAGTATGGCGAATAGAGGATAACTGCTGGGAGAGACTTCCAGATTGTGGGGGCTGCCAACCTGAAGGCTCTGCAGGTTTGTGTGGGAGAATCGAGAGCAAACCAGGGTCAGAGGATCAGAGGTTCAGGGTCAGAGTGTAGGGATGGAGGAGGTCAGAAAGCCTGTTACCCCTGGCATGGACTCATTTATTCAGACGAGAAGTGATGAAGGCTAGATGAGAGATTCTGCACCAGGGTCTGTGAGTGATGGCCGGAGTCTGGAGATGTTTTTGAGATGGTAGATTTATCTTTGTGCTCCTTATGTTTGTCTAAATCATCTACGTTTGTTTAAAGACCTCGTCTCTGGTTCTGCACTTTGTTTAATAGCTGCAGTGTTTTCTCATTCGTCTTCGGACAGGACCTGGAAATCTGTTGATCGCGGTCTTTTAAACAAAGTGAGGACGAGAGGAAATAAAGGAGAAACTCACCTCATTGAAACATACATGTAATTCAATCATCTGACCAGCAGGTGTCAGCGTTGCTCTTTGACTCAGAGAAGCAGCCTCTGTCACTCTGTGTCCAGTTTGTAAGGCACCAAAACTGACAGAGTCTAACGTGTGTCTACAAAGATTTAATTTCACTGAAGACAGCTTTAAAAACTTTTCTGAGGAATCTTATATTTAAACTGTCATGTGCAAGGGAGCAAGGGAAACCAGACGCAGCATTGAAGTGAGCCTCTCCTTCCTTACTCCCTATGATGATCCAAAAACAAACCAGTCTGCAGTCCACAAATATTTTATCTCATTAAACACACATAGAGAGCACAGGCCAAATAAACAACAAAAAATCCTCATCAAAAACCCAAATTATCTGGACAGTCATGTTGGGAGTGGAAGAAGAAGGCAGGGGGCGTGTCGGCTTTTGCATTTCCATCTCAAATCTTGCGGCATCAACTCCCATCCAATCACTGGCATGCACCTGCAGCTCAACCAAAGAAAACAGAACAAATCCCACACAGGCAGAATAATCTAATAATAATCATTTAAACACACATTTACATTACTGTTTACTCATATGACTCGCAGGCATAACGTGTGTGTGTGTGTGTGTGTGTGTGTGTGTGTGTGTGTGTGTGTGTGTGTGTGTGTGTGTGTGTGTGTGTGTGTGTGTGTGTGTGTGTGTGTGTGTGTGTGTGTGTGTGTGTGTGTGTGTGTGTGTGTGTGTGTGTGTGTGTGTGTGTGTGTGTGTGTGTGTGTGTGTGTTAGTCATCTTGCACAGGGTTCACACCAGCTGCGTCGGGTGCTCAGGGTGGTGGAGTCTCGAGGGTCTCAGAGCTTCAGGAAGGTAATCATTTTAAAAATATGAATGATATTTGTATAAACACTCACAGAGCGCCTCACAACCACCAGATTGTGAAGCTTAAACTTGTTAATCATGTCTCTACTCCAAATGGTTTCTGCATTAACATAAATAAATACCAACAGGTGTTGCAGTGATGGAAGCGGGCAAGAGAAGTGGTTCAGATAGAAGTGATTGTACCCGACCTAAAAAGCCTCTGCATGTTTCTAATAAGCTCCACGAGCAGAAACGTGCTCAAACTAGGATCAATATTGGAGATGCTTTTGAAAAATGGAGAGAGGTTAGAACGCAGAAAGGTTTACAGACCAATGCAGAGCTGGCTAAACACTGAAGCTTCAGTGTTCACCACATGGTGACCTGCGTGAGCATCGAAACTAGAGAGGAGGGGGCGGGGGGAGACAGCTCTCTGTGATTGAATTTGGACTGCAGTACCCACTTCAAACACTAGGTGTCAGACCTACATACTGCTCCTTTAAATATGATACAACAGAAGGTCCTGTTTCTTTGTTTTTATATTTGTTTAGGATTATTATTATTATTGAAATAATTTCTCCTTAAATCCTTCAGGTAACTTTTTTTTATTTTTGTGTTCACGTTGTATGATAAATGATCCTGATAGATATTCTGCACGTTGGTGTCTTCTCTCAGTCTGCAGCCAGGAAGCTAGCAGAGGTGCTGCTGAGCTCCGTCAGTGTAGACAGCTACTGGCCCCCGCTGGGACCCCCCCCCACAGCCTGGCTCCACAGAGAGGGGGCTGCCGCCTCCAAAGATGCCATCTACCCCACCGTGAAACCCCCGCAGAGATACAGCACAGAGGGGTCTGTTCTGTTTGATTCATTTTCATGTTTTAATTGATCCTCCTTTATCCATTATTCTGTTGCCCTCGAGGTGTTAGTTTATTTAAGTTGCGCTTTCATCCCGTCTTGTATCAGTTTTGTCCGAGATCCTATCAGACTGACAAATGTAGCACTTTGTCGAAATTTTCTAAATTGTACATTTTATGTTAAAGGCTTCCCATATCTTCCTTTTCCTCCTTCTCCCCCTCCTCCCCCTCCTCTGCCTTCTCTTCCCCCTCCTTTGTTCCCCATTTTCCTCCTGTTCTGACTTTTCCTTCTCCTCTTCCTCCACTCCTTCTCCTTTTCCTTGCTTTTCTTCCTCATTCTCTTTTTTTTCTTTTTCTCCTCTTCATCCTCAATGCTTTCTTTTACTACTCTTCTTCCTCTCCCTTCCTTCCTTCTTTCTCTTCTTCCCTCCTCTTCCTTCCTTCCTTCCTTCCTTCCTTCCTTCCTTCTCTTCCTCCCTCCTCATCTTCCTTCCTTCCCTCATTCTCTTCCTCCCTCATCCTTTCCCTTCCTTCCTGCCTCGCTCCTCCTCTCCCTTCCTTCCTTCCTTCCTCCCTACTCCTCTCCCTTCCTTCCTTCCTTCGTTCCTTCTCTTCCTCCCTCCTCCTGTTTTTCCTTCAACTTCACCTCCCTTCCCCTCTTCCTCCTTTTTCCTCATCATCAACCTTCTCCCTGTGCTCCCCTTCAGCCTCCTCCTTCTCCTCTTCCTCCTCTGCCTTCTTTTCATTCTCTTCCTCCTCCCTCGTTCCCCTTTATCCACATGTTCTATCTCTTCCATCTCCCTTTTCTCTTCTCCTTTTCCTTGCTATTCTTCCTCCTCCTCTTCTCTTTTATTATCCTCCTCCTCCTTCCATTCCTTCTTCTCCTCTTTCTCCTTCTTTTCTCCATTTTCCCTTTTCACCCTTTTCCTCTTTGTTTTGTTTTCCTCCTCTTCTTCCTCCTTATCTTAACATTTATTCCTCTTCCCTTCTTCCCTCCTTCTTTTGTGCATGATTAGAGTGTTAATGGTTGTTGAGTAATGTGCGAGAAGGGCAGTGTGTAAAATGTTCAAAAATATCCAGAGAGACGTTATGTCGTGCATCAGAATCGACCATGATACAACATAAAGTGACGGATTGAAACATAACACTGCACATTCCTGACATGACGGACTCATTATCTGCATCGGCACATGGAGCTTTATCTGCATTTTGTTCCAGTGTTTGCAGGATTCCTGCACTCTGAGGCCCTGAGAGCTGTACTTGTCACATCCACACACGACTAATCGAGCTTGCGCTATCATACAGGAAGATCTAAATCCATGTCTGAGATTAGAGAGAGGAGGAAGAGGAGCGCTCGCCCCGAGGGAGAGAGAGAGTGTACCTCACTGTGTTCCAGAGTTTAATCATCAGATTTCTCTTCTTACAAATCGTGTCCAAAAAACAGAGAAGAAGAAAGTGATAAAGGAGAGGGAGGAGCCTGCAGGTGTGTGTGTGCGTGCGTGCGCGCGTGTGTGTGTGTGACATCTGAGTCAGTGCTGTGTAGTGATATACCCGGTGTGGTCCGTGTTGTGTTACAGCACCACAAAGAGAAACTGGACACTGGACACTTGCAGCAATCTGACAACCCACATTCAGTCCTGTGTGTGTGTGTGTGTGTGTGTGTGTGTGTGTGTGTGTGTGTGTGTGTGTGTGTGTGTGTGTGTGTGTGTGTGTGTGTGTGTGTGTGTGTGTGTGTGTGTGTGTGTGTGTGTGTGTGTGTGTGTGTGTGTGTGTGTGTGTGTGTGTGTGTGTGTGTGTGTGTGTGTGTGAGAGGAATAGACTTCCTAATTGTTTTTTTACTTCTTGTTTCTTGTGTCTCTGCAGTTGCTTCTGTCCTCAGGACGTGGTGGAGGAGGCTGTGCTGCTGCTGCTCATCACAGAGTCCATGGTGAGAGACACACACACACACACACACACACACACACACACACACATATGCATGTACACAGACTTTCTTTTCTTCCTTCTCCCCATTGACTGCACATTATCAGCCTTGAACACAAACCCAAAAAATAGGCTCTATTCCATTCTTAGTTTTCCTCCTCTTCCACCCTCTTTCTCCTCCTCATCCTATTTTCCTCCCCATCCTTGTTTCACCTCTTCCTCCTCATCATCTTCCTTCATCTTCTCATCCTCGTCTTGTACCCCCTTCTCCTCCCCTTCCTTCTTTTCTACCTCATCCCCTTCTCTCCTTCTCAACCTTTTCCCTCCTCCTCTTGATGGTCCTCCTCCTTCTCCTCCCCCTCTTTGTCCTTTTCCCGGTCTCCTCCTCCTCCTTCTTCTTCCTTCTTCTCATTCTCCTCTTGTACCCCTCCCCGCCTTCCCTTCCTCCTTTCCCTCTCTCCTACTTGTTCCTACTAATCCTCCTCCTTTTCTCCCTGTGGTCTTTTCTCTTCTCCCTCCTTCTCCTCTTGCTCCTTTACCACTTCCTCTGCCTCCTTTTCCTTGTCTCCCTTTCCTCTTCTCCTTCTCCTCCTCCTCCACTTCCTTCTGCTTCCACACCCCTCCTCCTCTCCCACCGTCTTCCTCCCTCTCCTCTTCTTCATCACTCAGATTTTGTCCTCTACCAGGCGAGCGGCGAGGCCGTGATCAGTCGTCTGCCGGACCAGGCCGAAGCTCGTAAGACCAGCCTGCAGGATGCCACCTCTGTGTACGACCTGCTCACTATCGGCATGGCCAGGAGGGGGCAGTATGCCATGTTGTCTGAGGTGTGCGCGCACACACACACACGCACACACACACACACAAAAGCTCGACGCTGGAGGTCTGAGGGGAGGAGATGACTTAGTGAGAACTTTATCTTTCCAAAATGTTTAAATGAATGTCTTCATCATTTTGAGCAAACAGATTATGTCTCTCTCTCTCTCTCTCTTTATCCTCAAGTATTCTTCTGCTTCCTGTCTCTCTTTTTTAAGTGTCTCTCGCTCCAAATGTCTCCTCACTTTTTTTTATGACAAGCTCTCCTTATGTGACTTCCCCCCAGATGTGGGGGAGTCGGGGAGCTGGAGGTTACAGAGGTCGTTCCTAAATTAGGTTTGCCCACCTGTCTGACTGATTCATAGACAGAATCAGTCATCTAATAAGGACGACCACACAGACGCATACACACACACACACACACACACACACACACACACACACACACACACACACACACACACACACACACACACACTGAGGATCAGTTGTCAGATATATGAGCTGCTATTGGACCATGTATTAAAGATTGGATGTCGGCGATCTTTGATGTGATGAAAAGATTCACCCTGATTGATTACAGACTGGAGCATGAATCAATCTGAACTGTGACTCCTGCAGCTTGTGATTCAAACACCTACACGTCTTAACATCCCGTCGAGAAATCCAGTTAATACAGAAAAATGTGGAACGTAATCATGTATATTTATTGTCTACAGATAAATACGTTTAAGATGTAACTAGTTTTAACTCCGAATAAAAATTTCCCATTGCAAGAAAAAGTTCTGGATAAAAAATTGATTGTACACTTTGTTAGGAGTCACTAATTAAATTATAAGGTAGTGATGTCATCAACACAATAGGTGCATTAATATGTAAGTAGGTCAGGTACAGAACTTTATACTGGGTAGGTGCTCACTTTGGGGATCCCTTAAATTTCCATCGAGTGCCATCATCGAGGCGAGCTGAGTTTGCGTCAACCTTTGAGCTGCAGCTAAAACGAACACTTCTGTATAATTTATCATGTAAGACAAAAAAATGTAATCAGTCCATTACAGACGGTTCAAATGTGGAAGGCAAAAATCCTCTCTGACGCAGAACTACGCATCACATCGAGTGAACTTTTAGACTTTAAAGAAAATTTAAAGGTGGAGTCAGTAGAAGTTTTTTCATGCAGTTTGTAAACACAACATTCAAACTGGGCCCTCCTCCTCCTGAGCTCATCGTCCACCAGAAGCTCACACTCACTGCAGGATGTAGTGTGTACGTTTACTGCTTGTAGCTACACTGCAAGCTAATGCACGCTAGCACAAGCTAATAGTCGGTGTTTGTCACCTGCCTGTCCAACAGGAAGCAGACCAACTCCATGTCCACGGATAAAAGACAACACAAGGTTTTATCACTATCACTATTTAAGATGAGAGAAAAAATGAAGTCAGGCTGTGCAATGTCGCATGGACGGCAGCGAGCAGCGTTGAACTGCTAGTCTAACAACGATGATTTTAAATGTATTTTAAATATGTTTGGTGATTGGTGTTTCGTCTCACTGTGTTTATATTTTCTCTTCTTTGCTGCTACGTCCACGCCCGTCATATTAGCCGGTTTGAATAGTGTCCAACCACTGAATTCTTTCACTCCTAAACTCACCTGCTGTGCTGCCAGAACAAAACAGAAAAGTAAAATCCAGTCAGAGGACAGAGTCTCTGCAGACACAGTCACCACCACACATGTACAGAGGCCCAGAAGTGAGGACTTTATTATCCCAGTAAGACATTTGCATTGGACTACACAGCGCTCTGATACAGTTAACACCTCATACATCAATCGCACATGTTAATTTACATCATAAAGTTTCACACTTAGTTCAAAGTAAATGCATCCAAAACAAGTATTAGAAATCAAGACGAACATCAACAAGTACGTCTACAGAGAAAGTTTAAAGCGGTGGCTGAAGGGAACATGTTTCAGACAGATGCTCTGCAGACTGATGGAAGTATATGAGCAACTTGATTTGCAACTTCATGATAAAGTAGTCCGTCTAAACTGTATGCAAAGAGCATGCAAAGCAGGTCGTTTGTAGCTGCAGAACAGACTGTGAGATTTAAGGCAGGGTCGTAGTCAAGGCCAGACTAACCAGGGCCAAGACATACCTGAGACCGGAGTGCTCAGAGACCGAGACAGGACCAAGGCAGGGCGAGACCAAGACAAGACTCAAAGATCAACATGTCCACACGTTAGCTCTGTTACAACAGGGTCTCCTCTAACCCTCTAAGGGGTTAAAAGCGGATTCACAACATGTGGGGAAGATTTAACGGATTAACAAAGGTCAGCATCGTCACATATGGAGCAGACACTTTCTGTTTATTTTCTGTTTAGTTTGCTGCCACTCGAATGCTTAATGTGAGACTCAGCGTGGTCCATTCATGGTTTAGTAAAAGTATTCATTATACAATAAGTCGTACAGTCCACACTCTGCGTGATGTTTTGAGCTCTGTGCATCAGGACGGCTTTGTCTGCACGTTAACAGTCTGCAGCCTTTTCACTAAGTGCACATTATTCAATCAGAACTTCATTCAGAGCCTTTTCCTGCTTTGGCACACCTCGGACTGACTGACAGCGGCTGACTGAGCACACTCCACACACACATCAGTCACATCTTTATGGTCTGAAGCAGGGCTGAGGCTTAGCCCAACACACACACACACACACACACACACACACACACACACACACACACACACACACACACACACACACACACACACACACACACACACACACACACACACACACACACATGGTTGAAAGCGGTGCTGAGGGGGGAGTGTAGGCGTATAGACAACTAATAGCACCCAAAAGTTTGGAACTGTTTCAGTCAGTTCAGCCAGAAACAGACATACACTGCTCCTCTCAGAGCCACCAAACATCATAAACAAAAACATTCATTTTAACCTCAGGAAT
This sequence comes from Labrus bergylta, assembly GCF_963930695.1. Classification (NCBI taxonomy): domain Eukaryota; kingdom Metazoa; phylum Chordata; class Actinopteri; order Labriformes; family Labridae; genus Labrus; species Labrus bergylta. The sequence continues at coordinate 6,539,415 of NC_089204.1, forward strand.
CCGGTCGACTGCTGCCTTCGGTTCAATTGCTCATTTTAATCGCACGTTCCATTATTTAGCATTTCTAAAACGCTTTAAAGCTTTTATTTTGAATGTTCGCCTGTCTTAAGCCAATGTTACTTCCTGTTTGAATTCAACCCTGCCTTTTTGATCACAACCTGACGTAGGTCAAAGGTCAATGTGTGATGTCATAAGGTCAATGTGTGATGTCATAAGGTGGATATTACTTTGGACTCGTCAGCTGAGCTGTCTGAGAGTTTGTTAAAGTGAAATGAGACACTGAAAGATGCAGCAGTGTTTTTCTACACCACTGAGACTACAGGGAGACCAAACGGCAACCTCTGGTATTGAAAAATGAAAATCCTGCAGTTCTTCGAGTGTCCACTTGAGGCTGGCTGCAGGAACACTGGAGGTCACATACACACCCATCCAAAAATGGGTTTTTACAGTATAAATTAACATGTTTACAGCCTGGTACAATAAAACAAATAGCTCTGATTAGTTGTTGTCATCACTGGCACACACTGTACGGGGTACACATTTATTCCAAACAGCTCCAATTTGATTTGATGAACGATATGTGCTATCAATAGTTAGGCGCTTAGCTGACATGATTGACAGGTAGTGTAACAGTTTGTCAGGAGTCTTAAAACCCGCCTCAGCTCCAGCTCTCAGCCTGTCGTTAGGTTGACTGAAAGTTAGACTGAGACAGGATTTCCAGCATGGCGGCTGCTGCCGATGAGCCTCCGGAGCTCCCTGCAGGAACAGATGGCTGACGACACTCAAACATTAATATTTACAGCCTATGGGGGAGACACTGAGGAGGCGTATCTATGGTGAGCTTAAAGGGACAAAAAAGCAGGAGATTAGCGCGTTCATGCTGACAGGTTCATGCTTCTTATTTTGTGTTACATAATGACGTGTTGGATACAAATTATCATTAACATTAAAAACACACAATAAGACCAACTAACTAACCATTTGAGGCAGCAGCTCATTTTGTTCTGTGACATAAAACTACAGTTTTTATCAATGGAGTCTGTGGTGATGGTTAAAAAGTTATCTTCCTCAGTCTGTAGGGATTCTTTCTGTGATGTTGTCAGACACAATCTGAGCCAGAACCATGACATGAACCATGATTGGACTCCCTGTGATCTATCAAGGATCATGTTGCAGACATCACAGCCTGTTTCACTGCTGCAGGCTGAAGACGTCTACTTGAGACAATCAAAATCTTTGCGACCATTTTAATCATTTAGAACCCAAAATGTCTCAAATAAAAAGATGACTTTGGTGTTTAAAAGTTCAGGGAGACACTTCTGTTTTAGTCTTTGTTCAACTGGTGAGACTCTCTGCCTCCACCTGTACCGTGTGTGCTCAACCCCCCCTGAATAAATCCAATCATTTAAACATCTTTGTGTGTCTGCAGTGTCTGGAGCGAGCCATGAAGTTTTCTTTCAACGAGTTCCACCTCTGGCACCAGCTGGGCCTGTCACTCATGGCGGCGGGGAAGGTGAGCTCATTTTCTCCTTAAATATCAGCCCAAGACACACACACACACACCATGACACACTTAGACACACCCAAAGGAGACATCAATCAGCTGCAGCCTCAGCTCTGTCTAACAGGACATTTAACTTTGCTATTAGGTAAATTTTTTCTTCTCCAAAAAACAATCGTTAGTTTACCCTGCCAAATGAAGTTAAATCGTTTTGATTTCTTTTGCCAAATGGGAATCCTCAACAGAAGCTGAAATAGCTGACATTCCCGTGTGTGTACGTGTGTGTGTGTGTGTGGGACACATTGATCCTTGCTGCAGGATAAAGTGACACTGCAGATCAATGGAGTGCTCTAGAAATAGTCTGCTGCTCCGTAGAAGGAGAAGGGGCTGCCTCAGCGTTGTCACATCCGATTCTATTTAGGACCAAGCCACTGAATGTGTGTGTGTGTGTGTGTGTGTGTGTGTGTGTGTGTGTGTGGTGTGTGTGTGTTTGTGCATGTGTGTGTGTGTGTGTGCATGCATGTAGGCATGCATGTGGTCCATTAATGATTGGCCTACATGTATTAAGTGACTGTGTGTCTAAATGGGTCTGTTAGGGCTGTGTAAGGACAGATGATGCGTGTTTCATTCACTCGCTTACACTTGATTCAATTTCATCAGTCTGCTGCGTGCATATCATTCATAGTGTGTGTGTCTGTGTGTCTGTGTGTGTGTCTGTGTGTGTGTGTGTGTCTGTGTGTGTGTTACAGGGCGTCGGTGCGGTGTCTGTATTTAAAGAATGCAGCAGGATGAGACCAGAGGATCCGTCTTTGCCCCTATTGGCTGCTAAAGTCTGCATTGGTCAACTGCACTGGGTGATTACACACAAAACATTTACACACACACACGTACACAAAACTACACACACACACACACACACACCTGTAGAGAGAGAGAGAGAGAGAGAGAGAGATGCTGATTAATAAGATGGCCTCATATTAACCCCTTATGCTTTCACTGCTGCTGCTCTGATGTTTCTGATTCATGTTTTTGCAGAGAAACTTGTTGATCTTTAGGTGTAGTTCTGATGACTTCCTGTAGGTGGAGCTGTTCTCCTGTTTGTTCAGCTCTGTGCTGCTCTGATAACTCCTCTATTTGGAGAGTAGATACAGTCGAACAACATCCATTTGATGTTAGATGATCTGAATAATAAATGGAACATATTTACTGCTGCAACAAAATCTCATATTCTGTAGATTTTCTGAGAGGTGCATGCCCAACCCTCCGTCTCTTTTGAAACCCTTTGAAACCTCAAAAAGAAAAGAGGTGTCTTTGCATTAAACTTCACAAAGCTTGAGTTAAAATGTCAATGGTATCAAACAGAAAAAAAAAAAGATCTACTGCAGAAAACCTAAGTCTTATTTTTCTAACTTTGATGTACTAGTTGCTCATCTTTGCTCACATCTCCGGGGCTCGGTGGAGCTGCAGCCTGTTGCTCTGACGTTCAGTCTAGACTGAAATATCTGAAACACTTTCGAAAGAACGACCATGAAATTTGGCATAAAAATTCAACTATCCCTTCAGGTGATTCACAAGTAATTCGCTGCTCCTCTGGCTTTTCACACAGCACTGACTTCAGGTCGACATTTAAATTAGTCAACATACATGAACACATGACACTCTCGTTAGCATTAGCCGTTCTTTGTGGTTAGTGCTTGGTAATTAGAAAGTGTTAGCATGCTAACATGCAAAAGTGTAATGTGGTAACATAGGCTGATAAGAAGTGGATAAAGCTTCCTGTTTAAAAAGTGAGGTAAGTGTGTCGTAAACCTGCACGCTTTCTAATGGCCAGCAGGGGGCGACTCCCAGTAGGTCTGATTGTGTAGAGGTCTCTGAGTTCATGGTGCTACATGTCAGTTGATTTAATTCCTCGGTAAACATTTTCCTCATGACTTAATGGTCTCACTCTGCACTGGTGTGAAAAGCTGTCAATCAAACCCTGGTGTTAACCAAACATCGCCACAGAGACTCTTTTTTTCTGACTCTGGTGGTGCGGTATTTTTGTAGCCGTGCCTGCAGTGCCTACAATTCCCAGGATGCATTTCAGTCGTTGGCTCAGTTTCCTGCATTTCTTTACCTGTAAAATCTGGAGCAAATAAATGTTTCTGGACACAACCAACAATCTGTAAACTGTCTCACCGCTCTTTTTTGAAAGTTAAACCGCCTGGAGACCTTGAAGGTGGAGACTAAACGCTGAAGTATTTTGAAGTTCTTCAGGTGCTCAAACTATGTCAAATGACGGAGGCTGTTGATGGAGAAAAATAATAATTTTTGAGCTGCAGAGAAAGAGAGCTACACAGAAGCAGTACTCGTTGCACTGGTCGCAGGTTCCTCTCCAGGTCGTTATGCTATTTTGTGCATCCCGGACTCTCTCTACCCATATTCCCTCTTAATCTTCGGCTCACTAATAAGTAATCTTAAAGGTAGAGGAGAGTGAAATGATAAAGTGACCTTACTATATGATCACACATTAAGGAAACATGCTATGTTGAAGTGCTGGCTTCTCTAACAACAATGCAGCAGCCAGTATGTCCTCCTTCTAACTTTAGATTCTGGTCCTGAATGCTCTGGATTTGTTTGGACCAGAGAAGGTAGGCGCTTTTAAGGAACCCCCCGCTCTGCCGTTTTGGACGCCCCTCAGTTGCCAGATATGAGACCAGTTATCAGGTTGAACTGGTTCAGATAGAAGTGATTGTACCCGACCTAAAAAGCCTCTGCATGTTTCTAATAAGCTCCACGAGCAGAAACGTGCTCAAACTAGGATCAATATTGGAGATGCTTTTGAAAAATGGAGAGAGGTTAGAACACAGAAAGGTTTACAGACCGATGCAGAGCTGGATAAACACTGAAGCTTCAGTGTCCACCACATGGTGACCTGTGTGAGCATCTACTCTAGAGAGGAGGGGGGCGGGGCAGAGACAGCTCTCTTCAATGTTTTGAATTTGGACTGCAGTACCCATTTTAAACAGTAGGTGTCAGAGTTACATATTGCTCCTTTAAAAATAAGGGTGACTATGGGCTACGTTTTTACTTCCAGGGGTCACTATAGGAAGATTTCATTTAAAACACCCATCCATTTATGTCAACACAAAGTGCACGTAAAGGTTGGTTACAGACATGGATCTATTTTTCATCTGGAATAAAAGAGATGCAAAACAAATCTATATTGTGATGTAGTATTGGGTTCAGTCAGTTTAGTAAGCCATGCATGTTCACTTTCATGGAGTTCAATCTGCCTCCTCATAAAATGATAAGCTGAAAGGTAGAGTCAGGTCTACATGCAGCGCAGCTGAAACGCAGCCGCTCTGTGTCGCTAATGTTTGAGGATTGACTCTGAGGTCACTGAGGCAGAGTGAAAGGTCCTGCTCCATCCTGCTGATCAGGATGGAGAGGGTGACATCATGAAGGGAGGGAGGATGGATGGGTGAGGGCGAGACAAACAGAGGGAGAGAGAGAGAAAGGGGTCAGAGATTAGGAGAGAGGAGGTAACGGGGCGAATGGATAGAGCACATCTGTCAAAGGCTGGAGATCATGGCAGGCCGGAGACACTAAGGAGCTTACAGCCTTAATCACAATGGGACTCTACGGCCACAGTGCAGCGGGGCATTACAGAAATGGGCCACCATTATCCACCATCAGCCCCACCAGACAGTTAGCACCATAATCCACCCAGCAACATTGTTATGTCTTTTCATTGTGTTTCGGCTGCAAGTACAGAAAATGTAAAGGCCAAAACTGAGGTTCTTATTCTGCACTCTGAAGTTAAGAGAAGGAAGTCACAATTTCAACATTAAAGGGAAAATGCCCCCCCCCCCCCCCCCCCCCTCCCCCCCCCCCCCCCCCCTTGTAAACAAAGTGTTTCTGCAGTGTGCTGTCGATCTCCTCGTCTGACTCCGACCCGCTGACAGCACACACAACTATAAAAATAACTTTACATACACACACACACATTAACCATCTTCTTTATGATGGTGTGGTTGGTTTTTGTAGCTCATGTAGAAACATCAGGATTAATTTCAGACTCTTGAATAACCAAATAAAATCTCCTCACAGGAGCTTTAATGCTTTAGAAAATAGTCAGCCTATTTTATTTCCCTTTGCTTCTTCTAACACTCATAATGTTTTGGAACAGTGAACGATAGCAGATAACATGAAGCCCTCTGCTGACTCGTCACATCTCTGCTAACTGTACCCTCTGAGAGCAGAGCTGCTTTTTGAAAATTCCTTGAGAGCAGTTTTGCAGATGCGAGGTTTCCAAGCGACATCAGCGACGAGTTCTTCTTTCACACCATTCAACAAGAAGAAGAAAACCCTGATCCTCCACGGATGTGCACGGACGCACTGTGTGTTTAAATGGCTGCTATTGTGTGCAGGCTTTGAACTGAGGATTCACAGAAAGAGACACACGGAGAGAGGAGGAGGAGGAGGATGAAGGGAGGTATGAAGAGGAGGAGGGTGTCAGAGCAGTTGGCATGCTGTCAAAGACATAACCCCCCCTCTCGCCCACCTACCCACCTGCCCCCCCGCCCTCCACCAGTCATACCTCACACACTCTGACACACTTTCTCCTCGGCTCAGTTCGGCCACACACACCGCCTGCAGTCTGCTGTGTGTGTGTGGGCGAGCGAGTGTGTGTGTGTGTCCTTCAGCAAACTCTGCGTCGTCCTTCAGCTGAATCTACTCTGACTGTCCTCACACTAAACTCACAGCACGCTCAGACATCAAGACTCCATTCCCTGCTGCACCTCACACACACACTTTCCTCTCCGCACACACACACACACACACACACACACACACACACACACACACACACACACACACACACACACACTCATGCTGCAGAAGAAGCTGCAGGTCCCTTTAACAGAACTGCAGCACAAAACCATAGAAGTAAATGAAAAAGGATGTAGCCACCTAGACGTCATCTGTTGGTTTTTAGCAGCCACGAATATACCATTTGCGGCCAACAAATGTTTTTTTCTGAACCATATTTGGACAAGAGGTGGAGCTAGCTAACACAAGCTAAGCTAGTAAAGTGCATCTGGTAGTCACTGTGAATGTGATTTTTATCAGGATGTTAATTTTAGCAAGCAAAAGCAGGTCTTCAAAACAATCGCAACGACAACCAGGGCCTGATGTGCCAAATACTACAGTTCCTCCAGTGTCCACTAGAGTCTGTCTCCTGCAGTGAGTCAGTCCCCATAGAGCTCCATGTTAAAATAAACATGTTTACAGTCTGGTATAAAAACAGTTTGGGTCTCTAGAGCTCATTTCTCTCTTCAACTGTACGGGCTGAATGTTTATACAACTCACCTGTTTACATTATATTGAGGCTTAAAGGGATTTATTATAAGGGGGCGTGGCCTCTTTGAGTGACAGATGGGAGCTGCTAGCTGTCTGCTAGGTGTCACCTCGTGCCAGGAGCTGTTTTCAGCAGGTCGTGAATGTGTGCCTAGAAATAAAATACTGTAGTTACTTACAGGTAAAACAAGCTCAGGCAGAGTACCTAGTACTAAAACGTTACCATTAAATGTCTGTTTGCAAGTTAGACAGTGTGCAGGAGTTTACCTGTAAGGTTTGATGGACACATTACTCTTCCACACACCTGTCTTATGAGATAGATGTGTGACAGATTTTTATTTGGTTTTGGACCGTCCGAGGTCCAAACTTTACATTTTATTCATTAAATAACTTTGACTTTATACTGAAATTATACAAAATGTGGGTCATGATCTTTCATGGTGAAGTTGATGTTGGATCCTGAGGCTATACTAGTTGAGTACAATTGCTTTAGAAGTTCATTAAGTACGTTTGTGTGTGTGTGTGTGTGCAGTTTGAGGAGGCTGAGGCCCTGTCAAAGACTGTGATGTCGATGGGAGAAGAAGCCAGGGAGTTTTTACCGAGAGCTTACCTGTCTCTGGGACTGAGCTGCAGTCTGCAGGCCTCTGACGGTAAGAGGAAATAAAAGCAACACAAAGATTAAAATAACAAGAACGTCCTCTCCCTCGGCTCACAAAGTAGTCCTCTTGAAATGCTTAAAAAAATACTAGAAAAAGGAGAGAGGAAAACATGTAGGTTTTGGTTTATCTTTTCTTGAATATGACCTTTGCTTCTACACTTAATGCTAAGCTAAGCCAGCGGTCTCTGTTGTATGAGTTCTCTCATCAAGAAAGCAAACACTTGTCTCTTTTCAGATGCAAAGACTAGTGACACCCACTTTGTTTTATCTGATTGATTGAGTGTAACCTGACTGAGTAAACGCTTCATTGTCTCTCTCTGCAGCCACTCTGAAAGCCGACCGCGATGAATTCAACAAACGAGCTCTACAAGCTTTGAACAAGTATGTTTCTATGTTTCAATGTTTTCATTGCGTGTTTTTATTTGTCTAACTTTTGCATTTTGTTTTATAGCCATGCTAGCAAACAACTGTTAGGGTAAAGAAAAAAAAGGAAAGTTGAAGTAAATAAATAAATAAATGGCATTTTTCAGCGTTGAATGAGCCGACACTCTGACGTGTTTATGTTTTAGTACTTCTCTACGTCAAAGAGAAACTAGTGAAATCGTAAACAAATTATTTTTGGCCACAGATCTGCTGTTTTTTGGACATTCTGACAGAGAAAGTTTACCTGTCTAGACGACATTACATGAAGCAGCAGGTGCTCTCTCTCTCTCTCTCTCTCTCTCTCTCTCTCTCTCTCCTGCACAGAGCGCACTCCTTAGATCCTCAGGACGCTCAGATCGCCATGTACCTGTCTCTGCAGCTGGCTCTCGTACGACAGGTAAACTAAAGGGAAACATTTGGATTTGATTAGTTTTTTAGAAAACACTGCAGGTTGTAAGTGTTACCTGAGCTGTGTCTGGCAGGTGTCAGCGGCCCTGGAGCCCCTGCAGGCGGCCCTGTCTCTGCGAGGGGACGACGTTCACTCGCTCCACCTGCTGACGCTGCTGCTGAGCGCCCAGAAACACCACCGTCATGCTATGGACACCATGAACCTGGCCCTCAGCCAGCACCCTGGAAACTTCAAGTAAGGCCCCCCTGAACCCGCCCACTCACACACAGAAAACCTGTTGGAGGAAGTGTTGGTGAAATGAGGATAAAGACCTGATTAATTGATAACAGAACACTGAATACACTGAATATTCACTTTTTACACTTTGTTTCTATGTGTCAGAGAAGCTTGAGATAGAGCAGAGAGACCTGGACCTGACACCAGTCCTCTCCAGGGATTGGGTGTCTCACACACACACACACACACACACACACACACACACACACACACACACACACACACACACACACACACACACTCTTGACGCCTTATTTAGCCGTGCCGGAGGGGAGGCCTGCATTGCGGTTTCTCTTCCCCTCGTACACTCTTACCTTTTTAACACTGCAGCTCTGACCCGAGCCTGAGCGCTGCCCTCCCCGCTGATAAGAGACTGAGTCTGAAAAACGATCTACCCTCTGTGCTGCTCTAAAACGGTTATAGTACTTTTTAAGAAATGGCAGTGTGATCTTTGAAGGGCAGGCAGGGATTCAGTGATCCGATGTGGAATCGAACCTTTTTGGCTTTAGGAAGTAATCTGAGGAAATGCATGATAAACTGAAAAACTTCAACTTAAAGATCATCCCAGTAGAAGGCCCGGACTCTTTTACTAGCCTGGTGTTGCTGCACGTTTTGACAAATAAAGGCTGGACAAGATTAGAGGCCCCCGCTGCATTTAGTGTTGATTAGTTTGCAGATCAAAAACAAGGACTGTCTACAATGAGTGAGAAGCTCGCTTGCGCTTGTGCGTGATTGACAGGCGGGTGCAACGTTAAGAGGCTTAAGAGTGGTTAGGTTGACTGAAAGTTAGACTGAGACAGCATTTCCAGCATGGAGACCGCCATCGATGGGACTCGAAAGCCCCCTGCAGGAACAGACAGGTGACCTCACTCAGTCTTCATCCATTAATATTCACAGTCAAACACAGGAGTTGTTGGTTTACTGCTGCCTGGATTGGTTAGTTTTCTTGTGTTATAGTGTAATTTGAATTAACTATGCAGAATATGTTTCAGTTTTTATGTCAAGAGAGTGATGTAACATCTGTTTCTGGTCATATTCCTCTGAAAGGATCCTTTCTGAGAAGTCAGAATAACAATCTGAGCCTGTCCAACAACTTTTAGTGGACGCACTTTGACCGATTTAGGATTATGTTGCAGCCATTACAGCCTGTCTCACTGCTGCAGGCTGAAGAGATCTACTGGAGACGTGCAGAAACTTAAAAAAAAAAAGGTTAAGGACTATAAATAAAGGAATTCCCCTTTAAGCCAGTAAACAGAAGTCTCAGCCAAAATCCTCGTTTGAAGATCGTCTCATTATCTCAGAGGAACAATCCAGTCAGTCCTCCTTCAAAACACACTCATTAGCAGCACAGGAAGCCCAATTGTATCACCAGAGAATCAACACTAGCAATTCAGCCCGGTTTCCTCTCTCTGACCATAATATGGGAGCATGTTGCATCATCTTCGGGATGTGTTTTCTCCCCATTACAAAGCCCAGCAAAGCATTTCATGATGCAGCCATGTGGGGTCACTGTTGGCCTCCACGGTCCCAGCACAGATGGACGGGGTGCATCCATACATCGGGAGGGAGAGGGAGGGAGGGAGGGAAGGCAGAAAAACAAGAGAAGTGATGAAACAGAGAAGGGAAGGAAACACAGAGACAGAGTGGGAGGACGGAGGACAGACGATGGATTTATAATTACGCCAGCTTCACTCATCACTGCTGTGTACAGATGAGGAAATCAGCTCTCTCTTTGTAAACACACACACACACACACACACACACACACACACACACACACACACACACACACACACACACACACACACACACACACACACACACACACACACATCCTCCGTGGAGACACTTGACTGCTTTGACCCATTTAAGAGCTCCTTTCCGGGCTCAGCCAATCACATTGCTCTCTGCGCCAGGAATCCCCATCGCCCCGGTAACCATGAGGTCATATGGGTAGAGCATCAGTTGTTGTTCCAAAACTGTTGTTATGGAGCGAGAGAGCGAGAGAGCGAGAGAGAGAGAGACAGAGAGAGAGAGAGAGAGAGAGAGAGAGAGAGAGAGGGCAGTTTACTGACTGAATTTTCTCTGAAGGTCCCATTAATAGTATCACAGATTTATTGATCTCATATCTAATGAAAGTAATAATCACTGACTCGTCTGACAGGCCCGTGTGGTGTATTAGAGCGGAGCTTACTGAAAGGTGAAGTGAGTCCTGCACACACCTGATGTGTGAGCTCTAGCGTGACCTGGCCTGGTTCATTTGGGCCTCAGCTAACTCTAATTAGCTCCCCTCAGCCTCTCTCTCAAACGGCTGCTGACAGTGCTGCAGCGAGAACGTGTGGAGGGATGGCCCTTTTTTTATTTCTGCAAAACTCGACCCGTACGAAGGCAACTCAACGATGCAGATGGACACAAATGTTTGCCGGACAACTAAGGTACGATGGAGACACTATGCCTTGAGAGCCAATCAGAGTTGAGATTCTTCTGAGATGGAATCACAATGTATGGATCAGAGCCAGGGCTGCTCGATTGTGGCAGAAATCATAATCACGATTAATTTAAATGATAATGAGATAACGATTATTAAACACGACTGCTTATTTATTTTACAACATCTGCATCATGTGCATGAATCAAACACTACACTACCAAGACCGGTTTTCAAGACCACTTTTTGAAGGTCTCGATCACGTCTCGGAGTCACTCGGTCTTGTCTCATCCTTAGACAGGAAGGACTCAAGATTTTAAATAGAGACCACTACTGACAAGCTTTTTTCCATCACTGTGATTAGAAGTAAAAATGTCTCTTTCTAAAAGAACAAATAATTTCAATTCATTTGTAGTTTATTTTTTTTCCCATGGTTACGGCCACAACCTTTCCAGTGTTAAAGACTAAGTGAGTGACACGCCCCCCTGCACACAAGATGATGACGTTTCAGTGATATTTATGGTCTCAGTCTCGGTCTCACCCTGCCTTGGTCTTGGTCTTGGTCTTGGTCTTGGTCTTGGTCTTGGTCTTGGTCTTGGTCTTGGTCTTGGTCTTGTCTCTGTCTTGAAACACTCTGGTCTCAGTTAGTGTGGTCTTGACTACAACACTACTCTAAACAAGCAACACATGAATATTAAGTACGTTTTTGAGGTAGTGGTGAGGTACTCTTGTGACCAAAAAATAAAAACAAACACATTAAAACATTTAGCACACGGGACAAAAACCTTTGGACCAAATGAGCGCAACACGGCGTGCTGCACAGTTAACGTTTAATCTTGATTATCTTGTTTTCATGATTGTGGGAAGCCAAAACTGTAACTGTAATTGAAACTGGAGTCATTGCCCAGCCCTTATCAGAACTCTTAAAAAAAACAAACAAGCATTTTAAAAGCTGTGTGATCTCAGCTCTCGGGAATTGTGGCCATAAAGTCAAACTAGTGCAAGGCAAGAAACAACAGAACACAATGACTACATTCTGGTTGTGATACATTTTATGTTTCATGACAATATGAGCTATCTAGAAAGTTGAATCCTGTAAAGGACAAACTTCTCTCCTGCAGAGTTTCCAGTTATCATGAATAGAGATTAAAAAAAGTGTTTTTTAAAGTTCCCCCTGAAAGCCCCTCAGAGATGTTTGATTTTTAATATTCCTGATTTCTTTAACAAAGGGAGCTAAGGCGAGACTTGTCATCAGATATGGATTGCCAACAGCTCTGAGGATCTGTGAGTTGACACTTGTTATCAGATCGACCATGACGGATGATGATGTGAGGTATAAACCGCCTCTTAAACACAAACACAGAATGACCCGTAGCTGCTTGCTAGCTGTGCATCATTAGGGAGGAAAATTATTATTGAGAAAGCACTCAACGTCCCTGAGTGCAGAATGAGCAAACACAATGTGACCCAAATCCATAAATGTGGTGCCGAACAAAAACCAAACCAACTGATTTCAGGTTTTAAGACTGAGTGCTTGTGTTGGGGCGGCTGTGGCTCAGTGGTAGAGTGGGTCGTCTCTCAACCGGAAGGTCGGGGTCTTTTTGATCCCCCACTCCTGTAGCCACATGTCCGATCAATCAGTCATTATTTGTAAAGCGCCAATTCACAACAAGTGTTATCTCAAGACGCTTAACAATGGGATTCAATGCAGGAAGGATTTCTCCTTGTATTCCTTGCGCTCCAGTTGTCAACACTTCCTTGCAGCTGAGGTGGAGCTGTCTCCTTTGGCTAGACACTTAACCCCAAGTTTCTCCCGCTGCTTTGTCTGCAGTGTATGAATGGGATTAGTTATTTCTGATGGACTCTTTACTCAGCAGCCTCTACCATCAGTGTGTGAATGTGTAGGTGTGACCTGCAGTGTAAAAGAGCTTTGAGTAGACTAGAAAAGAAATATACAAGCTCAAGTCCATTCACCATTTAAGAAAAGTTCAGTGTATAACTTCATCAGTCTGGTGTCTGATCTTTGTTGATGTCAATTGAAAATCTTCATCTGTGCAGGTGTATTCAGACGGCTAACCCGAATAAAGAACTTTACATTTTCACATTATTTAACATCATAGTGCAGAACATCTTCATGTGCTGCAGACAATGTTTAGAGGAATATGGACAATATGGAACCAGAGAGCCCTCTGGTGGACAAATTAGGTGATGACACCGTTTTGTAATCACCTCAAGCGTTGTTTTCTGTTTTATGCTCTGTAAAAAAAGATAAACCATCATCACGTATAAGAAAATAAACAGCGCACAGATATATTTGTGATTAGCTCATCTCAGCCTCTGTCATGAACACTTACTTTTGATAACCAACAGTAGGCCCCTAATGCAATCTCAACCTGTACAATGCACATGAAGAATAATCCAAATCTGACCAGAGGATGTGGATTCACTCTGGATGTTCTGGGCTGCAGAGAAACTTGTGTTTTCTCTGTAACGAGCTCACTGAATAACAGTTTGCTTTGCAGCGAGCTTCACACATCAAAGCTTGTATCAGGCATGTTTTAGAGAATGCGTGTGTGTGTGTGTGTGTGTTGTGGGGGTGGGGGGATGGGGATGTGGGTGTACATGTGTAGAAGATCCTAATCTGTCTCATGCATGTTCGGTGTGTGTGTGCATGCATGTGTGTGATGCTTGTTAGCCGCTGCCTCTCTGCACCACAGCAAACTGTCAGCTCGCTGTAGCACTCCGAAGTCCTCCTCTCTCCCCCCCCACATCCTCCTCCATCTCCTCCTCTCTCTTCCTCACTCTCTCTTTCTCCTCTTTTTTTTATCGCTTCGTCTCCTTTTCTCCCTTTTCTTTGAAATTCTAATCACCCAGTAAACAGGCATGCATTTCAATGTGAAACAGGATTTTTGGTTCAGATTGAGAGAGCCGAGGAGAGAGGGGGGAGGGTTGTGTGAGAGAGAGAGGTGGTGGGGGGGGGGGGGGGTTGTGGTCTCTGAGTTTGTTCTAAAGAGAATGATTAATCCCAGCCTTTGATTCTGTGTTCATGTAACGGGATGTTGCAGCCTGAGAAGTGTGTGTGCGTGCGTGTGTGTGCGTGTGCGTGCGTGCGCGCGCACGCGCGTGTGTGTGTGTGTGTGTGCGTGCGTGTATGTGTGCGTGCGTGTTTGGTGTACGTTAGTGTGCACATGCATGCCTGGCTCCTGCAAGTCTGCACTGGCGTGTGTGCTCATCTCTTTGCATGTTCTGATTGAATGTATACACACTCACTCACATGCAGGAGTATTGTGTGTGTGTGTGTGTGTGTGTGTGTGTGTGTGTGTGTGTGTGTGTGTGTGTGTGTGTGTGTGTGTGTGTGTGTGTGTGTGTGTGTGTGTGTGTGTGTGTGTGTGTGTGTGTGTGTGTGTGCCTGCAGAGAACACACACTCTGATCTGTGGGAGTGCAGAGTGAGTAATACTGTAGCTGAACCACTTTTTCAGAGGAACATTATTAGCTATTTTTATACTGAGTTTACGCCGCTGCTCGCTGCTCTCAGCCTGCCGCGGTTTACACTGAGCTGCACCGCTCACTGCCGTGCATCCTCACACACTGTGTACACATACCGTTCACCTCCTCGAACACTCATACACACACACACACACACACACACACACACACACACACACACACACACACACACACACACACACACACACACACACACACAGGAACACAGCTTGCTCCCAGGAGGCTGAAATGACAGCCTTTGTAATCCAAAGTGTAGTTTGAGTGCTTTAATCTTGATGGAATCTATCTTTTCTGGAGCTGCAGGGAAACACTGGCTGTGATCAGGTGGTGGAGAAGAAGCTGGAAAACACTCTGTCCTCAGAATACTCAGATCAGCTGGAGTTTTACTATGATATGAAGGCTTCATGTAAAGACAACTACTGTGTAAATGTGACTGAGAGTCGTTTCCACACATGCACTCTTGAAGATTTCTGGAAAACTCCAGAGAGCCTGCCCCTGAGATCTTCCTGACTTGCTTTTTCACACATGCACCTCACAGCAGGAGACGTGTCAGATGGGAGGCAGGAGGCAAGGCGTAAAAAAGAACATCATGGTTATGGTGGAAGAAGCACCAGAACTAGACGTTTTAATGACGGTTATATCACTACTTTCAACATGATCACAATATCAACTAAAGAGCGGAGAAGAACATACTGGAGAACAGAAAACGTAGTTTCATTACGTGTTTGGAGATTGCACTGATCATGTGCATACAGTCTATGGTCACAGGATATAAAAATCACTGACCCCTCCCGCTGGCTCATGGGGAATTTCCATTTATATTTCCTCCTGCATTCTCAGCATTAGCTCCCCCCAAGTTTACGTGGAAAATTTACCAGAGGGCTGGCAGGAAAAATTCCAGGTAATGTTGGAGTGAAAACTGTGTTCACACATGCAGCTCACCCTGCAGATTTCAGGGGTTATGTGCAAGTGAGAAACACCATTAAATTATTCAAAAGGTTTTCACTTGCACTGCAGGCCAAAGAAATCAAAGTTATTTAGACACAAAATATATAAGAATAGAGCCCGGATTTAATCTCGATGACAACCTTTTCAGGTTGTTTCTGTCAAGTAGACCTTTTTTAGGTAGTGTTGTGGTACTTGAATTGGTGTTGGTCTCGAGAGCACTTTTTGAAGGTCTCATCTCGGAATCGAAAGCATTTTGACTCAGACTTGTCTCGGTCTAAGACTGGGAGGACTCCAGAATTTAAATCAAGACCGGTCAAGACCACCACTGATAGGCTTCTTTCACAAATCATCTCTGTGATTAGAAGGAAAACCCCTCTTCTAAAACAAAGAATAAACTTGACTTCATTTGTCTGGTCTCGGGTATCTCTTGGTTTCGGTTAATGTGCTCTTGATTACAACTCTACTTTAAATTTTAAATACATTTCTAAACTATTTCTAAAAATACATTTCTAAACATTTGCGCGCAGAACGATTATTTTATCCAGTTTTGTGTGAAACGTCTGCAGGAAGTTTCACTGACAGTTTTTTAACAGCGATGGAAAAGTGTCAGGCCGAAGTGTTTGGATATAAATTGTTAATGAAACCAGAATTTATATAAAACTCAAACGAGAGATGAAAGTAGCTGCTTCTGTTGCTTCACGTTGAACATCCTGGATACACAAGAAGAGACATCACGCATGTTACACACACTGTCACATTTACAAGAGGATGGCTTAACACCATCACAATGCTTCTAAATGCTCTGCCACACTGGTAATGGGGAGCCTAGAGACCCACACACACACACACACACACACACACACACACACACACACACACACACACAGACACACTCCTGTGGACCCGACAGGCTGCCGTATCTTTAACACCACGTCCCTCAGCAGCACTTGTCAGTTGCACGTCAGAAAATCTGACTCCCTTCCTCCCACACACTTTCAATTTTCTCTTTTCCAACATCCCTCCATCTTCTCCTCACACACACACACACACACACACACACACACACACACACACACACACACCCTTCTCCCATGCGTCCACCGACCCGTGAGTCAGTAATGAGCTCTTTTTCAACGAGTTCTCTCCCCTGACACAAGCTCGTCTCACTCTGCTATTGATCTTCATCCTGATCCCCTTCATCCATCCTTTCATCCTTTCCTCCTATCCTTTCCTACCCTACAAACACACACACATACACACATGCACACACACACACACTGACATTGAGCACAGAATAAGTAGAAGAACCTTCATGAACACGCGGAGCATCTCGCTCTCTCTCCTTCTCTCCTTCTCTCTCTTTACACTCATGGATGAGTGATGCCCATGACAGACTGCATCCTCTGAGAGCTCCTTCTGGCAATTACTACACACACACACACACACACACACACACACACACACACACACACACACACACATAGACACAGGCAAACACACAAACTCATCAGAGACTCCCACATCACTTAACCAGTTGTCTTCAGCTAAAAGGGCCGAGCGGAAACACTCTATGGCCTCCACTCATCAGCCACTTAACACACAACACACACACACACACACACACACTCACACACACATACAGGTCCACACCCATGCACACATTGAACACACACTCGTTGAGCTTGTTGTTGATGATTATCTCTCTGTAACCATCGATCCTTGTGAGCCTCAGTTTGCAGCATCAGTGAGATGTTGACATTCTGACAAAGAGAAGAAGCTCTGAAACACCAATGACAAAAAAAATGAACTTTTATCTACATTTCCTTAAAAAAGCAGTAACAACAGTAACAGTTACAACAACAAAGTGATCTGCAGATGCAAAATGAAATTAAAATGAGAAAAGGCTCAACCAGGCAGCCAAAAAACTTTTTGGGTAAGGCAAACTTGGCGTCCCCTTTTTCTTAATTTTTTTACAAAACAAGCTTTATTTTGCACAACCTGTCGTGCTCATTTGAGGACATTTTCGGTTTGCTCTACCTTATCGACTGATGTTATTAAACACTGCTTTTTATCTAAGGCTTAGACTTGATTGTCCCAAATAGGAACTTCTTCCCAGCCCTGTACAGGTCTGACAGCAATCATCAAACAGTGACAACACAGAGAAATACAAAGGTTTACATTACACAGTGAGGTCGAGGCTGTTAGGGGCAGGTACGGCTGCAGGGATCAGGCCCTCTCAAAGCGAGCCTTCCTGCACCTCAGAGCTCTGTACCTTTGCCCAGAGTTTGGAGGAGCGAGGTGCTGATTTAGTTTGTGTGATGTCCCGTTCTTTCGTGGTTGCACTGCGTGTGTTGGCTGTACTGTTCCACGCTGTGAGGTTGGGTTTGGGGAGACCAAACATTTTTGCATCTGTGTTGTTAACATAGATATGAAACTTAAAGGGATACTTCACCCATTGAAACATGAATCAGTAATGACATTGGGTCATATATGTAGTAGAAGTGTGAAATTAATTTTGAAGTTGGTGCCTTCTTGGCCGTGAAAAGGCAGAAAGTGTCTTTTTGGCTCTTGTGGATGAGAGACACCAAATCCCAGAATTCACAGCACAGCAGGCCACTCCCACTAAGGTCCTCTAGTTCAGAATCAGAAATACTTTATTAATCCTAGAGGGAAATTCGATCGATACAGTTTCAGGCAGCAATATAGCAAGATAGCCGTGAGACGGTTGCTGCCGAGAGGCCGGTCTTGTGTCGCGCAGCGGGCGTCACTGGAATCGTCATTTTGCGTCACTGGAAGCTCTTTTTCAGACTTAGAAATACAAAGATTTCCCATCTCAGGGGAAAATGAGGGCGGGATGCACGACCATTCAAAAATACTACCAGGTTTCTAATGATACAAAGCTAAATGCAAATGGGTGAAGTATCCCTTCAAAGCAGCCACCTCGGCTTAATGATTCTCCAGCTGATACAAAGACAAAAAGGGGAAAAAAGCTTCATTTTTTAAACTATGTACATACTTAGGATTTTTATCCTGTGCAAAGTGAATACCTATTTTTTATACTTCTCAGGTGTTAATAACCGAGAATAGTTATAGCAAAGTAGAGTGCATACTATCAAGTTTTAATCTAAGAAGGCAGCACTAATGTTTATCACTGCCCTCCATAAAAAAATAAAGAAGCAACACAAAAGACTTCACAGATCTGAGAAAGGAACAAAGAAGTGTAACACCCGCCTCCCTTCAGAAAGATCAGAATATATTATTATAACGTTGTGTTTAGACTGAGGCTACTCGATTTTTCAGGCTAAAATACTGTTTACAGTTTAATGCAGCACGAGATCAATCAACAATCATCAGTGTGTGTGTGCGTGTGCAGTCTGCTGTTCACTAAGGTGAAGCTGGAGGAGGTTCTGTTCGGCCCGGCTGCAGCCCTGCAGACCTGTGAGGAGATGCTGCAGAGCTGGCAGAGCCGCTACGACGTCAGCCGCTCCAGGTGAGAGAGGACGCAGGGGGTGTCTGTGTGTGTGCATGTCTGTGTGCGTGTGCATGTGCATGGGTTATTGTGTGCATGCAAACAGTGATCCAGATGTTTTTACTGCTGCATGATGGAGCTGGGAGGTATCGATCACCGATGTTGTGTGTGTGTGCGCGTGCGTGTGTACGTGCGTGTGTGTGTGTCGCAGTGAGACCGATGACAGCAGCAGTATACCGATGGCTGAGAGGGTGGAGGTCAGCGCCGGAGGCAGGAAACCCTCCATCTTCCTCACACTGCCGGACTTCCAGGACGCCTCCACAGGTCAGATCTCTCTTTGCTTTCATTGGCTTTCATTATTATTACATGTCAGAGGGATGTCCTTAATATTTGGACTGAAATATGAAGCTGAATATATTATTTAAAAGTCAAACACATTCTCCTTTTCTCTGCTGATGGTGAACGTCAGAGAGAGAGATGTAGGTCAGTTTTTATCGCCAGTCAATTAACCTTGTGGCGTTCGGTATTTCACGTCCCTCCCTCTTCTCCTCAGGTTCGCAGAGCCCTTCATCAGTTGCGGCAACTCGTCTGGAGGCGGCGCTCTCTGAGGTGTCTGACCTCAGCTCCACCCCACGACAAGGACCCACATACATCTGGACCACACTGGAACGGATCTGGCTTCAGGCTGGTAAGAAAGGGATAACCAATCCAACCAAATTGTTTCATTTGTTACACTCACTGCAAAACCTACAAGAGGCTCAGAGGTTAAAGGTCAGGGACTGAGTTAGCTGAGGTGACACCTAGCAGACAGCTAGCAGCTCCCACCTGTCAAAGAGGCCACGCCCCCTAATTCTACATCACTTTAGACTTAATATAATGTAAACAGGTGAGTTGTATAAACATTCAGCCCGTACAGTTGAAGAGAGAAATTATCTCTAGGGACCCAAACTGTTTTTATACCAGACTGTAAACATGTTTATTTTAACATGGAGCTCTATGGGGACTGACTCACTGCAGGAGACAGACTGTAGTGGACACTGGAGGAACTGCAGCTGTAAAGTTGGACATTTTAACATGGAGCTCTATGAGGACTGACTCACTGCAGGAGACAGACTCTAGTGGACACTGGAGGAACTGCAGTTTGGGTACATAAAGTTAAAGTTGTGTTCATTTATCACACCCAGAAGTTTCTGCTTGTTGTTGCTCATACCCCTATAGTTTGGCCTCAGTGGAGATGACCTCACCTCCTTAGACTAATCCAGATTAAAGTAAAATCAAATTTCAATATGTGATGATAACTTTTAAATAAAAATCTCCTCATCGCAGGCTGTGAAGCCTGACTGACCTGATTATGAGCTCAGCTGGATTTCAATCTCTGTGGGGAAAATTCACTGATGTAAGCACACATTTTTTAAGCAGTGCAGTCGCAGATATTCACTTCGGTGGTTCGCTGTTATATGAATGGTTGGAAATTCTGTGTCATAACATCGAAATAAATGTTACACAACAGAACATTTTCAGCTAGAGATGATCCTTTTGCTAACTTGTCATGTGTGTGACACTACTTTAATGTGACTGCTGCAGCCGTTTTCTGTATTCTCAAACATTTTTGAACAATTTAAAATACTAAAAACCGTTGCATAGCTTCTGTCGCTGCACGCCGTACCTGCATACATGTGGCCTATGTGCTATTAAGGTCAGATGGTCAGTGATGCATGCAATTATCAGCTCCAGCCTGCAGCCTCAGTCCGACAGAGGAAGCCACTCCTCACAAACAAGCTCGGCCATCATCTCAGCAGCAGCAGTGTGTGAGGCATGAGAACAGGAATCCAAAGAGCAGAACAGTGATGCAACAAGCATACCAGAGTATGATGGGGGGGAGGGGGGTCTGGTCCCCCGTGGCTTTACTGTAACTTGGAGGTTATTTTTTGCGTCCCACCTTTGATCCCTGCTGAGAAAACAGGACACACTCGCTGATTTGAATTAAACTCCAAATGACTGGGGTGTGTCCTTCAACTCAGGGCACAGCAGAGATTTTTCCTTCCCAGCATTCCTCCTCTCATCGGTCACTTCCTCCGTCAGACTCACATCCTCGTTTGGCCTCAAAAATACATACAGAGTGAAGTCTTTGGAATGGGGATACTTAACTTTATTAACTGTATATAAGATGGAATTAAAACAAGTGTGGAAACTGTTCAATAAAACCAAGAAGTCAAATGAATAGCAGACAAAACAGGCATTTGAAAGCAAGCACAAGAAAACGCTAAAACGTGAGTAAAGACCAAAAGTTAAGGAATCATTTAATTACATTTTCAATACTGCATTGTCTGTCTACAAACCCCCCAATGATGAGAAAAGTCCATCCTCCCCGTCTTTTGCCTGCTCCACTTTTCAGAAAATGTGTGCTCAAACAGGCTGTTTGGACATTTTCCCTTCATGACATCACAAAGGGCAGTAACCCCTCCCCCAGGTGGGTGACATTTCCACAGCTAGGTGTTTGTTCTGCACTCTGAGTCTTCCTTCTCACCATAAACAATAGGACATGGAGCGAGAAAGCCTGAGACACCCGAGCCCTTCCAGAGAGGGGGCATGGTCAAACACAGCTCATTTACATATTTAAAGGTACAGACAGAGAAACAGCCTGTTCTGAGCAGGGCTGAAATAGAGGGGTTTATAGACATGATAAAGTACAGGATCAGAGTGGCTTTATAACAAGAAACTTCACAGACAAATTTTGAGGAGCTCTGAGATTTATTTAAACTGGTTGAAGAGGAGGAGAATATGTGACCTTTAAGGCGTGGCATGGACTGTTAATCTCTCAAAGCTTTTGGGGGGTGTTTCAATAGTTTTGGTGTCCTGTGACATCATCTGTAAACCTTCTATGTTGTTCTAGTGACAAGCCTGGCAGCAGAGCTCTGAATGAATCATAGTTTTAATGGTTGTTGTAGAAGATCATTTAAAAGTGGTACTGTTATCAACTTCTGAGCTTTAATGCAGGAAAAAGTTTTTCTGCATCTTACCGGAATGCCCGTAACTTTTTCATAAATGTAAGATAACCTGTGAGCGTATAAACAGAGGATCTGCATGCACGCAGTGAGCGGACAGTTTTATCTGAGAGCTCAGGTGAGCAGCAGGAAGCTTGCTTACATAACCAGACAGCGTTCACTGGATCATTTCCAACAAAGTGAAGTCATGAAAGGAGCCAGAAATGTATTTTTTCATCTCAGAGCGAGCACAATGCACTCAGTGTTTCCCATCTGTGTATCCATGACACACAGGTAAACAAACGCACACACACTGAGAAAGACACACACAGGGAAGGACACACACAGGGGCTGCTGAATATTGTTGACCTGGCGTTCACTTTTGAGAATGATTGACGGCTCCCTGAGTCGGAATCCCGTCCACATATTGGTGAACTCCAGCGTCAGGGGCGGGGCCTTCAGATCTGTGTCCCTGCTTCATTGGACAGCAACTTGCTAGTAGGCGTAATTGTGTGTGTATATGCGTGTGTGTGTCTGGGCTTTGTCCTCAGCAGCACACAAAGGCAGCTTCACTTTGTGATGTCCATATTTAGGCAAGACTTTCAGGACTTCCCAGGCACTGCATCAACTCCCACACTCTCTTTCAAGCTGTGTGTGTGTGTGTGTGTGTGTGTGTGTGTGTGTGTGTGTGGTGTGTGTGTAAGTTTGTGTGTGTGTAAGCTGCCAAGTTGCCTAAATTACGTTTAACATAAAGCTCACAGATAAGTAATGTCTCACTCTCAGGCTCCTGTGACCCTGTGTCATCATATGTGGACATTATGATTTAGGGTTTGTGTCTCTTATTCTTCATTCTGTAGAATACTTCCTAAAAATATTTCTGGAGTGAAAATGAAAAGGTTTCCTGTCTAAAGTTTTGAATGTCATCTTCAGTGCATTGGTTTCAACGTGCTCGCTGTTGGATGTGAGCAAGCGGCAACCTCCGAAATTAAGCCAATGCCGAAGTGCAGAAAAACTGCTGTTCCTCAAGTGTCCACTTGAGATTGGCTGCAAGACACCCGGAAGGAAAATAAAATAAGCAACTTTTTGTGAAGATTTTCCAAGCTGTAGCCTCCAGTGTAGAAAGACAAAGCCACTGCGGCAGTGTAAAATCCTGCAGTTCCTCAAGTGTCCACTAGAGGCTGGCTGCGGAAGCACAGGAAGTCACATACACACCCATTCAAAAAAGCCTGTTTTTACAGCACAGATTAACATGTTTACAGCCTGGTTCAAAAAACCAAATAGGTGTGATTAGCTCATGTCTCGATCGACACACACTGTACGGTGGGTGAATGTTTTGATGACTCATCAGTTTTGATTTGATGAAGGATAAGAGTTATTCACAATAAGGCGTGTAGCTGACCTGATTGACAGGTGGGCACGGTGTAACGGTTTGTCAGGAGTCTTAAAACCCGCCTCAGCTCCAGCTCTCAGCCTGTCGTTAGGTTGACTGAAAGTTGAGACAGCATTCTATGAATACGACAAGGGAGAAAAACAATAAATACGTTGATCAGTGTAATAAACAGATGGGAACCAAATGACTCCACATCAATCTGAGAGACAAAAGTGGATGAAACTTCATGAAATTATTTTTGATTCTGCTGTTTTATTTGTGTTATGTAATAATAATAATAAAGTTTGTTAGTTCATATGCAAACTAACTTGTGTCACTAAACACAAGAAGAGGCTCAGCTAAGGACGTGGCTGTTTGAGGACTTCTTTATTTTTCATGCAGGAGCAGAAGAACTGCTAAATAACACAGCTGGAGGAACTGATTTTGTGAGAGCCAAGTCTTTAGTTTTGTTGCGTCAGCTGCAGTTTGGTTTTCAAAGAGCAATGTTCAGTGATCAGGGACTGATGGTGTTGCACCCTGATGGCTTGATTGTGTACAGTGCAGTAAAACTAATCTGAGGGAAGCTTTCATAAAAGTGCCTCATGTTCAAAGAGAACTCATTATTTGTTCTTATCAGCTTCTACTTATCCAAAACAGCTTGGAGAAAGTAAAAACAAAAACTCAAATCTGAGGAGATTAATGTCTTTCCCTCCCTTCATCTTTTACCTCTTATCCTTCCTTTTACTCCCTCCTTCATCCTTCACCATCCATCCTACATGCTCTTATCCCTTCCTTCCTCTCACCTTTCTCCCTTCCCTCCGCCTCCTCCTTCAGGTGAGTTGTTCATGGCTGACGGTCGTCTAAAGGAGGCCCAGTTCTGCATCGCCGAGGCCAGCGCGCTCTTCCCAAACTCTCACTCGGTGCTGCTGCAGCGGGGCCGCCTGGCCGAGCTGCGGGGCCAACTGGATGAAGCTAAAGGCCTGTACGACGAGGCGCTCGCCATCGACCCCACGGGAGAGAGCATCCTCGTACACATGGTGAGAGACACAGATGGATTTACAGGCTTAAGAATTACCTGACGATAACTCACAGAACGTCCAAGGATCCAGTTACACATTTTAAACGCAACATGCACACACATGTTTTCACCCTAGCAAACACACACACACACACACACACACACACACACACACATCCATGCACATTATATATGCTTTACTTGAGTTCACTAAATTACATCACGCTGGACGTTACGCAAGAACTTGAAAATCGAATCAGACTCACACATGCAGTCATCCAACACACACACACACACACGCACGCACGCACACACACACACACACACACACACACACACACACACACACACACACACACACACACACACACACACACACACACACACACACACACACACACACACATTACTGAAATGTTTATCTAAAATCTGCATAATTAAATCAGGGAGAGTTCTCTCTGTAACCCGAATACAAACTGTCCATACATTTACGCACACATAGTTAAACACGCACGTCATCCTACAGGATCTGAGCACAATCAAAATGTGTTTTTATTCACTCTCAGCCTTATTATGTCCAAAATCTGAAACACTGAATTTCTACTCTCTGCACTCTTTGTGGACTCTCTGCAAGAATTTGTTTTTGTTTTCCAGAAAATATAATCAAGTTAGACACCATTTCAACATATCAGAATAAAGCCTGTTAAGACTCCATAAATTCAATTAATCTTCTTTAAAAGAACCAAGAACTTCACTCATATCTGTGTTTTTTTACACCAATTAAACTCTGTCAGCTTTGTTCTGACAAAGACACATTTTCTCACACTTTCACAGACACTTTAAAGGCAGAATGTGCAACATGTTCCACATAAATATATCAGAGATCAAGTCTATCCTGTGTAAATGTGTCTCTGAGTCATGACTGTCTACAATGAGTGAGAAGCTCGAGTCCTGCTGGCTGTGTTGTTGTCAGAGCCGTGTTTACATGGACGGGACGGCCGGCTCCTCCCCTTGTGTATAAAAGCTGTTTTAGAGAGAAGAAGAAGAACATACTCACTGATTATTTGGATGTTAGTAAGAGTTTTTAGGATGCCCATTTGTTAAACTAAACGCTGACTAAAGAAACGTATGAATAAATCCTCGATCTATCAATAAGTGTGCCCTGAAGGGAGCAGCAATCCATATCAGGTGGAACATGTGTGTTCCTTCATCACAGCGTCCATGTTTAATCGATCACTAATCAATATCTTGTTAGGCTGAATCACGATCTCTACAGTTGAACAGATCGCTCCTATGTTTACTGAATCAGCCTCAAATACTCGACAGAGTATCTGTTAGTGTTGAACCACTGAGGCAACAACGTTAGCACAGCATCTTTCCAGCATCAAACAAGGTAGGAAAACCTTTGTATCCTCGCAGCACGGGCCGGTTTCGTCCTCTGAGCTGCACGGTAGACTCTGGAAGTAGAAAGAGGGTCGTTGTTGGCGTCTCAGAAATAACAAAAACATCCACAGTTAGCAGGATTGACTCAGACTGCGAGTGGTTGCCATGGTTGCTTCTTCTTCTTTCTGCTGTTTGGCGGATTTGCAAACCAACTATGTGCGTATTGCCACCTGCTATCAGAGTGTGTACATACACAGGTGTACTCGGGCATGGAACAGTGTTACTAATGTGAACACAGACCGGGGGGGAGGGGGGAGCGATCGTGCCTAATGTGAAATCGCCCCTAAAATGAAAATCCTTGTTAACATGTTAGTCAGCAGAAATTGCAAGTTGAATTTCTCAAAGTCGGACTAACACACCTCGATGATGCGGTTGGTGGTCGATTTCCTCTTGCATATAAACACCTCATTCAAACACATGGTGTCACTTAGCGTTCTGAGCATGCTCCACAGTTCGAGCAGCGAAGAAAGCCGAGTAGAAAACAAAACAAAGGTTTCAAAAGGGCGAGTGCTGGAGCGAAAACAGCGATTTATTGGACACACGAGGAGACACAGTTTATGTTGTGTCACCTGAAGGAGTTAAACATGTTGAAGTACTATATGTTGTTTGGATTGTTTGGTATGTGACGTAGTAGGTCAACCAGAAGATGGTCAAATAGTAACTAGCTAAAGGTGGAAATAACGCCACCTACTGGACCGAAGTCAGACCTATTCTGTCGATAAATCGATTTTCCCCCGGTGCTTGTAATCTGGGACAAGGACAGTCATCCAATTGAATGGCCTAGCTCAATTAAACTGTGCATGTTAACATAGTGAGTGTTGGGATTGTGGTCATTGTAGTTCTTTTATCATGCTACAGCTCCGTCTTACTTGTGGATGTGTTCTTTTTTTGTGTGCAAACATCAAATTTCGAAACAAGCAAAATTTTATAAAAAAAATAAACGAAGGACAAAGCGCTGCTCAAGACTCGCACTCGTTCTCCTGATCACTCACCCACATTTATTTTATCTGAGCCCATCCCCTTTCTCTATCTCTCTTTCTCTGCACTACAAAGATCCTCTCTCGCCCACTCTCCGGCTCACTCTCTCTCTCAGCCAGTCTTCAGCATGATCCACTGGATTAACCATCGCTGCTCTGACCTCTGAACTCTCTCTGTTGTCATGGTGAAGGGAGGGAGAGGGATATTCCTCAAATCCAAGACTCACAGATCCACACACACACAAACACACACGCACAGTCTGTGGTCTCCATAGCGACCATAGATGTGCTGTTTGACTTAACCATCAGCCACATGTGACCACATAAGGCTAATGCTTTTGCTCCTATTGTATGTGCGTGTGGTTGTGTGTGTGTGTGTGCTTGTGTGTGTGTGTCGATGTGTGTGTGCGTGTGTAGTACAGTCCCGTTGGGGTAGATGGAGGGACGCGTCTCTTCCATATTTGGCCTGTGGGAGAACTGATCCCAGGGGGTGAAAAGTTGAATTTTAGCCAGCTGGCGGTGTCCTACTCTGGGTCTCTTACAGGCCAGATGTGTTCTTCTGCGTGCGTGCGTGGATTTGGCACACTTTAACTTGGATTAAAACACAGTAAGGGTGGAGTGGGTGATTTAACACAAAATATGATCGTAATAATATTTTCTATAATTACTTATTTGATTATCCACATAAATTACGCAATGTTAAAAAATGAGTCTTTAGGGGGCCGGTAGCCTAGTGGTGAGTGCACACGCCCAACGTACGGAGGCTTAAGTCCTCAAGAGCAGGCGGCCCAGGTTTGAATCAAACCCCACCCCACTCTCTCTCTCTCTCTCTCTCTCTCTCTCCTCTCTCTCTCCCTCCCCCTGGTTTCTGATTCTGTCCACTGTCATGTCCACATGGTGCCCCATGGTTCAGTTTTTAAGTAAGCCTTCACGATATGAGAAAAAAACTTGGCGTGCAATAACCTTGTTCAATAATGCGATAATAACTTAGTTTGCATCATGTCCCTCCTGAATCCAAATAAACACACAGTATGCAAACTTCACCACCAGGGGGCTCTCAATCAAAACAATGACAAGGCTAATGGGGAATCATGGGAGTGATTCTCTCTGCTACTCCACCCCCCACATCAACCCCCTGATGAAAACAAAATCCAAGTCGACCGTAGTCTAGACGAGCTGGTGAAACCGACCTGAGGAAGAGAAAATGTTTACTGACGAGTGTACGAATGTATCCGAGTATAATCGACATGACATTTTTATAACAGCAGCTCATACAGCAACAGTAAGGCAGCTTTCAGCAGCAGCTCACGGTTCCTTATGTAGCGGCCTTTGACGTAACATCCGGGGTTTCCATGGCAACGGTAAACATGTCATAAGACAAGGGACAGTACAACTATCAAATTAAGTTTGTAAGTACTCAACAAAAAACAACAACACAGGTTTAGTCCATTTTTAATTAATTTGATATTTTAGAGTAAAAACTCAACATATTGCGTCTTTAAATCCAAAATGATTTTCTCTTCACTAATTTGGCATCAATAGAAGAAGTGTACTGAATCATCATAATCAATGTTAATTTTATTGAACCGCCTATTGAGCTGGGTTGAAGGCCCTGCTGTGTGCTCTTAAAGAAAATCTGTGCTCTGTAAAATGCTGTCATAACGCACGACGACGAGCTAGTGGAGCGGTGTGCGATAGTTTCCTCCTTCATCATTGTGCTGCAGTCTAACTGGGACAGTGTGTGGGGACATTTTATCTGGAGCTCTGCCCATATTTCTGTCTTGCATCAGCCTGCCAGAACACAACCTACAGTTTCTGCTTCTCTGAGGCTCCGCTGGCTTCATGCATTTATTTTTACACTGTATCTGCTGCGGACACTTTGTGTGCCGGTGGCCCATTTATTCTGCTCTGCTGCCTTGAGGGGAATTCTGACGATATTCTCGGTTGATATTCTTACACTCGAGCTATGATTCTGCAAAGGTACATACTGTACTTTCCTTGAGTGTCCTTAAGATCTTATTTTAAGTTATTAGGGCGACAGATAAAAGATGTTCTCCTGCTGTGGCTGAACACTGAAAGTCTTTCGGAAAAAAGCGTGGATGCAGAAATGTTTTGTCTCATATAAGAAGGGCATGAAGGGAGAGAGCAGGAGGGGTAAGATAGTCCGGAGCATGCTGCAAATGTTGAGCCCTGAGCTAGTGTTGTAGTCGAGACCACACTAACGAGACCAAGACACACCCGAGACCAGAGTGCTGCAAGACCGAGACAGGACCAAGACATTTAGGGATCGAGACCAAGACCAAGGCAAGGCAGGACCAAGACCATAAGTATCAATGAAAAATCATCATCTTGTGTGCAGCAGCCATGTCACTCATTTAGACCGTAACACCGGAAAGGTTGCAGCCCTAACCCGGGGGTTAAAAATCAAATTATGAATGACTTGAAGTTATTCGCTCTCATAGAGGGAGGCGTTTTCCTACCATGGTGGTTTTGACCGGTGTTGATTTAAAATCTGGAGTCAGCCCAGTTTGAGACCGAGACCAAGTAAAAATGCTTTCAATTCCAAGTTCAGACCAAGACCTCCAAATAGTGGTCTCGAGACCGGTCTTGAGACCCAGACTGGTCTTTCCGAGTGCTACAACACTCCCCTGAACTGTATTTTAATAGTTTTTTAATTTGTACAATTGTTAATTTTCTCAGAAATTTTGCCTGCCTGCCACTAGGTGGCGCTGTAGCCATAAACTGGCTGTAGCTCTGGTTTTTGGGCCTTCTCTCCCTGTGCTACTACCCAGATGTAAACAGGCACAGTAAGCAGATATCATCTGGTAGGAGCAGTACAGTTTAGCTGAATTATGAGCTGGATAGAAAAGAGAGATGAGGTCATACGTGACTGTGTCAGGTTGAACTGGCACATTGCAAGTTTACCCGCCAGCTGCACCCTCTGTCGTTATTTGTGACTGAAGAACTCGTGGAATACAGCTCATTTTCTCTCACCAGAGCAGAACAAGAAATGAACAGAGGCTACTTTCTCGAGGTTGAGGACGTCATTGATTAGCTCCACTCAGGGTAACCAGAGGGAAGTGAAGTCGTAATTCTCTCCACAGAAGAAGAGGAAGGGGGAAATGTGAGTCAGGGGAAACCATAACTGGAAGCTCAGAAGCCGCTGAGGTGTGGCTTGTTACAAAACACTGCCACCGTCGTTCCCCTTTTTCACCACACAACACACTTGATGTATTAGTTATCCATGTGGTTTTCCAGTGTGTGTGTGTGTGTGTGTGTGTGTGTGTGTGTGTGTGTGTGTGAGGGGGAGAGAGAGAGAGATCAGACAGTGACTCACAGCTCTGGTCAGCTGCTGGTTTCAGAGTATTTTGGGCATCGATGAGGGTGTGGTAGTAAAGGAAACCAGTATAGGACCCTGCTATGCTATACGCTTGTTCTTGCTAATGGTTAGCACATTCCAGCTCTCGTTTCTTGGATGTAATAGTCCTCAGGTTAACTCTAAGTATCTATTTTATTAATCCATCCCACTATCTGTGTGTGTGTGTGTGTGTGTGTGTGTGTGTGTGTGTGTGTGTGTGTGTGTGTGTGTGTGTGTGTGTGTGTGTGTGTGTGTGTGTGTGTGTGTGTGTGTGTGTGTGTGTGTGTGTGTGTGTGTGTGTGTGTGTGTGTGTGCGCGCCGTTCACCTCGTTCTGGCAAGGTGTGTGTATGTGTATCATTCACGTGTGTGTTCTCATGGCTTGCTGATACTCAAACACGGCCCAGCCTCGCTTCCGGCAATGGCATGAAATGAATCTGACCCACTCCCAACATCCTCCACATCTCATCCCTGCTGCTGTGACTCACACACATGCACACACGCACACACGTGCGCGCGCACACACACACACACACACACACACACACACACACACACACACACACACACACACACACACACACACAGACTTCTTCCTCCTCAGCTGAAGCATATTCATACACTGCTTCACATATGCATGCACACTCTCAAGGACGAGGACTTGTGCTCATTGAATTAATCGCGTTCCAATTATCAAATGCCCCCCATCTCTCTCTCTCTCTCTCTCTCTCTCTCTCTCTCTCTCTCTCTCCCTCTTTCTCTCTCTCCCCCTCTCTCTCTCTCTCTCTCTCTCCCTCTCTCTCTCTCTCTCTCCCCCCTCTCTCTCTCCCCCCCCTCTCTCTCCCCCCCCTCTCTCTCTCCCTCTCAATCCCCTCTCTCTCTCTCCCCCCTCTCTCTCTCCCCCCCTCTCTCTCCCCCCTCTCTCTCTCTCCCTCTCAATCCCCTCCCTCTCTCCCTCTCTCTCTCTCTCTCTCTCCCTCTCTGTCTCTCTCTCTCTCTCTCTCTCCCCCCTCTCTCAGTCTCCCTCTCTCTGTCTCCCTCTCTCTCTCTCTCTGGATGGGGGTGGTTGTCAGCTGATTAGATAATGCAAATACATTATTTATAACACTTTGCACGTTCTCGCCGCTTTATGGGATTGCCTAGCAACCAGGGAAATATATTCTATTGAGCGAGACCTCTGATAACCACGGAGAGAGAGAGAGAGAGAGAGAAAGAGGGTTGGGAGTTGGCTGGTTCATCCGTTGCTATGTATGGCTCATCTGGGCCCACTTATTTTTTCCTTTTTCTACACCTCTCTCTTTTTTTCTTTCCATCTCTCTCTCTCTACATCCATTGTTCCCAGTTTAGCTTTTCCTCACTCCCTTCCCTTCCTTCCCTTCCCTTCCTTCCTTGCTTCCTTTTCCTTTCCTCTGTTGCTCCTGTATCGACCCCTCTCTTTCCTTCCTCCCTCCTTATTTCCTTCTTCCCTTCCTGCTGTCTTTTCCCAGGTGGGTGTGCACCTGTCGTTGACTTTTAAAACACTATATATTTATAGATCTGCTCTGAGCAAGAGGTGAGAATTAACTTTGCAATGCAGACGCACTGCACATGGTGTGTCTTTTTCACGCTCATATATATATATAGCCAAACTATTTACCAGGTGCAGTCAGGTGTCAAGGGAGAGATGCTCAACATGAGATAGTCTCTTCAGCATCACACGGAGAGAAACTTTAGATTCTGCAAACAGAGGAAAAATAGACACATTTTGTGTCTCTAATTGGTTGTTTTGCCTCTTTTTAACATTGTTTTGTTTATTTTGTGCATCTTTGTGGTTGTTTTGTGCATCTTTGTGGTTGTTTTGTGCATCTTTGTGGTTGTTTTGTGCACATTTTATGCTGCTCTCTGAAGTTGTTTGGTAGATATTTTTCAGTTGCTTTTTGTCTGTTTGTAGTTGTTTTATCTGTCTTTGAGGTAAATATTAAAGAGACACAGTACATGAAGGGTTAATAGGAAGACAAAGATCTGAACAGAAACAGCAGCCTCAGCTCACCTCAGCTCGCCCTGCATGACTGGACTTAACCTCTGATGGGATTAAAGGTTCAGGTGAGACTCTCCTGCTGGTTCAGAGGCAGTTCAGCAGGTCACTGGGCTACACTGTGTGTGTGTGTGTGTGTGTGTGTGTGTGTGTGTGTGTGTGTGTGTGTGTGTGTGTGTGTGTGTGTGTGTGTGTGTGTGTGTGTGTGTGTGTGTGTGTGTGTGTGTGTGTGTGTGTGTGTGTGTGTGTGTGTGTGTGTGTGTGTGTGTGTGTGTGTGTGTGTGTGTGTGTGTTCATGCCCTCACGGTGCCATATTGGATTAAAGTGAACTACTTTAAGATCCAGAGCAGACTAACCACCTCTAGACTGAGACCATGAAGGGGTTTCCTAACTTTTTACCAAAATGTACATATTAATAATGTCATTCTTTGGTGTCAGAGGCGTTCTCAGCTCTGCAGGCTGCATTGTCAACAACAGCAGACGATACGCCTAAATTTAGAGTTCAGCTGTCCGTCTCGAAGACAATCATTTCTGTGCTGGGAACTAATCCATAAATTATTTTATTGTTCAAGTCATGCAGGTCTGAGGCTACCTTAGAAGCATTTTAAGCTTCTTCTGGAGCTTTAACTCATACTAAGATTTGGATCCAAGTGTTTATTTGCAAACTGTTATTGCTTTCACACTTAAAGAAAACTCCTGATAAACTCCTGATATTTCACAGGAGGAGCTGCATGTGTGAACGCGAACAGACACATTTTTCACTCAGAGTTCACCCGGAGTTTCTCCTGCCAGACCCCTAGTATTTTCTCCGCAGCAAGTCAGAGCGAGTTGATGTGAGAACACAGCAGAATACTCTCCTGAGAATTCACCTCGAGCCAATAGGAGGGGGGAGTGATGATTATATCCTATTCTCCGCTCTATTGTTGATGTTGTCATTCTGTTGATCTACACGTAGCAGTGATATAAAGACAAATATTCTCATAATAGCGTCGTGTAGCGTCGTGTAGCGGACTCTGTTGCTTCGTCCGCTACTTCTGCATCTTACCTCAGGGGGCCCCCACTCCAGTCTGACAGGGATAGTCTCCTGCTGTGAGGATCATGTGTGAACAGTCAAGTCAGGAGAACATCCGGAGCAGTCCTCCTGAAATGATCGAGATATTATCCGGAGTGCAGATTTGAAAACGAGTTATGATATAAAGAAAAATTTTATCGCTCCCTTGAGACTGAGAGAGTTCTGAGTGAAAAGAAGTTATCCAATTAATATATTATTGCCGTTAATAATTCTTTGTGTTAGGAGCTTTTTAGAGGATTATTCTTTTTGTCTTTGCACAGTTTGAAATATGAAAATGATCAGAACAAAAACCTTTCTTCAATGCTAATCAATCTTGTGATCAACCTCACTTGGATGTGTTTTCCTCCCCTTTAATCCGGCTTGTAGAAATGTTCTTGATTCCTTGTTCTACACTGGTTGCAGTATTTATAAAGTTTTCTTTAGATGTAACTTAAAAGATGTAGATGTAAAACGCTGCCGCCCACTCGCTCGACTCGGCTCAGTTGTGCTCCACAACAAAAAACAAACCCGTGCTGCCAGCTCGACGGGATCAGCTGAGGTAAGAAACTGCAGGCAGATGGCTGAGAGTAATTAAAAGCAAAAGCAATAGATACCAGGTTTTTTATTGTAAAGCCAAAAACTCTCACTGGCTTCTGAACGCTCTTGAACACACATTATTTCACTCCCTCCCTCACTCCACTCATTCTGCTTCCTCCCTCTGCTTCCTTTCTTCCATCGACTGCATATTAAAATGGACAGCGCTTCTCCAGAATGCCCCCTCACTGACATACTGCGCCCATGTAACTGTCTTCTAACCGCAGCTGATAAAAGGTCAAAGGTCCCTCGTGTGGGTTCAGTCCAGGGCATGAAAAGATTCTTGTGTCGTCTTCCTCTAATATATGCATAAAGCGCTGCAGGAGCCTCATTTGTCAAAAGAGCTGTCAGTCATGACGTCATGAATTTTAATAATTCAAACTAAACTTCTCTGAAAATGATGAACACCTGGACATAAATCAAAAGAAAACATGTTCAAGACTATTTGACACGTCCCTTGGTTTTACAGTTTGACCCATTTTACTTCTGTTGCCATGGAGGAGGCAGAGCTTATGACCCATACTTCAGCCCGTCAGCCGCAAAGACTTTAAAGTTGACCTATTCTGCTGATCCCCATTTTTAAACTCACAAAGTGTGACAATGCTGGATGCCCAAACTAAACGTGGGCAAAAATGTTGGAGTAATCCCAGGATAAGTCTGCAGGGGGCGTGAAACAGCTTGATCTGCAAATCACGCCATAGTTCCCCGATATGAAACCAAGAATTTCATGAGACGTCTTCAAGCCTCTACGTAAGCCGTTGAAACCTCTTACAAAGACTCTCTTCTCCTAGAGCAGCCCTCCCTGGCAGCCCTGCAGCATTCTGCCCCCTAAAAGGCTTCCAGAGAGCTGGCCAATCAGAAGAGGGTGGGCACTTGGGGAGGGAGGCCTTAAAGAGACAGAGTTCTTTGGTGCTCTTTAGGTTTCACAGACTTGGTATGTTTTGGCTTCACTTTTTGGGGAGCTGTCATGTCGTCCGTCTCTCTAAATCAGTCTACGGTTAGGTGTTAGGTGCTGAAAGGGGCGGGGCCAGTGTTGCTACAGGAAACGACTGTTCAGCCGTGTCTCTGTTTAGCAGATCCTGTGTTTACATCAGACTTTATTTTATTCAGAGCGTTTATTTGATCAAGCTGTTGACCTCGAATGATCGTCTTTACCATGGTTACCAGCAGATCTGACAGATGGAAGGTGTGTGTGTGTGTGTGTGTGTGTATGAAAGAAAGAGAGAGTGTGTCAATGTGTCTATTTGTCTGTGTGTGTGTGTGTGTGTGTGTGTGTGTGTGTGTGTGTGTGTGTGTGTGTGTGTGTGTGTGTGTGTGTGTGTGTGTGTGTGTGTGTGTGTGTGTGTGTGTGTGTGTGTGTGTGTGTGTGTGTGTGTGTGTGTGTGTGTGTGTGTGTGTGTGCGCGTGCGTTATGTTCAAACCATTGGAATAATGCCAGCCTGAGAGTCTGGAGACTAGAGCTCAGACAAGAGGATACGGAAACTGGTGGCCAAACTATCAGAAAAGAATACACACACACACACACACACACACACACACACACACACACACACACACACACACACACACACACACACACACACACACACACACACACACACACTTGTCACCCTGTGTGTACCTCCTGTGACAAGTTTTTATCTGTACCCATGAGTTTTGGTCTTTTTCTTGTTTTCCTCACGGTCGCCATGAGGAGAAGCGGATTGGAGGAAGGGTGTGTGTGTGTGTGTGTGTGTGAGATTTCATTGAAAGTTGCATCAGACCCCCAGACAGACAGATATGTGACTTTCAGCCCAATTAATCTGAAGCTTGTGAGCAGAGAGAGCATAACAAGACTGTCTGTCTGACCCCAGGCCAGCTAAGTGTGTGTGTGTGTGTGTGTGTGTGTGTGTGTGTGTGTGTGTGTGTGTGTGTGTGTGTGTGTGTGTGTGTGTGTGTAGTATGTTAAAATCCATGGAGTTGGTCAGTTGCGTGATGCCCTTTTCTGTCTGGTTCTCAAACATGCTGAACCCCGACCACAAGAAGACACACACATTCAAACATGCACACACACACACACACACACAGTGCGGCTGACCTTTAACATCATGACAACAGATATCATACTTAATGTCGCTCTTTTTCTCACAGCTTGAACTCTTTTCTTGGTTTTGTGATGATTTATTTATTTATATACACAAAACACAGTTTAAAGGAAACTTAATTTCTTACTCAGCTTTTCTGCCACACACACAGTCACACACACCCACACAGTCTCACATATATACACACACACACACACACACACACACACACACACACACACACAGTCACACACACCCACACAGTCTCACACATATACACACACACACACACACACACACACACACAGTCACACACACCCACACAGTCTCACACATACACACACACACACACACACACACACACACACACACACACAGTCACACACACACATATATGTATACATGTACCGCACAGTATTACGCCTGTGAGTGTGACGGTTGCATGCATACCCAGCTCCCTTCCTTGCAGAGCCCTGGGCACTCATCGTCCAACACGCCATGAAAAAAAAAGTATTTAAATCACGTGTTCTCTGAAGAAACTCACCAGTGTTTCCAAGAGTTGTTACATATGTATGGTTGTACACTTCTTTTGTAATTTTTTGCCTCCATGCAGAGTCAGTTGTTGATTATGTAAGAAAATGCTGTTTGCACACGTGCACAAAACTCCCGAGTCTGAGCTGCATGTGTGAACGCTAACAGAGAAACTTCTTACTTTGAGTTTTCTGAACTTTTTCCACTTCTCCATTATTTCTTATTCTTCTAATTCTCTTCGTCCATGTAGGGCCACCTCCTGGTGAAGACGGAGCGTGTGCACCTCGGGGAGAAGGTCCTGCGTGATGCGGTTCAGGTCCACAGCACCTCCCACGAGGCGTGGAGCGGCCTGGGCGAGGCCCTGCAGTCCCGGGGCTCCATCCAGGCCCCCGAATGCTTCCTGACCGCCCTGGAGCTGGAGGCCTCCTGCCCCATCCGGCCCTTTGCCATCATCCCCAGAGAGCTTTAAGGGACGGGTTGGGTGAGGGCGGCTCAGTGTGTGGATGGATAATTCTTCACTGATAAAGAATGTTTTTATTTGGGACATTTTAATTTATTTCTTGTGTGATAAGGAGATCACGTCTGCTTATCTCTGTTTATAAATGAGGACGCTAAAGGAGCTATCTTAGCTCACTCATAAACCCCTCCCCCTACAAGTTGTTTTTTCTATGAATCAAACAAAAAAGATTTAGAACTCTGCAATCGTATTCTTTACCCACAGCTATGCTAGCAGTTTCCCCCTGTTTCCAGTCTTTATGCTAAGCTAAGCTAACCATGTCCTACATACAGCTTTATATTTAACAAACAGAAAGAAAGATGGACTCCATCTCGTCATCCAGACACAAACAAAATCAGTTTATCTCTTAAGGTATTTATTTTACCTCTTTTATTTCTGTAATATCTCAAAAACAAGAAATCAAAATCTGATTTTGGTGAAATAATATATTCAGTCAGTCTGATTGTCCTGAAAATATCTCATGTAAGCATTCAGTGTTGAACCTTTCATATTCTAACAACTTCCTGTTTGGATGATATTTTGATTTAATTGTGATATTTAATGTTCTTCATGGAGAAAAAGCAACAGAGGGATTCAGATTTCTGCAGATGAAAAAGTTGTATATTTAATGTTTGAATGTATTTCTGTGATTGTGTTCATCTCCTCTTGAGTACAGGAGTGGAAGTTACAAATGTTGAGTAATATATTTTGAAAATATGAATGTTTCATGTCACTTTATGGCTCATTAATTCAGCATAAAAGCACATTTTCTTCTGATGACACTCAAACCCTGATATAATGAATTACTTTTTCCCTGAAAATGTAAATCAAGTGGACTGACCACCAACTCTTTAATGAGAAACTGCGACCCAAATTTGTGATATTCTTCAACCAATGAGATTTATTAAATAAAAAAGAGTGGAGTTTGATCACAGACTGTACAAAACATGACAGAACAAAAAAAAACATTTTGTTAAAGGGCTTCACCGACTTATCGACACAATTTTTTCCAGGTACACATTAGTGACCTGCTGGAAACGGCCCTGCAACCAACTTTTGGGTCCCAACCCACCATTTGAGAACCACTGAGAAAGCTTAAAGGTCACATATTATGCCAAATCCACTTCACCATGTTTTTCTAACACTAACAAGTGTCCTCGATCCCGGGCCGATCTCCTGCTCCTGAGCGGGTAACATGATTTTCCGCCATTCTTACAAATTCTGGTCGTACGTCTGCAAACACTCACACAGTGAGAGCAAAGCCACGAGCTGATTCCCAGACTTGGGGACTTCTTTTCCATAGTGGGCGTGCACAAACTGACAGACAAGCGTCCGAAAATCACCATGGCGACAGCAGGCATGCCTGTTTAATTTTGTCTTCTTCCTCTTAATATAAATAAGTTTTGGCGTCATATCTGCAGACCTCCAGCTGACTGGAAATATTTTTTTAATATTTAGCTGCTAAGTTAGTTAGCGGTGATGCTGAGAGAGAGAGAGAGAGAGAGAGAGAGAGAGTTTTTGCCGGTGTGTGTTTATTTGAGCTGCACATATAAAACAACTGTAGTACACACTTGAAAATTGTAAATGCTCCGTCCTGCTTTTACTCGCCACAGCTTTGGTCGTCGAGTACAATTTAGGCGAACACTTCGAGCTGACATTCCGACACGACTTCCATGCGATCGTTAAGTGTACGCCCGGCTTGAGAGGAAAACAGCTCAATGGCGTCCTTTCCATAACAGAAGATGAGTTTCTATCCACTGGAGACATCAGAGGAAGATGGCCGCCTTGTGAATGGATGTGCTGCTGTATGTCAGAGATGTGCTGGTTACATTCTGAAGCAGATTGTGTTGTTGTTGTTCCTCTATATGTGGAGGCATAGATCATGTATAGGCTGTCAGTCACAGCAGCAGCTCATCTTTATTTCAGCGCCTTGATGTATTTTTGATGATGCTGTTGATTGACGCTGCTTTCATGTTCACGCATACAAACAACCTCCTCATCCTCCATCGTCCAATGAGAGCTCTTCTGTCACGGGCGTTCACACATCATTCAGAACGTCTCCATTATTATTTTTATGTCTGCGTGTGTGTGGGAGTGACAGTATGGATGCATGTGTTTAATTAAAGTTTGTCGGCGACCCGTCCGCTCGTTGTGTGTTTGATGTTTGGTTTCTCTCCGTTATAAACAATAACAGCTTTAAAAAAAATCACTGCTGGATGCCAAGTCTTCACCTGCCCTGTCACTTGTGACTAATGGACATCACTTCCGAGTGCCTAACCACATTAATGTGAGCAGTAGCACTGTGCTGCCAGCTTATGTAATACTGCCAGCACTCTCTCTCTCTCTCCTCCTCTGTCTCTCTGCGCCGCTCGCCCTCTCCCTGCTTGGCTGATGTGATGTGATGTGGCTTGGTTGCCTAGCAGCCATCCTCTTGTTTGAGTAACTGGGGAAGCTGAGCGATATCTGGTCTGCAGAAACACACACACACACACACACACACACACAAACACTCAAACACACACACACACACACACACACACACACAAACACTCAAACACACACTTAAAATGCCCGTGTTGTGTGGTTTTCCAGGCCTGACAGTGTGTGTTTGATGTCTGCTGTTACCATGTGAGGTATGAGCCAGCTATAATCAATGTCTCAGCCTGCTCTAAATTGATTTGTGTCATGGGAAGAACCTACGTTTCTTAACCCTTTCCCTCCCTTCCCTGCAGGGCTCTAATCCCCACCTCCTCAGTCTTCACACTCTCTCCTCCGTCGCCCACGCTCTCCATCACTCCCGACGTGAAAATCCCTCATTAATCAATACTTTGATTTCCACGCAGGAATTATCGATCCCTGTCGCCTCTTTTCTAGCCGAAGTCCGAGGTAAATCTATTTTTACTTTTCCCCTGGTCGTCGCCGTCGCTCCCTGGTTCCATCCTCTCCTCATTAGCACCGTGTGTGACACCTACACAGGGGCTCCGGGAGATGAATGGTCTAATCCCTGTGGGGAGGGAGTGAAATATTACATGGTGTGCTCACACAGATACACACTCACACTGACAACGAGCGCACACGTTTTAAGATATACACACACACACACACACACACATACCATGGGCTTGACAGCTCGGGTAAAAGGAGACAGATTAATGGAGGAAGCGGCCCGCTGCAAAGCCTCTCAGAATGACAACGGGCAGATGAAGCTCTATTCACTGGACCCGGAGTCCCCCCCCCCACACACACATACATATACAGTATGCAGTCTATACTGTACACTTAAGATCAATGAATGCCAAAAATCTTATTGTGTGTGCATGTCTGCGTCATCGTGATGTCAGAGCACTCAGGTGTGGCTCTCTGGTTACGCCGTGTCTTCTACCTGAGCAGTTTGTATGGGGGATATGATAGGGGGGGTTGGGGGGGTTGGGGAGGGGGGTACAGGTATCAAGTGTACAATTACTGTACATTAACTGTCTTCTACCTATATCTGAATCTGGCTCTCATCTACAGACTTTTTCTACGTCTGTGTAGCTCTCTCCTTACAGACGACAACGAGCTTCCTGTTGAGATTATTTCCCATCATGCTCCTGGTGGAAATAAAGAAGATAAGAAACAAAGGGAGCGGAAACAGAAGCAGCTTTTGTCCACAGCTTTTCGCCAGTTTGTCTTGGTTAGCGTTACAAGCTAACAGGCTGCTAGCCAGGCATTTCCCTGGATCTAACAGCCGCTGTGCTAACACTTTGTGCTGACAACTGGCATCAAACTCTGGTGTGTCCTTCAGTTCAGACGCAGTGACTTTGGGGCGTGTGCAGACTTTTTTGACTGCTGTGGCCCAACGATGGGACGGACTAATGCATGAGGTTTATGTGAATGAAGAAACAAAAGTATATTTATCCTTTCTGTCACCACTTCTGTCACACTTTAACTGCAAACATTAAACTCATCATACAGATGTTATATTCCTTTGGTGTAATCTTTGAACAGAGTGGTAACATAAATCTTCTTGGCTTAAAGTCTTCAAGGACAAAAGGAGAAGCTGTACCGACTGGAAGTCCCTACAGAGGGTAGTGAGGACAGTGGAAAAAATCATCAGGACTTCACTCCCTCCCATCCAAGAAATTGCAAAAAAAAAACGTTGCCTGATCAGGGCTCATAACTTCAGAAGAGACACATCCCACCCCCACCATGGACTGCTCTCACTGCTGGACTCTGGAAAGCGGTTTCGCAGTCTTCGATGCAGAACAGCCAGGTTCTGTAACAGCTTCTCCCCACAGGCCATAAGACTGTTGACCACAAAATAATAGTCCCTCCAACCCCCCTTCAAACCCCCACACAGGACTGTGCCACATAATATCAACCAGTGCAAGGGAATGAATCGCAGAAGTTCAGTTCAAGTGGGTGATCATACCGAGTGAGGTGTGTGTGTGTGTGTGTGTGTGTGTGTGTGTGTGTGTGTGTGTGTGTGTGTGTGTGTGTGTGTGTGTGTGTGTGTGTGTGTGTGTGTGTGTGTGTGTGTGTGTGTGTGTGTGTGTGTGTGTGTGTGTGTGTGTGTGTGTGTGTGTGTGTGTGTGTGTGTGTGTGTGTGTGTGTGTGTGTGTGTGTGTGTGAGAGAGTGAGTGTGAGAGAGTGTCGATGCCAACCCTGAAGGGGCACACGGAGGGCACAGGCTGGGTGGTGAGGCTGCAGAGTGCCAAGAAGGAAACCATAAACCACCATTGTGATGTCCAAACAAGGCGGAGGAGTCATGGATGGGTGAGGGGTGTGATGGAGGTTATGAGGATCAGATGTGGCTCCGTAATCTCATTTATAAATAAAGCGACTGGTGCAGTAGACATATACATAGTTCATCCCCGCAGGGCGAATGTGTTCCAGCAGAGTTCAATGCACATGTTGAAAGGTTTCAAAAGAGTCGCCTAAAGGTGACGGGGAAAATACAGCATGTTCTCAGAAGCATCTCTTGTTCCAGAAGCTTTATTTTCTGATATGACTCGAGTACTTTTTAACAAGTTGACTAGAAATACTCAATAATTGTTTCCAGTAGTCATTTATCAGACTACGGTTATGACACAATATCTACATTAATCCTCAGAGGATACATACAAGCAGCAACCTGCGGGGATGAAAAATTAAGCCACTGCAAATGTGGAAAGAAAACTGCAGTTCCTTGAGCATCCACTAGAGGCTGCCCGCAAAAGACCCTGAAGTCCCATTAACACCCCATATTAACATTTTCATTTTGACAACAGAAATAAACAGCTTAGGGTTCATAGTTATTTTTATAAATTTGCAAAAATTAGGGGCGTGGCCAAGTTGACTGACAGGTCGATGCGTTGTAGCTAAGGCTCGCCTCTGCTCCACCTCTTTGCCTGTTTCGATTTTAGTTCATTTGAGTCAGCGTTACATTTGTTGGGCTTCAAAACGTTTCTTCAGATACCAATGTGTCATGTCACTGAGACTCGGTCCATGTTTTATACAGTCCATGGATATAAGACAAAAATTCATAACCATAAAATCTGTAAATTT
Source organism: Labrus bergylta (assembly GCF_963930695.1). Taxonomy (NCBI): domain Eukaryota; kingdom Metazoa; phylum Chordata; class Actinopteri; order Labriformes; family Labridae; genus Labrus; species Labrus bergylta. The sequence continues at coordinate 6,581,800 of NC_089204.1, forward strand.
AGCATGAAGAAGTGGACGTGGAGGTTACAGACATTCTGGTAAATTTTCTTTCTACCATGAAATTAGTTTGGGAAACAAGGTATTCTAATACAAAGCTACAAGCCTAGTTTACCTTAGCATAGACATTGGAATTGCAAAGCAGCTAGCTTATCTTAGCTCAACTGAAAGACTGGAAATGTCAAAATAGCTAACATTGCTCCATCCGAAAGTACTAAATCTGCCCTTCAGCGCTTCTTTAGGTCATTAATCACCTCTCATATTTTACAAGTTTCACAAGGAACAATTTATGAAAACATGTAAGCTATTGTACTGATGCTTAGTTAAGTTAAGCTAACATGAACAAATCTCCAAAAGGCTCCAACAGCACAAACATAGCCCAGAGGTTAAAGGTCAGGGACTAAATTAGCTAAGGGGACACCTAGCAGACAGCTAGCAGCTCCCACCTGTCACTCAAAGAGGCCACGCCCCTCTAATTCTACATCCCTTTAAGCCTTAATATAATGTAAACAGGTGAGTTATATAAACATTCAGCCCGTACAGTTGAAGAGAGAAATGAGCTCTAGAGACCCAAACTGTTTTTTTGTACCAGACTGTAAACATGTTTATTTTAACATGGAGCTCTATGGGGATTGACTCGCTGCAGGAGACAGACTCTAGTGGACACTGGAGGAACTGCATGTTCAAGAGTGCATTACTGGTTAAGGCAAACTGAGCCATGGTTTCAGAGTGGAATGTATTTTCTGATCTAACTCTCAACAATAAACTTACTTCTGTTTTAAATATAATTCAGCAGACATAAGGGCAAAAGTTCACATTTTAATCCACCTGTTAAAAGCCCTGAGCTGCCAAGATATTAAAAGATGTGAAATAAGTGTTAAATTATTCTCACATTGTTGCTGCTGCTTTATCGTCTCTTTTATTGGACTGATGCTCTTTTATGAGGTTGACATTGTGAAGCAGCGAACCTCATAACACAGGCGCTGTGTCCTCTTCCATCAATGACTCCAGCTCACCTGTTCGACCTCCAGCACTCTTGGTCCAAGTCCACATCCGCCAGCACTGTTACCCACGCAAACAATGACCCTGTTGTTCACTAACAGCCGCCCATTGGAGCTGATTAAACTTTTAAATGTCATTTAATCAAAGCGAGATGTTGCTCCGATGTGTCTGTCAGCGGCCTGAGGGGGGGTGGTGGGGGGTAAAAGGATACCTGGACACCCTCCTGGCCTGTTACATTCTTGGTCAGGCTTGTCATCACCCTCAGTGTGCGGCTGTGTTAGTGTGTGTGTGTGACCTGGACTAACAGGGAGCAGCACCTCTGAACCTGTAAACTCTGTTTGACCTGCAGGATCTCAAGGTGCTGCAGTTAAACAGAGAGAGAAAGACAGAGCTGTTTTCGTTCTGCACAATGGTTTCTCTGTTTGTTTGGTGACCTTTAGCATCGACTAAAAGTAGCATTTGTCTCACAACAGAATTGGATTATGGGTATTTTTGTGTAACTTCACATTCTTTGGAAATTCCATCCTCCTGCCTATCGTCATCACTCTGCAGCACTCTGCGGCAGGGTCACATTTTCTCAGCGTGTTAGCTGCTAATTCTCCGTCCTTGACTCCAGCCCCGGTTGAGGAGCGGGGGTCACGTCACCTCCTGACGGAAGCTGCCAGAAACTCAGATTTTCCTCTTCTAATGTGCTGCTTCTGCTTCTGCTTTCTAAAGGTTGACCGGATCTCATTAAGTTGCTCCCGCAGACTGAAGTTGACGTTTGGTCTGACTGTGCAGCTCGCCTGATACCAGATGTTCTCCTGACCTTTAAGAGATGTAACTGGGCCAGCACACGCCGCGTCTTAAATCCAATTCAAACCTTTAGGAAAACAGACCTCTGAAGTATTGTTTGTTTAAACATTGATTTAAAATAAAAACAAACAGGATAGCTGAATAATTCAAGTCAATTCAAAACCTTTATTTAACTGAAGGTTGCCCTCATTTATGGTGACGTCGAGCTCACAGCATAAAAGCAAGGACACAAATAAAAAGCAAGTTGAAAAGAAAGAAGAATCAGCTCAAAAGAAAAAAATTACATTTCCAAAAAAACAGCCAGCTACACAGTTAAAAACAAATGCACATTGATGCACAGTGGTTCATTACTATGGCCTACTATGGCGCTGCATATGAAGGCAGAGTCTTAACTTTTAAAATGAGTTGGATAACATTCCAGGAATATGAAGAATCGAATGAAAAAGCAGTTTTTCCAAGATCTGAATGTGCTCAGGGGACCTTAAGTACCAGCCAATGACTGGAACGAGTGAAATACCTTCCAACAATGATGTTATGTAAGGAGGCAGCTTACCAGTAAGATAAACAAATACCAATGGTTTATGCGTCTTTCTGCAAGAGAAGCCCAACCAACCCAACACACAATGTTGCACATCATATCTATCACCAGTGATGAATCTGATAGCACAGTCAAGGGGTTTGACTCGTGTATTAACAGCAGAGGACTAGGACGTCCCTCTCCCCCCCCCCCATCATGATTTCATTACAATATTTAGCTGAAGGTAAACCAAAAATGTTGAAAACAGCATGCAGACACAAACAGGCTTCCATAATCTCTATTTACAGATTATACATAAAAATGTAATTTATTAGAAGTGTTGAAATAAGTCGTCTCTACATGCAGAGACAGTACATCGTAGATTTTCCGACATTTATGTTGACACTGATTTCAAACCTCCAAATAAGGACACTTTAATTTGACTTCAAACCCTCCTGTATCATTCCGCAGATCGGTGACTGCCGCTGGTCACACAAGGTGTCAGGTCAAGGTTTCCTCCTGAGCAGCTCGGTGAAGTTGGTTGTCAGTCTCATAACAGTTCTAATCCCTTGCTTTTCTATTGGTTTAAACAGCAACAGCATTGGCAACTACATGGATTGACACATATACAGATAAATCAGTTTTGCAAGCACGGTGTATTATTTTGGTTGGTTAAAACCAGGACAGGGACTGTTACAAACCGGGACATATGAGTGTTTTATAGATATCTGTTGGGACTCGGGACACAAAGCTTGAAAGCAGGACGGTCCCGGTCAAATTGGGACACTCAAAGTCCACACTAGAGGTTGCGGAAGAAGAGACTGAATGACGGATCTGAGGTGGCGTCTTTGCTCAGACGGTCACCCAACTTCCAGCTCGGCTCGTAGGCGCCTGGTCCAGGAGTGTTCTGTTGAACACTTTAGATTAGTTTCAGGTCTGCGTCCAGTAACAGCTTTTTATGTTCAAGCAGCGCTTCTCATCTCTGCTTACTACTTGGTTACAAAAGTTGGCTCAAATCACTTCTGCATTTCTCCACAATGACCGTAAGGTATTCTTCATATTCAATGAAATTTTGCTCGAAAAACATGAAAACAACAGAAAGGAATCATGTCCTAGCATCAGCAGCTCTACAAACTGAACCCTTGAATGTACGAGTCATCTAGCTGCTTGTCTTCACTGATGAAAAAGTAGCCATGTGCAGTAATATAGAAATGTAGGATGCAAACCATGGTGATGTCGAATTGAATCGTTGACAGGATAATCATAACAAATCGAATCATAAGACCAGTGAAGATGCACAGCCCTGGGACCTACTCGGGGGTCTTAAAATCATTACTTTCAAAAAAGGAATTATTGTGTTTCTATTGCAAAGTTTTAAGATCTAAATTTTCATTGTTGTTGTTTTTTTAGAGAGAGAGAAAGAGAGAGAGAATGACATGCAGGAAAGGAACCACTACAGGTCGGACTAGAACCCGGGCTGTCTGCTTAGAGGACTATAGCCTCCGTACATGAGGCGCGACCTCACTGGTAGGTTATCAGCGCCCCAGGTGTGAGGACAGGAACTATCCCCCGAATGACGTGATGGTGTGTGCTTGTCTTTGTGCATTAATGTATCTCTAACTTCATCTTCCACCTATAATCATGACATTCTAAGAAAAGGAGAAGTGAGGCTTAACTCTTGTTGTATCACAGAATCAGAATCTGTGTGTGTGTGTGTGTGTGTGTGTGTGTGTGTGTGTGTGTGTGTGTGTGTGTGTGTGTGTGTGTGTGTGTGTGTGGTGTGTGTGTGTGTGTGTATTTGCAGGTTTGAGCATCAGTTTGCAAGAGTGTTTTTAAAGAGCAAAGGATCACAAGTGCATGTGTGTGTATGTGCATTAATGTCATTGTGTAGCTGTGTGTGTCTGTGAGGGGGAAATCTGATTGACAGGAAGAGAGCGGCTGCGTGGCCGTGCCTGTGGTCGAGGCCAGCTGTGGGTGTTAAGGCGTCAGTATGAGGCATATGTCAGAGATCAGTGGTGGACTGCAGAGATCGCTGAGATGAGGAGAGAGCTAGGGGCGCGCTGGGGGTCGACAGAGGCAGAGATTACCGGGGGCTTGGTGCCCTGACCACAGGCGCAATGGCTGCTCACCACACACACACATTAAAGCAGCGGATACACACACACTCACACAACTGGCCCTCCATGTAAAGCTGCGTGTTAATAAGATTGTCTTCCTCTCCTTTGTCTCAGGAATAATGAGTGGGGGAATAAGAGCCCGGCTCTTGAACTTCTTGAACCTCTTAAGTGTCGGCAACTGAAGGAAAACAGAGCGCGGGGATTAAGGAGATGTGCCGAGATCACATTCTGTGCAGCCCGTCTGACTGTCACAACAAACAAAACACTTCACTGGTGAACACAGATGTGCACACAATCACAGGATCTAAACTTTGTCACATTTCAACATCTGAAAGAGACCGTCAGACATCCTTCCAAAAGAAAGATCTGTCCTCTCCAGCTCTGGACGTGCTGCTGTGTGTTGCCAAACTACATCAGTGGATTTTAAGCACTTTGAGGAATGATCTTCCTCTGGAGTTAATGTTCACTCTGACACAACAGAACAGCATCAGAGAGTAAAAGTGGAATTCATTAGAACAAAAAAAGAGAGTCCTGAAAAACACTCAAAAAACCTCATCATCTGTTTGAGGTCACTGTCTTCATCCAAAGACTTATGACACCTGTCTTACTAAACAGAGTCTTATTATTTATTGTTCATATCAGTTGTTGATCAGTACGGCCTTTGTACAAGCCGGTGGAGAGCAGGCGCCTCGCATCAGTCCTCGTCACACTGGTTGCAGAATTGACTTACAATCATGAAGCTGTCGTACGTCATCCTCCACTCTCTCCCCACATTTCCTGTCTCTCTATATCTGTACCAGCTGCAGCTTTATGTGTGGGCCTTGTAGGCCCCTCCCACTTGTGCAACTGACCCATAGACCATATAAACATACACCTTTCAGTGATGTCACCTATTGGTTTCTGAAGGTCTATCCATGGTGGTCATCATGTTAGAAATCCTGAATGAATCAAACTTTTGGTCAACCTAACGACAGACAAAGAGGTGGAGAGGAGGCAGGGCTTAAACCTCCTAACAAGCAACTAAATTGGACCAACCCATCATTCAGATCAGCAATAAGCCCAAAAAAAACCCTAAAAATATGAAATAAGTTAAAGTAGCAGATGAAATGCTAAAATGACTATATGATCTGACATTAAGGAAACATGCTATGTTGAAGTGCTGGCTTCTCTGACAACAATGCAGCAGCCAGTATGTCCTCCTTCTAACTTTAGATTCTGGTCCTGAATGCTCTGGATTTGTTTGGACCAGAGAAGGTAGGTGGTTTGAAGGCACCCCCACAAGGCCATTTTGGATGCCCCTCGGTTGCCAGATATGAGAGCAGTTATCAGGTCAAACCAACAGGTGTTGCAGCGGGCAAGAGAAGTGGTTCAGATAGAAGTGATTGTACCCGACCTAAAAAGCCTCTGCATGTTTCTAATAAGCTCCACGAGCAGAAACGTGCTCAAACTAGGATCAATATTGGAGATGCTTTTGAAAAATGGAGAGAGGTTAGAACACAGAAAGGTTTACAGACCGATGCAGAGCTGGATAAACACTGAAGCTTCAGTGTCCACCACATGGTGACCTGTGTGAGCATCGACTCTAGAGAGGAGGGGGCGGGGGGAGACAGCCCTCTGCATTGTTTTGATTTTGGACTGAAGTACCCATTTCAAACACTAGGGGTCAGAGTTACATATTGCTCCTTTAAAAGTAATGTGAATGATTTTTTTTGATTCGGCAGCAGTATTATTTTCCATTTCTGGCTTTATAAAAACTCACAAAGTTAATATAGTCGGTTTCCATAATCGCTGTGCGTATTTTTATGCTTGGATCTGATGACAGGATCTGTGTCTGAAGATTGGATGAATATAACTCTCCACTCCCTCAACAACTGTCTGTGCAACGACATTCAGCCGCTCCCCTACATGAGTGTCTAAATCTGTGAATATGAAGCTACATGCACGCACTCAGGGAAACCTTCTGAATAAATACATGATTCAAAACAAAAGAAGAAGAACACATGTGCTATGTTTTTATTCATGCATGCACTCTGTAATGTGCACCATTATTATGTGACCTGTATCGCTGCTGTTCTCTGTGACCCGGCATTCTTGCCCGTGTGTTTGTTTCGTCGACAGAGCGAGTACGTGGAGTAGGTAGCGATAAGAATAGCTGTTTTATTGTGCGCGGCTGCCTCGGCTCTTTAATGCTGAATGTGTTATCTGAGGGAGCAGCATGCCACAGTAAGCTATGTGCATGTGACGCATGGCTGAGCAGAATTCCTCCTCCTGAGAGCATCGAAGGCCGGAGATAGGAGGGAGGCAGAGGGAGAGATGGAGGGGGGGGGGGGGGGGGGGCAGTACCAGGAACATGTCGTTAAGTGGAATGAGGTACTCTTCGTTGCTGATAAGATCATCTTGCTCCCCTGGCTGGCGTCGCTAAAACGATTTGAGCAAAACAAATGTTGCTGATTATGTTGTTGGCAGAGCACAGATCCCCTCCAGACACGTCGATAAACTGAGACCAAGTTAGGGTTGTTATGATACCACAATGTTTAACTTAGTTATGTTTCATGTAAGACTCAAACAATATCCATAACTGTGTTGATACCATGGCAACAAAAACAGAGTTAAAGGCAATCAATATTTGATCTTTTCTTCTTTTTTTTTTAACACAGTGGACTCGACTCCTGGCCTGTGACCTCAAGGTTCATGTCATCCCCCAATCTTTTTTTAAGTTATCAAAAAAGGCCGGTTACCTCTTGCACGCTGTCTACATTGCACAAATGTGTTATACAATGTAAACTCCTCTGCCTGATTGTAAGGGACTTTAACTTTATCACCAAAGGGACTTTTAAAACGTCTTTAAGTTCTGACCTGTGATTTTAAATGGATTGTTGCTAAGAGGTTTTGTTTGTCAACAGGCAAGGCCTGCAACAGCTTGGGGCCCCTAAGGGCTGACAAACTTTAAAACCAAAGCAGTGGTGCAAAATGTGCAAATTTTGCAATGACAGTAGGAGACCTCCCTAAGGGGGCCCCATCTGACAGCACTTGATCTTGATGCTCTGTGATGTGAAAACCAAAGTTTGTCAATAAAAGTCAACAAAGGAAAATGAAGAGGAGTTATTCGTTTATAGGAGGGGTAAAAAGAGGGAGAGGAGTAAGCGTGTAAGCAGGAACTGGCAGACATGATGGTGATGAACGCTGGCTGGAGGGCGCCCCATTCGATTTTTGACTACAGCCCCAACAGCCTCGGAAATTTCCACAACAATTAGTCAAAGTATATGATAAAAAAGCAATTAATAAAAAACTGGAATGCGTATTTCTCTTCCACATTTTACCTTTAATCGAATACGGCTCATGTTACATAGTGGTGAGGATGAGGAGCTGGAAACAAGGCATTGTGGGAAATGAAGTCCACACTAGAGGTTGCGGAAGAAGAGACTGAATGACGGATCTGAGGTGGCGTCTTTGCTCAGACGGTCACCCAACTTCCAGCTCGGCTCGTAGGCGCCTGGTCCAGGAGTGTTCTGTTGAACACTTTAGATTAGTTTCAGGTCTGCGTCCAGTAACAGCTTTTTATGTTCAAGCAGCGCTTCTCATCTCTGCTTACTACTTGGTTACAAAAGTTGGCTCAAATCACTTCTGCATTTCTCCACAATGACCGTAAGGTATTCTTCATATTCAATGAAATTTTGCTCGAAAAACATGAAAACAACAGAAAGGTCCTAGCATCAGCAGCTCTACAAATTGAACCCTTCAATGTACGAGTCAGATTAGTTTCTCCTTTGCCATTGTTGTTGATAAAGTCGACAGTAGAAGTCCTGCCCCTTCCTTGTTGTGCATTAGCCATGTGTTTTATCACATAGACACACCGCCAACTATTGTCCTGGCATGTATACTATAGCGTTTTTAATTGTTTTCCGCGGATCTGTGTGCACGGTGGTTGTGTATCGTCCGAACGTGGATGCCTGTTAAAAATGAAAAAGAATAACGATTCTGTTTTCGGAGTATTCATTTCTTGTAAACGTTGCCTTAATCTTTACTTCTTTCTTAATATGAAGCATTATTTACCAGATCCTGTTTTGTAAAACTGTGACCTTTAAACGGGGACATAATAATCAAAACGTTATTCAGTCGATAGTGAAATATCAGTATTTAACATGTTTACTTCCACAGAGACACTAAGCTGCCGTCATCAAGCTAGAGGTTATTAAACAGAAACTGAAATTTCACAGTCTTGAGTTTCTTGAGTTAACGACGGACACAAGCTGCACTTAATGTATGAAAACCTGTTAGCATCTACAGCATAGAGGAGATGCTAATGAAGCTAACGGTGAAGTGCTGAACTCACTGAGTGCTGAAAGTGGAGCCGAGGTAATCTGGATCTGAAGCAGGATGTGATGCCTCTCGAGGGTCTGGACTGTGGATCATACTGACACGGAGCCGGACCCTCCTTCTGTGAAAGACAGAGACAAAACATATTACTTACTGATGGATTGAATTTCTACGCCGGAGCATTAGGAACAAGTTAAAGAAAAGAAAAAGCTAACATTTTGAAATTAAACTTGTACATTTACGAGATTAAAGTTGTTATTTTAGTCTATAGCAGAAAAGCAGCCTCCTATAGGTTTTCAAAAACGTGGAGCATATTTTTATACTTTAGTAAAGGTTTCACTTATCAGGAAATAGACTACTTCCTTGTGTAGTTGGTAAAACCCAGTTAGTCCAAGAACCCTATCTGTAACATTACACAAACTGGCTCTGCACATGAGACACTTTAACAAGGCAGACACCTAACAACATAACAGAAACAAATATCCAATAGTTGTGTCGGGGATTTTCTTATGCAGATACGAAACTACACATGCTTTTGGCACATCATCGTCTTCACATTGTCAGAAAAATATCAGGACCCTGAAAAGATACTGCAAGAAACTGAAGAAAGACCCACACTGACTGGGAGGAAAAGACTTTAAGAGTTCTACTTTCATCATCGTACATTTATGATTTTATTCTTGTAAATTTACGAGTTTAATCTCAAATTTATAGATATTTTTTTCTTTAAGATGGCCCTAATACTCGGGGCGCTGGTGGCGCAGTGGTTAGTGTGCGTGCCCCATGTATGGAGGGTGTAATCCTCCAAGCAGGCGGTCCAGGTTCGCATCCCACCTGTGGCTCCTTTCCCGCATGTCATTCCCCACTCTCTCTCTCTCCCTGATTTTCAACTCTATCCACTGTCCTATCTCTCCATTAAAGGCACAACCCCCCCCCCCCCCCCACAAAAAAAGATGAACCTGATACTCCGTCGTAAATATCTGACTTAGCCTTATCGTATTGTATTTAAAGGCTAGCAGTTATCGTTGGTGTGAGCACGTCTCTTTTTCTCCCTCCATTTGCTTTTTACCTTCACGATCTTCATTAAAACTGTCCGTTAATGAAACTGTGTTGTTGCTGGAGATCGAACCCCTGACCTTCTGTTTGAGAGACGACCAACTCTCCCACTGAGCCTCAGACGCATAAGATTCAAGTTGTAGATTTTGAGGACTTTTTTGATTTAATGTCTTAATTTTGGTTTGTTGTGGGTTTTTTTGGACTATGTGATCCTTATTTAGGGGTTAAACACTTTCTCTCCTCCTGTTTCGTTGCCTTTCACTTCTCCTTTCCTCTTACCCAATAACACACATACTGGTCACCACCAGCGGCGTGCCGGGCAGAAATAGCATCGCCCCCCTCCACCCTCCTCATCCTCAGACATAAAACTGTCCCTCTGTCCCTGAACGCAGCACCAGTCTTTTATTTTCAGCTGCTCTCTGATTCTGACATTAAGGTTTCCTCTCTCAGCTCCTCAGACAGCTTCTAACATTGCACGCCATTTGATCCGTGTCACTTGATCCTCCGCCATCAGCCTGCGAGCTCGCTGATGCTAACAGAGGTGCTAATGCAGGTGTGTTTTAAAGGAGCTGGTGGACAGCAGTGAAACGTGTGTGTGTTTGTGTGTCTGTGTGTGTGTGTGTGTGTGTGAAGCAGCTGGCCTACTTTCCTCCTGTTCTCCTGAAGGTAACTGTCACTCACTGAAAATTCCTGTGAGGGAGAGTGTAGCTCTTTAAACACAGAGATTCCTCAATATCTCGAAGCTCCGCCTTTATTCTGCCTTTGACACTGAACCAAACAGCGCCTTCATATTGGTGGCACACTGTGTGATTTGACTCTGTGGTTATGGCGTTGTGGAAGTCAAAAACGTGTCACTTCTGGTGCTAACTCTAACGTTGGCGTAATATTCGACTGACTGTACTGCTACAAGAAAGGCTCCGTGTCCACCTAGCGTTTTTTTCTCAGCGCTAGCATCTTTTTCCAGTTGTTTTAAATGAGTAGAGATCGTTCGTAGCAGAAAGCAGCCGCCTGGTTGAAAAGTGCAGCGCCTAGTGCTCTGCCGTTTTTGTGTGGCCACTCCATGTGCTCAAGTTGAAAATCTTTCAACTTTTCAGAAAGGCGCTGTTGACATCACGGGCGCTCTTTCCAAAATGTATTTTGGCCTGCTACAGATCATATCTTGTACTCACATCCTCTTTGCTCCGTGTCTGATCGGGTTAAAAACGATCTCAAATCTAAAAAATGCAATAAAAAGTAACAGAGCAGTGTCGGTCATACAGCAGCCATTTTCAACAAACTGTTCTCAGAGCACGAACACTTCATGCAGACACTCCTGAGTGTACAGCCAGCGCTTTTCTGCCCGGAAAAAAACGCCAGGTAGACACGAGGCCACGGCAGAGGGAGCGGCAAAGAGTAGACCGGCTAGAGCAGTTTAAATAAGGCGGCACAAGTACTATTTGGCCAATAGGATGCTTTGAAGCAAATCAGCAGATGAGGCTTGTGTGAGATCAGCTGTTACCGAAGCTCTGGCATGATAGGAGAGCGTGACTCTGTGGCCCGCCAGAACTAACGCTGCGCTCAATTTAAACTTTGCAGAAAGATTGTCACCGTTGACTTGGAACGATCTTGGCTGTGTTTCCAATAAGAGACACTCAGAGGGCAAAGGTCATCTCTGAAGACCCTCAGCACCTTCTGCATGCATAGTTAGGACTTCTGCCGACAGGGAGGAGGTTCACTCTTGTTAGGAGAGTCAAATCGAACAGATATCTAAGGTCGTTTGTCCCATCAGAAGTTGGGTTTCTTAATAAGCTTTAGGCCCTGTTGTCAGGACACTTATACTATTGACTGTTGGTCTTTGTGTCCCTTATCTCGCTCACATCCAGCATTTGTGCTGTTTTTAGGGTGTGTATTGCCATTGTTGCAAACCAAATTGCTCCTTGGACATAATAAAGATTTTCCAATCCTATCCAAGTTGTTGAGATATTTCACAGAATATCAGAAAAGTTGGAGCTGCTGGAGCTGCAAGTGGAAACGTCAGGAAGAGGGTCATCCTCTGGGGACTCTTCAAAAAGCTATTGTGACTATTGTATTCACTTTTAATCTCAAAGGATCACCAAAGTCAGTGGGACTCATCGTCAGTGCACCATGAAAGTCTGCACACTGTAATCACTGTAATCCGTCCAGCAGTTGTCGAGATATCTCCATGTGGACAGACGAGCTTTGAGCCGAGCTGCTGGTGAGGCAGCAGGTGTTTGAACAGCAAGTCTTCATGCCGTATTTAAAAGCTGAATCGCTTGTGTGCTGAGAGAGGAAGACGTGTATTCATATGGAAATGTGCAGGGATTATGACTTTAATTCGCTTGAATCTCAGGGGAGGATTTGTTCCTTCAGTGCAGCACGTGCAGACGATTTAGCAAAAAAGCACAACATGTAAGTCTGGGACACACAGTGGCCTGGGGACGGAGAAATTAAGTCAAATCAGAAAAAAAGAAATGTTCCCAAACATCCAAATATCACTGGAGGATTTTCTTTGTATGAGTAGAAATCTGTGTCATTTTTATTTTTTTCTGGGAGTGTCTGAGGACGGACCAGGAGCTGCCACTGTAAACCATTAAGTCTCCTCATTTATGATCTGCTAATGTCCCGTCAGGCCAGCTGTCTGAACGAGCTGAGCTTCCAGTTAACTTCGCTGCGGGATTTGTTGGCTGCTTAACCTTTGACAATAGACTTGTCTTGGAGTCGCTGTGACACCACTAACAGCAGAAAACTGCTCCCAACTCTGCAGTAATAACACCCTCGGGATTTCTTAGCGCCTTTCCTTCTCTGTCAACACTTAGCAGCTGCCAGGACGGCTCAAATATCCATCAGCTACCCGCACGGACACAGGGCGAAGGCTGCGACACTCTGCAACATGAACCACAGCTGCCTGGTCAGCCAGCACGGGGCCATAACGGGCCCCTCAGATGATACCATCAGACACCCTGTGGGATCAGTTTTCTCTGTCCCTTGTGGTTGTCATAACTAGCTACTGCACGGGACATACAGGAACACTTTAGGGCACGGCTTGTAACCAAAACCCATTGAAAGTGCATTGTAATGAAGCCTTTATGTGGGCAATGGAAACACTGAATGGTCCTAATAACTAGTCTTGGTGACTGGATACTTACAGGTGGAAAGCTGATCCGCTGCACAGTCGAGCGAAACATCACATGCCTGCGAGAAGAGGAGAGAAAAGAGAGAGAGCGGGGGTTGACTGTGGAAGAGTTCAAGGAGAGAAAAAGAAATCAGGCCGAGCATGATCAGAGAAGAGACAATGAGAGAGGAGGATGCTGATTGCTGCTCCTCCATCTTTGAGCTGAGAGGAGACGAGGGAGGGACGGAGATGAGGAGGGAGGGAGGGAGGGAGGGTTCAGCGATGAAGAGATGATTCACAGTTTGTCTGCTCGGCTGTGATGGGAGAGTTAAAGAGAGGCTGTTTCTCGAGCTCTTACTTGCAGGGAGTCTTCTCCACCGGTTTCTCAGTCACATTGTAGTCGCACGGTGAAGTGTTTATATGCTGGTACAGGGGATACAGACAAAGAAGAGTTCAGATTTAAATGTCAGTGTCACCATGAGCCACCTTTTTATGTGTGTGTGTGGGGTGTGTTACATAGCAAACATCTTTGTCCACCAGGAAGTCTGCAGCTTTTGTTAAATGTTAAAAGGCCAAGAAGACACTGTCAGCAAATAGATATATTTCCCAGAACATTCCCTTCAACATGGTCAGATGTCTGAACCCTACCTTGTCTCTGATTCCCAGTGTGACGATGTCCGGCCGCGGGCAGTTTTTGAAAGAGTACGATGCCTGGTTTGTCAGAACTTCCTGGATGGAGTCAATGTAGTCGTACGCTCCTGGCAGAAGCAGATCCCCCTTACGCACACCCAGAGTTTGAGCTTTCCTCCCCACGCCTTTAAAGCTGTACGTCTTCCTCACCGGGTTCAGCTCAGCTTCTTCCAGGAAGTCACGGATGTGATAGAGGCCTGGGTTGGGAGTGTCCTGGGAGAATTTGAGAGGGGTGAAGTTTGGCGACTTGTGGCCAAATTTCAACAGGCAGAATGGCGTCTATGTCCACAGAGCGCCCCGGTCGCCGGCTCTCAGACACTTGGAACTTTGAACTTTATCATTGCAAGAAATGTGTACAGCTTTACGGCACTAGTTCACACAGCTGACTTTAGCTAACAAGCAGCCAGTTAGCCTGTCTCTGCACTGTTTGATAGAAGAAGGAAGAGAGGAAGAGGACGGAGACGGATGAAGCTAACAAAAGAAAGAGAGAGAGTGAGCGAGCAAGAAGCCGTACTAGAGGAAATATTGGACAGGATGTTACATACAGGTCAGAGCTCCGCCAAACAGTAAGGTGCAAGGCCTACACCAAGCTGGCTATGTCAGTACAATATGTGTTTTTTTACTCAGGGACCTTTTGATGGGCGCCAAAGCCCGCCAACTGAATCCCTTTATAACGTTGCTTAAAGCTAACAGCGCTCTGACTACCTTTGTGAGGTCATAACAGTGTAAAATCAGTGCACAACCCACATGATAACATTTAAGTTCCTGCTCAAATTTTGGATTTTTCAGCCACCATCTTAGTATAGGTTGGTCCGATATTGAGCAGACTTGAGTGCTTAATTAACCTTTTTGTTGCGAGCATGTTCGTACTGAACATTAAAGAGCAAATTCAACCAAAACAACAGAAACACAAACATAGGTGAACTGTTTTAAGTAGTTAAAATATGAAATACACATTTTATAATATTTATTCTGGTGCTAGTGTTGCACTTCATGACCATAACCAAGACCAAGACATACCCAAGACCAGAGTGCCCCGAGATTAAGACAACACCAAGACATTTAAGGATCAAGACCAAGACTGTAAATATCAATGAATAATCATCATCTTGTGTCCCTAACTTGGACTGTAACACCAGAAAGGTCGCGGACGTAACTGGAGGACAAAACTCAAACTATGAATGAATTGAAGTTATTTGTTCTTTTAGAAAGAGGTGTTTTCCTTCCAATCTCAGTAATGATTTTTAAAAAAGAAGCCAATCAGTGGTGATCTTGACCGGTCCTGATTTGATATCCAAAGTCTGCCCAGTCTGAGAGACAAGACCGAATAAAAATGCTTTTGATTCTGTGACAAGTTCTCCTTCAAAAAGTGGTCACGAGACCAAGACCGATTTCGAGTACAACAGCTCAACCACATGCTTTTATTAGTTATGATACATTTTCATATGACAACTTTTAACTTGAGGCCTCTTCATCTTTGGGCAGGAGCAGCATGGGAGCCAAATCTCTCCGTCAAAGCTTTTGCCTCTTGACTCAAAATAGTCGACTGTCTCATATGAATTCAAAGCTTCGCTTGCTGTTCACATACAAAGACGTATTGTTCTGCCACCTGGTCCACTGTCAGCTCTCTCTCTCTCTCTCTCGCTATATATATATATCCATTCATAGAAAGACGACGGCTGCTGCTTAACAATGGAGCGTGAGAGCTGGGATCACATTAAGATAACCTGATAATTAATTAGGTCTGTGCATTATTACCCAGCATGCACTGTGAGGCACTGAGGGGCTTGATTCAGTGTAGTGTGAGTGTTTGAGCTATTTCTGGCAGATAGAAATAATGAGAGAGCTCGATGTAAGAAAATCCATTAACGGGAAATCTTCTGAACACATGCTCGTCGTGTCGTCTTTTAATCGTTCTGAAGTGTGTGTTGTTGTTCTGCAGAGTTTACACACCGGAGTCATCCTGCAGTGTGACACCTACTTTCAGTGTTCCCAGCCACCAGCTCCCCCGGACACACCGCTCCACCTTGTCATCGGCCTGCAGATAAGAAGCACACACACACACACACACACATACACACACACACACACACACACACACACACACACACTGCTGTGATGACATTGCTGTGCCAACGATGTGTTGATGCATCTCCTCGTGTCTCGTCCTCATAAAGCACACACACACAGTTACTCGGGCTTTGAGGAGCCTTACCTTATCTGTTCTATTACCGCCCCTGGACATGTCAGTGCCTCTACAGATGGCTCTGTTTTTCCATGTGGCCGCAGCCGGCTCACTCCTTCACTATCTGCTTGGCTGGAGATCCGGTGACACCTGACCACCATTAAAACTGCGACTGTTACTATAGCAGCGACTCCACTATCGATCAATTTTTCAACAAGCCGGCCTGGTGGAGGGCTAAATTTAGACTCCCCGACCAGTTTGAATGAGACTGAGACACAATGGTAAGCCAGCATCGAGGAACACTGTGTACATGGTGCCGCTACTTACTTAATCCTCATCATCATGCACCAGCGTGTGACATTTGAAGGGCTACTATGAATATTATTTGAAGGTACAGATCCAAGTTAGCATTGAAATGCTAATTGCAAGCCAATACGTCCATGTCTGAGTCTTCTAAATATCTGGAAGGTGCAGGGCAGGTGATATAGGGACTCCCTGAGGTTCAAAAAATAATGAAACTTAGAAGTTTGAAGGCATTTATCAATAAACCTGCATCTTCCTGTTACATATTGAGGTGTGTAAATTACTATTAGGTTCAAAAGGATGAAAATGTTTATAGTGTAATGTGTTTCAAAGTGGGGTTCCCGAACCTCTGGGGTGTCCAGAGGGTTCAGGGGTGTGTCCAGAGGGGTGGCCAGGGGTGGCATGGGCCCCCCTAGAAATCTGATTGGCCAGCCCAGGTGCCCCCCATCTTAATCTTAAAAATGCTAAACTGTGGCTATTTGCCCTCTCAGAGGCGGGACTTATGTCAAAACCAACTACTAAGTTTTTTTTGCAGAAGGCTGCTGGTAGCATATTTTCTTTTGTTTGCACTTCAAACTATAAATACAAACATTGCACATCTATTTCATAAGACAGGGCCATAGGAAAGTAATGCACTCTGTCTTACTTGCAGTGAACTAACAGGCAATATGTTGGTAGTGGGTGCCAATCCTTTCAATTTAAAGATGACACACCATTTTAGCCAATCAGCATCGAGCAGCTGTACCAGTACCATTAAAAAATAGCTACCTACCTTCTCTTAACATGGAAAAAAAGCACACCAGGCCATTTCTTAGGATTATTAAAACAGTTTATGACAGAAGAAAAAAATGAAATAAATCAGCAAATACATTATTAATTGTTTATTAAAGACAGGGTTGGTAATTTTCCAAAACTAGCATGATTTTGAAAGTAGCATCCCCTCAGTGCTCCGTCTGCACCCCCTCCCCTCTGTGCTCCCTCAAAAGCCACGCCCCTCACTTACATGCGCTGTTGCTCCAGAATTGGACATCAGCTCATCTCTTACATTGTGTAGAAACTACGTCGTCTCATGTCTCATTCAGCGGTAAGTAAACTCACAGTATAAAATCGATGATGCGCTTTGAGTGTGGGCTAGAGCATGCAAGAGGTAGAGAACGAGCAGGGAGGTGTCTGATTGGTTCATCAGATTGGTACCTCGTGGCAGACATTGGTCGAAGTTTTTACAGGCTTACAACTGCTACAGATGACGGATTTTCTTTGTTCCTTTTTAGAGAACATGAGTTATTAATTTCTGTCAGGACCTAAAGACAACATGAACTAAAATCTTAAAAAGTGGATCTGGAGGAAATGACCAACCCTGCCTTTAATAACCTCTAATGAGACATACAGTATGTTAAAATGTTTATTTTCACAAATAATTGTATTAGTTGAATTTCTCTGTTACATTTCCTACCCTGTTCCTTCTAAGTTTCCGTGACCCCAGTAGCGCCCCCCCGGCGCGACCCCTCAGGGGGTCAGGACCCCCACTTTGAAAAACACTGCACTAGAAGTTATAGTTTTTGTCTCTGACCGGCTCAGATTGTTATTCTTAGCAACTCTACAGAGAGGTTCTGTACCGAGATAGACCTTTTAGTTAGAGAGGAAACATCTTCACAGTGAGTTTGACCTTTCGCCCTCAGGTCTTCGTTGTTGAGCTCCTGTGAGGAAGACTTAAAGACTCCAGGTCTCATTTGTACCCAGTGCAATTAATATATTAAATAACAATTAGCCCTGTGGTTGCTCTTCTTGCACTTGAACTGCACAGTTGCACACCTCCACTTTGCACTTTAAAGAGGACATATTATCCCCCTTTTCCTACCTTTTCTAACAGTCCCCTGTGATCTAAATGAAACATCTGTGCTGTGCTTTGGTCAAAATATAACATGAATCAAGCACCAGAGGAGGTTTGTGACCCTGTATAAACCAGCTCTCTCAGAACGCTCCGTTTTGGTGTGTGTGTCTCTTTAAATGCAATGAGCCCCACCTGAGTTTTCCCCGTAGGCATCACTCCTTCACTAGCGAGGATAAAAAATGGCGGACCTGTGCAAAAGTTTTGTTCTAGTCTGGGGGTGGAGTCCATGGGTGGAGATATCAGGGGAGGGGAGGGTATTTTTTCCCCCGAATCCCACTGTGACATCACAAGAAGAGCAAATTTGAAACGGAGCATTTTTCCCTGGATGGGTTTATTTGGCATTTTGTGGGTCAGTAGACACTCAGGTTACCCAAATATGGGTATAAGTGGATTTTTTATAATATGTCCAATTTAATAACTTGGCAGGAATTCCCATCTTGGTTTGAGCTATTGACTGATTTTATTGCGATGTTTTATATTTATGGTGTGTTGATTGATTTTTTAACTTCGATATTATGGTGATGTTGTCCTAGTGTTTCTTGTCCTCTGTGTGCTCACATTTCCCCTTGTGGGGCAAAAAAAAGAATCTGAATCTGAAACATTTGGTTTAATAACACTTTTATAAAAAACAGACTTCATTGACAAAAATAGCCATTTTACCTGAAGACGCTGTTGATCTCCTACTACCTTGTTTGGTGGAGTTGTGTGTCTTTGTGAGACTTTGGTGTTTGAAACAGTAAGTAGCACAGTAACTGTGCAACACTTCATTACACAAAACAGGTGTTTTTCGAGGCAGCAGGAGATCAGGGACTCCTGTGTTCTTAAAAGCATAATGAGTGTTTTTGTGGAGTCTGGTGCCTTTGAGGAGAGTGATGAAACAGCTGTTTCTTCTTTTTTTAAACCCATCTTCCTCCTTAACAAAAATTGTCTCTCTCTCTCTGTGTCATGTTGTCAGACTCTGAGAATAACAAAAACAAGAACTTTGAGTGGACACCGATAACCCTAATCCAATTCAAGGACTACATTGCAGTCATCACAGCCTGTCACACCTCCGCAGGCTGAAGAAATCTACAAGGTGCATTTTAAAAAGAAACTTTATGTGTAAAAGCAGAATGAAGCAGCTTGTGAGGTTTGTTTGCATGCAGAGTAGACATGAGTAGTTTTGTAGTTTTCTCCATGAAATGTGAAAGTTTTTTTTATACATATCCAAGTGTGAAGTTTCTTACTTCATGTGGCACACACACAAAACCACTCTTGTTCATGTACAGCAAAACTAACGACCATCACCTGAAGTGAGAATCTCAGTGGGAGCAAAAGCACAACTTTCAACCTGGTTGCTAGGCAACAGAACACATAGGGAAAGAACTCATGTTTAGATTGCTTGTTAAGGAAGTGTCATATGACCTGGGATGAGGAATCACTCTACATCGCTCTTTACCTTTTACCTTTTTTTAGACATGTTCTGTGTCATTAACAGCTTTTTTAAATAACTGTGATTGCACTTCCCCATGTGAGAGTTTTTCCGATCCTGGCGATAATTAGTTTTGTCGACATGTGAGCCACTTGTGTCATCAGTTCACACCTGAAACTGTTGCGGGTTGTGTTGTTCCCTTTTTGTTGCAGCTCTTAAAAGAGTTTAACTTGTTCCTGTGCAGACGATCTGCTTATTTTAAAGTAACTTTGCATCACAGTCCTTTATGTTTTAACTTAAGTGCACTTTGCCTGCGCTCTAAAAGGTTTAAATGTTCATCCACAGGGAGCTCTGAATGACATGCATGACTGGGCAGGCCAAAAACAACCCTCACTTACTGAAGTCAGAACCCATCACAGATTTAACAAAAAAAAAAAAAAAAATCAATTTAGGGATTTTGCCCCCTAAATTGGCGCTACAAACTCATCTCACAGGGCAGTGTTTCAAAGCAGCCGACATTAAATCCACACAGGAGCCAAATCAGAGGTCCACAATAGAGCTTTATTTTTGTCATTCATCAAAATAACAAACTTAGTATCTCTGCAAGCTACTGTAACAAACTCAATAATCAGAAATTAACAAAAAAACAGAACAGGTACACCTCTATTTACACCATGTTTCTGATGTATGCTCAATCTCCTGCACCGCGTCAACGCCAAATAAGACATGAGGCAGCTTCTAAATGGTGCCATCAGCAGCAGACAACACGCAGCCCGTGCAGTCAGTTGGGGGAGCTGGACAGAACAAGGCTAATTAAAGTCGAGGACCATCGTGTGAACTTGAAAATAGAAGCCTTTGATCCCACTCGTTGCTTTTATTTCAATGACAATACAGATTCGATCTGAGCTTATCTGAACATTAAGAGGCATTGGCTGATGCTCCTCAGTGCTTTGGGGAAATAACAGGGGACACTTTATTTCAAATGGTAAACATTTCATGTGTATTCTAAGCAACAAGAAAAATAAGAGAAAAAAAAAAAAAAAAAAAAAAGATCCTATCAAAAATGGAGCATCCTGTCCTCAATACAAAAATGGGAATTATTACAGGGCATACAAACTCAAGGATCCATTAGAACTGAGAAAACAAGACAATTTTCAAATCCGGGTAGATTGTAAATTTTATTGGAAAACAAAAATATACAACTTGGAATGGATTATTTGAGGCATGACCAGTGGTCATTAAAAAAAGAAAAGAGAAAAGAAAGAAAAGTAAAAGTGAGTAAAACATTAAAAAGCATGATAAGATTAGTCGTTTTCTGGTATAGAACAGCAGATACAAAAAGAGTTTGTACGAGTACCTAGGAGATACACCCGTGTCATTTTTTTGCAGTAGTGCAATGCTGAGAGATTTCCATATATACTTTGTCCATAGTCCATGCAGAGTTTAAACTCCTCTACATTGTTTCCATGCCAACAGTGTTGCCAAGTGACAACCAGCTGACAGGTTTCCAATGTCGCCATGCGTGGAGGGGCCCCGAGCACACAAGACGAGAAGATTCGAAGTTCTCCGGCTCCCAGGGGCCTCCGCAGGCTTCTGGTTGTATGACCGTTCTGTCACTCCAAAACACCATGACAGCAAAAGAAAGGGACATGGGGACAAGAGCCTATGCAGTTTACATGCAGTTCCTTTGGACAGCAGAGGGGGCGGGACGAAGGGGGCTATTAAGATTTTACAGATAAATTACACAAAGAAAAAAAGGCAAATTATTTATATACGAAATCTGTACAAGGCCTTCACTTCGCCGTCATCATTTGTACGAATTCTGCAGGGAAGAAAAAAAAAAGGGAGGACTTAGTGTCTGATGAACAAGGCAGGGGGGAGATTCAAATCGGAAAATACAAGAAGTACAAACCTTCATAGTTGACCTGTCCGTCTCCGTCAATGTCTGCTTCTCTGATCATCTCGTCCACCTCCTCGTCAGTCAACTTCTCCCCCAGGTTTGTCATCACATGGCGCAGCTCAGCAGCACTGATGTATCCATTACCATCCTGAACAGCAATCAGCAATCAGTTAGTAACTGCGGTACGAGTGTGTTTGTGCATGAATGCGTGTGTAGACAGAGAGCGTACCTTGTCAAAGACGCGGAATGCTTCTCTGATCTCCTCCTCGCTGTCTGTGTCCTTCATCTTCCGGGCCATCATGGTCAGAAACTCTGGGAAGTCTATCGTTCCATTACCTGGAGACAGCAGACAGACAACAAGGGATTACCATCCAGTGCATCCACAGTGTGTGTATGAATGAGAGTGTGTGTAGCTGCCAGACTGAGCTCTCACCATCAGCATCCACCTCATTGATCATGTCCTGCAGCTCGGCCTCTGTGGGGTTCTGGCCCAGAGAGCGCATGACTGTGCCCAGCTCTTTAGTGGTGATGGTGCCATCTCCATCTTTGTCAAAGAGCGAGAACGCCTCCTTGAACTCTGCAGAAAGAGGTGGAGGTGATTGATTAGGGAGGCAGACAAGTTACAAATTTATGCAAATGAACAATGGCAGAACAGTATGACGATGCTTTATAACAAACACTGCAGAGGCCAAAATCTCTGAAAATATCCATTAAATCATCATGTTGATGCCATCAGCCCACCATACATAGCCCACATTTACACAACACAAGCCCTGAATTAGCCCATGACATTTAAGGGATTACATCACTCATGTTTCAGGTATAAACTAGCTCCAGCAGGCTGACCAAACGCTTCTGTTTTCACTTCCAACTGGAGTCGTTTGTGGCTAAACAAGGACAGCGAGCACAAGCAGCCAGAATGACAGCCTGTGTGGGTCGGTGGAGCCGTGAGGGGTGAGGACGATGACACGCTCATCAAGTGAGATGAGGCCAATGGGCAATGTGGAGTGGCATGCAGCAGCTTGTCAGCATCATAAAAAACACAACCTGCCCCACCATTTGCAGGGTCAAACACACAGGGCAACACCCTCTTTGTAAAGCCTGTGTTCTGCATGCACTGAAGGGAGGGGGTGAGCCTTTCCAAACCAGCATCGATGCTGTCACTTATTGTGCACAACATGTAGCATACAGTCTTACTAAAAAGAAAAACTACATGCCAGCAGAAACTCTAGTGAAGGGTTCCCCTTTAAAAGCTGACTCCATGTAATGTAAACTGCAATCAGCATATTGTGAAAGCTGAGACACGAGCTGAAGATATTTAAGCTAACCACTACAACTGTACCTCATTTCAGACAACACATATGTTACAGAATGCAACCGTTAGCGTATACTGGCGGTATCACCTCCAGAGACACTCCTCCTGCATTCTTCACATTACAACATGAACATCTCAGATACCATCTCACTGGGCATGACTTGAACGGCAATTGTTCTTTAAGAATTTAATCTAATAAGAACACACCCAGTGCAAAGAACGCTTCATGCACAGTATGGAAAAGGTGACTGCTAACGTCAGAACACACCACCCTCCAAGATTACATCATTTATTACACGGAAACCGAGGAAATGCAAAGTCTTTCATGAGGGAGTTCTTCTGCACTGCAGAGCCAGCCAGCAACAGCCGTTTCATTCATTCCTCTTTTATGACCAGTAGGCCGCCCTGTGGAATGCCTTAAAAGGCAAAAGTGTAAATCCACTGCAAGGATCCATAACGCAGACGGCTCTGCGAGACATGCGGAAGGAAGGAGAGACTTCTTACCGGCAATTTGCTCCTCTGTAAGTTGATCAGCCTTAAAAAAGAAAAAAAAGGGAGCAATTAATAGCAAATAATCGGAATTAGCTCTTCTGCCTTTACAGAAATACAATATCCTTCAGAATTATGTCAGGCCTCAGTGTCAGGGCCGCCCATTTTAATAAGACAGACGCAAACACATCTTGACACTTCAGTGGTGAGATTCCTGGCCTTTTAAGTGATCAAGTCATGTTGAGAACTGCCTTTTTCTGACCCCTTACATGTCATCTAATTCAGACATTTCAACTATGTTACCCATGATAGGTACATGTTCACATATAGTACTAAAAAAACTTCAGTTTGAAAAATATGACATTGGTAGATTGATAATTTAAGTATCCAGTCATATTGATAATTAATAAGTGGGTTATAAATATCCAAGGAGACACAGAATTTTAACAAGGTTCAGATAAAAAGACAAACTTTCCTTAATTAAATTATGTATGAAATCAACCAATATTGCTGCTCCCTTAGAAAATTACATTTGTTGCTTGGCCTTGCACACCAAACCAGATGTTCCTGTATCATGTAAAACATGTGATCCAGATGTTTTACTGTACAACCATTTGTGTCCACTTTGCATTTATCAGACATAAAAAGAGTACACCTTGGACTAAATGTATTATTGATTTATGAAAAGATTCATAATCTTTGCATACAATTATGTTGCGCACATGTCTGCGTTGTTTGTACATACAAATATTTTCAACAAAGTTTGGAGATGAAAAGATGACGCCAACTGTGCCATACACAATGAATGGATTTATAACCTGGCACTTGTGCCAACATCGTACACGGCACGGCCCCCCACCCACCCCCTCCCTTAAAATGCAAGCCGGCTATGGACATTTTGCATTCATAACCATATGGTTTTTAGGCTCCAAATCACCCTTTAACCTTTTTTGGCTGTATTTAACTCACTGACCCTGATAGAGAATGAGACATAGTCTGTTTGATCAACACCCGGAAGTATGCTAAATTGTGCGTTTAAAATTGTTTTTCACAACTACAGAGGTTCTTGTCATGTGTATTTTGACCGATCTAAAATTATTTGACTTGTTCTACTTCATTAACTCCTTTATGCATGTGTCAAAGTTTACATTTGTTGATCAGATTTCTGTAATGTTGTCTGTTTAACTTAAGGTCTAAATTGTGCATTGCTAAATAATGTTAGGGGGTGGGGGGGGGTGGCATACAATTTGGCGGTAAGCGTTAGCTTGCATGCGCTAAAGTTAGCTAGCTACCGGTCTCGATGGGTAGCAATATTCGACATAACACCGGCTCTGTCGAACAACGCTTTGACAGAACTATAACATTCATACAGAATCCGTCGGTTTACACGTAGTCCTAATCTTATTTAGAGGGACAGAGCCACAATTCACCGCACCCAACATTAACGTAACGATAAAACCCACCGTGTTTGAGTAGGTAATGTAACGCTGTGTAAAACTGCACTACTTGAACGCAGGTGCTGTTGTATTTATCCACACCAACGTTAGCTTAGTGGAACAAGCTAGCATTACCTAGCAACCAGAGATCTGTCGTTAGGGTCGGACACACTGCGGTAGTTCACGTTAGAGCGCGCGGATTCAGATACGCCTGTTCTGCGTACATTATTAAATAACACAGTAAGGTAAAGTTATCCTGAACTAAAAAGGAAATTTGGTATGTTTTTTCTTACCATTTGGATGAAGATGTGGTGGCTGTTTCACGGCAAAATCCGTATCAAATAAAAGCCAAAGCGACGCCTCAGTCCACTAACACTCAATGAACACACTGACACAGAGGCAACTGGACTCGCCTTTAACGGCTATCCTAAACTCCTCCCCTTTCCAGTATCCCTCCGCCAGCTTCCCTTCTCCTCATTCACTCAATTTATATTTAAAGCGCTTTTGGAGCGACATATTTCAACAAAATAATCAATCAACGACTGATGTACCCATATACGGCTACTAGGAAGGCTTCATCATTAATATTAAAGATTATTGTCCGTATCGCTGTCGGTCTACATAACGGCGTATGAATACTTTCTGCTACTCTGTGATGGGGCACAAGACGTAGCTGAAAGAAATCGCGCTCTCTGATTGGTGTGTTTGTACCTGCAATGCGTCACTCCCATGGTCTGCGCTGCCGCTGCATCTTCTCCATAGACATCCCAGTCAGAGCCACAGGCACAGCAGACAAGCTTGTTGCATAGTGTGTGTATATACACAGGCATTATCTTAAGGGGTAGTTTTGATGAGTAATTAGCTATCAGGAGCAGAGTTAGCTTCTTATAACTGGGGGTATAACTGACTCAGTTGTGTTCACAGGATCTTGAGTGTTTCCTGATGCTGCAGTTTGTTTAATTTCTGATGCTATTACACATCACATGCAGGCTGTAGTCTTTTTCTTTTCTGTTATAACGTGACCACAGACTGAGGTAGAGTTCAGTGTGACTCTTGAGTTAAGTTCCTCCTGTCTGCTCTGCAAGACTTCATCACTTTTGTGCATAATGAGATGCAGTGTCAGGACTGAAGAAGTGTTAGTGTGCAGCAGTTTGTAATAGATGTGTGATATGTGACGGGGCCTGCAGCAGGCGTTGCCGTTAGCTCACTGTGGATTCACAGGTCTAATTGTGCTGCTGCTGTGGATGGGAGTATCTAATAGCCTTATTGCTTATGCCTGACTGCTCCCCTGTCTCCCAGTGACCACCTGTCTCTGGCCTGCTCCCACAGGAGATGCAGAGGAGGAGGAGGGTGGACAGGGATGTGCGAAGAGAAGGATTTGAATAACCACTCAGAGAGAATGTACCAGAATCTCCATGTCCCAAAACAGCCCCCCTTCCTCCCATTTCCACTGCCTCTCTTCTTATTATTAGCCACGGATGTCACACTATAAGTGGAGAGCAGAGGATTGTGTAAAGCTCAATATTCCACACGTAAGATGTAAGAAACGAGGATTCAAAGTGGTTCCCACTTCCATCTGCACTGTTTGCAGAGGTGATGCTGCCTGGGCCATGTGATCTACTGAGCTGCTTTAGAATGAGCCAGGCTTTTTCTCAACCATACCTAATCTGGAGCACATTGGATTCTTTTCATTTAAAGCTGTTTTTCTGCTTCAGGGTTTTTGTCACCGTGCAGATTATGTAATGCCAAAGGTGACTGCACAAAGGCCTGTCACAAGAAGCAGATAAGCTGCAGCATGTGTGAGCGTCT
The DNA here is from genome assembly GCF_963930695.1 of Labrus bergylta. Lineage (NCBI taxonomy): Eukaryota > Metazoa > Chordata > Actinopteri > Labriformes > Labridae > Labrus > Labrus bergylta. The sequence goes on from NC_089204.1 coordinate 6,608,142, forward strand.
GTATGCAGTGGAGGTGTATTATGTAGTTATTCACCTTTTGCCTTTCTGAAAGTACTTGGCAAACACATTAGTAACACAGAAATGCACTTCTTGTTGTGTTACCACAATTAATATGGCACATCTGTGCTGAACATTCTTAAAGAAAATTAGGCACATTTACTCTACTGTACTTTAAGACAATTTGGAGCTACTTCACCTTTAATTTAGTGTTTCCATTTTCGGATATCTGGTATTTTATCATTTCCCTGCACGGCAAATCACGGGGAAATATTGTGCCTTTATACTCCTTAACATTCATTTAACCACTTAAGATATACTTTTCAGATTCAGTTTAACAATAGAAAATTAAATTCTGAAGCATTGTGTTGGATAACGCTTTTTTAATCCCTTTGTGAATTCAACAAGTAACACTTGTACTGCTTGCTTAGCTTGTACTGTGGCATTCCTACTTTTACTTAAGTTAAGTATTTGAGTGCTTCTCCCACCTCTGATGGTAAATTGCTCCAATAAAGATCTGTTGTCTGGAGACAATGGCTTACTGTTGGGTCATAAATATTTCAAATCACAATAGCTTTCTACTTTGTCTGCCTCCGATCTGCAGAATCAGCAGATTTGTTGAAGACCTGGTGACTCGGCCCTCAGTGATCCACGGGTCTCTGAGGACCTGCTCCAGGTCAGAGGTGGATTCAGGTTGTGAAGTTAATATGAATGGGGAATATTGGAGCCCCGGAGACATGACTTAATGGTCTATAAAACCTGAAACCAATCTCCATGATGAAACCCAACATGAAGCCCAATCCAGTATGTGTTACAGTGTTGTTTTTCCATTATGGATGTTGGGTGTTATGTTTAATTTTGTACTCTGATTAATCTAAGCTCCAACCACTGCTACTTTGTTCCTCCGGCTCCTCTTATCAGCTCTGTGAATGTGTAACCGCCTCACATAATGGCCGTTATCGGACTCAGCCCAACCTGGAACAATTCTATAAAACGGCAGCCTTCTTTTCTATAACTCAGGGGTCAGAGGTCTCTTTAGTTGAGCGGAGGCAGGGCGGGAGTCGCCCCTCCATCTTCATTAACTGCCTGTAACATCACTCCAGCTGATAGCAGTTAGCATTGTCCCCTGTGCAGAGAAACCGACCATGTGGGTCAGTTTAATTCCTCGCACTGGGGGCTTGTTGGCGCTCATCACGTGATATCCAGTGTGTGTGTGTGTGTCTGTTTGCTCTGTGCAGCATTGTGTTATTGTGTAATGATGTTCTAATATAAAGCAGCTCTAAAGTTAAAAAGCCTAAAAAGAAAAAAGCTCATTTGTGGGGATGAAGCGCCGGTGACAAATATGAGAAGATGTTTACCTGTGTAACAGAAAGACGCCAACGCCATCACTAATGAATGAGGCTTTGTAATGCACCTGCTGGTTCCATGCCAACCTGCAGATCACCTTTCATGGGAGTGAATGGCAGTTGTTTTGTGCGTCATGGATGTCAAGCTACTATTGATGAAAAGACCTTTACATTGTGTGTTTGCACATATAGAACTGCATCTGTTTGCTTTAACATCCGCACGCAAATCTATACGGCAGATTAACCTTTTTGCGGCTATGCTAGCACTTCTGTTTGCGTGCACTGAACATTTTATTTTTTATCTGACCATCCTCAGAAGACCTCCTCGTGGTTTCCAGCATGCACTGGCCAAAGGTTGTGTCCCAGTCATATTTAGGATCTGCCAAGCCAACGCTGAATGGTTTTACAGCCGTGCTAAAAATGCATTAGCAGGTTAAGGTCCAACAGAAGGCTAGCCGCTCAGGAGCCAATCCCATCACTGTCTGGCCTACCTGTTACTGAGAAATGACATGTTTCCCAAAATTACATCATGAGGCAGAAATGATTAATGGCCTCAAATCGGATAAGAGGATTTGGTCGGGCCTGCCTCTTTCAATCATGTTGTGATGAAATGGATATAGTGTTAAGCATGCACTTAGTTTTCTGTGCCGCCAACGTGTTTCTGTTTGTACCATCGCGCGAATCTTAACCTAAACATGTACGTTTTTAAAATTTGAGTGGACGAAAACACCGACTGGCTGTCGGGAAGAACGCATGCTGCTGATCTCCACTCTCTCTTTTTATTTCTCTCTCTCTCTCTCTCTTTCTCTCCCTGGCTTGTCTCCAGGTTGTCTGCTGCAGTCAGTGTGGAGCTGTAGTTCAAACACTGCAGACTTCAGCAGCTACTTGGAACCTTCGAGAAGCGTGGCACTTTGTTTTAAACAGGTGTCAGGAGCTCACCTGCTGTGGATTTCTTTTCTCTTCTCTTCTGAACTTTCCCCTTCAGAAAGTGTGTGTGTGTGTGTGTGTGTTTGTGTGGTGTCAGGCTCTAATCTCAGTTTACTCTCCATCAATCGAGTGGAAAGTGAAACCAGTGGAACGAGAAGCACTGCAGAGGTTATGCAGGGGTAGATGTGTGACCACAATGAGGAAGTGACAGAGTGTGTGAGCGGTGGCCCGTCCTTGACCCCGGCCGAGTTTGGACCAGTTCTGTCTATGCAGGGCCTCCCGCCTCGCTCCATGCCCCCCCAGATGATCTCATTCTGCAGGCAGAGGCCACCTCTAGATGAACGCTGCAGAGCAGGTGCACATGCTCCTGTATGTGTGTGTGTGTGTGTTTGGGGCAGTGAGAGTGCTGTGTTTCTGCTGAAACCACACTCATAAACAAAGTAGATGATTTGCCTCATGTGGGAGACTCAGCAGCGGTGACATCTGGTGGCTGGAGGAGAAACTGCAGAGAGCAGATAATCTGCATTCATAGCATTAATACTACTTTAATTAGTATTAAGCATTACATTAAATTAGCATTAAATTACTGTCAGTGCAGCGCAAGAGAATAACTCCACACATTTTAATATAGTGAGATTGTTGATTCTTATTTTAGTGCTTCCATTTGATGGTACTTTATACTTCTTTCCTGCAACTTTAATGCATGTGAAAGAGGTATAAATTATATATGATGAAGACATAATAAAATGCTTTTAAATTGAACAATACGACAGCACAAAATACTTGCATCTAGAATAAAATACTGTAAAATGTTTTTGTGAAATACGTTATTTATGACACACGAAACATGAAATCCTCCCATAGATGGAAGTTCTTGTCAGATCTGACAGATTTTCAGTTGTCTCATATGCACGGCCTGAAACCAAGAAACATCAGAAACCCTGACTCGCTAACAAACTAGCTAACCAGCAGCTAAATCATAACAATTATTTCCTGTCTTCTGTAGCCGCAGCATTATCCTGCCAATGTTTCTCTCGTTCATATCTTTCATAATAGGAGATGAAAGACACACTAGGCAGGCATGTGTGCTGTTGCCATGGAGATTTCGGGGGTGTCTTATAGTTTGCACAGGGGCAATCATGAAGAAAATCCCTGAAGTCAGGAATCAACACATGGCTTTGTTTTTACTGTGCGATTATGTGCAGTCGTACGACCAAATTTTCGAATGCGTCTGAAATGCATCAGACGTATTGTAGCATCAGATCAGGTCGTGATCGACCCTTCGTCCCCTTGAACACCGCACGCCAAATAACTCAGGATCAAGCTGAACTTCAGCCTGAGTCTGTATGACTCAAAAAATTGGGTCAGAATCGTCCGGAAATCGCGCTCAGTGTATCCAGCTTAACTCAACTAGTTCCTCATTTAAACTGAAACAGGTCTGTTACTAAGCAACCAAAACATTCTCCTGCACTCTGGGTACTTTTGTCTGTGTCCATGGTTACCGCTGATCAGCTATTTATTCATGTGCATTGATTTGTAGGTTTTTATTGATCATGCAGCGTGTAGAATAAGAGTCTGTCTGTGATGAAGAGGTACCAGCTACATTAATAAAGATAAACTGTGATTATAGCTGATAGTGACAGAGCACCTGGCTGAGGCCAAGTGATACACAGGGCGAAAAGTCCCTGTGACGTTGTTCTCTATCTGCCTTTTGTCCAATCAGAATGCTCCGTCTTTAATACCTGTTGTAACATCTCTTGTAGCTACAACAACAAACACCTTGCAAAACCTTTATAAACGTTTTTACAACTTTACAAAAATTAGATGGTTATCAAAACGTATCCTTGCAATTTCCCTTTTCCAGCTAGTTTTTCTTAAAGAAAATGATCCAAGAAAAATTCCTTATCCCAACATTTTAACATATGAAAAACTAACAAGTAAAAATGTTATGGTCGTAAACTTTCTTAAATCATGAACATTGGAGAAAACTGTTTGTGTTGGACAACCAGAATTCATTTTCTCACTTGCTTCTCCGGGCTTGTGTCCAACACAAAGACTCTTTCGTGTATTTTCATCCTGAAGCTTTTCTTCTGCCAGCCCCTGCTATCATCACGGCTTTGATAGAGAAGCTCATTTGACTTTAATTAACTTCATAAATGGATCAAATCTGCGCTGATAGTCAGTTTGAAACAAGAGAACAACGCAGTGTTAAGCGTGAATGTGAAAGGCTTACCCACCACATAAAGAAGAATCTCTTTTAATCATGTGTGAGACCCTCCAAAAGCAGGATCATGAAGTATTATCAATTTCTCCAAAGAGAAGCTAAATGTCAGGGTGAGCTTTCAAACATGCTCTGTCTTGGCTTGCCAAAGGAAATGACCCACAATCCCAAACAAAACACCAATATCCAAACTGATGTGTTCTTTCAAACATCAGCATAGCACATTCCATCCATCCATTTTCCTCCGCTTATCTGAAGACGGGTTGTGGTGGCAGCAATTGCAGTAGGTCAACCCAGACTTCCTTCTTCACAGCTATGTCTTCCAGCTCCTCCAGGGGGATTCCAAGGCGTTCCCAGGACAAACAGGATATGTAATCCCTCAAGTTCTGGGTTAACCCTGGAGTCTCCTCCCAGTTGGGTGTGCCCAGAGGACCTCCAAAGGGAGGCGTCCAGGAGGATCCTAATCAGATGCCTGAACCACCTCCACTGGCTCCTTTCGATGTGAAGGTGTAGCAGCTCTAATCCGAGCTCGCCCTGAATGTCTGAGCTCCTCACCCTCTCTCTAAGGCTGAGGCCAAACACCCTCCGGAGGAAACTCATTTCGGCCGCTTGTATCCACGATCGGATTCTTTCCATCACTGCCCATAGCACATGACCACAGCATTGCAATAGCTGTTGTGGTTCTTAAATATATATATTATTTTTTCTTCCCTGTGCTGACCTCATGGCTATCCACCTGTGTTTTCAGAGGATGGACCAGGCTTCCTGGTGCTGGAGGTGCAAACACACCTGCAACTCATTTCACCCTCATCAGTGGCAGCCTTAAAAACCCCGGTTGAACTTTTCCATGCTGCCAGATTTTTTTTCTTGCTCTTCATGTTTAAATTGGCTCAACTCTATTGACCTTTTTTCATCTCTTTAGTGATTTTCCGTTCGACTAATTTGCTTTTGTGTTTTTTTTCCCTTTCCAGTGCCTTCCACCTTCGAGCTCCAGCGCCTCAGCCACACCCCCCAGCCTCTCTCCACCTGCCTCCCCCACCGAGCCCACAGTCTATTCAGCACTTCCTGTTATAAATCTTTACCCTGTCTCTTGGTTTTGCTACTTGGTCGAGTTAAAACAACTGATTAGGAAATTGTAACAACAGCACTTTTATTGATTTACATCCTTTTTACAGTTTGTTTTGAGATTTTACACCGACAGTCCAGCTTTACAAAGCTCTTCTTAAGTTCACACGTTGTCTTTAGTTGTAACGTGATTTCTAATTCAGTAACATTTCAGTTTACGCTCTATTAACACTTAAGGTGAAGCACCAGCCGAGATAGTTCCGACGTAGGCAGAAGTTACACCTTAAATCTTACACATAGCTCCTAGTAGGTGTGACATCCTCCGTAAAATATGGTTGTCATGGTGATGGTTTAGAAAGGTGGGATAACTTGGAGGATGAGGAGGAGCAGAGGGTTTTAGTTTGGTGTCAGCAGCTTGTTCTCTGTCAGAGATTTCATCCCTCAGAAATGTTTGATGACTTTGATTTTACTCGTGCTCTAGTTTTCCGTGACTCCATCATTTCATCGTCCAATGATAGAGAACTGTTATTTTATTTAACATTGTAGTTAAAGATTTCAGCACTCAAAGTAACTAAATATTTGACACCAGCTGTAGAGGAAGGCTGTAGGCTTCAGTTATCACCTCATCATAAAGCATTGTCATATTTTACAGGGGGTGCTGGAGTCCCATCGATGGCGGTCTCCATGCTGGAAATGCTGTCTCAGTCTAACTTTCAGTCAACCTAACGTCCTCCTGACAAACCGTTACACCACGCCCACCTGTCAATCATGTCAGCTACACGCCTTATTGTGAATAACTCTTATCCTTCATCAAATCAAAACTGATGAGTCATCAGAAACATTCACCCCCCCCGTACAGTGTGTGCCGATCGAGACATGAGCTAATCACACCTATTTGTTTTTTTTTAACACGGCTGTAAACATGCTCTCCTTTTTTGAATGGGTGTGTATGTGACTTCCTGTGCTTCTGCAGCCAGTCCTCTAGTGGACACTCGAGGAACTGCAGGATATTGCACTTCTGCATCGGCTCCATTTTTCAACACAGGAGTTTGCCGTTTGCTTCAGAGACAGTAAAACACGAGAGGATACATTATGACAAACACTGCATTAACAAAAATGCTGCTCACTGATTGGTCATTTCTGCAGCATTAAGGTTAGATTTGATGTTTCGCTCTACTAGTTTAGACAAACCATCTCTGTGGCAACCAAACAATGACACAACATATAACTAACAAAGTATCAAGTTAGCCCGTAGGGTTAAGAGTGAACTTTACACCAGAACTTAAGACAGAGGTCAGAGGTCACACAGAGCAGCAGGACGGTGGTGAATTCATCTGTGATGTGAAAATAACTGAGACACAATCTTTCAGAGGAATTTAAATGTGAGGTTTCAGAAAACAGAGACATCTTTGTGAAATAATAAGATTAGTAAGTGATGCTGCATGATGCTGTAATTTCTGGACCAGAACCAGGACTCAGTGGATATGAAGGCGAGCGGAGGGCAGGAGACTGACGCCATGTAGGTACTCTGCTTAATGCTAATGTTGTGATCAGAGCGGCTGCTGGCCTCAGATCAGCTGGAAGCAGAAAGCCACTGCAGAGGTTTACTTTTCATCAGCGCTCGAGTTCTGCTGGCTCAGACTTTGACTGTAAAGTGTTGTCCGGGCAGAAAGACTTCCAGCTCCATCGCTCAGCCCGGAGGAGAGCTGATAATTGACTTTTAAAGTCACTTTGCTTTAATTACTTGTTTGTTACCATATAAATAAGAGTCTTTCATCCTGCAAGCACACACACAGGCAACCAAAGTGCTCATTTGTACTTTTAAAAAAAAAAAATTTAATGTGTGTGTGTGTGAGAGTGTGCGCTATCTGTGGCGTTGCCTCGGTGTGATGTTGTCTATGATCCGCGGGCTGCAGTGGGTATTGTAGTGCAGGGCGGGGTCTGCGTAGTTGAAGGGTGGAGGGTTGAACTGCTCCTGGATGTAGCCCGGCAACAGGTGAGGGAGGCTGTGAGAAAAGGAACGAGCCAATCAGAACACAGTAAGACACAGAGAAAACACACAGTCACTGCAGACCTACTCTCATGCAGAGATGCTGCAGCTTATGCACATGTTTCCAAATTATCCTCAGTTCTAACAAATGAGGTTTAATCATTTTCTGTTTGGTATATGTTTGGTTCCATATTTGCACAATTCTTCCTTAAATTATTTGTGCCAAGCTTGACTCGTGTTGTTCAGCCAAACGCTCCGCTGTTACCTTCTAGAGATGAGATTCAAATATAATTGATGTCCTAATCCTATGTTAAAGGAAGAATGTGCAACATTTTGATCCAGTAGATGTCGCCCTTGAGCACCAGCATGAAACCAAAACAAACTGCTGTTTGGCCACACCTCCTCCATACTGAAGCCGCCGCTCTCCTCCAGAGACACACCTCCAACCCCTCTCTCCCCTTGCATTGCACAAAGGAGTTATGAATTAGAACGCGCAATAATTAAGCACCATTAACAGCAACCAGCAGACAAAATTATCCTTGCCTCGAGCTGCGATCACCTGTGTGCTGCATTGTTGTGTTAGCATGCTAATGTTAGCGCCCTTTAGTTTAGCTCTTAGCTTCACATTGCATGTAAACTGACACAGAATGAGCGTGATCTAAAAACTATTACTAACATCCAAATAATCAGTGAGTATGTTCTTCTTCTCTCTAGTTCTTGACTAAAACAGCTTTTATACACAAGGGGAGGAGCCGGCCGTCCCGTCCATGTAAACACGGCTCTGACAACAACACAGCCAGCAGGACTCGAGCTTCTCACTCATTGTAGACAGTCATGACTCAGAGACATTTACACAGGAGAGACTTGATGTCTGATATATTGTTTTATATCAAATAAACTCACTCCACATGATCTGTAATCTCATGTACAAATCCTTAATGTATCGTCTGTTTTTGAGTGTTTGCCTGCCTGTGACTGAATTAATAACTAATGACATTAAAGTGAGTGAACTTTTCTGTCCCTGCATGAATTCTTCAGTGTTCAAGGACCCATTTTGCACCTTTTTTCTGATTAAGCACTCAACAGCCTGTGAAAATAAAGACTGTGAATGAAGGTGATTTTACACCAATAAATGAATCCAAAGCGATTCAAGTTCATTAAAAGTTTTCTTTAGAGGTAAACTTCTCCTCTTGTTAGTAAAACCGTTCAGTAACTATGTGAAATGAGCATTACGTTTAAAATCCATACATCTATTATCTATACCACTTTTCCTGTTTGGGATCACAGAGGGGCTGGAGCTGATCCCAGCTGCCATTGGGCGAGAGGCGGGGTTACACCCTGGACTGTTCTCCAGTAAATCACTGGGCTGACATATAGAGACAGACAACCAGCCACACTCACATTCACACCTACGAGTCACAAGTTAACCTCTTTGGACTGTTGGAGGAAGCCGGAGTACCTGCAGAGAACCCACGCATGCACGGGGAAAACATGTAAACTCCAGCTATCTGGAAGCCTTTTGAGGGGCAGAACGCTGCAGGGCTGCCAGGGGAGGGCTGATCTCCAGTGTTTGGAGAAGAGAGTCTATGTTAGAGGTTTCACCGTAGAGGATTGAAGCTGTCTTGTGAAATATTTGTTTTCATATGGGGGAACTATTACATGATTTGCAAAACAAGCCATTTATTCCCCTCTTCAAACTCATCCTGGGGTTACTCCAACATACGTTTACTTCATGAATGATCTGAAACTTTGCCCATGTATAGTTTGGACATCCAGCATTGTAACAATATATGAGAGTTTTAAAATGGGGATCAGCATGATAGGGAAAAATCAGCCCTCTGTCCTCTGTCCATGGTGCTGAAATGCATCCAAACACATACTGACAGACTGAAGATATTACTACTTAGTCCCATACATTAGGCATATATTAATATGCTTTTTATATTTATCTGTCTATAGATGTTTGTATTTAAGTCTGTTTAACTTCTTAAAATATACCTGCACACCAAACAATAGTTTAAATCTATTTCATACTCTGTCTCTGGTGTTTCCTCACATCCCAGTTATAAGTGAATTTTCATTTCAGCAAACTGAATGCTGGTTGTTTGTTTTGTTTTTGCACATTCTGCAGTGAATCCTGCCTCTGATAAACACTCTCTTCTCCCTAGATTAAAACAATCATTCTAGGCCCTTTACAGAAATGATCGGACGAGCAGCAGCAGCAGCAGTTGTTGTTGTGGAAGAATCAGTGACTCATGAATATTCATGCCGGCTGTAGCCTAGATATTCAGAGTGTTGAAAGATGCTGTAATCTGGTGCTGAAGCTGATTAAAAACAAGAAGCACACACTCGGATGCTTCCTGCAGACCTGCTGTTGTCTGATTCGCAGCTCAGATGTTTTGGATTGTATATCATTATGATTGTTCTCTGAGTAAACATGTAGATCCTCTCTGATAATGAGCCGCAGGCGGGGCAACCTGGTGCGACATGAATCATTCTGTGAAGAAAAGTTGAAAAAAAAAAAACTCTTCTCCTGCCAATGATATCTTGCAAACTTGCCCAGAGGCTGCTCAAAGTTCTTAATAGCCTTAATTATTTTAATTACAGTTCTGCTGCAGAGACTTTTGTATAAAACGCAGATTTTTATAGAATTGTAAAGATGCAGAGCTTCAAAGGGTTAAAAAGAAGCATCCAGCTCCATCACATCGTTTACATCTGGGTTCTTAAATACCACCATATCATACATCATAATCCAACATCTCCATCTCTGAACCATGTTAAAAGACAACAGCACAACCTCTCCCCCGGCTTCTGCTTATTCTCTCTAATCTAACAACATAATCCCACAATGCCGAGAGAGACCGCCACATCCATAGGGTGCAGTTTACCGCTACAGAGAAAGCAGGCCAGTCATCAAGGGGGATTATGTGTCTCTGTGGCCCACTAACACCTGGCCCAGATGCAGCACATCTGTGCACACACGCAGGGGCCAAGTGCACACACATAGATTCTGATGCACGACGACATGAATGAACACACACAGTCAGGTGCATGTCTGACATGAGGTGTAAGACGCAGAACCAGCAGGTTTCATTCAACATGATGCATTAATATAATGATCAATGTGGTTAAATACTCAGATCTCTTTACTCTCGGGATATTGTAGCTATTATCAATGATTACTATAGTGAAGATAAGAAATATGTTTGCTTTTTGAAAGAGATGAATGAATATAAAAATTATAATATAGGCGGTAATTGAACGTTGTGCAGCTCTATTCATTAAAGGAAGAATGTACAACATGTTCCACATACATATATATTGTATGAGATCAAGTCTATCCTGTGTAAATGTGTCTCTGAGTCATGACTGTCTACAATGAGTGAGAAGCTCGAGTCCTGCTGGCTGTGTTGTTGTCAGAGTCGTGTTTACATGGACGGGACGGCCGGCTCCTCCCCTTGTGTATAAAAGCTGTTTTAGTCAAGAACTAGAGAGAAGAAGAAGAACATACTCACTGATTATTTGGATGTTAGTAAGAGTTTTTAGATCACGTTCATTCTGTGTCAGTTTACATGCGATGTGAAGCTAAGAGCTAACTAAAGAGCGCTAACATTAGCATGCTAACACAACAATGCAGGACACAGGTGATTGCAGCTCGAGCCGAGGATAAATTTGTCTGATGTTTGCTCTTAATTGTGCTTAATTATGATGCGTTCTAATTCATAACTCCTTCATGTGAACGCGAGTGTAGAAAGGTTGGAGGTGTGTCTCTGGAGAAGTGCGGAGGCTTCAGTATGGAGGAGGTGTGGCCAAACAGCAGCTTGTTTTGGTTTCATGCTGGTGCTCAAGGGCGACATCTACTGGATCAAAAATGTACACATTCTACCTTTAAGCTGTCCAAACAACTCTGATTGACTGAAAGAGGTGAACAAATGTTAATTCTTGACATTTTCTCAAGTCTAAATACCAAATAGCAGGATCATAAGCTTGAGTATATTTAAGGTTTGGCCGAACACCTCTGCATGGATGAAGGAGGAATCGTTTCAGTGCTGCTTTAATGTGACTGATGTTTTAATCGGTGTGGTCTGAAAGTTTGAAGAAATGCCTTTACTTAATTTTACTGATTGGCTTTCTTGTTGCCGTGAGATGTGAAAACTGATTCTGTTTTTAGATGTTTAAGTCGCCTTCAATCACACTGCATGTCCGCAACAGAGACATAACAAAGTTTGGCAGTCAATACGCCGTCAGTATGCTGTCAGCACGCCATCAGTACGCCTTTTAATCAAACATTTGGAACCATGGTGTAACATTGGTGTCCCAGTGTGTGGATTCAAAATTGGGTTGGAGAACTGCAGGTGGCATTTTGAGTAAACATATGTCAGGAACTCCACGTACACACAAAACTGTTCAACTCTGCTGGCTCCAAAGTCGGACATCAGGCTTTTCAGACTGCGATTTCACAACAGCGCCATAACGAAGCTCGGTGGTCATTACTTCTTTGTATTTTCATATTGATTCTGCAAAAGTGTAATATTTGTCTGTGATTCTACTTTGGGTTACAGCGTTGTGTTTTCCACTGATGGTGGATGGTTTTTTGTTGACCTCTGACAGAGCTGGGCTAGCTGTTTTTACCTCTTCTAGCCTTTATGCTAAGCTATCTGCAGTTGCGATAAAGCTCTGTATTAAATTTATAGAAATGAGAATGGTATCAACGTCTCTCGTAGGTCTCATAAATAAAGCAACTCAGAGTGTTTTCCAAACATGGACTGATAATAAATTACATGAAGCTGCTTTAATGTTAGAGTACTCTAACATGTGTTCCTCTCATTTTAATCCTTGTTTACTGTGTTTTCTATCTGCAAAGTGTTACCCAAGTGCAGTTTCATAACCGGGGCCGAAGCAGTTAGTAGGAAGTGTTTTTGTTTAATATAGTAAGAGAGTGGGCAGAGAGAGAAGTTAAACAGAAGGAGCTGCAGCAGAACAGAGGACACGATTTAAAGCCTTCAAGCTGCTCCAAAGATTGTCTCTGGGCAGACCTGTGTGTGTGTGTGTGTGTGTGGTCACTCTCTGCAGCAGTATATTTTATTTGACCTGCACTGAACCCTCTCTTTCTCTCTCTCTCTCTCTCTCTGCTGAGCCACCTCAACACATTTTTTTACTTCATTAGACGATTACGATGCAGTGTAGAGGTTTGACACTCAGCGTGATCGGGGCTGCAGTCACTCTGTAATGATCATCGCTCAATAAAGAAGATGTCTGATGTGTGTTAAGGTCACTGGATAGCAGGCGAAGACTGTTATATGGATTTAAAATATGAACACTGATTTTCTGTGATCGATACAGCCAGCAGGATGGGGCCAGACATGCACACAACTTTGAATAATCTGAATCTGACATTTTAAAGGTTACATATCATACAAAATCCACTTTACAATGTTCCTCTAACACTAATGTGTCCCTAATCTGTCTACAAACCCCCCAATCATGAGAAAAGTCCATCCTCTCTGTCTTTTTCCTGCTCCACTTTTCTGAAAATGTGTGATCAAACAGGCCGTTTGGAGATTTTCCCTTCATGACATCACAAAGGGCAGTAACCCCTCCCCCTGGTGGGTGACACTCCCACAGCTAGGTGTTTGTTCTGCCCTCTGAGTCTGCCTTCTCAACATAAACAATAGGACATGGAGCGAGAAAGACCGAGACACCCAAGCCCTTCCAGAGAGGGGGCGTGGTCAGACACAGCTCATAATTTTTATCAATTGTCTGTACGGACAACCAGTTCAACTTCCATATTTTGGTCCGCACGAACTCTGTAGAACTTGGCTAATACAAGTGGGCATGAAGGGAGGGGGGCCTTAAAGAGACAGCAGCTTAAATTTATTGTTTTATACAGAGGCTGAAATGAGAGTTTTATTGACGGCAGTATCAGATAAAAAAGGAGAGCTACACACCTCGCAACGCTACTCAATAGGTGTCCCAGACGGACATAAATAAAAGTGAAAGTTAGTATAATAGATCTCCTTAAACCATTACCACATTTAGTTCACCAGAGGACCACTAGGAGTACAAGTAAAAAGGCTACAAATAAAAAGAGACAGCTCCTTCTGGTTCCCTAATATTCACCATCATCCTCCCTCTTCATCCTCCAGCTCCATTTTGCAATAAACTATTTAGAAATCCACATGTCTGTTGGTGAGATTGTTGTCAGTGTAAGCTGTGCTGAGCATGCTCTGTGGTGGTACTCACTCTCCGGTCACCGTCTTCCTCCTGCAGCAGAAACAGGCCAGAGCAGCTAGCAGCAGCAGCAGGAGCAGAGGAATGCCGATGCCCAGAACCAGGCCCAGAACCAGGTCCGGGTCCACATTGCTCTTCTGGTCTCTGTCTGCAGGATGGGGGGAGGGGCAGGTCATACCATGTGTCAGTAAAATACTCAAAGGCACAGGATGTCTTAGTGTGACTAAAGACAGTGTAAATGTCATCAGCAGGTTCATATATGACACAATAATTAGTTGGTTTTGTCTTAAATAATGACCTGATCACCATTAAAGACATAAAAGAAGAACCCGAGAGGCTCTTAATGGCTTCAGCTCTCAGTCATCATATTGATTTTGTCCGTTTATGAGCTCTGCAGTGATCCCCCCCCCCCCAAGCAGGATCGATGTAAAGTCATCTCACCTAACACACAGGACTGAGTGTTGTCCACGTCCGTCGTGCCATTGCAGATACACCTGTATCCTCCGTACGTGTTGGCGCAGAGGGCGGGGGGCACACACGCCGCCTCCTTGGTCTTACACTCATCCAGGTCTGCAGGTGTGCATACAGAAGGTCATTAAAAGTGCAGCAGTGGATTTGATGCTCTAGCTCAATGCAATTATCCTGTAGCTCCGAGAGGCAAGAACAAGATTTTCTAAGTTTGATATAATTTTCTTCTCTCTTGATTTTGATTTGGGATCGTTTTAATCATTTCGTCTGAACAATAGTTTAACAGGTGGGCAAAGGGTTTCTCAGGTTAAAAAAAAACACAGCCCTCTTGTATGTATCTAGTATGTTGTTGTAATTCTTATTTTGTCCACAAGAGGGCGGGGGTCACATAGAAATAAAACCAAACACTGTTGCCAGGAATGTCTTGAATTGAGTGTATAAACTGGGACAAAGCAAAGAACTCCTAATAAATTATCACAAAATCCAGGTCCAATCAAATACTGTGATTACTGACCTTGTTAGTTAATTTAATTTCCTTCACACATATTGAAAAAAGAAATACAAAGAAACACCTTCTTTTGGTCTGCAAACAGACTGAGTGACCTGCAGCACTGTGACTTCATTTCATTATATATGTCGTATACTATAGTATTGTCTATGGATTAACAGATTAACATTAACTGTTGCTTGTTGCAACGTGAGGATTATAAAATAATGCTAAACCTAACTAGGTTAATCACAGGATAGCCGACTCCCACTAAAGGGAGCTGTTGTATAAGTTATTAATTTTGTCGGGATATAGGTTTTCCTATATGCTGCTATGTACTTGAACGTTACTTGTCAGTACCCTTGATTTCAGACTGGTGCGGTCTAGGCTACATTCTGTAAACAAACTTCTACTGTTCCAAATAAAGATTAGATACCAAGACATAAAGTTGAGGACTGGTTCCTTTTAATTAGTAGAAGTTACCACACAGCTAATTGGCAAACTGCGGGAATTTAAGAATAAAAAATGACAATATAGCTCCTTGCAGAGTAAAGGTGCAGATAGCTTTTCTCCACATTAAGTAGTATAACAAAAGCAAACTGCACGCAGCAAGCAACTTTCTTGGCGCTGTATGCTTTGTAAAGCAGACGCTGAGATAATAGGACCGAATGACGAGCTAATGTTAGGAGCTATTAGCGGTCACAATACATTCTTTGTGAATCCCCCCTTTCAGTCCTCTGTGCATGTATGATGACATTTCAAATAAAAAGTGAATCTTGCAGTTCATGAACAAGGTTATGGTGGAATTTAAGTGGCTTAGTGTGCGTTAAGACAGCTATTGCAGTTTGTTTGAAAGGATGCAATAATGTTAATAAAAAGTAAACAAAAAGGACCTATACCTAAACCCTGTGGTATTCCATTTTTCAGAAATTAGACATACATTTTTCTTAACCTGTCAAATGTTCTTCTACCTGATTCAGGGATAACACAAAATGTTACCAAACTTTCCAAACAAGAACTCTTTGGGTGAAGACATTTGTTATCTATTCTAAATCGTAAATTCACAGAGAACTCATCTGCCTCTCAGGGCTCAAGTTACATATTGTTCAAATTAAACACCATCATGTCGAAGCTGAACAAACCATCCACTCGTATGTCATTGATGTCATAGTGGCTGCTGACTCTGGACAGGTAGTCCCTGATGTACCAGTGGGGTGTGTCACTCGACATGTTGATACGATATTCGGTCACACCTGGAGTCGAGACCGGTCCTGCATCCTTCTTACTGGCATTGTAGAATTTATTCTGGAACCCCATCGACAGGATGTCCACCAGCTGAGGAAAAGGAGAAACATGATTTCTGTGCAATGAAGTATGTTTTGTTTGTATTAAAGCTACTATGACTTGTCAGCGATGTACAGTTTTTGGGACTAGAATAAAGGTTAAAAAGCTCAGTGTGATTTAGGAAATTAATAAATATAGTTATTTTCAAATTAACAGTCAAATGGGGTTCCACAAGGTTCAGTGCTTGGTCCTATCTTGTTCACACTTTGAACAATGGAATGATATTGCTTTTTATATTATTTGTATTAACTTTATAACCTTTATTTAGCCAGATTAGTCCCATTGAGATTAGAGAGACAAGAGTAGCACTTCCTGCCATCCTTGAAGATATAAAGAAAAATGAGTTTAGTTTTGACTGCATTCAGAACAAGTTGCAGCTGACAGAAGAGTTCTGGGACCTAGACAAAAGCATTCTGAATATCTGCTAAAGCGTTTGCAGGTGTCTGAACAGCAGTAAATGGCGTTGTCATCAGCATAAAAATTAGGAGAATAATTTTGAATATTCATTGCCAAGGCAATTAATATAGATGATAAATAAAAGTGGGCCCAGAACTGAACCTTGAGGTACCCACTTGTGGATTTGCAGTACCTCAGTGGCAACAGCCTCTAACTAAACAGCCGGGAAGTTCAGTGAGGTAGTTTGCAAACCACCCAAAAGTATAGTCTGAGAACCCCTTAGCTTTAAGACAATCTGATAAGATCATCTTAAAGATCTTCCTTAAAAAAATGATTTCTGTTTTCTGATATTCAGTGCTGTGTTGCTTTGCTGATCCAGCACAGTTAACCACTGAAATCCTTCAACAAGTCTTAATGTTTTCTCTTCAATAGAGCTAGAGCTGGTTAACACTTATCATATTTCCACTCTTAAAGATTGCTGTATTGGAGTCTACAAGTATCAGAGCAAATAAAATATGTTTAAATTTCACAAGGACACAATTTGAGGACAAAATGACAAACACACAGAGAAAAAACACACACACACACACACACACACACACCTGTTTGAGTCCGTCAGGTTTGTTCTTCTTCCAGCCCACAGAGACGTTGAACACGTTACACCCTGTCAACACACCACAACCGAAACACCTGTGAGACAACCTGTCTCTACCATATATGGGCATGTTAACCATAGTAACTCAAGAAGAAGAGCAAAGCTGTGATGAAGCTGACGTAGGAAACCATCAGTCTTACCTGGAGGATTAGCAGAGTCACCTGCAGAGAGACACAACATTCACTTAAAACACTTCAGTCAGAGTTGAGGTCAAAGGTTAATGCAACAAATCTGATCTGATCTATTTGGGCTAAGTTAATAAAATGTGAATTTTAAATATATCAGAATAATTTCTTTGAGTCTCTCAAACAACTATACTCAACATAAAACAGTCTTCTGCTGGCTGAACCATGAACCTGACTGTGTACGTACCACATCCGTCAGCGTCCTTGTTGTTCTGATATCTGCAGAAACAGTCGACAGCGCCCGGCGTGTTCTTACACTCAAACTTAGCGTTGGGACAGGTGGACAGCTCTGCACACTCGTCTATATCTGCACACAGACAAAGAGCTGTGATGTTGAACGGAACTGTAAACAGTAATTGTGTTAATATTCACACTGAGGCGGTCAGTACCTGTGCAGTTCTTCCCGTCTCCGGTGAATCCAGGCCGACAGTTGCAGGTGTAGTTCAGTTTGGTGCTGAGGCAGTCTGCGTCTTTGTGGCAGGGGAAGCTAAAAGGAGGGATGCACATGTCTGTGGAACGACAGAAAGGTTAATCAGAGAGTGTGTGAGGTCTCCAAACTTAATGATGTGACATCACACTATGGGATACACACCGTGCTCGAAGCACTTGTATCCCTGCTCCCCCTCAGAGACCATGTTACCGGGACACTCCCCGCAGGTGAACCGACCCGCCTTTGACCCTGACCGGCACTGCACCCCACGGAAACACGGCCTGCCTCTGCACACGTCTGCAGCGCTGCCACAGAACTTTCCACTGAATCCTTCAGGGCAGAGACAGCCCACCACCTGATCAGCACACAGATCGAGGGAACAAAGAGTTAAATACTACAAACCTTCGTCCTATTCTCTGCTCTAACATTTCTTCATCATTAAAATCAAGGAGAACCTTAAAAACAATCCTCTTCCTCTGTAACAAAAACCTTGGATCCTTTCTGTAATGTTGTCAGACACTGAAAATAACAATCTGAGCCTGTCAGAGACAAAAACAACATCTTTGAGAGGAGGTGATAGCATACCATTGTAGCCATTACTGTCTGTTTCAATGCTGCAAACTGAAGAAATCTACTGGAACAATTAAAAAACTTCTGCACCTATTATTCATCTAGGTCTCAGATTATTCAAATGTCAGACAGACTTTAATAAATATCAGCATTTCCCCTTTAAAAGCAACTGTCCTGTCATAGTTTTCCAGATCATGTCCCTTTTTTAGGAGTCCTCCAAGCAGAAAATTCTTTAGTCATTTCTAAACCAATCATTTCTGTTCATGGTCAACATCAGCTACTCTTAATCAGAGATCTGATCATCAGATGATGAGATCTTGAAGTCAGAATCTGAACTCAGTAACCGGACCTGGAACTTTCCGTGCAGGTGGTTTTCCGTAACGCTGTCGTACTGACAGGTTCCTCCGTTCAGGCAGTTGCAGACTCTGAGGACCGGGGTGAAGAGGGAGCTGCTGAGCTCGTCACTGACTCTGATGGTCAGCTGGACAGGCTGCGTGCTGAGAGGCGTCCAGGACAAGAGGCCGTCACCTGCAGACCAGAGCACCGGGGTCAAACTACAGGACGACCGTTAAAAACTGCAAAACACACTCTTACACCTGAGGGTCAAACCTGTTGCACAGGATGAACACAGGTGTAACCAGGACGTTTGGACGAAAAGAGTGATTCTTTGTGTGTGCATTGTTTAAGAATAAAGAATAATACTCAGATGATAATAACTATAGATGGAATATTTGGACGAGGAAGGTGTCCCTGTGTTCATGAAAGATGAGTATTGTTGCTGATGAGCTCCAGGATTGTAGAAGAAGGTGGACGAGGATGGAGGAGGGATGTTTGAGAGAATGGAGTCTCACTCACCGCTGCCAATGGAGGCACGAGGAGGTCGGGGGTAGAGCAGCGAGAAGGTGATGGGGTCTCCATTTGGGTCCTGAGCATTGATCTGGATGTTGAGAGTAGAGTTGACCTTAAAGTGGATCACTGTGGGCTCTGTCACTATGGGAGGCATGTTACCTGGGAAACAACACATCAGATTAACACAGTTTCATGATGTTTTTAAAAAAAAAGTCTCTGTGAAAGTGCAGCTGTCCTACCATAGATCAGAGCCAGGTTCTTAAACTTCCTCTTGGCGTCCAGAGTCTGCAGACCGAGGTCGGAGCTGCCGGTTGCCAGCGCGTCGTGGACGCACTGCAGACTGCCTCTACAGATTCTCCTCAGATCCTCCACCTCCGCAGGACTGACGCTGCCCATCAGCTGCTCTAAGGAGGGAGACACCAGGGGAGAGAGGGGGGGAGAGGAGAACAACAGGCTCTCTGGGAGTGGAACCGCCCCTACAGACACAGATGTGGTCGATCAGATAAGGTAACAGCTGGAAGCTTTATCGACTGAACGTTTTTATTTATTTCCCCTGATTGTTCCCTCAGACACGATTTTAAGAGTAGAAATAATGTTCCACTCACAGGACAGGCCGAAGTCATGCAGTCTCTCCTCAGAGGGGGGGTTGAGGTCGGCCGATAGGAGGAGCCTGCCGTCCGACTTGAGGAAGTCATCGGAGCGGTTTGAGCTCCATAGACCCATCAGACCCACGGTGCGGTTGTAGAACGTCTGAGGAACCTCCACCATGGCCGCCAGCTGGTTGCTGCCCACCACCTTCCACACCAGCACATGGAGACCACCGGCGTACACGGCCGCACAGCGAGACACTGACATGCAGCGCACGGCTAAGTCCTCCTCCCCCATGTACACCACACCTGAGAAACAACAGCCACGTCTTTTAGGGTGTAAAGACTCACCTGTGAAAATCGAGTCAAGGGGGATAGACTCCAGACTTCTAACAGGTAGGTACAGCACACTTTCTCTCTCTCCTGAGCAGGTAGGCCATCAGGTAAGTTGCTTAATATCATAATCATCTCCAAACAATCCCTTAAACTCTTAGTGACAAAAACAAGAACTGTGTGTTCTTTGAATACATCACAGCTGTTTTCACTGCAGCCATAACTCTAATCTTTCAATCCGTTTTGGATCTTTTGGTCATTTGGATTTGGAAACATTTTAAAAGGGGCAAAATAGGGGCCACCTGAAGCCTAGTATTTATTGCTCTCCCCATGTATGGAAGCTACAGTCCTCCAAGCAGACGGTCCAGGTTTGAATCTGACCTGTGGCTCCTTTTCCACATGTCATTCCCAACTCTCTCTCTCCCCCTCTCTCTCTCTGTTCCTGGTTTCCATTCTATAAATAAAGGCATAAAAAGCCCCAAAATGAACTTTTACTTTGGCCAAATTAAGAGCTGCTTCTTTTCAACCTGCTGATGAACTTTGGTGCAACAAATCGTACTGTATGTATGATGTGTGTGTGTGTGTGTGGTGTTTATTACCAACTGTGACTGGGACCTCTGTATCATCCACAAACAGCTGCAGTCCGTCTCCTGCATCTGCACATCTCCACTCAATCTGAAAGTAATACATGTAGATTAAAGACAGGTTTGAGATTCAGCGATATTCAGCAGCAGCTGGTGCAGTATTCTCCAAAGGGGGGCGCTATTTCTTACATCTCACTTGGTGCTAAAGCATAATGAATGCAGAAACAGTGAATTTTACTGAACAATGTCCAGTTAAATAAACTGAGAAAGCTGCAACCTCCGGTGTTGGAAACTAAAGCCAATGCTTAAGTGAACAAAGCTGCAGTTCTTTGAGTGTCCACTTGAGGCTGGATGCAAGAGACCCCGAAGGTCACATACACACTTCTTCTAAATTATGCTAAGCTAGGCTAATCATCATCCCATAGACAGCTAAGTTATTTACACATAAACATGAGAGCAGCATTAATCTCCACTTTTTCTTAATTGATCATTCATCTCTAAGACACACACACTGCCTCAGCGTGACACCCACACACACACACACACACACACACACACACACACACACACACACACACACACACACACACACACACACACACACACACACACACACACACACACACACACACACACACACACACACACACACACACACACACACACACACACACACACACACATCCTGACCTTGCCGATGCCCTGGTGGAAGGCAGCCATGCGTACCACCACTGGGACCTCCACCACACTCCTGGTCTGCGTGTGCAGCCTGTCCATCTGTCCCTGCAGGGTGAAGATGTTAGAGCCCGTGGTGGAGGACAGACGCAGGATCACAAACTCTCCCAGAGCTTTAAAGGAGAACGCTGTACCATCGAAGGTGATGAAGTGGAGGCTGCCGAACACCATCGCTGCAGGGAAACACACACAGGAGAGGTTTAAATGAAACCTTTTAAATGCACAGATATAGCACCTACAGGTTAAAATTCAAAGGAACAGAAAAAAGCCAGTTTTGCACCATCATGTGAAACTAACTGCTGCGGTTGTTCAAAAGGTTGAATCTGGATATATCTGGATTAAGAAATCCACTTTTTGCACCAGGATTAGGTAACACAATTGACCTTAGTCCTGGTTTTCAACAAAAAAAACTTCTCTCTTCAGCAGGGGAGCGTTTACTCACCTGAGCCCTGCGTCGCCTTCATGGCGGGAGTGAAGCTGTCCGAATTGGACCAGCCGTAACCTTGGCAACGGTCCAGAGGTCTCTTGTTCAGGTAAAGGTGGCACAGGGGAGAGTCCATACAGCACCACTGGAACGGCAGGAGGTCTTCGTCTGCACAGAGGAGAGAGGTTAGAGAGGGAGGGATCAGCGGGCAGAACTGCCTGTTAGCAGGAGGTCGAGGGTTTGATTCCAGCAGCTGATTGACCCTTTGAGCAAAGCGCCAAACTCTTACTGACCAACAGTAATGGTAAGAGTAACTCCAAATAACTATAATCCACCTGCTTGTACGTTATTTTTTAGTAGTTCATGGATGTAGAATAAAATCAAGATGGCACCATCAGGAGCGACTGGTTTGTATTTTAAACTCTGAGTCTTACCGATGTGTTTCTGGATGCTGTGTCCAGAGAAGTAGCGCTCACTGAAGCCGGCCAGCAGCGGCCCGTCCGGTTCGTACACGCACCTCTTCCCTGAGCCGAGTCTGTTTGACAGGATGGACCTGAACACGTGTCCCCCCGTGCCCCCCCACCGCTGACCCCTCAGAGTCTTCACTCGTGTCCCCGGGTCAGCCGTGTCCTGCAGGAAGGACAGGTCCTCCAGAGCCTGTGAGCGCGTGCAGGGACACGAGAACAGATTCTTGGTCCACTCTGAGGGGTCCAGCTCCTTCAGGGCCCACGCCTGGCACCTGATGCGAGGATCTCCGTCCAACCCCGCCCGTCCTGTCAGATCATACACCTGCTGACCCAACTTGCCCATGATGCCTTTCACCTGCTGGGGCCTGTATCTGCCCCCGGGCCCGAAGAGGTTCCCCGGTGGGACGGTGGGTTCCCTGAAGGAGGATTTTCCATCTGTGTATCCGATGAGAGAGTCGTGGTGTTTCCTCTGACCGGGACCCCAGAACATCTCTCCATAATGGGGGAGGGCGAAGGAGCGCGCTCCATCCGTGGTCAGGATGCACTGAAACGTGTTCGTCTGAAAAACATGAATCACAACACTGCAAAAACTCAAATCTTAGCAAGTGAATTTGCCTAATTTCTTATCAGAAATATCTCATTACACTATTTAAAGCCTCATTCACCTGACGAGTCCAGATAAACATCTTATTGAAAGATATAAAAGCTAAAAAATAAAGCCTACATTTCTTGTTAGGGCTAAATATATCTGCCAATTTGGGAAACAACATTTACTTTTACGTCTTTTGAAACCAGATGCGTAGTCTTTTTTCAAGAAACTTAAAAATTAAATTCTGAATGCTGCATATTTTAACTCTTTCCAAGTTATTCAGGCTGTGCTCGCTCTGCATGGTTACAACATTTACACCACACAAGATCAACAACACTAACCTTTGCTTTTTACACCTTCAGTCACAGGTGTCAGGTAAACAGAAAGCTCTGCATTTAAACGCTGTTAGTGAAACGCCCACAAGGTGGGACCAAAGTCAAACACAAGCTCTGTACTCTTATGGTCAGATTCATTTTATAATTTCATCATGTAGAAGCTGGAAATGTGTTGGTTAACACTTCTGATAATCTAATGGAGCATGCATTGATTTTCAATGTTAAGACTGCTCTACTTCTATGCAAAGATTTGACCCTATAGGATCACTCTTCTATCTGTGTTTACTCTTTTAAATATTTCTGCTCACCAAAAATTTGCATACAAGTAGGCGACCTGATCTCTCTCTTGACAAAACAACGGGCGTTTGGTGGATTTACTCACTATCACAGGGTAACAGAGTAAAATAAAATGTACAGAGGTAAACGCAGTAATTGTTGACCGTCAAGCCTACAGGTGTTAACTGACAAAAAAAAACAGAGCAACATATCGAGATAACAATGCCAGCTTTTCACTGATAACGAGATTATTTCTTGAGATCTCCAGAAAATGGCAGAAATTACATCATTATCAAATTTAAATAAATATATTGATGCATGTTGGCTTAATGCTTTGTGATTATAAACATGATTTTAACACTGTAACAAAAATAGTGCCTAATACATCTTTACACAGAAACATGCATGTCAGACATTATCTGTATGGAACGACCTTCTACATTTGAAGGTTAGCGTGATTAAAAAATGTCTTCACCTCTGAGAAGTTGACCTTCTGGTAGGAGACAGGCATCACGCGGTCCCAGGTGATCTTGAGAATCCAGGCAGGGCTGAACGCCGGCTTGTTTCTCTGCTTCTCAAACTTTGTCACCTCATCGGCTGTACGATTAAAAACTATCTGAGAGTAGACGTCGGACATAATCCTCCCGTGGTACTCCTGACAATGAGAGGATGTGTAAAAAGTTGCAGCACAAACTTTTACATTAAGGCTGCTGAACCTAACCAGGGTAACTCACCTGGTAGAGCAGCTGTCCGTCCCCGCGGGTGAGGTCAGCATCGTCCCAAAACACGGCCAACAGAGATGCGTTCATGTTGTCTGGGAAACCATCGGCTGAGGGCGCCGGCAGCAGGTACCGCTCATTCTCAGCCAGGGATTGGAACTGAACGAGGCCGTTATCAGAAAACTGAGACAGAAAAGGTCAGACACATGACATCAGACGGACGTGAAACAGGAACGTTGACATCTTTTAGTAAGTCATAAATAATATCTGTGTCTTATGTCAAAGTCAAGTTCTTTATTTTCTCTGAGTTTCATGTGTTCTTAAGTTTTATTTTGAAAGGGTTTTCTGATTGTTCTTTATGCTTCCTGTTTTATTTTGTCTTTTCCTTTCTCGTGTCTACATTTCCCTTTGCATGCTCGTTGATCTTGTCTTTAGTGTTTCCTGTTTTATTTAGTTATTCTTACGCTTGTGTTTCATTTCCTGCCTTTGTGTGTTTTCCCTCCACTGTGAGTGTGTGTAACACCTTGATTCACCTGTGTAACTAGTCACACCTGCCTTGATGACCCCAGGGTCTATTTAGGCCACATCACACATAGGCAGGTATTTCTGTCACTTTTTCTGAGCGGTTTGTGCTTTTGGATTGTGTGTAAACTCACAAAAAGCCTGTCATACAGTTTCCCCAAAAAGGGGAAACCCATTGGTGGAGTGATGTACGGAGAGTTTCCATCTTCTGTGCCGATCTTCACAGCTTTATCGCCGACCTCTGCTCCAAAGGGGTACAGGTTGCTCTCTGTGAGGGGGGGAACACAGACAGATCATTGCTGGTTTCACTTTGGACAGTTGGTTGACTCAGTTAGCTTGCTACCAAAGTCATCACTTTTTTATTTAAATCAAATAAAGCACATCAGACTGTGTCTCAGTCCAGCGGGGCTCCTCTTGTTTTTGAAGAGGTCTGAGGCACTCAGAGGGGTAGGTGTCCTGGTGACGGCCTGTATGGCTGAAACATGTTTTTATGGATCTGTTGCCCTGATGTATTAAAAGCTTTTTATGTATACTGCCTCAGACCTCTTCAATAGCTTTTAAGTTGGATCCCCGCACTGAAGGGCACCAGAGGGACTAATTCTTTTCACCCAGGCAGCTCTCCATGCATCTACTTTATGACTAGGGCTCCTCTTGTGTTCTCAGGAGGATGATCTGACAGTTAGCCTATCGCTGCCCTCTTCACTGACACATAATCACAACACTAGCTACCAGCGTTTAAAACCAAAGTGGATAGTGAAGACGCTAAACTACAGACGGCTGTTTTTTCTGAATAAACTACAGAATTATCTCAGAATTATGAGTTACGAGGGGCTGGTTGCAAAGATCTAAGTCGACAAACCAATAACAATACCATCCATGTTACTTAAAAACACAAGTACCTCCTCATGTTTCGAACCCAATTAAAAAATAAAACTGTGTTAAACTAAGCAGTCTGGGACCGCTTGCTATTTTAAGTGGTCTCACTAAGAGATTCAGTATTGTGTGGATTTTCAGGTTCTGGTCAGAAAAACAAAGTTGATCGATATTTTGTCCACCTGACAAAAAGGAAGCAGATGCTTGCTGGTAAAAGCATGGATAAAGGTGAGGCAGCGGATAAACAGCAAATCAGTAGAACCTCAGCTCAGCTTTAGCATTTATAACTCAAGCACCACAAACAGTATATTCACCTGCACTGTGGAGCAGTGTGTTGGAGGTGGTGACCCTGTTTATGCTTCTCAAAACCAAAAAAGCAAACATGTAAGAATTGCTCAAATGGGGATTATCCTGTCTCCAGAAGCCATCCTCAGCATGTCTAGATCGCTGAGTTGGAATAAGATTGCTTCCTAAACAATGTCGATATATTTGAGACCCTTTATTACATCCCTGAGCTCACATCAACTTCAAAAGCAAGCTGGATAACCCTAAAGCTACCTGAGGCTTTCAATTCAGTCTGCAAAGTTGAGGTTAGTTAGCTACAAATAAAAAGTCTGCTTTCCTTTGTCTTAAATCAAAACCTGTTAAATGCATAATGAGTCGTTGTAGAAGGACAAGCTTGATAGAGCAGCAGGACTTAATCATGGTACGTATAAATATTGAACAGAGTGATTAACATAGCTGACCATTCTGCAGCATCTTTCTGCACACTGTGCTGTTTTGGGGACAGGAACAGTTGTAAGTCCCTGGCAGGTTGGTGCAGGATGTTTGTCCTGGACATGTTTTGGGTGATGCACATTCATCCCAATCAACACATCCTTCTTTTCCATGACCATTGTCTTTGGTAGCATGCCAGCCCTGCGTGCAGGAGCATTTAAAACCTCCTGCATAGTTGGAGCAGGTGGCAGCTGAGTGACACTGCCCGTTATCCTCTTGGCACTCGTCAAAGTCTACACACTGAGGCCCGATACTTACATAACCGGGCATGCACACACATACAAAAGATCCGGGGGTGTTGTAGCAGCGAGCGAGGTGGTGACACGGTTTGGTCAAGGCGACACACTCATCCACGTCTTTGCACCAGGAGCCATTTCCAGCAAAGCCGAGTGGGCAGTGGCATGAAAAGGAGCCAGGGGTGTTCCAGCATCGTGCCAAGGGGTGGCATGGAGAATTGTCACATTCATTGGAGTCGACGCATGCCTCTTCTTCCTCGTGATGCCCCAGCAGACAGGAGCAGTCGAATGTCCCTGGCAGGTTGGTGCACACCTGGTCAAAACGACAGGTGGTGTTGTCACTGCATTCATTGATATCCTCACAGCCCAGGCTAACAGGCTTGTACCCAGGTAAACACAGACAGAAGAAGGATCCTGCTGTGTTGTTACATAACAAGTGTTCAGGGCAAGGGGTGCCATTTGGATCATGACACTCATCCACATCCTGACACTTTGTACCATTCAGTATGAACCCCTCATTACAGGGGCAACGGAAGGACCCAGGGGTGTTGACGCATGCTGAGTAGGGTTGACACACTGAAGAGTTTAGGGAGGACAAGCATTCATCGACATCCATGCACTCTGTCCCGTTACTCCAGAATCCTTTGTTGCACTCACAGTAATATGAGCCAATAGCATTCACACAAGTGCCGTTGGTGCAAAGATCCCCAGCCCCCTTGTTACTGCATTCATCAACGTCTACACACAAGTCATTAACACTGGAAAACCCTGCATCACAGACACACTGGTGGCTTCCATTTGTGTTGATGCAAGTGCTATATTCAGGGCAGGTTGAGTTGTGCAGACATTCATCTATATCCCTACAGACGGTGTTGTTGCCTTGGTATCCTTCCCAACACTCGCAGACATAAGATCCAACTGTGTTCAGGCAGTTGGAGGAATCAGGGCACTGGATTACACCAAGGGAGCACTCGTCTACATCCAAACACAGGGAACCATTGGCAGAGAAGCCATCTACACAGGTACATTCATAGCTCCCTTCAGTGTTAGAACAGGTACTGTTGTTGGGGCAAGTGAAGTTTCCCATCAAACATTCATCCATGTCCTGGCATTGTGTCCCGTTGTCTTGAAACCCTTCCCAGCAGTTACAGAGATAGGAGCCATTGGTGTTGAAGCAGTAGGAGAAGCCAGGGCAGACTTCACTTTCCGATTGTTCGCATTCATTCACATCCAAGCATTCTGTGCCACTTCCTATGTAACCGTCTTGA
Source organism: Labrus bergylta (assembly GCF_963930695.1). Taxonomy (NCBI): domain Eukaryota; kingdom Metazoa; phylum Chordata; class Actinopteri; order Labriformes; family Labridae; genus Labrus; species Labrus bergylta. Next base: position 6,636,028 of record NC_089204.1, read on the forward strand.
CATTGGCAGTAGAAGGAGCCCTGATGTGGCTGGCACTTGGCTTCTGCATGGCAGACCTTACTAGCATTCAGGCAGGTGTCTTCACTCACGCATGTACCCTCTTCATACACCAGGCTCAAGATACAGGAACATGCATAAGAACCAGGAGTGTTGCTGCACGACATATTTCTGCTGCAGGTGGTGTCCAGCTGGCATTCATCCACATCATCACAAACAAAGCCGTCACCCTGGTATCCATCCCGGCACCGACAGATGTAGGACCCGTCTGTGTTGTGGCACGACGCCTGGGAGCTGCAGTTGTTTGGCAGGGTAGAGTTCTGTCCACATTCATTCACATCCTGGCAGTCAAAGCCATCGCCCTCCATGCCAGGCGGGCAGGCACAGAAGAAAGATCCAAGTGTGTTAGAGCAGCTGGCAGCTGGATGGCATCCTCCATGTTGGACTTGGCACTCATCAAAGTCTATAATTTATCCAAAATGGGACAGTGTCAGGCAAAAAGCCCCAAATTATGCTAAAAGAGAGCTCAAAGGAGTGCCCACAAGTTTATAATGAGGAGTTAATACACACCTGAGCAGTTTTTCCCGTCACCTGTAAAGCCACTCAGACAGAGGCAGGAATGGCTGCCAATTGTGTTGACACACTGAGCAAACTCACTGCACTCCTGCTGCCCTGTCTCACACTCGTTCACATCTAGAAAGATAACGGAAAGGGGAGATAAATTAAACTTTGAAAAGAAACAAACTACTTATTTTGGTGAATGCTTACAGGAAGTAAAATATATCAGACTTTTAGATGAAGAGATGGACTCATGATTTTGAAACTGACATGTCTTGTTTAAATCTTTCTCTTGCCTGGAGGACTGAGTGAATATATTTGAGTGGTATGTTCCTTCCCTTTCTGCCCAAATGGTATTGATTAGCATCAAGCGGCTACCTCAGTGAGCCCATTTCTTATTTTATTAAGTCAAAGTGTTATCCATACATTTGCATGGTGAAGGGCTTGGCTGAGTTGACTGACAGGTGGATGTACATGTTGTGGTTGTTTTTCAAGGAGACTTAAAGCCCCCCTGCACTTTACTTCTTTGTCTGTTTCAGCATTTCCAATATGCCGTCCGCCACCATTGGGCTTCAAAAATGCCTCTTCAGAAACCAGTTTGTGCCATCACTGAGACTACATACATTTTTTTTAGAATTGAAATAGGTTATGAGCCACTCTCTTAGTATGCACAGTTGATCAAAGCCAAAGAAATCTCACATTTACCTTCCATTTTTGTTTGCTTCATTCATAGAGCTTGTTTCATAGACTGGAAATAATAGTAGACCAAGCCAAAGTTACCCTTAGGCCCTTTAACAATGATTTGTTAACTGACTAGTAATTCTGGTGCTGACATGTGAAGATGATGTAATGTCAGTGTTGAGTTTCTTTTAGATTGAATCACTTAGAAAGTAACAATAAAGATTTACCGAAACATTTTGTTCCATTGAGAGAGTAGCCTCTTTTGCAGATGCAGGAAAAGGATCCTGGGATGTTGATGCACTCAGTTTCATTTGCAGGACAAATATTTTCCTGCTGGCACTCGTCAATATCAGAGCAGGTCAGCCCATCCCCCACATAACCCAGGTCACACACACACTGGTATCCAGCAGGGTATTGGTGGCACAGGCCGCGACTGTGGCAGGCGGGGTCACACAAAGGACTGGGTTGTACACAGGTGTCATTGAAGTCCACAGTGCCGTTCAAACATGAGCAGACATAGGCACCAGGGGAGTTGATACACGCTGAGAAGACAGAGCATATGGTATCAGAGAGGGCACACTCATCCACATCCTTACAGGAGAAGCCATCCCCCATGAATCCCTGCTGACAGGAGCAAAAGAAGTCCCCTACGAAGTTAGTGCATAGCGCCCGTGGATGGCATGTACCCCCTCCAGAACACTCATCAATGTCTTCACACTGGGTGCCATTTGCTGAAAAGCCTCGCTTACAGGTGCAAGTGTGCGACCCGATGGTGTTGAGACATGTTGCATTGACATGACAGGGACTGTCTTTACACTCATCCATATCAACACAGTCCATGTTGCTGGCAGGCCGGAAGTAACCAACTCTGCAGGGGCACTTGAATGACCCATCCACATTCTTGCATTCTTCGTTCACTCTACATCGATCCTCCACTTCCTCACACTCATTTATATCCTGGCAAAGAGTCTGGTTAACCAGGATGAAGCCTGACTCACACATGCAAGAGAAGGAACCTTGGTTGTTGACACATGTAGCTCTGTTTCTGCAGCCCCCATTATTCACCAGACACTCGTTTACATCATTGCATTGGATCACCCCATCTCCAGAGTAACCTACACTACAGGTGCAGTTATAGGAGCCAGGAAGGTTCATGCATAGGGCATTAGAGTGGCACTGCTTAGCCAGTGAGCACTCATCTATATCATCACAGGTGAAGCCATCTCCCATGTACCCTGCTGCACACTGACAGGAGAAGGAGCCTGGGGAATTTGTGCAGGTAGCATCAGGGTCGCAGCGGCCTGCCATGCACTCATCCAGGTCTTGGCACTTGGAATTATTGAAAATAAAGCCACTTCCACAGTCGCAGTAAAACGACCCACCAGTGTTGACACAAGTAGTGGCAGACGGGCAGATGCCTGGTGTTTCACACTCATTGATGTCTTCACATAGTCGGCCATCTCCTACAAAACCATTCAGACAGGAGCACTCGTAACTCCCCAGCCGGTTGATACAAACAGAGTTGGAGTCACACTGATTACCATCAATACATTCATTTATGTCGGCACATGTCAATCCATTTCCTACAAAACCACTATCGCAGGTACACCGGTATGATCCCATGGTGTTCACACAGTCTGCATACAGACTACAGATGTTGCTTGCACATTCATCGATGTCCACACAGTTCTGGCCGTTACTTTCAAAGCCTGTGCTGCATGTGCAGCGATAAGAGCCGGGCAGATTTTTGCAGCCTCTGTAGCCGAGTGAAGAAGAACACACCTGAGGAGTCTCTGAACACTCATCTATGTCAAGACACAAGTAGTTTCCGTTGCCCTTATATCCAGAATTACATGTACACACGTAGGACCCAGGGTTGTTGGTGCACGTGGCGTTCCAGTGGCAAGTTCTTTGGTTAGCGCATTCATTGATATCAGAGCACTGGAAGCCGTTTCCCCGGAAGCCATTATTACACTGACACTGTCGCCCCCCCTCAATGTTTGTACAGAGGGCGTTGGCATGGCAACCCCCATTTTCTTTTTGGCACTCATCAATGTCCTGGCAGTTGGTGCCGTCTCCAACATATCCATCGGTGCAGACGCAGCTGTAGCTGCCCAGGGTGTTGTTGCAGCGGGCCCTCCGGTGACAGCCATGCAGGCCACTGAGACATTCATCGATGTCACTGCACAGCAGACCGTCGCCCTGGTAACCCATGCGGCAGGCGCAGGTGAAGTTGTTCTGGACTTTCAAGCACTCAGCCTGAGGGTGACACTTGCTGCCTGCGGCCACGCAGTCCTTCAGGTCGGCAACTGGAGAGAGAAAAATGAATATGATTATGTGTCAGCCTATTCTTTATAAATATGTTTTTAAGGTATTTATAATTCAGTAGTAGCAGTACTGATAGTTATATTTAAGGTAGGATTACCTGCACAGCAGTGTTCCAGCCCTGCAAGTAGACCTATCAGCCAGAGGAGTGGAAACCTGTGACGACAAATGAAAGACATTCATGAGAATCAACCTTTAGAGTGATAAAAAAAAATGTATGAGAAATTGATCTCTGTTCTTTGGCACGCCCGGTAAGTGATTCTGTCAATGTGTTAATAAAGTTTTAATCTGGAGTGAGATCCTGCTATGTGTCCATTCCTCCGTTATTATTTTTTTGCCTAGTTTTTGGGAAGCATTAATACATATGTGTCCCTAGTCTGTCTACAAACCCCCAACGATGAGAAAAGTCCATCCTCTCCGTCTTTGGCCTGCTCCACTTTTCAGAAAATGTGTGCTCAAACAGGCCGTTTGGAGATGTTCCCTTCATGATATCACAAAGGGCAGTAACCCCTCCCCCAGGTGGGTGAAACTCCCACAGCTAGGTGTTTGTTCTGCCCTCTGAGTCTGCCTTCTCACTGTAAACAATAGGACATGGAGCGAGAAAGCCCGAGACACTCAAGCCCTTCCAGAGAGGGGGCGTGGCCAGACACAGCTCATTTACATTTAAAGGTACAGACACAGAAACAGCCTGTTCTGAGCAGGGCTGAAATAGAGGGGTTTATAGACATGATCAAATACAGGATCAGAGTGGATTTAGAACAAGAAACTTCACACACATGTTTTGGGGAACTCTGAGACTTATTAACATTGGTTGAAGAGGAGGAGAATATGTGACCTTTAAGCTTTTAGAAAAGACGAGAGAGCTTTAAGGTTGCAAAACCGTTAAAATCCTAGCCAAGCTATCGAGTCATGATTTCATCACACTGTTTGTTTGTTTCTTATAAACCTTTTTTTAACTGAAAGTTGAGAAGAGCTAATGCAATACTAGTCTGCCCAAATCATCGACTTCAGAGTGAGTTTGAACTTTTACCCTCAGGCCGTCGTTTTAGGGCACCTGTGAGGAAGGCTAACAGACTCCAGCTCTCTTTTATCATCATAGACTAAATGGCAATTAGCCAACATGTTGCTTTTCTTATACTAATATTGCACATTTGCACAACTCCACGTTTCATTTTGGTATGAGCTCTTGACTGATTTTATTTCTGATGTTTTATTTTGTGTTATCTTTTTGTCTGTGACTTTATATTTTGTTTGTATTGAATCTTAATTTACTGTTCATGACCCATGCTGCAAGACAAATCTCCCCTAGTGGGTCAATAAACAGAATCATCCTCAGCACAGAATGTAACTCCAGACAAGTCAGAGAGGCTTTGGTTCAGAGGAGGATATCGCTGTAGATTACATGAGGTTTGAAATTTCATCCAGCTCTGTTTTTAAAAAAAAAGGAAGGCAGGTCTTAATTTGACCTGATTTCAGAGTATGTGTCACCTCTCTTACTAAACCTTAACCCCTCTGCACAATGAGATGAGTCTCTATTGTTTACAGCTGACGCAACACTGAAAAAAAGTATTGGATCATTCTGACTCCTTTTTTTTTAAACGCACACAAACACACACACAAGATGCCGATACATGAAAGCTTTGGATCAAACTGTCACATGAATTCCCCTTTATTCAGATTTTTTCAGGATTTATCCGATTTTTGTAACGTTATACATTAGATTTTATTAGAAATAAAGCAGCAATATGTAACTCTGACACCGAGTGTTTAAAGTAGGTACTGGTCCAAATTCATAACATTGTAGAGAGCTGTCTCTCTCCCCCCCCTCCACTCTAGAGTCAACGCACGTAGGTCACCATGTGGTGGACACTGAAGCTTCAGTGTTTATCCAGCTCTGCATCGGTCTGTAAACCTTTCTGTGTTCTAACCTCTCTCCATTTTTCAAAAGCATCTCCAATATTGATCCTAGTTTGAGCACGTTTCTGCTCGTGGAGCTTATTAGAAACATGCAGAGGCTTTTTAGGTCGGGTACAATCACTTCTATCTGAACCACTTCTCTTGCCCGCTTCCATCGCTGAATCAGTTGACAAGTCCAAACAAACTTCTGATTTCAAGATATAGAAAGTAAATTAGCACCTCTGATAACTGGTCTCATATCTGGCAAACCGAGGGGCGTCCAAAACGGCCGTGTGGGGTGCCTTAAAAGCGCCTACCTTCTCTGGTCCAAACAGAGAAGCCAGCACTTCAACATAGCATGTTTCCTTAATGTCTGATCATATAGTAAGGTCACTTTTTAAAAATTTTATTCAGTAAATGTCTTACAGATTGACCCCATTCTGCCATAACAATGAATTTGACCTCTGTCTCTGTCTCTGACCACACCGTCTAATGGTTTAAGAATACCTGAACTATGCGGCACAAGCTCCTTGATGCAAACATTTACTGGACCAACATCTGCACTTTTATAAGACTGAAATAAAGTTTTATTAAAGGACTTTTGGGGTTAACTTGTTTCATCTATTTCCAAGAACCACCACCTTTTAGTATAACATGTATCAAATCGTTAACCTATCGTACTGTGTTCATGTCTGTCAGTCATACCGATACTTTAAAGGAAAACAGACGAGAAGTAGTTGAGCTGAGTGAATCACAAACAATCCCTGTTTTCCTGACTGGGTTACGGTCTTAATGTCAGTATTCCCTTCAGGCCATGCAGCACTATTATCTGTGTCCCAGGAGACGCTCCTAAAAGGCCAGTGAGAGTACGGAGGCAGACTTTTTTGTCATAAATACATAACTGTCTACCGTCCAGTCAAGCCTTCCTGAGGGACTGTAACTAGAACAGAGATTAGTTTGACAGCTGCCACAAACTCCATCATCATCGGTAATAAATACACCTTTGTGAAAAGTTAGGAACACTGTGGATTCCAAAAGTCTGAGAACAACACTTGGCATTTGTTTTCTATAACTCTTGTGTGTCAGAAATTTATGTAGAGAGGATGTTCTGGTTTAGAAGTCTATGATTCCTGTGAACCTATTAGTGTTGTAGTACTTGAAATCCATCTTGGTCTCATGACCTGTCTCAAGAACACTTTTTGAAGGTCTCTTCTCGGAAACAAAAGCATTTTTACTGGGTCATGTCTCGGTCTCAGAGTGGACAGACTCTGGATTTTAAATCAAGACCGGTCCAGACCACCTCTGACAGTCTATCATTAATCCGATCTGAAAGGCCCTTTATGGGTCCCCAGTGAACGGACAGGTCACATTCTCATTCACTGTTGACATTTGAAAGTCTTGATAACTTATCATAAAAAATAAATATTGTTATTTTTTTGTGAATACTCAATTGAGGGTGCAGAAATGTAACTTGAGGGTCCAATAATCTGATTTTGCACCCTGTTCATTTCTAGTAAAACAGCTACACACACAGTACACCTCTTCAACTTTAACATTGATGCACATGGTTTCAGCAGCATTGGTAGAATCTTCTATTTGGTCTGTCTATTCATTTAGTATGAGGTCAAATAGATGTCATGTTCATGTACTGATCTGATTTAATCTGTGATATGAACCTTTTTTGTCCTCCTCAACACCTGACCTGTTACTCAAACTTTGCAGGATATTAGGCGCAGATATAAAAAAGTAAGCAAGTGTCTCGAGATGCTGTTCACTCAACCCTCTTCTAATGAAGGATACACTGCTGAAATGTAAAGTGTTAATCACAGGCAAAAAAAAGGAGAGAGGGGTGGGGGTGGGCGGGGTCAGGTTCAGTTGTAAATAGACTTGAGCTTGTATTTAACTTTCTAGACTTCTGACTACTCTAAAGCTCTTTTACTCCGCAGGTCACACCTACACATTCACACCCTGATGGTAGAGGCTGCTGAGTAAAGAGTCCATCAGAAGTAACTCATCCATTCAGACACATTCACACGCCTCCGATGAAGCAGTGGGAGCAATTTGGGATTAAGTGTCTTGCCGAAGGACACATCGAAGTGTGGCTGCAGGAGCTGGGGATCAAACCCCCAACCCTCCAGTTAACGACGACTCTACCACTGAGACTGAACAGAATTATTATTTTTTTAATCTTGCTTTCAGTAAAATATGTTTCTGATCAAAAAATGACTTAGAGGTGTAAGTAACAAGATCAGCTCATCTGTCCACCATGATTAAACCGTCTTCTTTAACATCTAAGTCAAGACTGTATGCTTGATTATATATATTCTTAAAAGTGATCATGAAGTAAAGATAATGAATACTATAATGCTTATTGTGGTTAAGGTCTGTGTAACATAAAGCAGATTGATGAGAAACACAGAGAAACATCCAACAGTAAAATAAGACGTGAAACATTAAAAACACTCACCGCATATTTCCCCCGGTCGTCTTTGAGTATTTTTGGGGGGAGAGCGATTCAACTCCCCTCTTCTGGATCTCTCGCCTTCTCTTCCTCACAGACTCGAACCTTCTGTGGTCGATCGGCGTCGGTGTCAGCGTCCTCTTCCACCTGTGTCCTCCTCCTCCTCCTCCTCCTCCTCCTCCGCCCCTGGGATCGGGTACAATGGTCCACCTCAGCACACCATGCTCTGCCCTGACATCTTAAACCTCTGGGAAGGGGAACACCCATATCCCCCTGCTTGTGTGTCAGCTGTGGAACAATGATGGGACTGGTCCCCTGAGGGCCCCTGAGGGCCTCGTTTGTCCTCGCCGCTGTAGACAAGAGGACGATGGCTTTCATTCAGCAGCGCATCGAGGGAGCGAGGGAGTGTTTTGGTATTAACTGTTTGATTCTTCTTGATACCACTTTGTATCACAGATGTTAAAAACATGGATTAAATTACAGTCGTTATAAATACCTGAACAATGAAGGTTTTAATGAAGACATTTAAATGTCACACCAGGCATCTGATTTAACCTCGACTTGGTTAACGACATGGCAGGTTGTACAACGTCAACTGTGAACTCAACTGACTTCTACATTTTAAACAATGATTGGTATTTATGAGGCATTATTATAGGATTGAAAAACAACACATGGTTTCATCTTTTGCACTGCAAAAACTCAATCTTAGCAAATATGTTTGTCATAATTTCTAGTAGAAAATTTCTAATTTCACTTATTTTAGGCCACAATAAGTTGAAAAGTCCAAACAAACTTCTGATTTCAGGATATAGAAAGTGAGAATTAACGCCCGAATAAGCTTCAAATAAATTCAAATAGCTCTCTGTGCAGCAAGCAGATTTAACTCAAAAGGTAATCTGATGTCCATATTGAAATAATTTAGCACCTCTGATAACTGGTCTCATATCTGGCAAACCGAGGGGCGTCCAAAACAGCCGTGTGGGGGTGTCTTAAAAGCGCCTACCTTCTCTGGTCCAAACAAATCCAGAGCATTCAGGACCAGAATCTAAAGTTAGAAGGAGGACATACTGGCTGCTGCATTGTTGTCAGAGAAGTCAGCACTTCAACATAGCATGTTTCCTTAATGTCTGATCATATAGTAAGGTCACTTTTTTAAAATTTAATTCAGTAAATGTCTTACAGATTGACCCCATTCTGCCATAACAATGAATTTGACCTCTGTCTCTGTCTCTGACCACACCGTCTAATGGTTTAAGAATACCTGAACTATGCGGCATAAGCTCCTTGATGCAAACATTTACTGGACCAACATCTGCACTTTTATAAGACTGAAATAAAGTTTTATTAAAGGACTTTTGGGGTTAACTTGTTTAATCTATTTCCAAGAACCACCACCTTTTAGTATAACATGTATCAAATCGTTAACCTATCGTACTGTGTTCATGTCTGTCAGTCATACCGATACTTTAAAGGAAAACAGACGAGAAGTAGTTGAGCTGAGTGAATCACAAACAATCCCTATATAGTAAGGTCACTTTATCATCTCACTCACTACACACCTTACTGATTTTTTACTGACCTTTATTTCACCAATTCAATTCCAAAGTTTTTGGATTTTAGACCACATTAGATGCCTGAATCTCATGCATGCTGACGAGCTCTGTTTACTGGTTGGCAAACTGGGACTGATCTTCTCAATGTGGTCTGTATTAATGTTTACTTTGGTTACACTGACAGTTGGGTTGAATAGGTGGTATTCTGGTTGTACATCACTTTTCACTTTGCAGCTATGAAGGCACAAAAGCTGCAGAGAGGGGCGCCGGATAGCCTAGCGGTTACGTTGCATGCCCCATGCACAGAGGCTACAGTGGGTTCGAATCTGACCTCTGCCCTTTGCTGCATGTCATCCCTCATTCCATCCTTGAAACATGTCCTGACTCTCTTCAGCTGTCCTATCCATTAAAGACAAAAAGCCCCCAAAAATTATCTTTTTAGTTGCAGAGAAAAACATAAATCTGTAAAAATTACAAACAGCAAAATCCTCTCTCTGGTGATGGTGGCATCTGCAGCATGTATCCTGTTTGTTTTCTGGGTTTGTGTCTTCACATTTCTGTTGTTTTAGAATAGACTTTCACATTTTTAAACTGTGCTGGTGAGGCAGGTTTGCACTCGTCAGAAAATTTTGTTTTACATAGTTGGAGACTTTTGTTGGAGGAGAACAGAAGCACTGGAAATAAGAACGGCATTATATTTAGCAACCTGTTTAAAATGGATGTCACATGACCACAGCAGCCTCGCTCTGAGCGTCATGTTGGGACAGGTCACACAGTAAAGGTCGTGCAGATCGTATTCCTGCTTCATACTGGACGCTCTTCAGAGAGGTGTTTGTCTCTGCATAGCTGCCAGAAGAGGAAACAACAAAAGCAGAAGTAAATCAGACACTGTGGTGAGATGTGATGACTTAGGCCTGAATGTGTTCGTATGATACTGCAGATGCTGCTCTTCTTTGATGAAACAGGAAATACCAACTACTTCACACACACACACACACACACACACACACACACACACACACACACACACACACACACACACACACACACACACACACACACACACACACACACACACACACACACACACACACACATTAACAGAATGGAAGGAAAATCCAAAACACGTATGAACATGTTTGGTAAAATGTCAAACTTCCTGTAAATGCTCCTCCCACTCCAACAGTAAAACATTTCCTCAAAATCAAAGAAAAGCAAAATGCCAAAATGCCCAATCATCCCATCCCATCTCAAAACTGGGAAACAACACAGCTTAAACATATAAATCAATTAGTGTATTTAAATTCATGTCTGATCTTTATTTTGAAGACATTTTTGGTAAACCTAATACAGTTAGCCAGTGGGTGGCAGGGCACGACTTAAACCAGTTTCCCACACATGCACTCCTGAAAATGTTTATAACATTTCAGGCAAACTTCCTTTTTAACACATGCACCCCAAAGTGTGTGACTTTACCATTGGACAGGAGGTGGGGGGCGTCTCAGGAGGGAAGACATGAAGTGAAATGGACGATGCAGAAGTGGCAGACAAAGCAACACAGTCCAACGCTACAATGAAAGATTTGAATTTATGTAAATGTTATGTGAAGTTTACAAACATACTGAAAAACAGACAACATGATGAAGCAGTTTGATTACATGCACAGGGATCACACTGGTCCTGCAGTCAGATACAGGTCTACAGTTGTGAGCCTGTCACAGGATATGAACTTCACCACGCCTTCCTGCTCCTTCACGATACATTTTTCTGAATATTTTCTGCTGTGTTCTCAAAATAAGTCAACACGACTTCAAAGGGAAAATTATCTAAGGGGACAGGGAGGAAAAATTCTGAAAGTTTTCAGGAGTTTTGTGTGAGTGTGTATTGCGTGTCTTCATAAATGGATGATCTCAAACAAACATAAATCATCTTTCTGTGTGAAGCTTCAATCAGGCCGAGCGCTCCCAGCAGTGGTTCTCAACTGCTGGCTGCGGGACCCAAAAGTGGGTGTCGCAAATGTGTGCCTCGGAAATAAATTGTGCCAAAAAGTTGATGCTGAAGTGCAAAATCCTGCAGTTCGGTTAGTGTCCACTAGAGGCTGGCTACAGTAGCACAGGAAGTCACATACACACCCATTTTGAAAAGTAGAAATTAACATGTTTACAGCTTGGTTCAAAAAAACAAATAGGTCTGATTAGCTCATGTCTCGATCGACACACACTGTACGGTTTGTCAGGAGGCTTAAAACCCGCCTTAGCTCCAGCTCTCAGTCTGTCGTCAGGCTGAGACAGGATTTCCAGCATGGAGACCGCCATCGATGGGACTCCAGCGCCCCCAGAAGCAGGGTGACGTCACTCAGGCTTCGTTCATAATATTTACAGTCTGTGGTTTTAGATAACCTGTCTTCCTTCGGCTCTGAAGCTTCTTTCTCAGCAGGATAAAAATCAGAGTTTGCACTCAGAAAGATTTAAACTGATCCTCTGCTTTTACTAAAATCACATCTCATGGCTCCAGTATCACTTTGCCTCTGACATCAAACCAAAAGAGTGTTTGTGTTGGTGACTCAACCTGTGTGAAATGATGAAGAAAGATAAAAATAAAAATAATAACACGTGAACTGGACTCCACAGAGAATCTGTGTGAGACCCGCAGCAGTGAGTCAGCCGTGTCATCCAGCAGAGCGTGACTCACAACACCTGGGAAATATTTGTCTGCCTCTGGTTTCTGTCAGGTAAGATACCTGCTGATGATGTCATCACGTCACACAGAATCTCTCACAAACAAACGTTTCAATATCACATTTTTATAATTAATCTTTTATAAAAGTGTTTTGTTTGGGTGATTGACTTTGTGAATGTTTGTTGTTCTCGTTAAGAAATTTTCACACTAAGCGGTTCTTATGTGACATTTTAAATCCTACAGATGAATAAAAACAAAATCAACCCTTCACAGTGTGTGAAAGTTATCACAATGCAAGTGTATTATTCTGCTTCTTTATGTAGGCTATGAAAGAATCTTAAAAACACAAACTGTTAAAGACAAGACACAATGAAAAACAATCTAGACGACTGGGTTAATTGTAAAGACACATATTCAAAGGAAATACGGCTTTGCTGAGTTGAAAGAATAAAAATATGTCAACAGAGAGGGAGCGAGAGGGAGACCAAATATGGTCATTCCGGAAAAAAGGTGCGTTTGAAGACAAGCCCCGCCTCTATGTAAATGAGAGTGACGTCATGAGACTAACAGTCTTATAAATTTACTTCAAAAACATCACTGTGTCAGTTCGACTACAAACATCGACCGGGATCTAACCAATAATCGACAGGACATTTGCTCGTGCTTTCTAAAGACTACTTACCTTTGTCAGTGCGTGAGCGCGCGCTCGTGGAGTTTCTCCTCAAACAGGTTGGACCAGGACACACCTGCAGGGAGGACAAGAAGAAAGCTTTGTGTGTGGATCGACAGGACTCCATCTTTGAGCTCAGAGGAAGACGGACGGTTCAGAGGAGCATCAGAAGGAAACTTTTTGAATTTAAACAAAGTCATGAATATGTGGATTGCGCTCGTGCTGGCGACGCTCGCGGTGGGAGCTTCTGCGCAAGACTGTGAGTAGTTTATTTCATTTCATTATTATTTAGAAATAAATAAAAAGTCCACCTGCTGCAGTTAGTGCTCACGCAGAAGGTGCTTCATGTTGGTTTAAAGTTACCCTTACGCGGATTAGTTCACCTGTAATCCATTTTCTACTCTCTAAGTTTTACATTATGTTGTGTAAAGCGATTTTCCCAGCTGGAGGGAGGTGGAAAGGTGAGGTTAAAAGCAGTTTGCATATGCGACGCGTTGAGTTGTTGTTGGGTGGGGGTTGGGAGGATTTGTCTCGCTCCCTGGGGAAACCAACGCCCAGGTGTTCGACAAACCTGCTCGTCTACCCGCCCTGTCCCCTCTCTGTATGACAGGTACATTAAACCTCCACCAAACCGGCTTACACTCGGCCTGTAAGACTTTATGGGAGTTGATTTCTAGTCTTAAATACATTAAAAACTGGAGGAGTCTGTCTAGTTACAAGAATCAGGTGGAATTCAAACGTGAAGAACAATTTGCTCAGGTATTAGGACATTAAACAAAGGAACAGACTGCTGAGCACAATAATCCCCCCCCCCTTGTCCCTTAAGCAGGTGTAATGTCGATGGTTAAATGTTTGATTGTTGTTTTCTGTACTCAGGCTCATGTGGGACCATGAAGTGGGCCACCTGTGAAGATAAGCCTCAATGTGCCTGTCACCTCTTGGTCGGCAACAACGACAAAGCAATGCTGAAATGTAACGACTGTAAGTAAAAGATATCATCACCATCCATCCTGCAGATACTCCCTCCTTTTCCTCCCCCGTTTTATTCTTAAACCCTCCTTTCCTCCCTCGCTCAGTGATCCCAAAGTGCTTCCTCATGAAGGCTGAGATGTACCGAGCCAGTAAAGGTCTGGACACCCGTACGATCGGAGGGAAGCAGACGGAGGACGCCTTTGTGGACAACGACGGCATCTACGACCCAGACTGCGAGACCGACGGCAAGTTCAGGGCCAAGCAGTGCAACAACACCGAGGAGTGTTGGTGTGTGAACAGCGCCGGTGTCCGCAGAACCGACAAGGGAGACAAGAACCTGGTGTGTGAAAAGCTGGTGGAGACATAGTGAGTATTTGGAGCGTCAGCAGTGAATTTTTGATTTATCATTATTACCACAGAGGAAAATAAATACATTAGAATAACATGGAGGGCTGAATCTCATTTGCACACCACATTTACTCAGGATGTTACTTTCACCAGACACAAAAACAAACAAATGTCCTCCGCCTTTTTTAATTCACATCTGTTCTTTCTAATGGTCCTTGTATTTAGTTTTATAATTCTGACTTTCTCTGAGCAAATGTGTATGTGAGAACTGTTGAATTCTGACATGTGTTTCTCTCCAGCTGGGTTCGCCTTCAGCTCAAACACAAAGAGGTGACTGGAGAAATGGACGCCAACAAGCTGAAGGCGTAAGTGTTTAAAACATTTCATGAAACTTTCAATGAGTTAAAAACTTCTCTTTGTTCCGTCCTGTTCAATGTTTGAATTTCCTCTCCTGTTGCAGCGCCATCACCGATGCCATCAACAAACGTTATAAGAACTTTGACAAGAGCATGGTGGACAGCGTTGATGTGAGGGAGAAAAACACTCAGTTTGGTCATGAATTGTAAATGTATATGAGAAGAGCGTTGAATTAAACTGTGCATGTTTGATGTCCTGCAGTACGACAAGGCCAGCCGCACCATTGTTGTGGATGTGAAGAAGCCAAAGGGAGACCGCCAGACTAATCTGGCTAACATGGCCTACTACATGGAGAAAGACGTATGTAGATTCACTCGTGTGTACATTCTTAGTGAGATGAAAGCGTTTGATTGGCTCACCTGACTCGTCCTCTTCCTCCTGCAGGTGAAGGTGCTGCCCCTCTTCAAGGACCAGGGTAAGTTTGAGCCGATGGTGGACAACAAGAAGCTGGAGATGGAGAACATCCTGGTGTACTATGTGGACGAGGAGGCGCCCACCTTCACCATGAAGAACCTGTCGGGTGGAATCATCGCCGTCATCGTGGTGGTGATTCTGGCTGTGCTCGCCGGCCTGGCCGTGCTGGTAAGTCGGAAACAGTTTTTTAATTGTGTTTTACATGCAGCTGTGAGCCGAGGCGGAGTCGTAACTCACTTTCTGTTTCTGTGTTTTCAGTTCTTCGCTAGAAGGCGTCAGAATCAGCGCTACAACAAAGCCCAGGTGAGAAGAAGAACCTGTCTTTTTGTCACCACATTTCTCAAAGTTGCTTTCATTTGTTTAACTCCTGCGTCTTCTTTTTCTTCATCCAGCAAAGAGAGATGGAGGCCATGTGAAGTTTTTATCGCTGCTGGAGGATCTGGAGATCCAGCTCGCTCTTCACCTGTTTTAAGACGAACTCTTTATGCAATGGGACGGTGCCATTTTCACCATTTTACTTGAGGAATGCAGATTGTAAAGGAACAATTAACCGGCTTTTATTTGTTTTTGTTTTTTAATGTTGTCGGCACTACTGGATCAACCGTTTATTTATGAGATGTGTAAAGTCTTAGTCCATCGTCCAATCTGTTTGCCATGAACTGTGCTTATAAAAACATGCCGCATTTTTATGTTGAGTTCAAATTCCATGTCATAGATTGTACAGTTTCTTTCTTACTAATGTGTGTTTGTTGGATTGTTTTTAATAAAGAACCTGTTTTAAAAGACTCTCGATGTGCCAACGTCTTCTTTGTATCTGCTGAACCTCGGTGGAAAAGTACAGATGAGTGTTTACATGATACGTAGCACAAACACTTCAGTCGGTTAGCTCACTGATAAGCTTATTCAGTCTCGCCTGGGAGATGGCAGCTTTTATAAACGACCATTTGTAACGAGTGTTGTGTTTATACAGGGCAGGTAAAATGGAAGTTTTCCACCCAGGTGAGTTTCTGGAGGGTGTGGTAGCACTGTTATGAATGTCTTCCCCTTTTTGGTATTGTTTGTGTCACTGACAGAAACTTTCATTGTTTCCTGTCGTGTTCTTTCAACCTGCAGCTTTCTTTTGAATGGATTAAACTGATTTTTATGAACAATTTTAGGGTTAATTATTTAGTCAGTCTATGAAATGCCAAATTTGAAGTCTTTATGTTGCCTCTGAAGCAAGGCTGCCCATGAAGGGGAAAGCTTTCTGGGGTCAGATGGGGATGTCCAATGGAGGTTAGCTTAAAAGCTAATGTAGAGCAACCTAATTTTAAGCAACAATGATCACGTTTTAATTACCTCACACCTAAATACTCACCATGACCTCTTAAAGCAACAACAAACAAACATTTGATTTATTGTTGCTTCATTAAAATGATGCCTGTTTCAACATGTAAGCCCCCCCCCCTTCTTAAAATGATAAGAAACTTTTGTTTTATTATGTCATCGACGTCAGCCCCTGTGAGATTAACTGTTATGCCCGTTATGTCACAATCAGCACACTCCTGCCTAAATTGAGCAAACACAGGCAATGTTTCAGTACTGAAATGTTTGTGGAATTCAGTCGGTATGCAGGTATTTGGACACTTCTGATGGATTCATTCCTCTTCTGTTCAACATGAAGTGTTTTTATAGGATTTGGCTTTTTGATTCCATTGATCTTTAAATAATGGAGGTTTTAGCTTAATACTGAAAGCTTTGACACCCTGACTGGATAAATACTTTGTCATCTGAACAGTAGATACTGTGTGACTTCCTGCTTTGAGACAACACCTGTTAGTCATTGCAGAGCGAGGAGGTTAGTAATTTGGAGATGTGTGTCTGAAACTGTTTGGCATTGCGTCCAACCTGTCGGTCTGGTTCTGGCTCACTCACAAATGCACACACGCAGTATGTACACAACAAACACACACACACAGACTTAAAGCACTGCAGCAGCTTTTGATCACAAGTCAGGTGAAAAGTCAAAGCAGAGCAACGAGGTGTTAATCATGAACTGTGGGACAACACAAAGGTAGATATTCACCATGAGTAGGTTACGATGTAGAGCGATACTAAAGCTAGCAAAGTTTATTAATGTGATAACTTGAACAGACTTAAGTCAGAGTTTCAAGAATGCAATTAATGTCCACAAGAATTCTAGAAACAGGATAAAAACACTGACTTAAAGGAGGAGTCAGCAGCAGCTTTAAAACACAACATTCAAACTGGGCCCCTCCTCCTCCTGGGTTCACTGCCCATGGAAATGTACACTCACTGCAGGTAATAGTGGCTGCATCTGAATTGCCAAGTACCTACTCAATCTGTCAGTAGGCAGTACCTACTATCCGTGCTATATGCTGTTTAGTACCTACTATTCAGTATGCACACACAGTAAGCAGACATTTGTTCCTACTTCGTCTGATTCATTCAGTAAGAAAGTGACGTCATTTACATTTCCCAAACCGGCCGCATCTACCTGTTTTTTTATAATAACGCAGATATTTGTTTTATTTTCTGTTGTTAATTTAAAGTAGCGATTTCAGTCGGGACTTTAAATTAAGATTAAATTAATCAATGCTCGTTTGTTTTGATTTGGAGGCGCACGTGAAGTGACGATTTACGTTTAATTTCGCACAGCATTGTGGGTGGTAAAATACAATTCATTTCCTGTAAGCACGCATCCGATCCATACTGCATGAAACCCGGAAGTTAGTATCCATACTGAAATGTTCAGTATACTGAGGTGTACCCAAAAAATGCATACTGAATGACCACGAGAGTTCAGTATACTGAAACTCCATACTGAATAGTACGTACTGCATACTGAACTGTGACAATTTGAAAAGGGCCAGTGTGAATGTTTACTTGCTACCGCGAGCTAACCACCGGCATTTTTCACTCGCCTCTCCAACAAGAAGCAGAAAAACACAAGGTTCACCCTCGTTTTAGAACAAGCTTTATCCACTTGGGGTTTCTCCTCACTGTGAATATATTTTCTCTTCTTTGCCGCTACGTCCAAGTGCGTCAAATTCACTGGTTGGAAATCGCATCCAAACGCTGCATTGTGTCAGCTCCTTAACTCACCTGTGCGCTGTCATTGGCTGGGGGAAACACACCACACCTGTATGGAGGCCCAGTAGGGATGATTGATATCACTTTAGTGCAAGTCTCTTTTTTATTTTTTAGGAAAAAGCTACTGAATCTACCGACTCCAACCGGAAAGTGCACCAGCGGGTCGACTTGAAAAAATCAGCTGTTTGTGTTGACACATGCAACTCTCCTTGAAAATGTCAGGACGTACTCGGGAGCTTTGTGGATGCGTGAAAGCACCGCAAGCACCACAGTCACCTTAACGGCCTTTTGAGGGGTTTAATCTCTGGGCTCCTTCATGAAACCAGGTCAAACGGGTATGGGACCTTATAGTCCTGTTCTCTAATCTTAATGACCCTTAGATTTGACGCAGAGTTCTTTGAGTACCCTTCAGTCCATAGTGGTTTGGAGGATAGTGGTGCCAGAACCTGAAGGTCGGTAGTGAAGCTTTGCCAACAGCTGAGATACTTTTGATGTGTTTCACAGCGTCTGGGTCTCTGGGGAGCGATGCCAAGAGCCCGGACCCCTCTGTGTATAATGCACCAGCCGTGTGGGAGCTGCCTGGGTTGACCGCTCAAAGAAAGGTCCATGAGGTGACCAGTGCTGTAACCCAATTATGGTTATTTGTCCCAAATCTGGCTAACTGCCCCCCCTTCATTTTATGTGTTTAATGTTGTATCCTAAGATACTTTCAGACCTTTTATGTCTCTCCCTCTCTCGTCGTCTTATCTCCAGAAATGAAGGGAAACATCCATTTACAACAGAGAGTTTAGAAGTGCATGCAAACTGGGAGAAACCCTCTAGAGTCTACACTCCATCTTTGAAGTCAGCTTGTCCTCAAAATCAGTCTAGGTCTCAAGAACACTTTTTGAAGGTCTCGGACTAGTCTCAGAATCAAAACTATTTTTACTCGGTCTACTCTGGATTTTAAAACATGACCAGTCAACACCACCACTGAAAGACTATTTTTCAAGTCATTACTGTGATTAGAATGAACACTCTCTTTCTAAAAGTGCAAATCACTTCAATTAATTTGTAGTTTGATTTTTATCGCCCAGTTACGGCTGCAACCTTCCTGCTGTTAAAGTGAGGGTCACGCCCGCTGCACACTGGATGGTTATTTTTCAGACATATTTATGCTCCTGGGTTCGCCCTGTCTTGGTCTGTACTCAGTCTCGATCCTTAAATGTCTTGGTTTGGTCTCGGAGCACTCAGGTCTCAGGTATGTCTTAGTCTCGGTTAGTGCGGTCTTGACTACAACACTACCTGATGGACTCAAACTTCCCCACTAAATAGTGATATCTGTATATGCTTTGTTCATGTGAGGCCTGTTAAACACTCTTTAGCGTTTATGTGACTTTCTTTTCCTCAGCAGTTTTGGGAAACACGTCTCCCTCAGGTAGATTATCTGTGCAGGAAGTTTGACAAATCTCTGTTCTTTCAAAGTGGCTCCCTGACACTGTGAGGATCTGTGGAGGTAAAGTGTCATTGTGTAACCTGTCACAACATGATCACGCTGTTCTGTCTGCGCCTGAGCTGAGCGCAGCCTTTCAGGTGGGAACGTTCCTGTTTAACCTCTGCACAGAAGTGACCGTTTGTTCTTTACTATTCAAAACACAGGAAGGAATTTGACGACACCGAGAAGACCGTGAACGACCTTTCACTTGACTTTAGAAGAACAAAGTAGCTTTTGATTTCACTTGGACTTTGTTTGACTTTATATTCCTAAAGTTTCCGATGGAGCACATTATTAAAAGTCATTAGTCTATTATTGAGTACATTTTTTGTTGCCTCACCCTTTTGTCCCCCCTCCCTCCCCCTCCTCGTCTCCATGGCAACATGGACAAAAGCACGTCTCTAACTAGTTCAGACAGGTCAGGTATCATATACCGCCCCTCCCCCCTCCTCTCGCTCTCCCACTCCCGCTCTCTCTGTTGTGTGACTTCAGGAATGAGGGTGCGTCACTCACTGTCAGCTACCTGCTGCAGGTATCAGCACGTCAGATCCCGTCGACCAATCAGGAGGCAGGAGGCGGGTCTGTGGAGGAGAAACTGAAGTGAAGCCGGAAAAAATGAGTGCAGTGGTTTTAGGTGGAAAGAAAGGATGAAACAAGCCGTGTGCTTTCTGTAGTTTATTGTTGACTCTTAAAATAATTATTTATTCCATTATTATTATTTTTTTTAATAAAACAAATAAATATGAAACATGCCGCTTAGTTCAGGCCGGAGAGAGAACACTGGAAGGAACAAACATCTGCT
Organism: Labrus bergylta; assembly: GCF_963930695.1. Taxonomy (NCBI): domain Eukaryota; kingdom Metazoa; phylum Chordata; class Actinopteri; order Labriformes; family Labridae; genus Labrus; species Labrus bergylta. The sequence goes on from NC_089204.1 coordinate 6,656,371, forward strand.
TAAAGTACCGTACATAAAATTCCAGTTCCCCTTCAACAGGACATGCTGTAGTTCTCTAAGACCAGCGTACATTTCCGATAACCACCTGTCACTTCCTCTCACCTCATATTAGCATAAATAAACATGACCCTGCTTTACTTCTCTAGAGCTTTGTCATATAAAATGCAGAATGCACGACTTGCTTCAGTTCTCCTTCACCACAAAGGTGTGAAGTGTTTTTGCAGGATCAAAGTTCCACCTCTCTGCTGGCCAATCAGTAACTACAGCCACAGACTGGTTTCTTCTTCCTGCAGGCGTTCCACAGTGCTGTCTCCCTGCACACAAACGGACGTTTCAGATGCCTCCGTCTCTCATCGTAGTGTTCAGTCTCCTTCATCATATTACAATGATGTATAACACTGAACAGCTGTATGTCCACAACGAGGACTTTTCCAGGGATAGTACATCTAAGCAGCACAGAGAGGCTGTTTGCTCTGAAGCTTCTAGAGGAGCATTTAACCCTTTGCATGTCCATCCATCCAATCATTATCTATCACGCTTTTTCCCACTTGTGGTCACGGGGGGCTGTAACCAATCCCAGCTGTCACAGGGTGAGAGGCGGGGTTACACCCTGTACGGGTCACAGGTCAACCACAGAGACAGTTTGCGTGTATTTTGTGAATTAGACGTGTCTTTACGTCTCAGTTGCACAGGTTTATCATGCACAAACACACAATCCTTTTATGAATCAGACCCAGCGTGTATATGTGTGTGTGCTCTCGGGTAAAAAAAACCCAACAACTCTCTATGCAAATGGCCCATACTGCAAACAAGTCAAACAGGCAGGTGTGGGGATATAAATTTAAGAAACTATCTGCCTGATGGGGAGGTAGATCAGCAACTTTCTTCTGGAGTCCGGTGTCTTAGAGGAAAGTGATTCTGTTAATTCTGGAGGGTGAGACCATCAGTTATTTTGTCCTTTGTATTTTTGTCTGACATGTTGGCCGACTCACAGACGACCTCTGCAACAAATCACCAGAGGTCCCCAGGGGATAGGAATCCTCTGCTAAAAGGGCTGGTTTTATAAGAACAGAATATTTTGTTACAAATAAAAACACAAACAAAACTCAGAGACTACCAGACTCCACAGACAAAAACATCAAGTGTAGTTTTTGGTCTGCCAGTACCTCAACCAGTTCATTTTTATTAAGGCCCGACTGATATGTGATTTTTGGAGCCAATACCGATATTTGCAAGACAAAAAAATCAGATACCGATATGTCAGCCAATATCTTTCTTAGATCTATGTTCAATCTGTCAAGAAAGGTGTGGATATAATCCCCCATATGCAGTTATCAAACACTTGTTGGAAAAGATTTATAATAAAGACAAGAAGGTTACTCCACTGGAAAGTAACTGAGCATGAACGTGCGTCACCGCTCGACAATCTGGAGAGTGATGATGTTTGTTGTAATCCATATAGCGTCCTCTACTGGTGAAAGAGAACTGCTAGTGTAATACACAGAAACTCAAATGAAAAGCTGTCTGGCTGGTGAATCGAGTAGTTGGCGCATATCTGAGATAAAATCAGCCGATACTGATAGTCACTGGATAAGCTAATATCGGCCGATATTATCAGCTTGCTGATTTATCGGTCGGGCTCTAGTTTTTAATGTTGGTTTGTTTGACTTTGTTTCTAAAGTTTAGTTTGAATGAAGCACAATAACAACGTAATGCTAATCAAATTGTTGAAGCAGTGGAAGATCAAGAACTCATGTGCTTTGCTCCGTGAGAATAAATGACTGGATTCTTAAAGAGAGGGATGTTTCCAGCTGTTTCTGGTCAAGAAGAGAATCTTCCTCTTAAACTAAAAGGTCTCTCTTTGCAGGAATCTTTTCTGTAATGTTGTCAGAACTTTTAGTGGACGAATTTTGATCCTTTCCTCCATGATTCCTGATGCATCCTGTGAGTGCTGCAATACCAAAACCTTTTTGTATCTTTAGTCATTTCAAACAGAAATATGTAAAAATAGATGTTAAAGGTTAAAGTCCCCCTGAGAGAGACCATTATTCATAGACGGAGTGAATCTGACCCACTGAGACTCACATTCAGGACGTGTCTGCAGCCTTCATTTCATTTAAAACATGGATTTTGTCTGCGTCCCATCACAGCAGTGTGGGGGCCTTGCTGGGGCGTCCCAGGGCTGGGGGGGATTTGCTCCTCAGCTCTTTGCTCTTGAGACTGACGGGCTGAGCGACCATGAGGGCGGGGGCAGAGAGGTGGTGGGCGGCGGCCTTCTGCTGGTGAGCGCTGTTGACGTAACTGGAGATGAGGAGAGTGATCTCACGGATCTGTTGACCAAACAAAACAGAAGAGGAAAAGGTCAAATGTAAATGTACTTACTGATTAAGGCAAACTACCTGACTGTACATTATTATGGACAGCTCGTCGTTGTCTCCTTTTGACGTACAGAAGTGAAGCCAAAACAAACCCAACAACAGGCGCTGACATATTGAGACGTATGCGACATATTTTGGAGCCAAGGCATGCACAGGGGGGAGCTGGCTCGGGGAACCATGGTGGAGTTTAGGCTTAAATCTAAGATAGCTGCCAAGTATAACTGCCCTCCAAAGATAAAGGCTGGCTTTGTCCCTTTGTAGATCTCATGTAGAGCCACAGCTCTCTCTCTCTCTCTCTCTCTCACCTTGGAGGCATCCATAGCAAACAGATGCTTCTCTGTCGGTTTGTCCTTGCTGCCGTTGGTCGCCATGCTCTGTCCCACCACCAGCATGAAGTCCTGTCTGCAGCCCCCAAACGTCATCAGGGTCTTGTAGGGGTGGGACACCAGCGGCTTCTGCACACACACAGAGAGAGAGAGAGAGAGAGAGAGAGAGAGAGAGAGAGAGAGAGAGAGAGAGAGAGAGAGAGAGAGAGATAGAGATAGAGAGAGAGAGAGAGTTTTGAGTTTTTAAAACTTCATTTATTCAGATAAAAATGTATTTACATTCCCCCGTCACAAACTACAATATGTCACAAAAAATATGGATTTATATGAAAACATCTGCAAATATGATTTCAGAGTCTTTCAAAGAAAAGAGTACACCATCATCGTCCCATATTTTTTCAAAAACATCCAGCTCTTCCATTTTAAAATAATACTTGTATTCCAACAATATTCGAGATTTAACAAGGTTCCGAAACACCACTACACAATCACATCTCTGTCCTCTTTCCATTCTTTGTTTTCTACTGAGATAAACTGCCAACTTTGCTTGACCAAAAAGGAAATTCAGCAGCCGACCTTTTTTCTTCTTTTTTTTACTGTAAGAGAAACCAAAAAATGAACATGAGGTCAGTAAAATGTTCTCCATAGGACATTACGAGAGTATTCAGTATCCCAAAAAGAGACCTCAATCTAGAACACTGTAAAAAACAATGAAAAATTGTCTCTCGTTCAGAGCAAAAGGGGCAATTATCTGAGACAGCAGGATTCAACACAGAAACAAAAGCATTAACAGCCACAATTCCATGTAAAATACGCCACTGTAAATCAGTAGTACTTTTTGTTAACGGTGGTTTGTAAAGCATGCTCCATGCAGGTTTGACCTCAGATTTTACTTTGAAATACTTTCTCCATGGTGTGTCTGCTCTACCTTTAAGTTTCTCTTTATTTAACCCCTTGACACATCCCTGATAAAGTGTTTTCCCATTCACAGAGTCCAAAGGCATCCAAACCTTACTGCTCTCTTCCAGAGGGCCAAGTCCTTCATACTTTGACCTCACACACATCCTGGGAAAACAGTCACAATCCTCAGGTTTCAGTTGTCCGTTAAACCATTTCTGTAGGAGAACTCTGTCCTCTTCTGACAGCGCCTTTCTGAATTTCTCCAGCATCAGCCCGACCACTCGAATCGATCTGACCTCCAGTCTCCTCGCCACGGTTACAGCATTATCCAAATTAGCTCCAGCCAGTTCTAACAGATGTTGGACTGTAGTTATTCCTTTATTTGTCAGAGTTCCAGATGTCATCAGCGCCTCTTCCAATGAAGTGCCCAACCGAGAGCCCTTCAGTATAGGTTCCTTCAACAGCCAATGCAAGGATGTGTTTGAGCCCAGACGCCCAGTTTCCAACAGCCCCCACATTTTAATAACACTCACATAAAATGATGGCAAACAACTCAGATTCAACTCTGCACAGTTCATAAGAAACATGTTTCTTCCAAATCCTAAATGACCAACAAGACCAAAGATAAACTCAGCCACGTGTCTCCAGGGTAAATTTAGAGGTCCATAAAGAAAGCTTTGTAGGACCTGCAGTCTAAAAGCTGCCTTCCTACTTGCCAGATGAACCAATCCCTGTCCTCCTTCCTCTTTAGGCAAAAATAAAACACTCTGTGGTACCCAGTGTAATCTATCCCAAAAGAAGTTTACAATGATACTCTGGAGTTTCATTAACAGGTTTGCTGGAGGTTCTAACACTGACAGGCGATGCCACAGGGTGGAGGCCACTAGCTTGTTAATAATAAGTGTGCGCCCCCTATAGGACATTCATGGTAAAAGCCACTGCCATTTCTTTAATTTGCCCTCCATTTTCTCAATCACACCCTCCCAGTTTTTCTGAACCTCAGACTGACATCCTAAAAAAACACCTAGATACTTGATGCCATGCGTCACCCATTTAAAACCATCAGGTAACCTTGGTTCATTCCCTCGCCATTTTCCTACTAACAAGGCTGTACTTTTACCCCAGTTTACCTTCGAGGAGGAAATTTCCCCAAAGCACTCTGTGATGTGAATAAGCTTTTTGACATCACTATTACCTGTTACAGCAACCATGATGTCATCTGCATATGCTGACAGATGCATGGGTATAAGATTCTCCTTTAATTTAAACTCTGTTAACTGTTTTCTTATCTGACACAACATGGGTTCAATGACTATAGAATAAAGCATGCCAGACATTGCACAGCCCTGCCGAATCCCTCTATTGATATTAAAAGGAGCGCTTAAACCACCATTAACCTTCAATACACTTTCAATATCACAATACAGAGTTTTCATCAAGGCAATAAAACTGGGGGAGAAACCAAAAGCCTCAAAGGTGTTCCACAAATACTTATGCTCCACCCGATCAAATGCCTTCTCTTGGTCAAGAGAAATCAGACCAAATTTAACATCTAACGAGCTAGAGACTTCCAAATAATCTCTAATGAGGGATATATTGTCCCTAATTGATCTGCCAGGGATGCAGTATGACTGATCAACACGTATTACTTGCTCCATCACTTTTCTTAATCTATTGGCCAACACTTTGGAAAAGATTTTATAATCTGCACAAAGCAGACTTACTGGTCTCCAGTTCTTTATTTCACAAAGGTCACCTTTTTTAGGCAGGAGAGTGAGGACCGCTCTTCGACAGCTCAGAGGTAGTTTCCCTCCAGAAACACTGTCATTTATGACCTCTAACAAATCGTCTCCCAAAGTAGACAAAGTAGACATGGAGACCATCTACTCCTGGAGCTTTGCCGTTTTCCATACTCATCAGCGCCTCCTGCAGCTCTTGCAGTGTGAGTGGGCGTGACAGTTCTGCATTATCCCCTTCTGATATCTGTGGTAAGTCAGACAAAAACTGCTCTGACATCAGCACGTTCTCTCTGTACTCACTGTTGTAGAGGTTTGAGAAGAAGTCCACAGCTCTTTTCCTGATTTCAGCTGAGTCAGTGAGATCTCTTCCATCAGCAGATCTGATACAGTGGATGAGTCGATTCTGACCATTTTTCTTTTCTAGATTGAAGAAAAACTTGGATGGAGCATCCATTTCAGAGATATTTTGAAAACGTGATCGGACTAACGCCCCCTGTGCTCTTATCCCCAGCAGATCTGCCAAAGCAGCTTTTTTGGATTTGAGTGCCTTAATGTGGCCTCCATCTCCTGTGGATCCACCTAAAGTCTGGAGTTCCACAATATCAGTCTCTAGATGTTTTACAGATTGTGTGACCTCTCTTGTGACATTAAAAGTGTACTGATTACAAAACTGCTGAATTTGTATTTTACCAATATCCCACCATTGCTGTAAAGATGTAAACTGAGATTTCCTAGACTGCCACTGTTTCCAAAAAAAATTGAAAGATTTTCTAAAGTGACCATCATTTGTTAAAACCGTATTAAAATGCCAATATGCACTTTTTGGTTTGACTCCATTTATAAAAACATTTCCGATTAACAAACAGTGATCTGAAAAACCCACTGGACACAAGAAACAAGATTTGAATATTTGTAATTGGTGTTCAAAGCAATAAAATCTGTCTAACCTGGCAGAAGAGATGTAATTATCTCTAGCATGTGCCCATGAATGCTGTCTATTGTTCCCATGTTTGGAGCGCCACACATCTGTCAGTTCATACGTTTCAATAATACGTTTCAAAATGTTCCTTGACTGAGCATTAGGTTCCATATGATTCCTGTCCAAATCATCAACAGTGCAATTAAAGTCTCCTCCTAATATAAAAAAATCAGTTGAAACACATCCTGAAAGGGTGCTGGCTAATTTGTCAAGAAAAAGACATCTTTCAGTTGGATTTACTGGAGTGTACACATTTAACAAAGTGAGCGTGGATTTTTCATATCTGGCAGTCACTTTCAGTAACCTGCCCTGAACGACCTCCTCTGAGTCTACAGACACAGGCACAAAGTTCTTTGAGAAAAGAATTGCCACGCCTGCACTCAAACTACTCTTATGACTCAAAAAGATATTTCCATCCCATTCTCTCTTCCACTCAACTTCATTATCATTATTACTGTGAGTTTCTTGAGCAAAAGCAATATCAATGCACTTAGTTTTTAAAAGTTCATAATACATAGTTCTCTTTTTAACATCTCTTGCTCCGTTAAGATTTAAAGATGAAATTTTGAAACTACTCATAATTAAACACACACTGAACAGAATGGAAAAATATGCAGAACATACTGTTTCCTGCCCTTCACTTTTTTGCTTCATTAGTAATTAGTGTCTTTACCTTCTGCACCAGTTTTCTGAGGCGGTACACCTCTGTGTCTTTAAGACAAGTATCACCCTTCTTTCTCATCAACCACTTTGAAGCGTCTTCTGAATCACTTTCTTGCAATCTTGTCTTTTCCTTTATTAAAGGCATTTTCTTTGGTGTCGCTCCTTTAGATTGTGCTTTCCTCTTTAATTTTGGCACTTTAAACAAATCTTCATCACCTCCCACTGTTTTTTCCCCAACATCATGTATCACCTCATCAATGTTCATTTGTTCCAGCTCCTCTCCTTCTACACTAGTCTGACTCTGATTCACAAACGCTTCAGCAGAGGTGATTGCACACTCTCCATCCGGTTGTGTTTCAGACCCCTCAGCTGGTGTCTCCCTCTGCACCCCTTCACTGTCCTCCTGACTCCCCACCTCTGCACCCCCTTCATCCTCCGTGCTCGGAGCAGCCTCTGCCTCTGGCTCTGCCTCCGCCTTTGGCTCACGAGCCTTTTCTGGACAATTCCGCACCAGGTGCCCTTCCTGCCCACAGCCAAAACATTTCATAGATTGTGTTGATGCGAAAATTGTGTAATCAAACCCTTCTACTTTAAATTTCATGACCACATTCAGCGCATCACTATCATTCTTCAGGATCATGTAGAGTTGTCTCCTGAAAGACACAACATGTTTCAGTCTGCTGGATTTACATCCTGACGGGAGCATTTTCATTGCCGACACAATCTGTCCATGACGTGAAAGCTCCCTTTCCAACACCTCATTACTGATAAATGGTGGTAAGTTAGACAATATGATTTTTTTCGCTGGATTAGTGAGAGGAAAAACGGTGACATGCGTGTTTTTAACAACAATTCCTCGCTCAACAACAAAGTTTACTTTTTCAATTGAGTCCAAAAAAAATCACAACTGCGCTGTTCATCCTGGACGCAGCCCTTAAACTATCATACCCGACGACCTCCCCAACTGCCAGACTACAATCCTCCACTGAGTGCTCCACGCTGACCGGTACTTTAATTCCGTGCCGACGGGAGAGGTTTGTGAAGCCCCCAGAAGCATTGGCACTGGGCCTGCTACCTGCCATGACACACAGCCAGGTAGGCTACCGGCTGCTGCCGTGCAGCACACCGATCACCCCCCGTGAACCCCGATAGTGATTAGAAAGACGTGTGAACAGTGTGTAAACTATCACCAGTGAAAAGAAACAGTTTCTCAAACCTTAATGGAAAAAAAGACGAAACCTCATTCACTCCAACACACTCTCCTACCGCTCAGCAAACACTTACGCATGTGCGAGAGAGAGAGAGAGAGAGAGAGAGAGAGAGAGAGAGAGAGAGAGAGAGAGAGAGAGAGAGAGACGGCTTCACATGGAGATTAACAGTTTAGTTTGTGACTCAATCATTTTACACATTTTCTTCATGATTCATCAGAGTGCAAACACAGGTTATATTTGAGGCTCTGTTGTGTTACTGTAAGTGTTTTACTGTAATTTTTGCAGCAATCTGACGCTAGAATCTCCTCCAGGATTTATAAGCTTCTATCTCATCTAAATATAAGTGAAGGAAGAGATGCTGACCACAGAGTTGTGCTCCAGGACACTGATCCCATCCTCGTGCACGGCCAGCCACACACGCTCATCCTGCTGAGGAGATGCAGTGACTGACTGAAAACAGAGAGAGCGAGAGAGAGAGAGAGAGACGAGGTGGTCAGATCAAACACAAATACATGTTCATAATAAAACACAGAGAAATAAACGACAGAGAGTTGTACAGAAACAAATCAGGTTCTCCTTCATTGTGCAGAAAAAGAACTGTTGGAACTGTATGACAGCGAGTTCATTTATAGACATGTTGCAGCTTCCCCTGTAAAGCCTCTGCACACCGTCTATCACTCCGCCCTCAGGTATAACTGCTGATCTATTCTGCACTCGTCACTGTGAGCTGTATGAGAGGTCGATCGGCCTTCTCTTGAAGAGAGGTGTAACCACCACAGACCTGTTGGAGTGGAATTCCAGCACCTACATGACCCGTTCTTCTTAAAGACACTCAAGCTTTTACTGAACTCGGTAAAACAGCATTTTCTTTGAATGCCCCAAACTCATGGAGCGCCCTCCAGCAAACTCTAAAGATCAGAGTTCTGCCCTCTCTTGGAGAGTTTGGGAATTTGATCTCAGTGGTTTTTCTAATTGATTTTAAGTGTTTGTTGTGTTTTGCTTGTTTTAATGTGCTTGTAATCTCGACGGTGTTGGAAAAGAGGAACACCTCAATGTCCTTTTCTAAACCATGACAGCTGCCTTCACTTCTCAGAGTGTATAGATCCAGTCTGTTTCAAGCTACAGATATCTTCTAAATGTAATTGATGAGTCTCTCATTTACTCCTCATAAAGGAGACATTTTGCTTTTCAGGTTGTTGCTCCTAAACTTTGGGACAGTCTCACGCTGGAACAGAGATCTGTGAAGCAGTTGAAGCTGTTTGTTCAGACTTGCCTTTGTTTGATTTGTCTGTTATTATGTAATTATCTGTGTTTAATGGATTTTATATTGATCTTTTATTGTGTAGCACTAAAAGTTGCTAAAAAATAAACTTGACTCACTCACTTATAATCTTAGATCTCAGGATCTTTTCTTAATGTCTGTTCTAAAAGTCGGAACTGAACTGAAGGAAAAAGATGTTTAAAGGCTGTGACACACCGTGGAGATGGTCGGCTAGGACCGACAGTGAGCGGTCGTTGCCCTAGTTGAGAAGGTTTGATTGATTAAATGAAACTGAATTGCCATGTAGTTGTCCCTGCAGCTTTGTTGATTTTCAGCCTTTATGAGGTTAACTGATTGATTCACCGCCACCACAGTTAGGATGATGATTTTTAACACATTCAGGAGCCTTTCAGCATCATCACATGAACAACAAAGAGTGCGGTTCAATCCCCCTGCAGCCTGCTCTGTGCACACACCGGCTGTGACATCATCATACCCGTCAGCCCTTTCTGTGTTGTGTTCCCTTTGTAAGTTAGTTGACATGTTTTTACAAGTTTCTATTTAAACCTGAGTGATAAAAAATAATCAAAATAAGTTGCAGCATTAGAGCTTTGATCTCGGCTGATGATGTGATGAATGGTCATGTACCTCTGCTTCAAATAATTTGGCTCCAAAGAAAGGCCACTTCCTGGCAACCGTCAGGTAGATCCTGACGCACTCTGATGGAGTCCGACCCCTGAGAGAGGCCCAGCGGGCGGAGAGACGCTGCAGCAGCAGTCTGAGGAGGAGAGAGAGGACTTCTTTTCATGCTGGATCACTTTAGAAAAGACGACTTTATGTTCCATTGTAGTGTCTTAACTCTCTTTCACATGCATACATTTAAAACCTGAAAACTAAAAGCTGATGCAGGAAGAGCATCAGCAGTCTCAGTCTCGTACCTGAGCTGCTCCTCAGACGTGCTCCTGCGATAATGCTTGGGGTAAAATCTGTCCAGAACCTGCTTCAGGGTCTGGTTGGACTTGGTCTGGGCTGATCCTGGAGCCGAGAATGGACGCTCAAAATCCCCAAACTCCACCTGAACTCCCAAAAAAGCAAAAAAAAAAAAAAAAAAAGAATTTCCTTAATCGAAAACACAAGTTTTTTAAACTCTCATGTGAAAAAAGGTGTGCATTAATAAGTGTCAGACCTGAGCCAGCAGGGCGGCCATCTCCAGCGCGAGCTCCTTGTTGACGGGGAAGTGTCCCGCTACGATGGCCTCGTTTGTCTGATAAGCCAGCAGCAGCCTCTCCCTCTCAGACTCCCCCCTCACCTGGGGAGAGAAGTACAACCTGCAGACAGACAGACAGACAGACAGACAGACAGACAGACAGACAGACAGACAGAATTCAACTCTCTGTTTGGTTGTGTTCCTGATGATTTGTAAGATGAGAGGAGATGTGGAGGAGAAAGAGGGGACCAGTTTCTGATGAGTGGGCTACAAATTGAAGGTAGTATTGAGGTTGTATTCAGAACAGACTTTTTAGTCTTTTGAATTAGACTAAAGATGGAGCATCGTGGATGTCTGACTGTTCCAGAGAGTGGGGGCTGTGGCACTAAAGGCCTTTTGTGTCTGGATGAAGAAAAGGCCAGTGTCCGAGGACCGGAGGTTTCAGGACGTGGTGTGTGGGTGTAGGAGGTCGGAGAAGCACTGGGGGGCGAGGGCATGTAGGGATTTGATGAGGAGTATTTTGTATCTGATTGTGGATCTAATTGGGAACCAGTTGAGGTGGATGAGGGTTTGGGTTATGTGCTGCCAGGGCTTGGTGTGGGTGAGGACTCTGACAGCAGAGTTTTGGACATATAGGAACTTGCTGGTTACCCCAGACAGGACTACATTACAGTAATCCAGACAAAAGGTGAATTAAGGTGTGGATGAGGGTTTCTGCCACAAAGCCTTGAGTGAGAGTGATGGTAGGAAAGAGACTCATTCTCACACATCAGAGCTGGATACTTCATTTATATTCTGTGACAGTAAACACTCTGCACTCTCTAATCTCTGCAGACAATAAATCTATCACTCTGACTACGCTGACCACTGATCTGCAGAACAGTTTGGACCAAGATTGTCTGACTTGCAGGTTTAATGGAGGCCAAATCCGCTTAAGGTCCTCTGTGAACTCACCCCACATACTGAAAATGAGCTTTTAGAGTTCACAAGGTGGAAATCTTTATTTTAACTTCCTTTAGATCCTGCTAAAACAAACCTCCCTGCATGTAGAAACTCTGAACCTGAGAGAAGTGAGGTGATCCGGGTCAGGTCTGATTGTGACCCCTCTGTGGATCAGGATCAAGGTGAAGAACAGGAACGTACCTGTTCTTGTAGGTGAGGCGCACCGTCCGGGTGTTCTCTGATTTGCCCGTGTGCTGCTCCTTCGAAGCTTGTTCCCACTTGGAGATAATGTCACAAATCTGCAGAGGACATGAAGAAGACATGAAGAATCTCTCATATCTTTTATCATCAGAAAGTCGGACGAGTAGAAGATGCACCTTGACGCCTCCCTGCAGGCAGTGCTCGAGCTCGCGCCCCGTCGGGTCGTCGGTGTACAAACTGAACCCGGAGAGACCGGTCTTCCTCATGCTGGTGTCTTGGTTCAGACGAGACTGGAACTCATCCACCGTGGTCGAAGCATCAAAGCTCACCACCTGTAGATATTGAACAAAGACGACGACGTGACAGAAATGAGAACAATCAGAAGCTCTTAACTTACATTCAGAGATTTTTCTAGATTCACATTTTTCCTCTGATGTCCCACACTCAAAACGTTTTATTAGACCAGGAAAACGCGTTCTGACAACGAGCAGCCACACATTCAAAAACATTAAAGATACGTCATTATAAAACTTTAAAAGACACAAAATAACAAACACATTAGGCAGAACATCTGCAGCCAGATGTGTCCACCTCCAAGTCATTTAACGTCCTCTTTAAATCGTCCAATGAAAGCAGCTCGTTAAGTCTCAGCTCTTTTTGTGCCTTGTACCAAGTAAAGGCCCTGACACAACAAGCAGATGAACTAGTGTTGACGAAGACCAACTGTGGCGTCGACTCACATCGCCTTTGTCTTGGCCAAAAAATTGCACTTGAACGCACCGCAAAGACTACAGCCGATGGCCAACAACTAGGGCGACGACCGCTCACTGTCGGTCCTGGCCGACCATCTCCACGGTGTGTCACAGCCTTTAAACATCTTTTTCCTTCAGTTCAGTTCCGACTTTTAGAACAGACATTAAGAAAAGATCCTGAGATCTAAGATTATAAGTGAGTGAGTCAAGTTTATTTTTTAGCAACTTTTAGTGCTACACAATAAAAGATCAAAATAAAATCCATTAAACACAGATAATTACATAATAACAGACAAATCAAACAAAGGCAAGTCTGAACAAACAGCTTCAACTGCTTCACAGATCTCTGTTCCAGCGTGAGACTGTCCCAAAGTTTAGGAGCAACAACCTGAAAAGCAAAATGTCTCCTTTATGAGGAGTAAAAGAGAGACTCATCAATTACATTTAGAAGATATCTGTAGCTTGAAACAGACTGGATCTATACACTCTGAGAAGTGAAGGCAGCTGTCATGGTTTAGATTTTGCGTTTGACTTCCTTAAACGCAGAAGTGAAACTCTGTGTTCAGGCTATGATGTCATGAATTGCCCCCTGGGGACAAATAAAGTTTTATGAATTGAATTGACTTCCAGTGAAAGAGAGAGATGTAAACAGGTAGGTGAAAGGTGGGGTGGAGCTGTGCAGTATGACAGTTAATCAACGGTGAGATTTAACAGCAACATTCATGTTAGCACAAGTTAGCTCAGCAGGCTTCACCCTTTGTCCTGTGTTGTTCCCAGAAACTACACAGACAGGTGGACGGTCCGACAGCTCCTTAAAAGAAGTGAAACCAAAACAGGTTGCCGTAGCGTTCACAAGCTCCGCCTCCTCAATGTAAACATATAGGACATGGGTCAAACAGTAAAATCAAAGGAAACAAAACATACATTTAGTTCTCATCGTGCTGATTTATGTCCAGTGTGGATATCCAGTGTTCACGTCTCTGAGAAGTTTAGTCTTAATCAGCTATTTCACCATATAAAAAAAAAAGAATGTAATATGATTGACAGCTCTGTTGGCCAATGAGGGCCCCCTGTGCTGTGTGCACCGAATTATCAGGATAGAGGAGGAACAGCGAGAGGAAACGTAAAGAAGACAAACACAAGAGGTGTTGAACTTTTCATAACCGCGAGTGTCTGCTTCAGACGGACACAAGAATCTATTCTCCTGTGGGCTGAACCCACCTGAGGGACCTTTGACCTTTTAGGAGGAAGTTAAAGAGGAAGGAACGTTTATACAAAGACTTTTGTACAACTAGAGTACTTGAAGATGAGTCATCCACCATTCATTAGAGATCTGTGTGTGTGTGTGTGTGTGTGTGTGTGTACCTGGTAGGTGTTGTTGAGGAAGTGGACGGGCACGCTGAAGGGCAGAGAGTGATGGTAGGGGTTCCTCAGCAGGATGGACAGGATCTCCATTCGGGACGGTCTTCCCTGCCTCTCTCCTTTCTGCTGAGTCCGCTCCATGGAGCGCAGGCAGTAGATGGCATATTTACCCACCTCAGTCCTGACAAGAATGAGGCACAATGACACAACATAAACATATTCATATATTTACAGGAACAAAACACAGCTGAGGCTGCATGGTGGTGCAGTGGTTAGCTCTGAAAATCCATCATCTGTAGCAGTTGTAATCCTGTTAAAACTTCGACCAATGTCTGCCACGAGGTACCAATCTGATGAACCAATCAGACACCTCCCTGTTTCCCTGCTCGTTCTCTACCCCATGCGTGCACTAGCCCACACTCAAAGCATGAGCTGAGGTCTGCTTCTGGACCAACGCCGCTTGTGCATGTAAGTGAGGGGGCGTGGCTTTTGAGGGAGCACAGAGGGGAGGGGGTGGGTGCAGACGAAGCACTGAGGGAATGCTACTTTCAAAATCATGCTAGTTTTTGAAAATGATCGACCCTGCCTTTAATACCGGTTATCAGTTTGCATGCACATTTAAGTCAAGTTAAGGTCACACTCGAAAAGAAATAGAAAACCACATGCGGGAAAGGATCCACATGTCGGACACAAACCCGGGCCGCATGCTTGGCGGCTGCTAGCCTCCGTTAATGGGGCACAACCTAACGGCTCGGTCTCCAGCGCCCCTTAGTAAAATGTTTAAAACAATCTGTTCTCACCTGGAGTCCCCGTGTCTGTTCAGGTGAACCTGCAGCAGCCACAGGAACGGATGCTGAGGCAGAAAAAGTCCAACACACAGAGCGAGGAACTGCCAGCCCTGAAACACACACACACACACACACACACACACACACACACACACACACACACACACACACACACACACACACACACACACACACACACACACACACACACACACACACACACACACACACACACACACACTAATTAAGTTTCACAATGAATCTGTTTCCCTCGGCCGTTATCCGTGGGCACACTGAGATCCTTCATAAACACGGAGCGTTGTAAAATGACTCATGAACTCCTTTGTCCTTAAATCCTGAGATTGAGAAATAATTACTCTGTGAAATAATTTAAGTAAAAGCTGAACCTTTGCGCCCTCTGGTCAGACTCCTGACTCTGGTTATTAGATCATACATCTTACATGACTTCAGGAATTTTCTCTTCTCTCTTGAGTTTCTGTTTTTTTGCATTTTAAAGCTGTTTTGGCAAAACAACTCAAACTGAAAGATCCTGACAAGTATGTTATTAAGATTAAATGTTTAAGAAATGTCGACCATAAAACATGTTCACACCCTGTTTGAGCATGTACTCGTTATAAAATCTGTTGCTGCCCCTGTGTGGTGAGAGTACAGACCTGCAGGGGTCCCGGGTGGCCTTGAGGCTGCCTCCTGCGGGTCTGCTTGATGAGCTGACAGAAGAACTCGTTCTGCAGCTCGGGGTGGGTCAGACACACCTGCAGGGCGCTCTGAGCCAGAGACACGTGGTAGTCGATGGCCGGAGCGTCGATCGCCACGTTGATGAAAAGCTGACAAGTCTGAGGAGAGAGAGAGACGACGACACTCACACCAACGAGTTTATTTGTTCAGGAACAATCCTTAAAAACACTTTGTGTACGTCTCTGTGTGTGTGTGTGTGTGTGTGTGTGTGTGTGTGTGTGTGTGTACCTTAAAGAGTTTAACCGCCTCTGTCTGCAGAGCCAGTGAGGGCAGCGTGGTGAGAGGGGACGACAGACCTTCTTTACTGAAACACAACACGGGATGTCTCCAGATGGGAGAGTCTGAAACACAAACAAATGAAATGCTAAAAGGCTGGAGGTCAGCGGTGGTACTTTTTGGTCTGTTGGGTCGTTTAGGTGAGACCTTTTGTCTGAGGTAGTTTTAGGAGGGAGGGGCTGAGGCTCGGCTTTGTCTGCTCTGAAGTTGTCAAAATTAGATTTACAATTTTCAATTCAAATCTTAATTAACACTCACAGAATAGTTTAAACAAAGAACAGGTTTGTGTGGGATTATTCCACACCTTTTTATTCATGAAAACAATAAAACGGAAGTCAATTTTTGACAGCAATGTAAAAATGTAGGTTCTCTTGTCGTGATGTCATGTATGAAGCACTTTCAATTGCCTTGTTTGCTGAAATGTTGTTTCTAAATAAACTTGACTTGATGTGACTTAATGCGTGCGCTCGCTCCTGGTGAATTATTCCTGAATCTTTCCTGCTGTTTTCAAACATCAGCTCACCCAGACTGAACCTGGAAATCTTACTAAGGACGTGGAAGGAAAAATGTCTGTACAAAGTCCGGGTGTACAAATTCAGCAGATTGTTTTTTAGGAGTTATTTGCTAAAAAAGAGATCCTGGCATCCTCAATAACCAGCACGAGTCACATCCAGGAGACAAACAACTCGATCCAGGTAACTCCATCACAGACTCAATAAAATCATAAATAATAACACAATTCCATGCTGCATGTATCAGATGCTACGTTTGCTGCTATGTGACATTATGTCAATAAATGACTGAATCAACATGCAGGTGGTAGTGAGGTGTGACACACTCCTGAACAGAACAAATAATAATAAATGTGTCTGAACTACTGACTGGGATCTCCGTCCAGTTTGAAGAGTTTTCCCAGCAGCTGTTCAAAGTCGGTGCCGACGGTTCCCACCGAGGTTCCTGCTGCCACAGAGAGATGGAAGAGCCACGAGTCCTGCAGACACACACACACACACACACACACACACACACACACACACACACACACACACACACACACACACACACACACACACACACACACACACACACACACACACACACACACACACACACACACACACACACACACAAACACACACACACACACACACACACACACACACACACAGATATCAGATAGGATGGAGGAGCGGGAAACACATTTAGAGAGAGACTGAGAACTGAGAAAGAGAGGAGAGGAGAGGAGAGAGTTGCTGACCTTCTCCTGCTTGTTCTCGATGAGCAGGTAGGTCGGCCCCTGCTCTTGTGGGTGGATGGTGATGGTAAAAGGTGCCACCTGTAAGCCCCGCCCACATGCCTTCAGCTCATCGTCTGAATCTCTTGACCTGTCCACCTCCTCCACCCGGGCCTCCCACAGCTTGATCTGACCCAGAGGGAACTGTGAACATACACATTTATAATAAGATTGTCAACATTTTCTAATTTTTCAGAACTTTTTGATACCTCGTGTTTCTAAACGATATGATCTCTGTTTGTTAAAGGGCTTTCACACTTGCAGAAAACTCTCCTGCCAGCCCCCTAGATTTTTTTCTGCTGCAAGTCTGGTGCCTCACTCTGTTGCTTCATCCACTACTCGTCTTCCTCATGTCTTACTTCAGGAGACCCCCGGCCCCCCTCCCCTCCTGTCTGACAGGGATAGTCTCCAGCTGTGAGGAGCATGTGTGAACAGCCAGATCAGGAGAATCTTTGGAACAGTCCTCCTAAAATGATCTCAATATTTTCAGGAGTGCAGATTTGAGAACAGCTTTAGTGATCATTTGGATCAAAAGCAGAAGTGTTAAGGTGCAGAGGTGCAAAGGAGAGCGACATCATTGCTCTCTCTCTCTTGCACTCGAGGCAGCTTGTGGTTAAAAACTATGACCAAAGAAATATCGTTTTCAGCTTTGGTACTTTTAGATTCTATCGATCATTAAAATAACCAAGACTGTTTTAAAACATGTGATATTAAAAAGTAGCAAAGTATTTCCATTCTCAATAACCTGAGTAGCTCACCTTGTCGTCTTGGCTGCGGAAATAAAACAAAGTCTTCCCGATCAGTGCACACCAAACCCTCTTTGAGTATCCATGCTTCACCTGCAGGAGAGGAAACACAGAGAGAGTCAGGAGAGGGGTAGAAGTGACGTCTCTGTGCAAACAAAGACCCCCTTCCTGTTAGGTGTAGTCAGGGTTATAATTCAGCTTATGACCTTAACGAGCAGCCCCTTCATGCTGGGCCGGATGTCGGGCTGGGTGAAGAGCGGACTGGCAGATTTCAGTCTGAGCACGCTCTGTAGCGTCCTGAGCCACTCATCCAGCAGGTTAGGAGAGTCGGCCTTCAGGTAGTACACACGCTTCCCCGTCACGATCTGCACACAGCAGCACAAACACACCAGTAAAGATTTGATTGAATATCGTTTCCTCAGACTGGAATCATTATTTCATCTTTGACGAGTCACCTGGAGGATTTGTTTTCCGTCGCCGCGGGCGATGCTGCTGCTGGCGTTGACCTCGATCTGACCCTGAGGTTTCCTGATCACGTCACTCTGAAGGACGCAGAGAAAGTAAAACAAAATGAACTGAAACACTTCATACCACATTTAAAATCTCCTGAAATGTACCAAAAAACAAAACCATTATTTTTACTATTTCTAAATTGATCTTTTTTTTGGGTGAAAATAAATTAAGAAAAAAAGCATATGAGAAAGTGGCCGATGCAAACATCCAGTAACTCAAATAGAAGTGCACATACAGCTGATGTGCGCCCCTTTAGATAGAAGCGTCTGCTAAGAGAATCGTAGAAGTGCAACTGATTTGACACTAAAAAATCAGCCATATCAGCTCTTAATAATCCACTTTTCCACTCTATAGATATATCCAATCATGACATTTAAACCTTTAACGTGTTCACTCTGATATGCATAAAAGAAAAAAATGCTTAGTGAAATGAATAATGCATAAAGTGCAAAAATTCCTTGAAATACCTGCTGAATTATATAATCAACATTTTACGGTAACTAATAAATAAGGCACAAAACTTGAGCTGTGCAATTTCGGCAAAGATTTGTACGACCAAATGTAAAGTGATGGGGGGGAAGAACTGGCAAAATGCAGTTCAGAGGTCACAGGACTCAAACACAAATGACCTCCATGTTGGAATGATGGAGACATGCAGATAACCTGCTGAAACTTTCAGGCTTTAGTCAGGAAATGAATCGTTTTGTTTCCAGTCTGCTCCCCCTAAAGGAAGAGAAAGTGTTTGAACCTACAGGTGATTTGTAGTAGAGCAGCTCTCCGTCTTTCAGGACAAACCAGCGTCTCTTCCAGGTTTTCTTCCAGGTCTTCACCATCTTCAGCAGGTAGCCCGACTTCTCCATCGGCTCCTACAAAACACACACACACCTGTTCAGGTTCATGTCTACAAGGTGCAGCTCGAGCCGGTCCCAGCTGCCATTGGGTGAGAGGCGGGGTTACACCCTGGACTGTTCACCAGCCAATCACAGTGCTGACATATAGAGACAGACAACCAGACACACTCACATTCACACCTACGGGCAATTTAGAGTCACCAGTTAACATAACGAGCATGTCTTTGGACTGTGGGAGGAAGCCGGAGTACCCGGAGAGAACCCACACATGCACAGAAAAATGTGAATCTGATGCATTCTGGGTAACAGGTGAGTCTCACACAGAGCACCTGGAGGAACCTGCTCACACAGACTCACAGTCTTCCCGTTGTCACTGGATGAGGAGCAGGTCTTTGGCAGCTTGTGCTCGGGTTCGGAGCACTCTGTGTCGGTGGAGTAGGCGTCAGGAGGGATGGCGTAGTCGCTCTCGGAGGTCATCGAGGACATGGACACAGCTGGAGGAGAAGAGGTGACGCACTTCAATAAATACACTCTGAATGCGGTTATTTTTATTACTCTGCATGCACTCTGAAATGATGCTTTTTAACCCATTTTTTTCCACTTGGATTCTTTATTTTTTCTTCTGCAAAGAGTTTGAGTTTAAACTCAGAAATCAAAACATTTCCACCCGTGTTCTGAATACTTTTACTGAGTGAAATATGTTTCTGGAATATTGGAGCCCTGCAGCATGTCTCTTTGTTTTCAGAGACTTATCTGCTCAACTCAGCACGCGCCCTGTTTGGTTTGAACGTGTGTCCTTTCTCGATTGTTGTGCCGAATACTTTTACAATAATTAACAGCCAATCAAAAAAGTCTGTATGTTTGTATGAAAATGATTATCAACACTTTCAGTTATAATTTAGAAGTTGCATTTGATAAAACACAACATTAATTTCTGAACACCAAATTGTAAATCACTCACACACACACTGAAAACGTCTGAAAAGGTTTTAATTAAACACTGCAGCAGCTGTGTCAGGCCGTGTGTGTGTGTTACCTCTCTTGAGCGAGCGCGGGCTGCCCGGGCTGCTGTCTTTGCGGGAGCTGGAGGAGGTGCGGGAGCTGCAGATGGAGCCGTCCTCTTCTCCGGAGCTTGAGGACTCGTCGGAGCTTGACGACTCGTCGGAGAATGGACTGCTGCTCAGCAGTGTTGCTTTCTGTGGGACACAGAGGTGGTGACTTATAGGCTGATATGAACACAGGAGTTTACATGAAGTTTACAAGTGATCACATTCACAGCATCTCACCCCCTTCAAAGTGGTGTAGACAGGTGTGGTCATGTTTTTATAGATGAGGGAGGTGTACATGACGAAGGCCGGATAGGAGGACTGCAGGGATGGGTCTGTAACACAGATCACAGATCAGTCTTTAAACTGTTCAGCTGAACGTCTCTGCAGGTGACACACATGTGGACAGGTGTTCTCACCTTTACTGGCAGCATCTGAGCAGGACGTCTCCGACAGTCTGATCCCGGATTTAGCCACAGCGTAGATACGACTCTCCTGGGGAAACATTATTTTAAACTTTGAAGATAATACCTGAGTATGCGCAGTGACCTGCAGCTGATTGCAGCTGTCAGCGTGTTCTCAAAAATGGTAGAAAATGTGAACTAAATGTTTCTGCAGCGTGCTGTTAATTTTCTCGTCTGACACCGATCCACTGACAGCACTAACACACATTAAAATAACTTAAAACAAACAATACATCTGCTTAATGATGGTCTGGTTTGATTTTTTAATTTCAGTCAGTTTCATAATCAGATAAAAACTCCTCACAGGATCTTCAAAAACATTGCCATTAGCCACTTTCTCAATGTGTGTGCTATGCGTTGCTATGACACCTGTGTCAGACAGCTGTTTTGTGGCATGTTTTGACATTTAATGTGTTTAAGTGTTTTTAATTAATAAATACATTGAAATGAAGCTGGATGATCTTACCCAGGAGGGCAGTCTGTGCAGCGGGGGTGTTGGAGGTTTGATACCCGGTGCTGAGCTGTCACCGTCCTGCCTCTCTGCACCAGGTTCAGGAGGACAGGGTGAGCTCTGTAGGGCTGGAAATGTGGGCTTGTCCTTCTCAGTTTCCATGACAACCTCCTGCTCCTGGTCCAGGTCCGTCTCGTGGGGCCGGAGGGGGCGGAGCATGCTCAGAGCGTTGCGTGTTTGTCCATGCAATGTCTCTCGGCTGATCGGCGGTTGGCTCAGGTGTTTCTTAGCCAGAGCCACGTTCATCAGGCCGAACCCTGCTGGGGTCCGCAGGCGGGGCTGTTTGGGGGAGGCGGGGGTGTCCTTCGGGTCCTGAGGGGCGTTGGGTCGTTTTGGGGTAAGGGCGGGGGTGTTTGTTTCGCTGGAGGAGGACGATGAGTCCAGTCTATGAGACTGGAAACGTTTGTTGAGCTCCTCGGAGGTGCAGTCCTCCCTCTGAGACTCCCCCTCTCCCCCCTGACTCCCCCCCTCTGATGCCCCCTGCAGGCTGAAGCGTGGACGATCAGCTCGCTGCATGTCGTCATCAAACATCGAGCTGCTGTCGTCTGATGCCGTCAGGTACGTCTCACTGCCTGGCCGGCTGAACTCCAGGCCTCTCTCCCTGCTGTCCTCACCCCCTTCTCCTCCTCCCCCCTCCCCCTCTGATGCAGCGCTGGACAGCACCGAGGAGACCCCCCTGGACTCAGCTCCACACATGTTGTCACCCAGACTTTCAGAGGCGCTGTCCTCCTGCAGGAGTCCAGAATGATCCGGTCTGTGGAGCTCAGAGTCTGATCCTGAAGAGGAGGTCTGAGCAGCGCTCCTCTCTGTCTCTGAGGAAACACGGATCAACATCTGTTTCAAACTGTCAATCACATCTGTATCACTTAAAGGTTAACCAGTAATGATGCTTATGTTGTAAGAGATCGCTCAGATCCTACACCTTCCTGACATGCTCACAATAAGTGCTGGAGACTCTGATCCTGTATTTCATCATGTCTATAAACCCCTCTATTTCAGCCCTGCTCAGAACAGGCTGTTTCTGTGTCTGTACCTTTAAATATGTAAATGAGCTGTGTCTGACCACGCCCCCTCTCTGGAAGGGCTTGGGTGTACTCAGGCTTTCTCGCTCCATGTCCTATTGTTTACGGTGAGAAGGCAGACTCAGAGGGCAGAACAAACACCTAGCTGTGGGAGTGTCACCCACCTGGGGGAGGGGCTACTGCCCTTTGTGATGTCATGAAGGGAACATCTCCAAACGGCCTGTTTGAGCACACATTTTCTGAAAAGTGGAGCAGGCAAAAGACGGAGAGGATGGACTTTTCTCATCATTGGGGGGTTTGCAGCACTTGTTAATAAACTATCTTTTAAGTTGAAATCTTTTGGTGAGGCGATGAATTCAGTTTTTCACCAATGAAGAAAAAGTATAATGATAATTTATGCTGACTCTCAGAATCCTTAGCTGCTGTTTAAGGAAACTCACCCGTTTTGTCCCCTTCCTCTGTCTCCCCCTGGGTGCTGAGGGTCCTCTGGGAGGGGGCGGGCCCGGTCATTACCTGCGGACTCTTCCCCCTCACCTGGAAACAGCCGAACGTCAGACTGCTGAGACGCTGTGCTTCACCTGGTCGGTGATGGAGTCCTCTTCCTGCCTCGGCTGCACACTTCTGCTCAAACGCTGCAACACACACACACACACACACACACACACACACACACACACACACACACACACATTCAGTACATGTAGCTCTGTTATAAGCATATGTGTGTATGTGGACATTATCAGGTTATTCAATTATAAACTTTAAAGACTGCGGCCTCTCACCCTGCACTTGTTTCTGTAAGTCTTTGATCTGAGCCTCCTGCAGCTTGTTGGTTTCTCTTAAGGCTGTGTTCTCCACCTCAAACTACAGAAGAAAAACATCTTAACGAACTGAATCACCAAATTATCCAACACAATTTGATCCTAGTGACCATCCAGCTTACGTTTTCCATCAGTATGAACCCGTTTGGGGAACGTTATAATCTACCTCTGACAGCTTCAGCATCACCCACTCCTTGATCTTAGCGGCTTTCTCCTCCACAGTTTTTGCGTCCTGAAGTCGGTTCTGTTTCTGGTGGAAGCACAAACATCAGCCGTGTTTCTCAGTAGTCCAAGATCTTCCATGACACATTACAGTGCACATGAATGTGTGCGTGTTCTACCTGCTCCTCCAGCTGCAGCTCCATCCGGGCGATGACCTCCTCCCTCTCCTGCAGTGACACCTGCAGCTCCTGACACCTCTGAAACAAACGCACCTCCGAGTCTCCGGACGGAACATCTGCAGCTTTCAGCTTCTCCTCCATCCACTGCGCCTGCAAACATGACACACACAACCAGTAAACACACACACACACACACACACACCAAACACACACACTCTGACTGCAGAGGTTTGTTTGATCCTCACCTGCTGCTGAGCGGTGAACGCTCGTTTCTCTGCGTCGATCACCTGAGTCTCCAGCTGCTGAATCTGAAAAAAAAAGAAGGGAACAATTATTTATTTCACCTTAATTTATTCTGACCTTTTTCCTTGACGGCTGATATTTCAAATTCCTCTCAAGATTTCTCTGTTTTTGTGTTTTTTACCTGTTAATATTCCCTCTCATACAAACCATTCAGAAAACAACACAGACTGCAGAGAGCAGCAGATGTTCTGCAGATGTACGTTGTTGAATTAGTGAGAAAAGATTCAGATGAAGTATCTGAACACTCACGGCTTGCAGACGTTTGCAACATTTACTGCTTATTTTTGGGCTTTTTGTGACTTTTTTGGAGAGATAGGACAGTGGATAGAGTCGTAAATCAGGGAGAGAGAGAGAGCGGGCAACGACATGCTGGAAAGGAGCCACAGGTCCGATTCAAACCTGAACCGCCCGCTCAGAGGACTACAGCCTCCGTACATTGGGCTCGCACACCATCCACCGCGTCACCAGCGCCCCACTGCTTAGACTTTTGTTTCCTCGTCTAGAGTTTGGTCAAAGTTGTAGCGCCCTCTCCTGATGTTTCCCATAACCTTACTCTGGTGCTGTTCATGTTTTTTCCATGGATTTGACTTTTATTATCATGTTCTTGGAAGGTTTGAGTTTTCCCAATCTAAAATGATCAATACTTTATTGATCATAGTCGCTGTGTTTCTGCCCCTCTGTGTCAGTCGCTCGTCAAACCTTCTCCATGTCTCCATGTCTCCTCGTTTTCTTTTCCTCCCGGTGTTTGGACTTTTATATTGGACATGTCTCATTTGGGATTTTGGACTTTTGAACAGAAAGCTTTTGTTTTCTAACATCTGTCTTCGGTTAAATAACTTATTTCTCTGCTGCTGCTCGTAGGTCCTCTATCTTTGTTTTTGAACACCTTGTGACACAGAATGAGCTCCGTAACCTCACAGAATAACCAAACGTACTAAATGGTTCCAGAAGTAGAGTAGTCCACTGTAGAGGACTCATTCATAAATATCCAAACCGTTTTCCCTACTCATTGATTCACTGTGGTTTCTAACCAGCAAGTTGCCCTTAAAACAAAACCTGATTCTTCTCAGCAGCATGTAGCTTGGTGCCGTTATATAAACTGACTCTCTGATCTCTGACTGACTCTCAGCGCCCCTGTGGCTTTCCCTGAAAAATACAAAGCCTTCCAGAAGGTTAGTACCACGTAAAAATGAACAATACTGAATAACAGGCCAGCGGCTCCATAATGATAAACTATAAGGATAACTATAAAACACTAAAACTATAAAACTAAACCATAAAGTTAGAAGAAGCTGCCAGTACTTCCTGGCTGAGAGTCCACTTGTTTGACTCATTATCACTTCAGTCTTGGAGCTGATTGGTTACTTTTATGACTGCAGAGCTTCACCTTCAACCTGTTCCTTCAACCAATGTTTTTGACCTTCAGAACGGCGGGGAGCCATAACCATGAAGGTACAAACAGTTCTTTGTGTGACGAGATCAGAGCAGAGAGTCTGGAAGCTGGAGGGAGAGTGTTAAACCTTAAACACACACGCACGCGCACGCACGCACGCACGCACGCGCACACGCACGCACGCACGCACGCACGCACGCACGCACGCACGCACGCACGCACGCACGCACGCACGCACGCACGCACGCACGCACACACACATACACAGGGATGAGGAGCGCTGCAGTAACGGAGGAGAGGGATGTCTATGAACAACATTCCTCAATAATTCCTCCGCTCAGAGAGGCGGAAGCGGCTCAGTGTCTTCTCAGGAAACTTTCTCAAACCTCAGCAGCTTCTTGGAGGAAAATATTCAGGAATGCGGCTGGAAATTCTCCTCACAGCAACTCTACACTACAACCGCCGCGGTCAGGACATTTAGCTACATGTGCACAAATGAGACTAGATTAGAGGAAACTTTGAACAGCCCCCGAGGGGAAACAACACAGGGGAGGACGGGATGATGCTCAGATAAAGATGGAGTGCTGAAGACAACCAGGGAGGTGAAACCTGCTCACACTGCAGACACAGTCGACCTTTCTGCAGTTATCCACTCATTACTCATGAAGTTCATCAAACACATGTCTTCCTTACTTCTCTCACCTCCTTAAAAGCGGTGTAAGGTGACTTCAGTTTCAACATTGTTTAGTATTTCTTTTTTTCTTCTTTTATAAGACCACCAGAGTTTCTGCAGGGTCCACCAGCTCCACTTTGGGAGGTTTCACATGGGGAACCTGAGCCCTGAACTGAGTACTCTAGACCCCTAAAGTTAGGTCGATTAGATCAGTGTGAACATAAACGTACAGGACTCAGGTACTGTGCCCGAGTCCACTTGAAAAGATGGTGTCAAAAGGGCGATCCTTGAATGCAACCGTGCTCAAAGAAGTAAGTGGGCCGTCATATGACGTGATTTTAAACGGCTCCTGTCGCTTCAAAAACGCAGAGAATCACTTAAGGCAAATTTATTTTGGTGCAAAGGACTAACATTTCGACACACAACCTTTGACTCTGACACTTGACTTTGAGAAAGATGCAGTATCACGAAACGTTAGCACCTTAATAAATTTGCACTAAAGTGATCTGTGTGCTCCAGGACGCTCTTTGGATCCTGCCTGAGAGAACGAGGCCACTGTAATAAATTTGAGCTGTTTCTAGTTTTGGTCTTGTTATTGTGGGCTAACATTACTGGTTTGTTCCAGTTGATTTCTTGAGACCTTGAGTAATTAATTTGTAATCATGCAAACCAGATTTAATACGTCGAGATTTCTGGAAAACAGCTGGAAATTATTGTTATCATGAAAAACCGTAGTAAAATAAAGTGCATGGATGTATGACTGCTTAGGGCTTCCATAGACGTTTAATGCCTTGACTTAAGATCTCAATTTTTGAAAGAAGAAATCCCCTCAATCTCCACCCAATCTCTATCTCCCTGATTTCTGACTTTCCACTATCTCTAAATAAAGGCATACAAAGCCCAAAAGTAAACCTTTAAAAAAATATTTTTTAGGGTACAAGTATCAGTATCTGTAGAAACTAAATATTAAATTACTCAGACAAGGATTAGAGGCAAATTTAACCATAAACCAAACATTTTACCTTTACAATGCTCTCATCTCTAACACATCTTTCTACCCAGATATTCTAATAGCTCTCCACTGATTCTTTCCAGGTTTCTGAATGTTAGTTGTTTGACTCAGAATATTTTAAGTTAGAGTAAAGTTGTAAATATCGTACAAAAAGTTGTTTCCTGTTGCTCGATGACGCAGTGGCTCTGTCATTCTGTAGAAAACAAAGAATGAACGCTCAGATGCAGCTTCTGTTATGCCTGTAAACTGCACGGAGGAGTGACGGCTGCTTTTAGCTGCAGGCCGGGTGCAGCCGGCTCGGACTGGCATGGCCGAGCTCCAAGTTTCCTCTGCTGTTGTTCACTTCCAGACAGCAGAAGAAGTGGACTCGGCTCGGTCCAGAAACAGCCACACCCTGCCGGAGAGCCTCAGAGTTTCCATCGCACAACCTGCTCCGAACCACAGAGGAAACACTTTACATACAGACTCCCTCCTGACATCACAGAGTTTGGTCAAACTGTTGTACATCAACTGTGGATGTATTTATTCCAGGGGCAGCCGAGTGCTTTCACATCTGTTTGAGGATATGCTGCGAGCAAGCGTTTCTTTTTGTGTTGATAAAAACAGGCTTAGGGTTAGAGCTGGGTCAATCTCCCTCCTCCTCCATGAGCTGTGTCTGATGAACTGTCATGCTGCTTCGCGCTACCTGAGGCTGACCAGGTCTCAGTCTGATGACCTGTGGGATCAGTACCAGGTCCCAGTTTGATAACCTGTTAGCTCGAAACCGGACCAGGTCCCAGTTTGATGACCTGTTAGCTAGCATCAGTCAGTACCGGGATTTCTCTGATAGACAGTATCTACCATGCTCTGTGTCAAATGTAGAGCTCCTGTCACTTACAGGTTCACTGTATCTAACAAGTCACACTAAAGCCGGCTGAAATCTGTCTTACTGCAGCGCTGTGAACCCAAAATGAACAGATTTGACTGAGATTTAGTCACAGTAAACAGGCTGAAAGAACGACATCATGATGCAGATTCAGGCTGTGCTGATAAGTTGATACATTTCAGCAGAAAGTTCACTTCTTTACTGAAGGCTCTGATATATGAGGAAGGTTAAAGTTATTGGTTGATTCTGGACTATCCTGGATAAAGTAGCATCAGCATGTTAAGCTGATACATGGCGCAGGGTTTCCCACAGATCAACGATACCTGGACAGGCCACCCAATTATATTTATGGCCGCCCGAGTAAATTTCCCACCTGTTTTATCCATTTTTTCTTTATTCATGAACTTCATACATGAGAGAGTGGGGTAGAGAGAACGCGTGTGAGGACCTCACTGAGCGCATGGAATATCACGGGCTGAGGTGCCTTACTCATATCAAAACTAAAGCTTCTCATGGCTTCATTTGAATAAGGTCTTTGAGTCTGTGTGCGTGCGTGGATAAGATAGCAGATTTTAATATAAAAATATACCCTAAAATAAATAAAAAATATGTTGCCCCCCCTGCTGCTGCGATCGCATCAACAGCACACATAAAAGTCCACATATTTTACTTACTTAACACACACACACACACACACACACTTTATATAGATCCGCTGCCGCACCACAAACGACCACATGTGCCTCTCTTTATAACAGATATAGCATCTGAAAGGGAGCAGCATGTTAATTACAGAGCATGTAAATGACACACACACACACACACACACACACACACACACACACACACACACACACACACACACACACACACACACACACACACACACACACACACACACACACACACACACACACACACACACACACACACACACACACACACACACACACGTCTCATGCTGACGATACTCTGCTCTTTATGAGAGCCTGCTGTTTGTTATATTTAACATGAACGAGACCTGGGTGTGTTTCATGAGCTGCACACAGAAAGAAAAAGATCCTGGTCAGGACGCAAACAATAATCTTAAAACATAATGTTATCATAATCT
The DNA here is from genome assembly GCF_963930695.1 of Labrus bergylta. NCBI lineage: Eukaryota > Metazoa > Chordata > Actinopteri > Labriformes > Labridae > Labrus > Labrus bergylta. Next base: position 6,685,078 of record NC_089204.1, read on the forward strand.
GAGTAGTCTCTTGTTGGACATCATTATATTTTAGTCCGCCAGATGTTCCAGTGTAACGTTCTGATGGTCAGTGTGAGAACTGATGGTCTGTCAGGTACATTTAAAGTTAAATCTGCAGTCTGTCTGATGTTTGTTTGCAGCCGTACCGGCAGTGAAGTTACGAGGATCCTAAATCTATGAGTATCTTCATACATGGACGATCATAAACAAACACAAAATGGTCTCTGTGTGGAGTTCAGACTGAGCTCTCTTGCAGCTTCACGTAAACATTAGCTTCACTTCTTACTTTTTACTGCACAGCTAGGTTATATACAAAGTGTCAGGACGACACAACAAGAGCTGACGAGAAGGCAAAACAGCAGCTGTGGACCAGTGGGCGTTTGTCTCTCAACCAGAGGGTCGGGGGTTCGATCCCCAGTTCCTGCAGCTACATGTCCGATGTGTCCTTGGGCAACACACTTAACACCAAGTTGCTCCCACTGCTTCTTTGGCGGCATGTGAATGTGTATGAATGGATGAGTTAATACTGATGGTCACTTTACTCAGCAGCCTCTACCATCAGTGTGTGAATGTGTAGGTGTGACCTGCGGTGTCAAAGTGTTGAGTAGTTAGAAGACTAGAAGTCAGGGTCCATTTATCATTTACAAGTTTGCGGTAAGCTGTATATGTGAACGCAAACAGAAAAACTTTTCCCTCCGACTTTATCCTGCCAGCCCTCTAGTACAATTTCAGCTCGAAGTCAGGGTGTGACGATGTGACGTTTCAGGAAGTTTCTCTGAGTTTTGTTTAAATGTGGATGCACCGTATGTGTAAAAAAGGTTTTCTGTGAGATGCAGGATGTGAGGCTCCGCCCCCACAGGAAACAAAGTGTTTTTATAGAGTCTCTCAGGTTCATATCATGACAATTCCTGCTCTGTTTAATACACTCACACACATTATTGAGTTCTACTGTTGCTTTACTGCTTCACAACACACACAGAGACACATACACACACACACACACACACACACAGAAAAACACATACACACACACACACACACACACAAAGAAACACACACACACACACACACACACACACACACACACACACACACACACACACAAAAACGTGACCTCTGAAAATCTCTCCATCACCTCTGCAGTCGATTCCCTCCTCAGATCCAACCTCTACTTTCATTCCTGGAATTCCACAACTGGCTCTCTGTGGCCAACCTCCAGCTGAACCCCGCCCACCCAACACACACACACACACACACACACACACACACACACACACATCACCCCCCCCATCCCTCCTTGTGCAGCCAAACAGCCAGCTCACAAAGCTTCTTTCTGTGGACGACTCACAGCTCTGACTTACAGTTATTCAGCTTTAAGGGTCCAATATTCTCAGTTAGGACAACAACACTGTGAGACTGGAGTTGAACTTTATTTCTATTCACTTATATTTAAAAAAACACATCTGGGGACAAATACAGAGATGGAACAACATTTAGATTATTGGCATTAATGAGCAGGGTGAGCTACTCCAGACGAACGGTTTGTGTGTGAAGGACTTGACGACATTCGATTGATTGTGACTGTTCTGATAGACGATTGGTCCATATGGCCATTAAGCCCCGCCTACCACGTGGGAGGATATTTTCCTTACTTTCTAAATGTGGAATCAGCCAACAAGAAACCACAACATGCCACTCCGCCCCCACTGCTGAGAGCTTGTTGAGTTTCTGTGTGTGTACACAGTTTCTCTTAAAGAGGATAAACAACGACTACGACCGTTGTTAAAATAATAAACTATGGAGCTTCAAGGTTTGATGTTTTTCACTAACTAAAACTAAAAAGTCAAAACTCTCTGATTCTAGCTTCTTGTCTCTCTTCCCTCTGTGACAGTGAACTGAAAATCTTTGGATGTTGACAAGAATCGATCGATCGGGTAGAGGAACAAAGCTAATGTTTAAGAGCTAAAAACTGCAGTTCCTCCAGTGTCCACTAGAGTCTGTCTCCTGTAGTGAGTCAGTCTCCATATAGCTCCATGTTAAAATAAACATGTTTACAGTCTGGTATAAAAACAGTTTGGGTCTCTAGAGCTCATTTCTCTCTTCAACTGTACGGGCTGAATGTTTATACAACTCACCTGTTTACATTATATTAAGGCTTAAAGGGATGTAGAATGAGGGGGCGTGGCCTCTTTGAGTGACAGGTGGGAGCTGCTCGCTGTCTGCTAGGTGTCACCTCAGATAATTCAGTCCCTGACCTTTAACCTCTGGGTCGTGTTTGTGCTGTTGGAGTCTTTTGGAGATTTGTTCATGTAAATATCAGACTAATAATCTGTCTCTCTCTGTGAGCTTTATTGGACTAACAGACCGTCCAACAAGTCTGAGCTCCACTTTTTACAACCAGTCACATTAGAACTTTATTTAAAAAAAGGTTAGCACTAGTTAGCCGCTATTTGTGACCTCGGAGTCTGGATCTTTGTTGTCTGCAAGTCAGGTACGTTCAACAAGCTCTGTGAGCTTCTGTAGTCTGATAAATAAACAACTGTGGTCAGCTACCAGCACAAATAGAATCTTTATATGTGGAAAACACAGTGCTACTACACTAGCTATGGGCTTACGCTGCAAATATTTGATAACTTATTGTTTTCAAATCTCTTGCTCCTCTGCAGCTCCATCATCTCATCTCTAACTTCTAATGTACAGTCTGTGTTTGTGGACAATGGTCGACATTTTTCCCCATTTTCTGACAATCACAGGCCGATCATCAGTCATGTAATGAATCATGAAATGATCGTCAGATTAATAAACAATGAAAAGTATTGTTAGTTGGAGCCCTGATGAGGCGTATCTTTTGTTTTGGGTGAATTGTATAAACACCCTGCTGCAGCTGTAAATCCTAACAAGCACCTCATGTGTATTAATCCACAGCTGAAAATAGTCCCTCACACATTTCTGCGTCACTGAGGACCCTTCACCACTCGGCTCAGCTGCTCCCCTCAGGCAGCTGCTTCAGAGGACCCTCGGCTTAAAAAGAAAACATACAGAAACTCTTTTATTCCCTCTGCATTTTAAACAAGACTCCATAAACACTTTAGGACAAGCTTTTACACATTTATGGGGTCTAATGGGTGTGAATGTTTTTATGTTATTCAAGCCTCTAATCAAAAGGTCCTTTTCTGTCACTATGTGATGGACAATAAAGCTTTTTAATCTTGAATCTTGAATTTTAGTTAAAAACTCCAGAGTCCAGCTGCTGCAGCTAAAGAGTCGTCTTTTGCTTCTCACGCCATAAAACTGAGGATTTACTATTTAAAGGCTCACAGTCACATAGAATGCAAAATATCAGTGAGTGTGTTTGAAAATAAATAACACACTTCCTCTGCACACACACACACACACACACGCATAATCACACACACACCCATCAATGCATAAACACACACACACTGAGTACATTGAGTTTACGTCGGTCTTCACACAAGGCTTCACTTTTTCATTCTGTCTCTCCTCCCTTCATTCCCTCTCCGTCTTTCAATGACTGCAGCTTTTGCCAAATCAAACATCAACATTTGACTCAATTAAGAAGATTGAGATATTTTCTAATTAAATGAAAATTGTTTCCAATAATAAAACTAAATGCTGGATTTCTTTTTTACATTTGGATTCATAGCACAAAAAGTAGGGTAAAGAAACTTCATAAATCAGCACATGAACATTGTTTTATTAAAGCCCCTCCCTCACATGTTATAAGCAGCTGTTTCCAGTTTAATATCCTTTAAAAAGAGTTCAGACCAGGAGACATTTCTAATATCAACTAAGAAGAAGATTTACAATCTGTCAGTCTCTCCCAGTCAGTAAATATTGGTCGATACTATCGTTGAAGTATGGTTTAATTATTCCTCTCTTAACTTTAGGCGAGCTAACTTTAAGGCACAGTACATAAATTCCTCCACCAGGGGGCTCTCAATCAAAACAATAACAAAAGATGAAGTCAAAGAAGGTGAGGAATCATGAAAGTGGTTCTTTCTGCTACTCCCCGCCTCCAATTCAAAAGAAACTCTTGAGTTGACCGTAGTCGAGACGAAATGGGTGAAAGATCATCAGATTTACCACAAACACACCGACAGTGACATCATATCACATGAGCAAACAATTAAATACTGCGAGTGGATGAAGCCAGTTCAAAAACCAACTTGAAATTTAAGGTGGAATAGAAAAACAACAGAGGTCTGGATCATAGACTGGATATAACATAGACGTAGTCTCAGAGATCTTTGATTGGGGCGGCAGTAGCTCAGTCTGTAGGGACTGGGTTGGGAACTGGAGGGTGCCAGAGTACTGCCAGCAATGAACCCCCAGCTGTCCTGGTGCGCTCCCTGTGTAGCAGCCCACTCTGAAATCTCTCCACTAATACATGTCCACAGGTCCTGTTTGAGTGTGTGTGTGTGTGTGTGTGTGTGTGTGTGTGTGTGTGTGTGTGTGTGTGTGTGTGTGTGTGTGTGGTTTCGGGCCTATGTGTGTGAGAAGCATGTCTCTCAATAACAGAGGGTAAATCAGAATTTCCCTCATGGATTTATAAAGAAGACTCACTGGTTTTCAAAGTACTTTTGAAGTAAAAACGATGGCGGTCGCCGTATATGAAGCGCCCTCTACTCCTAACTCGTGCTAAATCTAGTAAGAGGCTGATAGCTGGAGCTGAGGCGGGCTTTAAGCCTCCTGACAAACATCTACCTGTCTGTCAGTCCCATTAACCACGCTCCTTATTATGAATAACTCTTATGTGAAATAAAAACGGATGAGGTGTTTCTTTATCAACGGATGTTGATAAAGAAATGGGCTATTCAGGGAACCAGGCTGTAAACATGTTTATGTCTGCTGTGAAGATGGCCGGTTTAATCTGGGTGTGAATGTGACTTCCGGGGCTTCTGCAGCCCGCCTCAAGTGGACACCAGAGGAACTGCAGGTTGTTATGCTTCTTCACCGGCTTCATTTTTCAACACCAGAGGTTGTCCCTTGGTCAGGAAAAGGAGCAGTGACGTACAGACCCTCAGACTCAGCCTACAGACTTTAAAGATTTGAGCTCTAAACTAAAGAAACACAAAAACACCAACATGTGGTCCTCATAAGTATAGGAGTTCAGCCCTCCCTCAAGCAGAGCTCTGTGGTGTGTCTGCTGGGTGCGGAGCGGCCCGTCCCTCCCAGCTGGCTGAGCTGGGCCGGCCCAAACTGTTCAGTGGCCTAGATCTGAAGCTGCTCTCCAGGGAGGCTGATTAGAGCTCTAATGTAAACAGCAGTCTGACCACAGGGCTCCGCCACGCACTGCATCATGGGATTGACCCAGCTCCAGTCAATTACAGAGTCAGAGTCAGCTCAGCTGGACGGCCAAACAAACTCCTCGAAAGACTTGGAAGAGGAACAGGCTTTGGTGGGTTTTCATTAAGGCTCTGAAGCACATGTGGAAGACCGGGCTGCAAACTCTGGGTCCCATACATCAACTTTGGTATTTTAGTATTTTAAACCTGGGCCATATTTTAAAACAGGCTAAAGCATTTTTCATACATGCACTCTAGAAAGTTATAGAAAATTTCAGGCAGGCTGAGTTGGTTATTCACACCGGCACCTGACAGCTGGAGACCATTCCTATAAGGGTGGGGGGGTCTCAGGTGGCAAGACATGGCCTAAAAAATGACATAGAAGTGGTGGATAAAGCAACAGAGTCTTAATTTTTTGTTTTTACATAAATATAACGTCAACCAAAGAGCGGAGAAGAACATACAGAAAACATGATGAAGCAGTTTCATTCCGTGCACCGAGATTGTACCAGTCGCATGGATACAGCCTATGGGTCGCAGGACATTTACGTCACCGACCCCTCCTGCTCGCTCGAAATGAATTTTCCTGAATGTTTCCTGCAGAGTACACACATCAGCTCACCCCGACTTTGAGCAGAAACCAACCAGAGGGCATGCAGGAAAAGCTCCCCACCAAAATGTTTAGAAGTTTTCCAGAGTTTTGTGCAAGTTTGAAAGCACCACAAAGGACTAACAGGATTTTAAATGTAGATTTCATCAGCCTGCAGCAGAGAAACAGGCTGGAGTGGCTGAAACATAATCTTTGATCGATCTTAATGTGTCGACTGAAGGTTGTAGTTTTTGTCTCTGACAGGCTCAGTTTGTTATTCTAACCTCAAACTTCCACCAGATACATGTGCATTGCTTGTCTGCTCTGGTCCGTTTGGGTTCTGTGCACTCTCATTTTTCTGAACCGTTAAAAGAGAGTGTTTTATTCTTAAAATAAACCTGATTTTTTTTTTTTTTCATTTAAATTTTTATTCAGAGCAATAAAACAGGTATAAGACACAGTTGTCTAAACATTCTTATAAAATGAGGTGGTAATAGTAGTGAGAGAAATAAACATTTTGTAAAAGAAAATTCAATGTCACTTGTACCACAGAACAAATTCAAATTAACAACTTGGGACCCTTTTATTATCACCCATAGTGAGATATATAACAGAAAAGGAAACATGGGGGGGTGGGGGGTCTAGGCCTAGCTGCTTGCATGTGTTCCTGGATTTGTATTGCCCAAACTTGTATTAACAACAATAAACTATGTACAATTTAGTAGCTCAAAAAATAAAAAACAAAATAAAAACTAGTAAACACTTAGGGGGAAGAGGTGTATGAGGTCCATATTTTGAGATTGCTTGTAGTAGGATTTAATGAGGATGTATAAGTGGTCCAAGGTGTCCAAGAACGTTTAAACTTCTGTTGTTCAAGTTGTAAAATAAATGTGAGTTTCTCCATCACGAAAATATTATGGATTACATCGATCCAGTTCTCAACCATGGGGGGGTCTGTTGACATCCATTTTCTGGTGAGAGCTTTCTTGTTGATATTAGTAGAATATTAAACAAGTATTTTTTGGAAAAGCCCTCAATGCTGTCTGGCTGCAGACCTAGATAGAGCGTTGCAAAATTGAACGGGATCAGCACTTTGAGCACCTTTTCCATAACGTTTTTAACTTGATCCAGTAATTCTGGAGCAAAGGGCATTGCCAGAATACATGGTAATGGTTTGCGTTTTTTCCCCCACAAGACCTCCAACAGGATGTGTTTTTATTAACAAAATTATTTTGTGCAGGCGTTTTAAAGAAACGTATCAAATTTTTCAATCTGAACTCTCTCCAGGACAGGGCAGATATACTTTTCCATTGTTGTTTGTGGAGTTTCTCCCATACTTCAGAATGTAAAGTAAGATTTCCTTCCTTTTCCCATTTTTCCTTTACATAAGTCGTGTCGCCCCCATCTAGCTCATTTAGACCATTGTACAACTTAGAGATGTTTCTAAGGCCTGGATCTGAGTCGTAAACATAACCCTGATGTTTTAATGTTGTTTAGGTGTGTGACTTTCCGTCCCGTTTGTTATTTTCTGTGCTAAATTGATGCGGCGGGCTCTGGCATCCGGCTAAAATAGCAGCTCTGCATATCTGCTGCGGAGGGCACCGGACTGCCAGAGCTCAGACGCAGTGCAGCAGAGCAAGTGGAAGCACACACATTGAAAAAAGTGCAAACCTATCACCTCCGCTGCCGGAACGGAGCGGACACGGAGCGGACACGCATCTGGTGGAAGTTGACCGCAAGTGTCTGACAACATTACAGATTTTTTAAACAGTTTCCTCTCACAGACCTTGTCAGCGGTGAGCTCTCGGATCTTGATGATCTGCACTCTGAACTTCATGAGCAGCGCCTCCAGGACCAAACACTTCTCCTTCCAGTCCTCCTGACTCATGGCCTCCTCCCCCTCCGCCATGCTTCCCTCTGAAAACACACACAAACAACACACACACAGATCAGTGAGAAACAGAGTGTGTGTACATGATAATACCATCATTCTGCTGCCTCTTTCCTGTGAGAAGATATTTTTTAATTTCTTTCTCCACAGGAGGTCAGAGGTCAGGGTCAGAGGGAGACGACTAGACATGAAACCAGTGCAATTAATCGAGCTTCAGTTTCATTCCCGATGTTGTCTTCCCACGATCGTGAAAAGAAGATCATCGAGATTAAACGATTACTGTGCCGCACGACGTGTTGTGATCTTTTGTCCACAGGTTTTGTCATGTGTCATTTCTGGCATTTGGTACATTCCCTTTTCATCAAGCATGTTGTTTTGAAATTTGTTTGGGGACTGGAAAAAGTGTTTCACATCTTGTCTTCTTTTTAATCACAAATTCACACACTGTCCAAATTGAACAGATACTGCTGAACGTTTCTCTTTTGAAGTTAAAAACATCAATATATATTCATTTTAAAGCTTTGGTACTCTTTGATACTATTGGTCATAAAAAATAAAGGTTATTTTATCTAAAATCTTGACCACCTTGTTTCCAACATGAGTTATTATTTTCCTTTAATGTAGGACACAAAGTCTTCTGTCCTCTGTCAGCGTCATTCCTCGGTGATGATGAGAGGATGTGGTTTTTGGAAAACATTAAAAGGCCGTTTAACTCTCTGATCCCTGACTCGGACTTTGTCTTTGTCTCTCTCACTTCCTGTTGAATGAATCAGAGTAAAAAGAGAGAGAGGGAGGGGGAGAGAGAGAGAGAGAGAGAGAGAGAGAGAGAGAGAGAGAGTGAGTCTGCTGTCTGACTGTTTCTCTGTGTTACTGAACCAATCATTTCCATTTAAAGCTCAGAGATCCCCATAAATCACAGAAACAGTATTTACAGTAAAACGATTCAACATGAGGAGATCATCCCCTCCTAGCTTTGAGCTGAGCTAGTAAACTAATAACACAGGTCCTGCAACCCAGGGCTACATTTGGGCTTATATAGCGCTTTTCTAGTCTTCCAACTACTCAAAGCGCTTTTACACCACATGTCACATTCACCCATTCACACACTGATGATGTATGTAGTATGTAGTATGATGATCGCTACGTAGTATCATCCATCAGAAGTAACTAATCCCATTCATACTGAAGCAGCAGGAGCAATTCAGGGTTAAGTGTCTTGCCCAAGCACACATCTGACATGTTCCTCAGCTGGGGATTGAACCCTCGACCTTCCGGTTGAGAGGCGACAACTCTACCAACTGAGCCACAGCCGCCTGGGCAGAAGCACTGCCGACCCATTCTGGTCACTATCTAATAAATACTCTAAAAAACAAAATGCTAAATCAAACAACTAACTAAGTTTCTTAAAAATCACCTACAATTAGAGCTTAGCCACTAGACTGAAAAGATCTGACTACCGCCTGCAACCTCCAAATAACTTCCTAAATACTATAAACTCACAACTCTAAAATCGACTCTAAAGGAATCTATGGTAACAATCCAACTATCACTAAAGCTAACAATTGAGCAATTCTCTCAATCCGCTCGACTCCCACAGTTTGCCGAGTCGGGTGATGGAAGACTGCACCACATACGTCAGAACACACCGGATCAGCCGATAGAAAAATGCAGTTGCAGTAGCCAATTTCAACCTGTAGAGGGCAGTCACTATACACATTTCTAACACAATATTTCAAATTCAAGCGTCCTAAACAAAGTTCAATTCAATAATCGCAATGTAAAAAGAGGAATTACTATATTTCTCGTTCAGCATGTGAACATTTCACCTTTTGGAAGGAGACGTGTATGATCACCACAATATTCTGATGCTGTCAGATGAAGGTCAAGCTAATTTTGTGCTGAAAAGAAAACACATTTTTGGATTAATTTGGCTCTGAATTACATCTCACAAACACATGTTGTGAAAACATTGCAGCAGATAGGCACAAGAAACTGTTAGTAAGAGTTAATATGCAGACTTTTAGATTTGTTTATTTACTGCACTTCATTTTGGCATTGAAATATTGAACAATTGAAACACGTTGTGTTCGCTTCTTTTTACATTTTGGTTCGTTTTTGCTGTATAAATGTTAAATCACAGAAAGAGAAGATATCGCAGATGTAGTTTCTTTTCCCACAGTATCGTCAGAGGCACTGCTTGTCAACAGGCAAGGCAGGCAACTGCTTGGGGCCCCAGACCAGTAGGGGGGGGGGGGGCCCTGAGGGCTCAAAAACTTTAAACCAGAGCAGTGGCCCAAAATAGGCAAATTTTGCAACCCAAGTGGGCCTCATCAATGAATGTCAACACAGAAAAATTAAGGAGAATCATCCATAAGAGAGAAAAAGGAAACAGGAAAAAAAGCTGGTTGCCCCCCCCCAAAAAATATATTTTTTACTATAGGGCCCCAACAGAATCTAGAATCGCCACTGAGTATCGTGAATCCAGAGCTGCCCTGTTTAAAAGAAATATATATATATATATATATTTTCAGTCACAAAAGACTATTCATACACGGAGTAAGTGTCAGTGAAGTCTTCAGGTGTGCTTTGACCTACTTTATTGTATCGCCAAACCTGTGGTGTATTTTTGTTATGTGTGAAAGTATAAAGTTTGAGATAAAGTATAACTAGCATCAATTTTTGGTCTCTACATGTCAGAGTTTAAAGACAATTAAACACATCATTGCTCGTGTTATATGTGTGTTTTGGCATTTTATAATTTACCATTTAAAAGTCTCATATCAAGGATGAAGCTCTTAGGAAAATCTTATTATAACACAGCGAGCAAAAGACACAAATAGCATCCCTGAATAAAGGGGATTTTAATGGGAAACAAGGGCATTACAACAGTTTATCTTACGAATATAACCAAAAACACATGAAACATCGCTTTATTATAAACTAACCACTTAAACTACAGCCGCGTTAATTAAACTCTCCGCTGTTTCCTTTTTTTTAATTAAAAACGCGTTTTTTTTATCAAAGTTTCTCGACTTACCTTTAACAATATTTAATGGAGAGAAACTACGGAAGCCCCTTCACGCCATGTTGCCTCCCGCGTCCATTAAAGTATTTAAAAATATCCAAAGTAAAAAGAGAAAACTGTGAATTTGATGTCTCTCTCCAAGAATTTCATTTCAGCTTTCGGGCAAAAGTTGGAGACTGGCTGGTTTTAAAGGGCGTGGCCTACTCACAACACGTCCAATCACAGGTCAGGAAGTCAGTGCTCTGTGTTTGATTGACGGATAAGGAGAGCCAATCAGAAGAAGGAGCGCTGTTTTATGGACTGAGGGCGAGCGGAGACGATTTGTAGGAAATGACGTACAACATGTGCAGCATGGACCTTTGGTGAGTCAAGTTTGCGAGAATAACACAGGAAACGGAAGTAGTGTGGCTTCAAATTAAAGTCATAAGTAGATTTTTTTTTGTGTGAAATTCATACATTAAACCTTTATTTAAAGAGGACATATGTATAATGTATTTATGGCTGGATTGGATTAAAATGACTCAAAATGAGTAAAGTCAGTAAAGTAGCTGTCATGTTCTCTGTGTTGTTCTCCGATGTGCAGACGCAGACTCGACTGCGCGTCCCTTTTTATATATTTTTTTTCTCAAGTACCCCTGTTTGTAAACTGAGCTTCATGATAACATAAAGCTATGCATGTGTTGTATTACAACAAGAGATACTCGTGCTTAGGCCAGGCTCAGATTTCCAGTGTGATCGCACTCTAAGATTAGGGCCCCTTTAGGGAGGTTTCCTTCTGTCATTGTCACATTTTGAGCCACTGCTGTGGTTTGAAGTGTACCAGTCCCCTACTGGCCTGGGGCCTCAAGCAGTTGCCTACCTTCCCTGTTGACAAGCAGCGACTCTGTCGATGACGATAATGAGGATGTCTTTGATAATGATGATGTTGTCAATGAAAAATACAAACATAATACAAAATACATGACTTTAAAATGAATTTAAAAGCCATAAAATAAAAAAAATAAATCAGCAAAAACACGTCAAAGTCGTCAACAACAAAATATAATTGGCACAATAGATCGTAGCGACGTGATGTTGGACAAATGATGTTTAGTATGGGCTTAATAAAGACTTGACAGTGTGAACGTTTTTATTTAGTTATAATGAATTATAGTTTAGGTGTATTTATATTTTTTAATTAGTCTTTAATAAGAATTCAGAGTTTATTTTATTCTGAAGAGTAAAAACCGGAAGTGCTAGCTTGTTTTCTGTTGACTCTCCGTTCAGTTAGCCTCCATCTGAATCAGGTAAACACATGCTGAACTGAGGGGAATGTTACTTTTATTAAACCTTACGCTTTTATTTAACTGCTCGGCTCTTTGTGAACTGTTCTCTGTTGTTATTCGCTTCGTAAGTTTCTTTGACTGTGTCGCATTTTAACTGTGAACGTAGAGTCAGTGTCAGGGAGCTAGCTTTAGTTAGCATAGCTCAAACAGTAACATAAAGTACCTGTGTGTGTGTGTCAGTTTGATTTACATGAAGAATAACTCATTCTCTCCTGAAAACACCTGGATATTCTTTCATTAAAATATATTTAGAGCCTGTTTCTGAAAGGTGTGAGAGCCTGAAGTCCTCCAGTTAGTTTTCTCACAGTTTAAAATAAGTTGTAAACAGTATTTTGTGTTGAATAATCTACCTGTTGTTTGTCTGTCTCAGGGCAGAGAGAGTCATGGTGGTGAAGAAGAAAACACCCAAAGTGGAGGCTGTGGTTTTGGATGAACAGAAGCTACACCTGCTGTTAGGTAATTATGTGTTCACGCTACAGATGAGAGTAATAACACAAGAACAATAAAGTGCTCCACAAAAGATGGAAAGTCGTATTTCCACCAGGAGCATTTTGACTTTGAAGTACCAGGAACTACTTCTGATTCTGAAGGAAGTCTGATGCTGCGTTCAGGTGCTCCTCCGAGAACTTGTTGCCGACTTGCTGACTTGATGCCATAATCATTATCACGAGGGGCAAAATATGTTTTGTTAATATTAACATACTTTTTTATTAATTCACGTATTGCACATTAACTTTTTGCTGAAATATATCTTATATCTTGTAACAGAGACATTCACACATCATCTTCGTAGCATCCACGCTGCTTGTTGCTGTTGTTACAACATTCAAACGAACTGAAATTATATGAACACACTGAAGTCGGAAGAATGACTTCCCAACTGGTAAACTTTGAACATCGGAGCAGCACATAAATGCAGCATTAGACCCCGAGACCTGCAGTGGCAACACACAGTTTTTTTTTTCAATAGTTCGTCTTTGCTTTGGAAACATTTCTGCAGGGAAAATGCAGGTGTGGATGTGTTTCAGTTCAGGTGGATTTATGCTACATACTAGGTGTTTACCTGTTTGTGATGTCTTCCAGCGTCCCTCTCTGTGGACGGAGGAGAGGATGGAGTCCGGCAGGTTGCGCGGACCCTGCAGTCCTGTTTGGAGCTGACAGACCCCGTGCAGCAGATCCAGCTGGTTAAAAAGGTTAGTTTGGGGGGAACTGAAGGATTAGATAAAAGTAATTACAATAATTGGTTATTAATAATATTATACTCCACCCTGTACCAGGCAGGGAGCCAGCTGGAGGATCTGAGTGAAGAAGAGCCTGATGGAGCTCTGCTGGAGGCCTGTCTGCACACCCTTTGTCTGGTCTACACGTCCCTGCAGGCCAAGAACCCCCTACGACGAGCCATAGCCAGGTACGTCACTCTGTCTGAAAATTTTTCTTTACGGTACAAATTCAAACATTTACACTGAAACCTTTCACTCCAGCATTTGTAGCCTGAGCTCATTTTAAGTGCCTTTAAAATACATCAATTAAGAGTGTATGTTTTTTCAAAGCACTCAACTCAAACGTATGCTTTCAAATGTATTTCTTGTCTCATGTTGGTCTGATGAAGAGCACATTTATAATATTCAGTGCTCCGTGCCTTACTAACGGTGTAAATAGTAAATGGAGCTTGTATATTTCTTTTCTAGTCTTCTGACTACTCAAAGCTCTGTCACACCGCAGGTCACACCTACACATTCACACACTGATGGCTGCAGAGTCCATCACTTCTTACCTATCCATTCACACACATTTACACGCCGCTGGCATAGCAGCGACATCATGGGGTTAATTATCTTGACCAAGGACACATCAACATATTGCTGCAGGAACTGGGGATCGAACCCTCGACCTTCAGGTCAACAGGGAGCAATTTAAGGTTGTGTGTTTGGGGCTTAGTCACTGCAATGTGTGTTTACCCTTAAACACTGAATGATGACCTCTTATTTGTGTTATAAAGAAACAAATATAGAAATTAATCAAATATTTAAAAAATTAACATTTTAAAAATACATACAAGGATGAACTAATAAGTATGAAAGTCAAGATTTTTTAAAACTTTTTTGAAAAAACACAATCAAGCTACTTTTGAATTGATTTTTTTCTTCACTGTTGGCAGCTGCTGTCCTAAATATAACCCTGATTCTTCTAAAGGGCTAAAAGTCTACTTTATGGGGCGCTGGATGGCCAAGCAGTTATGTTGCACGCCCCATGTGCAGAGGCTGTAGTCCTCTTACCTTGGCCCTTTGCTGCATGCCGTCCCCCTCTCTCTCCTCATTTCTTGTCTCTCATCAGCTGTCCTGTCTAATAAAGGCAGACATTACCTTTCCAAAAAAACACTCTAAAGAAACTCTTGAACCATAAAGACCACGCTAACACTTCACACACAGTTAACTTCATAGTGAGGAGCATCTTTTTACCTGTTTGGTCTTTTTGAATGCAGCCACTGAGAAGTAAAAAGTGTCTGTGTTTGTTTCCTCAGCGCGTTAGGATCAGTTCCAGCCTGGCTTCAGGAGCGTGCTGTAAACAGTTTGTGTGTCTGTTTGTCCGACTGTCTTTCCAACATAACGTCAGACCGACATCCTCACATCGTGGACACCATCACCTCCTGTCTGGACGGCTTCGTTATCGGTGAGTCAGCGATCGTCTCTCTGCAGAATTAAACTGAACAAAAGTTGCAACAATTCTGTTATCAAGAAAAATTTAATTTCTTCCAAAACGCTGCAGGTGAGAGATGCATCAACAAACTGCTTCCTGAAGGTGAGTGTCAAACTTCGATTATTATTTTGAAATGTTTTATAAGAAACTTCCTGTTGACTGTCTTCTCCTCTGTTTAGTGCTGCAGTTTCTTCACAAAGGATTGAATGAATACCTTCATCAGAACAGGTGCAGAGGTTTATTATTCACTGCATGCTGTTGTGTATATATTATTTAACATCTGTTTGCAGACTTATACATGACAGCATTTAGAGCTCTCCAATCAAAAAGAGTCTGCCAGAGTTGTCTGTATTTTTACTTATTGTGATTGTCATGTTTTTGGAGTAGTTTTGTATTCCCAAGCAAAACATGCATCACTGTGCCTGTTATAAAATGCCTTAAAAACGGTCTCGGCTTTGTTTTCATCAGACAGTCTGCTGAAAGTTGTTGACAGTGTGTATAATGTGTCTTTGTCGCCCCCTGCTGTCCTCCCAGCGGTCTAGCAGGACGTCACATAGCCCAGGCTCAGCTCATGCACTCGTGTCTGGCTGCAGTAAAAACATCCATGCTGGTCATCCAGAGATCTCAGGAGAGCATCAGTGGCGCCCTGGAGGCTGAACAGAGTCACTGCATGCTGGAGGACACGCTGAGCGGCCTGCTGGGCTGCTACACACACATCCTGACTGACGGTAAGAAACAACACTCACACCTGGAACATACACCGACACAAAAGGAATGAGGGACATTCATGATTAACCACAAACACCTGTTTCTGCTCACCTGTGTGTAGAGGAGTTCATCCAGTCAGTGCAGAGCACGGCCGGCATGGCTGTGGTGTTACTGTTCCGGTCTGTGATGGGCTGTGGAGATGACGTCGCTTCTGTGGTGAGTGGAGAACAAAAACAATTTAAAAATAATACAAAGTGTATCAAGCAGAGGGCTGGAGTCATTCTGTAAAATGTTCTGCTTCACTCTTGTCTTTGTCTCTGTGTGTCAGGTGAGCAGTTTACTTCGTAACTCAGCTCAGGGTTTAGACTCCGCCCCTCAGTGGTTGAAGCTCAGGTGTGAGGGTCTGTGTGCCCGTGGTCGCCCTCCAGGCGTTTCTTTGTACCTGTGTCACGGCGCTCTGGCCATGCTGAGCTGGAGGGGCTCTCTGCCGGGGCCACAGTGGGAGCAGCTACTGCTGCTGGTCCCCAACACACTGCTGGCTCTGGATGTCAGGTGGGTCTGATAAACTCTTCCACATTCAGTCCTTCAGGATAGTCATCAGCAGCCTGACCCAACAGCTGTTCTGTATAAGTCCGCACTTAACTTAGTTTGTTAACCACAGAGATGGAGGTTCATCTTACTTTTCCTAATCCTCCAATTTAACCCTTAAATTAAAACAATCACCATGGCAATGTATTTTACAAAGGACTGGGTAAGATTTAAGTTGTAACTTCTGTTTACATTGGACCTAAGTCACCTGGTGCAGCACTTTAAATGTCTGTCTAGCTAGGCTATATCTGAACGCCAATCTGGTGCGACTCAGCACTGCTTATCTTAGAGGAAGGCAGATTATTAAAACTTTCTTTAAACAGGAATACTCCTGCAGTACAGCTTAAACTGATGCAAACATTTATCTAAAGGTAAACTTATTTTTTGAACAGTATAAAAGAGTCCAGTACAGCCATGGTGGTGGCTCGGGTCCTGACCCTGTGGAGCAGTGCGGCCCTTGACTGCCTGCAGAGGGAGCTACAGCCCTGCCCCCCCTTCCTCCAGCAATCCCTCAGCGGTGGCTCGGAGCTGCAGCGACACCTGCTGGAGCACATCTACGCCCACTGGGAGCACCCGCTGGACGGAGTCCGCCACCAGACCCGCTCTCTGTTCAAAAACCTTCTCATACTGCACCAGCACGCCACCCCCTCCATGTCTGACCCTGGCAAGGACCCTTATGTCAGCCAGCTCACACACAGCCTGCTGGGGCTGGAGTGGCACATGAGGGGGAAGTACGGCTCGTTGGGCTGCCTGGTGGAACTGTACGGGGCGAGGTACCTGCTGGAGACCAACCCCCAGTTGCCCTCCTGTCTGCTGGGCCTGATGGGGGATCAGACTCTGGCTCCGTACGCAAGCGACTTGCTGGAGCGCCTGTTTGTCAGCCACAAGGCCCAGCTCGCCTCTGATGCTGCAGAGGAGGACTGGATGCAGTGCTGGCACCACACCTGGGTGACCCCCCTGCTTCAGGTGCTGTGCCGGGCCAAGCTGGACCAGACCACCTACATCCTGGACTACTTCCTGCCCAAGCTGCTCCGCTGCAGCCCCTCCAGTCTGGGTCACATGGTGCAGGCTCTGCAGGAAATGCCCCCCAGCAGCGCAGGTGACCACAGAGATCACAAACACCTTCACATCACATCTTCTTCCCCGTTGTTCTTTAAATTTATTAGGAGATTTTTAAAACTCATTATGAGTTAGGTAAAAATCGAATGATATTGATACCTGTGTCGTCACCATGACAACAGAAATCGAAGTCCTGGGGCGCCAGTGGACCAGAGGTTCTCGCTACTCTTATGATTTAAAATTTGACAGACGATCTGTATTTATTTATTTTTTTTAAGATTCTGTACTTTTTTAAATTCATTATTTTGATCTTTTTTTTTAAAGATTTATTTTCGGGCTTTTTGTGCCTTTAATGTAGAGATAGGACAGTGGATAGAGCTGGAAATCAGGGAGAGAGAGTGGGGAATGACATGCGGGAAAGGAGCCACAGGCTGGATTCGAACCTGGGCCGCCCGCTTGATCATTAAAATAACTGATCGTATCGTCTTAAGATATGGTCTCCAAAAGTTTGAAGTAGCGACATTTTGAAAAGCCTTCCTCACTTCTGTTGTGGAATGATTGCTGAAAATCAAAACCTTCCCCTAGGTTCCTTTTCATTTTCTTTAACACAGTTGTTCTTGTCAGCTCCCTCAGGCAGCAGGGGGGCTCTGGGGGCTCTGATGACGTGTCTGCGGGCGGCCAGAGCCCAGGGTGTGGTTCCTCCCACAGAGGAGGGTCTGTGGGGAGGACTGGTGCCCCTCCCCCTGCTCCAACAAGCTCTCATACACAAGCATGACCAAGTGAGTATCATCTGGTGTATATGAGTGTTTTTTCAGGAGAAGTGATCAGTTCATTTAAGGACGCTCTTCCCCGTGTCACACACACAAGCTGTACGGATAAAATGAGAAAAAAAAAAAACAGCCTGTTCAGTACTTCAAACTGTGCTGTTGAACCGCCTTCAATCACAGCAGGAGAGATGAGTTTACAGAGACAGCCTGACATGAAATTATGTTTTGATCATTGTAGTTTGCTCTGTTATGAATTTCTTGTTATTAAATATATTCTGTGGGCTCTGGTTTGTTCCTAAAAGTTCAAGAGGTTAGTACGAGTATCAGTTTTTTTTTAAACTAGCTGTAACTACATGTTGTATTTAGTGTTTTTAGGATTTTCTCTTTTTGATATTTCATGTATTTATATGTCTTTGACCCTCCTGTTCAGGTGAGGATGGACGCTCTGGGTTTAGTGTGCGAGTGCCACCGCAGCACTGAAGTTCTCACCTCACAGGAAATGGACCTGATCCGCCACTTCCTGCCACCGAATCTGAACAGTCAGTCACCGGGCATCAGACAGCAGACGGTCAGCCTGCTGAAAAAGGTCAGCTGTTCACCTCTTAACCTGTCTTAACTATCTCTGGAGTCATGATTTGATTTGATCACATTCAAACTGTCACGACTCCAGCTGCTGTGTAGGATGAAGGACAGCACCGTGCTGCTGCAAAAGAGACGGATACAGGAGAGAGACGAGCAGCAGAGACACGCAGACCAACACACAATGCACCTCTACAAGGTAAAACACACACAACGAGAGGTCAACCCTACGACTCTTTGATTCAAGTTAAACTTTGGTCTGTCATGGTTCTTTCACACCAGACTCTGAAAACTTCAGGATGAGCAGCACGTCTGATCACAAACAAACAAATATTTCAGTCTGACTTTAGTCAGAATATTTCCTGCCAGCCCCCTGATACAATTTTGCCGTGGTGGTGACATTTGCCTCCTGTGAAAACGGGGAATCTCCCCTAACACAAGCATGATAACAGACTAAAAGACAGAATGGAGGAGACAGAGAGAAACTCGGAGTTCATTGAAGGAAACCTGCACCTGACTAGGTTAAGTTCAAAGATTCAGTTACCATAGTAACAGACTCAGAGCTGAAGTTCCCTCTCTTCCTCGCGTTTGAGTAAACTCCCTAACTGAAACAGAATATTCAGAGTATCCCTCATTTCAGGGTTTACAGACTCAGAGCTTGCACTGATCGTGCGTGTGTGCGCGTGTGCGTGTGCGTGTGCGTGTGTGTGTGTGTGTGTTATGTAGGAGTTCCTGTGCTGGATGTGTGTGAGTCTGTTGGACGTTTTGCTTCCTGGAGCGTCCTTCTCTAAATGCCTGATGTCTCTGCACGTGCTGTGTCAGCTGGGACAGATCTTCACCTTCAGCACAGGTACAACCAACAACAATTTGACAAGCAGAGGGGTTCCAGTTGAACATCCAGGGGCTGAGTACGGGGCTCCTGCTCTACAGACTGAGCCAAAACAGCACACAGAACAAGGAAATTAGATTTTAAACATAAAAATACTGTTTTAAGATCAGCCTGCAGATTGTATGTTCGCCTTCTTAAATCCAGACCTGAAAATAAAGTCTTCATCAATAACAAGTAAATCTCATCTATTTAAACTACATTGGATGAACTGTGTTGGACTAACGGTAGTTGTTGGAGATTAAGCAGGAAAACTATCTAATACTGGATGTCACTATCCATCCCGTCTCTTCTCTCTGATGCTTCAGCGGGCTTGTTGTCTTCTCCGCCTCTCTGTTCTCTTAAGGTGCTGATGTGTTCGCCCTTGGTGAAGTGGTGACCTCTGCACATGCTCAGAATGTCCTCTACTGTGTCGCCAGCAACTTCCTGGAAGTCAAACAACTTGCCTCAACGTTACTACGGCAACTGCCACCGTCTGCTGTGGGACTTCAGGTAACCATGAGGACCAGATTAAGCGACTGACTTAACCCCCTTTCCCCATTTTAAGATACTAAATGTATAATTATAGTCATGTTTTAAAGTTCTGTTTTCTTTCTCATGACTTAAGGTGCCAGAAAGGATGCATAGAGTTCTCGGGGCTGCTCTGGACCTCAGTACCAGCACAAAGCCTTTCGACAGTGTCACAGCAGCTCACCTCTTCGACCTGCTGCTGCACCAGCCTCACCTGAGTCAGGCTCTGCTGCTCTGTGCCCAGGAGCAAGGCATCCATTTTCAGCCTCCCTCCCTGCCCTCCCAGGCGTCTGAGGCAGCCATCATGGAGCTCAACACACTGGCTGGTAAGATCTGGATGAGTAGCACTGAAAATGTATGTATGTGTGTAAATATGTGTCAGGTGTGAGTGTTTTGTTGTCTGTGTGTCCTCAGTGGTTCAGTTCTTGTTGGAGTGTCTGCAGTCAGAGGTCTCGAGGGCCGAGTCGTCCCTCCTGCAGGCCGCTGCTTCCTCTCCTCTGTACGGCAGAGCACACTGCATCACTGCCGTCCTGCAGCATCTCAACACTGAGTGAGCACACATACACACACACACATACACACCTGTAACAACCTTCTACAGTTCACTAACTGAGTGTTTGTGTGTTTTTAGGAGTCTGGGGCACACAGAGCTGTGGAGACGTCTGGTGTCAGAGCTGATCGCTGTGTGTTACAGGATGTCTGATGTGGTCTCACCTGTAGTCCAGAGCTCCTCCCCTGAAGGACTCATCCCCATGGACACTGACTCAGGTCTGCAGGTTTCTCAGACTGATAATCTCAATCTAAGGGCACAGTCTCACTGGCCATCCATACCGTGCCCAAGCACACTTCAACGCTAAAGTCCAGTTCGTTAGATCAATGTGACCGCTCCGTATCGTGCTCAGGCACGGTACACTTCCTTGTCTTTGGCACACTTTGGAGAGAGGTGTGCTTCAGCATGGTACACTTCATGCATGAGCACAAGCACGCGGGTACACAACGCTGACAGCCTTCATTATGGAGAAATCCAGAGTTTCATGGCTGTATCTAACTAACATGACACAATATGAGACACAAAGTAGCTGTCATGTTCTCTGTGTTGTTCTCCGATGTGCGGGCGTCCGCATGTCTATTTTATTTTTAAATTTATTTATGGCTGTGTCTGATTAATATGGCTTAAAAATAGCCGCAAAGTTTAGTAAAGTAGCTGTCATGCTCTCTGTGTCTACTAATTACAGACATCATGTTGGGCTATGTGAAAATGTGAAGAACATTTGATGGTCTGAAAATGTAATTGATCATAAGGTTGTGTGTCTGACTTTGAGATCAAATAAATTTCTCTAAAATATATTTAAAGTAAAAATTATATAAATGTCTTTGCAAAAAAATACCAAAACCAGAAATTCTTGAAAGCTAAGATTAGCTGAAGGTTTCAGCTAATCTAGTCCCAGAACTACAGAACTCCCAGAACTTCACTGACTATGAAAGCTTCTAGTGCAATAAAAGATATTAAAAAAAGTATACATTTGAGAATTTTTCAATCAACATTGACTGAAGGAAACTGACATGATCACCCCAAAATAGAAACCTGAAACGTATTCTTTTCAAACTTCAATTCTGAAGATGTTATTGCGACAGGTTGAACTCCATTAAAAACAAAGAAATAGAAAATTAAGACATTTTGAAGACTAAATTAAACTATGAGTTGATGGAAGCGTTCAGTTAAGATTACATGAGTTTGCCGTGAAGACAGACGGGTATATGTGATAGATATGATGTGTTTGTGTGTGTGTGTGTGTGTGTGTGTGTTTGTGCAGAGACGTCTGACGGTCTGCAGAGGATCCTGCAGGAGATTCAACCCAGAGACACAAACGACTTCTTCACGAGCACCAGAGAGCTGGACACACAGCGCACAGATGATCGCACACACACTCCGACACACACGGCCACACTGAACACAGGTGAGATTCAGAATACTGAGCAAGAGGAGAGGAGCAGGTGTGTGGTTGTGGATAAAAGAATAGAAAGGAAACACTTTCAACGCTTTGATCAAGTTTTATTGACTTTATTGGTTGTTTTGGTCTGGCATGATGTATGGATGTGACGAGTTTTAAAATAAACTGATTTCAAATTAAGCAAAAATAAAATTGAAGGCACTTGCACTTTACATTCTGCTCGCTCACTTTTTATCTGTAACAAGACCAGTGAGTTATCATGTTCATGCATGCAGTACCAGTTCTGCACTGATGGGGGCAGTGTTTGACTTTATTTCTGTCTTTAAAGTGCACAATCCAAAACTTCTAGGAATCCCATTAAATGACCTAAACTACTGAACTTTCACCCTGAGGAGCGATTACAAGACTCTGCGCGAGTGTGTGCGCGAGTGTGTGCGCGAGTGTGTGTGTGTCCAATCAATAAGAAAATGCGTCCTTTAGTTTTCTCTGAACATAGCTTTAATACGGTACATAACATAACAACACAATCATTCAAATATCCCTTATGTGATACTGTAACCCAAAAAGTGACCAACATTTTCCCATGTCCCTTTTTCCATGTGTGTCTGTGTGTGTCTGTGTGTGTCTGTGTGTGTGCGCGCTGCAGGTGGTGAGGGCTACAGGGTGACGGCTCAGATGGTGCTGGTGTGTTGCTGGCGGAGCATGAAGGAGGTGGCCATGCTGCTGGGTCAGCTGTGTCAGAGTCTGCCTTTGCATTATAGTGACAACACCCACACACAGCCTGGACTCATCACAGAGGAACAAGTGAGAAACGGAAGGACCAAACACACACACACACACACACACACACACACACACACACACACACACACACACACACAGGTACCATCATATTGATTCGGTGATGGCATAATATTGGTGTCCCAGTCTGTGAATTCAATTTTCATGGTTGCGCAGCGGGAAAACCATGCACTTTTTAATACCAACTCTTTCATTTTAAAATATATACTGGTGTGACCAAAAACCAGTATATAATGCTGAGACATGCTGCTGCCACCATGACCAACTGAAGCGTCTGCTTCACAGAGCACGAAGTGCTGGGGTTCATAATGACACAGACCGGACTGGGGACGCCACTTTTGTGTTGGAATTCAAATTTTTTATTGAAGTCTCAAAGGCATGGTACATGGCATTAACACACTTGAGTTTCAAGGATAAAGTAACCCTTATTTTACACAACTCATGGAGGCAGACTTCAGTACACAGATTCAGTGAACACAAACAACTTCAGCAGCAGGCTAGAAATAAAAAAGTAGAAAAATAAATACATCAGGAGTTGAATCAAAAATACATC
This sequence comes from Labrus bergylta, assembly GCF_963930695.1. Lineage (NCBI taxonomy): Eukaryota > Metazoa > Chordata > Actinopteri > Labriformes > Labridae > Labrus > Labrus bergylta. The sequence continues at coordinate 6,708,317 of NC_089204.1, forward strand.
AAAATGGTGATCCTATCAGGGATGAGACTGACAATTATTTGGGCATGTCATCCACCTTTATGTAGTCCCAGAACCTGTCCCAGGGAGAACCCTCCTCCACCCTACTGTCACTGAGCCTGTTTAGCATACACTCATAAGATGCTGTTTCAGTCATTGTGCAGACCCATTCTTTTGCATGTGGGGCCTTTGGGGTGCCACTTTTTAACATCTTTCAAGAGGTCATAATACTGAATTTAAAGAAAATAGTGGCATATTAATCAATTACAATTAAAGGCATGTGAGCAGAGGAGGTGGGCAGTTTGACTCTAGGTAAGTGATTGCAGGCTGTACTTCACAACTATCACTGTTGCCGTAAGCTAGGAGGAGTTCAAACTCCACACGATACCAGAAAGATCTACACAGCTGCATAGATACTGCATGTCATGGACTTTCAATGCAAATTGTCATGCAGGAAGGACGACCAAAAGTTTGACCAAACCCTGGCCGGCCTCCATCTTGATCACAATGGAGAACTGTCCCAACAGTCAGACGTTGAAATATTCATCTCCCTGACACGGGCAAATCTAAGATCTTTATTTTGATCTACATCCACACACGTAGACAGGTTTCACGTTATGTGTCATGTCCTGTGTGTGCGTACTGTAGGCTGGAATGATGTGAATGAATGTGTTTGTTTGTGTGTGTTTGTGACTCCACGCTGGGAGGCTCTTCAATTAGCATCCGCCCTCGTTAGCGCTGCGCTTTCATTTGAGGCCCGACCCCGCTGGTTTAACGGCCGCGACGCCCCTCCCTTTCCACTGCATTCTTTCCAAATCGCTTCCACCGCCAGCAGGAAAACACCGAACGCTGCAAACAACACACTCCCACATACACACACATGCGCGGACACACACTCACAGGAATAGTCGTCTGAGTGGTTCAGCATGTGAACATCCATAATAACAAGGGAGCCAGACATAGGCTGTGTTTGTCTGTGTAGGGGGTACAGGGGGTGGGGGGCATGTTTGTGTTTGCTTGTTGACTGTGAATGTTCACTCCTGAGAGAGAAAGTAGGAAGTATCGCACTCGGCTATGTGCTGAATGTGTGTTTTCGGTGTCTGTGATGGAGGGTAGCAGCTCTTAACCTACAACATTTTGATGATTAAACCCACAAATCGAAAGCTGGCTTTGACCGATCAAACTGCTGTAGGGATTTTGATTTATAATGGGAACATAGGGTACAGGTGTGCATATGCATGTTTATATAAATCAAATTAGTTTTGATGTACGCCACTTTCAGTTTACCGTACTTACAATTATGGATTCAACGCACTTTTTTTTAGAAATGACACCCCAGGTTTACCTCAATCCCGTTGGAATAAACCTGGTTTAAAGAAGCAATATGTAACTCTGACTCCTAGTGTTTAAAACGGGTACTGCAGTCCAAATTCTAAACATTGTGGAGGGCTGTTCACTGTGGTTCACTTCTATCTGAACCACTTCTCTTGCCCGCTTCCATCGCTGCAACACCTGTTGGTTTGACCTGATAACTGCTCTCATATCTGGCAAACCGAGGGGTGTCCTAAACGGCCGTGTGGCGGTGTCTTAAAACCGCCTCTGGTCCAAACAAATCCAGAGCATTCAGGAGCAGAATCTAAAGTTAGAAGGAGGACATACTGGCTGCTGCATTGTTGTTAGAGAAGCCAGCACTTCAACATAGCATGTTTCCTTAATGTCTGATCATATAGTAAGGGCACTTTATCATTTTATTCACTACACACCTTACTGATTGGACCTTTAATGAAGGTTAAGTGAGTAAACAAAACACGTATATTGATCCGTTTCGCACTAAAGTACGTCAGTGAGTTTTTTATTCATGCCTCATTAAAAGATTTCATCAGTTGTTCATCCGCTGCATGAAGTATCTGTTTGGTAAAATAGCTACTACAGAAATGATGATGTCATAACCACAGTGTCCTGGAGAGATAATTGATGAGTGTGTCATGGGTACCATAGTGTCCACTGTGGTAACTATGGCGATTGGGTGTTATTACATAACCGATGAAAACATGAACTCATACTGAGGAAAATGTGAACTCCTGTCCTCTCTGTTTTACCGCATCGAGTTTTCATCTGCTGTCATCAGTTCTACACTCTGTGAACGCTGAGTGCGTTGTAGCATTAATAGTGGTGTGTGTGTTTGCATTAACACTAGTGTGTGTGTGTTTGTGTGTGTGTGTTAGCATTAAGCGTTGTTGTTAATGCGTGTTAGGAAAGTTGGGTCTGGCTGAGTTGTTGTGGTCAATCTGCCCTACCGCTGGCAAACATGAGAACAGTGTGTGGTGTCTCTTTCCAAAATGTGTGTGTTAGTCCAACACCTCCCAGTCCTCTGCCAGCATCCTGTGTTACATCCCTGTTGGCATGGTAACGCTGCAGTTGTTCCTGTCATTGGTGGCACCATGGTAACAGTTTTAGTTTTTTTACGTTTCATTATTTTCTTTGCCGATCAATGTCCAGAATATCTTTTGACTTTTTCAAAGATGGCGCTTTATTTAAACTTTTTCTGATTTTGAGATGATGACAGGAGATGGAATGACAACATTTGCAGATTGTACCAAAAACAAAAAAAACAAGTTCCATTATGTCCTGACAGCGTGTGTTATGAGTGTGTCAGACCACCAACGTCACTGGTCAGCTGGAGTTTGACAGTCAGGGTTTATTTGGAACAGCTCGATGGGAATGATGTGAGTTGAAGTCATCAGAGTGTTAAAGGAGGAAAGAAAACATTAAAGTGAGCTGCCTCCCCCCGCCCCCTCCTCCCTAGAGCCGATTCACACATGGGAACCTTGAAACCTTTCTGCGTTCTGACCTCTCTCCATTATTCAAAAGCATCTCTAATATTTGTCCTAGTTTTTAGTGGAAAAGAACAAACTGGTGAGCAGAGTCATTACTGGAACAAAGATGGAACCAGTAGCTCAACAATCGCAGGATATAAACATCACCATCCCTGCCGGCACACTTAATAGTTCCTGCAGCAATCGCTCTTCAGCCAGGACATTTTTACGAGTTTTGAGCCTGTATGTAATCCATAAATTGTATAAAACATGGATGTAGTCTCAGTGATGTCACTCATTGGTTTCTAAAACTTACTTCTGAAGCCCAAAGCTGGCGGTCGCCATATTGGATATACTGACTCAAACTGACTTTCGGTCATTCTAGTAACAGGCATGGAGGTGGAGCTTAGACGGGCCTTACGCGCCCCGGTAAACGTCTACAACGTGCCCGCTTACAGTCAGATCAGCCACGCTTTAAACTTGCATCACTCTAGGTTACAGTGTGTGCCGATGAAGACCAACATTTCTTCAGGCTGTTAACATGATTATTAACATTCATGTTATCAACACTCAAGGAAATGCAGTATTCTGCACTTCAGCGTTGGCTTCACTCTTAAACAGCTGAGGTTGCCACTTGGTGATAACACCGTATGATTCTCGATGGTACTTAAATACTTTCCAGTAGTTTTAGATGAGTTTTAGTAATACAAATATTGCCTTGACGCTGTAAACAAAAATGTGACATTTCCTCCAGCAGATTGCAGCAACAGTAACAACAAACATGGTCGGCGTGCCGCTGTCTAACCGTCGTCCTCGGGGGAGAGCTGGTCTATTTGGGTCACAGTCACGGCCCCGAGCATACATGTAATTAGACTTGGGAAACTTCTCTCTCCGCACAGTGAAGTTTTTCTGGGAAACGGTCACGCTTGCAAACAGGAAGTTGACATCTAAATAAAGTCCCCCTGGTACCCTCCCCCCACGCCGCGCATGAAGCTTGCTCGGCCCTTTTTAAACAGCTACACAGACGGGAACCTTCGAGAGCGAGGTCGTAAATAGGCGAGGCCTCGACCCGGCGCAGCACCGCAGCGGTCTGAGCCCCGGCAGCCACGGGCCATCTAACAGTGACTGTCGCTGCCATTTTTACCCCGGTGAGGTCAGGCCTGTGCTGGAGTCCGCTCCGACCAACAATGTGATAAGTCACTGGGCTTGGTGCGGCTGTGGTTCACTCAGGCCGTACTTTGGTGTTAAAGTTAGTCCGCTTTGGGTCTGCAGGGTCAGTCCAGTTTAGGAGCAGTCATGTGGCCAGAAACGGGCTGCATAAGCCCTGCGTGTTTTGTTCTCTTTTCTCCTTCTGGCAAAACACAAATTTTACACATTTTCATTCATTCATTTAGGCTGCTGTTCTCCCTCTTATAAACCTTTTCAGTATCCTCTACATTACAGGGTCTCTTGTTGTCTTGATTCCTCTGCAGGTCTGCGTCTCTGTCAGATTAGATGTTGTGTCTGACTCCACATCCCTGAGGGGCTGTTGGTTTTTATTTTTTTCCTCCTTTTCACATAGGGTGTTATTTATCATGCAGCGGGCCTTGCCACCCCTCCCTGTGCCCTCCGTGCCACCCCTGACTAAGTCGAGGCCTGCTCGCTCTGTGGTGGCGGTGATGCCACAGCTGTAATGACAGGGCAGTGCAGCTCAGCGTCCGCCTCGCCCTGCCGCCTCACCTGCTGCACACTCACCAGTTTACACTCTGCCACAGCGTGTGTGTTTGTATGTGTGTATAGTTAGAATAATGTCGCTAACACTATTACTAACTGGTTGGTTTTTCTGACGGTGGCCATTATGTGGATGTCTCAGCATCCTCATTTGAACACATTTGTCACGCTACTGACATGCTGCTCTCACGCTGCGTGAGCTCCATGCTCACTGGCTGCAAACCGAGCGACGTCTCTGAAACACACAAGCGAAACAGTCTGAAGAGGGATTAGATTACACAGTTAAGCACTTTTCTTTTTGCACAATCTGCTGTGGTGGTTTCAGTGGAAGAAGAATATTTAATGTCTAAAACAAAACGCTGCAGAAAGCTAGTCATTGTCATTGATGTCCCTGATTGAGGATAACAGATACTGATATTGAAATTATTCTGTTTTTATATTAATGTCAGTTCTCAGATTTTTAAACCTTTAATCAGTATCATGAATAATTGAACTTTTTACCTCCATTTCGATTAATTATTATTTTGTTTTTGTTTTCTACCCTCATAGTTCACTGTCATGCTCTCTACTGTAAATATGCTCGTCTATTAAAGCTGGGATGTGTTTTCTAATGAAAGAGTGCATATCTGATGAACTATTCTGTGGTTATTTATTGAATATTTCAAACTGAAATCAAAGCATCACTCGAAATGAAAACGACACATTTTAGTTTAAAATTAGAAATTAAGCCCTAGAATACAGTGAAGAAAATGTAGGGTGTGATACATTATGAACATTCATGGAGCTGCAATTGGAGATGCAGCTCCATGAATGCTACCTAAGGAGAAAAGTTAAATAATAAAATGTATATATATCATTTTTGACAAAAAGGTCAGCGTTTTGATCCGAACCAAAGGTTTGTAATCAGATGCACCAATAATAAACACAGCTACCGATATAATCTGTGCTACTCCCAAATCAGCCTGTTAAATCATTTTTGCTCTTTTGATTAAGTTCAGGAAGAATTTTAAACAACCGTAGCGCCCGTCTTCACTTACTCACTGCTCCCTGTCTGCTCTCTTCACATGTTCAGAATAACCCATCAAATAACTGATCTGAATGCTGTGATTTTATTTTGACCCTTATGTTCAATTAATTCTCTCTCACACACACACACACACACACAAATACACTCTCTGAAGTCTCTCTCTCTCTCTCTCTCTCTCTGTGTGTCTGCAGGTGGAGGGGGTCGGCTTGTACTTCCGTCAGCAGCTGCTGCAGTCTCGTCATCGTGGAGCCTTTGAACTGGCTTATGTGGGCTTTGTGCGCCTCACCGAGATGCTGTGCAGGTGTGTGTGTGTGTTTTTGTGTGTGTTCACATTCAGGGCAGAGGGGCTGAAAGGTAACACTGCTGAATAGCTGTACTGAGTGTTGGTTTGCCTTCTTGTTAGCAGGTGGCCGTGTCCTCTTAGTGTCACTCCTCAGGTGGAAGTATGTGATTACATCAAGACGTAATGATGTGTGTTAATAATCATTTATCTCATGAGCAGCCAGGAGAGCTGCAGGAGGACATTTAGTAGAATAAGAAAGTAAATCATCTTTAAGATGTTATCACAAGGAGCAAAAGCTGAAAGTGGCACTTTATTTTGAGGGGACAGAGTAGGAAATCAGAGGGGGGGGGGGGGGAAGACATGCAGGAAAGGAGCTGCAGATCGGACTTCAACCCACGCTGCCTCACTAGAGGACTGTATATGGAGCACAACCTAACAGCTAGGCCATCAGCGCCACTGAAAGACCCATTTTTAAACAAGTCTCATACAACTCCTGTCCTCTGCAACTCCTGGAAATAACTCCACAATGATCCTACTGAGGGGAGGAAACAAACCATCTATTAATTCTGAACAACACACAAGAATTCCTCACCCTGCTCTCCTCAGCGGTGGGCTGTGGAGGATGATTTGGCCCTGCGGCAGGTGACAAACCACAAACCCGACAATGTTGACTTTGAACCACCCAGCGCTGTTAAAACAAAACTCTCCTGTTTTGTTCTCGTACAGAAAGCAGTCTGGCAGCATGTTGTGTAACGAGGGCGACATTCTGGTGGTTGTGTGTGGGAGAACTGGGAGTGTGTGTGTCCTGCTCGGAGCTCGTGTGTGTGTGTGTGTGTTTTCAGTGTGTAGATGGTATGCAGGCCGTGTGCTGGGTTATGGGGTGTTGATTGCGGGGTGTTTAACCACGGCTGTTTGATGCTCTGGGATCTGGCTCTGCTGGCTCCTCTGTGTTTGCACTCTCTCACCGTGTCTCTCTTTTGCTCGTTCTCTTTTTAAATCTTTCCACCCCCCCCTTTACTTTCTCTGTTTTGTCTCTTTAACCAATCTCCTTGGTTACAATTGTACTTTTAAATAGTTTACAGCACTGCTTTTTTTTGGACACCTCAGGCTGCTTGATGAACTCAACAACCCGCCATCAACCCCACCCGTCTTATACCACATGAAGTCATTTCAAACAGATGTTGATGAGAAGTGTCGGGATGTAACGATACATCCCGTTACTATTATTCATACAAATATGAGCAATTTAAATCTAAATGACAGAAAAATATATTGCGATACTCTCTAACCAGCAGAGGGCGCTATCTGCTTTTGTCTTCTCCTGTTTGATGTCAGCAGCTGAAGAAAAGAGATGTACAGACTCGGCAGATGAAAGTATAGATTTTAACATTTTGTATCAAGATTTGAGCATTAAAAACCTGACACAGTTAAACCTCAAAACCCTCGCTAGTCAGCACCAGAATTACCACGTGGTTATACAAATTATCAATAGTTTGGCCCTCGATGCCGGTCTTTCCCCGCTCTTCTGCTCGGATGTAAACATGCTCAAATAATGCATATCATCTCAAAGCACTGAGGGGGTCTGCAGTATGATGAAGTAGATGTAAGCTCTGTCAGGTAAAAGTGGAATCTCAACCAAAGCGAATGAGTAACCACATTCAGTCCATGCAGGGAGGACTGAAGGCTGGTCTGATCTGACATTGTTTCCCTGGAGATGCCATGATCCTGTGTTTAGCTGCCAGTCGTAATTTAAATAAGAATTACCCTATATTTGGTACCTGAGACTTTTCTGTTTTGTTGTCATGGTATCGAAACAGGTATAGCAATCATTTTAATTTTACCAGTATTGTTTCAAAAGTTAGGGTTCTGTATCGTATCATCCCTCCTGGTTGTTTTTTGAATAAAAGCACAGATACATTTATCGATACCAAGGTGTGTCTGTGGTGTAAGCACATGTCCAAAAACTCATTATTTCTGCGTGTTTTTGTGTGTGTAAGGAGTGGGAGTCAGGCCCTGCAGCAGCTCCCCTCCCGCTGGCTGACTGAGGTTCTACAGGAGGTCAAATCCAGCGACCCGTCGTCCAAGCTGTGTGCCACACGTCGCAGCGCTGGAATACCGTTCTACATCCAGGTGTGTCATCGTTTCAGAATATAAACAGAACTACAGGAGCTACGAAGCATCAGAAGGGTTCTTGGAAGGTTTCGGTTTCAAGTGTTGTTAAGAAGCCGATGATGTTTCAAATGAGAGCTCTTCTTCAGGTGTGTGCGTGTATGTGTGTGCGTGTGTTTACCTTTTACAGTAGTGTAATCAGCAGTTCTTGGCATGCCACTGAAGCACTCATGCTGGAAGAACACTGAGTTTCTTAATCCATTAAGTTTTTTTATTACTTACACGGACACTCATTACACTCACACACACACACACACACACACACACACGGACGCACAGACACAGACACACACGGACGCACACACACAGACACAGACGCACAGACTGTCTTCTGGTTGACCTCCTCAGTAGTCATCTGTCCTGCACACCTCCAGCAGTGTGTTGTAATCTGTATCTAACGTCTCCAACCACCTGACTGACTCAGGGTGTTATTCACTCCCTTATACCCCCCACACCGGACCCACACACACACACACACACACACACACACACACACACACAGAATACTAATATTAAAGCTTGACAGTTTGTGTTTTATCACAGTGGTAATTTGCTGACATCACTGACTCTGCTGCTGTTTCAAAAAAAAAGAAAGTTCTCACATCTTTGAATTTAGGTTCACCACGGTCAGGGGAATGTGGAATGTTTTCTCCTTATATAATAAATGTTTAAGGAAATGGTCATGGAAACTCCAGATAAAGGCCGGGTGAAAAATGTAGCTGTTTGCATTCACACATGCAGCTCCTTCTACAAATTTCAGGAGGTTTGTGCAAGTTTGAAAGCACTGAATGTCAAGTAACACATAGCATTGATATAAATAATTATGTCATCAGAATCTGTTGGTTCCTGCGCCACTTCAGCAATGACTTACCTCCTGAAACTCCCCTCCCATCAAATAGGGAAAGTCTGTGAGGTGCAGGTGTGAGGTCTAGCCCTCCTGAAATTTTCAGGAGTGCATATTTGAAAACTGCTAAAGATTGGTATGGGGTTAAAAATCTGCAGAATTTTCCTTTAAAATGAGACTGAAAGGAGACAGAGAAGATAAGGATGAAGGAGAAAAGAAGGGGGAGTGGAGGAAGTCTGGCAGAAGTTTGAGGTCGACACCTTGGCAGAGCGTCCGGCTGCATTCCTTCACACAGAAAGACAGAAAGAGAGTCAGATCCGGGAACGCTGCCTCCTGCCCCCCCCCCCCCCCCCCATGCTGGTCTCGATCCACATGGGACAGACTTCACAAGAACAAGGCTAGACCTCCTCCAGCCACTCTGCCTCCCCCCTCTTCCCCCTCCTCCTCTATCTCTCCCTCACAAAGCTAACGTCTGAACCAAAACACAGACACACAGCTGGCTCCCATCAGCTCCTTCAGCAACATCATTCCTCCTCCTCCGTCTCCTGGAGCATAAAGATGATGTCACTCAGTGAAGATATCAGACATAAACGTATGCATGTGTACTGCTGTTTTACAGTCGAATGTGTGTTATGTGATTGAAAACCTCTGGTAACAGTGAGGGGCATGCATTAGTTTAGTTTCAGTGATATCTGGCATGGAGGCTTATACTGCATATTTACAGAACCTACCTTTGAAATGAGGCGTGTTATTTAATGCATCACACACATGTGCCAAACTGCACAAACAGGAATATTTAAAAGTGTTTTCCAGAAATTGAGAATAATATTAATTGTATTGATATATTGATACCACAAAAGCAATGAATACCTGTGGCAGTGTATCAAGAAATAAATTAATGTGAATATCTGAATGTTTTCTGTCATTGTGTCTGCTGTACTCTGCCTTAACAGATTACACAGCTCCGCAGAAAGCACATTTTTAAACAAGCTGTCAATCGTTGCATTTATATGGTTTTAAAGGTCACATATTCTCCTCCTCTTCAACTAGTTTAAATTCTCAGTCTCAGAGCTCCTCAAAACATGTGTGAAGTTTCTTGTTCTAAATCCACTCTGATCCTTTATTTGATCATGTCTATAAACCCCTCTATTTCAGCCCTGCTCAGAACAGACTGTTTCTGTGTCTGTACCTTTAAATATGTAAATGAGTTGTGTCTGACCACGCCCCCTCTCTGGAAGGGCTTGGCTGTCTCGGTCTTTCTTGCTCCATGTCCTATTGTTTACGGTGAGAAGGCAGACTCAGAGAGCAGAACAAACACCTAGCTGTGGGAGTGTCACCCACCTGGGGGAGGGGTTACTGCCCTTTGTGATGTCATGAAGGAAAAATGTCCAAACGGCCTGTTGGAGCACACATTTTCTGAAAAGTGGAGCAGGCAAAAGACGGAGAGGACTTTTCTCATCATTGGGGGGTTTGTAGACAGACTAGGGACACATATGTTAGAAAGTGCTGCATGTTGTTGCTGTAAGAGTCTGCCAGAGCATTACATTGTCTGAGTTTTATTATCCAATTCCAAATCCACTGAAGTAGAGATAATATGTCTGACATGTTTTTCTGTTGTAAACACGTTGGGACATTTTGACTCTTGTTGTTCTACACACTGACTCTGTTTGTGTGTTTGTTCCCCTTCAGGCTCTCCTCTCCTCTGAACCAAAGTCGTCGAGCTGCAGCCTGCTGAAGATGACCATGAGGGAGCTGATCGCGCTCGCCATGCCGTCTGCAGACAGAAACACAGACACTTCCACCGTCCCTCAGGTTGGACAACGCAGGAAATGTATTAAACTGTCATCTAGAGAAAAGCAGTGATGCTCTAGTCAAGTGGTTCTCAAACTATGGTATGCGTACCACCGGTGGTACGTGGACTCCCTGTGGTGGTACGCAAAGAAATCTCCACAATATAAAAAAAAAAACCTGTTCAGCATAAAACAACATTTTTTATTATTGTCACACTCTTACCTTATCTAGCTTGTATCTATTGGGTTGTATTAATATCAAATGTGTTTTCCCCTCTAAATTAATCTAGTTTTTGCAACAAACAACTTTAATCTGCTCAATTTATGCTCACACACAAACATAAACAACAACAGGAGTACACCTCGCGTTTTGAAAAGTTCCGCTCGATATTCCGTTTTTATTTCCGTACTGAAACAACAGCAAGCAGCTGTACATAACGGAGCCAGGAGAAGCTTCACTTTTTGATGCATGTGCGGACAGTCGCTCACCCTCTCTCTCTCTCTCTCTCTTGCTCTGAAGCTGATGTGATTCTGCTCTATTTTGCTATCTTAACACTTGGACCACCAACAGTCTAGACCCCCCTCCAAGCGCCGCAGCCGTCTTTCAGACGGCTTATACAAATGTAATTGTTTGTGCTCAGAAGCACACAAATAATGCATTTTTTTGATGAAGTTAAATACAACTTACTTTTATCTACAAACCAAATAGACTATCAGCATAAAGCAGGATTGGTAACCTTTTAAATGTTGCATGTTAATTTACAATATCTGTCTGCTTTTTTAGTGCGCCGTTTTTTACTGCTGCTCCACGTCTCTTGTTGCTAAAACACAAAAAAATTTAAAAAAAATTGCTAAAAAAAATTAAACATACAGAACTTTTAGTCTATTATATTGTTGGCTATATTGGGCTATGCATTTTAATAAAAACCCTGCAAAAAAAAGAGATAAACACCGATGCTCCTCCTCCTCTCTGCAACTGGGTTTGTTTCCCCAACATAGAGGAAATCATTGACCAAAACACACGCACACCAAAAACACGGCTATCTATGGGCATGACAAACTATATAGCCTACAAAAAGAACTGCAGAAATCCATAACAGATGCAGTGGCGAACAAACAAACAGATGAAAAAATAAACGATCAGCACCTTGGACAGCGCCGCGGCACGTAATGAACAGACCTGCGGCAAAAGTGCTCAACCTTTGCGGTGCACTTCCCACTCACAGGGCGCTTGCACCCCTTGCAGGAGACAATGGTCATATTTTTCTTGCAGTGCGTGTTTCTCTTACACTGCCTCCTTCTCAGCTCTTGTGGATGTTGTGGCTCCACAGGCACCGACGTCAGACTGGCCTTGACACGCAGGTGTTCCTTTCTCTGTTCCTTTGCCGGCTCAAGAATGAGCATGTATCTATCTGTCTATTTGTATATCCTATCTATCTGTCACTCTTTGTTAAATTCCTGCGCATATATATGAAGTCTATAAATAGAAACAATAACTAATACAAATTAAAACGACGCACAAAAATAATCCAGGGAAATGTATCATTTTCAACTGCTGTCAATATGAAGGCGGCGGTGGTTAGAGGTATAAATGCTCAGAAATCTTGTGTGTTTTATTTTAGTCACACAAAAACATACAGGACACATATTTAAGAAAAGTCATAGGATGAGAGGCTCGTAGTTTTTATTTAAAAATAGTTATTTGTATTATAAAAATCCAAACCGTCCGTCACACGGTCTTGGCGGTTCTAGTGTTAACACTCCTCAGGAGTTGAGAGGGATGTTGAACGCAGAGACTTATAATACAGCGGCTCTGGTTGCACAGAGCCTGCGGAGCGCGCGCCTGCACTCTCTCGCGCTCTCTCTCTCCCCCGCTCCCTCTCGCTCTCTCAGGCACGCAGCAATTTTATGAATAAATGAAAAATTAAATAAGAACAGGTTGGAAATATACTAGGGACCAGTTATCGTCTTTGTGTGGGAAACACTGGAGACTAAATATTCTCAAACAGGTTGTTGGTATAAAGTTGTCATTTTTATTGTTCTGCACTTTTTTTTTGATTTGGGCAAATGTCAGAGTTGTGTGGAGTTTAAGTGCCAGTTCTAGCCCTTAGTAGTCCTATAGTGTGGCTGCCAACAGTCAATAATAAATAATATTCTTTTCATTAATTAATTTGCCTCTTGCGTAAAATGTGTATAGAAATAGGCCTACAGTGTATTTTAACATCTACCATAATGGTGGTACTTGGAGTTATGCCAAATATTTTCAGGGGTGGTACGCAGTCTAAAAAGTTTGAGAACCACTGCTCTAGTCGTTTATTATTTTGCTTATCCAAGAATCTGCTGGTTATTTCCACATGAATTCATCGTTTATCGTTTGGTCTTCAAAATGTCAAAGAGTGATAAAAAGAAAGCTCATCATCGACTTCCCAAACCCAGGAGGAGACGTCCTAATATATTTTTTTCTTACCGTCGCTGTAAAATCCAATGACTCCTCTCTAGATCACGTGTAGAAGTTGTGTAAATGTTTTGTTAATTGTTCAAAACAACAGTGAGCTGTTGTTTTGAACAGACACATAGTTTCCTTCATGGTCGTTTTATTGAAAATGTAACAGAGCTGATGTTGACTCCCTCAGGTCCACGCTCTGAACATCCTGCGAGCTCTGTACAGAGACACTCGTCTGGGAGAAAACATAATTCCCTTCGTCTCGGAGGGTCTGCAGGCCGCTGTGCTCGGCTTCACCTCTCCTGTGTGGGCGGTGAGTCTCAACAACTCTTTTTCTTTTCTCTGAGTACCTGTTTGAGTTTAAAACCCTGAATGTACATCAACTGGAGTGCATGTTGCACTCTCCAAACCCAAATGACTAAATCACATCTCTCATGAGCTGCAGCTCTGTGCTCACTCGGACACAACTCAACTGACATTTTAGTTTGCAGCAGCAGAAGTGAACAGAGCCGACCAGAGTATCTGATTCATCCTCTTTCTGAAGCGATGGTTTGCTCTGTTTTCTTTTTACCGTCTCTTACTCTCTGCCCTCCTCCCTCACTGCTGTGTTTTTGTTGTTTCCTTTTCCAGGTGAGGAACTCATCCACGCTGCTCTTCAGCACTCTGATCACGAGGATCTTTGGAGTGAAGAAGGGGAAGGACGAGCACTCGAAGAAGAACAGGTCTGCTGCTCCTTGCTCTCTCACAGATCCACTTCACTGTCATGTGCATCAAAGCACAACGAGAATCAGTGGTTACCAGTCATGTTCGCCAAAAGACGCAGTGACCTGTGCATAAATAGGTCAAATGTAGCTCATATTGAATACTTAATATGAAGAAATCAGGTACATCCTGCAGGTTGAGGTAATTCCACCTTTTTCGGTTGCAGCCAAAAGTGTCAGTCATCTTTAACGTGGTCATATTCATCCTGACTCTCAACACTTTTTTGTCATTTGCTTTAAGAATGTTGTTATTTATGACTGCCTAACACTGAATATAATACTTAGCTATATCTTCAAAAAATATGAAATGTATAACAAAGCAATCAATTTAGAAAAACACATACTTTAAGTACTTTAAACCACTGATTCTCAAGTGGTCAAAAAGTCTAAAAATCACTTTTAAAAAATGTCTTTTGTGTGATCTCTTTGTTCTGTCACATGTGTTGTACAGTCTGAGGTCCAAACTGCACAGTTTTTCATAAAACAAATATCATAGGTTGAAAAGTATCTGAAATTTTTGGTGGCAATTTCTTATCAAGGAGTTGATGGTGGGTCCTGAGGCTAGACCTGTTGAGAACCACTGCTCTAAACCACGTGTTTAATCAGTGGCTGTTTGACACCACCAGGGGGTGCTGGTGTAACATCACAGTAGCAGTTCTCAGTCCGCTCTGACTGTTCTTCTCATAATACAAAAGTTCAGACCTACATCCACAAACTATGAGAGAGGCATAAAGAGAGAGAGGAACAGAAACACACACACATCATCAATGATTTATCGTCAATGAAACAAGGTCCTTCCTGTCAGTGCTGCTCTTGTCAGCTGCAATGAATAAGGCTCCAATAAAAGTGCAGATCATTGTTGCAGATGTGAAAATGTGATCAGAAACAAACCTTCATTCACAAAGCTCCACGTGTTTACTGATGATGATTCATCTGAACACAAGATCAGAACTGTAAACAAACATGCTCACAGTTTGAGAATGTTCTGGTCTGAGTGTGTTTAAGGAGGTGTTTGCACTACTCCTGCTCGGCATCACCAATTTATTATAAACAAATCTCAACGTTTCGTCACCTTGACCTTAGTCAAGTGCGTTCTCAAACAATCCTGCCATGATCTTAAGAAGACAAAGCTCCGCCTACTTCATGTGCTCATGTGTGAGAGATTTAGTCTAGACTAAAGTTTAGACTAGAAGTGTCTCACAATCATCAGTAGTAACATGTACATATTATATATGAAGGCAATGACACCAATCAAAATACAAATTTGACTGGCATTAGATCAGAGAAAAAATGTATATAAATAAATCTATCAATGAGACTCTACAACAATACAAAATGTACCTATTAACAAGGTTATTTACAGAGATATCTTATCTATGTCATATCAGGCTGAGCAAAAAACTGCAGTTCCTCAAGTGTCCACCTGAGGCTGGCTGCACAATCTGTCTTCTTTGCTTTGTTTGTTGTCTTCTTTGTTGTCTTCTCCTTCATCTTCTACTTTTTGTCTTCATCGACATTGACATCTAGTTCTTTTGCTTCTTTGTCCTCTCTCTCTCCATCGTCTTTCTCACCTTCATCGTCTTCTTTATTATCTTCTTTTTCGTCTTCATCCTCTTCTGCTTCTTCTTCTCCTACTTCTTTGTTTTCTTTGTTATCGTCTCCATCATCTGGTTCTTCTTATCCCTCTCCATCTTCATCTCCATCTTCTTCCTCCTCTGCTTCCTCTTCTTTTTCATCCTCATCTTCTTTTTTTGTTTTCCTTTATGTCTGCTTAGTCTCATTTGTCTGCTTCATCATCTTATTATTATTTGTCTTCATCTTCACTCTATGTGTGTTCTTCTTCATCCCCTTCATCTTTGTCTTCTTCTTTGTTTTCTTCTTTGTCTTCTTTGTTTTCTCTGTCGTTTCTTCGTCTTTGTCATCTTCACCTTCTTCTCGGGGTTTGCTGAAGGTTAATCAAAACGATAAAAATGAACCCCTCTGGGTACTTTTGATGATTCAGATGGACTTTCAGAGGCTGCTCATATGCTGACACATTTTCAGATTGAAGTGTTGTGATTAGCAGAAACGTGTGCGGCATAAAAAGCCACTAACCTACAAATGTTCTAACAATAACAACTGCGCCTGAGAAGCTGTCAGTTGGCTGATATCTCACTTTGGAGGATTGGATGTTGATACGATGAAGTGAGGTGGAGGAATCTGTTGAACATGTCTCAGTTTCAGTCGGAGGGTTCTCGGCTGTTCTGCTCCGCTCTCACAGACTGTTTGACAAATTGTGGGTTTGTTTCTGAGGTTTCTGGAAGAGTCTTAAATTATACCGCGCTCCCAGCTCATGTCAAACATCCATCTGAGTGTTTGGAAACCTGATAATGAAACTGATAGATAGCAGACGTGGGTGTTTTCTTTTTTCAACATGTGTTTTATGATGTGTTGAATCCATCGTAGGTGCAGCGACAGGTGGAGACGCCACGACGAGCTCCACAGGATTATTCAATAACCCAGAATAATAATGATGATGAAGTATCAGGGATGCAACCTAAATAAAGCTTTATTACGCACCAGTGATTTACCTGAACTGTGCTAAAGAGATCAGAAAGCAGGGCACAGTTTAGGGAGGAGCTACTTCCTGTGATTGACAAGTCGTCACCACAGTGAGTGTGTTTACACGGACTTGAGTATCCCCGGTTTTTATCAGGTTTTAAGTCTCCAGTTTTTTGTTTGTGTATGTAAAAATCATGTACCGATGTTGAGAAACAGGATTTTGCCAACGGGAGATTTCTGAAAGAAAACGGGATACTGTAGCATGTATATACAGTGGTCTCATTTCTGTCTCATTTCAAAATTGCCTCGGTTTGTGTTGTAAAAAATAAACATCACCGACGTCTGCACAAGTAAGATGCATTATTCAAGAAACCATGAAAATCTCATGTATGCAGGGATATGAAATTCAGGTTTCTCTCTGTGCATGTAAACACCAGATCCTGCAAAAGATAAAAACCAGGATAAGACTCATAAACGGGATACTCACGTCCACATGAACACACTCAGTTACTTGAAAAGTCTTTTTCAGTGTTTGTTGTACTTAAGGACACTCTGAGGACTCGTCTGTGTTTTCATTGCCTGTTTTTGTTTGAATCCTGATATCAGCTAGCCTAAATTATCATCCTGTTTATTATCACAGTAACCTCAAAACACAGATGCATTTAGCTAAAACAAGCTAGCACTACCGTTAGCAGTAAACAGGCTGTTAGCTCTCCTCTCTAGTTTCAACCTCTCATCCAAATATGGTCACTTCTCGCTCCCAAAACGATTTTTAAAAAGCGAGTGCCAACATGCTACATTTAGAGCTTGAAAAGAGAAGTCAGCAGACTAAGAGATGACGTGAGGTCGGCTACGTCCTCCTCTTCTATAAAGACTGTTTAAAACATTAAGAGAACAGCGCGGAGAGACAGGAACTTCAACTCAAAGCTAATTTGCACAGTTGATTATGTGTTCATGAATCATATGTTATATCATCGTCTCAACAGTTTCACATTTTGTGCAGATCTTTTTGATATCTTGCTGTTTAATCTGAGACAGAGACCCATGACGAGGACTCCTTAAATCAGACATGAACAATGGAAGTCTGTTCTGTCTGGCTGCAGGACTCTGAGGGACTCTGAGGGATCTGTTCGGAGGTCTATATCGAGCTCAGCGCTGGTTTGTTAGCTCTCAGATAATCCAGGCTAAAGTTTCACAGGGCTCCTCTCTGCCCGCTTCTCTTTCCTGTGTTTCTATTGGCCCCTGACACTCGCACCAAGCCGACGCTGCTCATGTTTATCTCGTCTGTTTCCACTCCGGTTTTTAACCCCCCCCCACCGTGATCTCCCCCTCCTCATGTCTGCTGCTCTCTTTCTGTCTTATTATCCGTGTTTGAGCTTTTGGTTTCACATTGAAGATGAAAGTAATGACGGAGAAATGTAGCATCAGATCTCTATAGAGCAGTGGTTCTCAAACTTTTTAGACTGCATACCACCTCCAAACATATTTGGCTCTCCAAGTACCACCATTATGGTAGATGTTAAAATACACTGTAGGCCTATTTCAACACACATTTTACGCAAGAGGCAAATTAATTAATGAAAAGAATATTATTTATTATTGACTGTTGGCAGCCACACTATAGGACTACTAAGGGCTAGAACTGGCACTTAAACTCCACACAACTCTGACATTTGCCCAAATCAAAAAAAAAAGTGCAGCACAATAAAAATGACAACTTTATAACAACAACCTGTTTGAGAATATTTAGTCTCCAGTGTTTCCCACACAAAGATGATACCTGGGCCCAAGTATATTTTCGACCTGTTCTTATTTAATTTTTCATTTATTCATAAAATTGCTGCGTGCCTGAGAGAGTGCGTGAGACTGCAGGCGCGCGCTCTGCAGGCTCAGTGCAAGCAGCGCCGCTTTATTATAAGTCTCTGCGTTCAACATAGCAAAACTGCCTTTTCAAAATAAATCCCTCTCGACTCCTACGGAGTGTTAAGACATCAAAAGAGCAGAATCACATCAGCTTCAGAGCAAGAGAGAGAGAGAGAGAGAGAGGGTCCTGTCCGACTGTCCATACATGCATCAAAAACTGAAGCTTCTCCTGGCTCCGTTTTAAAAATGTTAATGTACAGCTGCTTGCTGCTGATTGTGTACTGAACTCTAATAAATAACAGAATATCTGTTAATGTAGGCCTACAGCTGCTTGCTGTTGTTTCAGTACTGAACTATAACAGAATATCGAGCGGAACTTTTCAAAACGCGAGGTGTACTCCTGTTGTTGTTTATGTCTGTGTGTGAGCATAAATTGAGCAGATTAAAGTTGTTTGTTGCGAAACCTAGATTAATTTAGAGGGAAAAACACATTTGATATTAATACAACCCAATAGATACAAGACAGATGACATAAGAGTATGACAAAAAAGAAAATGTCGTTTTATGCTGAACAGGTTTGTTTTTTATATTGTGGAGATTTTGTACCAGGAACCCACATACCACCGGTGGTACGCCTACCATAGTTTGAGAACCACTGCTGTAGAGTATTTAGGAGTCACTTTAGAGTGTTTGCTCAAACTGTCGACCTTCTGGAAACGGAACATTTTTCCTGCTTGAACGAAGCTTTTGTCTTTATTCTCTCTGCAGCTGAGAGCTCAGACTTCTGCTGTCAGGGTCATTCTGTCGTATATTCGTTCATGATGTCATTACATTGTTTCCATGTTGTGTGAAACATGGAGTAAACATGGATGTTTGCTATCAGTCTGTCAGATTGTTGTTTCCATAAAAGTGTTTGAGAAGATCTAAAACAAACACTAAAACAGGGAGAGAGAACATTTAGATAATATTACGATTGTATAGTAGGACATGAAGCCTTTGAAAATACTATAAGACAAGCAGTGATTACTACAGAAAAGCAGAAAGCAAGCAGAAAATACTACAATAACATAAAAGCAAAACCATATTGCAGATTAAACCATCAGACCTTTTAGAACAGTATTTAATGTCAGTTAGCAAGAACTTGTTCGATTACAGACATTAGACCCCGTGCCCGCGCTTTATTCTCAGCGACCAGCGTCTTTTTTTACAAGCGCTCTGCCTTTGTACGGCCGCTCTGAGCACTCAAGTTGAAAATCTTTCAACTTTCCAAAAAGGCGCTGATGATGTCACAGGGGCTCTTTTCCAAATGTATGACATTCTCTGTATTTTAGCCTCCTACAGATCGTGTCTTGCACCCACATCCTCCTCGCTCCGTGTCTGATCGGGAAATAAAAGATCTCAACTTTAAAACATGCAGTAAAAAGTAACGGAGCAGTGTGGGTCACACAGCGGCCGTTGTCAACAGACTGTTGTCATAGAGACAGGAGGGACGTGCAGCACTTTTCCTCTCAAACCCTTCATGCAGACACTCCCGAACATACAGCCAGCGCTTTTCTGCCCAGCAAAAATGCTAGGTGGCCACGGGGCCTAAGCTGGCCGCACAGGTTCAAGTCCAGCCTGTGGCTTTTTTCCTGCATAACATTCCCCGCTCTCTCTCGGTTCCTGCTCTGTCCACTGTCAATTAAAGGCATACAATCCCAAAAATGCACCTGGAAAAAAAAAAAGGAAACAAAGTTAACCTTTCTTAATCGATGGTTTCTAAAGTAAAAATTTCTATGATTTCAATGCTAAATTTGTTAGCCATTAAAGGAAATTTCCATTATGTGTTAGCATCAAGCTAACAGCTCGCTGAGAAATCTCCTCCCCACCTCCTCCCCACCTCCTGGAGAAAATCACTCCAGCCATCAATAGGTTATATCAACACAACTAGGTTAGGATGCTGATGTTTCAGAGCGTTGATCTATTAGGTAATCACGCTGATCATTAAATCTGTTTCTGTGTGGCGTCTGCGGGGAGGATTCCACTTTTATACGTATAATTGTTCATTACTTTCAGAAAGTAATTTTCTTCCCTAATTTCAATGTTCCAAAACAGTTCTGTATTTTCAAATGTTGACAGCATTTCATTTTTTATTTTATTTTCCATATTTTTGGAAAGTCTTACGTATTGTTTTAGTTTATGCAGAATTTAAGGATGTGAAACATGTATGGATACTTCAAGAAATGACATCACATTAAGCAAAAAATCTAACCTACAGAGAGGCCGACGGGTTCAATGTTAGGGATGATATTATGAAAACAAAGTCATCCTCTTGTCTCTTTGTGTTGTACTGAAGTTGTAACAGAGCTGTGTGTGTGTGTGTGTGTGTGTGTGTGTGTGTGTGTGTGTTTGTGTATGCGTGCTTACATGTGCTTGTGTGTCCCTCTCACACAAACCGTTTACTCACAGCGGTGTGTGTGTGTGTGTGTGTGTGTGTGTGTGTGTGTGTGTGTGTGTGTGTGTGTGTGTGTGTGTGTGTGTGTGTGTGTGTGTGTGTGTGTGTGTGTGTGTGTGTGTGTGTGTGTGTGTGTGTGTGTGTGTGTGTGTGTGTGTGTGTGTGTGTGTGTGTGTGTGTGTGTGGAGACGTCGCTCCTCGCTGTCTGTGGGAATCACAGCTGTGTGTTTTACATGTTACTTGAATCCAGACGTATTGTTTGCTTGTGGATCAGACTCGGGCTGCTCTGCTCTGAGATCAGATAACGTTGCTGAGATAAATGCAACTTTAAACAAAGTTGACAGCGAAGATTGCTCTCAGCATTCCTACCAGAGTCTCCAGATTTATCGCCGGCCTGTGTTGACTCCTCACTCTACTCTGCATGTGCTGCTGTACATAAAAATCTCCTCTCCTCTCTTCTCCTCTCCTCTCCCCTCCCCTCCTCCTTTTCTTAACATATGACCTGATCTTTAACGGAAACAAAAAGAAAAACAAACTTCTAAATCCTACTATACTTAAAGGGATACTTCACCGGTTGAAACATGAATCTGTATTGAATGTGGGTCATGTATGTAGTAGAAATGTGAAATAAATGTTTAAGTTGGTGCCTTCTTGACAGAGACATGAATGAAAGACTGGCCCGATCCCAGCGGGAGTTGTTGTTGACCCCCAACGGGTCTTGAGCCTCGGCTGCCGCCTCCTGTTCCTCTATCAGCCTCAACTGTTCGTCTCTATATTGCAGCTCGTAGAAATAGCCACGAACATCCGATTCGAGCACAAGACCTTCAAAATCCCCTTCATCCATATCAGTTTGAAGTTGATCTTTCTCCACAGAGCCTGTTAGCATAAGTTCGGAGTTTCGATTCTGGGAGTGTGTGTGTGTGTGTGTGTGTGTGTGTGTGTGTGTGTGTGTGTGTGTGTGTGTGTGTGTGTGTGTGTGTGTGTGTGTGTGTGTGTGTGTGTGTGTGTGTGTGTGTGTGTGTGTGTGTGTGGTCTCGTGATGGTCTTTCATGGCAGTGCAGACCTCTCCCCTGTAGCAGAGACTTGATTTACAAGCTCAGAGTTAAATAAAACTTTATTGACCTTGAGGCTGAATGGCGGTCGCAGCAGCAGCACCGCCGGCTTAAAAATAAAAATCATTTTATTTTCGTGTTATGTGTGTGTGAGCACATCCGCACAAACACAAATGACCATGCCAGTGATGGCACATGATGCAGTAAACATACTCAGTGTTGTTATGTTCAGAGTTTAAACAGGACACAGGATCTGAACGTTTTGTAAATCACGTTCTCTAGGCTCTAAAAGTTATTTTTGTTCTCTTATCCACCAAAAATGAACAACTGAGCCCGGAGAGTCCAACAAAATGAGATTGGGAAACAATGGTGCACTCTACTTTAAAGAGTGGAGCTTTTCTCTGAAGTGTCTGTTTAAAAATGAATGCTCTCCATCTCTTCTTCTGTCTCACCATCTTCAGGATGACCGGTCGAGAGTTTTTCACCCGTTTCCCCGCCCTCTATCCGTTCCTCCTGAACCAGCTGGAGGAGGCTGCAGCCACGGTGGAAAGGTGAGCTGTTGTTGCTTAATCCTGTGACACACACACACACACACACACACACACACACACACACACACACACATACTTTAGCCCCTGCCATGACTTTTCACACCTCTTTGATCCTTTTATAGTTTAATTTGACTCACATTTAATCCATATGAGACAGATTTTTTTCTTTCGTTAAGCTCGTTATGCAGAGCTGCTTTTGTGCTTCTTGCAGAAACGAGGCAGAGGTGAAGTTAGTGCAACCTTTTGTGAGCGCTAAAACTAACTTTATCCGAGGTGGGAACATGAGGTGGAACTATAGCAATCAAGTAGATTGAGTCTTTGTGTTGGCCTGTTTTTGTCAGAGTGTTCTCAAAGCGTCTGACTTAACGAGCGGATAAATTAAATGTCCTGTCCACATTTGGTTCAGTGTTTTTGCAGTGAAGAGTTGAGTCTCCTGAGGTTCACTGGCCTTATCTCTCTCGGCTCAGACTCCCGTTTTTTTAAAAGCATTAGTGTCGTCCAACAGCTCCCCAGGCGACCTTATCTTAATATGGATCCAATTAATTGGCTGCTCTCTCAGACCGGCTCTTTCACAATCCCCCTCACTCCCCTCGACCCTTGTTAAAACATTTGCAAATTTCCCACGGAACCAGATCTGGACCCTCTGACTTCCCACACGGTCTGTGTGTGTGTCAAGCCACCCAAACAGAGCGACCACTCCGTACTGCAGCAACACACACAGCAGGACGGGAGGAGAGCACGCTGCTCTTAGTGGTTTCAGTACACTCCCAAAATAGGCCACAATATAGGACAGATTATAGAAATGAGATTTTGAACTATACTATATATGTTTTGGAGTTCATGTAAATATATATTATGTTCTGTGTAATCTGTCCTCCTCATCAAATGCTCCTGGAACAAACCCAGAATAGATGAGCACAACGCAGCTGCAGCATGTGAAAGAGAAAAACCTTATATAAATATTATTTGTAAGCATGTTATTTCATATTATTATGTGCCTCCATCCCTCCACACCTCAGTAAGGAGTTTGTGTAATAAACAGACAAAATGCACCAAGGAACAGATATGAAGTCATTCATTCTGTTTAAATGCATGCGTTTACAGATGTGTGTGTGACGTTTTGATGACAGGTTATGTTTGCATAAGGCCTCTTATCGAGCCATGACTAAAGCCGGACATACACTGGTACATTTTGAGAGAGAGAGAGAGAGAGAGAGAGAGAGAGAGCGCGAGCGAGAGAGAGAGCGAGAGAGAGAGCGAGAGAGAGAGAGAGCTCTCCGGCTCTGCAAGCTTTGGTCGAGACCCTAAATGATTGAGTCGTAAAGTGTGAGCTCTCAGGTCGGAAGAAATCGATATGTTGACACGATGCTGGTCAAATTTTTTCCTCAAAGTGCCACTATCGGTAGACTGTCTTTAGCTGTGGTTAATGAGCCTGCTCTCCTCGCTCCTCTACCTGGATGTAAACAAGCACAGGGAAAAGATAGCATCTCGTAGGAGCAGAGCAGTTTGTTCCCAGAAAATTGGGATAAAAATGTCTGTAGGCTGTGTCAGATTAAAGTCGCATACTGACCAGAGCAATGTGTAACAACATTCAGCACAAGCATGTGGACGGCAGTCATCGCACTGCTAACGCTAGCCACACTCAGCAAACCAACCTCACTTAACTGCAGACTCATTTCAAATTTTTTTTGCTCAATTTGAACAGTTTTCTGAGTGTTTCCTAACACCATTTAACCAAGTAGGACTCTCTCCTTTCATGTCTCTCTTTCAGCTCATATTTAAACCGCCCTGAAGTCATTTGTTGCAATTCTTCTATCTTCTAAAGCGTTCAAGTGTTTTTCTCAAACTTCCTAAGCTAACTGATGATTGATTTGTTTGAGAAGTCACTTAATAGAGAGCTAAAGCTTTAGTTTACTTTAAAACCTCTGCCACTGTGTCTCTTGCACGTCGCTCTAAATGAAGGATAAAATGCATCAGGTCAGTGTTCTGTTTCCACTCTCTGTAAAAGACGTGAAACTTAAATGACCCTTTCATCAACCAGCCGGGTGCTGGACATGATGGAGGAGTTTAGGGTCAGACAGACACTCATGGAAGATGTCAATGTGAAGTCTGAACGAGACTTTAAACAGCACAGTCTCTTTTTCATCCTGTCCAGTGTTTCAGCCCCCATCTGTGTCCCCACACGGCCCCTCTCTCTGACATCACATCCTGTCCCGTTCCGCTCCACTAAACTGACACTAAACACATTAGCTACTAATTGGTCTGCTATTACATTTCCCATCATGCCGTCCCAGTGGATGTGTCTGTGTGTGGTTGTGTGTGTGCTGTTGAATGAGGTAATGAAAAGCACAAGTTGTTTTTGCAGGAGGTCCGTTGTTCTCTCTTCGTTCTCTGAGAACCTCAGGACTAATGACAGGACCCCGAGGACGTGCTGGTCTCCTGACACACACACTCAAACAAGCAGACCTTAATCTGTGCGGACCACCTCTGCCCGAACCCCACTTTGTTTCAACATTATATCCACAAATTCCCCCTAACACAATGTTAAAGGAATGCTCTGAGAGTTTGAATAGCTTTATCTGCCAAAATAAGTAAAAATCTTTTTTGGAAAATTCACCAAGGGGGGAAGTTGATATCAGACGGAAACCTGTTAGGCTGAGAAATTGAAAGCAGTGTCCACTAGAGTCTGTCTCCTGCAGTGAGTCTGTCCCCATAGAGCTCCATGTTAAAATAAACATGTTTACAGTCTGGTATAAAAACAGTTTGGGTCTCTAGAGCTCATTTCTCTCTTCAACTGTACGGGCTGAATGTTTATACATCTCACCTGTTTACATTATATTAAGGCTTAAAGGGATGTAGAATTAGGGGGCGTGGCCTCTTTGAGTGACAGGTGGGAGCTGCTAGCTGTCTGCTAGTTGTCACCTCAGCTAATTCAGTCCCTGACCTTTAACCTCTGGGTCGTGTTTGTGCTGTTGGAGATTTGTTCATATAAATATCAGACTAATAATCTGTCTCTCTCTGTGAGCTTTATTGGACCAACAGACCGTCCAACAAGTCTGATCTCCACTTTTAACAACCAGTCACATTAGAACTTTATTTTATTTACATGTTAGCAACAATTAGCTGCTAACTGAGTCTGTGAGAACCATACCTGGCTTGTGAGCTCGTTCGGTGTTTGGAATACCTTTAGTTTTTTGTGGCTGCCTGTGTATGAGAGTCATAATTGTTGATGGATTCTCCCAAAGAAAAGATAGCGGGCTTTCTGTGAAGTAAAGATGGTTCTTTAAGTTATCTGGTTTGTGTCATTCAGAGCTCTCAGCTTCTACTTCTGTCCAGAAAAGGTATAAAACAAGTTCAGTCAGGTACCACATAATTAAAACCTTATTCTTTTGCAAACGCTCATTTGTAATTCAATAAATTAGCAACGGGCACAGCTTGTTTAGCTTTGGTAACTTAGTGTTTGCTGAACCCTTGCTCCTCTCCAGCTTCATCTTCATCATAAATATGGTCACTTTTGATTTAAAAAAAAAGAGTTGTTAGCAGCCAGATGTCAAACCTGGGACTTCTTAAAGGCTGTTAATTAACCAATGTATGGCTACGTTTATTTTTTATACAGTCTGTGGTTGATGTCTGCTTCATTTGTCCCTCAAAGATCCTGAGTGTGAGACAAAAAGCGAAACCCTGGACTTCCTGCATACCAGATCCAGCTTTTTGTTCCTTAATTGTTCCCTTTCTTGTCCGCTCCTCCCACCTTCCTCCTCTGCCAGTGTGTCAGAGCGAAACTGTGAAACCGCTGGCAGAGACGGACAGTTTCCACTCTGACTCAGTTGGCAGAGATCAGATTGTGTTGAAGGAAAAGAGGAGGCGAAAAGCTTGACTAAAGGATGGAGAGGAGATGACTGTACGGCAGTGTGGGCGGTTTTAGGAATGTAGAGTGTAATAAAAGGTTTAATTTGGTTTCGAAATGAGATGAAACATTTTTTTATGTGTCAGTGATCGAATTAGAAAATAGAGACACATTATTCAAGTCACTTTTAATTGAAACAGCACATTTCGAAACATAAAACAGAAGATGTCTGGATGTGCTTCACAAAAGAGGTACATTTATTCGATCTGCCTCAAAACAGCTTCTAACACCTAGTGGTTAAAATGGGTGCTGCAGTCCAAAGTTCATAAGATTGCAGAGAGCTGTCTCCCCCCGCCCCCTCTTCTCTAGAGTAGATGCTCACACAGGTCACCATGTGGTGGACACTGAAGCTTCAGTGTTTAGCCAGCTCTGCATGGGTCTGTAAACCTTTCTGTGTTCTAACCTCTCTCCATTTTTCAAAAGCATCTCCAATATTGATCCTAGTTTGAGCACGTTTCTGCTCGTGGAGCTTATTAGAAACATGCAGAGGCTTTTTAGGTCGGGTACAATCACTTCTATCTGAACCACTTCTCTTGCCCGCTTCCATCACTGCAACACCTGTTGACCTGATAACTGCTCTCATATCTGACAAACCGAGGGGCGTCCAAAACGGCCGTGTGGGGGTGTCTTAAAAGCGTCTACCTTCTCTGGTCCAAACAAATCCAGAGCATTCAGGAGCAGAATCTAAAGTTAGAAGGAGGACATACTGGCTGCTGCATTGTTGTCAGAGAAGCCAGTACTTCAACATAACATGTTTCTTTAATGTCTGATCATATAGTAAGGTCACTTTATCATCTCACTCACTACACATCTTACTGATTGGACCTTTAAAAACTTCCCCAAACCCTCGTTATATTAGGAATTTCTTAGAAAGCTCAGCTTAGCCCAAAGAGAAACTCACAGTCATACAAC
Organism: Labrus bergylta; assembly: GCF_963930695.1. Taxonomy (NCBI): domain Eukaryota; kingdom Metazoa; phylum Chordata; class Actinopteri; order Labriformes; family Labridae; genus Labrus; species Labrus bergylta. Next base: position 6,735,417 of record NC_089204.1, read on the forward strand.
AAGAATGCAGGTTCAATGAAACGTTTCATAAAAGGTCAGAAGGGAAGAAGCTGCACATAAAGTCACTCCTGTCCTCTGAGTATTCCTGCCATCCTTATTGTCATATTGTACTTTAGATACTATATTAATAATAATGATGTTAAATATGTGTGTTTGTGTTTAGTGACAGCGGGCAGGTGAAGCTCCACCCCAGTCTGTTCCTGCTGCTGCTCGTGCTCAGTCGACTCTACCCGTCTCCCATGGACGGATCCTCGTCACCTCTTGGACTCGCGCCCTTCATGCCCTTCATCATCAGGTGGGTGTCAATCACACAGGTCTACAAACAGGTCTACTTATAAACACACACACACACACACACACACACACACACACACACACACACACACACACACACACACACACACACACACACACACACACACACACACACACACACACACACACACACACACACACACAGAGGACACGTTGGATATTGTTGTTTTCAGGTCTCAGAGAAGTATCCATCATTTCTTTTCTTTGTCAGGAGAATAATTTCTTCTTTTTTAAGGTTTATTTTATAGTGTCTGGGGCCTTAATTGGAGAGACGTGACAGTGGGTAGGGTCAGAAATCTGGGAGAGATAGAGCTGGGAATGAGATGCGGGAAAAGACCAACAGGTCGGATTCGAACTTAGGCTGTCTGCTTGGAGGACTACAGCTTCTGTACATGGGGTACACGCACTAACCAATGCGCCAAAGCCACCATCGCCCTTTCATTTCTGAACACAACAATGTCATCAAGCCGATACCTGAAATTAAATTCTGCATGAAGCACCATTTTGATATGTATCCCAACACAAAACCAAATTAGATTTTCTTCAGGAGATGAAGTTTAAAGCCCCAGAGACAGATATGTGATGAAGCTCTGCCCTCATGACACCTAAAGACATTCATACTGACTCCCCAAAGGTGTAAGATTGGTGTCCCAATCTGTCAATTCAAAATACTTTACAGCGTTTTGAAGCGAGAGAGAGCAGCTGAAGCTCCACACACACATACAGCTCTGCTTTCCCCTGCTGGATCCGCTGACCCCTTCTCACCCCTGTAACGCCTTTGTTATTTTGAGTTATTAAAGGATCTATCTGCCAGCTGTGCAGATGTTGGGGACACCTTGACAGTGAAATATCAGGACTTTGGGTACAAAAGGAGGTTTTGTCTGATGATAAATCCAGGGATGACTTCAAACCACACAGATTGTGGAGCGGAGAGTCATAACATCTGCATCACAACAGCTGATTATTATTATTTTGTATTATTAGTTTTTTTTCTTCTTTCTTGTTTTTCGCCACACATCAGGACACAAACAGTTTGGATCACAAGCTCCTCTTAGATGCCGTGTTCTCATGTCCGTCTCTATCTCTCAGCGTGTTGGTTAAACAGACTCCTCCTGGAGAAACATCCCATACTACTCAGATAATATAATGTTGTTGTTTTTTAAGCAGAGGCCACACAGAACTTATTTACTGCAGCAGAGTGTTTTTTACTCACTAAGGCCTGGCACACTATAAGATTTTCAAAATGTGACAGAGCCGACACATGACGACAGATTAACAGTTCAGTTCTTAAAGTGTGTGGAGAGCAACGAGACGGCTCACTCAGCACGCCACACACTGACAGATTCATTCACCAACAACCAGAGTCGCAGTCAGACTCGACTCTACGAGTAAACAAACGTGATGCTCAAGCTAAATGTGGCTAGCTGTTAGCTGGTAATGTTTGTTGTGCTTCCTGCTTCAGTTAGTTTGCTTCCCTATTGGCTACTGTTCCGTTCCACATGACAATTAACAGAGTCCGTGCTCGGTATGGCGGGTAATCTTTGGGTGTCTTACGGTTCGATTCGATTCACAATCTATTTTCGATTCAAAACGGTTCTGGATTGATGATTCAAAGTCTAGTTTTGAATTAGTACATACTTTAGGATCTCCTCCAGTCATCTGGGAGAGTGGCTGAATGACTTCCTGCTCTATTTGGCATTCTACTGAGTTAAAGAGCTAGCCTTAGCACTTAGCAGGGAGTGACTGATCAGCCAAAAAGGAAGTTTTGGAAGTTATTAATCTATTTAAATCTCAGAAGATGAGAATCTTGTTTTTTTTTCTCTTTTCCCATCTCTAGTGCTCAGCCTTCCTTGGTCTTCCTCGGTGTTGTCCTCACACACCAGGATTTCTGATCCTAAATATTGAACACGTTTAATGTTTACAAATTCTAATCGGGGCGGCCCCGATCAAGTTCACAATCCCGATCACTGACAGCAGCTCAAAGAGTCTCTGCTCCATCACCATCAATCAGAGCGTGATTCAGACCAGATCAAATAAAGCTCAATGTTTGACTAATAATACCAAACATGATACTAATATCTAAAGTTAAAAACAATAACCAGCACAGTGTGTGTGATGCTTTATCAAACCACAGACGGTCACACACCCGCTGCGAGAGCACAATAACATTTCTCTGAAGCAGAAGTCGTTCTAAGTTTAGAACAATCTCAGACAAAACACCTGCAGACTAAACACCGAGTGTGAGCTCCTGTGTTTCACTTAACCAGATCCTTCCACAGCTTTTAGAAAAACCTGTTTGTCCTTTTGCGTGCAGTTCAGTGCTGTGTGTGTGAGTACAGTGAGAGTGTGTGTGTCTGAGCAGCATTGAGAGTGTTATCTGAACACGGCTCAGTGTTTTCTGAGAAGGAGAGCTTCCAGGCGAATGGGAAACTGCGCTGACAGACTTCATCGTTCCCATTCCTGAGATGCAGAGAGAAACAAATATTATTGTTACATGTACATCTGCTGCACCTGCTCGCTCCACACACCTGAAACTCACACACGCACACACACACTGGTGTCATGTTGTTGTTAGGACTCATTGACCTCAAACACTCACAGCTTTAATCTCAGCAACATGTCTGATGGACATCTTGAGCCTTGATCTTTAAAGTCCCAACAACTCAACCGAACTTTAAAACACGACCCACACGGTGCCTTAGGATGTTTTCCTGTGTAAATATCTTCACACATTAAATGTTATAAAGTTGCGTTTTTAACCCCTCACAGCTTAAAGTCAGTCAAAGCTTACTTTAGTATTTTTGCACATCGTGTTGACATTTCATATTTTCATCTTCAAATGTTTTCTGACACTAAAAACAAATTATCAGCAAGACACTTGCACTTACACAATGTATCAGTTTATAAAAAGCTTTGAATTTCCCCGCTACAAGGGTGAACCTTTGATTTGAATGTTTTATTGCATTTGGGCGATCAATCGGAAAATAACTGGGATAGTATTCTTAAAATATATGCGGTGAGTCGGACTCTGCAAGCTCATCCTGTTGGACTGAGTAAAAAGCACGTCGTGAATGGAAACTGAGGGGGGGTCACAGGGGGGCTTGGCTGTAAACATCAACAGTTGAAACTTGAAGCTTCGTATTTGATAGTTGATAATGCCAGGACTGGTTTTGATACTTCCTAATCAGCTCTCGATTAACAGATCTAGCAGACTCTCTTCTATAGGAGGAATAATCTGATGATTTTTTTATAAACCCTGATTGTTGTGAGCGCTGTGAGCAGGTGTTCAGTTCGGTGTCGGAGGATTTCTTCCTCACACACGTCGAACACAAACCGTCCCACATGTTGGAAACGATAAAAATAACTCGGCTCTGATTTCTTTGGCTCCCTGTCGTGTTTCTCTTCACCCCGTCCCATCGTCCCCGGGTGTGTGAGGACGGGTCTGCTGAGGTCGATGACTATACCCCCCCCCCCCTCCGTATTATGTGACCCCTCACTCACACACACACACACCTCTGAGGATTAAATGACCTCCGCTCCTCCTCTGTTGACAGGACGGAGCATCAGGCCTCATAACTCTCAGGATTTTATCTTCATATCTTCCTCCACTCCCTCACAGAGGTTTAGCATTCCTCCCCTCCCCCGATAACCCCCCCGGCATGCGTCACACCTGCCTGCTTAGCAAAGAGGATTAACGTGATGACGATAGAGAAGAGGGAGGATGATGAAGCAGACACTTTTATTGTAATAATTAATGGCTGCTTCATTCCATCGACATATCTTCTGAACATTCATATCTGCTCAACAGTTTGAGTTTGTCCTGCCCTCCTCACCTTTCTCACCCTCCTCACCTTTCTCACCCTCCTCACCCTCCTCACCCTCCTCACCCTCCCTCTCCTGGAGAATAATTCATGTTCTCTGATATCCAGCCCGGGCTCTCTCCTCACCCTCCTCACCCTAGTCCCACTGATCCTCCTCGTCCTCCTCGTCCTCCTCCTCCTCCTCATCCCACTCGTCTTCCTCCTCCTCCTCCTCCTGGACAATAATTCATGTTCTCTGATATCCAGCCCAGGCCCCCCCCCCCCCCTCCCCTTCATATCTCATTTCTTTGTAAAGTTAACTCTGATGCAGCACACTAAGACTAAAGTTTGTTTTCCTCCCTGCTGACTGTTTGTGATTTTGTTTGGGAGACTCTTTATGCAGAATGTCTCTGTGGTTACTGAGAACATTTAATCAAGTTCACTTATAATTATATTGATTAAACTCCAATTATACTTCTCTTACTCCACATTTATTTTTCATTTTGAATTTAATTAACTTCACAGCTCACTTTCAACATGTGCAGAAAGAAACTATAAAGACCAAATCAAAAAGTTGTAATAGATTCATAGATCCAAGAATTCTTTCCTCTGAGAGAGAGAGAGAGAGAGAGAGAGAGAGAGAGAGAGAGAGAGAGAGAGAGAGAGAGAGAGAGAGAGAGAGAGAGAGAGAGAGAGAGAGAGAGAGAGAGAGAGAGATGCATGCAGGACAGGAGCCACAGGTCGGACTTGAACCCAGGCCGCTGCTTGGAGGACTATAACCTTAGCACACTAGCCACTAGGCTATCAGATGTTTCTAAAAGAGCTGCACAGCTACACTGCATGCTTTGGACTTTACTGAAATCATCGCACAGTCTTATAAACTGGATTCATGGTTGTGTTAACTAAGGTGACGCAGTCAAACATAGAATCTAAAAAAATGCACCCTCAGTTTGACCGAGGTCACCATGGAACCAAATGGACTCTAGTGCAAGAGAGGTGAGCTGACCCTGGTAAACGATAGGATTACTAAATGTGGAACAAGTTTGATTCAGATTGAACGTTTCTAAGAGGGATTCAGGCCGTTTGACATCATGTCATGTGTCTATCTCTTATTCTCACTGGAGGCTATGAAGTCAGACATGATCCAGCTCCACTCAGAGTGCTTTGACCGTCGTAAGCTCTGAAGTGTTCAGATGAATGATGTTCAGATCTCGTCCCGTCTGTGTGAAAATCCCCTCTGCTCTTCATCCCTCTTCTTCAGTGACGCACTGTTCTGTTTGTTGTCGTTCAGCCGACATGCTGCTGTCTCTGTAGATGAAACTGTTCTACATAATCAGGCCCAGATGAGCCTAGTTAGTACACGCACACGCACACACAAACACACACACACAGGGGACGGCCCTGTTTCTAAAATTACACCCTTCCAAACTGTCATTTCCTTTTACAAAAGTGTTTCAATGGGACAGATTAGCTCAGATAGTTCACATATGGGCTCCAAATGTTTCTGGGGGAGTGTGTGTGTGTGTGTGTGTGTGTGTGTGTGTGTGTGTGTGTGTGTGTGTGTGTCTGTGTGTGTGTGTGTCTGTGTGTGTCTGTGTGTGTGTGTGTCTGTGTGTCTGTGAGCCGTTTGTGCTCATAAATCTGTGTGTACAGGCGTGTAGAGCTCAGGAATGCAAACTGTTGTCTGTGTTTGATGCTGCTCGCTGGTTGTCTGTTTGACTGCAGGTGTGTGTGTGTGTGTGTGTGTGTGTGTGTGTGTGTGTGTGTGTGTGTGTGTGTGTGTGTGTGTGTGTGTGTGTGTGTGTGTGTGTGTGTGTGTGTGTGTGTGTGTGTGTGTGTGTGTGTGTGTGTGTGTGTGTGTGTGTGTGTGTGTGGGGGAGAGAGAGAGAGACATGTTCACAGCAGGTGGGGGAGCATTTGTTGACAGTTGAGTTGTTGCATAGCCACTCTTTGTTCGTTTTGATTCCGGGCTTCTTATGTTTCATTTTTATTTCTGGAGCATCGGACCGGAGGACCGTCGTTCTCTTGTTCTGGTCAGGAGGATAAAATCATTCAGGTTTTCACTTGAACCTTCCTGGTTTTTAGAGAGCTTATTCGTCCTCCATCACTGATCCTATAGACACCTTCTGCATACATGCACACACACACACACACATTTCACCCTGCTGTGACTCTCTTCGGTAAATGTGTACGTGTTGGCTGTGCTCCCATCATGTCACTGTACAGTATGTATTCTATTTACTCTGCATACTTTAGTATGACTTTTTTTTATGCCTACTGACCAACCTGAGCATCACAGGCCAATTTTACACAAAGACAATCCTCTGTAAACATAATCATTTTTTTAAAAAGTTCTTCTTTAAGACGTCAACATTTTGTTAACAACCACCGTGCTCACGGATCCTAAAAACTGTAGTACACATGCCAGGCCAGTAGTTGGCGGTGTGCTGGCGATGAGTTGGTTTTGTAACTCCAAGTCAACAGTAAGGCGTATATTCTGTTAAATAGTTTTCCAGTCGCTCTCTCCTGCTCAGAGCGATTCTTCTCCCCCTCCTCCCCCTCTCGTCTCGCTCAGGTCTTGATCACGTCCCCTCCTCATGCCGGGGGGGGGGGGGGGGGGGGGGACATGTCGGTCGAGTCAGTCGAGTCTGTGTTATGACACTGGAGTAGGAAACTTTATCAGCCTGTAAACAAGGTTAATTTTAGCCTGTATTCTGGGTGACGGGCCACATTCTGCATCAGTGTGGATACTGTATGTGAACTTGAGTTAGTGTGTGTCGGGGAGAGAGAGAGAGAGATACAATAAAAACCTCTGACCTGTGATAATGAAAATGGTATTGCTGCCTTGACTTAAAAAAATAAAATATTCATGTAATTTTTGACCAACGAAAATAAAGATAACAGTGCATCTTTGTATTTTCCAGGATTCCAATAACTTTCCATGACTCTTATGTTGCACTCTGTCTCTTGGTGTGTGTGTTTGTGTGTTTTCTCCAGATGTGGTCGCTCGGCAGTGTATCGGACCCGAGAGATGGCGGCGCGGGCCCTTGTCCCCTTCGTGCTGCTCACTCAGGTCCCGTCCACCGTCCACACTTTACTGCAGGGGCTTCCTCTGCAGCCGGGACCCCAGACCCAACAGAACCACATCCACGGGACTCTGCTGCAGGTATGCACCCCACACACACACACACACACACACACACACACACACACACACACACACACACACACACACACACACAGATAACACACAGAACAATCAGAGGGGCCTGTAATAATAAACCCAAGTTTATTTGTTGATGGAGTCTCAGGAGGAATCAAACCCTGACTCTCTGTGCATGTTTTCACAGTATAGTGGACTCTAAGATAAACCCGTTAGTCCTTTGGGTACACACAGTCCTCAACTTAACACAAAAAGTCTGGAGTATAAGTCACAGTCTGTTTTGGGGGGGTCTTCGTGTGTGATGATTTTTGTGTTGTGTTCGGCAAATTGTGTTCAGCTGTGTCTCTCTTTTAGTAACATCTGTTGTCAACATGTGGATTTTGTAATCCTGCTAGCTACCTGCTCGCCAGTTGAGCTCTCAGCCTTCGTAGATACTTGTCAAGTAAGGGCCCATAGCCCCCGACATATTCGCCTCCAGTTGCTCGCTCCACCTCCTCTGCTCAATTGTTGTCTTTTCAGTCAAACCAGCGCTCCAGTAGCTTTATTTACTTATGTTTTCTTTAAATGCAGTATTATGACCTCATGGCGGAGAAAACATGTTAAAAAGTGGCATCGCAAGCCTGGTCTGCGTCGTTATGTATCCCAACACACTCTGTGCAAAGAAACGGCCCCTCGCAATAAAGGGGGGGGGGGGGGGGGGGCGACATGCCTAAGGTCATGACGTCCTGGGCTGGTTGCTCCCACAAGCTCACCCTCACTGCAGGACGTAGTGTGTACGTTTACTGCTTGTACCTACACTGCAAGCTAACGCACGCTAGCACGAGCTAACTGCCGGTGTTTGTCACCCGCCTGTCCAACAGGAAGCAGACCAACTCCACGTCCACGGATAAAAGACAACACAAGGTTCACCCTCGTTTTGGAACGAGCTTTATCGGCTTGGCTTTCCACCTCATATTTGCGTCGATTCCTGAATAATATCCTAAACTCACCTGCTGCGCTGTCATTGGCTGGAGGAAACACACCAGCTCCCCGCCCAGAAACGTCCAGAGTCGACCAGAACAAACTGGAACAGTAAAATCCAGTCAGAGGACAGAGTCTCTGCAGACACAGTCACCATCACACATGATGATCACATATGGAGGCCCAGAAGGGACGATGGAGCAGCTTCACTTTAGGAGAAGTCTATCATTTATTTTTTTAGGAAAAAGCGACTAGCTCTTCCTTTAAGTCTAAATATATGTAAAAAAGCTATATATTTTACTTAATTTAGTATCAAGAGCGATTCATCTGTTGCTCTCAAACGATGATAAACCCAGTAATTTAAATTGCTGTTTTCAAGTTTAAACATTAAGATCTTCAAAACCTCAACCTTTAACTTCTGACGGCCAAATATGAAATACAAGAAGCAGAGCAGTAATCACATGATTATGTGCACATTCACAGATTACAGATTGGCATCAGACCTCAACACACACACACACACACACACACACACACACACACACACACACACACATACATGATCACACACACACACACACACACAAACACAGCGGTTATCTCAGGGTAGATTTCAGTGTTTGGTTCAGTCATCACATTCTGACAAACAACACAAACAGTCTCTCTGTAACATCAACACACTCTGAGGCTCCCCGGCCTCTTATTGAACACCACTGGAGGGGCGTAGCGTTTTCTTCCTGACGGAGGTCTCTTGGTTTGGTGGCAGTCTGGACTGCAGGGAGGTCTGCTGTGGTGGGATAAAGGAGGCAGAGATGGTGAGGGGAGGGGGCTGCTAAAGGCTAAAGAGAGACTCCGGGAGAAAAGTAGAGTTCAATTTGTCCGCCTTTCATCGCAGAAATGTGATCAGTTTTCATGTTGAGGCGACATGGTATGATATTTCAGTCAGACCAACATGTTTCCATGTATTTTAAAAGTCCAGTTTTAGTCAGACTTTCACGATAAATCTGATCAATTCATGGAAACATACTGAGTGATAGAGGACAAAGTCTGAGGAGTGTTTGTTAGATGTTCTTCAGTGAAGACGCGATGTTGAGACTTCAGAAGAATGACACAGAGAAAGGGATGAAGTGTGTGTGTGTGTTTCTGCATGTCTGTCCCTTCACACTGATGAAGAATTTGTGTTTGGACTGTAGAGATGCTTATTGTGTCCGTTTTCTTCTCTTTTAAAACCAAATTAAGCATAACAGAATTTTTAAAATCCAATGTCTTTGTCAGTTACATTTTAAGGGGAGGGAAACATTTGCATATTTGTAAGGTTGTACACATGTAAGGGATATAAAACCAAGCTGCAGACTCCGGTGCAGCAGTGTTAAATCCTGCAGTTCCTCAAGTATCCACTAGAGGCCTGCTGCAGAAGCACAGGAAGTCACATACACACCCATTCTAAAAAGCCTGTTTTTACAGCAGAGATTAACATGTTGGCAACCTGGTTAAAAAAAACCAAATAGGTGTGATTAGCTCATGTCTCGATCGACACACACTGTAACAGGGGTGAATGTTTTGATGACTCATCAGTTTTGATTTGATGAAGGATAAGAGCTATTCACAATAAGGCGTGTAGCTGACCTGATTGACAGGTGGGCGGGGTGTAACGGTTTGTCAGGAGGCTTAAAACCCGCCTCAGCTCCAGCTCTCAGCCTGTCGTTAGGTTGACTGAAAGTTAGACTGAAGCCGTTTTCACATATGCACTCCGGATAATACCTAGATATTTACGGGAGGACTTCTCCGGAGATTTTCCCGACCTAGCCATTCACATATGCTCCTCACAGCGGGGGACACAGGGGGGGGGGGGGGGGGCACTCAGTAATATGTGACGTAAATAAACAATGCGAAAGTAGCGGCCGAAGCAACAGAGTCCGCTACACGACGTTATAATGAGATTATTTGCCTTTATATCAATACTATGTGTAATCCAATGGAAAGACAACATTGACAAAACAGTGGAGAACAACATACTGACGAACAGAAAACATAATGCAGACGTTTAATTATGTGCACGGAGATCGTAGTGGTCGCGTGCAGACACTTTAGCCGGTCACTGTATATAAACGTCATTCTCTTTTCATTGGCTGAAATTGAAATCTCCGGAGTATATTTGGCTGCGTTCAGAGATCAGCTCACTCGGATATTCTGCGGATAAAATACTAATTCTTTGTCTCAGGCTTTGTCCTTTCATATTTACAGTCTGTGTATGAAACATTTGAAGATAAATCAAGAGGTAGTGTCACAGTAACCTGAAACGCTAATGTAAGGACTGTCTGAGTTAACCTGAGTGTAATAAAAACTGATGAAACAAAATAAAAACCATCTGAGTCGCTGATCTCACTGGAGATGGTCCTCGTCTCTGTGTCGACCTGGAATCACTTCGAATAAGCCCAAATCCAGTTGATACAAACAGAACCGAGCCTAACGAGCCCGTTAGACAGACCAGCACTAACCTGACCTGACACCTTCTCGGCTCTCGACACGCGCCAGCTGTAGACCCACCCACTCCGACTGTTGCGGAGCAGAAGTATCAAAGCTGCGGTCTGTAGAGGGCTGAGGAGGGCTGAGGAGGGCTCAGGAGGGCTGAGTGGACGAATGTAATCCTGTGCGTGTTTTCACAACAGATGAGCTGGGCTGCAGTCTACTTCATCTGGCAGCAGAGATGTTTCTGGTGTCTCTGCTGTTATAGCAGCTGGACCGTGTTCTCTCTGAGGAACGCTCAGAGGAGAACCAGAAAAAGAGATTCAGCCTGAAATTACTGTCAGAGCATTTTAATCGTCACGAACTATCCTACATCTCACGTTCTCCAGCTGGTAGTTTGAGCACGGCTGCTGGCTTTTGCTCCGCTGCACCCTCTCCACCTTCCTCGCTACACAGATGTAGCTGAGGGTGTCGGTCTAGGCCCGTCAGGCAAGCTGCTAACATTAGATAGCTCTTAGCATCAGTAACAAGTGGTAGTATGGCTGTGTCCGACATACTAACGTGCCCACTGTACTGTCTTGGAGCAAAAATACATTCTGCCCATCCTGTCAAACACCTGGTTTAAAGTCACATTTTATTCAAATTTTCAACCAGTGTAAATAAGTCTCAGAGCTCCCCAAAACATGTCTGTGAAGTTTCTTGTTCTAAATCCACTGGTCCTGTATTTGATCATGCCTATAAACCCCTCTATTTCAGCCCTGCTCAGAACAGGCTGTTTCTGTGTCTGTACCTTTAAATATGTAAATGAGCGGTGTCTGACCATGCCCCCTCTCTGGAAGGGCTTGGGTGTCTCGGGCATTCTCGCTCCATGTCCTATTGTTTACGATGAGAAGGCAGACTCAGAGGGCAGAACAAACACCTAGCTGTGGGAGTGTCACCCACCTGGGGGAGGGGTTACTGCCCTTTGTGATGTCATGAAGGGAAAATCTCCAAACAGCCTGTTTGAGCACACATTTTCTGAAAAGTGAACAAAAGGCAAAAGACGGAGAGGATGGACTTTTCTCATAATTGGGGGGTTTGTAGACAGACTAGGGACACATATTAGTGTTAGAGAAACATAGTAAAGTGTATTTTACAGAATATGTGACCTTTTAGATAAGTGGAACAACGGTTAACAACTGCTGACCAGAAACAAACGCTGTCATTTCACCCACCTGCCAGTAAACACAGACATATACACAAGTGAGTGTGACTTAGTCATGTGCGTATATGTCACTTTGTTTGTGCAAGAATACATTTATATGGATCTCCAATGCGTGTTTATGTCTTTTTATATTTAGCCGTCTTTATGTGGATCTCTTTCTGTCTAATTGGGTGCGTCCACACTTCTCCAAACCTCCGTCTGCTTTATGTGAGCCTGGATTTATACTGCACTGAGCCATGAATGAGCGTACACTTATTTGCAATTGCACTTGCTCTTTGTGTGTATGTGTGTGTGTGTATGTGTGAGAGCTCCCTGCAGCGTGTGGTCAGTCTGTGGTTGCGGCAGTGGGAGGGACAGCAGGCAGGCTGATAACAGAGTCTGAAGGGACCTCACATCCACCACCACTATTTTTACCAGGTCCAAAAAGAGGAGGCAGGCTGGTTACAACACACACACACACACACACACAGACTGCAGTTCAGTGTCTCACCAGAAAACAAGGCGTACATGAAGGTTTGGATATTTTCATATTTAGCGCGGCCACACTTTACGAGTTTATTGCTCGTTAAAGCTGCAGCTCAAAGCTACAGAGGAGGTTCATTTGCTGCTGTGGTCTTTTAATTAGAGCCCACGTATATATAATTTAAAGTTTTTAAAGACAAATTCTTTTGAAAGTTTGAGAATAATGGATTATACCTCCACAAGTCATTCAAACTTTTTCTCAGGTCTTTGACCAAAGCTCTCTGCTCTCACCTCCTTATTTAGAAAATAAGAATAAGATGCAAGCATCTTTGCAATAAACATAGAAACATTGAGGCAACTAAATATTTTGTTTTTGATTTAAAGCAATGGAAGTGTGAAACTGAAATCCAACATTCTTCCACTGATAAATGTACTCGGAGAGGATCACATTTTTCGTTTTCACACTGCAAACACAACAGCTGATGGATAACCAGCATGTATGTCTCCATACCCCTCCACAACAGCAGGTGGCGATAGTCTGTATTCATCTTTTTTTTTTTTTTAAATGAAGCTAAATAACACAAAATCTAGAACCACTGTTGCTCACCTGGCGAGGCATGGAGTGAGAGTTCCCAACCTGACTCCTTTAATAATCTCACCTGGTCAGAAACTTCAAATTTTAAAAAGTACCCACGCATTTTAAAACATGTCGACCTAACTGGATTGAGGTCGCTATCTGTTGTCGAATAGTAGAGAGACTGCAGTCTCTGACGCTCTGGTTGCTGGTTCTTATCACAACCTGTGACCATTTGGTGCATGTCCTCCCCTCTCTCACCTCTTAATATATCCTGTGTCCCTTCAGCTGTCTCATCGACTAAGGCAAAAACTAATCTTAAAAACAACTAGAAATCCCCTCATCATCCTCTACATTCAGAAAATCTAACTCCAATGGTAGACCAGATGTGCTATTATAAACATTCTTTCCTTAAATGTCCTGTTAATGAAGGTATTAGGAATTTTAATAGTTAAAGGAGCAATATGTAACTCTGACACCTAGTGTTTAAAATGGGTACTGGAGTCCAAATTCTCTTACAGCCGATGCTCACACAGGTCGCCATGTGGTGGACACTGAAGCTTCAGTGTTTAGCCAGCTCTGCATCGGTCTGTAAACCTTTCTGTGTTCTAACCTCTCTCCATTTTCCAAAAGCATCTCCAATATTGATCCTAGTTTGAGCACGTTTCTGCTCGTGGAGCTTATTAGAAACATGCAGAGGCTTTTTAGGTCGGGTACAATCACTTCTATCTGAACCACTTCTCTTGCCCGCTTCCATCACTGCAACACCTGTTGACCTGATAACTGCTCTCATATCTGGAAAACCGAGGAGCGTCCAAAACGGCCGTTTGGGGGTGCCTTAAAACCGCCTACCTTCTCTGGTCCAAACAAATCCAGAGCATTCAGGACCAGAATCTAAAAAATAAATGCGCTAACTTCAGACCTTAATCGTATCACGATTAACTTGTAAACACTGATAGCCCTAAAAGTGTAATATGCTCTGACTCTGCAGCAGCTCTCTGTGCTGCCATCTTATTATCTCTTATCCATCTGAGCTCCATCCAGTCCCAGCACCTCCTCCCACACCGGGTGTAGTCTGTCCTCCATCTCAGGGAGGAGGAGGAGGAACAGGGAGGATGCCTTTTCTATAAATATTCTGCTTTCCCTGCAGGCCAGGCTGGATTGAGCCGGTTGTAGGGACTTCCCAGCTCGGTGTACGAGGTGAAGCTGGGAGGGAGATCAATGAAGAGAGCAAAACTCTGTTTCTGAATGAGTCAACCAAATACAGAGCTGCATGTGACACTAAACAAACACACAACCACTGAGAGGCTTTGGTTTCAACGTTTCAGCAGCCTGGAAACTAAAGTTAGACAAACCTCAGCATCAATTCAAACTTTTCTCTTAATCTTTTGGTGAATTGAGGTTTGGCTTGATTTATACAGTGAAATCCTTTTTACCTTAACATGATTTCATGTTTGTTGTTCAGCAGCAACTTCAAGAGGCCAGAACAACAGCTGAATTTCTGCGGCATAGTTGCATAACTATTAATTAGAAGAGTTCAGGGGGGACCTGCCTGAGATATGCATGTGTGAAAACGGCTGCAGTGAATATTTGCAGAGAATATTTAAACTCTGAGTTATCCTGTAAATTATTTATACAGTTGATTACTTGTAAAGGTTCAATATTTGTTTTGGAGTCGTCTGTACAGCGCCGGTCCTCCTGACGGTGTAAAAGCTCTCAAAAAATGAGAGGAGGGAGGGTGTGTGAGCTGTGTGTGTGTTAGCAGTGTGTGTGAGCTGTGTGTGTGTTAGAAGTGTGTGTTAGCAGTGTGTGTGAACAGCGTGTGAGCTGTGTGTGTGTCTACAAGCCGCTGGGTGTTGCTTGGGCGTGGACTCTGCAGGAGCAGAGTTGGGGGGGCAGCCTGGACTCAGCAGCCAGGCTTGGTGCTACGTGGTCGGCCTGGTTTTTCCCCACGTTTCCTTCCCTGCACGCTTTAATGAATGGCTTCCTGCTGGTCTGTGGCCGAGCCCGGCTTAAAGAGTATACTTACCCAGGCTCAGAATACACACCCAGCCAGTCAGTCAGTCAGTCAGTCAGTCAGTCAGCGACCTCTAAACACACTAACCAGCCGTCCACCTGCTGCACACTGAATCGGTCACATCGGCCACAGAGAGGAGAACGATCTGATCTTTAACAGGAAACTTTTTATGAATTCTTGAACATTTTCTGTCAGCGTGACTGCCCCCCGCTGCTGTTTCTGGATCCTTTTAGGTTTACCCCGAAGGAGTTAGGACGCATGATTGTTCAAATTATACTTCTGGAGGATGTCGCACCTCCACATGAGAATAAAAATGTGAAAAATGTATATGTCCCTGGTGAAAACACTTCCACAGAGGATCTGAGCTCTGGGCTCCTCCAGACACCGTCTCCTTTCTCAATCCTAGTCTCCTTCAAGGGTATTTATGGGGGGGATGATTTCCAGGTCAATCAAGGAGATGGGATGTGAGGAATGGCAAATGAATGTAACAAGTAGCACCCTTTATAGGGGAGAAAATAAGATTTCAAAAGTTGGCATAATAAATAAACAACCTGAGAGAACATGCAGATAACACACCGGGTTGCTCAGTCCACATCCTGCAGGAGTGAAGAGGCCCCGGGTTCCTTTTGGGTTCAGGTTCTTTGGTTTGTGAAGTCGATCTGACCCTATCTCATGTATAAATGTAAAATATGAATGTTTTCCAAGGTATTTACAGGAATGTGTGTTTGTGTGTGCAGGTGCTGTTTCTGCTGCGCTCCTATCAGACCGACTCTCACAGACCCCCGCCAGCAGGAAACGGCATCGCTGAAGCTCTCCTCCAACGCATGTGGCTTGCCTCTCGGTAATCCTAGACTCTCTCACACACACACACACACACACACACACACACACACACGCACACAGATAAGCATCCGTCCTGCTCCCTCACATGAAGAATAGCTCCTTGTCTCCTCGGTCGTCGCCTCCCTGTCCGTGTCCGCTTCATGTCCTGGCCGGGCTAACGTTTCAAAGAGACCGCCTGCTGTCTCATCCGCAGCCCCTCCCCTTCTCCCCCCTCTACCTCTCGCCCTCTCACCTGACATCGAGGCCTGAAGTTGGGGCACAGATTACACATTTTACCCCCCACCACCACCCCTCCTGCCTTGCTGAGGTCAGGCCAGCGTCTACGCTCTCTCTTCAGGTCGCTACGTTAGCACCATTAGCCGTGCTGGCTGCGCTCTGTTTCACTGATGAGCCTTTATTAAGATGACGGGATGGATTCTTGCTTAGTAGAGCGTGGCAGGTGATCTGTCCCAGTGATCACAGCAGGCCGGCCGGCTCGGAGGATCTGAGTCTCTCCTAAGAATCCACTGATGTGGAGCCGCCTCCTTCACAGAGGGAGGAATGCAGTGTTGGTCTGCTCTGAGTCACTGTTTGGTTTTGGCCTCACACCGTCTGTTGTGTCATTTTGGACTTCTTCTTTCCTCCGCAGCGCTGTGAGGATGACTGCAGAGTCTCCTGTAGCTCTCTGCTGCTGACTCTGACCTTGTGGTGTCACTTCAGACCAGGGAAGAGTTGTGTTCAGACCAGAAGTGAAGCTAATGTTTGCTTTGTGTACTGTGAGAGTGACTCAGGGATCAGTTCAAAACTGTGTAAAATAGAAGCTAAAAAGCTGCAGCAGAAAGTTTGTTTCCTGATTGAAGCCATGGTGGTTGATCCCCTTGGTTAGAATCATAACTATTGCTGTGGTGGTCTCTGTTCACTTCCTACAAACCCTGGAGCGTTTTGTTGAGAATACAATCAACCCAGCGACCGGAACAAAACTCGGTTGACTTAACACAGTATACAAACATATTAGTCGGACAGGAGTGAACGATTCAGTAATACAGCCTCTGGACACCTTTGATTAAAGTTCATAATCATCATTAAACCAGGAATAGACTAATATATAATAATAATAATCTAACAGACCAAGTCTCCATCCAATTCAACGCTGGCAGAACATCTCAGGACTCGACAACATCAGAGAGACAAGAAGTGTTTTAAAGGTTTAATGATGAAAACATCAGATCAGCAGATCCTGAACTTCTCACAACCAACAGATTCATTCAGGCAAACGAGTGTGTTTGTGAGGAGGATCGGCGTGTGTGTGTGTGATCAGCGTGGAAAAATAGCCGTTGATGACCGGAGGCTGCAGTGTGAGATCATTAACTTCATAAAAGGAGCTTTCAGTTGAATGGTTTTTGAAGGACACGGTTTAATTGTGCTGCCTGACAAAGTCAGACTCTGACTAAATCAGAGGGATTCTGATCGCCTTCAGTCCTAAAAAGATAAACTGTTTATCAAAGCTACATTATCAGAGTAGCCAAACATAAAATCTCTCTCTCTCTCTTTTTCTGACTTTCAGACAGAACTCATGCTCGGTGACCAGAGGAGCCTTCCTGGATGTGTTGGTGTGTCTGTGCAGGTCCAGGATCAGCCTCCTGGAAGGTGAGTCCTCACTTTGGTTTAGAGAAGAAGATACACTTTTCAATTCAGTTTTACACTATGCTGTTGAGACATGCTACCCACACACACACAGGCTCAAACAGGATCCTGTGGACATGCACTAAGAGAGAGATGTCAGAGTGAGAGGGGGCTGCCCACAGAGCGCTCCTGAGCTGTTGGAGGTTTAGTGCCTTGCTTAAGCAGCGCTCAGGAAGTGAACTGGCACCTCTCCAGCTATCAGACCCATTTCCAGACATGTTCCGCACCGGGACTTGAACCGTTCCCAACCAAAGTCCCTAGAGACTGAGCTACTGCCACCCCAAATAAGCCCAAGAGAACATTAGTTCCGAGTGGAGGAAGAAGTCAGTGCTCTGACAGCACAGTGGATGATCAGTGAGTGAGCAGTGAGTATCAGTATAATGAGGGAGTGAAGAAATATATGAAACAAGACACATGTACCATCATGTGCTGAAAAAATACAACTAAACTAAACACTCACAAACCACACCAGAGGTCAACAAGTTTAATTATTTTTAAGTCTGCTCGATTATTCTTTAAACCTGTTCGTCATCGATTTAGCCTCAAGGCCATTACTTCAGACATTCTGGTAAATCAGTGGAGATCCAATCAAGACTTCTTCCTCCCCGCTCACAGCTCAACTGGCAGCTTCACTTTCAAACTATGATTCAATTTTCCTTCACACAGGCAGAGATGTCCAAAGACAGTCCCAGAGCACACACATCACTTAAGGCAACTTGAGGACTTATTTTCAGTGTGTCCAAACGTTAGTCCTTGGCACCAAATCAATTTGCCTTCAGTGATTTGTTTACTTTCTTTGGATTCCGCCTGAGAGAAGGAGTCCATTAAATTATATTTTGACTGTCTGAGCTCCTTCTCGGAGAGCACCAACCTCTAGAGGCTGAAGCACAAGAGATGGCTTCTAATTGGCAACTTTACATCTTTATTGTCTTAGTGTGATAAAAAAATGAATCCAAATGTTCAACTTTACAGCTCTACACTTTACTTTTGGTTCAAAATGTGATGCACGCTTTCCCTCTAGCTAGCCTATGGTGATATCTGAATGCAGACGTCAAAGCGACTTCTGCTATGGTCAAATCCCGGCGCCGGGGCTCATGGAGCATGCTCAGTACGCCTAGAACAGTTTGGGTCAGATTGAGGCGTATACTGGAAAGAGTAAATCTATCTCCTACCACATTATGTAGGTGCGTTATTCTGACGTCAAGACGTTCCACTTAGTAGGATTTCAGTTCGACAAACATCTTGACGGGTTTGCTAAAAGTCTCGTTCGAGGCGGACTAACACAATAAATCGACTTCTCCTAGATGGCGTGTAAACATGCTGATGGTGTGTTGGATGAAAAGTAAACAGTAAACATTTTCTGTTTTGCTGAGAGTGAGACTCGGGATGTTTCTGAGGAGACAAACCTGCAACGTTTGCTGCTGAGGCTGTTCTCTTGGCTCTGCATTTAGACTGATCGATGACAGAAGTCAGCTTCATGTGTCTGAAGACCCCTGCTGTGTGTGTGTGCACGTGTGTGTGTGTGTGCGTGTAACGTTGCGTTGCACATGTGCGCAGGCCGGCGGGGGTCTCTGCGGTGAAGGAATGTGAAACTGAAGGCGGCCGGTGTGGAACAGATGCAGGTTTGTGCCTCTGACCCAGTTAAGGTCTGAACAGGGAGATGGAGAAAGAGGGAGGCGGGGGAGGCGCTTGTGTTTTCGCTTGGCCATGTGCTGAACACATGTCGGTCCTGACGGTGGAAATACCAAAGATTTCTCTAAACACGGCTGTAGATGGCGGCCTGGTCTGACTCCTTACATAACTGAATACACACCTCTGAGGCTCTTCTGTTAATATCATCAGACTCTCTCTCTCTTTCTCTCTCTCTCTTTCTCTCTCTCTCTTCTGCTCCTCATGTGTGAGTGTACTTTCACACAGGTCAGATGTTGTATTCATGAAGCATCAGAGAGTCTAAAGGGGGAGAACAATCTGCTTCTACAATCTTCCTTCTCTCTCTTTCTCTCTCTCTCTCTCAGCTCGCTCTCTATGTTCAGGAGGAACTTTGTGTTAGCAGCCAGATCCTGACGGCTCTGCACACAGCGCTTAGAGAGTGTGTGTGTGTGTGTGTGTGTGTGTGTGTGTGTGTGTGTGTGTGTGTGTGTGTGTGTGTGTGTGTGTGTGTGTGTGTGTGTGTGTGTGTGTGTGTGTGTGTGTGTGTGTGTGTGTGTGTGTGTGTGTGTGTGTGTGTGTGTGTGTGTATGTGTACCTTTGATCCATGTGGACTCATAAAAAGCCCCCACTGTCCCGGTCTTCACTCCACCAGCTGAGCCGCTGAAACGGAGCTCAGAAGAAGGAAGTTGTTCTGGAGCTTCTCGTTCTTCTTTTCAGACTGCCTTTGCCATAACTAATCTCAGCCGTCCTCACATCTTAGTAAATTCATATTGTTGCCCCAGTCTGTGAATTCACGTTGCGTTTCAGCGTTTCTGAAGCACAGCAGGAACGCCACACACACACACACACACACACACACACACACACACACACACACACACACACACACACACACACACACACACACACACACACACACACACACACAGCACTGTGCGCTCTCACTGACTCTGCTGATACTGGTTGTGATTCTTTAGTAGGCTTCGGCCGATATGTTTTTTTGGGCCGATAACCAGAGAAATCTGTTATTTTATAGTTGTAACGGGACGTGTCTTGTTGCTGCGGCTGCCATGATGAGCCGCCATAAAAGACACAAAATGTTTATCGTTGCCGTGGAAACACCGGATATTAAGTCATAGAGCGTTAAATAAGGAAGTGTGCTGTTGCTGTATGAGCTGCTGTTATATAAACATCATGTAAATTAAACTCCGATACATTAGCTCGTCTGTAAACATATTCTCTTCCTCAGGTCGGTTTCGCCCGCTCGTCATGACTACGGTCAACACAGAGTTCGTTTTCACCGGGGGCTCGGGGGTGGCGAGTAGCAAAGAGAATCTCTCCCATGATTCCTCGTTGGCCTCGACGTCATCTTTTGTTATGTTTTTGATTGAGAGCCCCCTGGTGGTGGATTTTACATACTGTGCGTTTAAATGCAGTTATCAAACATTTGTGGAAAATATTAATATATATAAGATGGTCACTCAGAAACTGTGCAAGTACCTGATCTCTATCCTTCTTTTTTACTTTTACTTCTTTCTTTGTCTTTCATTCAACCTTTGTCGTTCTTCTGAAACCTTTGTTTTTGAATGATTCATCTTTTCTCCTTTCCCTCTCTTTGATTGTTTGTTTGTTTTTTCTCACCATGTGTCTTTCTTTATGTGTCGTGTTCTCTCCGTCTCTCTCTCTCTTTGAATAAATCTTGCTTTAGTCTTGAAGTAGGTATGTTTGGGGGCCTCTTTTCTTTTTGCTTTTCTTTCCCTCGGTGTGCAAAGAGTGTGTTTTAATGATTTTGAGCGTGTGTGTGTGTGTGTATGATTACCTGTAATGATATCGGAGTGTGACAGGCTAATGGTAGCATGCTGTCTCTCCTCTATGACAGACAGCTGTTTTCTCTTTGACACGCTCCCCTTCCTCCTCCCTCCTCCCTTCTCCTCCTCCCTTCATCATGGCTGTCATTACTGTGCCCCTGCCCCCCCATTATAACCATTAGGCCATGCTTATTTGGCCCTGGACCCCCCTTTGAGGATCAGGTTCCACGGTAACCCGGCCCGTCTCCACGCTCGCGCGCCCATCTCTGGAGGAATGTGGTGTTTCCCGCTCTTTTGTCGGGCTGCGTTTGGAGACGAGCTGCAGGTTGATTGAATTACACCGGGTTTCATAAG
Source organism: Labrus bergylta (assembly GCF_963930695.1). NCBI lineage: Eukaryota > Metazoa > Chordata > Actinopteri > Labriformes > Labridae > Labrus > Labrus bergylta. Next base: position 6,756,695 of record NC_089204.1, read on the forward strand.
CTTTCTGAGAGAGAGAGAGAGAGTGTGTGTGAGTGAGTGTGTGTGTGTGTTTAATTGAGTTGGCTGTGAAAGCAGGCTCTGTGTGCAGCAGGGAGGAGCTCGGCATTATGTTTCTCTACGGTCGCCGTCTCTCTGGATTATTCTTTAATTTCTGAGGAAGTGTGTGTGTGTGTGTGTGTGTGTGTCCGTGTGTGTGTCCGTCAGTCAGTCTCAGTGGGTGTGTGTCCACAGGTGGCCGGGCTGGCGGAGCAGTGGGCACGTCCACACAGACGGTGACGCAGCCGCTTCAATAAAAGTGAAAATAGAAAAGAACAGAGAGGCTGTTAAGTCTGGACTGATGTCTCGTCTGTTTGTTTGTTTGGCTTGTTCAAAAGTTTGACCAACGAGCTGAAACGTCTGTGATATTTGATTGAACTCGGATGCTGACTCTTGAAATGTAGAATTAATTCATGAAAGAGTCAAAATGATCTTAAACTCTATCAGCCCTCAGCAGAACGAGGTCATTAGCTGCAGTCAGACACAGTGTAGTTTGAGCTCTCTGCAGGCTTTACACACTTCTCTGTTCCATGACGCAGTAATGTCTTCATTCACAACTCAACTCAGATGAATTTATATAGCACCTTTCATTCACACATGCATCACTGTAGCTGACTCCTGCAGTATGTGGCAGCAGGAAAACAGGTTTTTTAAAATCAGATTTGACTAAATTCTTGTTTTGTGTCGTTGTAGCGAGGGATGTCACAGCTGTTTGTAGTTTGAAAAATATTATCTTTGTCATCGAAAAAAGATTTGATAAATCCTGTGCACTGCCTGACAGGCAGCACCTGTGTCCGATTCATAAAAGTGTATAAAACATGGAGGCAGTCACCCTTTGGCGTCACCCTTTGGTTTCTGATTAGGCGTATGGCAGGTCGAAGATGGCGGTTACAATATTAAAAAGCTCACTCTACCTAACTTTCAATCAATCTAGTAAACCTCACAGCGGTAAACCTGAGACGGGCCTTTAACCTCCTGAAAGCAAATGTACAACGTACCCTCCTTACAGTGTACTCAGACCCCAATTATGCACAACTCTTATCTGATCAGTCGTCAGATTTTCCCTTCCCTCTTGTCTAGATCCTTGCTTGTGTTGTACTCACTCTCAGACATACAGAAGATTTTTTTTTTTTAAACCTCATTAAATCCTTATGAAATTAGCATTAACCAAAGGTTTGTTTGCTTTACAGTCCCACACTTGCCCCCCGTTTAATCAAATTTGATAAACGTTTATGTTAAAGCTGTCGTATCAGAACTCTTCCTGCTCTGTGATCTGACTTGAAGCTTTCTGTGTTTCAGTCTCAGAGGTCGCTGAGCTTCGTCGAGGAGCTCTGGCGGTCCTCATGGACTCAGAGCTCATTACTGCAGACTCCCCACGGGGGCCTGGCAGCACCCAGTACCTGCTCAGCCTGGCCCGGCTGGCCCTCAGTGCCAGCCTGGAGGCCCCTGAGCTGTGGGGGGGTCCTGAACTCTCGAGCCGGCTCCTTCAGAGTCTGCTGCTGTGCCCAGAGTACGAGGTGAGGGAGGAGACCCTGCAGGAGGTCCTGAGAAGGCTGCAGGAGGACCAGGAGGAGGAGGAGAGGAAGAGGCCTCAGTGGCTGGATGAGACCACCCGGTCCAACCTGACCAGCCTGGCTCTGCACGAGAAACACCCCCAGTGTCTGGCCAAGGTGAGACCACACACACACACACACACACACACACACACACACACACACACACACACACACACACACACATGATGAGAGGTGTTTGTTGAGAGAACCTGTATGTGTGTGTGCTTGTTTTGTTTTTGTAGACGAGGAAGTGTGTGACTGCAGCGTCATTTCTCAGCCTGTCAACACTAAATGAGGAACTCTTTCCAAAATGTGCTACCCCTCTTCATCCCAGCTCTATGGTGGCTGACAAGGACAAATGTGATCAAAAATGTGGGGGGCCAGTATGTGACATTAAAAGCATGACGGGGAAGTGAGGGACGATGCAACAGAGTCATGATGAAAGATTTTTGCCTTTTTATCAATGTTATGTGTTCAACACATTCCAGTATCAACAAAAGAATGGAAAAGAACAAACTGGAGAACAGAGAACATAATAAAGACGTTTCATTACATGCACAGAGACTGCGCTAGACGCGTGCAGACGGTCCATAGTCTGGATGTAAATGTCACCACCCCCCTCATGCTTCCTCACAGTGTATTTTCCTGAATATATCCTGTTGTGTCTCACATAAGCTCACCCTGAATAGTATTTAAGAGTTTTGTGCAAGTGTGAAAACACAAAAAGAAGAAACCTAAGTCAACAGAAAAATGCTGCACGCTCAGACGTCGCAACAAAAGAGCTTAAGACCTCTTGAGGGGGTTGACTCAAGAATGCTAAAATATATTTCATCCACCTGATATTTCCTCTTTTTGCAAAGTGATCTCGTCATCTCCTATGGAATGAAGTAGTTCCACTTTGCGCCCCCTACATGCCTGGAGCACTATTACATTTATGACAACTGCAGCGTTTCTCTGATGCAATCGTTTTCTTGATTTGTGTGCGTCATTATTTCATTTGAAGAAAGTTTCTGTTGTATTTGAACTATTTTGCAGTGATTTTGGATTTGGAATATTTTCTCTGTTTAAATTTTTTTTTAGCCTGTTTCTGATCATAGAAATCGTTTGAATCGTTTCAGTACTTTTGTCCTTGTCATCCACCGTACATCTCACTGAGCCACAGGGACGTTTGCTGCTAATCGATTAAACATTGAAATCCATCAGACAGAGGTTTGCGTGAGAGGCTAATGGTCGGCAGAAGGAGATGCCAAACACACTCACACTCACACAGACACACACACACACACACACACACACTCACACTCACACTCACACTCACACTCACACTCACACACACACACACACACACACACACACACACACTCGAGACGTTTGGTCGGCTTCCACTCTAACAAGCGTTGGAGGGAAAGCGCTCTTTCCTGTTTGGAGACAGAAGCTCTTATTTCAGTGAGTTTGAGTCCCGCTCTGTTGATCCTGTCGCTAACTCTCCTCCAGAGCTGACATGACTCAGCGCTGCGTGTGTGTGTGTGTTTTATGTGTGTGTGTTTTAGCGTTTTTGCATGTGTGCGTTTGGTGGAGCATTCCTCGCCAGGCGCTGCTTTACAGGCCCGCCTGTTAATGTTTAAAGTGTCAGCCCGTTAAGTGGAGCCTCCCCACAGCCAAGGACACGCCAACCCAACGGGCCAGGTGCCACAGCTCGCCCTTACTGCAGTGAAGCATTCTGGGAGAGGAGAGGAGGCAGCAGGAGGCCAAGGACAAAGTGTTGGTCTCATTTTCTGCCCAACCTGAAGCAAACTGTCATTTAGTGAAACAGGGGAAGTAATCTGAACGTTTGAGGAGTTAGAAACTTTAAAATCAGGAAATGTTCTGATGAGAATTTAAAGAATCCTGCACATCGCATATCACAATGTCAGAAGCAAGTGATGTTGTCTTAATTTAAACTCTTTACAAAGAGGAGCTTCCACTGCACCCCGTCGGGTCAGACTAAAAGACTTCACAGGGAGTCATGCGTGACACTTTGCAGAAACCCAACCCTGATCAGGCAGACTGAACGTGCCCATCAGAAGATAAATACCTCCAGCTCAGGTAGACAGAAAAGCAACATCTCTGCAGACACAGATTTACTGTGTAAAGCAAGCAACATGAAGTTGAGAAAAGAGGAGCTAAGATGGGAGTTTCTAAACTGGGTGCAGCAAATATCCAGAGCTCCACTGAAGAAGGCTGGAAAAAAACACTTTCCAAGTCTGAGAATGTTGGCAGCAGCTAAAGAGAGAACATAAGGAGGCAAACCGGTGAGAGGATTAGACCGCAGTGTATCAAACCTGCAGTGAAGCATGGTGGGGATTTCTGACTACCCTCGAGTCTAACCTGAGCGAGGAGAAGTAGCACCTCTTGTCCATCTTTATTAACAGTCAGTGGCCTGAAGCCTCAGGTTTGCATGTCTGTAGGGACAGATTCATGCTGCAGCAGGATCATGTGCACTGTGAAACACCGCAACAACTACATGAAGATGCATAAATCATTCCAACCTGTCTGCATCAGAGTGACCTTAGAATCTGCTCAGAAACATTGTCATAGAGTCAACGATGATCTGAACATGTTTTAAAGCTTTTTTCCTGATCAAGCAAAGTTCTGTAGAAATCTTTTTGCTGGTCCAACAATTCAGGCACTTGGGCCACGCTGACATATTCCTCAGTTGTTAGAGGTTAGGTAATCAAAAGTTCAGCAGAGTAGAGAAGAAAACCTACACAAGATAATCAAATCAAATCCACAATTTCTCTGATGATAGGGAGTTTAAATCTTCCTAATCCAGTTTAAGATCAAATATCTCAAGTCTAGGAAGGATTCCTCAGATTTTTCTTGGATTGATAACCAGCCACGAGTTCAGAGAAACACAGCAGCAGCCATCTTGGAGGTGGTGAGCTTTTGTTTTCTCAAACTCCACTCTGATATCACAAGTTGCTCGTTGGAGTTTAGAATATAACCATTGGTTGAAAACAAAGTCTTGGAAGTCAGGAGGCCGGAAACACCTTATGCAGGGTATTTTTTGATGCATTTGTGTATCTGTGTACGGCTTTGTTTACACATTTGCAAATCGTTTTTCCACAATATTTGCTCCATAACCCCCCCCTTCAATCCAAATCATCTCCACCCCGATGTAGTCCCCAAATAAAAGAGGACTGCTCAGTCTGTGAAACCATGAGAAGATGATTTCTCTGCACATGGAACAATGTCAGTCTTCACTCAGTAAGAACTTCTGTGTTTGGATTCATTAATTTTCTTTTAAAGTTTAAATAAAAGTAATGCATGAAGCTTCATCAGGCAGGTTTTCTTTTCAATGCCAGTAGAGACTAGAGAAGCTGGAGCACCTTCACCCTGCTGTGTATAGAGTCAGGGGTAGACACCCTGCGTCTTATTGGTTCATGTTTGGTTTATGTGTGTTCATGCAGGGTGGGCGTCTTTGTTTATTTGCATGTTACCGCTCTGAGAGTCTGTGCCTGACTCTGCATGTTTTCCTGTGACTCTGTATATTTGAGTACGAGGTCAGCCGAGCGTGCTGCAGGCCGTAAAAGAAACGGACGCTCAGACCAGCTGAGAACCTGCACACACACACACACACACACACACACACACACACACACACACACACACACACACACACACACACACACACACACACACACACACACACACACACACACACACACACACACACACAGAAATTCAGACACACACACACAGACAACCCAGGATCAGCCAAAGATTTCTCTTTCATTCTGTGATATAGTCTGGCGTCTGAATGATTGAGTCGCTATCGTTTGAGCTGAAAATAAATGATCGTATGAAAATCACACAGTTTGTCCGGAGTGTGAAAGTTTGCTTGCACTGCTTGAGCTTTTCCAAACGACTTGTTTCCAACATAATAAATCATGAACATTTACTATGTGTGTTAGCTTTGTTTTAAAGTCAGGATATCTAATAAAAGGCTGAAGCTCTTGAGCTAATATGTTAGCGCCACACTACGGCTCTCCGGAGTCGAGACAGGATGTAAAAAGAACGACGCAGATCAAGCAACAGAGTCCAGCGCCATGATGACAGATTTTTTCCTGGTTTTCATATGAATACTTTGTGCATTTGGACAGATCTAGGGAATCATCAAAAGAGTGATGAGGCACAAACGAGCCATTAAACAGTGTAGGAGTTTCTTTACATGCACGGAGATCGCAACGATCCCGTGCAAGTCGCAGGATGTAATCTTCATCACGACCGCCTGCTCGCTTCCTGTGAATGTTCCTGAATATTTCCTGCTGCGTTATCGAATCACTTCGACTTCACAGAAAATTAACCGGTAGGATCTGACAGGAAACAGCCAGAGCAAAGTCAGGGTTAAGAACTCTGCTGTTGGCGTTCAGGAGTTTGGTCCATGTGTGAAAGCACCATGGCTAACTTTGACAGGTGGTAAATCATCAAGATAATTCCTATTCTCTGAGGTCAGTGAACACACCACACTGCTCCTCATACTCGCTCCATGTGTCGATTTAAAGAAATATAAGAAGAAACACACTTATGAATACTTCCACTTTGAACTAAAGGTTAACCCTAAAACATCAACCCCGGACTATTGAGTTAAAGCTTTGTCATCATCTTATGAGTCCTTTTACTTTCAGTGGTTTCCTATTTAAAACAAAACTTTCACTGCTCACATGCACAAATATACACATTTATATACACTTAAACACACACACACACACACACATGAACGTTTACTCACAGAGGCCTTACATGCTCCCGCTCGCCCCGCTTTGCGCTCGCTCACACAGATCCTATAAAACAGACTTTATTTTAAAGCTCCAATAACACGCCTGCTGCTCAGAGAAATAATAATCAGAGAGAAATGCAGCAGGAATGTCAATATGTGTTCTCTGCTCCATGTGTTTTTTTTTTTAGGGGGGGCTTTCCCTCCTTTGACTCGCAAACAGCACGGGGGAGAGAGAGTGAGGAGAAGGTTACGGTGAAGATAAAGGATGCTGTGAAGAGAGAGGAGGACGATATTACAGTGAAGGAAGGAAAAACAGACAAAACTAGAATATGTCACTGTATGTCTGTGGCTGTGTTTCCATGTTCGTGTTATTATTGTGCCATGTAGTAATAATGCACCCATTTCATGGTAATGGACGTACTGTCAGGGATGTCATTGGTTTCTGAATCAGACTTTTGAAGCCCAGCAATGACAGTCGCCACATTGGGAATGCAGTCTAAAACAGACTTTTGGTCCTCGATGTTTTTAGACTGTAAACTTCAGAGCAGTCCTGTTTTCAGCTGTGCAACTGAACACCCCTACCTCCTTAAATGTGCTTCAGCAGAGGGTCACATTTATCTTGATTTGAATTTATTTTTATGACCAGCATTTAAAAAATATATACATTTTAACCCTTTATGTCCTCAAATTCTTAGATTTTCTTATTAGTTTTACAAAATAAATAATTTCTGTACAAATAGTCAGTTAACGTACTCAGAAATGCATGCAGATCTCTAAACATGCGTGTGTGTGTGTGTGTGTTTGTGTTAATGGTAGTGTTTTGGCATGTTAGTGTGTGTGTTGGAAAGAGAGAGAGGGAGGCAGCTGTGTACCCGTGGTTTGGGTGTGTGAAGGGAGGATCTGACCCGTGTGGTTAAAATAAGCTCCGGACAGCCGACTGCAGAGAGGACACCAGAGCTGTGATGATGGATGGCCTCAGTGTGTGTGTGTGTGTGTGTGTGTGTGTGTGTGTCTGTGTGTGTGTGTGTGTGTGTGTGTGTGTGTGTGTGTGTACATACATTAATATCTCCTGTCCTCTCCTCAGGCTCTCAGCGTGCTGTGTGTGTTGAGCTCTAGCGGTGAACTGATGTGGAGGGATGGAGCTCAGATTGTGTCTCAGGAGGCGGTCCTGCTGCACCTCCTCACTCTGACGCAGAGGTCTGCTCACAGGTCAGAGACGACACACACTCACACACTCACACACTCACACACACACACACACACACATGTTGATCCTAAAGTCATGCAAATGTAAACATGGCCTGTGATTCTTTCCAGTTTTAGTTATTGTTTTATTTATTATAAGACGATTATCTTTTAGTTTGTGTTTATAATAATTCTGCAGGTTTAGAATTTGAATCACTGTAAAAGTGAGCTTTAATGAGTAAACAAATGTCACAGGGACTGAGAAAGACATTCAATCATCAAAGAGCATCAGCTCACATGTCCTCTGATCTCGTTGATCCATCACACCTTTCACCTGAAACAGCTCTTCCTCTCACAGAGGGTTTCCTCCCTCCTGATCACTTCCTGTCAGTACACACACACACACACACACACACACACACACACACACACACACACACACACACACACACACACACACATCCCCCGGCTGCAGGCTGCCTGTCAGAGATTCATTCAGAGTCCATGGAGGGGGAGCTGGAGTGTATCCGCCCTCCTCTGTATGGGGGCGTTATTCAGGTTTTTAACCCTTTGAAACATTTTTCCTGGTTGTGTTTAAATGGATTTTTTTTTTTAAACTTTCCAGAAACTTCACTCTTTTTGCATCACAAAAATGTTGATGATGTCATTAAGTTTTGTGATTGTGACCCGGAAAAAGGTAGGCTATTGTAACGGGTAAAGAAATATGAATAGAAAAAATAAATAGAGCGCATGCAGGTGGCAGGTGAGAACAATACACAAAACAAGCTCAAAAAGAAAACTATAATGAAAATGATTTGCAGTATTTTAAACCTCTATAACAGTAGCATGCCATTCATTCACTAAGAAGGAAAGAGAGAGAGTGAGAGAGTGAGAGAGAGAGAGAGAGAGAGAGAGAGAGAGAGAGAGAGAGAGAGAGAGAGAGAGAGAGAGAGAGCGCTGCGGTAGAGTAAAAAATGGCCAAAAAAGAAATTAGCATCACAAAGTGAGAGACTGTGTAGCCGTTGTGTCAAAACCCAGATCGGGCCGGGCCGTGTTGCAGGTCTGATATTTATGGGTCCTAGTGGGTCTGGATTTGACATGGGGTCAGGTTTTGATACTGATCTTTATGGGTGCCGGCGGATGTGAGTCTGTAAAATTGGACCCGTGCAGGACTCTGGTCTGGCATGAAAATGGTTTGTGTGTTTATTTTGCAAAATACTCGTCAGATTCTTTTAATTTTCAATTTCAACATATTCATCAATGACTCACATCACTTCAAGCTGTTTATGTTAATGACATTGTTTGTTCTTTGAATGGTTGTCATGCCCCTCTCTATGCAGACGACAATATTTTGTATTGTACTGCAGATTCTGTACAGTTGGCCATCAAGAACTTGCAACTTGCTTTTAATTCTGTCCAAGAATATCTCATTAGCCAAAAACTGCTACTTAATGAGATTAAAACAAAATTTATGCTATTCTCGAGAGCCAAAAATATTGATTACGAGAGTGTACACATATCTTCCTTAAATGGCTCAGACACTGAGAGAGTATATGAGTATAAATATCTTGGCATGTGGCTCGATGAGGAACTCACTTTTAAGTTCCATGTAAAAACTCTTGGCTTTTTGTACAGAAACAAATCAAGTTTTCCGTTATCGTGCAGAAAACGAATCATTGAAGCTGTGTTCTTCAACTGTAAAGCCTCTGCACGCCGCCTATCACTCCGCCCTCAGGTTTATAACTAGTGATCGATTTGACACTCATCACTGTGAGCTGTATGAGAGGGTCGGCGGCCTTCTCTTGAACAATAAACATTGGTTTTCATATACCTTTAAGGCTCTTATGTGAAAACTTCCACCTTACGTCACAGACCTGTTGGAGTGGAATATGGAGTGCCTACATGACCCGTTTTTCTGATTGGCTCGTTCTTAAAGTCCCTCAAGCTTTTACTGAACTCTGTAAATCTGCATTTTCTTTTGATGCCCCAAATTCGTGGAACGCCCTCCAGCAAACTCTAAAGATCTTCTGGTCTGAGATCTGGAAGAGTTCTTCCCTCTCTTCCAGAGTTTAAGAATTTGATTTCGAACAACTTTGTTTCAAATTGTAAATGTTTTAAATGATCTCAGTGGTTTTTGTCACAGATTCTGTGTGTTTGATGTTTTTTTGCTTGTTTTACTGTGCTTGTAATCTCGATGGCATCGGAAATGAGGGAAACCTCAGTGTCTTTTCGAGAATAAATAAAGGTTTGAAATGAAATGAAATGAAGCTGACTTGATTTGAACAAAATCACCACTGTGGTCACACGGGATGCAAAGGGTTAACACTGAAAGAAGCGAGCTGATATTTATCAGAGTCAGGACTTTTGATTATTCCAGCCTTTCAGGATTTCACTTTGAATCCTCTCTCACTGCAAATACTTCTCCAGTATCTGTGTGTGTGTGTTCTAATCCCTGTGACATTCAGTGACAGACACACACACACACACACACACACACACACACACACACACACACACACACACACACACACACACACACACACACACCGTGTTGTACTTTTTTTACCCTGCGAACAGAAAACTTTTGAATTAGGATGGAATTACAAAGACTCTCAGGAGTTTAAAAACCACAGAGATCTGCTTTCCCCTCAGAGCGAGTTGTGTGTGCTTTGTGTGACTGAATACCGCTGGACCTGTTGTGAGCCGTACTGTAGTGGTGAGGAGCAGCACACTTCTTTTGTCTGCTGTAAGTCTGTAACTTAATACAGCTGTGTGTGTGTGTGTGTGTGTGTGTGTGTGTGTGTGTGTGTGTGTGTGTGTGTGTGTGTGTGTGTGTGTGTGTGTGTGTGTGTGTGTGTGTGTGTGTGTGTGTGTGTGTGTGTGTGTGATATTTTCATTAATGACCCTCAGTGCACCCTTTTTAAGAGGTGAGAGTTCAAGAGTGCGACAAAAGCATCCCAATGTCCATCATATATTTCTGGTGCGTTTCCATTTACCCCAGAGCTCGGAGCTGGGAATGACGTCACTCCCGAGTTAACCGCGTTCCAGTTGCAACTGGAGTTAGCAACAAGCCGGACAAGCAGAAAGAACTTTCACAATACTATTGGTGGGATTGATTTAATTACACTAAAAGAGGACGAAACTGCTAATAAACACAACAGTTAAAGATTAAACGTTACTGTTGATGCACAGAGCAGCCATGTTGGATTTTAACTCAGGCTAATGAAGGTTCTACAAGTTTCCATATCAGAATCCCAACTTCAGGGGGGGCCGTTCCTGATGACGCCTCAGACCTGATAACTCAGAATTTCCAAACTCCAAGATCAAATTGAACATCATAAATACACAACTCTTCTGGTCCCAGAAGACAAATTCAGAAAGCCCTAATAAATGTTTAAGAATAAAAGATGGATTCAGCTTTTTGTTCCTGATTAAAAAAAAACAACTTTCTATGAGAATACCGGAGCAGAAAGCTAAAATACAGCAGCAGAGGAGATACTTCTTCCAGGACAGTTTTTAAAATAATCAAACATTTTTGATTTTTCTGATTAGTGTGTTTGTTTGTGTTTCAGTGTGGAGCTCCACTGTGCCGCTCTCACCCTGCTCTCCCAGCTGGTGGTTCACCTGGTGAGCTCAGACCCCCAGGTAAACACTCACTCTGTGTTCTCATACTGTCTTAACATAGCAACGAGAATTAACTACCCATAAATATGAAGATTTTTATCAGTATCAGCTCAAACTGTTTAACTCACTGCAGAGAAACCGGTTAACTGTTTTCATGACATCTGCTTCATTAAAGGTCACATATTCTCCTCCTCTTCAACAACTTTAAATAAGTCTCAGAGCTCCTCAAAACATGTCTATGAAGTTTCTTGTTCTAAATCCACTCTGGTCCTGTATTTGATCATGTCTATAAACCTCTCTATTTCAGCCCTGCTCAGAACAGGCTGTTTCTGTGTCTGTACCTTTAAATGTAAATGAGCTGTGTCTGACCACACCCCCCTCTCTGGAAGGACTTTGGTGTCTCTGGCTTTCTCGCTCCATGTCCTATTGTTTACAGTGAGAAGGAAGACTCAGAGTGCAGAACAAACACCTAGCTGTGGGAGTGTCACCCACCTGGGGGAGGGGTTACTGCTCTTTGTGATGTCATGAAGGGAAAATCTCCAAACAGCCTGTTTGAGCACACATTTTTCTGAAGAGTGGAGCAAGCAAAAGACAGAGAGGATGGACTTTTCTCATCATTGGGGGGTTTGTAGACAGACTAGGGACACATATTAGAGTTAGAGGAACATGGAGAAGTGGATTTTACGTCATATGTGACCTTTAAAAAAACACAAAAATATCCCAAATCAAAGTCAAAGCGCCCTCTGCTGGACAATCTGCACGTTGATACCATTTCATAATCGCCCTCGAGCATTGTTTTCTGTGTTGTATATTCTGTAAAGAAAAAATAAATTTCTGCACAGATTGAAAATGGATACAGACTCGATGTATAGATCAAACAAAAATAAAGACGTGTGGGAAATCCTGAACGGACGAGTGAGCGAGCTGTGGAATATTTCCCCTAAAGCTTCCACAAATCTTTACATTGCTGTATTTGATGTTTACCAGGGAGCGGGTGCAGTGTCTTGTTTGGCTCAGTGGGGGGCGTTGGTGTGCTCGTGCTGCAGCGAGGAGCAGCCAGAGGAGGTGAAGCTGACGGCGGCAAAGGTGTTGGTCACCTGTGCATCATCAGTGCTGATCAGCCCCCACCTGCCCCTGGGTGAGTCGCTGAACATCATCAGAGATTAAGTCAACAGAGTTCAGAGGTGTTAAAACCTGTGTGTGTGTGTGTGTGTGTGTGTGTGTGTGTGTGTGTGTGTGTGTGTGTGTGTGTGTGTGTGTGTGTGTGTGTGTGTGTGTGTGTGTGTGTGTGTGTGTGTGTGTGTGTGTGTGTGTGTGTGTGTGTGTGTGTGTGTGTGTGTGTGTGTGTGTGTGCGTGCGTGTGCGTGTGTGTGCGCGTGTGCGTGTGTGTGTTTTTCAGGTCTGTCCACCTCAGTGTCTCTGTGGAGGAGTGTGTTTAAGCTGCTGCAGGATGAAGATCAGGAGGTTCGAGATTCAGCCTCTGACTTCATCTGTAACATACCAGCAACTCTGTTTCATACAGGTACACACACACACACACACACACACACACATACTATTCCACTCCTGTTAGCATTCACACAGTTCCTTCGTCAAGAGATTTTCAGGAGTTTTCTGCAAGTGTGAAAGCTTTAAAATATGATACAATACTGCTTTCAGACAGTCAGGAAGGACGAATGAACGCAGCTGCTTTACAATCATCTCAAGGTTCAGACTCCAGCCGGTGTGATGTTTGTAATGTGTAGTAATCATAAGTGTGAGAGAGGAACATGTAAACGATGTTCCTGTTTGTGAACAGAACTGCAGTCAGAGAAACAAACATACCAGAGACAGCAGTCATAATGAGTATGTACTGAAATACAGGGGGGGCGATGACATCATTTCATGCGAAGAGTCGGGGAGCGTTCCTGGAATGACGAGTGTGTGTGTGTGTCGAGGCTTTTTTCTTAGGAAGTCTAAGTCAACACACACACAATGCACACACGCATACAAACACACATACATGCACTAATGACAGTGTTATCCCCCTCTGAGCACAATCACAGCCCCGCCCCCCCTCTCGTCCCCTCAGCCGCCCCTCGCTGTGTTTTCCTGCAGGAGAAGCTTTATTGTGTCTGTGCTCACTGATATGATCTCTAACAACCCGAGACAGAAAACAGATCCTCAGCGCCGAGCTGTTCACAAGTTTAGATTCACACCAGCACTCTAAATAAAGTGCTGTTCACCGTGAAGAAATGTTTCCATCGAAGGTGGAGCACGCTTACAGATCTGATGGAGCTGGAAACACATTTAACCCTTCAAAATAAAGTCACGGCCAGCTCAAAACCAGCGACATATGAGTGGAGGAGATGAGGAGTTACTCTCAAAAACACAGTAAAAAAATCAATGAAGAGCATTGGGGAGCAGCCCCTCGCCAACCAGGAAGCAGGGTGTTCACTCATTGGTTAGGAGAACACGCGGCCCAGGTGCTCGACGCCACACCCACTGGCACCTGAAACACACACACAGCTAACCAGCTAAACAAGCAACGGGCAAGGTCGTCACTTTGACCTTCTGAGAGCATCAACTGGAGATCCGTGTTTGCATTCTTACACATCGATAGATCTAAAATAAAAACTTTAATACTTTTTTATATCCACAGCATGAAAAAACGTGTGTGTGTGTGTGTGTGTGTGTGTGTGTGTGTGTGTGTGTGTGTGTGTGTGTGTGTGTGTGTGTGTGTGTGTGTGTGTGTGTGTGTGTGTGTGTGTGTGTGTGTGTGTGTGTGTGTGTGTGTGTGTGTGTGTGTGTGTGTGTGTGTGTACATGAGGGCAGACGGGGTCAGATAAGCTGCGAGAAATCAGATATGATGGAGAGTTTTTCTCCTCAGCAGGAAGAGAACACAATAGGTATAATTACAGAGTGGGTGTCCTCCTTTTGCGAGTGCGTGTGTGTGGTGTGTGTGTGTGTGTGTGGTGTGTGTGTGTGTGGGGGGGGTGGGGGCAGAGTGTGTGTAACTTACCGTAAACTTGTCATACGGGCGTTAGTGTTTGTCTCTGCTGTCTCACTTCACTCCAAACCTCCAAATCCATCGTGAAACTTTTACTGAATTCCTTCTTTTATTTAAACACGTGTCGAACGCTCAGAAGGAACGCAGAACACACACACACACACACACACACAAACACGCACGCACGCACACACACACACACACAGCTATGACACAGTAAACTGATGATTTTGTTTCAATGAGTGAGCTGGCCTGGAAACTTGAATTCCTCACATGGAATGAAAAACATCTGAAGAACCAAAGAGCCGCCGAGTCTCACTAGATGATGAAAAAAAAAAAGAAGAAATCTTCAAATATAGAAACATGTCCTCGTTTTTTAAAAGCTTTCTGTGATGTTTCTAAAAACAAACTCGACGACATGCTGAGCGGGGAGGAGACGTGTTAGAGTGTACAACGGCTTTATTTCAGAGATAGTTCAGTGGATAGAGTCAGAGACGTTGGAGAGGCAGAGCTGCAGGTCGGATTCGAACCTGGGCCGCCCGCTTTGAGTCTCTGTACAAGGAGGCGCCCACACTAACCCCTGGGCTACCGGCGTCCCATGTAACAGTCACTTTTGATACAATAATATTTTTGTTGGTCTTCTTATGTTTTAAAATCAGGGCTCCAGGGTGGTACAGTGGTTAGTGCTGTGGCCTCACAGTGAGGAGGTTCCTGGTTTGAATCCCCGTCTGACAGGAGCCTCTCTGTGTGGAGTTTGCATGTTCTCTTGTGCATGTGTGGGTTCTCTCCGGGTACTCAAGCTTCCTCCCACAGTCCAAAGACATGCTCGTTAGGTTAACTGCTGACTCTAAATTGTCTGTAGTTGTGAATGTGAGTGTGACTGGTTGTCTGTCTCTGTATGTCAGTCCTGTGATTGACTGGTGAACAGTCCAGGCACTGCTGGGGAATTTCCCTGAATATCTCCTTTTTAATAGGGGACTGACAGGAAAAAAATCAGGATAAAAAATTCTGGTGTCTGTTTTCAAACATGCAGCTGTTTCCAGGAGATTTGTGCAGGTGTGATAAGAGCACGCCACAGAGCAGAGACGTTCAGTTTGTGATACCTGTTTGTGAATATCTTCTTTCTCTTCAACACAACCTGACTGTTGTGTGTTTGCAGACCAATGGCAGTGTCTTTGTGTTTGTGTGTCTTTCCCATGCTCAACCTGTGTGTGTGTGTGTGTGTGTGTGTGTGTGTGTGTGCGTGTGCCTGCTTGTGTTAAATAGGTGTGTGTGTGTGTGTTTTATGACCTGCTGTATGTGAGGTGTGAGCTCCTTCAGATGGAGGTGTGACTGCAGCTCCTTTGATATGGAGGACAGGCAAAGAGGTGAGAACAGAGAAGGGTTACATGCAAAATACCCCCCCCCCCCACACACACGCACACACACACGCACACACACACACACACACACACACACACACACACACACACAAAGACTGACATCTTTAGGTTTTGTAGTTTTGGGTTACAGTCACTTAAACAGGATGATCTTCACAGATTTTTAAATTAAGACAAGTCAGAGAGTGTGGGAGAAACATCAGTGCAGATTGTCATCAGGTTAGTCTAAGCTGTGACACACAGAGGAGCCTTTGTCCCAGAGAGGAAGAGCAAATCTACTTAAACTCCATCCCACCCTCCAACACACACACACACACACACACACACACACACACACACACACACACACACACAAACAAACAAGTACCTCCAAAGTAATTGGGTCTAAAATCAAACTCCTCCTCTGTGGACCTCCAGCACATTCCTCCGTGTTTGACGGCAGTTTGATATCGTAATGGCTTGTCAATGGTGTGAAATTAAGTCGTGTGTGTGTGTGTGTGTGTGTGTGTGTGTGTGTGTGTGTGTGTGTGTGTGTGTGTGTGTGTGTGTGTGTGTGTGTGTGTGTGTGTGTGTGTGTGTGTGTGTGTGTGTGTGTGTGTGTGTGTGTGTGTGTGTGTGTGTGTGTGTGTGTTTTGTGTCAGATCATGATATGTGTTGAAGACAAATTTAGTGCGGCTGTGAAACTGAGAGTGTCTCATTGTGCTCCTCTGTGACTGTAACGTTTAATCAGATTGCAGAGTGAATTATCACTTCATAACAACACACACACACACACACATGCAGAGTCAGGGAAGGTGATTCACTGACTCATTGTTGACTTCAGTCCTTTCAAACAGGAAGATCATGATGTAAATTAGCTTGTGAACTGTTTTACTGAAGATTAAAAACTTTGCAGTAAAATCTGTTCCTGAAGAAGGAAGATCAGAGTATAAATTTAAGAAGCTCCGACAAGGAGATAAGATTTAAAACTGTTTAATTAATGAAGAGCGTGAAGAGAGAAATGAGCTCTAGAGACCCAAACTGTTTTTGTACCAGACTGTAAACATGTTTATTTTAACATGGAGCTCTATGGGGACTGACTCACTGCAGGAGACAGACTCTAGTGGACACTGGAGGAACTGCAGCTGTAAAGTTGGACATTTCAACATGAGGCTCTATGGGGACTGACTCACTGCAGGGGACTGACTCACTGCAGGAGACAGACTCTAGTGGACACTGGAGGAACTGCAGGTTTTTTAACTCTAACATCGACTTCATTACAACACCAGAGGTTGCCGCTTGACTTACTGACAGATTCCAAAGGATTTCTGTGTGCTGCCTTCCATCCGTGCCGCACACTCCACAGCTGGCCGCGCCCTCTTTAGTTGATGTGCTTGAGTTTCCACAGCGAGCCCCTGAGGTCTGCTCCAGCGAATGCCAGCAGCACCACTCCATTCAGCTCTGCAGCTCTACACATATTTGTGTCTATTTTTCGATGGCACTTGCTGCAAGTATGCATCAAGCTGCTACAATTCACTTAGCAGACGCTTTTATCCAAAGCGACGTACATCAGAGAGTAAGTACAACACTAATCTATTCATACACCGCCACACCGGAGCAATGCGGGGTTAAGTGTCTTGCCCAAGGACATCGGACATGTTGCTGGGGATCGAACCCTCGACCTTCCGGTTGAGAGGCAACGACCAACTGAGCCACAGCTGCCGCAAGTTCAAGCTCTGTTCAAGCTTAACAGAGCAGATCGACCGTAACAGGAAGTGAGACCATGGAACGCATATAGAGCAACTGGTCCATTTCAAAATAAAACACAATGTACAGCCTCCAGATTTTATTTCCCATCACTTACCAACATTACGTCAAAACATGCACCAAACAAACATCAAATCCACCTCGGTCAGACAAAGTAACTCGTAGTTTGCACGTTAAATTTTTGAATCCTGTGATCTTGAGAACCCTCCCTCTCTGATGGTCGACGCTTTGGATAAAGGCTAGAACCCGTGAGTCCAGCTGCTTTTCTCTTTTGCGCTTAGACTTGATAAACGGACCCAGCTATGTAGGGCGCGTGCCACTGTGGAAACAAAACGCTGCGCTCATGGGTGCTAGAATTTATTGCAGGGATAAAAACATTTGACATGCTCACTACTGCTCCCAACTGGTGAGGATCGTCGCCGCTCTTTTGTTGATATGTGATTGTGTTGAACCTCACATACTGTAGAAGTTATTATAAAGACATGAATTGTCATCATATTGTCAGACTCTGATGTTTTGTCCGCCACTCCTGCGTCTTACCTCCTGGGATGTCTGACAGGGGTAGTCTCTCGCTGTGAGGAGCGTGTGTGAAAAAACAACTCAGGCAGATTTCAGGGGCAGTCTGGCTGAAAAGTTCTAGACTTTTTCAGCACTGAATGTGTGAAAGAGCTTCTGATTCTCGTCTCTTGTCTCTAAAACGAGGACAGATAGGAGCGTCTGCTGACTCCCTGCTGAGCTGACTTTGATCCTTTTCCTGATCAGACCTCTGACAGAGCGCTCAGACTGCTAACATGTTTTATCTGCATGCTAATGTTCGGCCTCTCTCTGTGCTGTTCCTGTTCATGCTGGTGCTTCCTGCTGATGTTGTTGTTGTTGCTCTCCTGGTTCTCGTCAGGCTCTGGAGGAAGTCTGAGGCTGTAAACTCTGTTTTTATTTCACACCTCCGTCTCTCTCTCTCTCACACCTTCTCTTCCTGCAGTCTCGGCTCCTCTGCAGCGTCTGCAGCAAACTCTCAGAAAACACTCAGGCCTTTTTTTTTTTTTTTAAACAAATGCACTCCTGTACTTTTCTGAAAAATCTTCATGCAGACCGCCGCTGAAATCTTCCTGACTTGCTTGTTCACATATGCACGTCACAGCAGGAGGACAGAGGGGAGTCACATGATGCAGAGGTGGCAGATAAAGAAACAGAGTCCGATTAATTGGACATATTCAGAGTATCAACTCAAGAAGATCGCACTGGTCGCTCAACCATCTAAACCCTCGCTCACTTGCCCCTGAATCTCCCAGAAAATCAGCTCACCCTGGAAAGTTCTCTAGGACGCTGGCAGGAAAAAGTTTGAATAAAGTCAGAGTGAAAAGTTGTCCACTTGGTTCACACATGCAGCTCACACCGAACATTTCGGGAAATATTTCCAGGAGTTTAGCGAGTGTGTTAAATCAGGCTCAGAAAACACTCTGCGTCAGGGTCCTGCTCATCCTGTCGGGGTCCCATTTCACAATAAGAACATGCCTCCACTGCACATTATCCTTTATTAAGCACCCAAAGTTTCCAGTATGCCAAACAACCAGCCCTCCCATTTCTCTCTCTCTAGCACGGTCAGAGTAGATATTCCTCTCTGAGCTGGTTTACCAACCTACTGCTCAACACAAGAAGAATTCACTCCGCTTTGATTTATGTCTACACCGTGCACCATCCTGACAAACAACAATTTGACCTTCTGTCTTGTTTTGAGTGTACCCAATGTTTCCTATTCGAGCCCTGCTGTGAGTTAGTATGCAGCACAAACCGGGACGCAGCTGAACGCCACAAGTTTAAACTCACAGCTGAATGATGGAAACAAAAGTCTGAACGCCAACGTGTTTGTTATTCTTCCATCTAATGTACACATAAATACTGTTTAAATAATAATCTTTTAATTCTGTCAATGCAGTTTGTAGGTATTCATGACTCTGTTTGTAGTCCTGTTATAAAGTCAACATTGTCTTTTTCACCGTTTGTTTTAATTTATCTGTGTGAGCTATTGGATACTCCTGAATTTCCCCAGTGGATGAATGCAGAATCTATCCAACGGCCCTGACAAACCAAGGAGATCGTCGACCGTCGGTCCCAGTTGGACCGTTGGTGAGCGGTCGTCACCCTTGTTTTTGCATTGTGTCTGACTCCGTTGTTACCCGTCGGCCCCCGTCGGCTGCAGTGAGAGGAATCACTCTGATTGGCTGTTGGAAGGTTTCATTTCTCTCCAGCTCTCCTCTCAGGTTCAGTAAAGCCCCTTGAGCATGTCGCTGTAGTATCCACGCTTTCACCCATTAGTGCGGTTTCTCCTTATTTGTCTCCTCCGCCTCTTCTTTTCTTTTTCCACTAAAAGACCAAGAGCTGACAACACCAGCGCCATTTTCAACTTTTTATCAGACATTATTCTCCATTAGTAGACGACCTATAATACGAGGGGTGACCGACAGCGGTGTGAAAATGGTCTTCTTGTAACATAACAACAGACTACCTCCACCTGCTGGTATGGAGAGTTATTTCCTCTCATGCATGTGCAGAACCTACGTGGTGGTTGGCCATCGGTTGTAGTCTTTGCGGTGTGTTCAAGTGCAACTTTTTGGCCAAGATGAAGGCCACTAGTTCTTTGCTGTCTGCTTGGTGTGTCAGGGCCTTAAAGCACTTTGTTAACACAGGGACACCGAGTGTTTAACAAGAAATACAAATCATTGAATTCAGTTTATTAAAAGCAGTTGCTCAGAATAGAGCGACTGTTTCATCAAGCAGCACGAGGTTCAGTTTTTCCCCCACAGTCCTGCCCTGCCCTGCCCAGCTCAGATGTGCTTAAGAGTGCAAATGCATGCCAACTGCCACACACACACACACACTCACACAGACAGACACACACCCATTCATTCACCAACTGGCTCTGACATTGTCATCCACAGAGACGAGATTGTTTGACATGAACTCACACACTCTTTCAATGCAAACAATACCAACTTAAACACATGCCAGCACACACACACACACACACACACACACACACACACACACACACACACACACACACACACACACACACACACACACACACACACACACACACACGCCTGTTACAGTGTGTAAGACAATCCCCTTGAGAAACAGAGTATTTTGCGCCAAAAGCTTCGGGAGGGAAATCATGTTAAGCGATGTGTGAAACCACCGTAGAAAAGTAGATAAACGGAGAGCGGCTAAGATTTCCTATTATGTCCTTTAATGTGGGGGGTAGGGTGTGTGTGTGTGTCTGTGTATGTGCTTGACATCAGAGGCAGGGCCGTCCCAGAGAGAGGCCGCTCCTCGGTAAATAAAAGGAATTAGTCATTCAAGCTGCTAAACTCTTAAATCTCCTCTAACATGGTTCAATCAGCAGCCTCTAATGTTCCCTCCATGATTTCACGCCTCCTCTCTCATCCCAGCCCTGTGTGTGTGTGTGTGTGTGTGTGTGTGTGTGTGTGTGTGTGTGTGTGTGTGTGTGTGTGTGTGTGTGTGTGTGTGTGTGTGTGTGTGTGTGTGTGTGTGTGTGTGTGTGTGTGTGTGTGTGTGTGTGTGTGTGTGTGTGTGTGTGTGTGTGTGTGTGTGTGTGACTGTGTTATACTGTATACGTGCTGATGGGGGTCTGTATACCTCCACCCTCTCTTCCCATACTGGTAGTGTTTTGTCTGGTGGCTCTCAAAGTCTTTTGAAGCGTCTGCTGTTATCTGGGTGTCAGCTGGGGTGAGGATGGTCAAGGTGGGCGAACAACACTCACACACACAAAGACACACACACTCACACACACACACACACACACACACACACAACGACAACAAGTTGTGCCTGTGTGAACAACTGGAGTCGTTAAATGAAGTCATACGTTGTGTTTTCCCTCCGTTTGATGTGTGTATTCTTACACTTCCTCCTCTCTCACACACAACTGTGTGTGTGTTAGTGTGTGTGCAAAGGGCGTTGTGTAAAAAAGCTACTCTGAAACTACTTCTTTATGACTTATTTTAAATGTGCAGGCAGCCAGACAAGCTGTCAAGCCGCACTGCTCAAAGGCACCAGACTCCATTAATAAAATTGGTGATTTAACCTCACAGGATGCAGGAGCTGCTGCTCTGCTGCTGCCTTCATCATTTTGTTTGTGTGTGAATGTCTGTAATACTAATATTGTTTTTGATCAAAGATAACCAAACATCCAAGTCACACAAACACAAAGTAAATAACTGAGGCAGCGGTAGAGCAGCAGCTCCTGTGTCCTGTGAGGTAAAATCAGTGATTTTATTAATGGAGTCTGGTGTCTTTGACGAGAGTGATGTAACCGCTGTTTCAAGTTTAAAAGATCCTCTTCCTCTTCAACTAAAAGCTCTTCCTCTGTAGGGATCCTTTCTGTAATGTTGACACACACTTAGAAGAACAACCTGAGCATGTAAGAGACAAAAACATGAACTTTAAGTTGATGCTCTTTGACGGACACCTTCGCCTACAACGGTTGAGGTGCAGCCCGCTCCATTGCTGTGCACAAACTTTTGCACCTTTTAAGTGATTTTGACGTCAAAAATCAAATCAAACATGGAGGCCAGAGTTCATAATAAAAGTAAAAACTCTCCTGCAGGAGCAATGCCGTGTCTTGCTGCATGTGCGTGCACATATTTATGCATCGTGGCGGATGGTTTGAGTCACACACACCCTGATGACGGTTGGTTATATGAGTTATAGTTTTGTTTCCCAGAGAGGCGTCCAATCTCAGAGCAGACACACATCTACAGGACCAACACACACACGTTAACTAAGTTTGGAATGGGGGCGCTGGTAGCCTAGTGGTAAGTGAGTGCACAGAGGCTGTGGACCTCAAAGTGTGCGGCCCGGGTTAGAATCCGACCTGTGGCTCCTCTCCTGAACGCCATTCCCCACTCTCTCTCTCTCTCTCTCTCTCTCTCTCTCTCTCTCTCTCTCTCTGATTTCTGACTCTATCTGCTGTCCTGTCTCTAAAATAGGATCACTCTTGTCAGCTCTGCGTCGTTTAAAGCAGCTCTGGTTTCAGATCATTCTTTCTCACACGGCTGCTCAGTGATGAGGAATATTTCTTTGATGGTGGTTTTTGACGGTCCTGAAGCCTGAACAGATTCTGGACTCACTGCACAGAAACACGCACACTATTTTACAAACTGTGCACTGTTCAGTAGGGGGTTCATTTACAATCTTTAGTTTCAGTTTGAGCTTCGGTCAGACTTTTGATTGAATGACTTGGGATACAGAAACACGAGTGAGCGGTATTATTTTCCTTTCACGCAGCCCTTCACACAGTTCTCCACAGGCATGTACGACCTCTCTGTTACACACCTGTGTATGCGCATCTCAGCAGCGGAAATCTGGCTGTGGTCACTCGGACTCAGTTTTACAGAAGTCTGCACTCTGCACCGCGCTCTCAGAAAACACCTCCACTTTCCTGAAGCTTCTCCTCCATCTCTCGTATCCCTGACCTCTTGCCTCATTAGGAGCCGGAGCGGGGCTTAAATCCCCGGTCAGAGGTCCTGCAGTCTTTGAAAAGTTCATCCTCAGACGAAAGGTGAAACGGCCAAAAGTTCACTCACTGCTCAGCTGACACACTCACCTCCTGACCCGACCTCTGGTGGAGGTGTGTGTGGATAATAAACACCTGTACCTGAGGCTGTTAGTGATGCTGACAGAGACGGCTTCTGGTCTTTGAACGTGTGTGTTTACTGTTTATTCATATTCTGTGTCTGCTCAGGTTACCAAAATGTTCTCTAGTTTCCATTCCTCCTGTTTTAAAATGATACAATAAGGACAAAGGACTTTTATTTTTGTTGCTCTGGTATTGAGATATTGTTTTCTCTCTCTGTGTCCTCAGGTGTGTCCTCAGGTGTGTCTGTGTGTCCTCCTGCAGCCCTGGACTCGGCTGTGGGTCTCCTCTGTCGGCTGTTTGAGGTGTGGGGGCGGGTCCCAGCGGGGGTCCTCGCTCTGACAGAGTGGCTTTTAGGAGAGGAAGAGGACGATGATGAGGCAGACGGCGTTTCCAGTCCAGTGGTGAGAATCTGTTTTCAGTCTGGGTGACCTCGAGGAGACACAGAAAACATTGTTACACTTCAGAACAAGAACCTCCCAGACTGAACAAACAGACCGTTAGAGATATTTAAAAAAGGATCATTTAATCACAAATGTAATTTTTAAGTACTAACAGGGACGATGCATTCAGTGTCAGGGTGTTAAAAACGGATTCCTGCTCCTCAAGAACTCATCTCTGTCATACCTGCAGCTAGCTCTGCTGCCTTCAAGCCTCCACAAATACTCCTGATTGAACTTCAAACCCAGTGTCTTGACTTACCTTTTGTGTTTGTAACCAGGATGAAGAGGACTTCCTGTTTGAGAAGGGGGACCTGAACCTGTGGGCGGAGCCTGTCCAGTGGGTGAAGCTGCTCCACAGACACCTCAGCTCCCTCATCCTGACCTTCAAACAGACCCAGACCCTCAATATCACAGATCCAGACCAGCTCCACCAAATCCAAACTGTGATGACTCAGGCCAGAGCCCGGGCTCTGAGCTCCCAGCAGGTCCTGGACTCCCTCCCTGCTCTGCCCCAGTTCTCCTGCACCATCGAGCATGCCCGGCTGCTGCTGCAGAACCAGAGGGCCAGCCTGGTCCTGGATCTGCTCCACAAGCTGCAGTAGATAAGTGGAGGTTCTGCTCCAACAGCTCAGTGTCATTATTTGATGAAAAACTGGTTAATGGGACTTTCTTCATTTTAAATGTTTCTGGGTCCAAATGTCGAACACGTTGGGTCCCGGGGCCAGAGATCGCTAAGGTTGTCAAAATTAGATTTTCACAAATTCACTTACATAATGATAACACACTTAGTGGATCTTTTATTCAAAGGACTAAAAATGTTTTAAAAAATGTTGTTTCCTCGCTCAAAAATATTTTTCAGCCACGCCTCGACTTCAGGTTCTGATCAAATCTTTTAAAATGTACATTAATGGATCACTTCTATCAATCAGGTTCTGGGCGGGCTCGGCTTTAATTAGATTCAAATACGGGGACGCCTTGGGATCCCCCAGGACAAGCTGGAAAATGTTGCTGGGGAGAGGGACGTCTGGGGTCGCGACCCGACCTCAGATAAGTGGAAGAAAATGAACAGATGAAAAAGTTAAACATGTGAGACCAGAGACTGGCTTTTGTGGTCGAGTCTTACAATCATCACATGAAAGAAACAACAGGATGTTTTACTGTGTCTTGTGTCTTACAAATGTTGCCCTCCTCGTTTTTTTTATTATTGTGATTTCTGTTCCTCGATGTGTTTTTTAATAAAGTGTTGAACATTTGACTTGTTTAAAGTTCTGTCTCTTTAAGAGGCATGAAGTTGAATGTGTCCCTTCCTTTGTTACACATGAAACTAATATTAACTCTGTGTGTAGAAAATCTGCCAGCTGGGAGTCTTCAACAACAATTCAAACAAACACACGACGCTCTGTTCTCTTATCAGTCGGGACGTGTCACACGACAAACTGTGTAACAGCGTCCGTATTGAGCCGCCGATGTTGGCTGCTTCCTGAACGACTCGCAGGGGTTTAAAAGTCTGAACAAAACAAGTCAGCGCCTAAAGCTTCAAGTGCAACTTCAATGGAGCGATTGTGCAGCGAGACGAGCTTCATGACCGCACCATGGGATGTGTTTCTCTGACACGTCACCACAGTTGTATTTCAGTGTGAGCTCTCCTACTGTATGTTTATACGAGGTGTTATTCTCCTCTGATACTTCATTTACTGCACCATTCTTCCCATCCGACTCGGTTTTTATGCTTCCCTCTACTTCTCCTGCTTATGTAATTATGAGGACAGCACAATGGACTACTGTCCTCCAGTGTGTGTGTGTGTGTGTGTGTGTGTGTGTGTGGACCCACTCCCTCCCTGGTAGCCATGTCGCCTGTTACAGTAGAGCTGACGTAATGTTTTGGAACAGCTCGACATCCCCCAATAAAAAAGCCGAGGAGCGTTGTGATGGGCGAGCGGTTTGTGCAGCAGACGAGGAGGACACGTTCGAGGGATTTCTCAGGAGCCCGGTCGTGTCTGTCCTTCACATTAAACTATTTATCTCCGCTCGCCGAGCACAAATAGTCCCGGGGCAGCCCTCACACTAATTTTAGGGTTGGTTGTAGTAGATTCCAGCCTCTTATGTCACTTGTTTTTCGCCTGTTGCTATTTTCCCTCTTTCCTGCACTTCAGAGAATCATGTCACAGAAAGAGAAATCATTCCCTGAGCCACTCTTTCAATTACCATCCTTTATGGAAAACACTTAATGGTAACCAGTGTCGCACAAACCGGCAATTTCTGGTGATATGTGTTGCCCAGAGTTTTTACACCCTCCAGACCAAAAATATCTGCCTGCAGAGCTCCCGATTCAGAGCCCGAGCTGAGCTGCTGCCAGCGCTGCGATCTTTCCACTGTGGGTTGAAAAAACCTGACACAACTCCAGCAGCACAGTGGAGCACTTCTGACATTTTCATGTGAACATTTTGCCATCCTGGAGAGCTTACATCACGCTGAGAGAGGGCAGCTTCACTGAGAACCACACAGCAATCTGTGAGGAGGGAGACGGAGCACAACGTCCCAAAACATGGAGGCTTCTGTGTGTGAAATCAGGAAACAAACAAGACCATCTGAATGACATCGTGGCAGCTCAATGTGTACTTAAACAGTTGTTATTGAAGCAGGGTCAGATGATGAAATGACAATCATAATCTGTTTGTTTCTAAGCAGGTTAACCAGGGTTTGTCTTGTTATAAAGAAGCAAAAAGTAGACGTCCTGCTGTAAAGAAACTTGTATAAATCAGCAAATTTAAGAAGTGCATGATCTATGTCGCTCAAGTGGACTCTCATTTGCTCAGGAATTTGAAAGATGTTGCCGAGTGTGTGAACGTCTGCAGAGTGAAACACAGAAACAACCGAGTTTAAAACAAACTCAAAATGTAAGTTACATTAAAATCATTATCTGTTCAGAGACATCCTTCACTCTTCAGATTTCATCAGACTTCTGTCTCTTTGGCCTGTTTGTTTGTCCAGCAGGGGGTGCTTCAGTGCCTCCTGTTCTGTTCCCCTTCTCTCCTCTGGGGGGCAGCGTTGCTCCGCTGCGGGGCAGGAAAACCACATTCCTGCAGTGTGAGGGGAAAAACAAGTCAAGGGAGAGACTTCAGAGGAGAGCTGCATACAGATCTAAAGTTGCCTCTTCATAGTGTCTCGTGTTAAACACAGATGTTTATAAATCTACGTTTTTAAAGACAGAAAACTAAAGTAGGTCATTCAGGTCCCATGTGGAGACTGCAGGGAGAGCTGCTGTTGCTCTGAGGATTATGCAACCAGTGGATGCTAAAAATTGTTGTGCACTCTGCCTGGACTCCTCTGCGCTCATACTTGTGGTCTCACCCATAGACTGTAGGACTCACCCCGTCCAGAGAGGGGAGGGGGAGAGAGAGAGAGAGTTTCCTTCCATTACAAATACATGTGTCAGCTCCCAACACTGTGCTGAGGGTGGCCTGTCACCCGAGGGTCGCTGCTCTGAACCCCGGGGGGCTTTCATTGAAGATTGGAAAGTGTGTGAGGAAACTTTCGTTTAAACACACACTTCTACACACTGCTCCATCAAGGTGTGTGTGTG
Source organism: Labrus bergylta (assembly GCF_963930695.1). Taxonomy (NCBI): domain Eukaryota; kingdom Metazoa; phylum Chordata; class Actinopteri; order Labriformes; family Labridae; genus Labrus; species Labrus bergylta. The sequence continues at coordinate 6,783,651 of NC_089204.1, forward strand.
TGTGTGTGTGTGTGTGTGTGTGCGCAGCTTTCATACTAGATGTTTTCTTTCTTAGCGAGACAGCCTCAAAAAGCAAAACCAACTTCCACTAAATTGGTTGAGATTAAAAGAAAAAAAAGTTTTAGAGTGTGTGTGTGTGTGTGTGTGAGAGTGTGTGTGTGTGGGGAGGGGGGGGGGGGGTGCTGGAGTTGGATTTCAAGGCGTGGTGTTGAAGAATAGGCGGCCAACCGGTGAATGGAAGTTTTCCCCGGGAGGAGGGCAGGAGGCGGCTCGCCCCTCCCAGGCCGCTTTAATACGCAGACAAACAGGCAGCGGCGCACAGTGAAGCACTCTGGTTCAGCGCTTCTCGAGGGGAGGACATAAAGCCACCTTACTACCCAACAATACAAACCTTGACCCCCCCCTTTTTCTTCTCCTCCTTCTTCTTCGCCACGGACTTAAGCTGCACGTCAACTTTTAAAGCAACTTTTCCCTCAACCAAAAACCAGTCGTGGCACAAACTACCGCCCGTCGCATTCAAGGATCCGGCTCGGTCCTCCATGAAAGAGGGAGTGCGGCAGCAAACTTGGGGAAAAGAGATGTCTGCGACGGTTTTGTCCGCTTTCTACGACATGGACATGCTCTACAAGGTAACAGTCTGAGCATATGTGGAGATTTTTTTTGTTGTTTGCACACAGGGTGAAGCTGACTTTCTTTTAACTTTTTTTTTTTTTAGCGCAGGGAAAGTTCAGACGCAACAAGTTGTAACGCTGCAGAAAAAGTAGTCTTGAACGCACCATGCGGGTCCATATATTAGAGAATGTGTGCTAACTCGTGTCTTTTCTCCCCCCGCAGCAGGATAAAAGCATGAACATGAACGCGCTCCACATCAACAGCATGCTGGATAAGAAAGCGGTGGGGGCTCCGCTCACCTCTCCGGGCTCGGGAGCCTTCACGCCGGGATTTTTCCGCAGAAACTCAACCAGCAACTTGGAGGCATTAAACAACGGGAACAAATACTCCGTGAGCTCCTACGGAAGCATGAAGGAGAACACGCCGATGAGCACCAGCAGCGCCACGGCCCTCATGAACAAGGAGAACAAGTTCCGCGACCGCGCGTACAGCGAGAGCGGGGAGCGGGGCGTGCTGCAGCAGAAGCCCGGCTCGCAGATCAACTCCACCCGCTACAAGACCGAGCTGTGTCGGCCCTTCGAGGAGAACGGCTCCTGCAAGTACGGGGAGAAGTGTCAGTTCGCGCATGGCTACCACGAGCTGAGGAGCTTGTCCCGCCACCCTAAGTACAAGACGGAGCCGTGCCGCACCTTCCACACCATCGGCTTTTGCCCCTACGGCCCCCGCTGCCACTTTATCCACAACGCCGACGAGCGCCGGCCCGCTCCGGCCTCCAACGCCAACATGCAGGAGCCCCGCGGCTACAGGGACGTCCTCCCCCCGCAGCAGCTCGGCTTCACCCAGCGGGACAGACCAAAGCTCCACCACAGCCTCAGCTTCTCCGGCTTCTCCACCCACCACGGCCTCGAGTCTCCCCTGCTCGACAGCCCCACGTCCCGGACCCCCCCTCCGCCCACCACCGCCTCCTCCTGCACCTCCATCTCCAGCTTCTACGAGGAGGTGCTTTCCCCCAACTCCATGTCCTGCATCAACAGTGCCTTCAACTTTCCCGGACAGGATCTAAAAGCCTTGCTGGCCCCCCTGGCTGTGCACACCCCCAGCTACGCCAACAACCACTCCACCGGAGCCTACTACGGCAACGTGCCGGGCAACGCGTGCCCGCCCTCCCCTCCTTCCTACAACATGAGCCACCTGCAGGCGCTGCGCCGCCTCAACGACTCTCCGGTGTTCGAGCCTCCTCCCAGCCCACCAGACTCGCTCTCTGACCGGGAGAGCTATGCGAGCGGGTCCCTCAGCTCTTCCGGGAGCCTCAGCGGCTCCGAGTCCCCGAGTCTGGACGCTGGAAGACGGCTGCCGATCTTCAGCAGGCTGTCGATTTCCGATGACTGATTGTTCGAGTTTTTGTTTGGGATTTTATGGACCCTTGTTTTTTTTTTTTCAGCAGCAATCCACCCTGCCGAAGTGCCTTTGAGCAAGACTTTGGGTCCCTGGCAGCTCCGCGGGTGCTGAGTCTGCTCTGGAGGGGAGAAGCAGGGATCAATAAAGTGTCCTTCACCTGGCATTAAGTTTAGTATCTCAAAGTAGACAAATACTTGGCACACCGTTTCATCACACAGGTGTGCAGGAACGAGTCCATCTAGAATGACATGCAAACTCGTCTTATTTGCAGAAAAGGAAGTCTGAGCTGCAAGAGAACATTTGTTGGCAACTTTGCTACCACGACTTTGCAGATAAATGTTATTTTGCATGTTAGACACGGTGCCAGAGTTTGCTTGCAATAACTTTTTCTTTCTTTTGTATTATATTTGTATTAAACTTTAGATAGCAAACAGAAGGCATTCCATCAGTGCCTTGCCCTTGGGCTTGCGGCAGCCCCCTCCCCTCCCCTCCCCCCCCCCTCCTGGGATTAGACATGACTTGACAAGAAAGAGAGACTGTAAGCAGTTTCCAGATTTCCTCCATCCTGCCAAGAAAATGCCTTCTTGATGACTCAAAGTAACATTTTTTTCTTTATCAAACTTTTTTCTTCTTCTTTTTCCTTCTTCCATTCCAACCTTTTCCTCCTCCAGCGCCACCCAGTGGTGTGTTGGGTTAGTGTAGTGTGGTTAAAGCACTCTTTGAGTTGGGTTTGTTCGGGGAAATCACTGCTGATGGTTGAATATCTATTTTTTTAGCTGTTTTTGAGTGATTGACATAGCTGTGCATAAGTGGCTATGGACTATTTAACTTATTTATTATCTTGTGAAAACAAAGTATAGGCTACATCGGTAATTTGTGTCCATACTGTATTTATCAAGTATGATGAAGCAATAGATCTATATTCTTTTATGTTTAAATTATGGTCGCCATTATTAATCTGCATAAAGTGGAGTGTATGTTCTTTTCACAGTAATATATATATTTTGTTTTTTTCTTCTTTTTTTTGTAACTTCACTCGGTTATTTTTATTGTAAATGAGTAAAAAAAAAAAAAAATCTTAATTTAAGAGAACGTATGTGATATTTATTTCATTAATTTTGTTTCCTTGTTTACGTTTATTAAAAAGAAAAGTTTGCGTGATTGCTGTTCGCCGTGTCAGTGCTTAGAAGGCGTGTTTTTTTTTTTTTTTTGAGGATCCCTATTTAGCTGTTTTTTCTTTTTTTGGTAGAATGTAAAAAAAACGATGTGGTTGTACAGACCGTCCAAACTTTTTTTTTTAGTTTAGATCAGACGTCAGTGACAAAGAACCCAAGTCAATAAATTAACCAAAAAGTATTTTTGTTTATTTTCTTGTCTGTGTTTGCACGAGGTCACACTGTGATTCCAGCCGCGTGCTAAAGAATGTAGCATCCTTGTGCCCCAGTATTATTGTGTAGTGCCTAAATATGGGGTTCACCATCTTGACATGCCTTAAAATTAACCAAATAAAGTATTTTTTCCTACATGGCGTCTTTTCTACACACGTTGAACTGAATGTAGAGTCGATCTTCTTTTTTTCTTTTTTTTTTAAGGTTGTTACCACTCAGACACTCTGACAGAAACAGCCGTAACCTTTCTAAACCCCCATTCCTCTTCTCTTCATTGCCTTTGATTCTGTTTTTTTTATTTTTCGTATTGAGACGTAGTGTGAGCGTTAGCTGACAGGGAGGTGGACGAACACGTTTGGTTTGTACATAGTAGGTACAGGGGGAAGCGCACTATGTACTTTTGACTACTTTATCAGAAGTAAAGCTTTTTGAATGTAACAAAAAACGGACAAAATTGACAACGAGAGTTGTGTTATCTTTTTGGGGGAGTCAGTTCACTACAAATCGAGTGTGTGACTGTTAACTTTGTACTGTACATTTTTGTAGTTCTCCCAATAAAAAACATTTTGAAAAAAAAACTTTCAGGCTTTGTTTACTTCTACATGTGAGCGAGAACACTGCTTTCAAGTGCTGCTACTATAATGGGAAAAAATATTTCTCGACTGGGGAAGATGTTTTGACAAAGTAAACAAAAAATGTAAACAACAGTTCACATCAGAACACTTCATATGAATACTCAGCCTACATGTAATGTGTCATATGGCCTCATTCAGATGGCTAGTTTTGATTGATTAAAAACATAAACATTCTCTTTAAAGGCTCATGAACACAGACGTCATGGAGGAGCGTGTCTCTGCAGGTGTCTCTTCTGATCGATCACACGAGCAGAGCTGCAGAGAGTCTCCGGTCTGCTCCTCGTGTTGATCACAGAAAGACATCCGATGTCACAGATCAGCATCTGTCCTCGTCTTGCAGTGGAAAATGTCTGCAGGGCGAGGGGACGGCGTGCACAGCGCCCCCCCCCATGCCCTGTGACGCCGCCCGGCTCGGGGCCCTCTGTGTGGTCCCGTGCAGCAGATATCGGCCCCTGTACTCTGTTTACACTGAAAGCAGTGACCAGTTAGTTTCCAGAGTCCCTGAACTCCTCTCAAACAAAGCAGGTGAGCAGTATGTGGGCCCTGAGCAGGAAGAATGTGACCCTGAATGCACCACAGCACGCACTGATAGCCCTGTATGTAACATTACATAATGTGTAATGTTCTGCTCCACACGCGGAGAGATGAGCGATACGTCTGAGGAACCAGGGAGCGATTTTAAAATGGAAAATGTGTAGGAGCCCAGAACGAGGACCAGGATCAGACTGAGAGTCTGGATCCATGTTACAGGACAGATTTTAATCTTTAATACGCTGAGTGACCCTCATAAAACTCTGCCTCCTCAATAAGAAGTCATCTGAGGTAAACAAATCAAAGTATTCAGACTCTTATCTGAACTTAAAGTACCTCTTTGCACTTGTAAACACACTGTATTACATGTCAAAGTCCTGAAGTATTTACCGTCTCAGCAGGTCAAAGGCAGCAACTATTATGAGCTACAATTAAAATAGTTCGGTAGAGTAATCCAGAGGTTCCCAATCTAAGTGTCGGACCCTCCAGAAGGGCCACAACATCAGAGGCTCCTGAGATGAGAATTGCTTTCACGCGTGCTCAAAACCCCTGAAAACTTCCTGAAATGTTCAGAGTGAGCTGCAAGTGTGAACAGAAGCAGACACATTTCTTCACACAGAACATTTCCTGTCAGACCCCGGAGTCAGGGCGAGCTGATGTGAGAACGCAGAAGGAAACATGAAGGAAAATACGGCACTAGCCAGCTGGAGTGGCTGGTGATGTTAATATCCTGCGACCGACCCCAGCCATGGACTGCACGCTCACGTCCTGTGCCCAAAGATAAAGTGCTTTATTGGGTTTTCCTGTTTGCCAGACTTCTTCTTCTGCATTCTTTAGTCGATGTTTTGAATCTGTCGAACTACATCGATATAAAGGCAAAAAACAGTCATCATAACATCTGACTCTGTGGCTCCGTCCACCACTTCCACTTGGTTCTTGGACGTCATGTCTTGAACAGTGGCGATTCTAGAGTCTGTTTGGGCCCTTGGCATAATTAATTGGGGGCCCCTCCACCCACCATTATGAAGGCCAGTGTCCCAACGCTCTCCCTCTCTTTTTTTCACTGCCTGACTGACAACTCCTCTTCATTTTCCTTCAGGGACTTTAAGTGACAAACTTTGGTTTTCACAGGAAAATAACATGAGATGCTAAGCAGGGCAACAAGAGAGAGAGTGCTGTCAGATGGGGCCCCATTCAGGAGGTTTCCTACTGTCATTGCAAAATCTTTAATTTTTTTAAAGATTTATTTTTTGGACTTGTTGTGCCTTTAATGGAG